>NC_089271.1:106667074-108155735 GCF_963930625.1 Muntiacus reevesi
CCTAGGAATTGACTCTCTCGCCTGGACATGTATTTCTCAGGGTGCTTGCAGAGGTATAAGAGAATTTGCAGAAATATGCATGAAGCTTAAGTTTGGAACTGCTATATCATCAACTGGTAATTAATTCTGTTTACCAAGAAAGTTTATGTGGCCAAGGTTAGAGTCAAGGAATGGAAAAGGAGCCATACCAAGCATGAAAGTATATTAAAAATTTCATACATGGTAAAGGGAATGGGTACAGCAAGGGGTGACGTGTTGAAGATATGTTTACAGTCTGCCATATGAACCTTGTATCTATTTATTGTATTGTAAATTATATTCTCTTTGAATGGTAGACTAGCTTTATTTAGGCTTATGCAACACATACTTTTCAGAATAATTAAAATCACTTATTAGTGTATAAGATTATCTTTAAAATTTGCAAACTAAAATATCACTAATACTGCATATATAATTTTAAACATCTATGTGCTAAGCAAAGTATATATTATTCAATTAGCAGAATAACATCTTGAAATAGTTATCTCTATTTCTGTTTAATAAAAGAAAAAAATATGAGTGCAAAAAGTAATATAAATTGCCCAAAATAGTATTGCTAGAAAGTGACTGAGAGAGCTTTCTAAAAATCATGGCTGCCTCCTTCGTAACCCAATAGTCTTTTACAATAAGGTGAATTGTCATTAAGCTAGTATCTTCTAATTAATTCATTTTTTGGTAAATTTAGAATTTTTGCATCATATTTTCTTAAACCCCAGGTTGGACTAAATATATAAAATGGAAGTACTTATCTTTTAGTTTCCTATTTGAACATATTGCTGACTCTCAATCCTTACTGCATAAGACATTGATATTTTCATGCTGAGAATGACATCATTTGTTGAAAGAATTACAAAGTGCTGCAAAGTCACTGAGCACTTCTCATGTGTCCCTGTGGCCTCATTCTAATTTTGATGTATGTAGGGAACATAGAAGCAGGGTTGTCCCTTCCCCCATTATTTCAGGTGCACG
This sequence comes from Muntiacus reevesi, assembly GCF_963930625.1. Classification (NCBI taxonomy): domain Eukaryota; kingdom Metazoa; phylum Chordata; class Mammalia; order Artiodactyla; family Cervidae; genus Muntiacus; species Muntiacus reevesi. Next base: position 106,668,083 of record NC_089271.1, read on the forward strand.
TGGGAAAATAATGTGCTTTGTGCATGTGAATCCCATATGCAATTTTGAAAAATTGCTCCCTTGTCCATATTTCACCAGAACTAAAATGAGATGCCCAAGGTACATGTTCATAGTGTTTAACATCTGATAAGTTTCTTGTGATGGCTCTTATTTCAATAAAATCCTTGGAATGTTTCCAATTACAGTCACATCAAGTCCCAGAATTCTTATAAAAATTTGCTTTTAATATGATCCAAAGATTAAAGTGAGGAAAGTGATATGTAAGCAAAGCATTATTATAGTGGTGGCTGGAGGCAAGCATTTGTGGCATCTCAAACTAGTCCATTGTTATAGTAACATTTGTTTCTCTTTTCCTGTGTGGAAATATACTCCAACACATTTTTAATGCTTGTGCCATGTAAGTCACTATGTTAGGCATGGGGAAACACATGAATAGACATAAAGAGAGCCATTTATGGGTTAAGGATAGCTATGATCAAAGCAATAATGGAGGTATAAAAAGTGATGTGGAAACATAAGATAGCAAGATATGACAGAATGCCATGAACTAGCTTTTGAGGTCTGAATAGGATTCTGCTATGGTACAGGTAATAAGCATCCATGGGTGACAGATCAGCAAAAACAGATGAAATGACACAACGCACAAATGTGGAGGCAAATAAAGTTGTTTATATAGGAAACGATGCTTGATATAATCTCAATTTTTTCAAAGGTACCAAGGCTTGTTTTGTGGCCTAGAATGTGGTATATCCCAGAGAATGTTCCATGTGCACTTGTAAAGATTGTGTATTCTAGTGTTAAGAATGTGTATTCTATTGCTTTTGGATGAAGTGTTTCATGTATTCAAAGTCCATGTGGTCTAATGTGTCATTTAAGAGCTGTGTTTTCTTACTGATTTTCTGTCTAAATGATCTGTCCATTAATGTAAATGGAATGTTAAAGCCACCCCCCCACCATTATTGTATTTCTGCCAACTTCTCCTTTTATGGAAGTCTGGATGCTATTAATATAAAATCCTAGTGGAAAACATTGGAAGAACACTCTTTGACAAAAATTGCAGCAATATTTTTTTACATCAGTCTCCTAGATAATGGAAATAGAAGCAAAAATAAATAAATGGGACATGATTAAACTTAAAAGCTTTTGTACAGCAAAGAAGATTACAAAAAAAGACAACCTAGAAAACCTACAGAGTGGGAGAAAATATTTGCAAATGATGTGACTGACTAGGGGTTCATATCCAAAATATATAAATTATAACTCTTAGAGCCCCCCCCAAAAAAAACAAAGAACCCAATCAAAAACTGGGTAGAAGACCTAAGTAGACATTTCTCCCAAGAAGATATACAGATGCCCAACAGGTACATAAAGAGGTGCTCAGTATCACTAATTATTAGAATTGCAAATTAAAACTACAATGAGGTATCAGTTCACATTGGTAAAAATGCCCACCATTAAAATGTCTACAAATAATGAATGCTGGAGACAGTTTGGGGAAGAGAGAACCCTCCTACACTGTTGGTGGAAATTTAAATTGGTGCAGACACTATGGAAAACAGTATGGAGGTTCCTTACAAAACTAAAATTGGAACTACCATATGATCCAACAATCCCACTCTGGGCATATATTTGGAAAACATGAAAACTAATTTGAAGAGATATATGCATCCCCAAAGTTCATATATAGCATATGTTCATATATAGTAGCACTATTTACAATAGCCAAGACATAGAAGCAACATAACTCTTCATTGATAGATGAATAGATAAAGAAGATGTGGTATATATAAACAATAGAATATTACTTATAGAAATAATGAAATAATGCCATTTGCAGCAACGTGAATGGACCTAGATATTATCATACTAAGTGAAATGTCAGACAAACATATGTTATCATTTATTTCTGGAATCTAAAGAAAATGATACAAATGAACTTATGTACAAAACATGTCTTCATATACCTATGAAGACACAGAAAGCAAACCTACCTCAGGGAACAGGTAGGTAATTTAGGACTTTTGTAATAACATATACACAGCACTATACACAAAATAAAAAAGATCCTACTCTATAGGACAGGGAACTATATTCAATATCTTGTAATAACTTCTATGGGGAAAGAATCTGAACATAGATAGACATGTATAATTGAATCACTTTATTGTACACCTCAAACTAATACAACTTTATAAATTAACTATACTTCAATAAAAAATCATTTTGAAAAAACAGAACTCATATTTGACATAACCATAAGAAAGTTCCAGAATGATAAATATACACTAAGCCTAAAGGATAACCAACCTAATTGGAAGAGGAAATTATCAGGCCCCCCAAAGGAAGACTCTAGGAAAATAAAAGAAATAAAAATTTGCTGGATGAAATTTATCTTGTGGAAGAGAAATCTAGAGATTTTATATTGCATAAAGAAAGAGTAAAAAGTGTATGTATAAGTAAGAAAAAAAAATGAAGACAGAAATTCTTATCCCCAGGAAAAATGGAAAGTTGTATAAAAAAGGAAGTATAGTTACAGTGCATTACCTGGTTCTGCAGGGAATACATTTTATGGAATAACAAATAATCAACAGACATTACTGGTGTCCCTGAGTGAGAACAATAAATGGCCCTTCATTTTCCTACTTTGAATATGTGAAAATTGAGAAAGACCAGCAGATTGGAGGCCAGAATACCATATGATTACTAGTAAATGGGGAAGATACAACTTAGTGAAGAGCAAAATAGTCCTCCTAACTAACTTGCAGGCAAGCATGCCCACCCACAGAAATGTTGGATGAGGGAACCCCCACACCTTAGAAAAGCAAAGTGTACCCTGAAGGAGCTTTGGGAAACAGTGTTTTCTGTGAACAGGTCATTTTGAAGAGGAAGAAAGGCAGATCGAGTACAACATGCTCCATTATTTTTCTAAACACTTGTAAATAAAATCTCTTGGCATGGAGCTCCTGGTATTTGGCTTCCCTGGTGGCACAGATGGTAAAGAATCTGCCTACAACGTAGGAGACCCAGGTTAGATCCCCTGGAGAAGGGCATGACAGTGCAGTCCAGTATTCTTGCCTGGAGAATTCCATGGACAGAGGAGCCTGGCAGGCTACAGTCCATGGAGTCGCAAAGAGTCAGACACGACTAAATGACCACACACACACCTGGCATGGAGTTATAAAATAGCAGGAAACAAAGGCCAAAAGCAAGAGTAGGCCAAATGGGGCTCCATCGACTTGGAGAGCATATTAAACCTAGGCAGCATATTAAAAAGCAGAGACATTAGTTTGCCAAAAAAGGTATGGTTTTTCCAGTACTCATGTATGAATGTGAGAGTTGGACTATAAAGAAAGCTGAGGGCTAAAGAATTGATGCTTTTGAAATGTGGTGTTGGAGAAGACTCTTGAGGGTCCCTTGGACTGTAAGGAGATCCAACCAGTCAATCCTAAAGGAAATCAGTCCTGAATATTCATTGGGAGGACTGATGCTGAAGCTGAAACTCCAATACGTTGGCCACCTGATGTGAAGAACTGACTCATTTGAAAAGACCCTAATTCTGGGAAAGATTGAGGTCAGAAGGAGAAGGGCATGATAGAGGATGAGATAGTTAGATGGCATCACCAATGTGATGGACATGAGTTTGGGCTAGCCCCGGGAGTTGGTGATGGACAGGGAAGCCTGGCATGCTGCAGTCCATGGGGTCGCAAAGAATTGGGCTTGACTGAGTGACTGTGTGGATCACAATAAACTGTGGAAAATCTGAAAGAGATGGAAATACCAGACCAGCTGACCTGCCTCTTGAGAAACTTATATGCAGGTCAACAAGCAACAGTTAGAACTGGACATGGAGCAACAGACTGGTTCGAAATAGGAAAAGGAGTATGTCAAGGCTGTATATTGTCCCCCTGCTTATTTAACTTATATGCAGAGTACATCATGAGAAACGCTGGGCTGGATGAAGCACAAGCTGCAATCAAGGTTGCCGGGAGAAATATCAGTAACCTCAGATATGCAGATGACACCACCCTTATGGCAGAGTGAAGAGGAACTAAAAAGCCTGTTCATGAAAGTGAAAAAGGAGAGTGAAAAAGTTGGCTTAAAGCTCAACATTCAGGAAACTAAGATCATAGCATCTGGTTCCATCACTTCGTGGGAAATAGATGGGGAAACAGTGGAAACAGTGTCAGACTTTATTTTTTGGGGCTCCAAAATCACTGCAGATGGTGTCTGCAGCCATGAAATTAAAAAGCACTTACTCCTTGGAAGGAAAGTTATGATCGGGAGGGGGAATACATGTAAATCCATGGCTGATTCATGTCAAGGTATGACAAAAACCACTACAATATTGTAATGTAACTAGCCTCCAACTAACAAAAAAAACAAAAAAAAAAAAGCAGAGACATTACTTTACCAAAAAAGGTCCATCTAGTCTAGGCAATGGTTTTTCCAGTGGTCATGTATGGATGTGAGAGTTGGACTGTAAAGAAAGCTAAGTGCCAAAGAATTGATGCTTTTCAACTGTGGTGTTGGAGAAAACTCTTGAGTCCCTTGGACTGCAAGGAGATCCAACCAGTCCATCCTAAAGGAGATCAGTCCTGGGTGTTCATTGGAAGGACTGATGCTGAAGCTGAAACTCCAATACTTTGGCCACCTCATGCGAAGTGTTGACGCATTGGAAAAGACCCTGACGTTTGGACAGATTGGGGGCAGGAGGAGGAGGGGACAACAGAGGATGAGATGGCTGGATGGCATCACTGACTCGATGGACATGAATTTCAGTAAACTCCAGGAGTTGGTGATGGACAGGGAGGCCTGGCGTGCTGCAATTCATGGGGTCGCAAGAGTTGGACACGACCGAGTGACTGAACTGAACTGAACTGAGTGACTGAACTGACTACTTGGAGAGAACAGGAAACTATAGCTCAATTTTAAAACACTAAATTAAAATACGTTTTAAAAATGCTTTTATCTGCAAATAACAGAAAAATCTAACTTACAGTGATTTTAACATACAGCAAAAAGATTGAAGGTAAGCAGCTGCAAAAAAGAAAAAAAGAAACAGGAAATGGGGAGTAAGTGATGCATAAATGTTAACTAGAAATTTGATTTTATCTTGGCAAAGATGTAGGCGATAAATGAGGGTTAGAGGCAGTAAGGGAGCTAAATTTTTTCTTTCACAATAAGGCAGTAGAAAATGTACAAGTATATAATTTAGAACCATAGTGAGATGAATACCAGATAAAAGAGCAAAACGAGTGAAAGTTTCTCAGGTCTGGTGTGTGGGATTGTAGACTGAGAAGTTGTGGGATAGGAAACAATGTTGTTACACAGATTCTAGTATTGTTTGATAATATAAAACATAGGTATATATAATTTTGATCAAGCAAAGCTCTTCTTCATAAAGAGTTGTCAAGAAGAGAATCTTACTATATGAAAATACTGCCTAAGTGTGAAAGTGAAAGCAGTAATGTAAGGATGATCCTCAGTCATGTCCGACTCTTGGAGAGCCCATGAACTGTAGCCCACCAGACTCCTCTCTCCATGGAATTCTCCAGGCAAGAATACTGGAGTGGGTTGCCATTTCCTTCTCCAGGAGATCATCTGGACCCAGGGATTGAACCCAGGTCTCCCACATTACAGGCGGGTTCTTTTCCATCTGAGCCACTAAGTTTGCACTAACTTTAAACCTTGAAAGACAAAAAGTATTCTCCAAATTTAGAGAATGAAGACAATGATCCCTTTTGGATAAGCAACAGAAGGTCAAGCTTAGTTCAAACAAATGACTATTGTTAACTGGTATTGTAACCTGCTATATTTTATTTCAATTTCACCTAAATCTAAAATTATGTACTTAGTACATGCTGTCATTTCTTCACAAGTATTTGTCTACATTTGTATTTCACATGACTAATGTTTTATTCTTAAATTCTTTTTTGTGAAAATTATGAAGCATATATTGTAGAGTAACTAGCTTAATAACCCCCCCCCCATAAACCATTCTGCAGCCTTATGCCCAATCTTGTTTCATGAATACCCCCATATTGGACTGTTTTGAGAAAAATATTTTTCATTGATTTAGTATCAAAAACGTATGCTGTCCATTATGCCCAAATAGAATAGTTGAGGTCTTAAATTTGATTATATCCATATGGGTAGAATTCATAATAAAAACTTGTTTACATCATAATTTTACACCATAACAAGCTAATATTAGTACTTAGTTGAGCTATTGGGCTCATTTATTAAAGGAAAATGCAGATATTAGTGATGAAGGTATTAATTATTTTTTAATATAACTGTATATGAATATAATACTGGTTTTGCTTTGGTTTGCTTATTTTGAATACCCATGTGCTTGATTTTTGAATGCTGGAGAGCTGAACTCAGGTCAGTGGTTGGTGGCTATTTCCTGACTATCCCATGGGAAGGAAAACCTGAGGGTTTACAGGTGCAGGAAAGAGCAAGGACAGGCCTGAAAGAGACAGAGAGGTGAAAATGCAGTATATCTAGGACTGTGCCTATTCTTATTGACGAGCTTTCACATTGGAGATTCTAACTGGAGAGATAAGACACCTTGTTTATTGTGTTCATCCTGGTGGCTGACACAGGCTCTGTGATGGATTCAGCTCTTACTACTGGGATTGATTGTAAATGCAGCAAAATCTCATTAATTTTGATCTAACTGATTTCTGTATGTACGAAACTAAACTGTAAGGCTTTTATCAGGAAAAGAACATTGGCAGTGCTCAACTGGCAGTACTTGACTATTAGTCGATATCAGGAAAGACCCATCAGTCACCACCATTCAGTCTTGCTATTGGTGGTGACGTCAGCCTGCTGTGCAGAATTCAACGCCGTACTCCCAGCCTACATTGCAAGGGGGCAGGGGGAGAGAGAGGGAGGCAGGGAGGGAGATGGAGAGAAAGAAAAAAAAAAAGATGGACTTGACTTCAAGTCAACCACAAGCAGCTTTGGTGATAACTACATGCAGTATTGTGACAGAAAAAAGAAAAGTGAGATCTTAAAAACAAGTGGAAGTTTTTGTGTGTTTTTTTGGTACAGAATTTCATGGTATATTTACTTAAAAATAACAAAGTATACAATTATCCCACATATTTTACACATTTGAAAGTGCATATAGAGAAGCACCTTTGAAGAAATCTGTCCTTAATTGACTGCAACCCTCTTTTTCTTTTCTGTGATGTGGCCTCTCCAAGCTTTTATAGATAATTTGGTCCCTGAGGGCAGAAGATGGCAAGGTAAAAGTTTTCCTATATTATATATCTGCATATATAAATATATAACAGTATACATATGTGAAATGCATGCATCTAACATAAACCACATACACTATATGTATTCTTATGATATGTATTATTTTTTTAGTCCCCGCAACATAGTCATCTTCACCCTGCAGCACTAAGGTATTCCCAAACTCTGAAAACTCATGGATTTTATGGCAGAGTCTGTCCATTCAATTTATTTATTTTTTTTGTCCATTCAATTTAATTGAAGAAACTTTTGATGATATTTGCTTTTGCTAGTTAGAGAACATTCACCAAATCCAATGCTAGACATCAAAGTGTTTTATTTCAATATCTTTATTTATTAGTAATTCAGTATGAATTTATTGCTCACTTATTATGTGTCAGGCACAGTGAATACAGAGGTGACCTAAACAAAGTCCTCACCTTCCTGGAGTTCACATTCAATCAGATAACCCAATAAGAAAAGGAGTGCTCAATATATTAGTCTTTTCTCATAATTTTCCAATTATTTATTATGACTCAGTTCAAATCCATATTTTCTAACAGCCTTTAGATATATAATTTATATGCCATAAAATTCACCCATGCAAAGTGTACCAGTCAATGGTTTTTCATATGTATATACACAGACATCCTGGAGTGTGAAGTCAAGTAGGCCTTAGGAAGCATCACTATGAACAAAACTAGTGGGGGTGATGGAATGGCAGCTGAGCTATTTCAGATCCTGAAAGATGATGCTGTTTAATAGCTATACTCAATATACCAGAAAATTTGGAAAATTCAGCAGTGGCCACAGGACTGGAAAAGATCAGTTTTCATTCAAATCCCAAAGAAGGGCGATGCCAAAGAATGTTCAAACTACTGCACAATTGTACTGATTTCACATGCTAGCAAAGTAATGCTCAAAACCCTTCAAGCTAGGCTTCAACAGTACATAAACTGAAAACTTCCAGATGATCAAGCTGGATTTAGAAAAGGCAGAGGAACCAGAAATCAAATTACCATCATCCATTGGATCATCAAAAAAGCAAGAGAATTCCAGATAAGCACATAATTCTGCTTCATTAACTATACTAAAACCTTTGATTGTGTAGATCACAACAAACTGGAAAATTTTTCAAGGTATGGGAACACCAGACCACCATACCTAGCTCCTGAGAAACCTGTATGCATGTCAAGAAGTAACAGTTAAAATTGGATATGGAACAACAGACTGGTTTCAAATAGGGAAAGGAGTATGTCAAGGCTGTATATTGTCACCCTGCTTACTTAACTTACATGCATAGTTCAGTTCAGTCGTTCAGTCGTGTCCGACTCTTTGCGACCCCATGAATCGCAGCACGCCAGACCTCCCTGTCCATCAACAACTCTCGGAGTTTACTCAAATCCATGTCCATCGAGTTGGTGATGCCATCCAACCATCTCATCCTCTGTCGTCCCCTTCTCCTCCTGCCCCCAATCCCTCCCAGCATCAGGGTCTTTTCCAATGAGTCAGCTCTTCACATGAGGTAGCCAAAATATTGGAGTTTCAGCTTCAGCATCAGTCCTTCCAATGAACACCCAGGACTGATCTCTTTAGGATGGACTGGTTGGATCTCCTTGCAGTACATTATGTGAAATGCTTGGGTGGATGAATCCCAAGCTGGAATCAAGATTGCTGGGAGAAATATCAATAACCTCAGATATGCAGATGGCACCACCCTTATGGCAGAAAGTGAAGAGAAACTAAAGAGCTTCTTGATAAAAGTGAAAGAGGAGAGTGAAAAAGCTGGCTTAAAACTCAACATTCAAAAGACTAAGATTATGGCATCTGGTCCCATCACTTCATGGAAAATAGATGGGGAAACAATGGAAACAGTAACATACTTTATTTTCTTGGGCTCCAAAATCACTGCAGATGGTGACTACAGCCATGAAATTAAAAGACGCTTGCTCCTTGGAAGAAAAGCTATGACCAACCTAGACAGCATATTAAAAAGCAGAGACATGACTCTGCTGACAAAGGTCTGTCTAGTCAAAGCTACGCTTTTTCCACTAGTCATATATGGATGTTAGCCCTGACCCCTAAAAGAAGGCTGAGCAGTGAAGAATTGATGCTTTTGAACTGTGGTGTGTGGGAAGACTCTTGAGAGTCCCTTGGATTGAAAGATCAAACCACTCAATCCTAAAGGAAGTCAACTGTGATATTCATTGAAGGATTGATAATGAAATGGAAGCTGCAATTCTTTGGCCAGCAGATGTGAAGAACTGAGTCATTGGAACAGACCCTGACGCTGGGAAAGATTGAAAGCAGGAGGAGAAGGGGATGTCAGAGGATGAGATGGTTGGATGGCATCACCAACCCAATGGACATGAGTTTAAGCAAACTGTGGGAGATGGTGAAGGACAGGGAAGCCTGCAGTGCTGCAGTCCATGGGCTTGCGAAGAGGTGGTCATGACTGAGTGAGTGAACAATAATACAGAGTTTTACAACAATCATTACAGTTAACTTAAAAACATTTCACCATCCTAAAATGAGACTACATACCCTTTATAAGTCACCCATCTACCTTTCTTCATAATCTCAATTCTAGGAAAACACACATTAGTTTTTGTTTTTATGCATTTGTCTTTTAGGACCATTTCATATTAAATGAATTATACAGTGTGTGCTTCTTTCATTTAGTATGATGTTTTCCAGGTTCATCCATATTGTAGCATGTGTCAGAACTTCATTCCTTTTTCAGGCTGAATTATATTCCATTGTATGACAGAATGGACCACAGGTATTGATCTGTTCACCAACTGCTGGACAGTTGAGTTCTTTCCACTTTTTGGCTATTATGGATAATGCTGCTATGGACATTCATGTTTACATATTGTATAGACATTTTTTTTCTCTTGGGTATATTTCTAGGAGTAGCATGCTATGTCATGCAGCATCTCTATGTTTAAAGAACTACCAGAATCCAGTCTGACTTACAATTCCAATCATATATCCTTTTCAAATATCCCCCCCCTTCTCCTAAAACAGGCTAAACTGTGGCTCTGTTACCTTGAAGTCAGGAGGGCAACATCGCCAGGCATTTTCTGGTTCAGTCTAATGTGAAAGTCCTGATGAGGTTTGAGGATTCCTGTGCCCCAGGTTCCCATGCCTCTATGTTGCCTGAAGCCACAGTAGCCACTGGGGTCTTCTGAGGTCACTGAGGGCTCAGGAGCCTGGAGTAAGGGGTGCCTTTATTTTATTCACCCCTGAAAACAGCCCTGTAGTTCCTCACAGTCCCTCATCCTGGCACAAGATACCCCAGTAAACACCCCCCGCCCTTTCAGAAACTTGAGGAAATAAGCAGATATAAATCTCTACATAAGGGCACTCTGAAACTTTAAGGATGTGTGTCCAGCATCCTCTTCTCCCCAAGAACAAGATAAGAGGACTGTATACAAAATGATCTCAAGACTGAAGAACAGAGCTCGAGGAACTATGTCCCCTAACTTTGGGAAGGTACTACAAAGCCACAGTAATCTAAACACCATGAAGTGATGTGAAGTGAAAGTCACTCAGTCATATCTGACTCTTTGCAACCCCATGAACTGTACAGTTCATGGAATTCTCCAGGCCAGAATACTGGAGTGGGTAGTCTTTCCTTTCTCCAGGGGAAAGCACCATGGGTTTGGCTAAAAAAGACACATAGAAAAAATGGAAAAGAAGAGAGCCCATAAATAAACCCATGCATTCACAGTAAGTGAATCTACCACAAAAGAAGCAAGAATATACAGTCGAGAAAAGGCAATCTCTTCAATAAGCAGTGCTAGGAAAACTGAACAGCTACATGTAAAAGAGTTAAATTAGGACATTTTCTAATACCATATAAAAAATAAACTGAAAATGGGAAAGAGACCTAAATGGAAGATCGGAGACTATAACACTCTTAGAGAAAAACATAGGGAGAACACTCTTCAACATAAATCGTGGTAATATAGTTTTTGCATCTGTTTCCTAAAATAATGGAAATAACAGCAAAAATAAACAAATGAGATGTAGTTAAACTCAAACGCTTTTGCACAGCAAAGGAAACTATTGACAAAACAAAAAGACAACCTACTGAATCAGAGAAAATATTTGCAAATGATATTACTGATTAGGGATTAAAATCCAACCTATATAAACAGCTCGTACAACTCAAACAACCCGATTGAAAAATGGTCAGAAGAACTGAATTGACGTTTTTCCAAAGAGGCAATGCAGACAGCAAACAGCTGCATGAAAAGATATCACTACTGTCAAGGAAATGCAAATCAAAAACATGAGATACTATCTCACCTGTCAGAAGTGCTATGATCAAAAAGAACACAAATAACAAATCTTGGCAAGCATATGTGGAGAAAAGGGAACCCTTGTACACTGTTGGTGGAAATGTACACTGGTGCAGCCACTGTGTAAAACAATAAGGAGCTTTCTTATAAAACTGAAAATAGAACTATCGTATAACTCAGAAATTCCATTCCTGAGTATATATCTGAAAAGAAACTAATTAAAAAAGATACATGTACCCCAATGTTCATAGCAGTGTTATTTATAAATGCCAAGCTATGAAAGCAACTTTAGTGTCCATCAACAGATGACTGGATAAAGCCATATAAAAGTTAAATTTTGCCATTTGCAGCAACATAGATAGACTTGGGGGGTATCATGCTAAGTGAAATAAGTTAGAGAAAGACAAATACTGTACGATATCACTTATATATATAATCTAAAAATACAACAAACTAGAGAATATTACAAAAAATGCAGCAGACTCACGGGTATAGTAGAGAACTAGTGGTAACAAGTGGGGAGAGGGAAGAAGCAAGATGAGGATAGGATACAATTGATTAGGTGTAAGTCAGGTAACAAGGATGTATTGTGTGACATGGGAAATATAGTCAACATTTACCAATAACTGTAAATGGAGTATAAACTTCACAAATTGTATGAAAATACTGGAAGGAAAAAAATGTTCACACTTTACCAATCTTTGAGAGAGACAATTTTAGCCTCACTTTACTAATAAAACCTATCTGAGGAGCAGAAAGGACAAGTTTTTGTCCAAGGCATAGAATCTGATTCACTGTAATATGATGGGCTGTTCCTGTAATGGTAATAACTGAACTATGCAGTCAGTTATTTGGCCGACTCTTTTCTGCTGTTGTTCTCTCTAGCCTGGTGAAGTTTCTCTCTGTTCAGCTCCTTCCTCTCTACCTACAATATCCTACTTACAAATTATAGCCACCTTGGATTCCTCAATCGCTGATAGCTGTCTCAACTCAGCCAAGCCCCAGGACTGCTTGGTTTCCCCCTTCAGCACATGACCTTGAACTTGCCTTTAGGAGATAAGCTGTGCCAGCTCTAGGACTCTTTTGCTTTCACTTTCTTAGTCCTGCAACTGTGCTATGTCTTAAATTGTGCCATGTCTTAAATATTGTACTCTTGCATATATTTTTGTCTGGTTTTCTAGTTTTTATTGCAGAAAGGCAATGCCTGCATTACTTAGCATTTCATAGATAAAATCAGAAATTCTGGCATCCTATATTTTTAAAAAATCCTACTTTAGATTTTATAGATTTTTTTTCTTACATGATACTGCTAATTTGTGGATATAGGTTTTATCCCTGTAATTCATATTGATAGTGAACACTAGCATTTACTACTGATATGATAAATGCATGGTCAAAGTAAGAATTGTGTATAATTTGTTGACTTTTGGTGTATTTACTCAACATTATTAGCATTTTCACACAATATAAATATTTCATAAAGATTCAGTTCAGTTCAGTTGCTCAGTCGTGTCTGACTCTTTGCAGCTCCATTAACTGCAGCACGCCAGGCCTCCCTGTCCATCACAAACTTCTGGAGTCCATTCAAACCCATGTCCATTGAGTCGGTGATGCCATCCAACCATCTCATCCTCTGTGGTCCCCTTCTCCTCCTGCCCTCAATCTTTCCCAGCATCAGGGTCTTTTCCAATGAGTCAGCTCTTCGCATCAGGTGGCCAAAGTATTGGAGTTTCAGCTTCAACATCAGTCCTTCCAATGAACACCCAGGACTGGTCTCCTTTAGGATAGACTGGTTGGATCTCCTTGCAGTCCAAGGGACTCTCAAGAGTCTTCTCCAACACCACAGTTCAAAAGCATCAATTCTTTGCCACTCAGCTTTCTTTATAGTCCAACTCCCACATCCATACATGACCACTAGAAAAACCATAGCCTTAACTAGACAAACCTTCCACTGTTTCCCCATCTATTTACCATGAAGTGATGGGACCAGATGCCATGATCTTAATTTTCTGAATGTTGAGTTTTAAGCCATCTTTTTCACTCTTTTCTTTCACTTTCATCAAGAAGCTCTTTAGTTCTTCTTCAAGATTAAAGATTGGATAATAGCCAATCTTATGTCTGTATATAATTTTCTGAAATGACTATTAAAAGCCATATTCAATTTTATGCTCTCTAAATTCTAGCTTCTATGCTTACTAGTAGAGCCAACTGAGCTCTAATCTAATCTTTGCTAATCTATTTCCTAATCTCAAAAATAAGTAATATTATCCGTTTTAGGTTCATTGTGTAGATCAAATAAGATACTGCATGTAAAGCAAGGCTTCCCATAGAACTACCCATCCACAAAGCTTTATTATTAATGTTTCTGATGTATATACTAAGCACTCCATTGCTTTAGATAAATTGAAATTTATTATTTTGTAATGAACATCTTTGTGCCTGAGGGAAGGTAGGTGAATTAAGTTAGGTAGGGCCAAGTTCATAAAACCTGGTTTACCATATTGAAGAATTACTGACTTGCTCTTGAGGTTAGTTTATTTTTCATATGCCATATACATCATTCTAATTATATTTAGAGGTATATTTAATCTCTAAATTAATTTGGAGACAATCCAAAAATACATCAGTTTGTTAACTGACCTCTTTTCAAGCTTACAAATTCTCATCTAGTAACAGAATATTTTATGGTTTTACCTTTATGTACTTATATTTCTCTTCAAAATATTTTCTTTTCTAAAACTTTCACACTTTCTCTTGATTTTGCTGAATAGTTTATATATGCCATTGATATTCTGAGTGGTTTATCTGTTTTGAAATTGTATATTGCTCTTTTCAGGGTAGCCATTGATTTTTATATTTTTATTTTACAACTAACTACTTTATTGATCTATTTTACTTTTAACAGCTTATCTGTGAACTCTATTTATTATAAGCAAACATATCGATTATAAATGATGGTAGTCTCTTTTCTGTCCTTCTAATAATTCAACCTTTGAACTCTGTTGCATGTCTTATTTTGCCTAATTTACTCTGAAATACATATAGTAGTAATGATTGCCTATCACTCTTTTCCTAGATTTAATAAGAATGCCATTAGCATTTCCTCAGTAAGTGTCATACTAACTACTGGTTTGAGATATACTCTGATACCCCTTTGTAAATGTAAAAATATTTTTCTGAATTAATAAAAAATGTAAATATTATAAAAAATATTTACCAGAGAAACTGAAAATCTGACAGAAAAACATTTCTGTGCAGACTATGCATTTTACGAAAATGGCTTTTAAGTTAACACTCATCTTACCTATAACTACATATATATCAACTTCATTCTTTCTTATTACTCTGTTTATTGCATTCTATGGATATAGCATATTACTTAAAGACCGGTTCATGGATATTTCAGTTATTCCAATATTTAGTTATCACAATGAATATTCTTGTATATTTACTTTGTGTATGTGTACATGGATGCTTTTTTGGGTACACTGAGGCAAAGAATGTGAATAGACTTTTAAGTTTTAATAATGCAACTTTGCTAATACTTTAACACACTTTCCAAATTCTGCAATTTCTAAAATTCCCCATAGTGTTTGGGTTCTTTACCTAGTGACTTCAATGAATTCATTGTTTCTGGTGGATAACAGATACTACTTTGAAAAAAAGAAACCACTGTTCAGCTAGAGGTTAAAACTTTAATGTAAATGGAGCTAATTTTCTTTTAACCATGATGTTTTTGAGAGACAGAGATTTTCAATATGTGAAAACTTTCCTCTATATATGAAGAACAAACCTTGGATCTGAGCATAAAGATTTACTATAATATGTGCTAATGTTAAGAAGATATAATATAATATAAGGTAAGTTCCTGTTGTACAAAAATGAGAAAAAAGACTGTCCAGTGCTGGGAAGAACATGAAAGGGGCAAAAAAGGATGGGATTCTGTTGGATATAGTGTATACATCATTGAAATAGTGTTCAGTGCAGATGGGAGCATTTCCTTTAAGGGGCCTTTAAGGAAGTGGTCACTGAAGTGGTCCTTTAAGTGGAAGAGGTCACTGCATAGAAGTGGAAAAAGCAGTATAATAATAACTTTTAAGAGATAGAGAAAAAGCTGAAAGTTTATGATTAAAAAAAAAAATTCCCCTAGGGAACTCTGGAAATAAAATAGCTTTGCGCAGCTTCCCAATACAAACCTGGAGTGGCTCTAATAGAGGAGGAATAGTGATTTCACGTATTCAATAAAAGATCTGGAAAGGTCCTCTCCTCAGTTTTTCCACAGTTTTTACCAGAAGTAAAATAGCTCCAGAGGGTCCCTTGAGACAACTGTGGAGAGAGTAGAAAGTATTTAATAACTGAGTATGATTCTCTAGGATCAAGATGGTAAAAGTCATCAGTATATATTACAGAGGCTCCAGGATGGATACCCCAAAGCTGAAGTCTAGATGGAGGATACCAATGAGTATCTGCATCAACCACATCAATAAGAACCAAGATGGGATGCCTAGTAAGAAGGAGACCTGGTTGATTTTCCTAGACATCCTTGTATATATTTCTCTACCAAGAGGAAATGCTGTACATTATATTAACTATAGACATTTCAGCAGCAGATGAAGAAAAAAAATAGAAGACCATATGCCAAACCAGGAGAGGTGAGCTCTATCTTAACCAGAAGTTAGTAGGTGTTCACAGGGGAAGGTAATTCTTGATCCAGACAGCGCTCCTCTGTTGCTTCCATAATACTATGTACATCTTCCCTTGTCCAGAGGCCATTCATGGACATGAGAAAAGGAAATGAAGTAAACCCGGTAAGTTTGAGCACGTAACTACAAAGAACCTGAGCTCACAAGAAACTAGTTTTTAAACCTTGGGGGATGTCCAGTTACTTTGAATGTATAAATGTATGTCCCTGGAGGCTACCACTACTGAGATGACTTAAGGGTTCAGAGCAAGTAGCACTTTTGAACAAAGTTCAAAAAGTATCTCCAAATTATCCTCTAAAAGTTTATGTCAGTTTCATCCCTTTAGGAGAGTGTGAAAGTGCTTTCTTTCCCATCCAACCTGGAAGGGAAGTACAAATTGGGGTGGGAAAGACTACTAACTCCCCAATAGATGCAAAAAGTGAAAAGTACAGCAAATTGTCTTGTGGCGCAGTGAGGTTGTAACTCAGCTCTTCAGAGTTCCACAAAGTAATTTACAAGGTAATGCATTTCAAGTTCTATGGGTCCCTTAAAATTTATGAGTTCACTAAAAATGACTGAAATTAGTAAGAACCTGGTTTGTTCCTTTCCCTACACAATATATATTGGCTTGGCCAAAAAGTTTGTTGAGTTTTCCTGTACCATCTTATGAAAAATTCCAAATGACCTTATTGGCCCACCCAATATAACTTCAGTCAAAGATGTTAAAGATATTTTTTAAGTGTTTAATTTTGGTAAAATAAAAAAGTATACCTCTGCCTTTGTTATTTGTTTTCCCTTTTAAAACATTACTTTAATTAACAGTATTCACTTCCTGCACTGACTCCACTTAAAGAAAGGTGAGCATTAAAAATTCACTCAATGCATTTAAAACATTTTCTTTTTAAATGTAGGAGTATATACTACAAGCCTGTATTTCAATTTTATTTGCCTCAGAATGTTTATAACATCTGAGTAAATTTTATATTAGAAAGGGTAACAATGCATCCTTCATGATACAAGATATCTTTAAAATACAAATAATAGAAGTAAGTGGCATTAAAAAATCTTGAACTTCTAAAAATTCAAAGCTTGGAATCTTTTGTTTTAGGATTTTCATGCACTGAACTAAAATAAGCCTAAGTTCAAGAGCGAACATTAAAATGTAACAGGAGGAAAAGAAATTTTGGTAAGATGCTACTTCTGTAAATATTTTTGTTCTTTATTCTTTTCAGCCTTGTCTCTTCCTCAAGAAATGATTTGCTTTTCCTTCCCTCTTATTCAATTGTGACAATTTATTTTATATAAGCTGACGATTTTAAAATTTTAGGCAGAACTTTGAAGGCAATTTTCAATTAAACTTGTCACAGCTGTTGACATTGTTATGTACATTATTTCAATCAATGAGTGAGTCAAGGGAAAAAGGCAAGTGTATTATGAAATTGGACCATCTTTACAAACTTCTGTTACTATCTTGAAGAAGCCCAGTAGTTTGCTATTCAAAGGCTTCTAGATACAATAGGCAGAGCTGTCATATCTTTAAGAACATTGATGGCTTTGAATAAATGATTTTTAACTTGAATTCTCCATATCCTGGATGTTCTGTTGTTGCAGCTTTCTTTGTGACAACTAAAATTCCCTCATAATTCTGCCTGCTTCAATTCAGAAGGGGTGTATTGTAAATACCCCTGCAGTATTAGAAATATGTGCTATTAATCATGAAAGGCAAGAAAAATGGCAGTGGGTAAATGTGAAAATATCTGAGAAACTAGAAAGATTCAAAGTGCAAGTCCTGTGGTTGGTCAGCAGTGTCCAGCAAAGGAGAGACTGTATTATTTGATACTGGGCAAAGTTTAATTTGCCTTTGCTAAGTGAATTTTTGAATAGGAGGAAGTATACAATCAGAAGGAGCTGGTGGCATGGGTGGAGAGGTCATGACTTGATCAGGAAACTTGTAACTGTCACCAGAGCTCTTTCTATGGCACCTTAGACTACTTAATGTGTCTCAGTTCCATTCTTATCATCTACAAAACGGTAGTGTAATAAATTTGGCATATAGTACAGGGCCTCATAGATACTACTGATACATTGTTATATCCAAATATGATTCAAGAAGGAATTATAAAACATTGAAAATTGTTTTAATAGAAATTCTTCAGTGTAATCTCTTAAAAAATAGTTGGCATTGTTCAGTCAAATCTCTTAAAGATTTTTCTTCATTATAATTGCAGAATGAGGTGGCAGAAAGCTTGGCTAGTGTTACTCTGGGTTTAGTGGTGCCAAGGCATTGTGCTTGCCATAGGTGGTTCTGAAATACTTAAAACCATGAAGTTCTCAGAAAAGCAGTGTTTGTTTTTGGTTTGCCACAAAGTTGAACAACATATGAATCTCACTGCAAAAAAACATCTCAGACCCAAGGTGATGACTTGATTTTAACAGCTAGTTAAATCAGCACAATCAAAAAGCTAAGAATAAGCTTCTCATCTTAATAGTTCTTATACACCTATAAAAGTGAAACATATTTTAAAAAAGTGAAACATATTATTCAATATATTCAGTAAGTATTTATATATATATTTATATTCAAAAAATAATATTTGTGTAGCTAATAAAATTCAAATGCACAATATTAATTTCATATGAAAGATGATTTTTTTCTATCGAATAGATCACTACCCCCAATATGAATATAGTAATGATTACTGCTACTGTACATATTCTTCTGTGTATTCAACATGTCATTATCACTTTGTGTCTTGTGGCAAAGTAATTTATTACTACTTTTCTCCATTTGAACTCCTGTGAAATTTTAATTTAGACTGTGTTACATGATTTGGCTTATGCTTGGCTCAAATGCATTATTTTAATACTTAAATATTATTTCCCATTTTCCATGAATCCACAATTAAAATATGATACAACTAATAAAATTGTGTGATAGGGCTCACTTTCAGAGTATTTTATCTAGTTGATTCAGAATGTAATTATACTTTTTTAGATCATGAAAATGGAAAACCACAGAAAAAAAATATTAGAGAAAACTTGCAGATCCACAATAATATATATCTCTGGATGCCAGGAGTCCACAGGTTGTCATTTGAAATACTATGACATAGAATAATGATTTAATTGTGTAAACTTAAGGAACACATATTACATGTTTCAGAAAGTGCCTTAAAACATGAGGGCATTATTTAGCTTTTGATGGCTTCATAATGTTGTCTAGCACAATAAGAGCACAATTGATTTCTATTCCTGCCTCTGTTTCATGCTTGATAGCCACTCTGTATATAGTCTTTTCTCTCCATCTTGAATCACAGTATCCCATAGCAGTTACACCTTGCACCATAACACATTACCAAGATTTAAGTTACACAAGTTTTCTAATTTTAATTGCAGCCCTCCTCTCTCACTATAAAGTTGGCCATATAAAACCTATATAAATCTTGGAAATGAAAATGAGAAATAGAATTACACAGTGCTCAGAAGCATCCCTCTCTTTGATGACCAAGGACTAAAGAAGTAAGTCTTGTGGACCTGACATCCTCTTCAAAGTGTTTTCTTTCCCAGGAGATGACTAAGTCTACCCTGAAAATCGACCTTGTGGGCTGGCCTTCGCCAGTCTTCCAGATATGCCCAGGGATATTTGAATCCTAAGAAGAATACAATGTTGATCAACTGGGCCCCCATCTTTCACAATAAGAGAAAGAATAGATATTTGTGGTATTTTGGAAAACCAGCTATTGTTACATACTAACACAAGTGATTAACTCCCTGGGATGATCCATGGTCTCTCCTAGAAAATTGTTTAAATGGAAAAATGCATTAGGGATACCTCTAAGTATTCCTAACTACACTGATATTCCAGAAACCTCTATTAGATAGGTTCCTGCCTCCAAGTCTTTGACTGTGTGTCTGCCATGCTGCATATTAGGTCATAGGTAATCAATTTTCTCTCTAATCCATTCTTGTGTACTTCCAGGTAACTCCTTTAGACAATCTGCTCTGTCTCCTTTTTCTAAAAAAATATTTCATACTGGAGTGTTAGCTTAGGATATAAACTGAAATTAGCAAAGTGATTCAGTTATGCATATACATGTGTGTGGTAAGTTGCTTCAGTCATATCTGACTGTTCGCAACCCTGTGGGAAGAGTTCCTCTTTCCAAGGGATTCTCCTCTGCCCAGGGAATTCTCCAGGCAAGAATATTGGAGTGGATTGCCATTTCCTCCTCCAGGGAATCTTCCTTATCCAGGGATCAAACCTGCATGTCTTACATCTCCTGCATTGGCAGACACAGATGGAACCTGTGTCTCTTATGTCTTTCTTACCACAAGTGGCACCAGGGAAACCATATATATATATCTATTCTTTTTCCAATTCTTTTCCCATTTAGGTTATTATGGAGTATTGTGTAGAGCTCCCTGTGCTACATATGGTAAGTCTTGGTTGATTATCTATTTTATGTATAGTTTGTATATGTTAATCCCAATCTCCCAATTTATCCCTCCCTCCACCTTGCCCTTTTGATAACCATAAATTTGTTTTCTATGTCTGTGAGTCTGTTTCTGTTTGGTAAATGAGTTCATTTGTTTCATCTTTTTAGATTCTGCATGTAAACATTATCATATGATATTGGTCTTTGTCTGACTTACTTCACTTAGTATGATTATCTCTAGGTCCATCCATGTTGCTGCATATGATATTATTTCACTCTTTTTAAGGGCTGAGTAATATTCCATTGTATATACATACCATGTCTTCCATGTCTTCTTCATCCATTCATCTATTGATGGGCATTTAGGTTGCTTCCATGCTTTGGCTATTGTATAAATAGTGCTGAAATGAACATTGGGGTGTATGTGTCTTTTTAAATTATGCTTTTCTCTAGGTATATACCCAGTAGTGGGATTTTTGGGTCATATGGTAACTCTATTTTTAGTATTTTTAAAGGAAGCTTCATACTGTTCTCCATAGTGGCTGTACCAATTTACATTCTCACCAACAGTGTAGGAGGGTTCCCTTCTCTCCACACCTTTCCAGCATTTATTGTTTGCAGGTTTTATGATGCCCATTCTGACTGGTATGAGGTGATATCTCATAGATTTGATTTTCATTTCTATAATAATTGTCAGTGTTTAGCATATTTTCACGTGCCTCTTGAACATTTGTAAGTCTTGTTTGGAGAAATGTCTATTTAGGCCTTCTGCCCATTTTTGTTGTTGTTGTTGAGCTGCATGAGGTGTTTGTAAATTTTAGAAATTAATCCACTGTCAGCCACATCATTTGCTAAAATTTTCTCCCATTCTATGGGCTGCCTTTTTGTTTTGTTTATGGTTTCCATTGGGCTTCCCTGATAGCTCAGTTGGTAAAGAATCCACCTGCAATGCAGGAGACCCCAGTTTAATTCCTGGGTCAGGAAGATCCACTGGAGAAGGGATAGGCTACCCACTCCAGTATTCTTGGGCTTACCTTGTGACTCAGCTGGTAAAGAATCCACCTGTAATGCGGGAGACCTGGGTTTGATCCCTGGTTTGGGACAATTCCCTGGAGAAGGGAAAGACTACCCACTCCAGTACTCTGGCCTAGAAAATTCCATGGACTGTGTAGTCCATGGGGTCACAAAGAGTCGGACATGACTGAGTGACTTTCATTTCCACTTTGTTGTGCAAAAGCTTTTGGGTTTGATTAGGTTCCATTTATTTTTATTTCCATTACTCTAGGAGGTAGATGGAAAAAATATATTGTTGTGATTTACATCAGAGTGCTCTTACTATGTTTTTCTCTAAGAGTTTTATAGTATCAGGTCTTAAATTCAGGTCTTTAATGCATTTTGAGTTTACTTTTGTGTACAGTGTTGGGGAGTATTCTAATTTCATTATTTTACATGTAGCTGTCCAGTTTTCCCAACACGACTTATTGAAGAGACTGTCTTTTCTCCACTATATAGTCTTAGCTCCTTTGTCATAGATTAGTTGACTACATAGGTACATGGATTTATCTCTGGGATGTTTATTCTGTTCCATGCTCTATGTGTCTGTTTTGTGCCAGTACCATGCTATTTTGATTACTTAGGTTTGTAGTGTAATCTGAAGTCAGGGAGCACAATCCCTCAAGCTCTTCTTTCTCAAGATTATTTTGACTACTTGGAGTCTT
Source organism: Muntiacus reevesi (assembly GCF_963930625.1). Taxonomy (NCBI): domain Eukaryota; kingdom Metazoa; phylum Chordata; class Mammalia; order Artiodactyla; family Cervidae; genus Muntiacus; species Muntiacus reevesi. Next base: position 106,690,477 of record NC_089271.1, read on the forward strand.
TAGTGTTTCCATACAGATTTTCAAGTTTTTTGTTCTACTTCTAGAAAAACGCCTTTGGAGTTTTGATAGGAATTCACTGTTTCTTGAATCCCATTTCTTGTTCATTCTTGATATATCCTTTATTTGGTAGAATTCATTCTTCAAACACTTTCTGAAAATTATACCTAGGAGATAAACTTTTCAGATTTCAAATATTCAAAGCATGTATTTTTTTCCCAACCAGTATAAAATGAGAATAGAATTTTACATAAGAAATAATTTTTTAACCATCTTGAAAGTTTATTCTTTTTTATATTCCATGGTTCCTGTTGAGAAATCCAAAACTGTGCAGATTTCTCATGTTCTAATATTACCTCCTTTTTCATTTGAAATTGCATTAGATGTTGTTGCCTATCCAACATCAATTCACGCCAAATTTGTTCAGGTATTTACCCTATCTCCAGTTTCATAAGACTATCCTGATTAATTTAAAACAATCAGCAAATGGTATTCCCTATTGGCCAGTATATGCCCCCAAATGGGCATGTGACATTAATTACCTCATCAAATTGAAGGAAAGGACTTAGAGTACATTTGATAGAGAGGGTTCTCACTCTCCTTCTGAATTTGAACTATAAAATTTGTAGCCTCTATTGCTACTGTCAACTATCTTGTGAATATTAAGGAAACCAAATTTAGGAAGTTCCAGAGAAAGAAGGAAGGGGCAGATGGAACTGGGGTCCTTGATGACCTCAACTGAACTTCTGATACTCTTACTGGAACCTACTCTACTTGTATACAATCTTTAATTCAGTAAGGCTTATTATTTAAACAGGTTTCAGTGAGAATTTTTCTCCACCAGTTCAAAGCATCCTGACTACTAGAGTAAGCTTCTATGTTTTTACCTTTGTTCTTAGTATCCTGAAATTTCTTGATGATGTTTCCTAGTTTCAATCATTTTCCTTCCTTTTGCTTGACATTAATTCCTCCTTTAAATCTAGGCACTTGTATCTTTCAGTTATTAGAGGTACATTGTTTTATCATTGATAATGGCCTTCCTGTTTTTCCTCTGTTTTCTCACTCTGGACTGTCAACGTAAAAGGGGTTACAGTGTCAAAAGAACCTTCTGTAATAAGAATTCTTAAATGACTTCTAGAAGATTAATAGATAAACTGCAGTTGGATTTTTATTTCCTTGAAATTGTATGCAAAATACTGTACTTAAGTACATATTCTCTATTTTTCCTGAAAGATAATCTAAAACTACTTTTTTTATTTTCCCCAGAAAATCTAGTCCTTGAGTGTGACAGGACTATCAGCTTGCAAGAAAACACAACTGTGAACTGCTAGCTGGGTGAAGATGAGGAGTGAGCAAAAGATATGGAAAGGTAATAGTTCCTTATAGTAGTTTCTGACACTCTGTATAACATGAATGGCTGTTGGATTTGCTTCATTCAATAAACAAAAAGGAGGCTAAAAGGTTAGCCAGCTATTTGACTGATTTGAAAGACCAAAGAAAAATATCATATCTGTTATTCTAGTGAATGGACAATTTTGTACTCATCAGTTGGATATTATTTACAAAATGAATGAGCTTTGAGATCTTACTTTTTTTTTTTAAATATTATTTTATTAGTTGGAGGCCAATCACTTCACAACATTTCTTACTTTTAAGATAGAAATGAAAGAACCCTCAATAATGGGATTGAATTCACCTCGTGTGCCAAAGTCTCATCTAAGGTTTTATTATATACTGTGAGATATGTCTTCTGATAATTTTCTATGTATGGTTACATATTTACTTGAGATTTTAAAGAAAAAAGAAAATGAAACTTTTAGTGGAAAATTCTTGCAGTTAGTTTCCAAAATAGCTTCCTAAATTGCTCAATTTCAAGAATATTTTTGGCAAAGCAATATATTATAGTAAGTACAATAATAGTTCTAAAAATCCTCAAAATCTTTCATTTTTTTACCATTTAAAATTACTATTAAGCTAATGTTGGCATCATCTCAAACAAGCCATCATTAAATAGCTTGCTTTCTATATTTTTTTCTTATAAACTTGCTTCACCAAAATGCCATGCTAGTGGGCTTGCAGCTGGTTTCATATTGAAACAGCTATAACAAGGGCTCTCCAGTCATTTCCAGAACCACAGAATTATCATTTTCACAGGAAGAAGTAACTTACTCCATCAGTTATACTCTTTCCTATATCTTCAATCTCTCCCCACTATCCTGGTACTCTTTCCTCAGCTTGGAAACATATTAGAACTGAAGAAAATCCTTCTACAGTCCTCTTTTTCCTCTGGGCACTACCCATTCCCAATCTTTTTTTTTTAATTATTATTTTAATTTTTTAAATTTTTCTTTTTTTTCCATTTATTTCTATTTGTTGGAGGCTAATTACCTTACAATATTGTAGTGTTTTTTGCCATACATTGACATGAATCAGCCATGGATTTACTTGTGTTCCCCATCCTGAACCCCCCTCCCACCTCCCTCCCCACCCCATCCCTCTGGGTCATCCCAGTGCACCAGCCCCAAGCATTTGTCTCATGCATCCAACCTGGACTGGTGATCTGTTTGGGACTCTTAGTCCAATTTTTTTAAGAAGCATTCTTCTGAATGTTGATCATCAACAAGTGGGGAGAGGAAGATCATGGAAGGCAGAGGATTACAACCTGGGTTGAAGCTTTAAGACCTGAGAGCACGAACGGGTGAGAGAGTGGAATAACTAGATTAAGCATTAATATTTGTTAAGAGAATGAGGCTTTCAGGTTGTTTAAACCTGTCTTCAAATTCCTGCTTTATCACTTGATGGTCTGTGAAACTGGAGAAGTGATTTAAGCTGCATAAGCCTCAATTTCCCTATGTGAAAAAGAGGTAATAATAGTTGTTAGGGGGCTTCCCTGGTGGCTCAAATGGTAAAAGAATCTGCTTGCAATGCAGGAGACCTGGGTTCAGTCTTGGGGTTAGGAAGATCCCCTGGAGAAGGAAATGGCAGCCCACTGCAGTACTCTTGCCTGGAGAATTCCAGGGACAGAGGAGCCTGGTGGGCTACAGTCCATGGGGTCACAAAGAGTTGGACAGGACTCAGCTACTAACTTTCACTTTCACAGTTGTAGAAACAGGATTCAGTTTGATCATATGAGCTTGATAAACATTTGCAGCTATTAATACTACTATTATCTGCTGACACTCCGCTGATACTATTAACAGGAAGCTAAGTAAAACCGGAAGTACAACATTCCAGGAGCAAAACAGGTGTTGAGGGCCAGTTAATTCAAGCAATTAACTGGTGGCTCCCGGTGGCTCAGTGGTAAAGAATCCACCTGCCAATGCAGGAGACGTGGATTCAATCCCCGAATCAGTAAGATCCCCTGGAGAAGGAAATGGCAACCCACTCCACTATTCTTGCCTGGAGAATCCCATGGACAGAGAGGAGCCTGGCAGGCTACAGTCCACAGGGTCACAAAGAGTTGGACATGACTGAGCATGTAACACTTTCACTTGCCCTTAGTTCAAACAAATGAGGAAAAGACACAGATAGGAAGCAAGGGAGCTCCAACGTGGGACCACATTTGGTTGACAGAGAGATGAAACAATCTAAAAATATGCCTGGGCAGTAGAGAGAGGATGAAGGACTGCATGTAAAACAGCTGTGCACCGCACCATCGTCTACAGTCTCCTACAATGGGATCAGTTCAGGAATTAACTAATACTTGCTGGTCAGATTTTCTTTTCTGTTTGAGAGTATCCTGAATGTGGAAGCTGGAATCCTGTGACTCCTTCAAGCTGTACACTTAATGCACTAGATGATAAAATGGCCCCGGTGTTCGATTAAATTCACATGGGAACCCACAATCAGAAAATACACTGAGATAGAGAGTATCCTAGTGGTTGATTAGGACTAAAGTGATACACTAGTTTTTTCAAAATGGTTCCTATTCTGCCTGTTGTTAATAAGTCTACATCAACTAGAAAAGTAAAGTACTTACTTAAAATCAATTTGATGAATTCTAAAGTTTTTATCCTGGTCCCAGTTAACTATTTAGAAGGCCCTTAAAATCTCAGTCACTGCCTATGATGATTAATTTTATGTGTCAATTTGACGGGGCTGTTGTGCCCAGAGAGTTAGCTACCCATCATTCTGGATGTTTCTAGGAATATGTTTTTTGGATGAAATTAACATATAAATCAGTAGACTTAACATGTAAATGAGTAGAGCATATAACATGGGAGGGACTCATCTAATCAATTGAAGACCATAAGTGAAAACTGAGTCTCCCTTGTAGCTCAGTCGGTAAAGAATCTACCTGTAATGCAGGAGACCTGGGTTTGATTCCTGGGTCAGGAAGATCCCCTGGAGAAGGAAATGACCACCCACTCCAGTATTCTTGCCTGGAGAATCCCATAGACAGAAGAACCTGTCAGGACTCCTGCCAGGGAGTCACAAGTGTTGGACTTAGTGACTTAGTGACTAAAGCACCAAGAGAAAACAACTGACCTTCCTTGAAGAGGAAGAGATTATGTCAACACTTTTGCAACTCTTTCCTGTTTCCAGTGTGCTGGTCTACCCTGCAAATTTTGGACTTTCTAAGATTCTACCAACACACGAATCAATTCTTTTAAATCTCCTTCTCTCTCCACATAAACACACATATATACACATATATGTGTATACACACATATTTACGTACACACATATGCACACACACATACACAACCTATTTTTTTTTTCCCTTTCTGGAGAACCCTGACTAATATACTGCACCAGAATCAGAAATTAGCAGACCTGGGAATTGGTTGTCCAGTTGCCATGACTAATTTCTCATTTTGCTCTCTAATCTTCCTCCCTCATAAATCATCTTTGGATCTGGTTTCTTTAGAGGATATTAGTATATGTCCATGTTGTTACCGATCCACTGCCCTCATCAGCTTTTTTTGTTCCCAGCTTTGCCTCATCCTTTAATATTGAAATTTTGTTTGGTCTTTGCTATTCCTTTGTTATGATTTCAAGACTGGGCCTTGTACTGTGTCCCCAACCCAGTACTCAGATACTTTTGACTATGCTTTGATATCTCAGATGTCAGAACTGCCAAACAGTTAGAAATTCCAGAAATATCTTAATTTACCTATTTGACAGATTATAACAATCTACTAGGACTGGTTGAATTTTCGGAGAGTTTTTTTTAAATTACTAGCTCAGTTTTCTAGGTTATAACTTAGCTCATACTCTGTAACTCACTTCTATTCATGAGCGATCTACATTTCCACCTTTCTGAATAAATCACTGATACCTATATCAACAGAGCAGTCACTTCTAAAAAATTGAAATTTTGTTCTCTTTGTAAGAAAAAAGATTTTGGCCTCACAGACGAAGAAGGTTTAAAGATAGGCTGAAATGAGTCAGTGGTGGGATCAGGAATAAGCTGCAAATCCCTGACTCAGTCATTCATGATCCTACAAAATCAGTGAGTCTTTTCTAAAAAAATTACCAGCAGCTAATAAATCTTCTGAAGACACAGAATAACTTTTATTAAACAACATTTTCACTAAGTAAACATATAAGAAGCACAAATTAAAGTTTCAAATCTAAAGGGTAAGTTCTTCTCTAGGTACTTTCTGCCTTGAGCTAAGGACAAAATGTTATCATGACTTCAGATGTTAAATAAGCCCTGAATATGAATTCATTTGAAAAAGCTCATAAGAAACTATTGAAACAAAGCTGAATAATTGAGCACAGCAACTGCCTTCCAAGCCATTGCAGTAGAGCTCCACTCATAGTATCTGCCTAGTTTAGTGTTAATTGCCCATGTTTTTGATTTTTTGACAAACCCCAAACCCATATACTTTGGCCACCTGATGAGAAGAACTGACTCATTGGAAAAGACCCTGATGCTGGGAAAGATTGATGGCAGGAGGAGAAGGGGACTACAAGAGGATGAGATGGTTGAATGGCATCACCGACTCAATGGACATGAGTTTGAGCAAGCTCCAGGAGTTGGTGATGGACAGGGAAATCTGGCGTGCTGCAGTCCATGGGGTCACAAACAGCTGGACATGACTGAGTGACTGAACTGAAACCCATAGCAAATGTGTCAGCAGTCTTTCCTGAGTACATTCTCTTAATTTTAAGTCTTTATAAATTTCTTCTACTTCTTGCAATCTATATCCCTACCCTAACTTCTAGCTATCCTACTTCTGAAATGTCTTTCCTGTACCTCCAGACTGGGTTAGGGAACCTGTCTTTGTGCTCCCATAACACTCTATATTTATCATCAGCACTTGCCACATTGAACTATAAGTGCTGTTTTCTTCTTTAGACTTGAGTGTCTTGAGTATGAGAATTGTGTCTATTTTATTCACATTTCTATTATTTATTCATCTTGGTTTCCCCAAGACCTAGTAAACATCTGTCTATATGTTGTGTCCTCAATACACCGAGCTTCTCTGGATCTGATTGCCCTAATAAACATTACTAAATAGTTGCTACATAAAGGATGGTTGGGTGGAGAAACAGATCACTAGATGGATGGAAATACCAGCATAAAGGAAACAGGGTCTGGCCTGGACATTCAACACAGTGGAGGTGTGATCCAGGACAGAATTATAATCCAAACGCTCAATACTTTGATATGTCTCAGGTAAATTCAATGCAAGTGTGGATTTCCTGGCAAATACAAACAAACAACAGATTCAATTTTCTACCTCTATGGAACTTTTATTCTAGTGGGAAAAGGAGATAAGTAAGATGCACAAGAAAACTATAATATATCAGGTCATAATAATTGTTAAAAATTAAAATAAAACAGATCTTTGTACAGCTATTCCTTCTGTTGGATACTCTTACCCCAGAAATGCATATGATGGTTCCCTCCAAGGCTTCCATCTTTGCTATAACATCACCTTCCTAGTAAGGGTCTCCCTGGCATTTCTTTTTTAAATGCCCCTACCTTTGTCACTTGCCTCACCTATTTTTTTGCTATATTTTTCTATGCAGTGCTCATCACCATCTTATTTTATTGTGTAGTATCACATCCATTTATTCATTGGGTATTTGCTACCTCCCCTCCCCCACTAGAGAGTCAGCTCCAAGATGGCAGCAATTTCTTTTTAACTTTTTCTGTTTACTGTTCTACCCTAGAACCTAGGGAACTCTGTGCCATGCACTAACATTCAGTAAATATTTCCTCAATAAATAAATGAATTATGCAACAAATGACCATTATCATCATTGAGAACACATATTATCTTACCAGCTACTTGGAGTATTGCTCCAAAAGATTGAATGACTGACTGTATTCTTTTGAGATTCTAATAAAGTTAACTATAGCAACAATACATTCTGTAAAAATTGATGAGTTGGATTAAGAGTTAAGGAATGCAAATTATCCTTTAATAATCTTTAAATTCTGAAGCAGAAGGTGCTATAATTTTTAATTAAATGCTTAAGTTAAGTTTATCATAGTTCACCTATAAATACTGTGCAAATAAATAACCTAAGTAGAGTTGTAAACTTTATGTACTGAATGTACTTTTATTATGGTATGCTGGAACTCCTTGTATAGTCAACTTTAACTATATGCTGATACCTGTTTAATAAAACTTGGAGTGTGATTTTACTATCTGAAACACAGTTTTACTTTCAGGACATAATGATAATCATTGCTGTGACTATTGGATGCCAAGTTCTTGATCATGCATGTAACCCTCAATTATAACATCATTCCAAAGGTAAAGAATAACCTTTTCCACCATGTTTTGATTTATAATGGTTTCTAGGTAAACACAGAGGTAAAAAATAACTGATTACTCATTTCCTTATCAAATTTATGATGAAAGAAATTTGTTGTCCATTTAAAGTTTTCCATCATGTTAAAAAACTTTGCCTTGCAAAAATGTTAAGGAGGCAAATATGCAAATGCTATCAGAATTCAGTGTGCCACATATCATGCTAAAGGTATTAAAAATACCGTGACTAGAGAGAAAGGAATGCTGAATTTTGTTTGAAGAGTTTAGAGAAAATTTTATGAAATCAGTACTATTTGAGCCCAGGATGAGGCATCTTTCCGGCTGAGGGGAGCTGGGTGGGCATTTCATATCAACACAGTGTCATAGGGCTAAAGGAATTACTGAAGAGTTGTACAACAAAAGTTTCAGTGAGGGCAACAGACATTTTATGAAGGTAGAGGAAGGTTTCAGTAGAAGTGAAACTAAGATAAGACGGTGAAGAATCGAGGCAAGAAAGTGAAGGAACTTGTAGTCTGTGCTTGGATTTTTCTTGCAATTAGGTTTAAGGAGCAAAATATTGTGTTTTTGCAAGAATACCCCAACCAGACTTTGGAGGGTAGGTGGGAACAGAAGATATGTACACACAGGGAGAGCAGTTAGAAGGCTGGTGCAACAGTAATACTGAGATCTGATGTAGCACTGGATGTGGAGAGAAGAGATCAGATTTGAAACTTCTATGGCATGACTGCTTTATGATTTCAGTCCATGTTCAAGTTAGATTTGGAAAAAAAAATACATGGAACTTAAAAAAGCACACTGAAAAATCTGTAAATCAGAAACACTATAAATGCATATAATGCTATGAAGTCTTGAAATCCTGGCCCTGCTGAGCTATAGGTTCTCAAGCAGATGAAGGAAGCTGGGAGTTAAGTGTGTAGAGGGGAACAGGAAGGAAAGCACTGAATGTGCTGATAGAAATCCCAGTAAAGTTCACTGAACAAAATCAGGGTCCCTGGCGTAGTGTACTTCATAAAAAAGGAGGCTGGATTAGTCACTGCTTAATTCCCTGCTTCTTTAAAGCTTATATACAAATGTAATTGGAGGAACCATAGAAATTCTAGGGTCTAAAATTGGGCCAAATATCTAACTGTTTTAGTGACAGTATCTGCCAATTCCACATCATCTCTCTGAGATGAAAGAACCATGACCCCTAGGTTCTCAGAGCTAGGGGGAGGGCCACCACAAAACTGCTTAGATAGGGATGGTTAAACAGAGGAATGAGGGGCAGAATAAAAGCTACTGAATATGTATCTGAAAATGAAAATTCCAAAGGACACAAAAAACACTCTAAGAAAGACTGCCAACATAGTCATCAAATACATTCACTGTCAATAAAGTGCAACTAATAGGAGAATCTCAGAATTATCTTTAAGTATTTTTGGAATGTCCAAAGAGTTAAAGGAAAGGAACAACATCCATTAAAAAATATAAGAAATCATGAACCAACAACAAAGATAAAGTTAAAACCGAGTTATTAAAAAGAAATTAAGAAAATAACACTTGGTCCAAAGAAGACAAGGTTAAGAGGAGTACAAAAACAGAAAAGAAAAATTCACTATAAGATCTCAATAGCAGATCAGAGATGGCAAAGAAAGAATCAAGTTCATTGTTACCAGATCTTACACAGAATGTGAAGTGATGTTGGATGGTGACTTGAATCTATAGAAAGAAATGAAGAGTAGCAGAAATGATAACTCTGTGGGTAAGTTTGTGGAGGGGCCATGAGGATGATTCCTAAGATTCTGTGGAAATGGAAAAGGAATACAGAGAGTGGAGCAAGTTTAGGCAGATCATAAAGATGTTGAATTCAGCTTGGGCATGCTGAATGTGATTGTTGAGGTTCCTATAGGGTATCCCAGCAGAGATGTTCAGTAAGTGATTAGAAGTAGGGGCAGCCAAAGAAGCCATAAAAACACTAAATAGTGTCAGGAAATCCAGAGGCCAAAAAAAAAAAAAAAAAGGGAGAAAATCTTGAAAAACTCATGGACTAGCCACACAACATAATGCTGCATGTAGATGCAGAAGTCATAACCTGATTTTGGAAATGGCTTGGAATCTTCAGTTTGGAAAGTCAGACAGAAATCTATAAGGATTGGTTTAGATGAAAAAAAATGTAGGGGTCTTTTCCACCAAAATCCACACATTAATATCAGGACCAAGACATTCAAAAAGCCGGCCATTTTGTAGATAGAAAAGAAAAGTACAACTTTGCACTAGTGGCACTGGTCATGAAAAATATTTTATAGGCTAAAAATGTAAAAAGGATCAGCAAAAGTTTAGATAAATTCACTGATGCAAGATGTAAAATAGCTGAAAAAGAAGAGTCAAACTTGGTTTCTAACCTTATGAGGGCAGCTTGCATTTCTTCACAGACAAAATCTTTTTGCTGTTGTCTGAACAGTCAGATGGACAATTGAACAGACCTCATACTGCATACCTTATACTTTATGATTTCCTGAAGCTGGAAATTGGCTGCAAGTGCTAATTACAGATGGAATCTGGCATTCATTCTAAACTCATAAGTCAAGCATAAATTATTAAAATAGATATACAGAGGAAATGCAATCAGATTTTAATGTCATTAATCATCTGAGTTTGTGAATATATTTGTGTGACACTCCATAGTTACCCATGTAATAAGTATTAAATATTTTGAGGTGAACATTTTGCACAGAAATATACACCATATTATTATATCTCACTGTCTGATTTGAGAACAAAACTAGTCAAACACAAATTAAAAAACAGTAGACAGGATCGCAGAGTTGGAAGAGAACTTAGATATCATCTGGTCCAGTTTACTGCCTCAGTTCCCCACGGGAGCATTCAACTCAGTTGAAGATCCTGCAGTGACAGAGAGGGAAGAAGGTCCCACCAGCCAAGCACTGTTCTAGGTGCTTCACATGGACATTCTCATATAGTTTTCCTGATACAACTCCAGCAGGCCATTTTACAGACAAGGAGTCTGAAGCTCTTATATTTTAAGCAAGTTGTCTAAAGTCACAAAGTTAGCAAGTGATGGGGCCTGGATACAATACCTGTTCTTTATCTGACGACAAATTCCACAACAATGGCATCCTAACTCATCACTTCATAAGAAGCCTCTTCTGCAATTCTAATTATTATTTAAATCTCTTTCTTGTCTCTGAAAATCAACTCCTTTAACTTCTAAATCAACTCCCATATGGGTGTACATGAAGTTTGTAAAGACCATCATCATGTTATCTGTAGGTCTCTCCAAGGTGAAAAACTGGGTCTCTCCCCAGTTATCTCTATAGTTCCTCACTAAATAGGGCACAGACCTCGAGATTGTGATGGTCTCTATATGTACCCTGAGTTTGTCAGTGACCAATGTTACAAAATACAGTAGGGCCTGAGCCTTGGTCCTCACAAGAGCCACTTTGTTCTTGAGCTCCATCTGCTGTGTAGAACTTAACATCATCCTGTAGGAACAAACTCTTCCACTAAAGAATGACAACAGGCCCAGAGCAGAGGGGCCTGGTTCAATAAAAGGACTGATTGGTGTATAAAATAGATAACCAACAAGGACCTATATATATGTGTGTGTGTGAATCATTGTACTGTATACCTGAAGCTAACATGATATTGTAAATTGACTATATGTCAATAAAAATTTAAATAATTTAAATTAAATAATGCAGGAAAAGCTTCTTCTAGAGTTAAAGAAAGCTGAGTGCCGAAGAACTGATGCTTTTGAACTGTGGTGTTGGAGAAGACTCTCGAGAGTCCCTTGGACTGCAAGAAGATCCAACCAGTCCATCCTAAAGGAAATCAGTCCTGAATATTCATTGGAAGGACTGATGCTGAAGCTGAAACTCCAATACTTAGGCCACCTGATGAGAAGAACTGACTCATTGGAAAAAAACCCTGATGTTGTTAAAGATTGAAGGTGGGAGGAGAAGGGGACAACAGAGGATGAGATGGTTGGATGGCATCACTGACTCAATGGATATAAGTTTGCATAAGCTCTGGGAGTTGGTGATGGACAGAAAAGCCTGGCATACTGCAGTTCATGGGGTTGCAAAGAGTCAGACATGACTGAGCGATTAAACTGATCTGAACTGAGAGTTAAAATTATCAGCTTGATGCTTAATTGTGAATTGATCCTTCTTCATAAAAAAGAAAACATAATGCTTTTTAAAAAGCAGAAATAAAGTTGTGTTTGTCATTATAAAAGGTATCTGAGATTTGAAGAACTAAGATTAAGGAGGATGCAACTATCCTCAAAACAGGAAGAAACAGTTATTTAAAAAGAAGAATGTCATGATGGATAGGGTTACAGAAGCATCACTTAAAATATTACATGGATACATTTCAATATGGTGATGGTTATAGAAATGACAGTTTCCTCTGTGACAGTGCTAAGTCTTTTGGCTCAGATCCTACACGTGTGCATCTATCCTGTATCAGAGAGAATGGGCAAGCAGAGGATTTTAGAAGCAGTTTTTCAGGTTTCAGAAGTCCATCGAACACTCACATTCTTAATAAAAAAGAGCAGCATTCAAAGCAAAGAGCAGAACTCTTCATCTTCCTTGTCACAGCACCACTGGTATCTAATAGGATATTATGGCATATCCAGACAGAACCTGAACCATTAAAAGTACAAAATGGAATTTTCCTGGCTAATTTGTCAGTGAAAGGGGCCTATATAAGAGAGAATAAAGACATGTAACTGTGGATACTTAAACCTAAAATAAGACTCTTGAGAGTCCCTTGGACTGCAAGGAGATCCAACCGGTCATCCTAGAGGAGATCAGTCCTGGGTTTTCATTGGAAGGACTGATGCTGAAGCTGAAACTCCGATACTTTGACCACCTCATGTGAAGAGTTGACTCATTGGAAAAGACCCTGATGCTGGGAGGGATTGGGGGCAGAAGGAGAAGGGAACAACAGAGGATGAGATGGCTGGATGGCATCACTGACTTGATGGACATGAGTTTGAGTAAACTCCAGGAGTTGGTGATGGACAGGGAGGCCTGGTGTGCTGCTATTCGTGGGGTCATAAAGAGTCGGACACAACTGAACTGAAACCTAAAATCTAAGAAATCTGCATGATCTTAAACTGGATAAAGTCAGAACATATGAAACAACATATTAATAGGATAGTATCCCTTAATTTTAGGATTGCTTCAAGAAGAATTTGTAACTAAGTTAAGGTGATATTTCCTGAAGGATGAAGCACAGAAAAATTGAACTCAGTGTCTCACATAGAAATGCAGATTTGGCCCAAAGGCATAACAGTTTACCTTACCATTAAGTGTTACTAATCTTGAATGTCCATCATTAGTGTATTTCCTATGGTGCAAATTTCACAAGATTGGTCTTTCATCAATATATCCACATATACTCTTTGCAATGATAAGGGAGTCTCTCTCTCTCTTTGTCCATGTATGCAGTGTATAAACACACACATGGACTTGACTGCTTAAAAAACATTTACTTCCAATCTCCTAGTTATCATTTCAAGACTCTTGTAAAATACTTAGCAGAGATTAAACCCATCATTGTAAGATACATGGCAGAGATTAAAGCCATCATAAGTGTTTCTCAGTTAGAAAAATACTCAGTGGCTATTGGCCTTTCACATCACCTAAGGTGTTCCTAAAGAGACTAGAGGTTTGCTGATTATTTTACATGGATTGTTACAATGTCCTGAAAAAGAATATTTTTGTAGAAATGTGCAAGCTGACTCTAAAATGAATATTAAAATTTGAAGAACCTAGAATTGCCTAAATGACATTTCAAAGGGAGGACCAAATTGGAGTACCCTTCTGCCTGAATGCAAGAACTACTGTTAAGCTCCAGTCATCAAGATGGTATATTGTTGGTATAACAATGGATAAGTAGTTCAAATGTACAAAATATAAAGTTTAGAAATAAACCCACATATACATGTTCAACTGATTTTCAACAAAGTTGCCAGTGAGAAATGCTAACTTTTTCAATAAATGGTGCTGGAACAACTTGAGATTCCTATTAAAAATGTATCTTGACCCTTATACTTCACAATGCACACAAAACTCAACTGCAAATGGATGAGATATCTAAGTATAAAATAAAAAACTAAAAAAAAAATAAAAAAAATTAAAAAATAAAAATTAAAATAATAAAAAATAAATAAAAAACTAAAACTCTAACTTAGAGTAGATGACTATTTTATATGAAACAAAAGCAAAGCATATCTAACAATATGCTGATATACATAACATATAACTAACAGAATTCAATAATAAGCAGGAAAGGAGCCAAATTAAAATAGTAATTATTTAAGCAGATATTTCATAAAAAATATGCAGGAATGGCTGGAAAGCATATGAAAAGATGTTCATTTGTCATGAGAGAAATTCATTAAAAACCATGATGGGCTTCACTACACACCCACTAGAATGGTTAAAATTAAAAACACTAAAAAGTTTAGCTACTAATGAAGACATAGAGTGATGAGAATTCTCATACCTTGTTGCTGGGGGCATAAAATTGTGTAACCACTCTTAAATAAGTCTAGCATTTTCTTAAAAAATTATACTTACTTCCCTATGAACCAACAATTTCACTTCTAAGTATTTATCCAAGAGACATGAAATGTATATCCATACAGAGCCTTGCAAATGAATGTTCATGTCAGTTTTACTCATAACAACTAATAAAAGGAAACAACCCAAGAACCATCAATAGGTGAATAGAAAAACTACTTGTGAATACAAATCATAGAATACAGTAGAAGAAAGAAACTACTGATATAACAATATGAATGAATCTTAAAAATGTTAGGCTAAATGCAGAAAGCCAGTCACAGAACTTGACATGCAGTATGACTATTTATACAAAATTCTAAAAGGAAAAATTAATCTATAGTGACAAAACACCAAATGACTGGTTGCCTGGGTCATGGGTCAAGAGATGGAATTGGCCACAAAGACCCAGGAGAAAACTTTTTAGTTGATAGAAGTGCTCTATATCTTGATTGTGGTAGTGATTATGCAGGTGTATCTGACAAGTTTCATCACAGTGTATACTCTAAATGGGTGTACTGTATTTTATACAAATTATGTATCAAGGAAATTGATAGGAAATAATACATTACTACTATACAACTGAGGGACTAAGCACAGAGCATACTCTTTAGTTAAAACCACTACAATATTGTAAAGTAATTAGCCTCCAATTAAAATAAATACATTAATTTAATAAAAGCCTAAGACTTGAAACTTCTTTATGACAGGCAATTTAAGATTAAAATAGCAGTACTTTCTATTGCCTGTGATTGAGAAAGTGACACTGATTAGAAATAAAAGCCTTGTAAATGCCATTAATAAAGCTTTCCGTGTGCATTCTATTTTCCAATTTGACATTTTCTCAATTTCCCAGATTTACCAGGTGGTGCAAGTGGTAAAGAACCTGCCTGCCAATGCAGGAGCTGTAAGAGATGCAGGTTTGATCCCTAGGTTGGGAAGATCCCCTGGAGAAGGGAATGGCAACCCACTCTGGTATTCTTGCCTGGAGAATTTCATGGGCAGAGGAGTCAAGTGGGCTATAGTCCATAGGATTGCAAAGAGTCAACTCTACTGACCTACTGAGCATAACCCCCCCCACACACATATCTGCACACACACACACATTTGTGTGTTTATACACATACAGACTCATTCCATCTTGTAAAATATTTTAAGGAAGTATAAATAAAGTAATTCAGGAAATGATGTATAATATAAGACATACACCATTCTTAGTATGGAAGTTAATAAGTGGCTGTCAGCTAATAGCATTTATGTGATAATCCTATTTCTAGCTCTCTTAAAGCAGAAATTTCACTCTTCCTAGTCAAAGGAGTGAGAAATAGTATTGATTTACTGTTATCAACTTGTATGAAGCAGATGTGAGCCTCCAGGGATCAAACTGTGAGATGACTGTAGAGTTGCTGAAAATCTGATTACCATGGTTAAGCTCCCTTCTTTTCACTGTCTTATGCAACATTTTACAGCTGACACTTCTATGAAGTCTGTCTCCTCACAGACCCCCACAACTGCCTTGGCAGGAATTCTCATTTTCCTACTGGTCCCTTCAGTTCTGGATCTGCCACTGCTGGTGAAGCACTCAGAGGTGAAGTTCTCCCAAAAATGCAGTGGCAGATCCAGAAACAAAGGCCAGGGCTTCTGACGACTGCAAGTGATTTTTTCCTCCATAAACTCTACCTCCTCATATTGGCAAAACTTACTTATTTTTGACAAAAAGGAAACCCAACGAAAGGAACTAAATGGAAAATACTTACATATATATGGATATCTATGGCTATATCATCTATGTCTCTATTCAGTCCCAAATTTAAGAGGGACAGAGAAGGCACAGAAAGAAAAATGTATGCAAGACCAAAGCAGCGAATGTTGAATGCTGGAAGATATATGTTCAAATATAGTTAATTAAACTTGATTATAACTGCAAATGATCAGAGAATGGAAGTGAGGTAAGCATGTGAAAATAAGCCAAGCATAATCACAAGGGGGAAGGCTGGACTTTTGGGTGGTGCTGTACATAAATTGAACTTTGGGCTAAATTAAAGTGAGCACTATGAAGTTGAGGGTCCTTGTTGTTCTTGTCCACATGGAAGTTGCACTTGTATCAATATCTGAGGCAGTATAGTATACTATAGTGCTTAAAAGGCTCTGCTTTGGAATTATATATTATTATTATTTTTTTATTATCATCACCCACAGTAGTAGTGTAGTGTTAGTTGCTCAGTCATGTCCGACTCTTTGCGACCCCACAGACTGTAGCCCACCAGGCTCTGTCCATGGGATTCTCCAGGCAAGAATACTGGAGAGGGTTGCCATTCCCTTCTCCAGAGGATCTTCCTGACCCAGGGATCAAACCCATGTCTCACCATATGAGCTACAGGGAACACACTTGGTATTAGACCAAGTTCAAACCAAACAGATTTCAAGAATAAATCTTTTTCAACCACTTACCAAGTGTGTGACACTGAGCAGATTGCTTAACCTCTCTGAGCCTCATTGGTATTACAAGAAAATGCAATGGTCCTCATAGGTTTGTTTGGAAGACTCAATTAAATAATTATATATAGTTAATTTCTCATATAAATATCAGCTATGGTTACTAATATTAATAAATAATAAAACTATTAATATTCCACCCCATATATAATACTGCCCAGCATATATTAGGTGTTAAGTAATATTTGGGAGTTTAAATAAATTTTTTTTTTGTCAATATCAAAAGATTAGGTGAGATTAGAAGAAGGACAGGTAGAGGATCTGCTTTTCTTAAAGTGCTATTTCTTCCAAATTCCCACCACTTAGTGCTTCTGGGAAAGGCATCTCTCATCTGCTAACATCTAAGCATATGCCCACTCACCACACAGGGTTTTCCCTCAAAGAAGACCCAGACACCTCATCTGAAATAGACATAGTGTGTAGTGCCAGACAATCAACTTTCCTCCATTTCCGTCATCTTACCATGCCTCCAAAGACCAACAACTGTGGGAATGCCATGCTTAACCTTTTCGACATAATAGCATTTTAAATATTTTACAAAGCATACAATATTCAAAACATACAAAAGAGAATGAACAGTAAATAGCATGAAGAACTGACCTAGTTCCTGCAACAAGTCAATAGCATGAAAACATAAATTGCAGGGAAGATCATCCTCGATTAAAAGAGACGAGTGATCTAACAACTAAGTATCATGTCTGGACCTTCAGTGCATCTTGATTTGAATTAATTACCTGTAAAAAGGGATGGAGTTTTGAGACAATTAGGGGAAGTATTTTTGTGGCCTTTTGATATACATGATACTAAGGAATTATCACTTTGGTTAAAAATAACAATGACATTGCCATGTATTTTAAAAGCTCACATTTTGTAGATACGTATACTGCAGCATGTAGAAATAAAATGACATGCTGTTTGGAATTTGCTTTAAAATCCATTATAGCAAAGAAGAACAAAGGTAGGTGAAGAAAACATGGTGACATTTTGATAATTGTTGAATGTACAAGACACAGGAGTTTACTTTATTAGCACCTCTTTGTATACATTTGAAATAACACATATAATCAATATATTTGATGCTATGAAGCCCAGAATACAATAAGTACCCATATATCCAAACTCAGCTTAGGAAACAAAAGGCAATTCAGTTAAATTCCCTACATCAATTACCTCCACCCCCTACAAAAATGACCGCTAGATGAATTTGGGTGTTTATTATTGTCTTGTTATGCTATAGTTTTACTACAGATTTATTTATTCCTAAAAAATACATCACCTTGTTTTGTATGTTTTTAAATTTCGTATAAGCAGTTTCCAATTGTATGTGTTCTGCAACTTGCCCTTTTTTGGTGAATATGATGTGTGTGTGATTCATCTCTGTAGCTCCAAAATAGAGCCTTCCAAAAATATCTTCCATATTCTTTTCCTGAGCAGACCAACATTTCTTCTAGCACTGTAGGTCCCAAGTATGCCACTCCTGGAATTCCTGCTATGCTCTCTTTATTGTTAAGAAGTTGTGGAAGGTCACTGAATTGGAATATTCTCTGACTGAGGAGCTCTGTGTCAAATAAATCTGTCCTTAATTAATGTTAACAGAATTTCATTTCCTCCCAAATTTGTATTTCTAAAAATTTCATAGACTACATTAGCTAAGTTTCAGCTGTTAGCAAATTCATGTCTAACTCCCTCAACAAATAAGTAAAATAAGGCATTGCTATTGTTCAGTTGCCCAGTCATGTCTGACTCTTGCGTCCCCATGGACTGTAAAAACAAGGCATAATGACTATACATTAATTTAGCTATTGCTATTGTAAGAGTTGACACTGATTGGCCAAATCTAAAGATCGTGTAATACCCATATGGCCTGACACTGAACATAAAGACAAAGATTCACAATCTATCCATGACTCACTTCACTTGGATGTTGAGAGAGGCTCCAAAACATTCCCTGTTGTGAGCTGTCTCATTCAAGATATCCCTGCCTGTTTCCTCGAAGGGCATGTGTAGAGCTTTAAGAAAGGCGGGAGTTTATTATAGAATAATATTTTAAGTCTATTCCCAAATAGTCTCGGTCACATAGTAGGTGCTCCATAAATACTTATTGTTTTCCTCCTGATTGAAGATACAGCAAGGACAGTCTCTTGGACACATTAATTGGTCATCATTGGAAGTACATTCTCAAAAGAAAAAATAAGCAAGTGAAAGGCATCTGAATGCCTCTTCATCTCTAGGTAGCTTGTGCAGAACTGACTTTAGGTTGGTAAAGGGAATATAAAAGGGAAAAGCCCTTATCTTTGCTTGCACACTGAGGCTCAGTAACAAATCTACACCAAAATGTTGTGACTCTTGGATATACAGAAAAAGGTGGCAGGAGCTTTTGCCACACTTGCCTAACAAGTCCCCTTCTAAACTCCCACAGTGGTCTCAAAGAGTCTCTTCCTGCTTTCTTCCTCCCAGAGCTTAGGACCAACTGCATTCAGATTTTTTTTCTCTTTTGTAAGCCAGAAACCCACCACTATCCTTTGCATTTGTTGCATTTTGTAATGATCAAACTGTCTTTACCTCACTAACAATAATTTAGTTCTTGATGTCCTTGGCCTGTTAATCTTCGCTTCTGTGGTCAGGAAAGACAAGCTTGTTAAGTACTGTTACTTTTGGTCCATAATTTCTAATCAGGGATTTATTCTTATTGTAGTTGGCCAACCATCTTAAAAAGATGGTTTTCAAAGTCCACACACTCTCTCCATTAAAAGTTCTCCTGTTAGGTATAACTGAGGAGGACTTTTTAAAAGTGCACTTAGATTTCACATAGCCAGTTTTCTCCAGAATCAAGGTTCCATATATTCTCTGTGGTTAAAAACTTCCTTCAAAAATATGTTATTATAATCTAATCTGTTTTGGAGTAAGAAGTTTTATGTTTATCCCACATCGCACCTTGGTGCATTTAAATGACTCGTTTTGTCTGTGCCCACACACAGGAGCATTCAGATATAAAATAGTTTGGCCTTTTGTTGCTGGAATTTGTTCAGGTTCGTTCTCTTTTTGGGTTTCCCAGGTGACACTAGTAGTAAAGAATCTGCCTGCAAGAATCTGCCTGCCAATGCAGGAGACATGAGACACGGGTTTGATCCCTCAGTCAGGAAGATCCCCTGGAGTAGGAAATGGCAACTCACTCCAGTATTCTTGCTTGGGAAATCCCAAGGGCAGAGGTGCGTGGTGGGCTACAGTCCATGGGCTGCAAAGAGTTGGAAGCAACTGAGCACATTCTCTTTTCCTTTGCTGTCTTTTTGACTCTTCAATCTCACAAGACTGTATTTTTTTCTTAAATTTGATCTTATGTACTGTTTCATCACAGTTCTCTTGTTCAGCGTGGAACACCTGTACGAAGACTCATTTAGTAGGCTCTGAGAAAGCCCAAATTTTCACAGCAGTTGGTAAAATGGGCTTTGACTTTGTCAGTTGCCTTGGTTCATGAACTTGTTTGATTGACTTCCTAGTATATGTCAAAGAGGGAAGATAGCTTAATCACAAGTCTCATCTTGCCCTTGTAAGATAGGATGGCTAGTTGCCCTTAGCAGGGATGGGTGGTTTAATACAGCAATGCTGTCCACTGTTCACAATAGCCAAGATAGAAACAGTCCACCTGTCCATTGACAGATGGATAAAGAAGACATGATACATATATATGATAGAATATTACTCATTCAATAAAAGCATGCAACCATGCCCTGTGAAGCAATAGCTATGGACCTAGAGATGCTCATATAAAGTAAGTCAGAAGGACAAATACCAAGATATCACTCATATTTGGAATCTAAATATGATACAAATGAACCTATCTGCAAAACAGAAAGAGATTCATAGACACAAAGAACAGATTTCTGATTGCCGAGGGGTGGGGTGGTGGGGAAGGAAGGATTGGGAGTTTGGGATCAGCAGATATAAACTATTTTATATAGGACAGATAAACAACAAGGTCCTACTGTATAACACAGGGAACTACATTCAATATCCTCTGATAAACCATAGTGGAAAATCATATGAAAAAAATATGTATATATAAGTATAACAGAACCATTTTGCTGTATAGCAGAAACTAACACAATATTGAAAATCAACTGTACTGCCATAAAATTAATTTGTAAAAAAATAAAGTAAATATTCTCTTCCATTTATCTTGTCAATGAACTGTATACACTATAGAAATTTTGGGACACTCATTGGGCACTTTAAAATTTTGAGGCCCTAATAAGTACAATTTTATAAAACATTGTCTCTCTCTGTGTGTATCAATATATTTATTCACCAAGCATTCACTAATACCTCAGAATATTTCAGGTACTATGCTGAGTGATGGGAATGCAGATCTCTCAAGAAACTTATTTTTCCCCAAAATTTTATTTGAAATTGAAAGTGTTAGTCACTCAGTCATGGTCAACTCTTTGCGACCCCCAAGACTGTAGTTCGCCAGGCTCCTCTATCTATGGAATTCTCCAGGCAAGAATACTGGAGTATTCTAGGAGATGTTAATAGGCATTATATAAAAATAAACTAACAAAGTTTCTGTGATTAAATAGGTTTAGAAAAAGGTTAAACTGAGGTAATTAATTTGTTGGCTATGGAATATCTCAGACCATGCTTTGGGAAATGATAGTCTGGAAGAAAACATTTCATGGTTAGTTTAATGCCATTATGTTTTGTTGCTTCTTTTCTTCCTAGGAATACTTTTTTTTTCCTTGAAACCTGATACTGATATGGCCACTGCAGCCTTAAAGGGGTTACTGTTTGCATGCATATGTTTCTAAATCCATTTATTTTCAAGCTTCCTGTATCTTTCTATTTAAAGTGTGTCTCTTGTAGATAGCTCAAAGTTGTGTTCTGTTGTTTTATTGATTTTGATGATCTCTGCCTTTTAATTTGTGAGTTTATCCCATTAAAATTTAATATAGTCATTGATGTAATTGTGCTGGGAATATCATGTTACTGTTTTCTATTTTCCCTTTGTTTTCAGTTCCTCTCTGAATCATCTTTGTACTACTACATCTCTCTGCTTTGTTCATATTAGGTATTCAATAAACATTTGTTGAATTGATTAATGAACAGTCCTGTCTTCTGTGAACACACCAGATTCCTCCAGGCAGTGTGAAAATTTTCTCCCTTCTATACTCATACAAAATTGACAAAATACCCAAACATTTCTCATAGACCCTGGGGTTTACTGCCAAGATATTTCTAAGCCTGGCAAGACTCCTGGGATGCCTGGAACATTTGGATATGGTATGACTATTTGAGCATACACAAAAGGAACACAGTCATCTTTTTTTCACTGTTTCAATTGCTTATAATGAGATAGGGGTTGACATTATAATTATTGTTAAAACTGGTTTAGAAGGAAAAGGTTATATGAAATACTAGAGTGGCTTAGGCTATCACTGTAAATTCTCAAATGGCACCAGCCTGTTATTCATCCAATAGAACATTCCTGTTGTCTGTAAATCAGACTCAACACAATATTTTTATGATTCTCAAGGCAGTTGGGAGTTTTGAGGGGACTGCACAGTGTGTGTTAGTGGTTGCCATGTCCTTCTCCAGGGGATCTTCCCAACCCAGGGATCGAACCCAGGTCTCCTGTATTGCAAGCAGATTTTTACCATCTGAGCCAGCAGGAAAACCACAGTGGTGATGTTTAAGTGTCACATTGTAGGGCAGCTATTTGCTTTTGTGTCTTCCTTCTTCACTAGATTGTTTTTTCTATAAGGGAAGGGCCAGCATCTTATTAGTGTATTCCTATAAGATACACAGTGCCTGGCAAGTAGTAGATACTCAACTATTTGGATTTGTGAATAATTAACAGATAGAAATTCAAGAAAATCTGCTGAAATATAAAACTTCCAGACATATTTGTTTTTAAAATAGGAGAAATATAGCAGGGATTTTCTCACCGAAAGATCTCAAACCAGTACAGTCCATGCTATGGGGTATTTGAGAGCACACAAAAAAGAACACTGAATCACTTTTCCACCTTAGCGAAATTTAGACCATGCTTTTGTTCTGAAGCATAGGAGATAGATGACATTTTTCAGTAAAGGCCCCAGTGCACCCAAGTCAAACATCTGTGGGTAATTTTGAAAATATCTGACAGCTAATCTTAACATCTGACTCTTCTAAGTGGCCATAAATATGTGTGTGTTTGGGTGTGAGAGAAAGAGAGGGAGGGATGGAGGGAAGGGAGGGAGGGGGTGAAAGGAGAAGAAGCAAGCATAAAGGGCTTATGATGGAAAAACTTATAGCTTTTCTTCCTGACATCAGTGGCATTATGAGAGAGAGGGGGAAAAAATAACAGATGTATAGAACAGACTTTTGGACTCTGTGGGAGAAGGCAAGGGTGGGATGATCTGAGAGAATAGCATTGAAACATGTATATTATCAATTGTGAAACAGATCGCCAGTCCAGGCTTGATGCATGAGACAAGTGCTCAGGGCTGGTGTACTAGGATGACCCAGAGGGATGGGATGGAGAGGGAGGTGGGAGGGGGGTTCAGGATGGGGAACACATGTAAATCCATGACTGATTCATATCAATGTATGACCAAAACCACTACAATATTGTAAAGTAATTAGCCTCCAACTAATATAAATAAATGAAAAAAAAAAAGTAACTGGCACCAAGAGGAGATCCAAAAATGAAAAGATGAATTTCCTAGTTTTGTCAAACACAGTGGTTGGGTCTTCCTTAAACAATGGTCTGAAAAAAGGGAACAGTTCAAACTTGACACACTCTGACCTCTCAAAAGCTAGCAGGGGATTTTTGTATGCTTAAGAAAACAACACTTCCTTACCCTTGAATGAAGTGATATATGTCTTTATTTGCATGAATCATAATTCCAGTTTTCATGCTTTACTTGTGGGTATAAGAGGATAATATTTTAAAGTATAAAAGATTTATACAATTCAACTCTTTTAAGAAATGGTTTTGTATTCATCTCTTACCATAATTTTTAAAAATTTAAAGTCTTAACAAATGATATAAATGAATGTATATACAAACCAGAAATAGACACAGAAAAACTTTTACAGTTACCAAAATAAAAGTGGGGGAGGGATAAATTAGGAGTCTGGGATTAACATACACACACAGTGCTGTGTATAAAATAGATAGCCAACAAGGACCTAATGTATAGCACTATATTCAATATTTTGTACTAACCTACAGGGAAAAAAATCTGAAAAAATGATATGTATATGTGTGCAGATAATCCAGGATGGTGTGATCACTCACCTAGAGCCAGACATCCTGGAATGTGAAGTCAAGTGGGCCTTAGAAAGCATCACTACAAACAAAGCTAGTGGAGGTGATGGTCCAGCTAAGCTATTTCAAATCCTGAAAGATCACACTTTAAAAGTGCTGAAACGGACCACCAGCCCAGGTGGGATACATGAGTCAGGTGCTCGGGCCTGGTGCACTGGGAGGACCCTGAGGAGTCGGGTGGGGAGGGAGGTGGGAGGGGGGATCGGGATGGGGAATACGTGTAACTATATGGCTGATTCATGCCAATGTATGACAAAACCCACTGAAATGTTGTAAAGTGATTGGCCTCCAACTAATAAAATAATATTAAAAGTGAAAAAAAAAAAAAAAAAAAAAAAAAAAAAAAAAATAAAAGTGCTGAACACAATATTCCAGCAAATTTGGAAAACTCAGCAGTGGCCACAGGACTGGGAAAGGTCCGTTTTCATTCCAGTTCCAAAGAATGCTCAAACTACCACACAATTGCACTCATATCACACGCTAGTAAAATAATGCTCAAAATTATCCAAGTCAGGCTTCAGCAATACGTGAACTGTGAACTTCGAGATGTTCAAGCTGGTTTTAGAAAAGGCAGAGGAACCAGAGATCAAATTGCCAACATCTGCTGGATCAAGGAAAAAGCAAGAGAGTTCCAGAAAAACATCTACTTCTGCTTTATTGACTATGCCAAAGCCTTTGACTGTGTGGATCACAGTACACTGTGGAAAATTCTGAAGGAGATGGGAATACCAGACCACCTGACCTGCCTCTTGAGAAACTTGTATGCAGGTCAGGAAGCAACAGTTAGAATAGGACATGGAACAACAGACTGGTTCCAAATAGGAAAAGGAGTATATCAAGGCTGTGTATTGTCACCTTGCTTATTTAACTTATATGCAGAGTACATCATGAGAAACGCTGGGCTGGAGGAAGCACAACCTGGAACCAAGATTGCCGGGAAAAATATCAATAACCTGAGATATGCAGATGACACCATCCTTATGGTAGAAAGTGAAGAGGAACTAAAAAGCCTCTTGATGAAAGTGAAAGAGGAGAGTGAAAAGGTTGGCTTAAAGCTCAAAATTCAGAAAACTAAGATCATGGTATCTGGTCCCATCAGTTCATGGCAAGTAGATGCGGAAACAGTGGAAACAGTGTCAGACTTTATTTTTTGGGGCTCCAAAATCACTGCAGATGGTGATTGCAGCCATGAAATTAAAAGACGCTTACTCCTTGGAAGAAAAGTTATGACCAACCTCAGTTCAGTTCAGTTCAGTTCAGTCGCTCAGTCGTGTCCAACTCTTTGCAACTACATGAATCACAGCATGCCAGGCCTCCCTGTCCATCACCAACTCCCGGAGTTTACTCAAACTCATACCCATTCGAGTCAGTGATGCCATCCAGCCATCTCATCCTCTGTTGTCCCCTTCTCCTCCTGCCCCCAATCCCTCCCAGCATCAGGGTCTTTTCCAGTGAGTCAACTCTTCGCATGAGGTGGTCAAAGTACTGGAGTTTCAGCTTCAACATCAATCCTTCCAATGAACAGCCAGGACTGATCTCCTTTAGGATGGACTGGTTGGATCTCCTTGCAGTCCAAGGGACTCTCAAGAGTCTTCTCCAACACCACAGTTCAAAAGCGTCAATTTTTCAGTGCTCAGCTTTCTTCACAGTCCAACTCTCACATCCATCCATGACCACTGGAAAACCATAGCCGTGACCAGATGGATATAAATCAAAGATATTCACTTATACCCAAGATGCAAAATACACTCATGTGAAGTGAGCTATGTCTAATAAAACAAAGTTTGGTGATATAAATTTAATAGCAAAGTGAACTGTCTTGAAATTCTACTTAGACCTTTTCTTCTTAATGTTTAACCTGGAAAAAAGAGAGACTACAACTAGACCACCTGCTCAAGAAATTCACAATTCAATTAAATCTAAGCTATCTTCTCAAAACCTGGTTATGAACACAATATTTATTTGAGATTTATGCTATGTGTTTATTACTGCAGTGATCCTTTTAACAATAAATTCTAGTGTGCTAATGATTCTTGAAAGTAAGGCAGAAATATCAAAAAGAGACCTTAAATGAAGTCTGTGTAGAATATCCACAAAACGTGTTTCTGTGGGTTGTTAGTCATATAGCAACTGAGAAAAGTAAAGTTGTTTTCTTTTTTCTTTTTTTTTTTTTTTAAATATTATTTTATTAGTTGGAGGCCAATCACTTTACAACATTTCAGTGGGTTTTGTCATACATTGACATGAATCAGCCATATAGTTACACGTATTCCCCATCCCGATCCCCCCTCCCACCTCCCTCCCCACCCGACTCCTCAGGGTCCTCCCAGCGCATCAGGCCCGAGCACCTGACTCATGTATCCCACCTGGGCTGGTGGTCCGTTTCACCATAGATAATATACATGCTGTTCTTTCAAAACATCCCACCCTCACGTTCTCCCCCAGAGTTCAAAAGTCTGTTCTGTACTTCTGTGTCCCTTTTTCTGTTTTGCATATAGGGTTATCGCCACCATCTATCTAAATTCCGTATATATGTGTTAGTATACTGTAATGTTCTTTATCTTTCTGGCTTACTTCACTCTGTATAATGGGCTCCAGTTTCATCCATCTCATTAGAACTGATTCAAATGAATTCTTTTTAACGGCTGAGTAATATTCCATGGTGTATATGCACCACAGCTTCCTTATCCATTCATCTGCTGATGGGCATCTGGGTTGCTTCCATGTCCTGGCTATTATAAACAGTGCTGCAATGAACATTGGGGTGCATGTGTCTCTTTCAGATCTGGATTCCTCAGTGTGTATGCCTAGAAGTGGTATTGCTGGGTCATAGTAAAGTTGTTTTCTATGTCTCTAATGATTAACTGAAATTCTCTCTCTCATTTTTGTGTGCTTTCAGTATACTCTTAAAATGTTTGATATTTAAAACTTATGTTTACACCCTTTTAATGTACTGAAATACAGGAAAAAATGCAAACATGTTATAACTGCTTTGCATCAAAAAATTCAATTGATTTCAAACACTTGATCTCATTTGATCTTGAAATGATAATGTACTAGTGATAGGTTTAAAAGTGAAATGAAGATGAATAGGGGAAACACAAAGGATTTTTTTGGGTAGAGAAGCTATTATGTCTGATGTTGCAATGGTGGATATATGACATTATGCATTTGTCAAAACACACAGAATGTACAACAGGAAAAGCCAACCCCAATAGAAATCATGGACTTCCATTACTAAAAGTGTATCAATCATTATGATTTCCTTAATTGTTAATAAATGTACCATACTAATGCAACACATTAATTATAGAGGAAACAGGAGGGGGAAGAGGGATATATGGGAAATCCCTGGACTATCATGTATGTGTGTACACATTTATGTGTGTGTGTGCACTCTGTATCCTAGACTATAAATGCCAGTGGAGACCAAACTTCTGTGCCACTTGCCTTGTGACTTATTCAGCATAATGTACATGATTACAACTAATGCTATCTTTTCCCAGTGGATGTTCTCTTTAGTATTCAGAAGACACTCTTCCAGAACTCAGGAGAGCTGATGTATACCTCTATGCTTGACTGGCCATAAACAAGGTCTGTGCTAGTGATACTGGTGGCAAGAGAGAGCACAGATGATGGGCTCTACTGAAATGGGGCTGAGAAAGTGCCTTGCAGTCTTTGTGCACATAGTGGAGCCCAGGGGATACTCAGAATATGAACACAGCTGCACAGGGCAATCAGTAGAAGACGAAAGTCTCAGAAAGTGGCTGCAGACTCACACTCCAACAAGGAAGTAAAGCTAAAGATGTTAAATAAGTTAAATGGGTTGCTCAAAGATCACTATTTTACTTCTTGGTGTCTATATACAAGGGGCTTCCCTGGTGGCTGAGACAGTGAAGAATCTGCCTGTAATGCAGAAGACTTGGGTTCAATCCCTGGGTTGGGAAGATCCCCTGGAGAAGGAAATGGCAACCCACTCTAGTATTCTTGCCTGGAGAATTCCATGGACAGAGGAGCCTGGCAGGCTACAGTACATGAGGTCACAGAGAGCTGGCTGATTTGAAGTTTAAACCTGTGTGATATTGTGCTTTCTGTTTAAAGTGTTAATATAACTTTCTGATTAAAGGATTTTCCTCATTAATTTCCTAGAAGTACTTTAAAATGGGAATATATTTCCAGATAAGTATTATGAAATTGCTTCAGATAATTTCTCCAGATTGTGTGTCTAGTAGAGTTACAGACAATGATTGAGGTTCCATGATATTGACATAATGTCCAGGATTTGGGATAAAGGGAGGAAACTTTCAGACATTCTTTGTGGACAAAAACAAGCCACAGCAGTCATCTCATCCAATAAATAGAAAAAGGTTAAGTATTTTACAGTAATATGTCTTCTACCATGAAATCAGGAAAAAAGAGTCGACATCTTTAAAAGGACAGTGAGATTGTGAGCTCTATGCCAGCTCTTCCATTCTGTGAGGGAAAGATGCACAGATCTTGGTCGATAGTGGATTTATAGCACCAGAGACTATTTACAAATGTGATTATGGGCAAACTAGTATTATAAATTTTCTTGACCATATTTCTATGTGAATGTGTGTATCTGAGCGCTGAAGAATTGATGCTTTTGGATTGTGGTGCTGGATAAGACTCGAGAGTCCCTTTGATCCAACCAGTCAATCCCAAAGGAAATCAACTCTGAATATTCATTGGAAGGATTGATACTGAAGCTTCAATACTTTGACCACCTAATGCAAAGTGCCGACACATTGGAAAAGGCACTGATGTTGGGAAGGATTTATGGCAAAAGGAGAAGGGGACAATAGAGGATGAGATGGTTGGATGGCACCACTAACACAATGGACATGAACTTGAGCAACTCTGGCAGATAGTGAAGGACAGGGAGACCTGGTGTGCTGCAGTCCAAGGTGTTGCAAACAGTTGGACATAGCTTAGCAACAGAACAAGTGTGTGTATCACAAAGTTCTGAGGAAAATATAATTATTTACATCACCACATTATGTACATCTGTGTATCTGATGATAATAGAAGCTCTGGGTATGGGGCTGTTGGTGACAATGTGTGCTTGACAGCATGTGTCATTAGGAATTTACCTAGGAGTATGCCTGCTGGAGCTCATTTGAAATCACTGATAAATCAGGGCATTTCTCCTAAAGCCAAAGTTAATACTCATTGAGAGGTTGGCAGACAATTTCCTTTCAGAGAGCCTACCTCTGTGTAATATTTTAAGAACAGATTTAGAATGCATGTTTCAACCGGTGTAAACTCAACCTGCCATCAGAAGACATGGCCTTCTGCCTCAGCTCTGTAAGTCTAAACTGTGTCACCTCTGAATAGTAATTCAAAGCCTTTAAAAATTCATCGAGTCTAACTCACTTATTTTATAGTGGCTGAAAATAAAAATAATGGTGGCAATCTAACAACAGATAATTAAGAGAAGGAAAAAGGTTTAAATCAATAAATACCCAAATGATACTGGGATCACTTTAATTAAGGCTATTTTAATTGCCAATTCTCTACCACTGCTTACAGCCAAGCTCCTGGATGAAGTGTCTATAAATCACATCTCCCTAACTCACTCTACTTTATCTTTTGTCTCCACCACTCCACCAATACTGATTTCTCAAAGTTTTACCAGTGACATCCTTGTTGCACAATCCAGTAGCTACTTTTTCAAATCTCTTGTAAGTTGACCTCTCAAGACCACTGGTCAGTTCTTTAGTCCCTCCTGTGGTAGCTCTTATTTCTACAAGCTTCTGATACTCTGGTTCTCTTCCAAACTCTCTGGCTTCTCCTTGTTGGGTGTTCTTTTATGGTTTCACCTGATAAAGTTTATCATTAATGTCAGATTTATAATCTAACTGATAGTGTTAGATTATAATGATTTCCTTGACTCTTAGCCCTGAGCCCTTTCTTGAACCAAAACAATTACTCACCTATGTGTTAAGGAATGACTAACATTTTCAGCCTAGGCCTCATCTTTCACCTCCACGGATGTGACAATTTAATGAAAATCTCCATGTTGTTCTCTCACCAGCACTTTACAGTGCCCTCCTTTACATTGTCTTTATAGCAGGTATCACAATGTTAGTAAATCTGTGTTATAGTTGGGCCAGTATAAGTCTGGTCCATCACACTGACAACCCTTGCCTTGAGAGCAAGAAATATCTGTTTTGTTCAGCACTTTGCACATAGTAAACATTGGGGAACTGTCCAAATATCAACTCACTGCACTTTCCCCACCTTCATGGAGTTTTACTTGCTATTACCTCTATCTGAACTGCTTTGATTTCTCCTTTCACATGACCACCATTTGCTCCTCAATCAGGCCTCATGAAGTCTTCTCATGTGTTGTTGGGGGCTATGAGAAGACTTCATGAAGGAACGAACAGTTGAGTTATGGCTTGTAAGACAGATAGGGCAATAACTGTCAGAGCCTAGGTGTGGAAATATACAATTCCAGTCTGTGGGAAGAACTGGAGCTAAGGCCCAAATTGGAGACTTGGGACTACCCACTCCCCAATGCATGGCAAATAGGTCACTACAACTAGGAGGAAAATAAAGTTGAAATTTAACATTGAGATTATACCCTATGAAGTTTTGCATTAGAATATGTATACTAAGGAGCAGAAAGAAAGAAGGAACAGAATGGCAGCTTGATGAAATCTGTGTTTTATGAAGATAAATCAAAAAACAGTGTAAAAAATGATGGTTTAGAGAGTAAAATTAGAAAGTTAGGAGGGTACTGCAATACTGCAACCTGCCAGGAAAGGAGGAGAGTCTGATTTTGACAAGTGGCTTTGGAAGAAAAAAAGGTGGAGATGAAGCAAATCCAGAAGAGTTTCTTTGCTAACTGCTTATATATGTGGAGTGGAGGATGAGAAGGTTACAATCTGCTTTGATAATAATATTTATGGTGTTAAGGAACATAATAGTTGGGAAAAGGTTGGGGAATGAATTAAGGTTGGAGACAAGTTTTCTTTTTTTAATTGGAATTTATTTGCTTTACAATGTTGTTGGGTTTCTGCTGTACAGCAATGTACATCAGTAGACGTACTTATTGGAGACCAGTTTTGATGATTACTCAGTTCAGTCACTCATTCGTGTCTGACTTTTTGCGACCCCGTGAACTGCAGCCCTTCAGGCCTCCCTGTCCGTCACCAACTCCCGGAGTTTACCCAAACTCATGTCCATTGAGTCGGTGATGCCATCCAACCATCTCGTCCTCTGTTGTCCCCTTCTCCTCCCACTCTCAATCTTTCCCAGCATCAGGGTCTTTTCAAATGAGTCAGCTCTTCATAATCAGGTGATTGCTAGATACATGAATTAACAAGTGCAGCTGTGGGTTCAGTGTTTGGTTCTGGGATTCAGGAAATTAGCAGGGCTAGAAAGACATTATTTAGGAATCATCTCCATGTGTAGGGTCCTTAAAACACAACAATGAATAAAATTTCCCAGGGACAAGAAGAGAAGAAATAACTGAACATTGGTGGAAGTTGATGTAAAAAGAAACTAGAAAAATTTTTAAAAGTACTTGATAGAATACACAGAAGAAAGAGAAGAGCCAAATTCAGCTGACATACATGACTTGTGTTTCAATGAAAGCCTCTTATGGTTTATTGAGATATGTCCATCAGCAGATGAATGGATAAGAAAGCTGTGGTACATCTACACAATGGAATATTACTCAGCCATTAAAAATAATACATTTGGATCAGTTCTAATGAGATGGATGAAACTGGAGCCCATTATACAGAGTGAAGTAAGCCAGAAAGATAAACACCAATACAGTATACTAACGCATATATATCGAATTTAGAAAGATGATAACGATAACCCTATATGCAAGACAGAAAAAGAGATACAGATGTATAAAACAGACTTTTGGACTCTATGGGAGAAGGTGTGGGTGGGATGATCTGAGAGAACAGCATCAAAACATGTATATTATCAAGTGTGAAACAGATCGCCAGTCCAGGTTGGATGCATGAGACAAGTGCTCAGGGCTGGTGCACTGGGTCAACCCAGAGGGATGGGATGGGGAGGGAGTTGGGAGGGGGGTTGAGGATGGGGAACACATGTAAATCCATGGCTGATTCATGTCAATGTATGGCAAAAACCACTACAATATTGTAAAGTAATTAGCCTCCAACTAATAAAAATAAATGGAAAAAATAAAAAGAAAAAAGAAAAAAAGAAAGTCTCTTATGATCCTAGAAAAATGACTACAAAAGACAGTGTCATATGGTGCAGAGAGCTATAAATGATCAAATTGTTCCTATTTACCTGTGAAAGCTGGTGAATTTTTAATGTCAGGAGTAAAGTTTGCTAATTCTGCCAAAAATGCAGAATGTTGGACTTTTCCATTGGAACTTCAATGACTTATTACTGTTCATGTTGGTGTGCTAACCCCTATTTAATGCAGCCTTTCAAGTGACAACTAGAAATCTTGGCAATAGACAGAATTTTAGAACACTTGCTAACAATGTGCAATATATAAATTAAAATGGTTCCTGAATCTTTATGTTAAGAAATCTTTGCCTATATGCACTTTGCATCTGTCCTCAGATTCTAAAAGCATATGTGTGTTCCCCTGAATTATAACTTAAGAAAAATCAAGGGTACTCAATATATTTTTTTTTAAAGGCTGACACTGCAGATAAATTGCCTATTTGGGTTATAGTGGTATTTAGTCCTAGGGGAGCAGAGAACACAGCTTCAGAATGCATTCTGTTGTGATGATATCTTTAGTTGTGAATTCTTCCATTTTGAATTCATAATTACAATGTCCCCATCCTTGAGGTTATTCTCAGCATTCAACCCTC
Source organism: Muntiacus reevesi (assembly GCF_963930625.1). Taxonomy (NCBI): domain Eukaryota; kingdom Metazoa; phylum Chordata; class Mammalia; order Artiodactyla; family Cervidae; genus Muntiacus; species Muntiacus reevesi. Next base: position 106,723,433 of record NC_089271.1, read on the forward strand.
TGATAAATTTGTCTACACAAAACGGCAGCTGGTCCACTGGCAATTGAACTGCTTTTGGTGACATAATTTCATGATGTATTTTAGAGGCTCTGAAAGAGTGCAGCTGCCCAGAGCTTTAGAAGCATCGTGCATGGGGCACTTGGCTTACATTTTCTCTAGGGACAAGGAGGCTGTGTGGGGTGAGAGTCGGTCAGAATTGGCAGGTAAAGAACAATCTCATGGTAAATGTTCCCTTGCTGGTTTTTGTTCCTATGCTTAGTAGAATGACAGGACTTGCTATTGAGGAAAAAAAAAATTGGTAATGAGGTTATCAGCGTAGATCAAGAAAGAAAAGTCAGGTTTTTCTAAAGTCTTTTTAAAATTCAGTCCCCAAATGAGACTATGATAGAAAAAGAAAAAAATAATAAAGCAGATGGAAAAATCCAGGTGGTCTGAAGACAAGCTATTCTAAATGGAATTAATTCTCTTAGCACACTTTCAGGTTAGGTTTTATTAAATCTATTTGTTTCACATAAAGAAGAAACAATTTGCATCTGACCTTGTAGTGGAGAAAGACTGGTGATTGTAGGGCAGTAAGAATTGAATGTGAACCTTAGAATTATTACTCTAACGCATGCTATTTTGAACATCTTCTAAATGATTCAGGCCACAGTTTTTCTGACCCAAGGGAATAACTTACTTTAAAAATCCCCTGGCAAATCCTGCCTTATTGGAAGTAGCTAAACAACTGATGAATGGATACATTTTCTTCCCAGTCCTCTATGGGACAGAAACATTTTTGTACTGACCTTAACACTACTGTTACCACTTAAATTATCAAAGTACACAACTGTAAGAAATCCAAGGGACTTGAAACAAAAATAAAGGGAGATATTTGTGATGATGAAATAGTTCTGTGTTCTGATTGTGGTAGTGTTTACATGAATGTACACATGAGATAACATTGTATAGGGCTCTATGTCAACATTATGTCATTGTTGACTTCCCTGGTGGCTCAGATGGTAAAGCATCTTCCTACAATGCAGGAGACCCGGGTTCGATCCCTGGGTCGGGTAGATCCTCTGGAAAAGGAAATGGCCACTCCAGTACTCTTGCCTGGAAAATCCCATGGACAGAGGAACAAGGTAGGCTCCTACAGTCCATGGAGTTGCAAAGAGTCGAATACAACTGAGCAATTTCACTCACTCACTCACAATGTCAACATTGTGTCATTGCTATTTTCCTAGTTAGGTATAGTTTCCCCCTGTGATCATTAGATCAAACTGTATGAGGGGCACACAGGACATCTCTGTATTACCTTGGCAACTACCTGTGAAGCTATAGCTGTAACTATTTAAAGCCAAAAAGTTAAAAATATAGAACAAAGTAAAAAGAAAAATAACCCAAAACTCCTTCCATCACATTTTATATGTCTCACCCTTCTCTTCCACTAGATTTGAAATTATTATGTCATATCCATAGAGAGCACTTGAGTTAACTCCTCTACCTAAAGTGGATTCCTTCTATCTTGCCTCCTACCACTATTTTTCTTTACTCAACCCCCTACATTTCTCCTTCATAGCACTTCTTAGCACATAAGTAATGATATATTCATTGGTTTCATGATTTGATGAATATATATTCATCCTGCATTTAACAAATATATGTGGAGAACCTACTATGTAGCAAGCCCTGTTTTAGATATTGAGGATACAGATAGAGCAGAAAAGTCAGAAAGAATCCCTGGAAGACTGATAAGAGGCCTTTTCTCACAGAGCTCATTGTCTAATATGTAAGGAATGACAACAAACAAGTAAATACATACGCAACTAAGGAAAATATCAAGTAGCAATACATTTTGCAGAGAAATAAAGGATGGTAATAAAATAGAGAATTATTAGATGGTTACTTAACATTGTAGCTGTAGAAGAAGAGGGAGACAGAGGATGAGATAGTTGGATGGTATCACTGATTCCATGGACACGAACTTGGGTAAACTCCGGGAGATGGTGAGGGACAGGGAAGCCTGGCATGTTGCAGTCGATTGGGTCACAGAGTCAGACACACCTTAGCGACTGAGCAGCAATAACTTAACACTGAGTTATTAAATAGCACCAGTTAGATACAGGGAGATAACATCTGAAGAGAGACTGAGTTATGGAGAAGGAATCAGCCATGCAAAAATCTGAGTGGTGTAGTGTAGAGTTAAAGAGAGGGCTTCCGAGGTGGAGCGAGAAGCAAGTACAATTTCCTTAGTTTGGGAAAGAGCTTGGTGTTTTTAGTGGTTTAAGAAGAAGCCACTGCAAGGAGATCCAACCAATCCATCCTAAAGAAAATTAGTCCTGAATATTCCTTGGAAGAACTGCTGCTGAAGCTCGACTTTGGCCACCTGTTGGAAAGAACTGACTAGTTGGAAAAGACCCTGATGCTGGGAAAGATTGAAGGCAGGACAAAAAGGGGATGACAGAGGATGAGATGGTTGGATGACATCACTGACTCAATGGACACGAGCTTGAGCAAGCTCTGCGAGTTGGTAATGGACAGGGAATCCTGGTGTGCTGCAGTCCATGGGGTCGCAGAGTCAGACACAAATGAGCGACTGGACTGAACTGAAGAAGAAGCCAGTCTATATGGAGTGGAGTGAGTGAGAAGGGCTCATAGAGATCAGGTCAGAGAAGCATGAAGGAACTAGATCACATAGGGCTTTGAATGCCAGGGTAAGAGGTGTACTGGAGATCCACTGGAAAGCTTTAAGCTCTATATGTTTACTCATCATTGATGCAAACTATGATACTTCTGCTCATAAAATATTATGCGTTATGGCAAACACTATTTTGGATGAAATATTACTTTAATTATGGACCATGTCTCTTGAGAAATATAGAATCTTCACTCCTTGGCTAACAGTCTCATTTAAACCTTCTGGAAGCCTCCATTTGTGTTTTAAAACTGAGAGTACAAGTTCTAGGACTACTTCGAATAGCTGTGGCGGCCACAGAGAACTTTTTCCACTTAGTGGCCATGGGTAGACTTTAGATGGGTCTGCAAAATTAGATCCAGATTGCTGTAGAGGATACATTTCTGATGGTTTTGCTTAGATCAAGTCCTTTCTGGAATGAAGACCTTGAGAACTGTCCAACCCAGAAATGCCACACTGAGATCCTCTATGCTCTACCTTACAGCACACACTTACCTTCTGCAGGCTCCATTTCAGCAGTACATCTTTATTGAGCTCCCACTGTATTCTAGGCAACTCCTTGGGAACTAGGGAGGCAGTGAAGAAGCATATAAATATTGTTCTGGTGGAGCTAGTGTTTCATTAGGGAGAGCCAAGTGATGTAAAGGAAAATTAAGATGAACAGAAACAGTCCCCAATTTTCTGCTAGCAATTCTTCTTTCAGGAAAATGAAACCAGTTCATGTGATAATTCCTAGAGGAGGAGAGGACTATTTTAAATGAGGGGGGTGCACGTGTCTCTTTCAGATCTGGATTCCTCAAGCTGTGGTACATATACACCATGGAATATTACTCAGCCGTTAAAAAGAATTCATTTGAATCAGTTCTAATGAGATGGATGAAACTGGAGCCCATTATACAGAGTGAGGTGAGCCAGAAAGATAAAGAACATTACAGTATACTAACACATATATACGGTATTTAGAAAGATGGTAACGATGGCCCTATATGCAGGGCAGACGAAGAGACGCAGAAGTACAGAACAGACTTTTGAACTCTGTGGGAGAAGGGGAGGGTGGGATGTTTTGAAAGAACAGCATGTATATTATCTGTGGTGAAACAGATCACCAGCCCAGGTGGGAGGCATGAGTCAAGTGCTCGGGCCTGTTGGGCTGGGAAGATCCAGAGGAATCGGGTGGAGAGGGAGGTGGGATGGGAGACCGGGATGGGGAATTCGTGTAACTCTATGGCTGATTCACATCAATGTATGACAAAACCCCCTGAAAAAAAAAAAATAAATAAACGAGGGGGGTGTGCACTTCACGTATAGCCTCTCTGAGGGACTGAATCTTGGAATACGTGAGATGAGGTATCTAGTCCCTCCGCCTACCCCAGAATCAGCTGTTCTGGTTAAAGTGAAAGAATAAGTGCAATCAGAACACCCACCAGGGAACACTCACATTTGTGTTTTAAGTTCTCTTCTAAGTCTCCTTTATAACATTTGAAACAACAATTGGGATGCCACTAGATTAACAAGATTGCAAGACCATTTCTGCCATTGATGTGCTGAGATCAGAAGCTTGGCAGGGTCCCCTTGGTCAGGCTCCTCCAGCAATTTGCTGCAGGGCACCTTTAGTCATCTGTACTATCCTTTCAACCTGACCGTTTGCTTGAGGGGACTGAGATGCAATGATGACAACCTGCATAAAGATCCTGCTCAAAAAATCCTTAAATACTACTGAAGAGACTGCTTAACAAATCTTAAAAGATAATGCTGTTGAATAATGTATTTGCAAGTACAAAAGGCAAAAAGAAAATTCTGGCATAAACATATAATTTTTGGATATTCTGAATATACTTATTTGTCTTTTTTGTTGTTGTTGCTTTTACATCAGAGTTTGATTGCACTGGGGCTTTCCTGATACCTCAGTTGGTAAAGAATCCACCTGCAATGCAGGAGACCCCGGTTCCATTCCTGGGTCGGGAAGACCTGCTGGAGAAGGGATAGGCTACCCACTCCAGTATTCTTGAGCTTCCCTTGTGGCTCAGCTGGTAAAGAATGTGCCTGCAATGCGGGAGACCTGGGTTAAACCCCTGGGTTTGGATAGATCCCCTAAAGAAGTGAAAGGCTACCCACTCCAGTATTCTTGCCTGGAGAATTCCATGAACTGTATAGCCCATGGGGTCACAAAAAGTTGAACATGACTGAGCAACTTTCACTTTCTTTCTTTTGATTGTATTGGGTGGAACAGTTTCAGTGACTGTCAGCTAAGGCCTACTTGGTCCCCAAACAAGAATCAATGTGAACTATTAAAAAGAGCATGGCTGATCTCAGAAGCTAAGTAGGGTTGGGCCTGGTTAGTACTTGGATGGGAGACAGAGAATAGCTGTGTGACAGACCTGAGTTAAGCCTTAGATACTTACACGCTATATAACTATGGGAATCATATGAATCTCTTTGAACCTGTTTTCTCATCTGTAAAATGGTAATGATTTTATCTACACCATGGAATTATTATAGAGATTAGAGGTAATAGCCATACAAAACTGATTACCAAACTTGACTCATAAAAGTCACTCCACAAAAGATAGTCATTGTAAATAGTATCATTAAAATCAATACTGGTTATTGACTAAACTTTTGATCACGTTCTATTGATGGCCTTTGATACTTGGCAATTGAGGATCTGCAAGAATATCACATATGATCCAACTCTGAGAAAGCACCGTAAAGGCACATCTGCAAAAACTGGAAACATGTAATTGAGATGACTGACTGTAGAGCCCTGTATATTGGTTCTTCTTAAATACACTTATGATTCCCACCCACATCAAGTCTCATTGTAAGACCAGCCCAGTTGGAATCACTCACCGGACATATTTCCTTATTTCTTGGCTATTATGCTGAATTATCTATTCAAGTTATTGCTCCTTGACATGAATTTAAGGGAAAAACAGAGTAAAAATATATTCTTAGCATTGCACATAAGTGATTCAAGCTGTTATTGGGTCAGAAAGAATGACATGGGCCTCCCCTTGTCAGATCTCTTCTGAGAAAAGGAATCTGAGAAATGTTTTGGTGTATTTGCTGTCACTCTTTAAGGATCAATTGCAGTACTTTTTAAATGCCTCAGTCACTAACTTCTCACCATGGGACTCTTCAAAAGGAACTTGTATGCTTTATCTCTGAAATGAAAAGTTGAAGCAAGTAATTACTATATAATTACCATGCATTGGCCTTTTACTGTGTACCAGGTCTGTGCTAAGTGCTCCATTTTAGATGTAATCTCATTTAATCCTCATAGCAACCCTATGGGGTATGGACTATTATTATCCCTATTTCATAAAGAATACTGAGTATCAAAATTTGAGATGACTTTGCTAAAGGTCACAGTTAGTAGCTCATCAGGGTTGGAACAAATATTTGTCTATTAACTTTAAGATTAGAGCTCAGGGGGAAAAAAACTGGTTAAACACAAGGTTTTCAGTGACTTGGTTTTATCTGTATCAATTCTGCAGATTCTTGAAAGGATTGTGGAAGGCATATTGAAAGCTGCAACTTTCTAGGAAGTGGAGTGAGGACATGAAATTGCAGGATGATGGGGTATGGGACCTGGTAAAGGTACCCAGTGGACAAAATGTGTTCTTCCACTGCATCTTGAAAAGGTGTCAAGTTGAGTTGTGAACTCTAAAATTTCTCACAATTTCTCTAGAGACCTGGTACAAAATCTAGGATCTGTCTAAAGAAAACAGAATGAGGATATTCAAAATCAGAGAGACCACAATAGACTGAAAAGTAAATATTAATCAATATTGAAAAATAAGGAAAATAAAAAGTAAATATTCTCTATATAAATCTAAAATTACACTTGGTCAAAAGTTACTGATAAGGGCTTCATTATGGACTGCCCATGGAGGTGATTCAGTAATATCACCTGAGAAATGTGTCAAATGTTTGACTAATACATTATATGCTTTGGTGGGGCTGAGAATAATTTTATAGAGGTGTATGTATGCTTGTGCTCAGTCATGTCTGACTTTATGATCCCATGGACTATAGCCCACAAGGCTCTTCTGTCCATGGACTTTCCCAGTCAAGAACACTAGAGAGGGTTAACATTTCCTACTCCAGGGATCTTCACGACTAAGGATAATAACTCACTTCAGTTCAGTCACTTATTTGTGTTTGACTCTTTGCAACCCCATGGACTGCAGCAGGCAGTCCCTGTACATCATCAACTCCCAGAGCTTGCTCAAACATGTCCATCAAGTCAGTGATACCATCCAACCATCTCATTCTCTGTGGCCCTCTTCCCCTCCTACCTTCAATCTTTTCTAGCACTTGGGCCTTTTCCATTGAGTCAGTTCTTTGCATCAGGTGGTCAAAGTATTGGAGCTTCAGCTTCAGTCCTTCCAATGAATATTCAGGACTGATTTCATTTAGGATGGATTGGTTGGATCTCCTTGCAGTCCAAGAGATTCTCAAGTGTCTTCTCCAACACCACAGTTCAAAAAGACCAATTCTTCAGTGCTCAGCCTTCTTTATAGTCCAACTCTCACATCCATACTTGACTTCCAGGAAAAACATGACTTTGACTTTGTTGGCAAAGTAATGTCTCTGCTTTTTAATATGCTGTCTAGGTTGGTCATAACTTTTCTTCCAATGAACAATTGAAAGTGTCTTTCAATTTCATGGCTGCAGTCACTATCCACAGTGATTTTGGAGCCAATAAATAAATAAATAGTCTGTCACTGTTTCCATTGTTTCCCCATCTATTTGCCATGAACCAAAGGCACCAGATGCCACGATCCTAGTCTTTTAAATGCTGACTTTTAACCCAGCTTTTTCACTCTCCTCTTTCACTTTCATCAAGAGGCTCTTTAGTTCCTCTTCACTTTCTGCCATAAGGGTGGTATTATCTGCATATCTCAGGTTACTGCTATTTCTCCCAGCAATCTTGATTCCAGCTTGTGCTTCATCCAGCCTGGCATTTCACATGATGTACTCTGCATATAAGTTAAATAAGCAGGGTGGCAATATACAACATCGATATACTCCTTTTCCAATTTGGAACCAGTCTGATGTTCCATATCCGGTTCTAACTGTTGCTTCTTAAACTGCATACAGGTTTCTCAGAAAGCAGGTCAGGTAGTCTGGCACATAAGAATTTTCCAGTTTACTGTGATCCACACACTCAAAGGCTTTAGCGTAGTCAATGATGCAGATGGTTTTCTAGAATTCTCTTGCTTTTTCTATTATCCAACATATGTTGGCAATTTGATCTCTGGTTCCTCTACCTTTTCTAAATCCAGCTTAAACATCTGGAAGTTCTTGGTTCACATACTGTTGAAGTCTGGCTTGGAGACTTTTCAGCATTACATTGGTAGCATGTGAGATGAGTACTATTTTTCAGTAGTTTGAACATTCTTTGGCATTGCCTTTCTTTGGGATTGGACTGCAAACTGACCTTTTGCAGTCCTATGGCCACTGCTGGATTTTCCAAATTTGTTGGCATACTGAGTGCAGCACTTTCACAGGATCATCTTTTTAAAATTTTAAATAGCTCAGCTGGAATTCCATCACCTCCACTAGTTTTGTTCATAGTGATGCTTCCTAAGGCCCACTTGACTTCGCATTCCAGGAATAGGAGAATAATTAGGGAACCAAAAATACCTGCTGCCCTCATGGAGCTCACACTCTAAATGGGACAGACAGACAACCAAGTAGTCAGTTCCAATACAGAGTGATATGTGTATAGTATATAACACAGGACGTACAGGGATTGTGGAAGCTGTTGGGAAGGAAACCGAATTTTTTTAAGATCATGGAAGGTATATTGGAACTGGGCCACATTTAAACCAGGGCCTGAAGAATAAGTAGAAGTCAATCAGCCTATATGGGAATATCAGATCACCTGACCTGCCTCTTGAGAAATTTGTATGCAGGTCAGGAAGCAACAGTTAGAACTGGACATGGAAAAACAGACTGGTTCCAAATAGGGAAAGGAGTACGTCAAGGCTGTATATTGTCACCTTGCTTATTTAACTTATATGCAGAGTACATCATGAGAAACCCTGAGCTGGATGAAGCACAAGCTGGAATCAAGATTGCCAGAGGAAATATTAATAACCTCAGATATGAAGATGACACCACACTTATGGCAGAAAGGGAAGAACTAAAGAGCCTCTTGATGAAAGCGAAAGAAGAGAGAGAAAAAACTCAACTTTCAGAAAACTAAGATTGTGGCATATGGTCCCATCACTTCATGGCAAATAGATGGGGAAACAGTGGAAACAGTGACAGACTTTATTTTTGGGGGGGCTCAAAAATCACTGTAGATGGTGATTACAGCCATGAAATTGAAAGACACTTGCTCCTTGGGAGAGAAGTTATGACTAACCTAGACAACATATTAAAAAGCAGGGACTTTACTTTGCCAACAAAGGTCCATTTAGTCAAAGCTATGGTTTTTCCAGTACTATGTATGAATGTGAGAGTTGGACTATAAAGAAAGCTGAGCACTGATGAATTGATGCTTTTGAACTGTGATGTTGGAGAAGACTCTTGAGATTCCCTTGGACTGCAAGGAGATCCATCCAGTCCATCCTAAAGGAAATCAGTCCTGAATATTAATTGGAAGGACTGATGCTGAAGCTGAAACTCCAATACTTTGCCACCTGATGCATAGAACTGACTCACTGGAAAATATCCTGATGCTGGGAAAGATTGAAGGCAGGAGGAGGAGAGGACGACAGAGGATGAGATGCTTTGATGGCATCACCGACTCAATGGAAATGAATTTGAGAACACTCCAGGTGTTGATGATGGACAGGGAGGCCTGGCGTGCTGCAGTCCATGGAGTCACAAAGAGTCGGACACAGCTGAGTGACTGAACTGAACTGAATCAGTCTAGCAGTGTGAATAGTTAGTGTGTATCTGGGAGGGGGGCAGGAACAGTGACTGGCATATTGATTTCTTGGCTCCTGTAGACATATTAGGACAAGTGAAAAATAAAACTCCTCTTTCCCCAGCTGTGGTTGATCAGGGTCCATATTGGTTTGCACACAAGGGAGCTCACTGCATCTCTACATATTTCTCCCATCACAGTTTTGGATGAAAGTAAGGAGACTATGATTCAAGCCCTCCAATGAGGATTATGATGAACGTTTTCAGAGCAGGGTAATGATTCTTTTACCCATTCTCAGGCTTCCCAGGTGGCTCAGTGATAAAGAATCTGCCTGCCAATGCAGGAGACCTTGGTTTGATCCCTGGGTAGGGAAGATCTCCTGGAGAAGGATATGGCAACTCAATCCAGTATTCTTGCTTGGAGAATTCCATGGACAGAGGACCCTGGAAGTCTATAGTCCATGGGGTCACAAAGAGTCAGGCATGACTGAGTGACTAACACAACACTTTCAGAGCAGGAGAGGATAGAGGCTAGTTTTTTTTTTTTTTTTTTTTTTTTCAGTAAAAGAATAGTACATGGCTTTAGTCCCAGGAGATGGTGTCTTTTCTTGGATAAAGATAGATAGAACTAGAGATTAGGGTTGATATAAATGCTAGGGGACTGACATTGCTCTCCAATACAGCACCTATGAGAGGTGGTGGAACCTCTGAATAAGTGGTATATGCATAGATGGATGGAACTGGGAAGGTAATGCATGTGCTTGGTAATGACAACTAACTCCTTGACCTTAAGAGATAAGGTGAAGATTCTTTTACCTGTTCTTGTCATAGAAATATTAGTGCTTTCCATATGAAATGGGCCACATGAACTTAGATAGTGAGCATTCATAGGATGACCTCAGGAAATAAAACCAGGAGCCCTCTCATGGGTTTTCAGCACAAAGCAAACCTGGCATTATTTTAAAGTCAATGGAAAGGGGATCAAATAATGTCTGACATTCGGTTTCCCAGGGAAATCCCCAGTGGCTCAGCAGGTAGAGAATCACCTACAGTGCAGGAGATGCAGGAAACATGGGTTCGATCCCTGGGTCAGGAGGATTTCCTGGAGAAGGAAATGGCAACCCACTCCAGTATTCTTGTCTAACAAATCCCATGGACAGAAGAGCCTGGTAGGCTACAGTTCAAAGGGTCGCAAAGAGATGGACATGACTGAGTAACTAAGCACAACAACAACACAAGAGTCAATTTCCCAGGAGCCAAGAGAAGGTTTTAAGCCAGACTGAATTTAAATTAGAAACATTTAGAGATGAATTTTTGCTCCAAAAAGTTGGTGTAATCCCTTTATATGTCTGTGTGTGTGTGTGTGTGTGTGTGTGTGTGTGTGCGTGCACGCACATGCTAAGTAGCTTCATTCATGTCCACTTCTGTGTAACCCTATGGACTGTAACCCACCAGTCTCCTCTGTCCATGGGATTCTCCAGGCAAGAATACTGGAGTGGGTTTCCATGCCCTCCTCCAGGGGAACTACTTGAACCAAGGATCAAACCCACATCTCTTATGTCTCCTGAATTGTAGGCGGATTCTTTACCACTAGTGCCACCAGGGAAGCCCTTTAATTCCTTTCATACTTTATATCTATTACAAGACCCCAAAGCAAGGGAGAACATGGTATATGCTGTCAACTGAAAGTAATTCACAATCTTGTGGGTACAGTGTCATCTAACCCAAAAGCTGACAGATTATTTGAGGGAGTGGAAATTTATTTGGATAAGCACATCTCGGGCTTAAGAAATATCATGTGCAAAATTTGTAGGAAAGAGAGTATAGCACATTTGAGTAGCTTAAAGAAATGTGGTATGCCTATAGTGTCAGTCACATTTGGACAACTATGTCAGAAATACAGAAGGGAGAATTAGGTTGGAAATTTTGTATTTTCAACTGTATACATGGTATTAGAAATCATGAGAGTATTTGGAAATAAGAAAAGGACCTAGGAGAAAAGTGTTAATATTTAAAGATGGGCAGAGAATGTAATATCTCTATCCAAATGAGATAGAGATATTAGAAAAATAGGAAACAAACAGGAGAATACAGTATCTTTTACACCAAGAATCAAATATTCAAAGAAAGATTTTTGTAACCTAGCCAATTTCTGTTAAGGTTTTAAGTAAGGCCAAGGAATTGTTAAATTGTTAACAATTGTTAACAATTGTTAAATTGTTAAATTGAGCAACTACAATAATGTTGTTGACATTGGCAAACATGATTTTCATGTTCTAGTTAAGGCACAAGCCAAATTACAGTGGGCTTTATAGTGGATAAGATATGAGGACATAGAAAAAGAAAATATTGATCACTGTGCTTTCTAGTCAAAACTCTTGGAAAGTGAAGAAAAGTATAATAACTTGAGAGAGATGTGGGCTTCAAAATTGAAGTGTGGAGACCATATCTCCAGTGTTTATAACAAAATCATAGCTTCCTGTCTTAAAATGGAAATTTCCTAATTAAAAGGCATCATATTGTATAATGTGACTATCATATCTATGTGTTATTTAAAGCTATGCAATAGGAATCTATTGTATGTCTAATTTTACACTAGGTATTATCAGAGAAAATGAATTTATTCAACCTAGATTTATTAAACATGTGCTATATGCCAAATACTGTGCTGGTTGCTCTTGGATGGGGAGATGCAGGACAGTATCCTCTCAAAGTCCAAAGGCTGTGGGGGTTAGGGTTGTGTATTAGAGGTCCCAGTTTCTGTATAAGCCATATTATTTCCTGAATTTAGACATGGCTGGGCTTGAATTTTTGTCTAGTTGGAATGGAATTCCCAAAGACTGTCTCTTCAATGATAGCAGAGAGCTTGTTTCAATGCTGATTCCATAATGTATTTCAGCAAACTCATGTCTGAGCTCTGGGTAAGCAGAGGCTACAAGAAGAAAATGAAGAAGCTATGAACATAAGAACACAGGAATAATGAGGACCCTGGATAACAAAACACATGAGCAACTGTGGTGACTGATGGGAGAAAAGTCAGAGAGGAAGAGGAAGTCACATGGTAGCTATTATATAGAAGGAGAGATCTTATTTATAAGCATCCATGAACTGCTTCATTGATTCTTTCAGATATAATTGAGGGCAGTATATTTCTAGAGGTCTGGAATTAGAATCAGTAGGTTAAAAAAAGAACAAGTCAACAAAATAGAGCTTAGTCTTTTTACTTTCATAAATATAAATGCAGAAATACTTGGGTCACACATGCAAGCAAAATAATCACAATACACAGTAGAATTAAATATACATCAACAAGAGGTCCAAAGTAAATATGAGAATGAAAAAAAGGCCAGGATGTAATTCCAAATAGATGAACAGAGAAACCTTTATGGAGGATGTGGCACTTGCATGTAGTGGAAAGATAGGATTATTTCTTGTGATCTCATTGTCTAGTTATACAAATATTGCACATGATCAGCACCAAGTAAATTGTTACAGGAAGCCATTTTGAAGCAAATTGAGTCAACCCAGAAGAAGGATAAAAATGGGAGAAATAGGGTTAATTTGGGAATGCTTCTTGACAAGGCTTTCCTACACTGAAAGGATGTTCTGTCCTAGGAAGACACTGGAAAGAATTGCTTCACAGAACAGAAAGCAATGGATTGATTGTAACTGGAATGTGGGAAGCAGGAGGAAGAGCTGCAGCTCAGAAGGGCCCCTGAATTTAATTTGAATTTAACTCAGAAAACTGCTATTTGACCTCAACATTCTAGAAGCTAAAATATACTCATTTTTTAACCTTATTCTGGATTTCATTCATTTTTAAACCCTATCAAAATTGCACTCATTTCTATTTGCATTTGTGTTCCCTGGATAAAGCCTTGATTCATAGCACAGAATAAGAATCAGACCAAGTAATATTTAGAATATAAGATTTTATACTTTCAAAAAGACTTACAGTTTTTAATTTAGAAAATGTTTGTATAAGATGCAGATTTTTTTTAAACCTGCTTTTACATTTAAATTGCAGTTAAGCTATTTTTTTCCCAGTCAGGAATAAACCCTTTAAGAGAATCTATGTGCATTTACAAATGGACATGGAAGATTAATACAGACCTGAATATTTAAATTTTTAAAATAACCTTACTATATATTTATAAAGTTCTGTTTGAAGAAAATCTTTAAATGTTCAACTAGCTATTTATAGTAACTGATATTTAATTAAGATAAAAGCCAATTTAAAATAGCTTAATTTTTCCAAAAGACAAAGCATTTGAGGTAAATTTCATTTGAGACCACTTTTCTTCAACTTTTGAAGTTCCTTATATATACATTTGAAATTCTAAACTCCAATCCTTTTTTCAAATCCTATTTTAATTTTGTTTTATCTAAATGCTCTACTAAGTATTTTCCACTTTGATAGGATCTTAAAACCATCTCTTCTATACAGAAGGTAGGATTATAATCTTTTAATGCTTAACTCTAAGTGAAAGGACTAGTATTTGCATATCCAAAGAATAATTGGTTGATAATCACCAGTTGCTTGGCCATTTTAAATTTAAACACTTACACTAAGCTTTACTCTAACTCTGAAATTTTTACTGAAAATTAATTCCCAAGCCATTTTTCCAAGGAGAAATATTTACTGCTGACACTTATCATTAGAGTATTTTCAATTGAGATGGTGAGACAGAACAAGTTATGTTACCTCTTTTAGAATGCTGCCACTAAACATGAAATCATTCTCAGCTCTGTAATTGGTTTCTGATAGCAGTAAAAGATATGAGGACCACAAATATTGAAAAATATAGGTACCTTAGGTCATATGTACCTCAAATCAATTCAGTTCAGTTCAGTCGCTCAGTTATGTCCGACTCTTTGCGATCCCATGAACCACAGCACTCCAGGCCTCCCTGTCCATCACCAACTCCCGGAGTTTACCTAAACTCATGCCCATTGAGTCGGTGATGCCATCTAACCATCTCATCCTCTTCCGTCCCCTTCTCCTCCTGCATTCAATCTTTTCCAACATCAGGGTCTTTTCCAATGAGTCAGCTCTTTGCATCAGGTGCCCAAAATATTGGAGTTTCAGCTTCAACATCAGTGCTTCCAATGAACACCCAGGACTGCTTTCCTTTAGGATGGACTGGTTGGATCTCCTTAGAGTCCAAGGGACTCTCAAGAGTCTTCTCCAACATCACAGTTCAAAAGCATCAATTCTTCTGCACTCAGCTTTCTTTATAGTCCAACTCTCACATCCAAACATGACTACTGGAAAAACCATAGCCTTGATTGACAGGCCTTAGTTGACAAAGTAATGTCTCTGCTTTTTAATATGCTGTCTCAGTTCAGTTCAGTCACTCAGTCAAGAGTGACAAAAAGCAAATTATCACCGCCTTTTTGCTCTCAATCCAGAAGTGCAAGCAGAAATGGGTGGTTGCAGAGGATACTGCCACTAAACTTTTGTGCAAATTTTTCTTCTTGTGGTTGTGTATGAGTCTCTTGGGCTCCCATGGTGGCTCAGCTGGTAAGGAATCCATCTGCAATGTGGGAGATGGGTTCGATTTCTGGGTTGGGAAGATCCCCTGGAGAAGGGAACCCACTCCAGTATTCTGGCCTGTAGAATTCCATGGACTGTACAGTCCATGGGGTCACAAAGAGTTGGACAAGACTGAGTGACTTTCACTTTTACGAGTCTCTACCAGTTCCTCTACAAATGTGGGTCAAGGAGTCCTCAATGAATTTGAACTTTGCTTAAACTAAAGCTCTAATGGAGTGACAATCTTTTCAAGTATTTACCAAAAGCCTTGTCCTGTTTCCTTCCTGTATGTTTTAAGCTTGATCTATTTCCCTTGCTCTTAATTTCAGCCATAGCCACTTTGCCCAGTAAGTGCAGAATAACTACCTTGACTTACCAGAGATTTAAGGAAGATGCATTTAGAGATAATGTTTAAGAGGGATAATAAAAGGATTGCTCATAAATCCCTTGCAATTTCCTGGTTCCTAACTTTTCCAGACTGAACCACAGGTAGAAGATGTCTCCTGCCATATTTAAGATGTAGTAAGGCCCCTGAACTGAAGGCCCCTAATCCTTGTTTACTTCCTCCTAAATCTCCTAAGAGAGCAGAAGAAAAGGTGAACATCTAGCCGAACTCAGGGAATTACTTTTACCAACTAAACAAAACAAAATGAAAACAAAAACCTCTGATCAATTAAGGAAGTCTTTGGTATTAAACACATGGTATTTCCCCACTTTGGCCTAGTTTTGAGCATTGCAGTTGGGACTGTGGGCATTGCTTAGCTTTGTGCTGTCACTTCTGTTTAATCCCTTCATGAATCTTTCACCAAAAATGAACTCATTTTAAGATGAAGTGGTGAATTAATGCAGTTATATAATCCAGCAAAGACATCTAATTTGAGAGTATGTCAATTAGAATGTGGCAGGGCCTCCGGCCTTTGCAATAAAAATATTAGTCTACTGTTGTACAGGACTTTTTTTTCTTTTTCACTTATTTTTCTTAGTTGGAGGCTAATTACTTTACAATATTGTAGTGGTTTTTGCCATACATTGACATGAATCAGCCATGGATTTACATGTGTTCCCCATCCCGATCCCCCCCTCCCACCTCCCTCCCCATCCCATCCTTCTGGGTCATCCCAGTGCACTAGCCCCAAGCACTTGTCTCATGCATCCAACCTGGACTGGCGATCTGTTTCACACGTGATAATATACAGGATTTAATTTTTTTTATCCTCAGATGCCTTTCACTAAGAAAAATTTATTTTTTACTTCCCTCACATCATAGGTCAACATGGTGTGCTCTGTAACTCTCACTGAGAAAGATGAAAGACAAAATGAGAGTTTAGTCCTGTAGTCTCAAGCATGGGGCCCCAGGCATCTTGAAATGCAGCCGTGGGGTTGATGCTAATTGGAGCCTTTCCAGAGGTGTGCCAGGTCATGGAGTTCAGACTATTCAGGTAAGTGTGAACTCACTGTGGGAGTGAAGTCATTGAATATGTTGTTCCAAAGTAAATGTTATGTTGGAAAGAGTAAGCACAACAAAATTGGTATTTCCAAAAATCTTTTTAACAAATGCACCACAGAAATTTATTCCTGTTCTGGTTTCTAAGTGTAGTCTGTGGCTAGTTTTCTGATAGAATTAACACTATGATGGTGTATGTTACAGATTTATGCTTGAGTTTTTCACATTTTCAGTCTAGGACTATGACTACAAAGGGCAACAGGGGGTCTCTTTTGTGACCAGAATGAGGGCAATATGCATGCGTCAAAGTTGGGGTAGTTAAATAGACCAGGAAGGGTGGGACAATAGTGCTCTCAGCAAAAACATCATTCTCTCAGAGAAAATGAGCTTTGTGTGAGGGGAAAGACCAATCACCTCAGAAAACCCTGTCATCACAGAGGTTTGGGAGATGGCAAGTTTCTTGCTACAATCCACTCCCATCTTCTCTTTCCTACTTTTCTGACATTGGCAAGATTCTCCAAAAAGGAGAAACTACTGAAGATGAGTTGCAAACAGCAACTCTTAAGTGGCCAGAGATTACATACATGGGAACAGGGATGCAAATGATAGTTGACTTTTCAATATAGAGGACAGAGGACAATGGGTAAATATGTTTAAAAGTATAGGAAGAAATCTACTCAACCTAGTTTATCTTCAGCAAATATACACTTCCTAAGTAAGTCAAAGAAAAGACATTTGCAAGTTCTTGTCTCAGACTTCTCATGAGAAAGATTGGAGGCAGGGCACAGGATGAGAGATCCTCTTTTGTGGTGCAGAGCTAGAAAAGGGAGACAGCAGTGATGAAACTCCATAAAAATTATCCTCCTTTATCGGCCCTATAGAATAAGTCTTAATTCACTGGGGAAATGACAATAAGACATATCACTCTCAGGTATGGGTGAAGACCAGTTGTATCTGGGAGAAAGAAACAGAAAAATCTGTCTATAGCTGAAGGAAGGACAGGAACACATCCTTGTCCCAGAATAATAGAGACACACCCTACTACTGAGGAAGGAATAGGATTAATGAGAAAGTTCCACAATGAGAACAAAAGAGATAGAGAACCTGCCTGCAACTGAGAATGAGCCAGAATATCAGAAAACATCCACCACTCTCTATCACCAAGTTACTGAGCTTTGAGTAACAATAATCTGCTGAAACAGTGTTAAAATAGACTTTCTTTGAGGGATATACAAATGCCTGTAGCAGGAAAAAGAGCAGATATTAAGGAAAATTTCCTGGAAAATCAGCTTGTACTCTAAATACAAAGTAACACTGGAGGAATTTGAGGACTGTGGTTCATTGAAAGTAATCATAGCAACAATAAACTTCTACTTGGCTCAGTGACTAAGTACATAGATAATCTTAGTCCTCCACACTGAAGACTAAGCAGAACAGAGGGGTGCTCATTTCTGAGCATATATAATATAAAACTTATTTTCTATTGTCCTAAACAAAGTGCACAGCTTGTAACAAAAATTATGAAATATACAAAGAAGCAAGTGAAAACATTATCAGTCAACTAAACAATCAATAGAACTAGAATCACATATGATTCAGTTGCTGAATCTATCAAACTAGGGGGTTAAAAAAGAAACAACTTTCATTAGCAAGTCCCTACTTGAAAAGGTAAACTATATGCATGATCACATGGAAAATGTCAATAGGAATATGGAAATTATAATAAAGGATCAAGTGGAAATGAAGAATAAAAAGCTAAAAAAGATAGATGAAAAATTCCTTTGTCAGTCTCATTAGTAGAATTAATACAGTCAATGAAAGAATCAGTGAACTTGAAGACAGATCAATATAAACTACAAAAAATTGCACACAGAAAGGGGGAAAAAAGAGTGTTGTGGGGGGAGAGACAGAAAAAGTTATCCCAAAACTGTGGGACAATATTAATTGCTCTGAAATATGTGTAATTGTAATCACAGAAGGAGAAAAGAAAAATGATATGGGAAGAATAAATGCAGTCGACACTTGAAAAACATAGTTTCAACTGTGTAGGCTCATTTATATGCAGATTTTTTCAATATACTAAAATTGGTTGAATTTTTTGACAGTTGGTTGAATTCTTGAATGTGGAACTGCAGATATGAGAGCTGACTGTAAAGTTTATATATGGATTTTCAATTGCATGTGTAATAGGGAAGAACAAATCTGACTCCATATTGGATCTGTTTCTTTTACTTTAACCTTTGTTTTCTATTGCTTTTGCTACAAGTTAATAGGTAAAGGGATGTAGCCTATAGCTTAACGTATACATAATGGCCTATCTCTAGGAGTCCTGCCTCCCATGTCTGAGTGTTAAGTCAAAATATCTATGTTTAGTTCACAGGAAACATTCTAACCAGGCCTGTGAATGACTTCAGGTAAGAAGACATTAACACATCCCTTCTGGTGTCTAGCCCCAAACAGAAAAAAATAGCAACAACTTATTACCTTTTTCACTTACATTCTCACCTTCCCCTCTTTGTTCTTTAAAAGAAGCTAGTATCCAGACCCCAGCAAGATGGCTCTTTGGGACAGTAGTCTACCATCTTCTCAGTGTGCTGGCTTTCTGAATAAAGTTGCTATTTCTTGCCCCAACAACTCTTACCTCCATTATTTGGCCCTTTGTGATGTGAGCAATATGAACCCGGACTCAGTAACACATGGAGGGTCAGTGTTCCTAACCCCTGCATTGTATATAAAAGGAAAAATGGCTGAGAAATTTCCAAAATTAAATAATGAAACCAAATCATGTATCCAAGAAAAAGGGCACACCAAGCAAGATAAATACCAAAACTAACCATACCCAGGACTTCAAACTGCTGAGAAAACAAAGAAAAAGAGGTCTTTAAGGCATTCATTTCATATAAATGAAACATTAAGAAATGTAAAATAACTGAATAATACAAACTCTCTACCCAAAATAAAATTAACCTAATAAAAGAATGATATGTGGAAAATACTAAAATATTTTAATATTAATAACCCAAGGATTAAGCAAGAAATTACAAGAGAAAACAGAAAATATTTAGACAAGAGTAAAATCAAAACAAAGCATATCAAACTATGTGAATGCAATGAAAGAATTTCTTAAAAGGAATTTTTAACTTTTTTTTTAATTGGAGGATAATTGCTTTACAACCTAAATGAAATTTAAGGTGTAAGTCTTCATATTATAAAATGAATATCTCAAATCAAAGACCAAACTTTTCACCTTAAACAAAAAGTATAAAATTTATGGTACTTAAAGAAAGCAAATAGATGGATATAATAAAGAGTACTGGAAAATTCTTTAAGAGGTGG
This sequence comes from Muntiacus reevesi, assembly GCF_963930625.1. Taxonomy (NCBI): domain Eukaryota; kingdom Metazoa; phylum Chordata; class Mammalia; order Artiodactyla; family Cervidae; genus Muntiacus; species Muntiacus reevesi. The sequence goes on from NC_089271.1 coordinate 106,743,311, forward strand.
GAATACCAGATCACCTTACCTGCCTCCTGAGAAATCTGCATGCAGGTCAAGAAGCAACAGAATTGCACATGGAACAACAGACTGGTTCCAAATTGGAAAATGAGTAATCCAAATTGGAGTACATCAAGGCTATATATTGTCATCCTGCTTTTTTAACTTATATGCAGAGTACATCATAAGAAATGCTGGGTTGGGTGAAGCACAGCTGGAATCAAGATTATCGGAAGAAATATCAATAACCTCAGATATGCAGATGACACCACCCTTATGGCAGAAAGTGAAGAGGAACTAAAGAGTCTCTTGGTGAAAGTGAAAGAGGAGAGTGAAAAAGCTGGCTTAAAACTCAACATTCAAAAAACGAAGATCATGGCATCTGGTCCCATCACTTCATGACAAATAGATGGAGGAAACAATAGAAACAGTGACAGAATTTCTTTTCTTGGGCCTCAAAATCACTGCAGATGGTGACTGCAGCCATGAAATTAAAAGACGCTTGCTCCTTGGAAGAAAAGCTATGACCAACCTAAACAGCATATTCAAAAGTAGAGACATTATTTTGCTGACAAAGTTCTGTCTAGTAAAGCTATGTTTTTTCTAGTACTCATGTATGGATGTGAGAGTTGGACCATAAAGGAAGCTAAGCACTGAAGAACTGATACTTTCGAACTGTGGTGTTGAAGAAGACTTTTGAGAGTCCCTTGGACTGCAAAGAGATCAAACCAGTCAATCCTAAAGGAAATCATTCCTGAATATTCATTGGGAGGACTGATGCTGAAGCTGAAAACCCAATACTTTGGCCCCCTGATGTGAAGAACTGACACATTTGAAAAGACCCTGATGCTGGGAAAGACTGAAGGCAGAAGGAGAGGGGGACGACAAAGGATGGGATGGTTGGATATCATCACTGACTCGATGCACATGAGTTTGAGCAGGCTCTGGGAGTTGGTGATAGACAGGGAAGCCTGGCGTGCTGCAGTCCATGAGTCATAAAGCATTGGACATGTCTGAGAGAGTGAACTGAACTGAATAAAGAGTAGAGATCTACAGATTGAAAACAAAACAAAACAGAGTGAGAATCAGTGAAATTAAAGCTGATTTCTTGAGAGACTCAATGAAATCGATAAATATTTAGTCACATTAAGAAAAAAGAAGGCAAATTATACAAATTGAGAATTAAGTTGGGAACAACACTACAGGCCATGCAGACAATGGATAGAATAAAACTCCTCAATTTTATGTCATCTATGAGAAATCTACAATTAACATTAATTTTAGCATTATAAATTATAATTAACATTTAGTTGTAAAAAATTAAGCCCTTTCCCCCTACTATCAGGAACTCAGCAAAGAAGTTTGCAATCAATTTTTCTAGTTTTCTCTCCCATGCAATAAGACAAAACAAGAATTAAAAAAAATTAAAGATTGGGAAAATAGTTGTAAAATTCTTGTTATTCCTAGAAGATTTGTTACATAAGAAAACTTTATGGAGTCTAAAAATGTTTTAATAGTCACAACAAATAAAACTAAAACACTAATACAGAGCTAATTTAGCACAGCAGCATACCATGAAATCAACATAAAATTTCTATTTCATTTATATTTTAGTTCTATGTACTAGCAACAAACAATTGGAACATAAAAATAAAATTACCATTTTTAACAGCACCAAAAATTATCAAATATTTAAGAAAGTGTCTAAAGAAGATGTATAACAACAGTACACTGGAAATTACAAACATCACTAAGAGATGTTAAAGAACAGTGAAATAAATATGGAAAACTTCCATATACTGAAAGTCAGTATTATTAGGGAATCATTTTTCCAAAATTTGCCTGTGATTCAATCCTTGTCAAAATTAATTTTCAAAAAATAATTACCTGAGAATGCAAAGGATCTAACATATCTGAAATGATGTTGAAAAATATGTAAAGTTTAACCTAGATTTCAAGGCTTTTATGCTATAGCAATCAAGACAGTGTGGTATTGGATGAAAAATAATAGATCAGCAGAGCATAATGGTTCAGAAATAGACACACACATATAGCCAAGTGATTTTATACCAAGGTGCCAGATCAATTCAATAGGGGGAAAGTATCTTTTTGAAAAAAATGGTACTGGGGAATTGTATGTTTATATGTGAGAAAAAAAAGCAGTGTATCAGCAAACTATATACAAAAATAAGTTTGACATGTATCATTGACCTGAATGTTAAACCCAGAAGTATACATCTCCCAGAAGAAACTATTTGAGGATATTTTGTAACCTTGTGTTGTGTTCAGTTGAGCAGTCATGTCTGACTCTGCAGCCCCAAGGACTGAAGCAGATCAGGCTCCTCTGTCCATGGAATTTTTCCAGGTAAGAGTACTGGAGTGGGTTGCTATTCTCTTCTTCAGGAGATCTTCCTGACCCAGGGATCGAATCTGTGTCTTTTGCACTGGCAGGCAGATTCTTTACCACTAGTGCCACTGGATAGACTGGGCTATGACATTTTTCAACCTTAGGGTAGGCAAAGATACCTACGAGAGGAACACACACATCCCTCAAACAGAAAAGAAAAAAAGTTTTACCTGAACTTCATAAAAATTAAAAGTGGATTTTCATCAAAAGATATCATCAGGAAAACTAAGAGCAAGTGAGAAGTACAAAAGAGCTCTTAGGACCCCTGCACTAAGAGACATGACTAATCCTGGAATGGCTTCTGGCAGCCTACTGTCCCTTCCCTGGTTGACCCAGCTCCCTCTCTGAGTTCCTTTTTGTAAAAAAAATACCTCAGGACTGTGCAACTCAAACAACTCAGTCCCTCTTTCTTACAGCATTTACCACAGAGAGCTTATGACTGTAAACCCTTCTGCTGTCACTTTGAGTTGTGTATGTATCTCCAGCAACTCAGTCTGTTTTTCTCAAGGACTTAGACACCATCATTTGCAATGTAATCATGAAAGATATATAGGGATTTGGTCACCCAGTCTCTGTGAAAGACCTAAGTTCCATAATTGCCAGCTAGCAGACATTGCTGGTCTAATCACACCTACATTGACCAACTCTTTGGAATTTTCACTCAAGTCCCTGCTGGCTTCCCCCCACTTACTGGATAAAATCTCTTTTCATCATTTTAGTTAAAGTTTGGCTTTGTTTATTTTTGACACAGTCTTAGAATGGGGAAATATTTATAGTACATATATCTGATTAAATGTCCCATATCCTGGCATAAAAACAACTTATCCAAAGCAACAAAAAGGCATTACAAATAATAAACATATGTGTTTGTGCATGTGGTGTGTGTATATGTATGTACAGACATACATATGTGGCCAATAAGCACATGAAAAAAATCCTAATGAGATAAAATTTCACATTCAATATATTGGCTAAAATTTTTAAAAAATGTTTGACTACACCAAATTTTGGCAAGGACATACTTTAGCAGTGGGGGTTTAAATGGTACAAACACTTTGGAAAATAGTTTGGCAGTTTCTTATAAGCATACTTTACCATATGACCTGTCAGTTCTATTCCTAGGTATTTATTGAAAAGACATGAAAACAAATGTTTACAAACTGACTTGTATAATTTTATTCATTTATATCAACCTCGTTTATAATTGTCCCAAACTGGAAACCCAAATACCTATCAACAAGAATGTAGATAAACAGATTGAGGAATATTTATATGATGGAATGCTCCTCAGCCACAAAAAGAGATTAAAAGAGATAAATGCGACAGCATAGATGCACCTCAAAAACATGATCCTGAGTGAAAGAAGCTGGATGCTAAAAGTATATACCACATGATCCAATTTATAGAAAATAAAAGAACTGTCAAAACTAATCTTTGAAACAAATCACTGAGTGGTTGTCTTTAGATGAGTGGTGTGGAGACTGACTTGGCAGAGGCTAGAAGAAACTTCATGGGATGATGGAAATACTTAATGGCTTCACTATGATGGTAGTTACAGGGGTTCAAAAACTTGTCAAGTCATTGAACTGAACACTTACCATTTTATTACTTACAAAATATACCCTAATCAAAATCAAGGTTAAACAAACAGGCAATTAGGAAGTAATTTCATAGAATGAAATGAGTGACTATGTATAATGACTTTTTCTTCTATACTGGATTTTTTTAAACAAATGTACTGAATTGCAATATAGAACAGTATAAAATAGCTTTAGTGATTTAAATTATTTTAAAAAATATCCTCATTCAAATTCTAAATATAGCTGGAAAATTTATTCATCACATTGGCTGTGTTCTTGATTAACATAGGATTATATAAAAAGCTGAGAGACTTGGATAAGTCCTGAAGATTCTCAGTTGTTGAAATGAGAGACTAAAATACACTTAGTGAATGTTATGTTAATTTAACAATCAAATTAGATCTTAGTATTAGCTAATGTACTGAATGCTTATGATGAGCTGGGTGGTCTGCTAAGTGGTTTACGTATGTCAAATACTTCATTCCTTTGAGGTAGCTACTATCTGCCTACACATGAAGAAACTGCAGTATGGAGAGGTTATATAACTTGCTCAAAGCTATAAAGTCAGTAAAGTGTATAGCCAGGATGCAATGCCAGTTTGGCACCACTTCTATAACTGCATGGCATTGAAATATAATGTGTGAATTATTAAATGACTCACTCACATGCAAATAAATGTTATTTATTATGTGTTTAATAAAATTTTATTTTCCTGTTCATTCACTCTATGTCAGGTAAGGTGGTGGGACCAGGGGCAATCAAAGATGCTGCCTACTCCAGGAAATTTAAGTGTCTGAGTCAAGGGAGTGTTGCAGTATTTGCAGAGTGCCATAGGAGCACATATTATCTAAGTTGTATCTGACTTAGTCTAGAAGTTGATATTTGCTCTGGTCCATAAAACATGAAAAATAGTGTTCCAAGTGGATAGAATGACATGTGCAGAGGTGGGGAAAGGGTGTTGGAAAGGACTTGTATTTATTTTAAAGGGGACATGAGACAATACAGTAAGATAAGATGCTGGAAAGACAGGTGGGGACTAGATCATGGACAGTCTTGACTATCTATTTGAAGATTTTATCTTGTATTCCAAAGATTACAGACTTTCTTAAAGATATTTTTCCCCAAGGGGAAACTTATAGAGAATCCAATACATAAAATACATCAAAAAAATCATCTCTGGTTGAAGTGGAGGCAAGGGCACAAATTTAATAGACCCAAGTATTTTCCATCACCCAACCTCATCAACTTTATTTGTTCTAGAATAAAATATTTCATCTTTCATGCTAAGGACACTCACCCCTTATGAGTCAGAATGAATGTCATATGTTCTGTTCAATTATAGTCCATTTAAGAAGAACATGTGCAAAACAGTACTGTAGACAATGGATAGTCATTTATGAGTTTTAAATCGGTTGCAGATGAGCATCAACGATCATACTTTTGGTTGAGAAAAAGAGACTATAGCCAAGAAGGACCAAGAAAATCAGTGATATAATATGACGGTGGCAGAAATGGAGAAGCCAGGTAATAAACATTATTGAAGCCTGCAACCTGATTAGAAGAGAAAGAGAAAGGAAGGAGCCCCTTTCTTGGTTGGTATCATTTCCAGAGAATATTATACTCATTACAATGCAAGGTTTATTAATAGAGATGAAAATCATGAGTTTTTGGAATTCATCACTTGTTATTAATTTGAAGGCAAAAATGAAAACAGGTATCCAAAATTGATATTCAGGATTCACTATTAAAATGTTCATAAATATCCTTTTGACATAACCCAGAGAGAACAAACACTTTTGAAAAAAAAACAAAACAAAACAGCAATGCAAGAAGTTTAGAATAAGGAACTCTAAAGCAAGTTGTTTTGAATTGAATAACTCTGTAAGAGTGAGCTTGTTTACCCAGGAATATACTTGCTGTGGTTCTAGCTCTAGATGGAACAAAAAGCACCTCCCAGTCTCTTCACAGAATTCGTGGGTGGAAGAGGAAGAGGAGGAGGGGAGGATGGGGTCAAGAGATGTTTATAGTTTCCTACTCAGATGGCAACACAAAATGCTCCTGTGTTCCTGACAGACAAACAAATTAATCAGGATTGTTTTTCTATTATTATTTTTTCTTACCTTGACCCAGTCCTGGCTTCAAGATCCTTCTCAATTCAGCATGACTACTATCAATTCTAGTTTGCACAGGAGATAAAGCTATTTGCCATCTTTGATCTGGAAGATATATATTGAACATCCAGATGGGAAACATGAGTATGATTTTCAGGAGGGTGAACAAGAGTAGAAATATGTATTTGCCAATAATCAGTACAGAAATGGCCATCAGGCTATGGGTGTGAATGAGATCACCCAGAGAGAGAGTCTGTCTTCAAGGTCTAAGGACACTTCATTCTTTGAGGAAAAGAGGGCATGCCTTCTGTTTCTTTCTATTGTCCCTAGATTGAGTGCAGGGTTTAGCCTTGGGGGTTATTCACTTATTTCTTCAGTGTCTCAAGCTTTTTCTAAATATGGACTGGAATCACCATAACTGAAGTACTGAGGGTAATGATTCTCAAAGCATGTTCTCTGTAGGAGCAGGACCAATAACCACTGGAAATTTGATAGAAATGCAAAATGCTAGGCTCCACCTCAAACCTACTAAATCAAAAATCCTGAGGATGTAACAGCAATCTGTGGTTTCATAAGCTCTCCCAGTGATTCTGCTTGTGCACATGCTCAGTCACTTCAGTTGTGTCCAACAATTTGCGACCCTATGGACTGTAGTCCTCTGTCCGTGGGATTCTCCAGGCAAGGATACTTGAGTGGGTTGCTGTGCCCTCCTCCAGGGAGGAGGGATAGAAACTGCATCTCCGATGTCTCCTGCATTGGCAGGTGGGTTCTTTACCACTAGCGCCACCTGGGAAGCCCCCCAGTGATTCCAATGCACACCCAATTCTGAATACTGATGCCTCTGGCTGACACAGATAAGCCTATCTATTATATCTCCCAGGACCAATCTGAGGTCTATCTTGTCTCATTCTAGTTAATTTTTACATAGTTAAATATGGCAAGATATAGACATACCATTCATATCTACAGGTTAATAATTCTCTTGATTTCCTTTAATCAAGAGGAATTCTCATAATACTTTATTTAACTCAAATGTAACAGAGCTTTATTCTACAGGTTGCCTCTAATTGCTAATGATTGAAGAATTATGTCAGGAAAAATTCTGGGGGAACACATAGGGTTTGTGTGAAAGAGTGCTGTGACTAGTTGGTTAGATCTGCTATGGGGTTTATACTGAATCTTCCAATTTCCTACAAGAAGATCAACCTTCTCAGTGTACTATAAATGAATAAATATATATATGCTCCACTTTTCTCTTTACCTATGGCATCTTCTTCTAATTCCTAATCATAAATTAGCTCACACACAGAGCCTTTTTGTACTGAAATTCAGAAAAAACATGTGAAAAATAAATAGGGGGCATTTATAAACCACCAGAATAATTTGCCATAATTATTAGAATGCAGAAGGAAGTTCTATGTTAAGTTATTTCCCTCTATGTGTTCAACCCTAAATCATCTTAGAGTTTGTTCAGCATCATGGTGAAACTTGTTTAGCTCCTGGCTTTATGCCAGCAAATTACACTAAGGATATTTTTGCATATTAACCTAAGGACATATTTTATTGAACATCAATTCTAGAGAAGCATTGCAAATGTGGGAAAATAGCCAAAGGATTTTTAAATAATTTATGACATCGATGCAAGCAACAAATATTTAATGAGTATTAAGTACTAGGTATTGTGTTAAGGCTTAGCAATCAGAAATGGATCATCCTTAGTTCATGCTCCCAGAAACTTGAGAAGCATCAAGGAGCCCATGATAGCTCACCATGCTAAGGCCTGTGAGAGTGGTAAGCCTGAGTATCAAATGGAGGAGATGAAGCATCTACTATACAGTAAGAAACCTTTCAGATGTGAACTTTCAAAGATGGACATTTAAGTATAAACCCTGTAATCGGAAATGTTCTAGATGAATGCTTAGGGGAAAAACATGGGGAAAAAATTATTGACGGAAGCACAAACCAATATCTGATGTAATATGTGGTGACTTAAGGGGGAGGTAACATTCATTCTATAAAAACTGAGCTATCCTAAAAATTAAAAAAACTACCTCTTCTACCAAAAAAAAAAAAAAACAAAAAACAAAGATGCAAACATGTGCCAGCTCCTGTATGCCAGCTATTGTACTGTACTATCTTTCAAAGTACTATACTGTAAGATTTCAAATGTTTTATATTTTTATGTAGTATTTGTGTGAAAGGTATTATAAACCTCATACAGTACAGTACTATATAGCTGACTGTATTAGTTGGATACGCAGGTTAAATTTGTTGGACTTATGAACAATTCAGACTTATGAACATGCTCTCAGAATGGAACTCGTTCGTATGTAGGGGACTTACTGTATGTGAAGATAAGTTGGGAAGGATAGAAACTGAGTGCTTTGGGGAAGAGCAAGAAAAAGAACTGAGCCTGGAATGGTAGATATGAGTTATAGGGAAGATGGGGGCAAAGAAAGAACAGGCTAGCAGAGAAACTGTGAAAAGTTAGAGGTGAGAAACGACATGAGATTTTATTAATTACACGTAGTGTCACATGACTAGATATGAAGATGTGTCAGGAGGGGAGGAAGAAGAGGGTATAATGAAATGTAAGCTGCAGAGAAGAGTAGGGGCAAGAACCAACCAAGTCTAGGGGGAAAGTTCATTTGAGGACTAACTAGCTTTGAGTTAATTTTGATTTCTGCTTTGCCATCATTTCCCTGTGCTACTGTTCAGAGCAATCCTGGAACATTTCACTCCACATCAATTTCATCCATTTGGAAACCGGTCTGGTAAATATAGGTTCAAAGAAATTACTTTGTCCTGGAAAATTCTGAGGAGTGAAGGTTGCTGACGTGTGTACATGGACATTTCTTTCTGGGAAGTACTGCTGTTGGATATGACTGCTAAGTTTCTTCTGGTGTAATGTGGGCAATTTCCTGCCTCCTTGAATTTTGTTAAGTGTTACTTAATGGATTTTAGTGGACAGAGAGGGACCCTTTCAGAGCCCCACATTCTCAGAAGAAACTTCCATTAGCAAATCTTACCTAGTTCAAACATTCCACTGACAGAGCCCCTCTGAACCAGTTGGGGATTTCATTCAGTTGCTAATAACAGAACTGAAACAGAGGAGTAAACAAATGGGGTGTGATTTTTCTTTTGATAGAGTCTACAGGTAGGAGCTCTGTGCAATCTGCTTCCTATAGTCTGTCTCCCATCAACAAGGTCAGCTTGTAATTTCACTGATGGTCACTGCAACTCTATCTTGTTTCCCTTGGGGGGATAAAAGGGAAAGAAAGAGTGGGTAGGGGCAAAAATCTGCTTGCCAGCAGGCTCATATCCCTCTGACAGTTTTGTTCAGAAATCCTACCCAATGACTTTGACTAATAGCACACTGGCCCGAACTGTCACATGATAGTTCTTGCAAAGGAGAAAGGAAATATTTTTTAGCTGGTCGTGTTGCTATCCAAAGTAAAATTGTGGCATCATAAGGAATCAAGAGATTAAGTTTATTGGACAAACAATTCAGAATCTCTACCCATATCTAAGGTTCAGACTGAAGTTGGCATCTGGATCTTGTATCTCTGACTGCTAATTTTACTCCTCCTCTTTCTGTCTCTCAAAATGTAAATACTCTGCCAGAATCCTCCAATTCTATAGCTCCTCCTTTGTGTTTGTCATGTTACCAGTCCTACAGTACTGAGCTACTTGCTTCTTATTCTTGTTCAGTCGCTCAGTCCTGAATGACTTTTTGCGATCCCATGGACTGCAGCATGTTAGGCTGTCCTGTCCTTCACTATCTCCTGGAGTTTGCTCAAACTCAAGTCCACTGAGTCAGTGATGCCACCCAACCATCTCATCCTCTGTTGTCCCCTTCTCCTCCTGCCCTCAATCTTTTCCAGCATCAGGGTCTTTTCTAATAAGTTGGCTCTTCAACAAGTGGTCAAAGTATTGGAGTTTCAGCATCAGTCCTTCCAATGAATATTCAAGGTTGGTTTCCTTTAGAATTGACTGATTTGATCTCCTTGCTGTCCAAGGGGCTTTCAAGAGTCTTTTGTCTTGTTAGAACACTTCTTTTTTTATCCTCTCTTCTATTTACCACTAGTTTTAATGTATATACTCATGGAGGTGCACATATACATCCATGTATGTAAGTGCTTCTGACTGCTCTGAGCTCATGCATAAACTAGGTATTATTTCCTGAGGTAGGTATAAATGTTTTGTCTTTGTGTTTTACAATCTCCTTTCATGAAAAAAACTCAATTGCTTTCTAAACCCTCCTCTGCCTTTGGAAAATTACCCATGAAGAAAACAGTGGGTTTTCTCATTTGTCAGCAAATAAAATAAAAAGTTGAAAAAGAGACCCATGTCTTTCATAATTAGAACTTAAGTTTACATCTGTGTCCTGGAAATTAAGACGTTAAACACAATTTCATCAGGACTAATTGAAGGAAAGTTGGTGGTTGTGTGTTCTGGTAAGAGGTTCTTTGCAATAAGATATTTAGAAAAGATGGAAGGATGATTTCATAGCACTGTTCTGAGTTCAGGGGAAACAAACTTCAGCTACTGGCATATTGAATATTTTATCAAGCCTAAATGCCCAAATTTAGCTCACTCCCTGGATATTGCTTTCCTTTATTCACTTGGAGATAGACAAAAATGAAATGATAAAATTAAATGACACACAGAATCATTCAGAATAAATAGAGGTCATGCTGTCTTCAGAAAAGGTTATGATTTTAAGGCTCCTTGGATCTGAAGAAGGGAACATGGGAGGTAATCATTTTCAAAACCAAACAGGCAGGTAGGAAATTTCTTTGTGAATAAAAGGAAATATCTGGCAAAAATTTAGGGTGATCCCAAGGTATCTCTTGGTCTATTTCCTGTCTTGTTCATTCACAACCTATACTCTGGCTTATTCCACCACTTTGCATCCTCTTTCATCCTCCCTCACCCCCACCCATGGAAAGAGTTAGAAAGTAGTTGTACATACAGTATTTCTTTAAGTCCTTCCAACTAACTCCCTTTCCTAAAATAATTTCACACATAAATGTAATGGAATATAAACTTACTCTATTTTAAAAATTCTTAGAAGATACAAACCCTGACTTTCCAATGAGAAGATACATAAGAAAGCATTTTGGATTCTGTAAAGTATTACCTAATTGCAAGGAATTGTTCTTTCCACATAAAGGTTGAATTATGTGTGTAGTGAACACTCATCCACCTAAGTCACATGCATACATACATTTCTGCATGAACACACACACATGTGCAATCCTTTAATGTACATGAGTGTATTTCTGTTTGAGTTCTAGAATTGTCTTCACTAGATTTAAATACTTCATGAATTTTTACTTTAATAGAAAATGCCAAATTGCAGTATATATACAAAACTATACACTTTTACCAACAGTTTATGAGGTTGCTTATTCCTGCATATTTTCATTAATAGTGCTTATTAGCAAACATTTTTGCTAATCTCCAAGATGAGAAATGATATTTCATTTTCTTTTGCATTTTGGTATTAATGAGGTTGAACATTTTTATGTTTATTGACAAGTTGCATCTACTTTTCTGTTAATGAACTGTTCATATTTTTTTGTGCATTTTGTTGCTGGATTGTTTGCATTGTTTTCCCGTATTTTCAGTGATAAAGAATTTGAGAAGATAGAAAAATGATTGTGGAGAAGGCATTACAGGCTCGAGAACTGCTGGAGCACTGGCATGATTGCATGTAAGTGCATGGCAGTCCAAGAACTGTCAAGTTGGTCAGCAGGTCTGAAGTGCAGGCTAAGTGAAGGTCATGGGAAATGGCATGGGGAAAATTGTATGTTGAGCCAAACTGATCAGGTTAACACTATGCATGATTCTGGGGAAATTATTTCTTGATGCCAAGGTGAGAGTCTCTGCACACAAGCAATACTGTGGGTTCTTAGTCAGGCTGTGGACCACTGTTTCCTAATTACACAGTGAGACATTCTGGGTACCTTATCAAGGTGAATGATGAAAATTTACTTAGAAAATAAGCAGCACTTCAGCAAGCAGCTGGGCTACAAAAACATCACCTGAAGCAGCACACATGCTCTAAGCAAGCCCCCAGCTTGGGCGGTCAGTGAACCTGGATTAGCTTCAGATTGATACTAACTCACTGGGTGACCTTGAGCAAACCCTATCTTCAATTCTCTGGGCTGACGCCTCATGTTCGAAATTCAGTAGATCAGACTTTAACTGCTTTCTCCATTTCTAAATCCTGCCACTTATGTATGTTCAATTCATTGGATAGCTCCACTGTAGGACAGGACTTGACCTTAATTTGCTTAATATAGAACATGAAAGATGGCTGAGAATACTGTGGTCATGTCTGTGTGCTCCTTTGAACCCCATTTAGTCCCTGCCAATTAACCAGGGAAACCATACTAGTAATTTTTTCAGTACCTTTCCAGGGATAAAAGAGAAAAATCTGAAATTTTCAGTGTCATGCTACCCTTCTAGTTTTAAAGATATGAGTACAATTTTTAAGTCTTCAGAAAACTCTCTAAGCCTTATATACATTCTCTTTGCATTTTCTCAATCAATGTGTTTTGAAACCAAATTGCTCCTTTGTCATACATGTCAACTTGTGTGTATCTTCTTACAAGTATAGTATCAGTAAACAAGTTAGAGAAGAGTGAGACTGAGGCATGCTGTGTTGGAAGATTCAGGTATGATTTCACTATTCCCTAATGGAAAGTTTCTTGGATCACAAAATGCTATATGAGATTTTTTAAAAGTTTTGCTTGTTCTTTCATACATAATTGGTAAGAAAAATTGTTTCTGGATGGCTACAAACTCATGAATACATTCATTTTATTTTAAAGTAATAAAAAGAAATTAAATGAAAAACAACAACTGGCAAAATGAGGGATCTAATATTTCTACAACCACACTTGTAATCTTCAATTAGAGAATTTTTTAGAATTTTATAGTCTCCAGTATTGGTGGATCATTTATTAAAATACATAAACACTTTACTTTCAAATACTTTGTTACCATCACTTTTAATTGTTAGATGACAAATTTTGGTCACAAAACTGTGAAAATTTTTCTATCAATTTCTTTACCAATATTTGTGACTGAGTATCAACATTTTTCAGTTATTAAAATCAATGCAAATCTCTCATAATTAAAGTGCTCTGTTTTATTTAAGAGAATTTTTCTCCTCTCTGGAAATATTTTATAAACTATGCATAAATTCTGGCTAATGCCATATTTTTATATGTGCTCAGGAAGTTAAAATCTGTAAGAGAATTTTAATTCATGATCTCTGATTCTTGATCTTGATTTTAATTCCTGAACCTTAAATTAATACCACAAGTAAAAACAAACAAAAACCTTCCTGTTAATGAAGTAGCTAGAAGGCTTTCCTTCTTAAAGTATTCCAATGGAACCAAGTCAGGATATTTACACACTCAAGAAAACACTGCTCTCCTATGTAGGATCTAATGTTATAAAAACAAATTGCTTTTTTGGTGTGTACAAGGCATTTGAAAGGCAAAAGAAAGCAATTTGTTATTCACTGACATTATCTGGACTGAAGCAAAATTTAGTTTCCCTTGTCAAATGGATATCACAACTTTCTATTTAGTCTAAACTGGTATATCACAAAGTCAACCGCAAAGCAGTTTGGGAGATATGGAGACCCTCTTTTTTTTCCCCTCAGTGAGCCAATCAGACTCAAGGTTACAAGACAAACAGTGAAGGCCCTGGGAAGCTGTAGGAGAGGCAAGAATATGGTGGGGTTCTCAGAACAGGGAAAGGCTAGCCAGCTGTCCAGAGCTCCTCTGAGTCAAAACCCAATCAGAACCGAAGGTTTTAAGAGACTTGGGAGAAGTCAATACTGTTTTCCTGAATAGGGCTGATGCACCAAATGGATGAACATGACAGCTCTAGTTAAGCACACAGTCACCAAGGATTTTCCCCTTTGCTGATTTTTGGCACTATTGACTGGAAAAGTCTATTGACAGAGGAGCACTCCTCACACAAAAGAATCTGGCTGTTGTCTCTACAGTGAAATTTTTCGACACAAGCTATGAGAGTGAAATAGGTCTGCACTATCATTCAGAAAGGCTGCAAATTTCAAAGATGCCACTATCATTAATACCTTCCAGAAGAAAATTGAGAGACGTGACAGGTAGCTATCCTGTTTGGATTGCGTTCTGAGATCAACCAATTTACCAGCGATCTATTTCAATTTCCCCAACTCCATCCGTAGTTTAACTGTAAGTGCTTTTTAACCTCAATCACTAAAAAATAAAGCTGGGAAAACTTATTAACAACAACGACAACCAAGAAAAAAAAGGGCGGGGGGCAAATAGCACCAACTCTCCATCCTAATTCCTACTCTGATCCTGAAATAGAAGATTTTCTTGAAGTGTAAACTTTGACAGGGCTCATGTGTCAGAAAATGAATATTAAAACGGTGACCTCTCCCAGGTCAACATTTTAACTGCTGGTCAACTGCTGGGCCTCCAATTTTATTAATTTACTTGTTTGTATGAAGTGAAATTGTTAGTCACTCAGTTGTGTCTGACTCTTTTGCGACCCTATTGACTGTAGCCTGCCAGGTTCCTCTGTCCGTGGGATATTTCCAGGCAAGAACACTGGAGTGGATTGTCATGCCCTTCTCCAGGGGATCTTCCAGACCCAGGGATCAAACCTGGGTCTCCTGCACTGCAGGCAGATTCTTTACCACTTGAGCCACTGGGTACCCTCCCCTTGCTTCTTTATATTAGGAGAATTCAAGATGGGGTCAAAATGAAACTCAAAGCATTATCTGAAGTAATAAACATATGGTCTAAAAATTGTGCTCTTCATTGCACACTCCCATCCAGAAGCTAGGGGAAGGCTGTCTTCTCACTGGTACCTCCCCTTAAAGGTTCAAGTGAAGTGGAAATGAAGAACTCAGATTTCATTGTCTAATTCATTCAGTTTTACTTGGGAAAATAAGATGTGACAAGCTCAGATGACAAGTCATTTATCTGGCCAGTTAATGCTTACCCAAGCAAAATTATAACCCATCTACTTTAAATAAAATATTTTTATTTCCCAAGTTCTGAATATTAGACAGCCTATATTTTTTAAGTGGCAGAGAAAATGACAATATTCAGAATAAGAAAATCCTGAATACAGAGGCTGATGCCTGCTGTATCCTTTCTTGTTCTAGTCAGGATTGTATAATTATAAACAATTTTAAGACATGTTTCTACATCCCCTATATTGCCATCATGATTCAGATGTGATATTGTTCATAGTACAGTCTGAAAAGGAGCCCTAATATATACCAGCTTCACGTCAGGAGTAGCACCTCAAAGAAACCTTCAATTAAGTGAACAGAAGTGGAGTTTTACGTGTATCAGGAATGTGGGGAGACACACAAAAGTTGACAAAATGGCTCAAGCTGCTCCAGGAAGCACACCATATGTAAAATGGTTTCTTATTTCCCCAATGAAGATCACTGTCTTAATTCACCTTTCCTTCAAAACTGCAAGTTCCTTGAAGGCATTATAGTATGCTTTGTACCCCTTCATTAAAAAAAAATACCCCAATTGCTGAGAAGAGTTCAGGGCACATAATGGATGCATAGTAAATATGTACTGATTTTTCCAATAGACTGTAAGCTCTAGGATGGCAGGTACTAACAGGCAGTCTTGTACTTCACTGTATATGAATACAAGCCCAATATTGTAGGGATTCAAAATGCAAGCATGTGCATGTGTGCATGCTCAGTTGTGTCCAACTCTTTGTGAGCCTATGAACTACAGCCCACCAGGCTCTTCTGTCCATTGGATTTCTCAGGCAAGATATTAGAGTTGAGTTGCCATTTCCTCCCCCAGGGGATCTTCCTCACCCAGGGTTCAAACCTGGTGTCTCCTGCATTGGCAGGCAGATTATTTACCACTGAGCCACAGGGGTTCAAGATATTTTGATATTTACCTTCAATAAAGATTTCCCTTTGATAAATCAAAGGTAAGTGAATGAATGAGCTCAGATTGCTCCAGTAATAACTGAACATGTAAATTGTGAATAAAACCATATTTAGTGCTTCCTATTCTGACACATTTGAAGAAGAAACCTGTAAGTGTGTATCTCAGTATGGTTTAGTATATCTAGTAAATTCTTCAATTCATTACAGAATTGAGTCATGAAAAATTTATCAAAGAATTAGGATGTACAGATGGCAAGACCTACAGCTAATACTGTGTTTCAAATATTGCCCTTTCTCAACTCCCTGGTCATTATGATAAGGAAATACTTAAAACATTAGAAAGCATGCCTTGAGAATGAGGTTTTTACCCTTAACATTGCTCGGATTGAAAGACCAAGAAAAGCAGCCCCAGGTGAATCCAGAAGAGACTCCTCACATCCGTTTACATTAGCCAAAGGTGAGGTGTGCAATGATGTGGTAAATTTGCAATTTGTTGACACCTGTATGCCTTGCACACCAACATTCACCTTACTGGAAAGACATTTATTATTCTATTATGCTACTTGTGCCTGTGCTTAGTTGCTCAGTCCTGTCTGACTCTCTGCAACCCCATGGACTGTAGCCCACCAGGCTCCTCTGCCCAAGGAGATTCTCTAGGCCAGAGTACTGGAGTGGGTTGTCAAGCCCACCTCCAAGGGATCTTCCTGACCCAGGGAGTGAACCCAAATCTCTGGCATTATCGGCAGATTCTTTACAGTCTGAACCACAAGGGAAGTCGTTATGCTACTGGCTAGTATCAATTGGCAGCTTCCTATGAAAGACTGTTAGATGAAAGGATGTCCCCCTAAGCTTCCAATGAAAGATCAAACTCCCTCTGGTGCCTAGTCATCCAATTGTATCAGACCTTGTAATATCGATGGAAATGGCAATAGAGAGCCAGCCACTTATTAATATATATGTATAGGTTTACCTTGACACCTAGACCTTGACTGTAACCAGTTCATTAAATGGCTCATTCTACAAATAGCAAAGCTTCCATTATCTTCCAGCCATGGTAGTATATATGAGGTATACAAAGTTGAGTAATACATGTCCTCTGCTTTCAAGGATATTGAAGCAAAGGAAAAGGCTTATGGTACAATTTTGTACACAATGCTGTGGGTATACAGACAAAGCAGGGTTCATCACCCTGGGTGGTAGAGAAGATTTTGTTTTGTTTTATTTTAATAAATTTATTTATTTTAATTGGAGGCTAATTACTTTACAATATTATAGTGGTTTTGCCATACATTGACATGAATTTTCCAAGGGTATACATGTGTTCCCCATCCTGAACCCCCTACCAACTCCCTCCCCATCCCATCCCTCTGGGTTATCCCAGTGCACCAGCCCTGAGCACTTGTCTCATGCATCCAACCTGGACTGGCGATCTATTTCATATATGATAATATAAATGTTTCAATGCCATTTTCTCAAACCATCCCACCCTCTCCCTCTCCCACAGAGTTCAAAAGACTGTTCTATACATCTGTGTCTCTTTTGCTATCTTACATACAGAGTTATTGTTACCATCTTTGTAAATTCCATATATATGCATTAATATACTGTATTGGTGTTTTCTTTTCTGGCTTACTTCATTAAGTATAATAGGTTCAAGTTTCATCCACCTCATTAGAACTGATTCAAATGCATTCTTTTTGATGGCTGAGTAATATTCCATCGTGTATATGTACAACCGCTTTCTTATCCATTCATCTGCTGATGGATATCTAGGTTGCTTCCATGTCCTGTCTATTATAAACAGTTCTGCAATAAACATTGGGGTACACGTGTCTCTTCCAATTCCCTCGGTGTGTATGCCAAGCAGTGGAATTACTGGGTCTTATGGCAGTTTTATTTCCAGATTTTTAAGGAATCTTCTCACTGTTCTCCATAGTGGCTGTATTAGTTTGCATTCTCAACAACAGTGTAAGAGGATTCCCTTTTCTCCACACCATCTCTAGCATTTATTGTTTGTAGACTTTTGGATAGCAGCCATTCTGACTGGCGTGAGATAGTACTTCATTGTGGTTTTGATTTGCATTTCTCTGACAATGAGTGATGTTGAGCATCTTTTCATGTGTTTGTTAGAAATCTGCATGTCTTCTTTGGAGAAATGTTTGTTTAGTTCTTTGGCCCATTTTTAGATAGGGTCGTTTATTTTTCTGGAATTGAGCTGCAGGAGTTGCTTGTATATTTTTAATTCTTTGTCAGTTGCTTCATTTACTATTATTTTCTCCCATTCTGAAGCCTGTCTTTTCACCTTGCTTATAGTTTCCTTCATTGTGCAAAGTATTTTAAGTTTAATTAGGTCCAGTTTGTTTATTTATTTGCTTTTCTTTCCAATGTTCTGGGCGGTGGATCATAGAGGATCCTGCTGTGATTTACGTTGGAGAGTGTTTTGCCTACATTTTCCTCTAGGAGTTTTATAGTTTCTGGTCTTACGTTTAGATCTTTAATCCATTTTGAGTTTATTTTTGTGTATAGTGTTAGAAAGTGTTCTAGTTTCATTCTTTTACAAGTGATTGACCAGTTTTCTCAGCACCACTTGTTAAAGAGATTGTGTTTTTTCCATTGTATATTTCTGCCTCCTTTGTCAAAGATAAGGTGTCCATAGGTGTGTGGATTTATCTCTGGTCTTTCTATTTTGTTCCATTGATCTATATTTCTGTCTTTGTGCCAGTACCATACTGTCTTAATGACTGTGGCTTTGTAGTAGAGACTGAAGTCAGGCAAGTTGATTCCTCCAGTTCCATTCTTCTTTCTCAAGATTGCTTTGGTTATTTGAGGTTTTTGTATTTCCATACAAATTGTGAAATTATTTGTTCTAGTTCTGTGAAAATTACTGTCGTTAGCATGATAGGAATTGCATTGAATCTATAGATTACTTTGGGTAATATACTCATTTTCACTATATTGCTTCTTCCAATCCATGAGCGTGGTATATTTCTCCATCTATTTGTGTCTTCTTTGATTTCTTTCATCAGTATTTTATAGTTTTCTATATATAGGCCTTTTGTTTCTTTAGGTAGATATATTCCTAAGTATTTCATTCTTTTCATTGCAATGGTGAATGGAATTGTTTCCTTATTTTCTTTTTCTGTTTTCTCATTGTTAGTGTATAAGAATGCAAGGGATTTCTGTGTGTTAATTTTATATCCTGCAACTTTACTGTATTCATTGATTAGCTCTAGTAATTTTCTGATGGAGTCTTTAGGGTTTTCTATGTAGAGAATCATGTTATCTGCAAATGGTGAAAGTTTTACTTCTTTTTTCCAATCTGGATTCCTTTTATTTCTTTTTCTGCTCTGATTGCTGTGACCAAAACTATGTTGAATAGCAGTGGTGAGAGTGGGCACACTTGCCTTGTTCCTGACCTTAGGGGAAATGCTTTCAAGTTTTCACCATTGAGGATAATGTTTGCTGTCGGTTTATCATATATTATGTTGAGGTATGTTCCTTCTATACCTGCTTTCTGGAGAGTTTTTATCATAAATGGATTTTGAATTTTGTCAAAGACTTTCTCTGCATCTATTGAGATAATCATATGGTTTTTAATCTTTCAATTTGTTAATGTGATGTATTACATTGATTGATTTGTGGATATTGAAGAATCCTTGCATCACTGGGATAAAGCCCACTTGGTCATGATGTGTGATCTTTTTAATATGTTGTTGGATTCTGTTTGCTAGAATTTTGTTAAGGATTTTGCACCTATGTTCATCAGTGATATTGGCCTGTAGTTTTCAATTTTTGTGGCATCTTTGTCTGGTTTTGGTATTAGCATGATGGTGGACTCATAGAATGAGTTTGGAAGTTTGCCTTCCTCTGTAATTTTCTGGAAGAGTTTGAGTAGGATAGGTGTTAGCTCTTCTCTAAATTGTTAGTGGAATTCAGCTGTGAAGCTGTCTCGCCCTGGGCTTTTGCTTGCTGGAAGATTTCTGATTACACTTTCATTTTCCATGCTTGTGATGGGTCTGTTAATAGTTTGTATTTCTTCCTGTTTCAGTTTTGGAAACTTGTGCTTTTCTAACAATTTACCTATTTCTTCCAAGTTGTCCATTTTATTGGTATATAGCTGCTGATAATAATCTCTTATTATCCTTTGCATTTCTGTGTTGTCTGTTGTGATTTCTCCATTTTCATTTCTAATTTTGCTGATTTCTTTCTTTTCCCTTTGTTTTTTGATGAGTCTGGCTAATGGTTTGCCAATTTTATTTATCTTCTCAAAGAACCAGCTTTTAGCTTTGTTGATTTTTGCTATGGCCTCTTTATTTCTTTAGCATTTATTTCTGCCCTCATTTTTAAGATTTCTTTCCTTCTACTAACCCTGAGGTTATTAATTTCTTCCTTTTCTAGTTGCTTTAAGTGTAGAGTTAGGTTATTTCATTGACTTTTTTCTTGTTTCTTGAGGTAAGCCTGTATTGCTATGAACCTTCCCCTTAGCACTGCTTTTACAGTGTCCCATAGGTTTTGGGTTCTTGTGTTTTCATTTTCATTCATGCATTATCCTATGCATATTTTGACTTATTTTTTGAGTTATTCTGTGATTTGTTGGTTATTCAGCAGTGTGTTGTTCAGCCTCCTTCTGTTAGAATTTGTACTAGTTTTTCTCCTGTAATTGACATCTAATCTTACTGTATTGTGGTCAGAAAAGATGCTTGGAATGATTTCAATTTTTTCAATTTACCAAGGCAAGTTTTATGGCATAGTATGTGATCTATCCTGGAGAAGGTTCCATGTGCACTTGAGAAAAAGGTGAAATTCATTGTTTGGGCAGTGAAATGTCCTATAGATATCAATTAGGTCTAACTGGTGTATTGCATCATCTAAGCTTGTGTTTCCTTGTTAATTTTCTGTTTAGTTGATCTATCCATAGGTGTGAGTGGGGTATTAAAGCCTCCCACTATTATTGTGTTATTGTTAATTTCCCCTTTCGTACATGTGAGCATTTGCCTTAGATATTGCAGTGCTCCTATGTTCGGTGCATATATATTTATAATTTCTATATGTTCTTGTTGGATTGATCCTTTGATCACTATGTAGTGTCCTTCTTTGTTTCTTTTCACAGCCTTTATTTTAAAGTCTATTTTATCTGATATGAGTATTGCGATTCCTGCTTTCTTTTGGTCTCTATCTGCATGGAATATCTTTCTCCAGACTTTCACTTTCCATCTGCTTGTGTCCTTCTTTTGAGGTGGCTCTCTTGTAGACAACCATTCTGCCAGTCTTTGTCTTATGGTTGGGACATTCAACCCATTTACATTTAAGGTAATTATTGATAAGTATGATCCTGTTGCCATTTACTTTGTTGTTTTGGGCTTGAGTTTATACACCCTTTCTGTGCTTCCTGTCTAGAGATTCTTTAACATTTGTTGGAGAGCTGATTTGGTGGTGCTGAGTCCTCTCAGCTTTTGCTTGTCTGTAAAGCCTTTAATTTCTCCTTCATATTTGAATGAGATCCGTGCAGGTTACAGTAATCTGGGTTGTAGGTTTTTCTCTTTCATCACTTTAAGTATGTTCTGCCATTCCCTTCTGGCCTGAAGAGTTTCTATTGAAAGATCAGCTGCTATCCTTATGGGAATCCCCTTGTGTGTTCTTTGTTGTTTTTCCCTTGCTTCTTTCAATATCTATTCTTTGTGTTTAATCTTTATTAATTTGATTAATATTTTGGGGGGTGTCTTGCCTTGGTATATCCTTTATGGGACTCTGGTTTCTTGGACTTTGGCGACTATTTCCTTCCTCATTTTAGGGAAGTTCTCAACTATTATGTCCTCAAGTATTTTATCATGGTCTTTCTTTTTGTCTTCTTCTTCTGGGACTCCTATGATTCGAATGTTGGGGCGTTTAGCATTGTCCCAGAGGTCTCTGAGGTTGTCCTCATATCTTTTCTTTTTTTCCTCTCTGCTTCATTTATTTCTACCATTTTATCTTCTACCTCACTTATCCTATCTTCTGCCTCCGTTATTCTACTGTTGGTTCCCTCCAGAGTGTTTTTGATCTCATTTATTGCATTATTCATTATATATTGACTGTCTTTTATTTCTTCTCAGTCCTTGTTAAACATTTCTTGCATCTTCTCAATCCTTGTCTCCAGGCTATTTATCTGTAACTTCATTTTGTTTTCAAGATTTTGGATCATTTTTACTATCATTATTTTGAATTCCTTTTCAGGTAGATTTCCTATCTCTTCTTCTTTTGTTTTGTTTGGTGGGCATTTATCCTGTTCTTTACCTGCTGAGTATTTCTCTGCCTTTTCATCTTGTTTAGATTGCTGTGTTTGGGGTGGTCTTTCTGTATTCTGGCAGTTTGTGGTTTTTCTTTATTGTGGAGGTTCCTCACTGTGGGTGGGGTTAGATGGGTGGCTTGTCAATGTTTCCTGGTTAGGGAAGCTTGTGTCTGTCTTTTCATGGGTGGAGCTGGAATTTTTCTCTGTACAGTGCAATGAAGTGTCCAGTAGTGAGATCTGAGATGTCAATGGGTTTGGTGTGACTTTGGGCATCCTGTATATTGACGCTCAGAGCTATGTTCCTGTGTTGCTGGAGAATTTGCGTGCTATGTCTTGCTCTGGAACTTGGGTCTTGGATGGTGCTTGGTTTCAGTGTAGGTATGGAGGCTTTTGGATGAGCTCTTATCGATTAATGTTCCCTGGAGTCAGGAGTTCTCTGGTGTTCTCAGGTTTTGGACTTAAGTTTCCTGCCTCTGGTTTTCAGTCTTATTCTTACAGTAGCCTCAATACTTCTCCATCTATACAGCACCGATGATAAAACATCTAGGTTAATGATGAAAAGTTTCTCCACAGTGAGGAATACCTGGAGAGCTTCACAGAGTTACATGGAGAAGAGAAGTAGGAGGATAGAGATAGAGGTAACCAGAAGGATAAGAGGGGGACTCAAAAGGGGAGAGAGCAAGCTAGCCAGTAATCAATTCCCTATGTGTTCTCCACAGTTTGAACCCCTCAGAGATGTTCAGGGAGTTACACAGAGAAGAGAAGAGGGAGGAAGGAGACAGAGATGACCTGGAGGAGAAAAGGGGGAATCAAAAGGAGAGAGACTGATCCAGCCAGGAATCAGTTCCCTAAGTGTTCTCCACAGCCTGGAACACACAAAGAACTTCACAAAGTTGGGTAGAGAAGAGAAGGGGGAGGAAGGAGATAAAGGTGACATTGTGGAGAAAAAGGATAGTCCAAAGAGGGAGAGAGCAATCAAGCCAGTAATCACACTCCCAAGTAAAAATGGGTACTGAAGATTGGGTTCTTAAAGGTACAAAATTGATAGCAAATACCAAAAAGCAAAGATTAAAAATCTAGAGCAGAGGTTGGACTCTCAAAAATACAATATTTGAAAAAAAACAAAATCACAAAAAATATATAATATATATATGAAATTTAGTTTAAAAATAGGGCCTTTTATTGCAAGGTAATAGTCAGTTACAAAAATGAAAATTAAAGGAGTAATAGAGGACTTAAACAAAAAAAATTTTTAGAGTTTAAAAAATGATAATAGTAAAATTATACCTAGGAATTTCTCTGGAGCTGTTACAGACAGTGTGGGGTCAGTTCCTTTTCAGATAGTTCCTTGATCTAGCTTATCCTTCTCAAGATCTACAGGCCCCTTCCAATGTAGTTGGTGCTCACTACCAGGTTTTAATCTGCTGCACCTGTCACTTCCAAAGCAGTTCCCTCTATTTTAGCTTCTTCTGTTTGCTGGTCTCTTCAGCGTCTAATTTCCACCCTGACACAGGGTGGCGATGGTCATCACTATTTTAGGCTCACTTGTTCAGTCGTGCTGTGGGGAGGGAGGAACACTGCAAACAAATATCACTGGCATGTGTGGGAAGTGCTCCAGTATTTCAGTCATACTGGGTTTGCCCCGGCTAATGGTGTGTGTGCTTTCATGGTCTACACTTCTCAGGGTGTAGGTTGCTCTGCTGGGAACTGTCTGATGCAGGCCCTGGGTTGCATTCACTTCCCAGGTCTAAGCCACTCAGGTTCAGGTTCTCCAGTACTCCCCAAAGGTGCAGACTTTGTTGGGCCTGCGTCTTGTGCCCTTCCCAGGTCCAAGCAGCTCAGGTGACCAGGTGCTTGGCAAGCACATCACCCCCAGGTGGGGGTTTGTCTTATGGCCTCCCCCATCCCAGCCACTCGGTTCTCTGGGTGTACAACTGGCACATTCTCAGGTGTGCCATGTGTCTCTTCTGGGGAGCTGATCTCTGGCTGCAACCCTCCCGGCTGACGTCAACCATCCAAAATCCCAAGAAGTCTTGGTTAGCAACGAAGCCTGCTTGCAGTTTGGTATTGGCTGCCTTACTGGGGCCATGATTGCACCTTTCCAGCTCTGTCTGCCCCTCTGCCTGCTTGTCTCCGGTGGGGGATGGACTGGCCGCAACCTGCTAGCTCTCCTCTGGTATTCGCTCAATCCTTTGTTCTGTGAGCAGGCCTGGCAGTGTCTTAGGTTAGGGCTTTTCATGGGATTGTTCTCTCTCTCTCTCACGCATGCGTGCGCACACGTGCATTCTTTTTGTTGTTTTTCTCTCTCTCTCTCTGGCTGTCGCACAGTCTGGGTTGCTATCTCTAGCAAGTTCCCTCAGACTGCCATCAGGGCATTTGGCCAGGTCCTTACCCTAAGCAATGCAGCCCACGCTTTCCTTTTCAGCCCCCTCTTGCTGGTGGCGGCTGTGAGCTCTGGCAGTTGCCCTTAGGCATGTAATCTGTGGGTTTTCATTATTTATTTATTAATTTTTCTTCCCGGTTATATTGCCCTCTGAGGTTCCAAGGCTTGACACAGACTCACTGATGAGAGTGTTTCCTGGTATTCGGACACTTCTCTCTTTTTTAAGACTCCTTTCCTGGGACGGATCTCCATCCCTACCTCATTTGTCTCTCTTTTTATCTTTTATATTTTGTCCTACCTCCCTTGGAAGACAATGGGCTGCCTTTTGGGGTGCCCCATATCCTCTTCCAGCATTCAGAAGTTGTTTTGTGGAATTTTCTTAGTGTTCAAATGTTCTTTTGATGAATTTGTGGGGGAGAAAGTGGTCTTCCCATCCTATTCCTCCACCATTTTAGGACCACAACCGGTAGAGAAGATTTTGGGGACAAATTTACATTTGAGCAGTATGTAAAAAGATGACAAAGATATTCAGTAGGCAAGCAAAAGTAAAGGTCTTTTACATAAAGAGAAAAATACATTTTGAGAATGTGTAATATTTGCATGTTTGGAGAAGAAAGAGAAGTACTTTTGCTAGAGAGTTGGATGTTTAGTTGGATTGTGTGATAAGTGAGCGGCTAAAACAAAGCTTAGATAGTTAATACTGAATGGTCATGTATGGAATTGAAACTTGGACTATAACGCTTAGTGCTCAAGAATTGATTTTTTGAACTGTGGTGCTGGAGAAGACTCTTGAGAGTCCCATGGACTGCAAGGAAATCCAACCAGTCCATCCTAAAGGAGATCAGTCCTGGGTGTTCATTTGTAGGTCTGATGTTGAAGCTGAAACTTCAATATTTGGCCAACTGATGTGAATAGCTGACTCATTTGAAGACCCTGATGCTGGGAAAGATTGAGGGCAGGAGGAGAAGGGGACAACAGAGGATAAGATAGTTGGATGGCATCACCAACTCAATGGACATGGGTTTAGGTGGACTCTGGGAGTTGGTGATAGAAAGGGAGGCCTGGCATTCTGTGGCTCATGGGGTCACAAAGAATCGGACATGACTGAACAACTGAACTGAACTAAATACAATCTTTGTACTTTATAATTTAAAATGTTGACTCCTCCTGGTAACTGAAAGGAATTGTATGACTGCTTTGTTCAAACTACCATCATCTCATTTTACACAGTTTTGATGAATTCCTTTCAGTTTCCAGGAGGAGTCAACATTCCCACTGAAAAATGAAAAATAAAAAATAAAAAAAAGATATACATTTTTCATGTGGAATCAACAGATCTTGGTATGTAGGTGACAGAGTAAATTTGCTAGAAAAGGGGGACTTGAAGGTGGCTGTACAGGATGAACCAGGATGGTTAGATAGATCATTATATCAAAATTTTGGGAAAAAGGGAAACAAAGGAAGCAAGGTGAATATGGTAAAATCACTTTCCTTCACAGAGCTTCAGTTTACTCAACTCCAAGTAGTTAAATACTGAACAAGTTATCTTAAAAACTGTGCCCAACTGTAAAGATGTATGGAAAATAATTTGGTTTTATGTAAAAAAATACTTCCTCGTGAGTTTCCAAAGGTTTTCATATTTATTTAGATGCTATTACTAAGGCTGAAGGTTGATTTCAGCTATTGCCAAGTGCAGTTATCACTGGAGAGGGATGGGAGAGAAATATTCTCATTATTGAAAACCTATTCCCAGAGAACAATTGAATGAAGTATTCACTGAGTGACAGAGCTTAGAATTTTTAGCATAATTTTGCTTATATGCTTTCAGATTTGCTCTGCCATAATTGAGATGCTTATAAGTTTGCCAAAGTTAGAAGTGAATCAAAAGAAGAATTCATTCTCTATTTGATTTTTAGCATTGATGCTGCTAAATATCTGTATTAAAATCTTGCCTTTTGGCTGAATTCCAAGGACATTTAAATAATAAATAATTCCAAGGACATATTGAGGGACATTTAAATATTTTCTATGAATAATGAAATTTGGTGATAAAGATTGTACTCTGCCTCAAATTAAGATTGCATTTCTACCCCTACTTTCATTTTAGTTTCATAGTAAAAGTGAAGTCACTCAGTCGTGTCCAACTCTCTGCGACCCCATGGACTGTAGCCTACCACGCTCCTCCATCCACGGGATTCTCCAGGCAAGAATACTGGAGTGGGTTACCATTTCCTTCTGCAGAGGATCTTCCCGGTCCAGAAATCGAATCTGAGTCTCCCGCATGGGTAGGCAGACGCTTTACTGTCTGAGCCACCAGGCAAGTAATACATTTCACTAAAATATGTTTTAGAAAAGAAAAACTTTACCTTGATGACAAGTGGTTTTGACAGAAGAAAATAATATAAATACTTCAAATTTAAGATGAGAAATTGTTGCCAAAAACAGCAAAAACCTCAACAAGAATTTTGCTTCACTTTAGAAGAGATCTGCTTATTTAACTTATATGCAGAGTACATCATGAGAAACGCTTGGCTGGAAGAAGCACAAGCTGGGATCAAGATTGCCAGGAGAAATATCAATAACCTCAGATATGCAGATGACACCACCCTTATGGCAGAAAGTGAGGAGGAACTAAAAAGCCTCTTGATAAAAGTGAAAGAGGAGAGTGAAAAAGTTGGCTTAAAGCTCAGCATTGAGAAAACTAAGATCATGGCATCTGGTCCCATCACTTCATGGCAAATAGATGGGAAAACAGTGGAAACAGTGTCAGACGTTATTTTTTGGGATTCGAAAATCACTGCAGATGGTGATTGCAGCCATGAAATTAAAAGATGCTTACTCCTTGGAAGGAAAGTTATGACCAACATAGAGAGCATATTAAAAAGTAGAGACATTACTTTGCCAACAAAGTTCTGTCTATTCAAGGCTCTGGTTTTTCCAGTGGCCATGTATGGATGTGAGAGTTGGACTGTAAAGAAAGCTGAGCGCCGAAAAATTGATGCTTTTGAACTGTGGTGCTGGAGAAGACTCTTGAGAGTCCCTTGGACTGCAAGGAGATTCAACCATTCCACCCTGAAGGAGATCAGTCCTGGGTGTTCATTGAAAGGACTGATGCTGAAGTTGAAACTCCAATACTTTGGCCACCTGATGCAAACAGCTGACTCACTTGAAAAGACGCTGATGCTGGGAAAGTTTGAGGGCAGGAGGAGAAGGGGACAACAGAGGATAAGATGGCTGGATGGCATTACCGACTCAATGGACATGGGTTTGGGTAGACTCCAGCATTTGCTGATGGACAGGGAGGCCTGGCGTGCTGCGGTTCATGGGGTCACAAAGAGTTGGACACGACTGAGTGACTGAACTTACTGAACTAAATGTACACCAGGGGCTTCCCTGGTGGCTCAGACAGTAAAGCATCTGCCTACAAGGCAGGAGACCTGGGTTCAATCCCTGGATTGGGAAGATCCCCTAGCAACCTCCTCCAGTATTCTTGCCTGGAGAATTCCCTGGACAGAGGAACCTGGCAGGCTACCTCCCATGGGATTGCAAAGTCAGACATGACTGAGTGACTCACAAATACATACACACATACACACACACACACACACAGAGTGTACAGTCAATTCTCAGTATTCTTCCATCTGCCCCACTCCCAGACCAAATTCTTGGAGATCAGAATTTGGTCCCAGATAGGTTAGTCAAGTCCAAGGAATTGACATTTCCCAATAAAGGTTCTAGGATTTCAGTTCCAGTTAACCTGAACACTTCCTGATTGTCCTATTCCTATTTTAATGACACTTCTATGAAACCTTTATTTCTCCAACCCCCAGTCATATTCTAATAGTTTCTTCCTCCATGATACTACAAAGCATTGATTATTCTTGCAATTTCCAGAGATCTGGACACTTATATTTTAGTTAGGTATTTATATGTGTGTATGTATTATATGTATACACACATGCATATATACATATATATATATATACACACACACATGTATACATCTATACACATATCTGTAATACTCATGTATGGCTATGTATGTATATACACATATATGATACATAAACTTGTGACACACATACACATATGACACAAAGACATGTATGTATGTAAATCATACTCAACTGTGATCTCCTTAAGATGTCTAATTTATCTCTGAGTCATCGTGCCCTAGAAGCTTCAGATTTTAAGTAGACTCCTGGATCTTGGTAAGCTCTAAAGCCACAGCAGAAGATAGGCCTTTGGTTCTTTATAAGCTAGAGGTAGGTGTGTCTCAAAATCACTAACTTATCTTCTTCATCTAGTTCACTTCTTTTACAGGAGGACTGTAGTTGTTAATAGAAGTGTCTCTCCTATCCAATTAGATTCTTATCAAGGCAGAACTATGTAAGATTGAAATGCTTCATGAAAAACCCATGGACACTGAAATCATTTACACTTGGGTTCAAATTATGTAACTGTTATTTATTGTGTGGCCTTGTGTACTGGATATGTATGTGCCTCTGTATATATTTTCCACCCTCCTCCATCCAACTTTCTGCCCCATGGACTGACTGATAGGAAATCCATACACATGCTCATCTGGTTTGAGGTTGTTTGGTCAACAGAAAACCCCAAGGAGATTGAAGGAGGGAGGGCAGCAAGATCAAAGGACTGATCCCCTTGGTCACCTCTTTCTTAGGTGGTTGATGCCAGATTGTCCCTAGACAGACTGTCACTGTTCCTCTTCAGGAGTCCACCTTTACCCAAACACCCCACCCCCTGCCCTGCTCCTTTCACACTATGGGTAGGAACAATTTTGCCACTTTTAGCCCAGTTTCCTGCAGTATCCTTTGAGTTTCCTCTGTACTCTACCCACATCTTTACAGTTAATTTCTTTATAAAATCCTGCCCTCCTCCACAAATGATCCTAATCTGAATAAGATGTTTCTTATGGAGACCCTTTAACTGATAAATATTAGAAAAGTCATTAGGAATAATAATAACTGTCATTCAAAGTCCTTGTGAGGAATAAATAAGAAAGGGCATGCTAATAGCCTGCCTACCATAAGTACTGTTGCATAATAAGCACTCAGTAGACAGTAGTAATTATTATTATTCTCAGGTCTATATTCCAGGCACCAAGCAGAGAATCCAGCATGAACAATATTGGTAAATTAATGAATAAAGCTGCAAAAAATAAGGCCAATTTAGAGCTATCATTTAAAGATCAATCCAGCATCCTTCTACTGACTTCAATCTTCCTATATTCTTCCTCATAGTTTTCTCTCACATTGAAATGATATAGATATATGGATGTCAGCTGTGTCTTTATGACCTGACTTATATTTTAAATTCTTTTAGATTAGGAACTGTAATTTTAGCACCTGTTCTTATCATTTCTATTCCTTCTAAAGACTGCTCCCCACACTGTGGGCACATGCTTTTTGTGGACTTTAGGGACGGATTATCCATTCTGAAAAGTAATTTCATGTCTTTCTGATGTTATGCTTTGAATGAGTTACATTTAACACATGACAGGATGAAATATTTTGCCACCTAAATTCCAACAACAGTCCAAGAGCAGTATGTTCTTGGAGAAAACAAATACATTGGTGGCAAAACCTAGTAACTACTCCTTTACAGTTCATATTTTTCATCTCATTTCATCCCAACAGAACACAATTTCCTTTTGGTATTGTACATTTGTGCCCCTTGTCCTGTTAAGTCACACAGTACAGCCAGAAAAATTTTGTTCTTCTCTTGGTTGCAAACAATGCTAGTAACCTCAATTTATGGCATAATATGACATTATCTCCAAGTAATCATCACACCTATCTCACTTGGAATTGTTTGAAGTGACAAGCCTATTGCCAGAACAAGGACTAAATGTTTTAAATAATTTTGCCAACTTAATAAATAGGAAGTTAGCCCCTTTACTTGATATCAGAGGAATATAATCTCCATTAAAATATGTGTTTAGCCTTCAAAATTACATTAAAGTCTAAAAGACAAACTGGAAACAATAAAACATTATTTTCTTTCATTGTGTATATATTTTTATTTAATTACTTGAGGAATTCAGAGGTAGCTCATTTCCAAATTAATGTATTTTATATATGTAAATCCCTGCCATGAAGAATACTCCAGGTTTCACTAGATATGTAAATCCCTCATGCTTATTCCAGTGGTATAAGATAATAAGATGGGAGACTGAATATACACATCTAATTTCAATTCCTCTGAAAACCACAAG
Organism: Muntiacus reevesi; assembly: GCF_963930625.1. Taxonomy (NCBI): domain Eukaryota; kingdom Metazoa; phylum Chordata; class Mammalia; order Artiodactyla; family Cervidae; genus Muntiacus; species Muntiacus reevesi. The sequence goes on from NC_089271.1 coordinate 106,774,238, forward strand.
AAAAATAAATGCAAAAAAGCAAACTGGCTACTTGAGGAGGCCTAGGAAATAGCTGTGAAAAGAAGAGAAGTGAAAAGCAAAGGAGAAAAGAAAAGATATGCCCATTTGAAAACAGAGTTCCAAAGAATATATAGGAGAGATAAGAAAGCCTTCCTCAGCAATCAGTGCAAAGAAATATATGAAAACAACAGAATGGGAAAGACTAGAGATCTCTTCAAGAAAATTAGAGATACCAAGGGAAAATTTCATGCAAAGATGGGCTCAATAAAGGACAGAAATGGTATGGACCTTAAAGAAGCGGAAGATATTAAGAAGAGGTGGCAAGAATACACAGAAGAACTATACAAAAAAGATCTTAATGACCCAGATAATCACAATGGTGTGATCAATCACACTCACCTAGAGCCAGACATCCTGGAATGTGAAGTCAAGTGGGCCTTAGAAAACATCACAATGAACAAAGCTAGTGGAGGTGATGGAATTCCAGTTGAGCTATTTCAAATCCTGAAAGTTGATGCTGTAAAAGTGCTGCACTCAATATGTCAACAAATTTGGAAAACTCAGCAGTGTCCACAGGACTGGAAAAGGTCCGTTTTCATTCCAATCCCAAAGAAAGGCAATGCCAAAGAATGCTCAAACTACTGCACAATTGCAGTCATCTCACAAGCTAGTAAAGTAATACTCAAAATTCTTCAAGCCAGGCTTCAGCCATATGTGAAATATGAAATTCCAGTTGTTCAAGCTGGTTTTAGAAAAGGCAGAAGAACCAGAGATCAAACTGCCAACATCTGCTGGATCATCGAAAAAAACAAGAGAGTTTCAGAAAACATCTCTTTCTGCTTTATTGACTATGCTAACACCTTTGACTGTGTGGATCACAATAAACTGTGGAAAATTCTGAAGGAGATGGGAATACCAGACAACCTGAACTACCTCTTGAGAAACCTGTGTGCAGGTCAGGAAGCAACAGTTAGAACTGGACATGGAACAACAGACTGGTTCCAAGTAGGAAAAGGAGTACGTAAGGCTGTATATTGTCACCCTCCTAATTTAACTTATATGCAGAGTACATCATGAGAAATGCTGGGCTGGAGGAAGCACAAGATGGATTCAAGATTGCTGGGAGAAATATTAATAACCTCAGATATGCAGATGACACTACCCTTATGGCAGAAAGTGGAGAAGAACTAAAGAACCTCTTGATGAAAGTGAAAGAGGAGAGTGAAAATGTTGGCTTAAAGCTCAACATTCAGAAGACTAAGATCATGGCATCCGGTCCCAGCACTTAATGGCAAATAGATGGGGAACAGTGGAAACAGTGGTTGGGGGGGGGGTTCCAAAATCACTGCAGATGGTGACTGCAGGCATGAAATTAAAAGATGCTTACTCTTTGGAAGGAAAGTTATGACCAACCTAGATAGCATATTAAAACGCAGAGACATTACTTTGTCAACAAAGGTCTGTCTAGTCAAGGCTATGATTTTTCTAGTGGCCATGTATGGATGTGAGAGTTGGACTGTAAAGAAAGCTGAGCGCCGAAAAATTGATGCTTTTGAACTGTGGTGCTGGAGAAGACTCTTGAGAGTCCCTTGGACTGCAAGGAGATCCAACCAGTCCATCCTAAAGGAGATCAGTCCTGGGTGTTTGTTGAAAGGACTGATGTTGAAGCTGAAACTCCAATACTTTGGCCACCTGATGTGAAGAGCTGACTCATTTAAAATGACGCTGATGCTGGGAAAGTTTGAGGGCAGGAGGAGAAGGGGACGACAGAGGATAAGATGGCTGGATGGCGTCACCGACTCAATGGACATGGGTTTGGGTAGACTCCGGCATGTGGTGATGGACAGGAAGGCCTGGCGTGCTGCAGTTCATGGGGTCACAAAGAGTCAAACTCAAGTGAGCGACTGAACTGAACTGAAAACTCTACTAGGATCCAGAAGGACAGAGGGTATAAACAAAAACAGCACTTTTTAAGTTAGAAAGCAAATGAACCAGTGATAATTAACTTAGCAGAACTAAGAAAAGTGAATCTCAAACAGACCTTAGGAAAAACTGAAAACCAAGCAGATGTATATTATTGAATCCTCAAAGATTCAGGTAATACTAGCCCCAGATACTTATGGAATGGGGCATGAATGGTTCAGTTCAGTTACTCAGTAATACCCGACTCCTTGCAAGCCCGTCGACTGCAGCACGCCAGGCTTCCCTGTCCATCATCAACTCCCAGAGCAGACTCAAACTCATGTCCATTGAATTGGTGATGCCATCCAACCATCTCATCCTCTGTCGTCCCCTTCTCCTCCCACCTTTAATCTTTCCTAGCATCTGAGTCTTTTCCAATGAGTCAGTTCTTCGCATCAGGTGGCCAAAGTTTTGGAGTTTCAGCTTCAACATCAGTCCTTCCAATGAATATTCAGGACTGATTTCCTTTAGGATTGACCAATTGGATCTCATCGCAGTCCAAGGGACTCTCAAGAGTCTTCTCCAGCACCACATGTCAAAATCATCAATACTCTGGTGTTCAGCTTTCTTTATAGTCCAACTCACATATCCATACATGACTCCTGGAAAAAAAAACATAGCTTTGACCAGACAGACCTTTGTTGGCAAAGTAACATCTCTGCTTTTTAATATGCTCCCTAGGTTGGTCATAGCTTTTCTTCCAAGGAGCAAGCATCTTTTAATTTTGTGGCTGCAGCAAACTTCTGCAGTGATTTTGGAGCCCAAAAAGATAGAGGAAAAGGAGAGGCTCAAGTAAAGGTTAGAGTAAGAATTGTCAATAAACACTCAGATTTCTTGATCTCCTTATTAGTCTCTGTCCCTAGGGAACTCTTTGTCTTCCACTCCAGCAGATACATGAAAGTTTATTCTCTGGAAATATCTGGCACAGTTGAGGGTATGGGTACTAAAAATTAGGGATATTAAGTGACCATGCACCATATGCATATCGAAAAATGAGAATTTCAGGCTTCACTTCCTCCATTCTCTTTGAGTGCTGCTCCCAAACCTCTGGCAACCAGGTTTTTACCATCCAGATAGCAGATTAGAAATCTCTCTTCAGTTAAACTTCATCAGACACAAAATAACTGCATATAAATACAAAAATGTGACATTATTGATTTAAGAATTTGCATCCAGATAATTATACAGCAAAATTCAAAGTCAACCAGTTAGACGCACAGACTCAGAACTTACAAACCTCATTTTATTCCCCTATCTTTAAGTATAAACAATCAAGGATTACCAGACATCTGAGAAAAACTTCAAGCAAGAAAAATGAATAATCCAGACATGAACAAAGCAAAAAAAAAAAAAAAAAAAAAAAAAAGCTATTGGAAGCACCAGAGACTACAGTGGGAAAAGAAAACTTCAAAAGACTCTTATCATTGCTACATCAAGTGATATAATAATCACTCAATCAAAGAGATTAGACTAGGTTCTATTTACTACATTTCCATGGGTGGAGAATTTTAGGATTTGTAGAAGCTGAAAGACTTGTTAATATTACATAGAAAGTGATTTAGAATATATATTCAACTGAAAATTTTATATGTAGAGTAATATATCATAGCTTAAGCACTGATATGTTGTAGTGGCTTATAAGGTATATAATGCAGCATTTTATAATCTTCCACTATATAGTTTTCTCTTTATATCCAATTTTAACCTCCAACATCTACCACATAGGTTTCATTGAAATATATTTGTCATATACAAAGAAAGAGATAGAGGGGAGGAAGAAGGGAAGGAGAGAAATTCCACTATAGACCTCAGGTTGGGGTATTTTATTTTCCTATAAATATTAGAAAACACTATGCACATAATTATGCAGCTCATTTACCCTTTGGATCACTCAACTGACAGCCATGCCAAGATTTATACATCAGTGAAGAGTGAATACATATACAAATATCTATTATATTTATATAATATAAATAGTAGTGAAATGAATAATAGTGAATAGATACGTAAATAGATATAGAGAGCAGATTTTAAAATTAGTCTCTGGATGCTGCAAACAATATCTTGTGAGAAGAGTTAGTTTTTGTAAAATGGAATTTTGATTTTTGAATGTGAATTCAAATTTATTTAATAGTATTTTATGTGTTCATTTATTTCCCTATTTACACTTCACTGAAACTCTAGCTCTATATATATATATATATATATATATATATATATATATTTTAAACTCTAGATAATGCCATATATTTTAAATGCATGTATGACAGAGCCTTCATATATTTTGGTTTCTGCTATTGCCAATCTCCTTAGTAGGCTCCATTTTTTTTATGGAAAATCTAGATTTTTTGCTTGCTCAGTGGTAAAGAATTGGCCTGCCAATGCATGAGATGCAGGTTCGATCCCTGGGTTGGGAAGATTGCCGGGAGAAGGAAATGGCAACCCACTCCAGTATTCTTGCCTGGGAAATTTCATGGACAGAGGAGCCAGACAGGCTACAGTCCATGGAGTCACATAAGAGTCGAACATAAGTTAGCGACTAAACAGCAACAAAGACTTCGTGGGGCAACTAACTAAAAGTTGTCCAGGTTTGCAAATACCAATTGTGCTGACTGGAGTTTTGACATATAAAAAAATGAAAATAAAATATAATAACGAATATTTTGGAAAAAATGAAAAGCTGTGACCATTGGTGAGAATTTGAGGGTAATAATAGCCTGATAAGATAATAAGGAATTATGATACACACATTATAAGCAGAGGCCCTAGAATCTGGGAGATTGGATCTAAATCTCAGTTCTATCGTTACACAATAGTGCAAATTTGGGCAGGTTACTGAACTGCTCTGAGATTCACTGTTCTGATCTTTAAAATACTGGAATAGTGAACATTTCTGTAATGGGCCAGGTAGTCAATACTCTAGGTTCTGTAGGCAATATAGGGTTCTTTTGTATTAGCACAAAAGCAATCACAGACACTACGTAAATGCATGGGTATGGCTATGTTCCAACAAAGTTTTATTTGTAAAAAAAAAAAAAAAAAAAAAAGGCAGCTAAAGTCTATATTTGACCTTCACATGGACACTGATTTTCTGGCCAATAAATAACAGTGATAATTCATTTATCAATTCAGTTGAGTCTCTCAGTTGTGTCCAACTCTTTGAAACCCCACAGAGTGCAACACACCAGACTTCCCTGTCCATCACCAACTCCCAGAGCTTGCTCAAATTCATGTCCATCGAGTCAGTGATGTCATCCAACCATCTCATCCTTGGTCATCCCCTTCTCCTCCTGCTTTTAGTCCAGCAACAGGGTCTTTTCCAATGAGTCAGTTCTTTGCATCAGGTGGCCAAAGTATTGGAACTTAAGCTTCAGCATCTTTCCTTCCAACACTCTTATATTCAGGACTGATTCAGGAATATCCAAGAATATTCAGGATTGAATTTCTTTAGGATGGACTAGTTTGATCTCCTTGCAGTTCAAGGAACTCTCAAGAGTCTTCTCCAACACCACAGTTCAAAAGCGTCAATTTTTCAGCACTCAGTTTTCTTTATAGTCCAACTTTCACATCCATACTTGACTACTGGAAAAACCATAGTTTTTACTAGATGGGCATTTGTCAGCAAAGTAATGGTATCTCTTGACTTCCTACTTTTGCATTCCAGTCCCCTATGATGAAAAGGACAGCTTTTTTTTGGTGTTATTTCTAGAAGGTCTTGTAAGTCTTCATAGAACCAGTCAACTTCAGCTTCTTCAGCGTTAGTGATTGGGGCATAGATTTGGATTACTGTGATATAGAATGATTTGCCTTGGAAATGAACAGAGATCATTCTGTCACTTTTGAGATTGCACCGAAGTACTGCATTTTGGACTCTTGTTTACTATGAGGGCTACTCTGCTTCTTCCTAGGGATTCTTGCCCACAATAGTAGTTATAATGATCATCTGAATTAAATTCACCCATTCCGGTCCATTTTAGTTCACTGATTCCTATAATATTGATGTTCACTCTTGCCATCTCCTATTTGACCATTTCCAATTTACCTTGATATATATATACATATTTTTCAATAATTGTCATTAAGAAACAAGAGTTCAAGCAATAATGTAAAATATCCCAACATAATAAACACACATAAGAGATTTTAAAATGAAGGATTATTATAAGCCACTCTAAGATAATAAGTTTGAAAAATGCAGTCTAATAGAGTTCTTGAAAATTATAAAATACCAATTTTCACATATTAAACTTCAAAAAAAGAAAGAAAGCTGAAATAATTGATCCAAATATAAAGGCATTAAATATATTTTATAAATCTCATTTGGTACTTAATACAAAATACAGTAAAGCAGAGTTCACTCTAAAGGCTGCTTTAACATAAAGGCAAAACTCTGACAATCTTGCCTATCAGTACACACCCAAATCATTTAATTTTGATGTAAATAAGGTAGAATATAGAAGTACAACATTACCGATTAAAGAGGAAAACATTTGATTTTTAGAAAATATATTATTTAAAATTATTTGTTAGTCTTGGATTTATATTTAGAAAGATAGATTTCTCATATCCTAAAATTGCTTTACCAGAGAGAGAGCATTTTTTTTTTACCAGTAATAAGAAATATTAATCATTCCATCAGGTCATTACTAACAGTCCTATATTGACTATTTCTTGGCATTATATACTAAAAGAATATTTTATTCATTAATACTTTACTACTATTAGAAGTTACTCTGGGTTTGAAAGTTAATTCAGTTTCCATAAAGACTTAATTTTAAATATTGAGTTATGTAAAGCTCAACACTTAAAAATATTCCTCCTTTGCAGTCATCCCATTGCACACTATTTTTTTATTATTTATCATGAAATTTCTGGGAAGTACCTAATGTCACAAAATAACTGTTTTATCTTTGCAACAAATAGTTACTGAGTGTCTACTATGCACTTAATTTGAATGATGATTAAAAAATTATAAAAAACAAGAGAACATTAGGAAATATTAGAAAAAATGCTTAAGCAGATCATACAGAAATACAGCATATTTGTATTTTACCTGTGAAAGAATGATGATAATTCCTGTCTGAAAACCTTTCTATGCTTCCCTTGGCTTCCTTTGTATTTGCATTAGAATCCATTTACGACTTTATAATACACATGGACTTGGCACTGATGAATAAGTCTTCCTCACTGTGGAAAGAAGTAACTGACCTTCCTAAAAATATAGCACAAAGACAGTCTAAATGAGCTTTCAATTTCATGGCCCAAAGTCTCAGTTGGTACAGGAAATCTAGTCTCAAGAGCGATGGGATTCTACCCTTAGTTCTCATCTCCATTCTAACCATGTTATTACTTTGAGAAATTAAAACAACACCTGAAGGGAAAGTACAGTGATAATGCTGTAGATGTTTGAATTAGCAAGTTATTTGAGACAATGATATGGTTGTTAGTATTCAACAGTGGTGCCTTCATTGGAAATGTTTTCTTATTTTACTTATTTTCAGCTTATTGTTTCTAGATATTTCAAGGATACCAGCTAAAGAACATCAATCACCACCTGGTTCTACAAGGACTAAGTCATTAGGCACTGCATTCATTTACCTTCAACACACTTTGAAAGGAATTCATAGTGAAGATGAGGAACAAGGCACTCTGTGCTCTGAGAGAACTGGCAGAAAAGTCATTCAGTTAGTTAGATATTTTCAGGAGAAGATTTTTATGAACCTGAATTCTTGCATCTTCCCATATTAGATAAGATCTGAAATAATTAGCCGAGACCTCTGCTCTACTAACAGCAACCTTCTACAAAGATGTGTGCTTGACTGCATGTACTCCCTTGGCCAAAATCACATATACTGAGCTCCACCCTACCTCTTCAGAACAGTTTCCCAGAGCTATCCAAGAGACTGTCTCTCAGACTATAGTCCTCAGTAAGACACTGAATAAACTCAACTCACAGTTCTAAAGTTCTGGGTTTCTTTTATGTTTGTTTTGGTTTTCCAGTTCATAAGGATCAATCAAATGCTGTCATCTGAAAAAAGACAAAGATAAATTAAACCTAGATTCTGCCTTCAGAAAGCTCATGAACCTACCGCATTGTGGACAATTTTTTTTTCTATTGATCTAGATGGCAAATAATTTTGGCTTTGTGTACCATATGGTCTCCACCAAAACTACTCAACTCTGCCTTCATAGCATGAAATTAGTCATAGAAAACAGAAACATGAATGTGTATATGGTTATTTTGGTTTGTTCTGTTTTGGCCTAACCGGGCAGCCAAACTGAATTTCATATACTGGCTGTTATTTCACTAACTATTGGCCTTAGGAAAACAGATAAGTTGTACATGTTTGGTCAATGCTTGTCCACTTGTAGGGACTATCTACTTTTTTTCATTTATTTTTATTACTTGTAGGCTAATTACTTCACAATATTGTAGTGGTTTTTGCCATACATTGACATGAATCAGCCATAGATTTACATGTGTTCCCCATCCCGATTCCCCCTCCCGCCTCCCTCCCCATCCCATCCCTCTGGGTCTTCCCAGTGCACCAGCCCTGAGCACTTGTCTCATGCATCCAACCTGGGCTGGTGATCTGTTTCATCCTTGATAGTATACTTGTTTCAATGCTATTCTCTCAGAACATCCCACCCTCGCCTTCTCCCACAGAGTCCAAAAGTCTGTTGTGTACATCTCTGTCTCTTTTTCTGATTTGCATATTGGGTTATCATTACCATCTTTTTAAATTCCATAAATATGTGTTAGTATACTACATTGGTGTTTATCTTTCTGGCTTACTTCACTCTGTATAATGGGCTCCAGTTTCATCCATCTCATTAGAACTGATTCAAATGAATTCTTTTTAATGGCTGAGTAATATTCCATTGTGTATATGTACCATAGCTTCCTTATCCATTCATCCACTGATGGGCATCTAGGTTGTTTCCATGTCCTGGCAATTATAAACAGTGTTGTGATGAACATTGGGGTGCACGTGTCTCTTTCAGATCTGGTTTCCTTGGTGTGTATGCCCAGTACTGGTTCTGCTGGGTCATATGGCAGTTCTATTTCCAGTTTCTTAAGGAATCTCTGCACTGTTCTCCATAGTAGCTGTATTAGTTTGCATTCCCACCAACAGTGTAAGAGGGTTCCCTTTTCTCCACACTCTCTCCAGCATTTATTGCTTGTAGATTTCTTGACAGCAACCATTCTGACTGGAATGAAATGGTACCTCACTGTGGTTTTGATTTGAATTTCTCTGATAATGAGTGATGTTGAGCATCTTTTCATGTGTTTGTTAGAAATCTGAATGTCTTCTTTGGAGAAATGTCTGTTTAGTTCTTTGGCCCACTTTTTGATTGGGGCATTTATTTTTCTGGAATTGAGCTTCAGGAGCTGCTTGTATATTTTTGAGATTAATCCTTTGTCTGTTGTTTCATTTGCTATTATTTTCTCCCATTCTGAGGGCTGAATTTTCACCTTGCTTATAGTTTCCTTTGTTGTGCAAAAGGTTTTAAGTTTAATTAGGTCCCATTTGTGTATTTTTGCTTTTATTTCCAATATTCTTGGAGGAGGGTCAAAGAGGATCCTGCTGTGATTTATGTTGGAGAGTGTTTTGCCTTTGTTCTCCTCCAGGAGTTTTATAGTTTCTGGTCTTACATTTAGATCTTTAATCCATTTTGAGGGTTTTTTTGTGTGTATGGTGTTAGAAGGTGTTCTAGTTTCATTTTTTTTACAAGTGGTTGACCAGTTTTCCCAGCAACACTTGTTAAAGAGGTTGTCTATTTTCCATTGTATATCCTTGCCTTCTTTGTCGAAGATAAGGTGTCTGTAGGTATGTGGATTTATCTCTGGGCTTTCAATTCTGTTCCATTGATCTATATTTCCGTCTTTGTGCCAGTACTATACTGTCTTGATGACTGTGGCTTTGTAGTAGAGCCTGAAGTCAGGTAGATTGATTCCTCCAGTTCCATTCTTCTTTCTCAAGATTGCTTTGGTTATTCGAGGTTATTTGTATTTCCATACAAATTGTGAAACTATTTGTTATCTGTGAAAAATACCGTTGGTAGCTTGATAGGGATTGCATTGAGTCTATAGATTGCTTTGGGTAGTACAGCCATTTTCATAATATTGAGTCATCCAATCTATGAACATGGTATATTTCTCCATCTATTTGTGTTCTCTTTGATTTCTTTCATCAGTGTTTTATAGTTTTCTATATATAGGTCTTTTGTTTCTTTAGGTAGATTTACTCCTAAATATTTTATTCTTTTTGTTGCAATGGTGAATGGTATTGTTTCCTTAATTTCTCTTTCTGTTTTCTCATTGTTAGTGTATAGGAATGCAAGGGATTTCTGTGTGTTAATTTTATATCCTGCAACATTGCTGTATTCTTTGATTAACTGTTGTAATTTTCTGGTTAAGTATTTAGGGTTTTCCATGTAGAAGATCATGTCGTCTGCAAACAGCGAGAGTTTCACTTTTTCTTTTCCTATCTGGATTCTTTTATTTCTTTTTCTGCTCTGATTGCTGTGGCCAACACTTCCAAAACTATGTTGAATAGTATTGGTGAGAGTAGACACCCTTGTCTTGTTCCTGACTTTAAGGGAAGTGCTTTCAATTTTTAACCATTGAGTATAACGTTTGCTGTGGGTTTGTCATATATAGGTTTTATTATGTTGAGGTATGTTCCTTCTATGCCTGCTTTCTGGAGAGTTTTTATCATAAATGGATTTTGAATTTTGTCAAAGGCTTTCTCTGCATCTATTGAGATAATCATATGGTTTTTATCTTTTAATTTGTTAATGTGGTGTATTACATTGATTTATTTGCAGATATTAAAAAATCCTTGCATTCCTGGGATAAAGCCCACTTGGTCATGATGTACGATCTTTTTAATATGTTGTTGTATTCTGTTTGCTAGAGTTTTGTTAAGGATTTTTGCATCTATGTTCATCAGTGATATTGGCCTGTAGTATTCTTTTTTTGTGGCATCTTTGTCTGGTTTTGGTATTAGGGTGATGGTGGCCCCATAGAATGAGTTTGGAAGTTTGCCTTCTTCTGCAATTTTCTGGAAGAGTTTGAGTAAGATAGGTGTTAGCTTTTCTCTAAATTTTTGGTAGAATTCAGCTGTGAAGCCATCTGATCCTCGGCTTTTGTTTGCTGGAAGATTTCTGATTACCATTTCAATTTCCGTGCTTGTGATGGGTCTGTTAAGATCTTCTATTTCTTCCTGGTTCAGTTTTGGAAAGTTACAGTTTTCTAAGAATTTGTCCATTTCTTCCAAGTTGTCCATTTTATTGGCATATAGTTGCTGATAGTAGTCTTTTATGATCCTGTGTATTTCAGAGTTCTCTATTGTGATCTCTCCATTTTCATTTCTAATTTTGTTGATTTGGTTCTTCTCCCTTTGTTTCTTGATGAGTCTGGCTAACGGCTTGTCAATTTTATTTACCTTTTCTTTTTTTTTTTTTTATTTTTTTTTTTGCGACCCCTCCCCCGACCGGGCCCGCCGAGGCGGGGGCGGGGCTTTATTTACCTTTTCAAAAAACCAACTTTTAGCTTTGTTAATTTTTGCTGTGGTCTCTTTTGTTTCTTTTGCATTTATTTCTCTCCTAATTTTTAAGATTTCTTTCCTTCTGCTAACCCTGATGTTCTTCATTTCTTCCTTCTCTAGTTGCTTTGGGTGTAAAGTTAGGTTATTTATTTAACTTTTTTTCTTGTTTCTTGAGGTAAGCCTGTATTGCTATGAATCTTCCCCTTAGCACTGCTTTTACAGTGTCCCATAGGTTTTGGGTTTTGGTGTTTTCATTTTCATTCGTTTCTATGCATAGTTTGATTTCTTTTTTGATTTCTTCCATGATTTGTTGGTTATTCAGAAGCGTGTTATTTAGCCTCCATATGTTGGAATTTTTAATAGTCTTTTTTCCTGTAATTGAGATCTAATCTTACTGCATTGTGGTCAGAAAAGATGACTGGAATGATTTCAATTTTTTTGAATTTACCAAGGCTAGATTTATGGTCCAGGATGTGATCTATTCTGGAGAAGGTTCCATGTGCACTTGAGAAAAAGGTGAAATTGATTGTTTTGGGGTGAAATATCCTATAGATATCAATTAGGTCTAGCTGGACCATTGTGTCATTAAGTTTGTGTTTCCTTGTTAATTTTCTGTTTAGTTGATATGTCCATAGGTGTGAGCAGGGCATTAAAGTCTCCCACTATTATTGTGTTATTGTTAATTTCCCCCTTCATTCTTGTTAGCATTTGCCTTACATATTGCAGTACTCCTATGTTGGATGCATATATATTTATACTTGTTATATCTTCTTCGTGGATTGATCCTTTGATCATTATGTAGTGTCCTTCTTTGTCTCTTTTCACAGCCTTTGTTTTAAATTCTATTTTATCTGATATAAGTATTGTGACTCCTGCTTTCTTTTGGTCTCCATTTGCATGGAATATTTTTTCCAGCCCTTCACTTTCAGTCTGTATGTGTCCCTTGCTTTGAGGTGGGCCTCTTGTAGATAGCATATATAGGGGTCTTGCTTTTGTATCCATTCAGCCAGCCTTTGTCTTTTGGTTGGGGCATTCAATCTATTTACATTTAAGGTAATTATTGACAAGAATGGTCCCTTTGCCATTTGCTTTGTTGTTTGGGGTTCACGTTCATACAACATTTCTGTGTTTCCTGCCTAGAGAAGATCCTTTACCATTTGTTGGAGAGCTGGTTTGGTGGTGCTGAATTCTCTCAGCTTTTGCTTGTCTGTAAAGCGTTTAAATTCTCCTTCATATTTGAATGAAATCCTTGCTGGGTACAGTAACCTAGGTTGTAGGTTATTCTCTTTCCTAACTTTAACTATGTCCTGCCATTCCCTTTTGGCCTGAAGAGTTTCTATTGAAAGATCAGCTGTTATCCTTATGGGAATCACCTTGTGTGTTATTTGTTGTTTCTCTCTTGCTGCTTTTAATATTTGTTCTTTATGTTTGATCTTTGTTAATTTGACTAATATGTTTCTTGGGGTGTTTTGCCTTGAGTTTATCCTGTTTGGGACTCTCTGGGTTTCTTGGACTTGGGTGGCTATTTCCTTCTCTATTTTGGGGAAGTTTTCAGCTATTATCTCCTCGAGTATCTTCTCATGGCCTTTATTTTTGTCTTCTTCTTCTGGGACTCCTATGATTTGAATGTTGGGGCGTTTCAGATTGTCCCAGAGGTCCCTGAGGTTATCATCATTTCTTTTAATTCTTTTTTATTTTTCCTGTCTGCTTCATTTATTTCCACCATTTTATCTTCTACCTCACTTATCCTATCTTCTGCCTCCTTTATTCTACTGTTGGTTCCCTCCAGAGTGTTTTTGATCTCATTTATTGCATTATTCATTTTTAATTGACTCTTTTTTATTTCTTCTAGGTCTTTGTAAAATATTTATTGCATCTTCTCAATCCTTGTCTCTAGGTTATTTATCTGTAACTCCATTTTGTTTTCAAGATTTTGGATCATTTTTATTATCATTATTCTAATTTCTTTTTCAGGTAGATTCCCTGTCTCCTCCTCTTTTGTTTGGCTTGGTGGGCATTTTTCATGTTTCTTTACCTACTGGGTATTTCTCTGTCTTTTCATCTTATTTAGATTGCTGGGTTTTGGGTGGCCTTTTTGTATTCTGGAAGTCTGTGGTTCCTTTTTATTGTGGAGGTTTCTCCCAGTGGGTGGTGCTCGGTGTTTGGCTTGTCAAGGTTTGCTGGTTAGAGAAGCTTGTGTCAGTGTTCTGGTGGGTGGAGCTGGATTTCTTCTCTCTGGAGTGCAATGGAGTGTCCCGTAGTGAGTTTTGAGATGGGTCTATGGGTTTGGTGTGCCTTTGGGCAGCCTGTATATTGACGCTCAGGGCTATGTTCCTGCATTGCTGGAGATTTTGCGTGGTATGTCTTGCTCTGGAACTTATTGGCTCTTGGGTGGTGGTTGGTTTCAGTGTAGGTATGGAGGCTTTTAGATGTTCTCTTATTAGTTAATGTTCCCTGTGGTCAGGAGTTCTCTGGTGTTCTCAGGTTTTGGGCTTAAGCCTCTTGCTTCTGGGTTTCAGTGTTATTCTTTCAGTAGCCTCAAGACTTCTCCCTCCATACAGTACTGATAATAAAACCTCTAGGTTAATGGTGAAAAGATTCTCCACAGTGAGGGAAACCCAGAGCGGTTCAGAGTTACATGAAGAAGAGGAGAGGGAGGAAGGAGATAGAGGTGAGCAGGAGAAAAAGGGGGATTCGAGGAGGAGAGACAGATCTAGGTTGTACTCTGTTCCCTAAGTGTTCTCCGCAGCCCAGAATACCAAGAGAGATTCACAGAATTGGATTGAGAAGAGAAGGGGGAGGGAGGAAATAGAGGTGATCTGGGGGAAAAAAGGAGAATCAAAAGGGGGAGAGAGTGATCAAACCAGTAATCACACTCCTGAGTAAAAATGGGTACTGAAGGTTGGATTCTTAAGTGTCCAAAATTGATATCAAATACTGAAAGACAAAGATTAAAAATCTAGAGTAGAGGTTAGATTCTTAAAAATACAATAGTAAAAAACCCACAAAAACACACAAAAAAATTAAGAAATATATATGGAGTTCATTTTAAAAATAGGGTCCTTTTTTTTGCCAGGTTATAGTGGGTTATAAAAATGAAAATTAACGAGTAATAGAAGACTTAAAAAAAAAGAAAAAGTAAAAAAAGAAAGAGAAAAAAAATTTTTAATTAAAAATAGTAGTAAAAATATATCTAGGAATTTCTCTGGAGCTGTTGCAGGCAGTGTGGGTTCGGTTCAGTTTCAGATAGCTCCTTGTTTGAGCTTACACTTCTATCTATAGGCCCCTTCCAGTGTAGTCGGTGTTAACTACAGGGATTTTAATCTGTTGCACCTGTCACATCTGAAGCGGTTCCCTTTGTTTCTTTGGCTTCTGTTTGTTGGTCTCTTCAGTGTCTAATTTCCACCCTGGCACACACGGGTGGAGGTGGTCTCTTGTTTAGGTTCACTTGTTCAGTCCTGCTGTGGGGAGGGGGGGCACTACAGACAAATGTCACTGGCCTGTGTGGGGAGCACTCGTGGTTTTCCGGCCACACTGGGTTTGCCCCCGCTCGGGGCGGGTGTGTGTGCTTTCCCCGTCTACACTGCTCAGGCTCCAGGCTGCTCTCCAGGGAGAGGGCCCTGCGTTGTGTGGACTTCCCAGGTCTAAGTCACTCAGATTCAGGTTTTCGGGTATTCCACAAAGGTCCAGACTCGGTCAGGCCTGTGTTTTGTGCCTTCCCCGGTCAGAGCAGCTCAGGCAGCCAGGAGCTTGACGAGTGCACTCTCCCGGGTGCAGGGCACCTTATCCCCTCCGTGGTCCCAGCCTCAGTTTCCGTGCCCGCTGGTTGGGTGTGCCTTGTGTCAGTTCTGGGGAGCTGGACTCTAGCTGAGACCCTCCTGGCGGATGTTGACTATCCAGAATCTCAAGGAAGTCTTCGGTTAGAAGCTGGAAGCTTGTTTGCCGTTTGGTAGGGGGTGCCATCTCTGGGGCCGAGTTTGCCCCTTTCCCCTCCCCCCTGCCTCCTGCCTCCAGTGGGGGATGGGCCGGTCTGCCGCCGGCTAGCTCTTCTCTGGTATTTGCTCTGTCCTTCATTCTGGGAACCGGCGGGTAGTGCCTAAGTTTAGGGTTTTTCCCAACTTAATTATTTCTTTCTTGCTATCCCACAGTTTAAGTTGCTATCTCACATTAGCTCCCTCGGATTGCCCTCAGGGCATTCAGGCCCAGTCCTTACCCTAAGCAATGCCGCCCGCTCCTCTCTGTTCTGCCCCCACTTGCTGGTGGTGGATGCGAGAGTCTGGGGGTACTTTTCTTCTGGGAGTTGCTTTTAGGCATGTAATCTGTGGGTTTTATTAATTTTTCCTCCCAGTTAGGTTGCTCTCCAACATTCAAAAACTTCCCCCAGACCCGCCAGTGAGAGGGTTTCCTGGTGTTTGGAAACTTTCTCTATTAAGACTCCCTTCCCAGGATGGATCTCCGTCCCTGAATCTATTGTCTCTCTTTTTATCTTTTATATTTTGTTCTAGACAATGGGCTGCTTTTCTGGGTGTCTGATGTCCTCTGTTAGCGATCAGAAGTTGTTTTGTGGAGTTTGCTCAGTGTTCAGATGTTCTTTCAATGAATTTGTAGGGGAGAAATTGGTCTCCCCATCCTATTCCTCTGCCATCTTAGTTCCCTCCCTAGAATGATTTGTTTAACTAGATTCTGAGGCTGCAGCAGAAAATTATGGCACCATCAATTAGCTATGAATTGAGGTGCAATGAGGTGGTTGCATTGAGGTGGTTGTAGAAATGTCATTTCCTTACCTATTTTAGCATGGAAGTGTTAGTCACTCAGTCATGTCTGACTCTTTGTGACCCCATGGACTGTAGCTTGCCTGGCTCCTCTGTCCATGAAACTCTCCAAGCAAGAGTACTGGAGTAGGTTGCCATACTCATTAACACTAAAATATTAAAACTTGTGAAAATGCCATAAAAGATACATGCATGTAAGTCATGTTGACTGACTACAATAAAATTAGCTTTTTTAAAAGGATAGCTTAAACACTCAACATGCTTCAAAACTAAAATTATACTACTTAATAATTCTTGGATTAAAGAAGAAATAAAATGTATATATTCCTAACACAAATTAGCAGTACTTCTGTGACATATAACTAAAAGATCTTTGTGAGAAACTTACTGCTCTAAATATGTTTATCAGAATTAAAGGAAAATATTGAAGACAAATAACTATATGTTCAATTTAATAAGCTAGAATGAAGGGAAACAAAATAAATATGAAAGAAACCATAAGGAGGGAACAGACATAAATACAGAAATGAGGAAATAACTACCAAAGATAAAGAATTATAAATCAAGAAATGATTACTTTAGAAGATTTACAAAATGAACTACAGGGAAACATCAAGAAAAAAAGAGCCAAGGCTCAAGTAAAATATGAATGAGAAAAGCAAAAATAGCTATTTAAAAAGTAATGAAATATTATGAATTAGTATATGCCTATAAGTTTGAAGTCCAAGAAGAAATGAGCATATTACTGGAGGAAATAGTATAAATGGCTAAATTTTGCAGAAAAAAATCTGAAAAGGTCAATTATTTTGGAGACTCTCACTTGTTCTATTCTACTTTTTGGCTGCACTTTCATGGCGTATGGAATCTTAGTTCTCTGACCAGGCATCAAGGCCCTGCAGTGGAAGCACAGAGTCCTAACCACTGGACTGCCAGGGAATTGACTCTAGTCTAATTTTTAAAAACATTTAACCTCTCTCCACCACCTCATTCACCTCTCCCCATGAAGACATGGGATTCTTTTGTAAAACTGTAAGAAGCAATAGGGCATCCTTCACCCAGCCCTTTCTGATCCACTCAATTTTCAAAGGATCAGCATACTAGCTGAAAGATGAATTCTGACCTGCCACATGGTAAGGAGTTGAGCAAATTCAGGGTGAACTATTAGCAAGTCCACTTGGCTACAGACCTAAAGTCACAAGGTGCAGTCAACTCTATCTAGATCTCTCTGATGCCTACATATCTACCACACTAAACACAAGCATGAGGTTCCAAACTTGGAAAGGAAGAAATGAGTTATTTATTAGCCCATCTCACAACCCCAAAGGCCTGTAACTATTACAGAAATAAAAACAGCCATCAGACTCACCCTTGTCCACAGTGCCACATACAGAAAAGCCTTAGATCTAGACTGCTTATGAGATAAGCTGCACAAAATGTTCAAGAAACAGATAATTTTCTCTCACACGTAAGCTGTGTCAGAAAATTAAAAAAGAGAGAAAGCTTACCAACCTGTCTTATAAGGCTAGTATAACCTTGATTTCAAAACGGAGATAGAACAGATCATACAGTGAAACATAAAGGCTAGTTCCCTTATGAACATAGACACAAACTTGTAAAATACTATACGATAGTAAGATAATGCATCATAATCACATAACACTTATCTTAGGAGTACAAGACTGATTTAGAAAGGAAAATATGCCTCTGTGATTCCCCACGTTAATGAGATACAGAAAACATTTAATTTAAACAATGCCAATGGTGAGAGCAAAAGCATTTGATAAAGACATTTTTTAAAAAGTACTTTCCAACCTAAGAAGAGCAGGAAATGTCTTTAACATGTTAAAAGTCTCTGTAACAAATAAAATAAGACAAAATCTAGAAAAGCTCCTCCTAATAGTTACTACAACATATTAATAATGTAACGATAGTTGCTCAGTTGTGTCTTACTCTTTGCAACCCCATGGGCTGTATCCCACCAGGCTCCTCTGTTCATGGAATTCTCCAGGCAAGAATACTGGAGTGGGTAGCCATTCCCTACTCTACGGGACCTTCCTGACCCAGGGATCAAACCTGGAGACTTCTGCATTGCAGGCAGATTATTCACAATCTGAGCTACCAGGAAGCCCCATAACACATTACTAGCCACATAAATTTCAGGATACCCATGTATGAAATTGCCTCTATGTCAACCTAGTACTAGAGGCCTAGAGGCCACCATCAATGAAATCACTTCAGTTTAGTTCAGTTGCTCAGTTGTGTCTGACACTTTGTGACCCCATGGACTGCAGCACGCCAGGCTTCCCTGTCCATCACCAACTCCCAGAGCTTGCTCATACTCATGTCCATTGAGTTGATGATGCCATCTGACCATCTCATCCTCTGTCATCCCCTTTTCCTCCCACCATCAATCTTTCCCAGCATCAGGGTCTTTTCAAAAGAGTCAGTTCTTCACATCAGGTGGCCAAAGTATTGGAGTTTCAACTTCAGCATCAGTCCTTCCAATGAATATTCAGGAATGATTTTCTTTAGAATGGACTGGTTGGATCTCTCTGCAATCTAAGGGACTCTCAAGAGTCTTCTCCAACATCATAATTCAAAAGCATCCATTCTTTGGCGCTCAGTTTTCTTTATAGTCCAACTCTCACATCCATACATGACTACTGGAAAAACCACAGCTTTGACCAGACAGACCCATGTTGGCCAAGTAATGTCTCTGCTTTTAAATATGCTGTGTAGTTTGGGCATAGATTTTATTCCAAGGAGCAAGCATCTTTTAATTTCCTGGCTGCAGCCACCATCTACAGTGATTTTGGAGCCCCCCCAAATAAAGTCTCTCACTATTTTCATCGTTTCCCTATCTATTTTGAACAATCAGTGAAATAATACTCCTAAAAGTAGGAGGTGTATGAAAAAGGTATCACATGGTACAGGAAAACTATGTGGAGGATAACAGAAGTATTGAACATAAATCTTTAGTATTTATCCAAAGCATATCAAAGATAAAGTTCAATAACAAATAATTATTACTCATAAAATACAGAGGAATGGTAATATCAACATGAAAAAGACAAGAAATCCAGTAGAATAAGAAATATTATTAATCCCCCCCAAAAAACCTAAAGAATTGAAACTTTAAATATCTGAAACATTTGTAATCATACAAGTGAAAGGAGATTACACTAGTTACCAGTTTATTTTTTTCAAGTGAAACAAATGTCCTTTTAAAAAAATTATTTATTTAATTAGAGGCTAATTACTTAACAATTTGTGGGTTTTGTCACACATTGACATGAATCAGCCACATATGTACATGTGTCCTCTTGTGCCAAACACCCCCTCACACCTCCCTCCCTATCCCATCCCTCTGGGTTACATTGAAACATGTATATTAGCATATGTGAAATAGATGACCACTTCAAGTTCATTGCATGAAATAGGGCACTCAAAACCAGTGCACTGAGTTTATTATTTTTTTTAATTAAAAATCCTGTAATACTAAATGTGGGCTTCTATGGTGGCTCAGTGGTAAAGAATCCACCTGCAATGCAGGAGATCCGGGTTTAATCCCTGGGTCAAGAAGATCCCTTGGAGAAGGGAATGGCAACCCACTCCAGTATTCTTGCCTGGGAAATCCCATGGACAGGGGAGCCTGGCAGGCTACAGCCCATGGGGTCACAAAGAATCAAACATGATTTAGCATACACGCAATACTAAGTGTGTTAGTTATCATTTGCTGTGTAAAAAATTACCCTAAAACTTCTTGGCTTGCAGCAACAGAATCTATTATTTCAGAGTTTCTATGGGTCAAGAATCTAGGTTCACTTTAGCTAGTCCTCTGGTTCTGGGTGTCTTATATGGCTACCTCATCTCAAGTCTCAGTTGGGAAGGATCTTCATCCCTAGTTGGTTCCTGGTAGCATGCAGTTCCTTGTGATTTCTCACACTGGAAGTTCAGGTCCTCAGGATCTGTTCCTTGATGTGTAAACCTCTGCAATGAGCATCTCACAACATGATTTTAATAGAACGAGAAAACAAAAAGGCAAGAGACACTAACACCAGCAAAGTTCTAGCAAGAGGAAACTTAACCGTGTTAATAACATCCTATGATTTTTGCTGGATTCCAGTGATTCAACTCAGTAGAAGTCAATAGGTACAGCCCACACACAAGGGGAGTGGATTACCCAAGATGTTAACATCAGGAGACTGGGATTATTATGAGTCATATTAGAAGTTGCTTCCACACTGAGTATTAAGAAGTATGTAGGGAAATAAGTAATACAGTATTCTATTGGGAAGATAGATTTGGTACCATCATTTTGGAAAGCAACCTGGCAATATTTAGGAAAAAAAATATTGCTTATAGACTGAATGTTTGTATCCCTCCAAAATGCATAACTTGACACTCTAACCCTCTACCTGTAATGGTATTTGGAGGTAGGGTTCTGGGGAGGTAATTAGAGTTTGATTATGTCATGAGGATGGGGGTCTTATGATGGGGCTAATACCCTTAGAAAAAGGGGAAGAGACATAGGATAGTCCTGTCTCTGTGCGTGTACCCACTGAGCAAGGCCATGTGAAGACATCAGCAGGAAGAAGGTCCTCATCAAAAACCCAACTATGCTGCCATCCTAATCTTGGCCTTCCAGCCTCCAGAACTGTGAGAAGTAAATATTTTTTGTTTAAGACACCAGTCTATGGTGTTCTTTTTTAGCAGCTTGAACAGACTAAGGCTATCTATGACATAGAAATTCTATTCCTGAGTGTATATTCCAGAAAATATATGCATAAATCCACAAAGGGACATCAATGAGAATGTTTCTCATAATGTTGCTTGTGGCAGAGGAGTGGAAAGTAAACATAAGAGTCCCTCAAGAGAGGAAAGAATGGACAAGTGATACATGGGATATTCATCCTAATGTAACATGATGCAGTATTAGAAACAATGAACTAGGAAAACAGAGAACTGCATAAGTTAAATTTCAAAGGATAAGGTAAGAAACAGAACAAGATCTATGGCACAATGCACCACAGTCAAACACTCACATATTTAACAGGGCCATATATTTCACAGGAGTACAAACATACACGAGGGTGTAATTCAGACACAACAGAGCAGATGCCTAATATTGGGAAGGAAATGAGTGGCGTACTCCAGGATGAAAGAAAAACAGAAAAATATAAGAAAAAGAACCTTGTAAAAATCAATGATAATAATATGGCTAGAGTCCAAGAATAGAATAAAAGTAAAAATAAAAGCAACCTTCATGACTGGGCAGTTAATTCTAATCCCTGTCTTTAAGTTGCAGGGCTGGCAGAAAATAATTTAATCAAAATCAGCAGGGTTTAATGCCAGTTGCTCTAGGTAGGGTGATGTTTATTAACGAGAAATGTCTTTTTGCTAGTTTGTAAGACTCATAACTCCAACAACATTTAAGTTCAGCTATATAGCTTTGGAGGGATTTTGGGTAAAATACCCAAAATATTCACTAATAATTAAGGGTGGGAGATATCAGAACAAACCACTGAGTAGGACAGAACCTTGGAGACTAGCTTGGAGGAAAAGATTCTTTCTCTAGCATATGTACAACCACACTTGAACATGGGGATATGAGGCGGGATGGCAGTTCTGCTTAGGGAGACTCTGCTGGGGTGTTAAAGAAAGCCCCTTCTCTATTAACTGAGCCATCATTATCATCCCCCCATTCCCACCCTCTGAGGTTTCAGGAATGATTTGCTGAAATGTCTAAGCTACATCTTAGTCTCCCCTGCAACCTGTCCTACACACAGAGGTGTCATAATTTGTGCTTTATGATGTCCAAGCCCCTCCATAGCCACCATTGGCTAGGGGAGTGCTGTGCTGACCAATCAAAACTGAAGGGTGTGGCCCTTCATTGTCCTGGGGAGCCATATACATAGCGTGGCCAGTAGGCCTGGGGTAGACCACTAGGAGGGTTCAATATGGCCAAGGTGTCCAGCAAACCAGCAGAGCCTAATTCAGAGACAGACCAACCAACCTCAAGTTCCAATCAGGGGAAGACGAAGAAGGTTCCCGGTCAACCCAAATCCAAAAGTGGTGGCAAAGTAAGATGACCCGACTCAAGCTATTCTCTTTTCACTGATTCCCTCTCTCCCAAGAATCTTACCTTTGCCCTGCCTGGCTCACCTCCCACCCCCCACCGCACCTCAGCCCTGACTCCTTCTCATGAACTCCCCCTTTCTGTCAATATCTCATTTTCTACCCCCCTAAACCACTGTCTTTTTGACCTCACTCTGTTGTCCTTCCAGGCGCTGAAGACAACCACAAAGGTTAAAAAAACCCTTCAAAGTACTTTGAGTAAAAACGTCTCTGAAAAAACTACCAACTCTATAAGACAGCTGAAGAAAACTAGACAGTCAACACGATTCGGCCATTATCACCGGTTGAATGAGACACTGCGTCAAAATGATCCAGAACAGAACCAAGAGTAAGTGCAGAAGCCCATCAGTGGAAGTAAAGACCTGGGCAGCCAGGTTACTTCAGAGTGAGACCAGAGACCGGGGACCTCAAGAAATATCCATGCAGTCTGTGGTCTGAGAAGTTGCCAAGTGTGTAGACATTGAATTTTACAGCAACAGGGTACACTGATGGTAATTCAATAAAAATCAACTTGTGAAAAGTTCTGTGTGTTTCTCCAAGTTCTCTCGTGGTGGTGGGGGGGGGGTTGGGGAGGAGCAGGGAAGGAAGGGAAGAGACGAATGTGTGAGGGAGGGAGGGACAGGGGTCCTGCAGGGTTGGGGGCCAAGGAAGGGAAGAGACGAATGTGTGAGGAGGGAGGGACAGGGGTCTTGCAGGGTTGGGGGCCAAGGAAGGGAAGAGACGACTGTGTGAGGAGGGAGGGACAGGGGTCTTGCAGGGTTGGGGGCAGGACTGACAGAATCACAGTTAACCAGCCAGTGGGGGAAAGAAATGCCTCAGGACTGAGTGCTGAAGACAAATTTCTTTAACACTTCAACCCACAAGCAAGACCCAGAAGGACTCGGCGTTTTTGTATCTATTAGGTGGCTGGCGGAGGGGCATGACAGAGTGTAGATAACCAGAACTTATGCGATTTGAGGTGTGTATTGCGTGCACAGTCACTCAGTCGTGTCCAACTCTTTGTGACCCCCTGGACTATAGCCCACCAGGCTCCTCTGTCCATGAGATTTCCCAGGCAGGAATACTGGAGGGGGTTGCCATTTCCTAGAAGTATGCATGACGTTTCACTTTATGACCTCAGCAACTACAGGTCCTCTGAAGGGCCAAAAGATCTCATGCTACTAAATATTATTGCTAGGTCCCTAAGGACTAAGGTAATGGTGATAGGAAGCCACAAATGCAACACTGATTAGCCCACTTTCTAAGGAAACAAGCGTGGAGCAGTGGCTTTCCAAGGGCAGGTCAGTGGGAGCTGTCTCTTTTCAGGGCAGGCGATGGTCTATAGAGAACGCTAGAACAGCATTATCTCTCCCTCAAAAGTCTTTTGTCTTTATTCCTTCCAAAGTTGCTTTTTTCTCTGAAAAGAGGATCCTTTCAGAGGGGTTTTCCTGAAGTATAATTGACATATAATATGTTGCACATATTATAAAGTAACAGTTTGTTAAAGTAACAGTTTGATTAATTTGGTCATATGTGTACACTAGTTAAACAATCACCACAATTTTAAGTGTGAAAATACTCATCACTCTCAGACATCTCCCCTTCCCCTTTGATAGTTGTTCCCTCTTGCCCCTTTCTGCATACCCATACTCATATAATCACTGATTTGTTTGCTGTCTCCATAGATTACATTTTCTAGCATTTTATACAAATGGAATCAATACGTACTCATTTTTATCCAGCTTCTCTCACTCAGCATATTAGAGTCAATGTTCTTGGGTACATCAATAGTACATTTCTTTTTAATATTATGATTGTTGTTTGCTTGAGAGTTAAGTAACATTTAAATGATGCCGCAAACTTGCTTTAATTCTGTTAAAAACTTGGTCATTGTAAAGCCGTGTGCAGTCCTAAGAAATAGAGAGGTACCTTATCCCCTTTACCCTAGTTTCTCCCAATGGTAATATCTTGCATATCTATAGTACAATATCACAATCAGGAAATTGAAAGTGTTATGATCCATTTACCTTATTCAGCTTCACCAGTTTTACGTGTACTGGTGTACATGTGTAGCTTGTGTACATGTGTGTGTATAAACTGAAGTGAAGTTGCTCAGTCGTGCCTGACTGTGACCTCATGGCTCCTCCATCCATGGGATTTTCCAGGCAAGAATACTGGAGTGGGTTGCCATTTCCTTCTCCAATGTGTGTGTATAGTTCTATGCAATTTTATCACCTGTGTAGATTCCTGTGGTTATCACCACCACAGTCAAGATAGAGAAAGTTTCCATCCAAAGAATCTGTCATGCTACTCATCCATATCCACAACTACCTCACTCCCTCATGATCCCTAGAATCCAGTAATTTGTTCTTTATCTAATTTTGCCATTATAAGAATGCTACGTACATGAAATCATGTTAAATAAATGAAATCATTTAACACATAACCTTTTGTGATTGGCTTTTTACATTTGGTATAAATGCCTTGAGATCCATTCAAGTAGTTGTATGTTATCAGTTTTGTTTTTTTTTTTTTTGCTTGCTTTATTAGTGAGTAATATTCTATGGTATGAATGTACCACAGTTTAAAAAAATACTCATTGAAGAACATTTTGGTTTTGCTTTTGCTTTTTTGACTATTAGAAATAAAACTGATATGATTGTTCCTGTCTAGGTTTTTGTGTGAAATTATTTTTTTTTATTTCTCTGAGATAAATGTCCATAAGAGTAATTGCTGGATCATATGGTCATGGAGTACTCAGTTTTGTAAGAAATGTCTGTACTTCTTTCTAGAGTGGCTATACCAGTTTACAATGTTGCCAGTGAGAGAGTCAATTCCTAGGCAGATTGATAAGAAGTTCAGGGTCCCCAAGGAGGAGAAAGGGGTCTGTGGCTCTTGAAATGGAGATTGGGGGTCTGGAATTCTCAAGGGGGACAAAAGGACAAACTTTTTTTCCTCTGCTTTCCTTAGGCTCAGTAAATTACACTACTCAGTTTAAACTCTGTACTAGGGATTATACAACGACAATGTATCTGGCTGGAGGACAGTTTCTCCTTCCTGAAATCCTTCTGACTAATCCTGATATTTTAGAATGTATATTATGGGACTGGGTCTGGAGGATCTTTCTATTGTAAAATTCTAATCTTGTTATCCTAAAATGTAAATTGCTGGAGTATGTCTGGTAAAATTTTCACAAACTTGAGGCATTCTTTTGGTTTATTGTAATAACTAATTAAAAGGTATATAACTCCATTGCTAACACTAGCAAGGGGGTACTCTTTCTGCCCCCTTCTGATGTCTATGTCGGAAGCTTTCTCTATCCCTTTATACTTTAATAAAATTCTGTTAAACAAAAGCTCTGAGCAATCAAGCCTCGTCTCTGGCCCCGAATTGAATTCTTCTCTTCCGGAGGCCAAGAATCCCGACATCTTTTAGTGGGTCAGAAACAACCTTTCACCAGCAGTTCCTCTGGATTCTCACCAGTATTTGGTGTTATAATTAAATATATATAAATATATATATATATTTTTAAGTCATTCTAGTTCACGTGTAGTGATCTCTCACTGAAGTTTTTATTTGCATTTCCCTGATGGTAAATGTTGAACATCTTTTTCTGTACTCATTTGCCATCTGCGTATCCTTCATTGAGACTTCTATTCATGTCTACAGCCTATTTTTTAAACACTGGTAGAATCAGACTTTCATGAATTTGAACACAAAGCACAGGTTTCCAGGTATACAGAAATACATCTTCATTTTACAATTACTTTTTTAAAAATCGCAATCTTTTTGGACAGGGATAAAAGAATAAACTGTTTCTTATTTAAGCAACAAGCCCATTATACAGAGTGAAGTAAGCCAGAAAGATAAAGAACATTACAGTATACTAACACATATATACGGAATTTAGATAGATGGTGGCGATAACCCTATATGCAAAACAGAAAAAGAGACACAGAAGTACAGAACAGACTTTTAAGCAACAAGATCTTTCTTACTGTAATCTTATGGGCTTTTTAAAGAGCTTATCATCTGAATTTCTAGAACTTCTTGTAACCATATATACATTTTGCTTTCTACACCCACCTACCAACTAGGTGGTTGTTGCCTCCTAGATTCTGGTGAGTTTTTCCATGGTTAAATGCTGTCTTAATTTCTGTATCAACACAGAGCCTCTTTGTTGGCCTCCATAAGTAATATTTTCTTCTTCTAGTCTGGCATTATATAGTCCCTTTAGGCTTTTTGTTTCCTCTTCATGAAACACATGTAGATGCTCATGTACATCCCCTGCTTACAAGATGCTGGCTTGGGAGTCCTATCCTTGACATGTAGGATCATCTATTAGAGGCTTATAGTGTGCATTTCCTTCTACTACAAATGCAATGGTCTGCATTATGACAGAGTTAATAACTTTTCTTTATTCTATCACTCCATCCATCTTTGGTCCTTTCCCATGGGGAAACTGCAACCGAGTCCAGTTCTTCTAGCACACTCTATAGCATTAAGTTTTAAGAGTGTATTTAACCTCAGTATTTGGTGGTGGGTAACACTGAATGCCCGAAACTCCCAGTCATAAAATCCAGTGGCTATCTTGAAACTTAAAGTCTCATAGACAAGAGAAAATTCTACAGCTGTACCATATTGAGGTTTGAAGGGATATTTCTCTATGCTCAGCAGCTCATCAATAGTCTGTCTTCTCCATTTCTTGACCAATTAGCAAAAGGAGAACCATCATACAACAGACATGAATGTAAAGGAACACCTGGCCTATAATTTCAAGTTGACATACTAGAAAAATTCTTGCCCTCTCCCTTCACTCAGGCGCTGGACTACTAGCTGTACTTGGGCAGAGAGAATAGTCCACTGAAAATTAATCACTCTGTTGGCTACATCTATTTATACAAGTTCTTGAAGTCTTATGTGTCATCATACTTTTGATGTTTATAATATCCAAGTCACCACAAGGGGGAAATGGCAGTAGGTCCACTCATGATAGCTGAACCTCGCAGTGAAGCTGAGTTCTACAGGGGCCCAGGCCAGTATATGGAGGTCTGGAGGGAGCACCTGATTGCAAACGTGGGGATAAGAACCTCTTTAGCAGCATGGCTGACCCTGTTCAAATCAACATCCTCTGAATCCAGCTACTTGCAAAGTAAAAACAAAGGCCAAGAGAAATCACCTTTCAAAGTCACTTAATACATTTCTTTCTTCACCCTTATCAGTGAGAGTTGGAAGTCAGCCTATTTTCTCCTAGTCCAGTCATGTTTAGGGCCTCCGTTTCTCTTCAGTGGTTTTGTGTTCTCCTGACTGGTAAAGCTTCAGTATCCTTAGTTCAAACCAGATAGACTATCCTTAGGACTACATGTCTTTGGTAATGAGCACTGAAAATTAAAAAAACAAACAATGAAACAACAACCAAAGTAACACACTTATGATTTCCAGTTCTCAAAAGATGTTCTCTAGTGTGCAAATCCTTGTTGTTGGCCTGTTCCTCCTTAAGCCATTATGCCTCCTTCTCCAGTTTTTATATACTTTTTAAAGAGTTTCTCTGTCTGATTTCTGTCTATGACATTTTTAGCAATAACAAGATAACCCCAGGAATAAAGAAATCATACAGGTTCACCACATGTATTTATTGTGGGTCACAGATGTAGTCCATTGTCTAGTTGGAAGTTTAAATTTTATCACTATTGAATGTCAAGAGTTCATTATACATTTTTGGCTTCCCTGGTGACTCAGACAGTAAAGAATCTGCCTGCAGTGTGGGAGACCTGGGTTCGATCCCAGGGTCAGGAAGATCCCCTGGAGAAGGGATTGGCAACCCACTCTAGTATTCTTGCCTGGAGAATTCCATGGACAGAGGAACCTGGAGGGTCACCATCTATGGGGTTGCAGAGTTGGACATGACTGAACAACTAACACTTTATACATTTTAGATACAAGTTCTTTGTCAGATAATGTTGTTTATATTTTTCCCAGTCTGTAGCTTATGTTTCATCATCATTACAGCATGCTTCACAGAGTAAAAGTTATAATTGTATTTATGAATATTTTCCTTTTATGGATCATGCTTTTGGTGTCTAAGGACTTTCACTTGGTCTTTGGTACTGAACATCTCTAAAATTTTTGTCCTCTGTTTTTGTAGAAGGTATAAGCTTTGGGCCAAGGTTCTTTAAAAAAATTAACTATATTAAATGTTATATAATTAGCTATATTAACTATGTCCAATTGCTTCAGGAAAATCTGTTTAAAAAGGCTACTCTTCCTTCATTTTCCTTTTTATCGAAAATAGTTGAGAATATTGTTTTGAGTCTATTTCTGGGTTCTTTATTCTGTTCCATTAATATATGTGTCCATCCCTCAGCAAACACCATGCTATCTTCAGTATTGTGACTATATAGTAAACCATAAAACTAGGTACAGAGACTCCTTCCACTTTATTCTTATATTCTTTCTAGTTTTATTATCAGAGTAATATTGGCTTCATAAAATGAGATGAGAAATGTTCTCATCTTTAATTCTGTGATAGAAATTGTAAATTGACATTTACTCTTCTTTAAGTGTTTGGTAGAGTTTTCCAGTGAAATCATGTGGGCATGGGTATATTTCAGGACATAAACTACAAATTCAACCTCTTTATTGGTTATAGGACTAATTATATTGCCTATATAACCTGGTTGGGGTGGGGTTGCGGTAATTTGGGATTATTTCAAAGGATTGATTCATTTCTTCTAATTTTTCAAGTTTACTAGTTAATAAAAGCATCTACCTATTATCCATTTAATGACTGCAGGATATGTGGTGACATTCCCTGTTTTATCCCTGATATCTGTCATTGTCACCTCTCATTTTCTCTTTTCAGTCTTGCCAAAGGTTTTTCAATTTTATTGATTTGGGGGGAATAAATAGAGAAAGTCAATAAGAAAAAAAAAATCTTCCTTTCAATTTCATTGATTTCTGCTCTTTATTAATTTCCTTCCACTTGCTTTGGGTTTTTTCTCTTTTCCCCTATATTCTTTAGGTAAGAACTTAGGTCTCTGATTCAAGGCCTTTCCTTTTTTCTAATGTAAGCATTTAATGTGATAGATTTCTCAGTGCCACTTTAGTTGCATTCCATATATTTCAATATGTCTTTTCATTGTCATTCAGTTCAATGTCTTTCTTAAAAGTTTTCCTTTGAGATTCTGTCCTTAACCTATGGATTAATTAGAAATACACTTAAATTGCCAATTGTTTAAAGATTTTCCTGTTGTCTTTCATATTTACAGAATTCTAGTTTGATTCCATTATTCTCTGAAAATATGTTCTGTAAGATTTCATTGTCTTCAATTTGTTGAAGCCCATTTTATGGCCCAGCATAGAGACTATAATGGTATGTGTTCTGCAGACTCTTGAAATAAGTGTGTACTTTGCTGCTGCTGAGTGGAGTGTTATATATATAAATTAGATCCTGTTGGTCATTGTATTGTTCAGTCATTCTCTTTGCTGATTTTCTGCCTAGTAGTTCTATCATTTGCTGAGTGTTAGGTGTTTGAAGTCCAAGTATAACTGTGGCTAGGTCGATGCCCTCTTTCAACTCTTGTCAGTCTTTCCTTTATATGTATTTGGAAACTGTTGTTTTCTTGATACACATTCAGTTATATCTGTGGTGGATTGATACTTTAATAATACTTTAATTGATACTTTAACGTCCCTCTTTGCTCTTAGTAATTTTTATTGCTATGATGTCTACTTTATCTGATACTAATATAGTTATTCCTACTTTTTATTTTTAATTGTGATAAAATACACATAACAAAATTCATCATCTTAACCATTTTTAAGCATGCATTTCAGTAATATTAAATCCATTTATGTACGAAATCTCAAAACTGTTTTCACCTAGGAAAACTGAAATTGTACCAATTAAACAACAACTCCTTAGTCCCCTTCCCTCCATTTCTCCATTCAACTTTGTTTCTATGAATTTAACAACTCTAGGTTGTTGTTTAGTTGCAAAATTGTTTCCAACTTTTTGTGACCCCATGGACTGCAACATGCCAGGCTTCCCTGTCCTTCACTATTGTCTGGACTTAGCTCAATCTCATATCCATTGAGTCCATGATGCCATCCAACCATCTCATTCCACTGCTCCCTTCTCCTTCTGCCCTCAATCTTTCCCAGCATCAGGGTCTTTTCTCATGAGTTCACTCTTCGCATTAGGTGGCCAAAGTATTGGCGCTTCAGCATCAGTCCTTCCAATGAATATTCAGAATTTATTTCCTTTGACTGGCTGATCTCTGGTCATCCAACAGACTCTCAAGAGTCTTCTTCAGGAGAGAACAAGATGGTTAAGGAATAGGTGGATGTGGAGTACATCTCTCTCCACGGATATACCAGGAATACACCTCAGACACAGAAGTGCATGCAGAATACCAGCTGAGGGCAGATAGGAGTACCTGATGAGCAGAAAAGAATATATAGAACCATGCAAAACTCGGTAAGACAAAGGAACTAGGGGAAAAAACAGGAGTGTTAGTAGGACTGGACCTGCCTTTGGCGGGTGAGGGAACTGAAGCAGGGGTCTGATCCCCTCATCGGGGCAATTGTCTGAATCAGAGGAGAAACATTTAAGGTTACGAATGAAACAGCTGATCTGTGGCAGCCTAAATGGAATGAGAATTAGACAGTCCTTGCTGAAGCCATACATACAGCGGACAGGGATGCAGGTCCCCTGGAAGGTGCAGCTGCTGGCAGCTGGAGTTTAGGGATTGTGGAGCAATCCCAGGGCACGGGTTGCTATTGACTGTGGACAGACAGATCGAGGGGGTGTGAGCAAGGAGATTGTGGTGGGAAATGCCTGTGGAGGAAGGTCAGGCAGCCAGGGAAGCAAGGTGATACTACTGAGTCATGTATAGGGGGTGGAGCCATCCCATAGCCCCTCTCCCCACACGCCAGCATCGGCAGCTGAACAATAGAGAGGCTGGCCCATCAGGCACCTGACTCACCAAACTACAGACTAGGAATAGACCCAGAGTACTCCTTTAAGTGACTGATGTACCAAACTACAGAGTAGGAACCCTCCCAGGGTGTCCCTTTAAGTGCCTGATGCGCCAATCTAGAGAGTAGGACCCCAGCTGGGGCGGGGGTGGGGGGGCCTCTATATGCCTGATGCACAGAACAACAGAGAAGGACCCCAGGCAAGGGAGCCCTCTAAGTACCTGAACAGGCAGAGTTACAGAGAAAGACTGGCCAAAGAGGCCTTCTGATACCCAGCTACAAGAGGCTCAAAAAAAGACTGATAGGGCCATAACTCCTGTGGCAGAGGCAGTCTGTGTCCTAACACACTTGGCACCGCCAGGGTCCTCAGAAGCCAAGCAGCTGTGCCATCTTTATGCTCAACTCTCACTGGGGCAGAGCTGCCACAGGCAAAAAAAAAATCTTGCATCTATGCACACAGGATCACTTTGGTCATGTCTGACTCTGCGACCCTGTAGACTGTTGCCTGCCAAGCTTCTCTTTCAGGGAGGGGATTTTTCCAGGCAAGAACACTGGAGCGTATTGGCCAATATTGATTGCCATACCCTTCTGATGCTGCTGCTGCTGCTAAGTCGCTTCAGTCATGTCCGACTCTTAGTGACCCCAAGGACTGCAACCTACCAGGCTTCTCCATCCAAGGGATCTTTCAGGCAAGAGTGCTGGAGTGGGTTGCCATTTCCCGCTCCAACCATCCCCTTCTAGAGCACTATATTTCCTGCTGCCCTAGCCGCCAACTCCCCTGAGTACTTGGTGCTGCCAGAACTCCTGTGACCCAAACAGCTGCACCACCTCTGCACCTGGCCCTCACAGGGGCAAACCCAAGTCCTCCAGGGCAGCTTCAGAAGCAGTCCCCAGTGGACAACCCACACGCAGTGGTGGAAATAAACCACAATTGAAACCCAGGGGCAGTGTGACTAAGGAAGAAGACCCAAAACCTTCCCACCAGCTGTACAAGCTGTAGATTAAATCCCAGACTCTGTCTATGGAATATATAAAAGGACATTGAGAGCACCCACAAAAGAAAATGCACTAGTTCTGATAGCTGTGGACATTGTAGGCAGGAAAACACAGGAGTAGGACCAGATTAGAATCTGAGCTGCCCCCACAGCAGGTCCAGAAATAAGCACAGTGTTGAAGGGTATCCTAAGGAGGTGAAGTAGACTATGACTCCCAGTGAGGGAAATGACTCTAACAGCAGTGATTCAAGAAAAACATTTATTATTCTTATACTTAGACTTGTACTGTAGATTCTTTTGAATTTTTCCCCTTTATCCCCCTCTGTTGTCAGTTCAGTTCAGTTGCTCAGTCATGATCAAGTTGGGTTTATTCCAGGGATGCAAGGATTCTTCAATATTCTCAAATCAATCAATGTCCCCCCCCCCAATTATTTTTATTAGTTGGAGGCTAATTACTTTACAACATTGTAGTGGTTTTTGCCATACGTTGACATGAATCAGCCATGGATTTACATGTGTTCCCCATCCTGAACCCCCCTCCCACCTCCTTCCCCATCTCATCCCTCTGGGTCATCCCAGTGCACCAGCCCCGAGCACTTGTCTCATGCATCCAACCTGGACTGGCGATCTGTTTCACACTTAATAATATACATGTTTCAATGCTGTTCTCTCAGATCATCCCACCCTCACCTTCTCCCATAGAGTCCAAAAGTCTGTTCTATACATCTATGTGATACACCATATTAACAAATTGAAAGATAAAAACCATATGACCATCTCAATAGATGCAGAAGAAGCCTTTGACAAAATTCAGCACCCATTTATGATTAAAACTCTTCCAAAAATAGGCATAGAAGGAACCTACCTCAACATAGTAAAGAACATATATTATAAGCCTACAGCAAACATTATTCCCAATAGTGAAAAACTGAAAGCATTCTCCCTAAGATCAGGAAAAAGAGAAGGGTGTCCACTTTCACCTCTATTATTCAAGATACTTCTGGAAGTCTTAGCTACAGCAATCACAGAAGAAAAAGAATTAAAAGAAATTCAGATCGGAAAAGAAGTGAAGCTCTCAGTGTTTGCAGATGACATGATACTGTACCGAGAAACCCTAAAGTTAGTATCAGAACATTACTAGAGCTAATCAATGAATTTAGCAAAGGTGCAGGATACAAAATCAATACACAGAAATCATCTATATTTGTATATACTAACAATGAAAAATCAGAAAAAGAAATTAAGGAATCAATCCCATTCACCACTGCAACAAAAAGAATTAAATATCTAGGAATAAACTTACCTAAGGAGAGAAAAGAACTGTACAGAGAAAATTATAAGACACTAATGAAAGAAATCAAAGATGACATAAACCAATGGAGAGATATTCCATGTTCCTGGGTGGGAAGAATCAATATTGTGAAAATTACCATACTACCAAATGCAATCTACAGATTCAATGTGATCTCTACCAAATTACCAATGACATTTTTCACTGAACTAGAACAAAAAAAATCACAATTTTATGGAAACACAAAAGACCCTGAAAGGCCAAAGCATCCTGAGAAAGAAGAATGGAGCTGGAGGAATCAACCTTCCTGACTTCAGATTATACTACAAAGCTACAGTCGTCAAGACAGTATTTTACTGGCACAAAAACAGAAACACAGAACAATGGAACAAGATATAAAGTCCAGAAATAAACCCATGCATCAATGGGTACCTTATTTTTGACAAAGGATGCAAGAATACACAATGGGGCAAAGACAGTCTCTCCAATCAATGGTGCTGGGAAAACTGGACAGCTACATGTAAAAGAACGAAATTAGAACACTTCCTAACACCATACACAAAGATAAATTCAAAATGGGTTAAAAACCTACATGTAAGACCAGAAACTATAAAACTCTTAGAGGAAAGCATAGATAGAACACTCCATGACATAAATCAAAGCAAGGTCCTATTTGACTCACCTCCTAGAGTAATGGATATAAAAAGAAAAGTAAACAAGTGGGACCTGATTAAACTTATAAGCTTTTGCACAGCAAAGGAAACAGAAACAAGGTGAAAAGACAACCCTCAAAATGGGAGAAAATAATAGCAATTGAAACAACTGACAAAGGATTAATTTCCAAAATATACAAGCAGCTCATACAACTCAAGACCAGAAAAACAAACAACCTAATCAAAAAGTGGGAAAAAGACCTAAACAGACATTTCTCCAAAGACATACAGATGTCTAAGAAACACACGAAAAGATGCTCAACATCGCTCATTATTAGAGAAATGCAAATCAAAACAGCAATGAGATATCATCTCACACCGGTCAGAATGGCCATCATCCAAGTCTACAATCAATCAATGCTGGAGAGGGTGTGGAGAAAAGGGAACACTCTTGCACTATTCCTGGGAATGTAAATTGATACAGCCACTATGGGAGACAGTATGGAGATTTCTTGAAAAACTAGGAATAAAACCACCATATGACCCAGCAATTCCACTCTTAGGCATATACCCTGAGGATACCAAAATTGAAAGAGACACATGTATCCCATTGTTCATTGCAGCACTATTTACAATAGCCAGACCATGGAAGCAGCCTAGATGTCCATCAACAGATGAATGGATAAAGAAGATGTGGTACATATTCACAATGGGATATTATTCACCATAAAAAGGAATATATTTGAGTCAGTTCTAATGAGGTGGATGAACCGAGAATCTATTATACAGAGTGAAGTAGGAAAGAGAAAGATAAAAAAAAAATATCATATTCTAACACACATATATGGATTCTAGAAAAATGACACTGAATAATTTATTTACAGGGCAGCAATGGAGAAAAAGCCATAGAGAGTAGACTTATGGACATAGGGAGAGGGGAAGAGAGGGTGAGATGCATGGAAAAAGTAACATGGAAACTTACATTACCATATGTAAAATAGAGAGCGAATGGGAATTTGCTGTATGGCTCGGGAAACTCAAACAGGGGCTGTGTATTAACCTAGAGGGGTGGAATGGGGAGGGAGATGGGAGGGAGTTTCAAAAGGGAGAGAGTATATGTATACCCTTGGCTGATTCATGTTGAAGCTTGACAGAAAATAACAAAATTCTGTAAAGCAATTATTTTTCAATAAAAAGTAAATAAATAGGAAAAAAAAAAAAAAAAAGAATCTCTTCAGCACCACAATTTGAAAGCATCGATTCTTCAGCATTTATCCTTCTTTATGGTCCATCTCTCACAACCATACATGACTACTGGAAAAATCATAGCTTTGACTATACAGCTCTAGGTACCTCATATAAATGGAATCATACAATATGTCTTTTTATAACTGGTTTATTCATTTGGCATAATGTTCTTAAGGTTCACTGATGCTGTAACAATGTGTCACAATTCCCTTCCTTTTTATGGCTAAATAATATCATATTTTATGTACAGACTACATTTTTTTTTATCAATTCACCTATTAATAAAATCTTGAGTTACTTCTAACGTTTGCCTATTGTGAATACTGCTGCTATGAGCTTGGGTATACAAATGTGTCTTCAAGGTTCCTGCTTACAGATCATTTTGTGTATATAGCCTGAAATAAAATTGCTGGAACATATGCCAAATTCCATTTTTTTCTTTTTTTTTTGCAAAACCTCCCTATTGTTTTCCATAGTGGCTGCACCAATTTGTAGTCCCACCAACAGTACACAAGGGTTCCACTTTCTCCACATCAGCTTGTGGTGAGATTGAGTGCTTGGAGTTGCTGAAGAGTTTTTCTTAATGCTGGTTTGCTATTCTTAGTTTTTGGTTGTCCCTATATGTCAGATCCATACAGAGTGTCTCTCATGATTTTGCCAGTCACCTAGTTCTGAATGCTTTTATTTCTTACTCATTGGTAGGTTAGCAGTACGGAGAGAGAGTTCTCTATTTTCCTACTAAAACTTCAGTCTTAGGTAGACCCTATAAGCCTGGTCTTCATAGTTGGGCTCTTCAGCATTCCTAGCCTTACTCTTTGTGATGGTTAGACTGTAACTTGTTATACATCTTTTGTGGGAGATTGATTCTACCTCATCACACAGCAGTTGATACTTACTGCATATTTTTGTCACCTATAAAACAATTTTTTTGGGGGGCAGGAAATCATGCTAGGTAATCTTGGTGGTAGGCAAGGTTACAGGTCTGAATGAACATGTAAAAGAAAGAAAGAAATTCAAGTCACTCTTTGCGAGCCAATGGATTACAGCCTACCAGTTTCCTCCATCCATGGGATTTTCCAGGCAAGAATAGTGGAGTGGTCTGCCATTTCCTTCTCCAGGAGATCTTCCTGACTCAGGGACTGAACCCAGATCTCCCGCATTGTAGGCAGACACTTTATCGTCTGAGCCACCAGGGAAGAAAGAACATGTACCTGTGCACTATTAGTGGAAACATCTGTATGGCCTGAAAAATCCTTCAGTGTCACATTTAGTTTGAAACTGCTACTTTGGATGCTGGTAGATACATTAGTATCTGAGAGCTATTACTGCTGTCATTATTACTGTCTGGAACATTCCAGGAGGATGGCACTTATCACTAGTTGCTTGGACTGGAGTCTTCTCTGATAGAATGTGTTTGGTACATCAATTTCTATTCATTTACTGATGATTCTATCTGCACCTATGTGCACAGAAAGTATCAAAGGCAAAAAACTAGTGCATGCTGAGAGCAGGCCTATTTAATGAACTGAGCAGTGTAGCTTTGCTATTGTAAAAAGCAACAGTAACCTGGAGACACCTTTTCCACACTTCTGTCATAAAATTATCTCTACCATCAAGATAAGGTGGTAATCACTGATCTGCCTATATAAAAGTGGCCTCCCTCATTCACCATGCATGCATTCAGTCCTTATCAGGTGGAAAGTACACTTTGGGGTGTTGGAAAAAATTATACACAGAAATGACTGTCAAATAACTTTGCAATAAAAGGAAACCAGGTTGTTTAAGGCCCCCTGAATTTCACATAAACCTTTCAGTTCAGTTGCTCAGTGGTGTCTGACTCTTTGTGACCCTGTAGACTGCAGCATACCAGGCTTCCCTGTCCATCAACAATTCCCAGAGCTTGCTCAAACATATGTCCATCCTGTCGGTGATGCCATCCAACCATCTCAACTTCTGTCATCCCCTTCTCCTCCTGCTTTCAATCTTGCCCAGCGTCAGGGTCTTTTGCAACGAGTCAGTTCTTTGCATCAGGTGGCAAAAGTATTGGAGTTTCAGCTTCAGCATCAGTCCTTCCAATGAATACTCAGGACTGATTTCCCTTAGGAGGGACTGGTTGGATCTGCTTGCAGTCCAAGGGACTCTCAAGAGTCTTCTGCAACACTGCAATTCAAAACCATCAATTCTTCAGAGCTCAGCTTTTTATGGTCCAACTCTCACATCCATTCATGACTACTGGAAAAACCATAGCTTTGACTAGATGGAACTTTGTCAACAAAGTCACATCTCTGCTTTTTAATATGCTGTCTAGGTTGGTCATAGCTTTTCTTCCAAGGACCAAGAGTCTTTTAATTTCATGGCTGCAGTCACCATCTGCAGTGGCTTTGGAACCCAAAACAATAAAGTTTGTCACTATTTCCACTGTTTCCCCATCTATTTGCCATGAGGTGATGCCATAATCTTAGTTTCCTGAATGTTGAGTTTTAAACCACCTTTTAAACTCTCCTCTTTCACTTTCATCAAGAGTCTCTTAAGTTCTTCTTCACTTTCTGTTATAAGGGGTGTATCATCTGCATATCTGAGGTTATTGGTGTTTCTCCCAGCAATCTTGAATCCAGCTTGTGCTTCATCCAGCCCGGCATTTCACATGATGTACTCTGCATATAAGTTAAATAATCAGGGTGACAATATACAGCCTTGACATACTCCTTTCCTAATTTGGAGCCAGTCTTTTCTTCCATGTACACTTCTAACTATTGCTTCTTGACCTGCATACAGATTTCTCAGGAGGCAGGTCAGGTGGTCTGATACTCCCATCTCTTGAAGAATTTTCTAGTGTTCATTGTGATCCGCATAGTCAATAAAGCAGAAGTAGATGTTTTTCTGGAACTCTCTTGCTTTTTCTATGATCCAAATAAAACTCTCTTGCTTTTTCTATGATCCATCTAAACCTTCAGAATCCCTTAAAGCTGCCATCACACCCACTTTTGAAAAGTGTGATACTCAATCTCTAGCCCAAAGGTGTTCCTTTGTTTCACTTAATCT
The DNA here is from genome assembly GCF_963930625.1 of Muntiacus reevesi. Taxonomy (NCBI): domain Eukaryota; kingdom Metazoa; phylum Chordata; class Mammalia; order Artiodactyla; family Cervidae; genus Muntiacus; species Muntiacus reevesi. Next base: position 106,812,851 of record NC_089271.1, read on the forward strand.
AGTTGACCAAGGTTGGCATTTTTAAAAGTAGTAATATTTTTTTTTCAGAATTAATGGAAGAAATACATCAGAATAAGTTAGGAAGCAAAAACTTTTCAAACTTGCCAATTCAAAGTTTCTATTCCAAATATTGTCACATCCTAAGGACTGCAACAACATCCCCAGCACCTGATCATCTTCCTACTCTCTCACCTCTTGTCATCTTCTTCACTGACTGAAGTGTCAGCTAGCTGTTCACCCCATCTTCTCCTCAGAGAAACACAAGCAACCATATTTTAGCGACATGACTCAGTCTTTTTATGTGGCTTTGGTCTCTAAAAACCTACTTTTTTCAGAGGCAAATGATAGGATAGTGATTTTTTATCATCAATTATCTCCATCATTTTGAATAATTTTGTTGCCTTCCAAATCTCTGACAGCATATCTTATGTTTTCTCTGATTCATAATTAGATTTTACCAAATTGTCCATTTATGATTATCTTTTCAATGTGACAATGCTTGAAACGCTTTTAATCTATATTGCCAATCCAATTATTTATGTTGTTATATTTAACAATTCATCTCTCATGGTTCCTTTTATTCTTTTAGTATTTTTAACTTTTTGAATTGCATCTTCAGTTCACTTATTTTCTTCAGTTTTAATGATGAAATTCTTTTGGACTATGCATTTTCTCATATGTACAGTTTGCCCTTATTTAATAGTAATGCTGATACCTAAGGGCTTACTCTATGTCACCTTTATAAATACTCTATTATATTTATTTAATCTTCCAAGAATCTTATTGAATAGTAAAGTGCGTGGAGGTTTTACATTTTCTCATATTTACACCAGATTACACTAGCAGTGGATGGCAGAGCCAAACTGGAATTCAGGCAATCTGTATGCAGGTATTGTCCTCCAAATTATCATAATTTAAAAAGCACTCTAGAGAAGTTCCTCTGTTTCCCTTTGCCCCCCAGAAAATTCTGGCTAGGATGTGGTGGCTAATTACATTATCCTGGTACAAATTAAGACAAATAGCAATATAAAATCCCTTTGAGTCTTCATAAACTGTTAACAACTACATTTTGGAAACCTATTTGTCAACAGGAAGACTATTTCTTGTACAGTATGATCATGAGTAAATATTTCAAGGAAATCTTAACACTAAATAGCAATCGTTGAATTAGTTATCAAATGTTCTTGACTCCTCACTTCAGAATGTGTGACCCTGAAACCCCTCCACCTCAAATATCCTCAATACATACATTATATCATTAGGTGGCTTCAACCAGGTTTTAAGACAAATTTCTGTTCTGCAATAACCTATAAAAATATTGTAAATAAATATATTATTGAATTTTGAAAAACAAACTTTCAGTGATTGGAAGAAAGGAGATATTTCTAGTCTTAAAATAATTTAGATATTTTTCCACTTAAAATTAACTTCCTATTGAATCTCCATCTTGGAGAATTATGAAAGTAATGATTCAGATTTATGTAGGTAATATATCCTTCATAAAGAAGCTAAATGAAGATTTTTGTGACGAATAGCATCCAAAACAGCTTTTTTTTTTTCCTGTCAGTAGAAAAGAACCTACAATTGAGGGTTCAGTTCAGTTCAGTCGCTCAGTTGTGTCCGACTCTTTGCAACCCCATGAATCGCAGCACGCCAGGCCTCCCTGTCCATCACAAACTCCCGGAGTTTACTCAAACTCATGCCCATAGAGTCAGTGATGCCATCCAGCCATCTCATCCTTTGTCGCCCCTTCTCCTCCTGCCCCCAATCCCTCCCAGCATCAGGGTCTTTTCCAGTGAGTCAACTCTTCGCATGAGGTGGCCAAAGTATTTGAGTTTCAGCTTCAGCATCAGTCCTTCCAATGAACACCCAGGACTTATCTCCTTCAGGATAGACTGGTTGGATCTCCTTGCAGTCCAAGGGACTCTCAAGAGTCTTCTCCAACACCACAGTTCAAAAGCATCAATTTTTCGGTTCTCAGCTTTCTTCACAGTCAAACTCTCACATCCATACATGACCGCTGGAAAATTTGGAGCCCCAAAAAATAAAGTCTGACACTGTTTCCACTGTCTCCCCATCTATTTCCCATGAGGCGATGGAACCAGATGCCATGATCTTAGTTTTCTGAATGTTGAGCTTTAAGCCAACTTTTTCACTCTACTCTTTCACTTTCATCAAGAGGTACTTTTTAGTTCATCTTCACTCTCTGCCATGAGGGTGGTGTCATCTATATATCTGAGGTTATTGATATTTCTCCCGGCAAACTTGATTCCAGCTTGTGCTTCTTCCAGTCCAGTGTTTCTCATGATGTACTCTGCATAGAAGCTAAATAAGCAAGGTGAGAATACACAGCCTTGACATACTCCGTTTCCTATTTGGAACCAGTCTGCTGTTCCATGTCCAGTTCTAACTGTTGCTTCCTGACGTGCATATAGGTTTCTCAAGAAGCAGGTCAGGTGGTCTGGTATTCCCATCTCCTTCAGAATTTTCCACAGTTTATTGTAATCCACACAGTCGAAGGCTTTGGTGTAGTCAATAAAGCAGAAATAGATGTTTTTATGGAACTCTCTTGCTTTTTCGATGATCCAGAGGATATTGGCAATTTGATCTCTGGTTCCTCTACCTTTTCTAAAACCAGCTTGAACATCTGGAAGTTCTCGGTTCACGTATTGCTGAAGCCTGGCTTGGAGAATTTTGAGCATTACTTTACTAGCGTGAGATGAGTGCAATTGTGCGGTAGTTTGAGCATTCTTTGGCATTGCCTTTCTTAGGGATTGGAATGAAAACGGACCTTTTACAGTCCTGTGGCCACTGCTGAGTTTTCCAAACTTGCTGGCATACTGATTGCAGCACTTTCACAGCATCATCTTCCAGGATTTGAAATAGCTCAACTGGAATTCCATCACATCCACTAGCTTTGTTCGTAGTGATGCTTTCTAAGGCCCACTTGACTTCACATTCCAGTAGGTCTGGCTCTAGGTGAGTGATCACACTATTGTGATTATCTGGATCATGAAGATTTTTTTGTACAGTTCTGTGTATTCTTGCCACCTCTTCTTAATATCTTCTGCTTCTGTTAGGTCCATACCATTTCTGTCCTTTATTGAGCCCATTTTTGCATGAAATGTTCTCTTGGTATCTCTAATTTTCTTGAAGAGATCTCTAGTCTTTCCCATTCTGCTGTCTTCCTCTATTTCTTTGCATTGATCACTGAGGAAGGCTTTCTTATCTCTCCTGGCTATTCTTTGGAACTCTGCATTCAAATGGAAATATCTTTCCTTTTCTCTTTTGCTTTTAGTTTCTCTTCATTTCACATGTATTTGTAAGGCCTCCTCAGACAACCATTTTGCCTTTTAGCATTTCTTTTCCATGGGAATGGCCTTGATCCCTGTTCTCCTGTACAATATCATGAACCTCTCTCCATAGTTAATCAGGCTGTCTGTCTATTAGATCGAGTCCCTTAAATCTATTTCTCACTTCCACTGTATATTCATAAGGGATTTGATTTAGGTCATAACTGAATGGTCTACTGGTTATCCCTACTATCTTCAGTTTAAGTTTGAATTTGGCAATGAGGAGTTCATGATCTGAGCCACAGTCAGCTTCTGGTCTTGTTTTTGCTGACTGTATAGAGCTTATCCATCTTTGGCTGCAAAGAATATAATCAATCTGATTTCAGTCTTGACCATCTGGTGATGTCCATGTGTAGAGTCTTCTCTTGTGTTGTTGGAAGAGGGTGTTTGCTATGACCAGTACAATTTAGTGTACAGATCTATAAATAAGTTCACATTGGATTCAGTTGAATATGAATAACAATTCGGCAAACATCAGCATGTATCATCATATGTGTATGCCAAGATATGGTAAGGTTCAACACTTTTTTCATTCACTTAATCTTTGTTCTCTTAGAGGTCTTGTATTTGTACATTATTAGTATGATTTTTAAAATCTATTTATTTTTTAATTGAAGGATGATTGCTTTACAGAATTCTGTTGTTTTCTCCAAAAAATCAACATGAATCAGCCTCAGCTATACATATGTCCCAATATGATTATTCAGTGCCTTTTTATGATACTATAACTGAAGCCAACTTATTCTATTATCACTACCCCAAAACTAAACCTTCCTGACATATTATAAAAATAAATTTTCTTAAAATGACACATAGCATTGCCTAAAAATCAGTATTTACAAGACTATTTGCAATGCTTTATGTAAATATCTAAATGGGGAGACCAAGAGACTGACACTTCAGCCACATAAAACATGCTGTGAGATTTCTTTCCTACTACTTCCTTTCTGCCATATTGGGAAATTCCTCTGGTACCATCTAGAAAAACATTTGCTTCCCTTCTTGTCCATACCATTATCATTTCACTATTTGCTCTATTCCAAACCAATATTGAACAGAAATTGAAAATGAGTATATTCCAAACTGGCCTTTCAATTCTTCCTCTTTTTCAAATCAGAGAGTGGACAGAATGAAAACATCCATCAATGCTAAGTCAATAACACTTGGAAGAAAATGAGAAAATGTTGTTTCTTGTTTCCTTAATCTCTCTTGTTCTAATTACTTCCCGAACCAAGTCTGACTTTGAGAACTATGATATGACCTTCATTTTGACTTTATATTGAATCAAATCAGAAGTTTCATACAGTTGGTATGTCAGCTCCCACTACCTGAAAAAGTAATTTTGACAGTGGCAGCCTGAGTGATTGCTTTTAACTAAGGGTAGGTAAAACATGTCTTAGTTCAGTCCAATGCACTGGTTTTTCACAGTCACATAAGTGAAATATTTGGCTGAGGACCACCACTGCAAATCAGTTATCCAAACCTATATGTTGTGGTGTGTTTTCTTTCTGGCCTGTAGACAGTCATGTGTTATATTGAACCATTTTGAATCGATGGAATTTTCCTATTCATATTATAGTATTGCATTTGAATCTCTATACTGCATTTTCTGAAAGAATATTATTCAGAACTTATTCTGAGCACTCCTGTAGTACTCTACTCCATAAAGATTCTGTCAACCACACAACATTCCCTGTTTTCAATATCACATCCATTATTCACACTCAAAAAGGCACTGAAGATAAGGCTCAGCATTCTGTGTGAGTCCTGGTTTCTACTGAGTATTGACCTTAAACATTCCTCCTGCACTTTGTGTACACAGGCCTGGACTGCATTATTCTACAAGACATTAAAATATGCATATAGAACTTTAAAATCACTCTTTTTAACCATAATGATAATTGATTCAGAACAAGATATTTATATAGCTTTTCCTCCAAAAGTTATATGTTAATATGGCAAAAGAGTGATTTCATGTTGGAAGAACTTAAATACCAACTTAACTAAGTGATTAAGATGATTATCACTAACAAAAGAAAAGTTGACATCTACTATACCTACTGACAGGGTGCAATAAGAAGAACACGGAGTTTTTTCAGTGTTAATCCTGCCCAAAATGTTTAACTTAAATCTACATGAGGTGATATCAGATAAATTTATAGTAAGATATTCTACAAGTGGTTTTTATTCTTTAAAAATTTCAGCATCATTAAATACAAAGGACGAGGAACTGATGTGGCCAGAAAGACTAAAAAAACAACTAAATGCTCTGAGAGATCTCGGGTGTGTCTGTCCTTAATGAGGAAATTTAACTATGAATATTATTATTTGGATATGTGCAATTTTGACAATGGAGTTTGAGTTAGAAGGATCAGAAAACTTTTTTGTGTAAATGATCAATTATTAAATAGTTATAGCCTTATGGGTCATATGGCACCTGCTATAATCATTTAATTGTGTTGTTGTAGCTCAGAAACAGTCATATACAAAATGTCTCTGATATTGAATAAATAAAAAATCCCAACAATACCCTGCTTTTATAAGATATACTTAAACCAAAAAATAAAAATTGTTATAAATAAAGGTATGGGGAAACAAATGTGGTACATACAAACCACATGATTTAACAGCATACAGAAGCAAGTTCTTTGAACACAGTATGGCTAAGGTAGTATTTAAACATTACCACAGCTTATTAGAGACTCTTTTATTCAAGAGTAGAGTGCTGTTTCCCCTCTCCTTGAATCTGCACTAACCTGGCGTGCCTTCAACCAATAGAGGACCATGGATGCCACTCTATGTGCCTTCCGACTGACTCATAAGAAAGTCAAACCTATTAAGTCTTGAATTTCTAGGTCTTTCAAAATACCTGCTGTCCATATGCTTCCTCTGGGAACCCATCTGTTAGGATGTGAGAAGTCAAATACAGAGTCCACATAGTCACTACAGTCTACTATCCCAACTAAGCCCAGCCTAGGGCTCAAATTTGAGAGAAAGTCCTAGAAGATATTATAGATGCCTTCCTCCAGATACTCTAAGCTCTGGGCTCATGTTGTTCCATCAGTGGTATTTGCACCTGGACAAGTTTGCCTTGTTTCCCACAGAATGACCCACCTAAAACCTCATTTGATACAACATTTAGCATTTCTGGAGAATTCATTTGAGAAAAATCTATCTGAAGAGGGTTGCCATGTTGATTAAAAACTGAAGCTGAAGATAAGTGTCCTCTCATATGTCCTTCTTTGAATTCAATGTCAAGAAAACTGCTATTTGGGTAGCTGAAATTGTTTACTTCTTTTCATCAGAAAATCACACAATATTATCCAGTAGATCCAGCTTCTTCTTTGGGCTGCTAAATTGATTTTGCTCAGTTTCTATACATCATTCATTCCAGATTCCAATCTGATTCTCTCTCCCTTCTTTAAAATAGGGTCTCGTATGTACATTAATATGTATTTGTGTGTACTCATTTTTTTTTTGCATTTTAACAGTACTTCTCAAGAAATATTTTTATACTGTATCATAATCCTTGTAGAAATAGGCATGGTATAATTTATAAGTAATTTAAGTTTCTTAAATACCACCTGGAAAGTGAGTTATTGCCAGGCTGACCCTTCAGATAAATTTGCACAACCTTTAATCAAATCCACCAAGTCATAAGCCATGGATTCGGTTTACTCTATAGGCTAAACTGACACTTGTTTCCACAAAAAAATAAGTGATTAAAAAAATCTACTAAGCTCTTTATAGCCAATCTCAGAGTACAACAAAAATGACACAGATTCATGAGCTCATTCCTCAATATTGAGCTTTGAAATATCTTGGCCAAACTAGACAGCTCTGTACAATGTAACTCTGAGGATTAAAATGGTGCAAATACAATGATGTATAAAGCAATTTACTCCAAATGAACTTACAGTGGCTGCCTGAGTCTTTATTCTTTTGAGCCTTTGATCTTGATACCTGAGATAACTCAGCCTGCACATTAATAAGGTTTGATCAAAAACAATATCCTAGAAGTCCAGACAAGGGTAAATGCAACTACTACTAAGAGCAGGCTTCAGTTCCCCTTGCTACATTTCTTGAGATAAGAGACATTATGAATTTTAATCAATTATTAGTTTAATTTTTTTCAAAAAGTATGTAGAGCCTTAATATCAAAAATAGGAAAAAGCAAAATCACCTGAAACACAGATAAAAGGCCCTAAAACATGGTTCAAACAGGTCTGATTTGGCTATCTCTGTTCTGATGACTCACTGTTCTTGGTGCATTTGGTTCTACTGAGGAAAATACCAATCAGTCAGAGAGACAACCAGCACCTAGGAATTCATATGTTCATGTAGAGATTAATATGTAAGAAAGAAATCGGAAAAATATGTAAACAAGTTTTGAAGATACCTGAATCTAAACAAAAGTGACTTCCCTATAGGATTAAATGAAGTATTCTGTACATTGAAGCACAAAAGAGGTTCAGTAACTTCTAGGAGAAATCAAAATGAAATATTCTGTAAAATTATTTCTGAAATTATAGACAGGTTACAGTTGACATAATTCACCATTATTTTTCAATTTAAAGTTAAAAATCACTACAACACGAATTGAAACTACTTTCTTATTTTATTGAGATATGTAAGTATATAAATACATTATAATCTGTATAAGTATACAAATATATAATAACATATAAACATATCATTTGTATTACATATTGTAATATATAAGCATATAAACACATAAAATTGCATATATTTAAGGCTTACAATGTGATTATTTGATATCCTATACACTGTGAGGATATTTGATATCCTATAGATCCTCAAAAATGACAGAATGATCTCTGCTCATTTCCAAGGCCAACCATTCAATATCACACTAATCAAGGCCTATGCCCAACCACTAATGCCAAAGAAGCTGAAGTTGAACGATTCTAGGAAGACCTACAAGACCGTCTAGAACTAACACCAACAAAAGATGTCCTTTTCATCATAGGGAACTGGAATGCAAAAGTAGTAAGTCAAGAGATAACCTGGAGTAACAGGCAAGTTTGGCCTTGGAGTACAAAATGAAGTGGGGCAAAGGTTAACAATTTTGTCAAGAGAATACACTGGTCATAGCGAACACCCTCTTCTAACAACCCAAGAGATGACTCTATACATGGACATCACCAGATGGTCAATACCAAAATCAGATTATTATATTCTTTTCAGCTAAAGATGGAAAAATTTTATACAGTCAGCAAAAACAAGACTGGGAGCTGACTGTAGCTCAGATCATGAACTCATTACAAAATCCCAACTTAAAACGAAGAAAGTAGAGAAAACCACTAGGGTATTCATGTATGACATAAATCAAATCCCTTATGATTTTACAGTGGAAGTGAAAACAGATTCAAGGGATGAGATCTGATAGACAGAATGCTTGAAGAACTATGGACGGAGGTTCGTGACATTGTACAAAGGTGGTGATCAAAACTATTCCCAAGAAAAGAAATACAAAAAGGTAAAATTGCTGTCTGAGGATGCCTTATAAATAGCTGAGAAAATAAGAGAATTGAAAGGCAAATGAGAAAGAGAAAGATATATCCATCTGAATGCAGAGTTCCAAAGAATAGCAGAGATATGAAAGCCCTCCTAAGTGATCAATGCAAAGAGATAGAGGAAAACAATAGAATGGGAAAGACTAGAGAGATTTCCTCAAGAAAATTAGAGATACCAAGAGAACATTTCATGCAAAGATTGGCACAATAAAGCAGAGAAATATTATGCACCTAAAAGAAGCAGAATATTTTAAGAAGAAGTGATAAGAAGTGGGATTTCCCTGGTGGCTCAGACAGTAAAGTGTCTGCCTACAATGCGGGAGACCCACATTCAATCCCTGGGTCGGGAAGATCTCCTGGAGAAGTAAATGGCAACCCATACCAGTATTCTTGCCTGGAAAATCCCATGGACATAGGAGACTGGTAGGCTGCAGTCCAGGGGTTCGCAAAGAGTCAGACACGACTGAGTGACTTCACTTTCACTTAAAAGAAACAGAAGATATTAAGGAGAGGTGGCAAGAAAACACAGAAAAATTATACCATAAAGTCTAATGACCCAGATAACCATGATGGTGTGATCACTCACCTAGAGCTAGACATCCTGAAATGTGAAGTCAAGTGGGCCTTAGGCAGTATCACTATGAACAAAGCTAGTGGAGGTGATGGAATTCCAGTGGAGCTATTTCAAATCCTAAAAGATGATGCTGTTTAAAGTGCTTCACTCAACATGCCCAGCAAATTTGGAAAACACAGCAATGGCCACAGGACTGGAAAAGGTCAGTTTTCATTCTAGTCCCAAAGAATGCTCAAACTACCACACAATTACACTCATTTCACAGGCTAGCTAGGCTTCAACAGTATGTGAACTGAAAAGTCCTAGATGTTCCAGTTGGATTTAGAGAAGGCAGAAGAACCAGAGATTCAATTGCCAACATCTACTGGATCATAAAAAAGGCAAGAGAATTTCAGGAAAAAAAAAAAAAAAACCATCTACTTCTGCTTCATTGACTATGCTAAAGCCTTTGACTGTGTGGATCACAGCAAACTGTGGAAAATTCTTAAAGAGATGGGAATACCAGACCACTTTACCTGCCCCCTGAGAAACCTGTATGCAGGTCAAGAAACAACAGTTAGAAAAAGATATGGATTAACAGATTCATTCAAGTCGGGAAAGGAGTATGTCAAAGCTGTATACTGTCACCGTGCTTATTTAACACTTATGTAGAGTACATCATGCAAAATGCCATGCTGGATGAAGCACAAGCTGAAACCAAGATTGCTGGGAGACATATCAATAACCTCAGATACACAGATAATACCACCATTATAGCAGAAAGTGAAGGGAACTAAAGAACCTCTTCATGAAGGTGAAAGAGGAGAGTGAGAAAGCTGGCTTAAAACTCAACACAGAAAAACCAAGATCATGGCATCTGGTCCCCTCACTCCATGGCAAATAGATTGGCAAACAATGGAAACAGTGAAAGACTTTATTTTCTTGAGCTCCAAAATCACTGCAGATGGTGACTGCAGCCATGAAATTAAAAGTCACTTGGTCCTTGGAAGAAAAACTATGACCAACCTAGACAGCATATTAAAAAGCAGAGGTATGCCTTTGCTGACAAAGGTCCATCTAGTCAAATCTACGGTTTTTCCAGTAGTCATGAATGGATGAGTGTTGGACCATAAAGAAGACTGAGCACCGAAGAATTGATGCTTTTGAACTGTGGTGTTGGAGAAGACTCTTGATAGTACTTTGGACTGCAAGGAGATCCAACCAGTCAATCCTAAAGAAAATCAGCCGTGAATATTCATTGGAAGGACTGATGCTGAAGCTGAAGCTCCAATATTTTGGCCACCTGATTCGAAGAGGGGACTCACTGGAGAAGATCCTGATGCTGGGAAAAATTGAAGGCAGGATGAGAAGCAAATGACAGGGGACGAGACGTTTGGATATCATCACCGACTCAATGGATGCAAGTTTGAGCAAGCTCCAGGACCTGGTGAACAACAGGGAAGCCTGGACTGCTACAGTCCATGGGGTCACGAAGAGTCAGACACAAATGAGCGATTGGACAACAATACACTGTGACATGATTGCTAACAGCAAGTTGATTGATTGATGAGAAAACAGCTATTTTGAGATGCTCCTTAGGCATTTGACAGTATGACAACCCTGCTCACAACCGAAGTCTGAATTTTTAGATAAGATCTGAGTTTAGGTTTAGTGCCCCAAGTGTCTGCTTTGATTTTCCTGGAGCATTTTTTAAAATAACCACTTAGAGATGAGCACACACAAAGTTAGTGATGTCCACTCCTACCATTTTGTAAGTAGTAGGTGCTTGCTACCCTGCTCTCAATGTCCTGCTTACTCATTGCTGGGGACTGTTCTGTCATCACTATTTATACTCTATAATATATAGGGGGGTTGTTGGTGGGAGTTAGTGAATTTTGTAATAATCCTCAAGAATAGGTTTGTGGTTGGCCTAGTCTTCACCTTCTCCAACTTCTCCAGGATTATAGGCAATATGATCAATACCTTCTTACCACAGAGGTATTTGAGTAAAATTTGAATTAATCACTGGAAACACATGCCAATTGTATCTGGAGAATTTTCACGTGGTCCACCACACACACTTGCAATCAAGAATGTAACCACTGGGTGTCCACCCTCACCTGTGCAGGTAAGTGGCCATTGCGTCCATTTTCCCCAGGGCTTCAGTTTTTGTACATCACTTCTAACCCTACTCCAATATACAGAGGCAATTAGATCATCTATAGTGTAACTCTGCTATATTCTTGACCCTTTATGCTACAGAGACTACTCAGCCTCCTTCTGTTTGGGGCATCCCCTAGTCTGAGGTGGGGGGTAACCACTGAATTGCAAAGTTTGAAGAACAGTGAATTACTATGAATTATAATCTCATCAACAAAGATGAGTACCCAAGCAGAATTCAATATAGTACAAGGAAACATATAGTAGCAGAAGGTGCTCTGATAATTATATTTCAACTTGTTGGAAAGATAGGCATTCTCTCTCTGGTGGTCCTTCCACTTGGCACTAATAAAACAGTCAAGTGCAGGAAGCATTTCCTGCAGCCGTTACTGCAGCCTGCTTTATGTCAATCCTCGCTGCCTTTTGTGTTCATTAAACTTCAGGAAACAAACACAAACACATAAAATGCTTTCGGACAGCCTCCCACTTTGCCATTTGGAACATAGATGTTTCAATCACCTCACTCTATCTGTCTGCATCAGCTGCCATGTAGTGCAATGAATGAGACCAGCTGCAATAACAAATCGAGAAAAAAGTCCAATAAAACTCGGCATTTGCTTCAGGCTGCCTGTTCTATGGACAAGAGCAGATGACAGTCTCTGTGCCTAGATTCTTTTTTAACTCCTGAAGAACTCTGACAAAAGCTTTGGTGGACAAGGAAAACATCAGAAGTTGATCAAGGCTTACATCCATTTGGCATTGTTTTATGTAAAATACACACTGGAAAACATGCTAAGATCCTTTTTGCTTCAATCCTAATATGCTGTTGAGTGATTGAAATTACCCTCCTTCTGGTTGGGACCATAAAAACCAACAACCTAGAGAGCAAAGGTTTTGTTTGACAACTGCATTACTAAAAGATCTATGAAAAATATTAAGAACAAGTACTTTTTTATACTCATAAGAGGGCAGTGAGAAAAAACTGCAAAATTACTTTTTATTTCTTGCCAAGGGCAAGAAAACATAAGGATAAAAAGTAAACCAACCACAAACAGTATGGTTATCACTACACATTCTTCAAGTTTATGCATCATGTAATGAAAAAGGCTTTCCAGAAATACAAACTGTAAATACATCTCAGAGGAAAATGGAAATGAGGGGGGGGGAAGCTAAAGTATTATTTTATGTAGGAATCTCTTTTCCTTCTTGCCTTTATCTTATTTGCCTTCCCATCAAAGGAGAAAACCCATACAAGGGACAGTAAATCTTTTTGAAGGGTTCTAGTTAATCTAAAAGATGATATTCCTTAATGACAATGCTGAATCAAAGATAATAAGCCAGGCACCATGATGTACTGAAGCTCAGGGTTAGGTTCAACATTCCCGAGGCAAAAGGAACTCAGTGACAGGAGGGAGATCAGGAGCTGACTGCGGCTCAGCTCATGAATTCCTTATTGCCAAATTCAGGCTTAAATTGAAGAAAGTGGGTAAAACCACTAGACCATTCAGGTGTAACCAAAATTAAAACCCTTATGATTATACAGTGGAAGTGAGAAATAGATTTAAGGGACTAGATCTGATAGACAGAGTGCCTGATGAACAATGGATGGAGGTTCATGACACTGTACAGGAGACAGCAATCAAGACCATCCCCAAGAAAAAGAAATGCAAAAAAAGCAAAATGTCTGTCTGAGGAGGCCTTAGAAATAGCTGTGAAAAGAAGAGAAGCAAAAAGGAAAGATATACCCATTTGAATGCAAAGTTCCAAAGAATAAATAGCAAGGAGTGATAAGAAAGCCTTCCTCAGCGATCAATGCAAAGAAATAGAGGAAAACAAAAGAATAGGAAAGACTAGAGATCTCCTCAAGAAAATTAGAGATACCAAGGGAACATTTCATGCAAAAATGGGCTCAATAAAGGACAGAAACAGTATGGACCTAACAGAAGTAGAAGATATTAAGAAGAGGTGGCAAGAATACACAGAAGAACTATACAAAAAAAATCTTCATGACCCAGATAATCATGATGGTGTGATCACTCACCTAGAGCCAGACATCCTGGAATGTGAAGTCAAGTGGGCCTTAGGAAGCATCACTACAAACAAAGCAAGTGGAGGTGATGGAATTCCAGTTGAACTATTTCATATCCTGAAAGTCGATGCTGTGAAAGTGCTGCAATTCATATGTCAGCAAATGTGGAAAACTCAGCAGTGGCCACAGGACTGTAAAAGGTCCATTTTCATTCCAATCCCTAAGAAAGGCAATGCCAAAGAATGCTCAAACTACCACACAATTGCACTCATCTCACACTAGTAAAGTAATGCTCAAAATTCTCCAAGCCATGCTTCAATGATACATAAACCATGGACTTCCATATGTTTAAGCTGGTTTTAGAAAAGGCAGAGAAACCAGAGATCAAATTGCCAACATTCATTGGATCATTGAAAAAGCAAGAGAATTACCAAAAAAAAATCTATTTCTGCTTTATTGACTATGTCAAAACCTTTGACTGTGTGGTCACAATAAACTGGAAAATTCTGAAAGAGATGGGAATACCAGACCACCTGACCTGCCACTTGAGAAACTTGTATGCAGGTCAGGAAACAACAATTAGAACTGGACATCGAACAACAGACTGGTTCCAAATAGGAAAAAGAGTACTTCAAGACTGTATATTGTCACCCTGCTTAATTAACTTATATATGCAGAGTACATCATGAGAAATGCTGGGCTGGATGAAGCACAAGCTGGAATCAAGATTGCCGGGAGAAATATCAATAACCTCAGATATGGAAATGACACCACCCTTATGGCAGAAAGTGAAGAAGAACTAAAGAGCCTCTTGATGAAAGTGAAAGAGGAGAGTGAAAAAGTTGGCTTAAAGTTCAATATTCAGAAAACTAAGATCATGGCATCCGGTCCCATCACTTCATGGCAAATAGATGGGGAAACAGTGGCTGACTTTATTTTTATTGGGCTCCAAAATCACTGCAGATGGTGACTGCAGCCATGAAATTAAAAGATGCTTACTCCTTGGAAGGAAAGTTATGACCAACCTAGACAGCATATTAAAAAGCAGAGACATTGCTTTGTCAACAGAGTCCATCTATCAAGGCTATGGTTTTTCCAGTAGTAATGTATGGATGTGAGATTTGGACTGTGAAGAAAGCTGAGCACTGAAGAATTGATGTTTTTGAGCTGTGGTGTTGAAGAAGACCCTTGAGAGTCCCTTGGACTGCAAGGAGATCCAACCAGTCCATCCTAAAGGAGATCAGTCTTAGGTGTTCATTGGAAGGATTGACGTTGAAGCTGAAACTCCAATATTTTGGCCAGCTGATGCGAAGAGCTGACTCATTGGAAAAGACCCTGATGTTGGGAAAGACTGAAGGCCAGAGGAGAAGGGGATGACAGAGGGTGAGATGGTTAAGTGGCATCACCGCCTCAATGGACATGAGTTTGGGTAAACTCCAGGAGTTGGTAATGGACAGGGAGGCCTGGCATACTGCAGTTCATGGGGTCACAAAGAGTGGGACATGACTGAGTGACTGAACTGAACTGAATTTATAAACCAAGAAAGTGAGCATTCTGTCTCCTTTGATGTGTAAGTACTACCAACCTTTTTAAATTTAAAGTATGCCTTAATGAGCTAAGCAGACTATTAAATCAAGAATAACACAATTCTCCTACATTCTGATACATTTGTGGGAGAGGGGAAAACATGCCTTTAAAAGATCTGAATATTTTCTTAGCCAAAGAAGCTGCCACTGAGTAGGAAAGTCCAAAAGTATGCTTGCTGTTGACATGCTACTCTTCACATTGTCATGGCTATTTACACAAATTTTTATCTTGATTTTGAGAAAACAAATGTGCTTTATTTCTGTATTTAAAAAATGTTGCTTTATTTCAAAATAGTCTCTTATCACACTTTATCCAACTCTTAAATGATAAATAAATGTAAAAAAGTGTTTCAAAGATGGTTAGCTCTGCTATCTTCCCATTGCTTAACTCTTATCACCCTCCAGAATGGAAGGGTAGAAAGTGGGAAAACAAGTGAAAATGAACGGACTCTCTAGTGTCCAATATTAGACACTGGTGATACTTTCTGTACTTCCCTTTCTTCTACTGTAGCAATAGTTCTATTTTTCTGTTCCACTTTAAAATGTCGGTTATTATTATTATTATTATTATTATTATTTTGGTGACTGAGACTACCAAAATCCAAATGTGTTCACTGTAAAAAATACATACAGCTTTATATAGCTAAATCTTATTAACCACTTATCATGTGGTAGTCACTGACCTAAACTATGCACTCACTCACTTCTCACTTAACCCTTACAACAAACTTAAGAGGTATGGGCCCTTTTCCTTTTTTTAAATTTTATTTTTAATTGGAGGATAATTACTTTACAGTAAATATAGTGATGGTTTCTGCCATACATCAACATGAATCAGCCACAGGCATACACACATCCCCTTCCTCTTGAACCTCCTTACTGAACCCAAAGCCGGTGCCCTTCTCCATTTTATAGATGATACAATTGAGGCAAAGAATGATTAGGAAATTTGTACTATATGGAAATAAAATTGGAGAAAAAAGGACCTTGGGCTATGTGCTGTGAAGGATTGAAAAATGTTATAATTTATCAGATAAACCATGATAGGCTAAGTCAGGCTAAGTTGCTTCATTTGTGTCCAATTCTTTGCAACCCCATGGGCTATACAGTTCATGGAATTCTCCAGACAAGAATATTGCAGTGGGTTGCCATTTCCTTCTCCAGGGGATCTTCCCAACTCAGGGATTGAACCCGGGTCTCCTGCATTGCAGGCAGATTCTTTACTGTCTGAGCCACTAGGGAAGCCCAATCATGACAATTATATACAAATCATGACACAAAGACCTATGTATAAAAGAATGAAATATAGCCATAGAGATATAAACTGAAAAATTCCAGTCCAACTTAAGCAACTGCTTAGTCAATCAGGTGCCTGCACAAACATATACAGCAACACACTCAGATCCTTTATATAAGGAGCTGGGGAAATGAATAATTGTGAGTGAAGAGGAAAAGGGAATGGGAGAATATTACAGCAAGGAAGCAGATTGGCACACATATTGTCAAAAGACAAAAATAGTGCTAATGAGTAATAGATGTGATGTCCTTTATTCAAGGGAAAACAATCCCAGGATTTGGGAAGTACAATACCTCACAAGCAGTGGAATACTGTTTCAGGGGGCTTTGGGGGAAGAACCATTTTTCCCCCTAAATTTTTGGCCACACTGTGCAGCATGTGAAATCTTGGTTCCCTGACCAGGGTTCGAACTTATGTCCCCTGCCGTGAAAACACAGAGTCTTAACCACTGGACTTCCAGGGGAATCTTTTTTTTTAATTTTTTTAATACTTTGTTTTAAAGAACATTAGAAGATGCAGTGGGCTTCCCAAGTGGCACTAGTTGTAATAAATCGACCCACCAGTGCAAGAGACATAAGAGATGCGGGTTCAATCCCTGGATCAGGAAGATCCCCTGGAGAAGGAAATGGTAACCCACTCCAGTATTCTTGCCTGGAGAATCGCATGGACAGAAAAGCCTGAGGGGCTATAGTCCATGAGGACGTAAAGAATCGGACACGACTGAAGCAGCCAAAAAAAGAAGTTGCAATATGGAAACAGTGTGATTGACTAGGAGGTTGGGATTTCCTTACAAAGCTAGCAAGCTGTATTTTCTAGGGTTAAGTGACTTAGCTAATACTGAGTTGGAAGACTGGGATTGGTATATGCTAGGTTTCCCTAGACAGATGTTTCTAGTTAAGTGCAGGTTGACTCGGCTTTAGATTTGTGATGTGGACAGGACCACTTGGGTGGTCTCCATTTTGAAGTTCTGATATATAAATTAACCTTATCACTATTTATAGATTATATGGCCCAGTGCAATTGCTAGAGCTGGGCTAAGATTTATCACTAACAATACAGATACCAAAGCGGGGTGCAAGCTAAACAACAGCAGTACTGACATTTTTTACATGACAGATCTGTGTTTTTCAAGTCTACTCTGTGCACTTGCAGGACATTTAGCCACTGTCCTCTAAATCATAGACTGGTTGACTGTAGCATACCCCAGCCTTTGTGACAACCGTGATGCATCCAAATATTTCTAAATTCTCCCAGTTGAGGATCTCCAAATTACAGAATTTATGTCATTCACCATCTTCTATTTAGAAAACAGTAATCAATTACTACAGAGTAGATCTGATTCTCGGTGCCTTTTTCATTGTAATGTTATTTAAATGTATATAAACAAAACTAAGTACAAATTTATTTTGTTAATTCTCACAGTACTATAAAACAAAGTAAACTTTATAATTAAATGATAAAAATCATAATACTTATGAAAAAAAAAGCACTGTGTGAAACACATATAATGATATTGACTGCCATGGCCCATGTCTTAGGGCTTTCTAAATACCTATAATACCAAGAATTGTATTATGACAAAATTCTTCCCATCATTTTTCTATCGTCAATCCATTTTCAACATAATTTTTCTATTGTCAAGTCATTTTCAACTCTTCATTTGTACAGTATGCCATTGCATAATTTGGTCTACACTGGTGAAAATGCACAACCTAGATATGAAAACCACACCTAGTGTCTCCTCAATAGTTCAAGGCTAAGCAGTAGTACTTGGTGCCAACACAATTACAAAACTGAACACAAGTACTGACATTATGTGGCAATACTCAATTAAAAGATGGTTCATCAGGAAATTTGGAGGTCTCCAAAGGGGAAAACTTTCACAGATTCACCCTCTTCATTAATGGAATTTTTCTAAGTGATTGTTAGCTCTTTCTGTTATTTGTCCCTCATATGTGCATCCTAAGATAAATTACATAGTTCTTTGTGGAGATATACACCAGCTTTCCAGTTTAAAAAATAAGAGATACTAATAAATACTAAAAATTTAAGTGAGCTATCATCAGTGTCACCAATCACATCATGTGGTAAGCATCCTTTGCATCTCTGCATATATACTGCAAACAGCACTAAACATAAAAATTGGGTTTATGTTGTTGTCATCTCCTCCTTGCATACAGCCTGACCTTATTCCTGCATTATTTTTATTTAGAGGATTCCAGTTGGCAAGAACATTCTTGACTCTAGAAGAGTTTAGACTCCAGCATATTTTAGACATAATCCTCTGAGACTTTAGTAAAGTTTACCCAAAGGTTACTTTCTGCTTTATTGCTATAGACTAGTGAGCACTTCTCAAAGCGTATTCCTCAGAATCCTAGCTTTGCTGCAAATCAGTTGGTATTTGCAATATTATGATTTATAAGAAATACATACTTTGATCATATATTTCTCATACATAGCTAGTTTTTGTCTACATTTCCTTTCTCACAGCTCCCTAAATCTTTGGAATTTCCTGAGTGATAAGAACAATGGGGCCATCTTTTGTTATAATATCTAGTCTCTTGTTCTCCATTCCTGAAAATGTTTCAGGGCCATGAAGGTAAAATGCCTGTCTTGTTATTGACAAGAAGCTCCTTCCCACCACTACTAGCTTTATGTTAATGAGGTGATTTCTGGAAAGCACCTGAAGATGGGGGCTGCTTGCAAAGGGAAACTAACCAATGAATAGAGGGTGGAACTTTAAGTCCCACCCCCTGATTTCCAGGGAGGAGAGAGGGGCTGGAGGTTGAATCAGTCACCAATGGTCAATGATTTAATCAATTGTGCATAGATAAGGCAGTTGTTATTTAGTAGCTAAGTCCTGTCCAACTTTGTGCAACCCCATAGACTGTAGCCCACAGGCTCCTCTGTCCATGAGATTTCAAAGTCAAGAATACTGGAGTGGGTTGCCATTTCCTTCTAAAAACCCAAAAAGAGCTTATAGGTTGGTAGGTTGGTGCACATATAGAAGTGTGTGGGGGGGGTGCACCTAGAGAAGGCCAGCAAGCCCCACACCCCTTTCCCATGCCTTGTTCCACACATCTCTTCTATCTGGCTGCTCCTGAGTTACATCTTTTTATAATAAACTGGTGATCTAGTAAGTAAAATCTGAGTTCTGTGAGCCACTATAGGAAATTAATTTAAACCAAATAAGGAATTTCTGATTTATAGCCAGTTGTTCAGAAACACAGATCATAACCTATGCTTTCCACTGGTATCTGAAAGGGAGGTCAGATTTGTAGGACTGCGCCCTTGAGGAATGTGAAGGAAAGTGATGCTATCTTTGGGTAGTGTCAGAATTAAGTTAAATTGTAAAACACCCCACCGGGGTCATAAAATGTGTTGTTGGATGTGTGGGTGATACTCCTGTGGACTTGGTGACCAGAACCCCTTTTTAGTGTTCTCATGAAAAAAAAATGTCATCAACTGAAGCTGTGTAAGAAAACGCTATCAACAACCTCAGATATGCATGTGATAGCACTCTAAGGGCAGAAAGTGAAAAACTAAAAGAGCTTCTTGATCAGGCTGAAAGAGGAAAGTGAAAAAGTTGGCTAGAAACTCAGCGTTAAAAAAACTAAGATCATGAATTCAGTCCTGGCACTTCATGGCAAATAGAAGGAGTAAAGTGGTAGCAGTGATAGATTTTATTTTCTTGGGCTCCAAAATCATTGTGGGCGGTGACTGCAGACATGAAATTAAAAGACACTTGGTCCTTGAAAGGAAGGCTATGACAAACCTAGACAGCATATTAAAAAGCAGACGTAAATTTGCCAACAAAGGTCTGAATAGTCAAAGCCATTGTTTATCCAATAATCATGTGTGAATGTGAGAGGTGGATCATAAAGAAGACTGAGCACCAAAAAATTGATTCTTTTGAATTGTGGTGCTGGGGACGACTCTTGAGAGTCCCTTGGACTGCAAGGAGATCAAACCAATTGATTCTAAAGGAAACCAACCCTGAATATTCATTGGAAGGACAGATGTTGAAGCTCTAATACTTTGGCTATCTGATGCGAAGAACTAACTCATTGGAAAAGACCCTGATACTAGGAAAGATTGAAGGCAAGAGAAGGGGAAAGCAGAGAGAAGATGGTTAGATAGCACCACCAACTCAATGGACATGAATTTGAGAATTCATGAATTTGCTATCTCCAGGAGATAGACAAGGACAGAGGATCCTGGTGTGCTGCAGTCCATGAGTTCACAAATAGACAAACTTGGCAAATGAACAAGAGAGCAATTAAGTCCTTTATTATAGGACATTTTAGAGTTTTGAACATGCTACAGTATATTGTACATCTCAAAAGGAAGATGTATTCTCCACTTTATTTTACCATAAAAACTTTAGTATTTCTATCATTTTATTTATCATAATACATTTCAAATATCATGATTCTAAAACAATGTTACTGTAGCTAGCTAAATCTCAAATAGTGTAATAAAGCAAGAAATAATTTGGGAGCAATGTTTGGCTCGACCACTTACTGGCTTACTATTTAGAACAAAAGTTTAACTTTTTCAAGCCTAATTTTCCATTTCTGAAAGCATGGATCATAATCAAAATTATCTAATAGGGTTGTTAAGGAGGTTAAACATAGTATGTACAAGAAGCTAGCAATCAGCATTAGCTACTACTATTTCTCATAGGCAATTTGATTGCCTCCTTCTCTCTTTATCACAGTACTAATTCACTCACTCATCTGTGTAATTGCTGAAAGTTAACCAAAAACAGTTATGAAAGATGCTAATGAAAATATTCATTTATTCACTCATTCATTCAACAGATAATTATTGAAAACCTACTATGCATTGTGAAGTGAAAGTCGCTAAGTTATTTCTGACTCTTTGAGACCCCCATGGATGGTAGCCACCAGGCTCCTCTGTCCATGGGATTCTCCAGGCAAGAATACTGGAGTGGATAGCCATTTCCTTCTCCAGGAGATCTTCCAGATCCAGGGACCAAACCTGCATCTCCTGAATTGACAGGCAGATTCTTTACCATCTGAGCTACCACTATGCATTACTTACTCACCGTGTTAAATTGTGAAGCTGGAGAGAGGAGTGTGACATTGAGTTACTGTCCTTGAGATGCTCGTGACTTCATATGAGACAGGGCCATGGAAACAGATCAGAACACAGTGGTGGTTCACAGAATTCCACTCTCTGCAATGTGCAGATCTTATACAGAAGAAGGTGTAATTGACTACATAGGGGGAAAGAGGGGCAGATATGGCTTCCTGGAGAGGTGACAGATGAACCTGAATTTGAAAGAAAACTCAGGGAGTTGAAGATAAGACAAATGGGGCAAGGGAGGCACTCTAGGCTCAGGAAATACCACAGAGGCTTGGAACAGCATTGTGTGTCCTAGACATTTTAGTTCATTGTTCTATAGCAAAAAGCATGAGGAAAATGGTAAATAGGACTGCAGAAACCACCATCCCTATACAATAAACACATGTAGCCTCTCTCAAATGTTGCCTTGCTTTGCATTTCATTTTACAATTTCCTTCTTGGTTGGTGACTCATATAATCAAATCTCAATTATAATAAGGGAAGCTGAGTTACTGTATACTTACTATGTGCCAGGCAGCATCCTAAGTTCTTTATATTTGGAAATATTTAATTCTCATGAGTCTGTGGATCTTCCCTGATGGCTCAGCAGTAAAGAATCTGCCTTCCAAACAGGAGATGTGGGTTCAATCCCTGGGTCAGGAAGATCCCCTAGAGAAGGAAATGGCAACCCACTCCAGTATTCTTGCCTGGAAAAACCCATGGACAGAGGAACCCAGCACGCTACAGCCCATGGGGTCACAAAGAGTCAGACAGAATTAAGCATGCATGCAAGAGTCTTTGGGGTAGATATACACTGGTAACACTACTTTACAAATAAGAGAATCAGCCAAGAAGCTGTTAAAAGGCTTTTTCAAGTTCATGAAGCCAGTCAATGATGTCAGTCAGAATTGACATAGGCTCCAGAGCCTATGATGGGAAAGATTGAAGGCAAAAGGAGAGGACAGTGACAGAGGATGAGATGATTGGATGGCATCACCAACTAAATGGACACGAACTTGAGCAAACTCTGGGATATAGTGAAGGACAGGGAAGCCTGGATTACTGTAGTCCATGTGGCTGCAAAGAGTTGGACACGACTTAACAACTGAACAACCACACCAGAACCTATATTCTTATTCCAAGCCATTCTCTGTCTTCCTGGCATTTTATGTGCTCTGCCCATCTTCCCTAGCAAATGAGACACACTAACTTTTCAATGTTGTTTCTCAATGTTTCCTTCATGACACCTATTCCTACTTGTAATTACTTTTATTCTCTTGTGATTTTTTAAATGTATTCCTCTATATATACCTGGGCTTCCCAGGTGGCACTGGTGGTAAAGAACCCACCTGCCAATGGAAGAGACATAAGAAACATGGGTTCAATCCATGGGTCAGGAAGATCCCCTGGAGAAGGGCATGTCAACCCACTCTAGTATTCTTGCCTGGAGAACCCCATGGACAGAGGAGCCTGGTGGGCTATAGTCCATGGGGTTGCAAAGAGTTGGACATAACTGAAGCCACTTAGCATGCACTCTATGTATAGGATCTTTGCCTCTAGTTCACTACCGAACTCCAAGTCTTGGCATAGCATTTAATATATAGTAATCATTCAGTGAGTGTGGTAAGTGACTTTCCATTTTAAAAGGACAATGGGGAGGAGTGGCAGAAAAGCTCTGTTTCTAGCACAGAATTTTCTAATCCAAGACTACTCACGGCATAATTTGAATGCCTTTAAACAAAGTGTTTGTTCTACCATAACATGTATCTGCTCCATAGATTTAGAAGAAAACTTTTTTAAATAAAATACTGGTTGTTCACAAGATCAACACTCTCCAATCTCTAATCCTGCCCCAAATCAATACCAGCACCACAGGTAACTATGTGACTCATTCTTGCTGTCCCTTGTTGTGAAATAGGAAAAGTCTCCATTCACTTGGCTAGGCAGTTTTCTGTTCCATGATAGCTATTCCTTTTAAATCAGGGAAATCAACTCTAGATGCTATAGATGTTTTATTTGGCCAACATAGTAGCCTTTTAAAGGACTGAACTTCAAGATCTTTATATTGAGTGTGTATTCCCCAATCTAACAGAAGTTAGGACATTCCCTGCTGCCTTATACCTGACTCTGTGTGGGGTGGGATACTGGCAGCAGAGCAAGATAATGCAAGCCATACACCTGTTTGAGAAATCAATCTGGCATCATATTTTAAATACAGAGACACCTACTCTTTGACCCAGCAATCTTCCATAGTTTGGTGAACTGGTCATTTAAAAAAACTGGTTTCCACCCAATTGACTGTTGACTAATTGACCTCCTTCTAGCATTCAATGAATGTTAAGCATTAAGTTTTAAATTATTGGCTGTGGGAAATGTTGTGGTGCACTGCCTAGATAACCCTTCAGGACCAAGGCACTATGTCCCCAGCTTCCAGGAGCGTTGGCTGTGGATGGTTCACAGCTGCAGTCCCCTCTGAACATTGGTCTTGGCCTAGAAGAGTTGCCTCCCTGAAGGCTATGCCTCTCCCCCAAGGGCAGTCAACATTCAATAACAGATCAGTATAGGACTACAAAGGCCCAGGCCCCCAGCCTCACTTCTGGACCACTGTGAAAGGCCAGCCCAGCAACAGAGCTGCTTGTTGGGTCAGATGAGAATCTGGTATAATTCCATCATGACTTCCCTTCTTCCTCTACTCAATCCTGCCCCCCCCACCCCTCCTCCCTCAAAGGTGTTGTTTTCTATTGTGTGTCCTCCCCAGTCAATCTCCCCAAATGCAAATTTCCTTCCTGGAGTCTCTCAGGAACCCAATCTAACACACTAGTGATGCAGAGTAACATTTTAAAATAAAAACCTATCTTTTTAGGTATTTTGCAAACTGCAAAAGAAATACATACTTGCATCTCCTGAAACAACAAAGATGTCTATCACCTTGTTCCATAGAATTAAAGGTTCCATCACCTAGAAATGCAAAGCCAGCATCGAAACATATATATTATCAAGTGTGAAAGAGATTGCCAGTCCAGGTTGGATGCATGAGACAAGTGCTCAGGGCTGGTGCACTGGGATGACCCAGAGGGATGGGATGGGGAGGGAGGTGGGAGGGGGGTTCAGGATGGGGAACACATGTAAATCCATGGCTGAGTCATGTCAATGTATGGCAAAAAACACTACAATATTGTAAAGTAATTAGCCTCTAACTAATAAAAATAATTGGGAAAAAAAACCGCAAAGCCATCTACTACAACTATTCTCATGGGATCACAAACCTGGGAATGACCCTCCACTCTCTGAGTGAGAGAAATAAATAAATGACTCTAAGGCACTAATACCACGGACTACTACGCATAATTTTGAAAACTTGACTTGGTGGGATTTTGTGAAATTTTGCTAAGCAAGATAAAACAAAGATGGAAAGAAACATGTTACTTTATGACCCCATGTTTAAAGCAGAGAATGCTAAACTAGATGCCTTTGAGTGTTGTGGGTGTACAAGTACATGTGTGTATATCCATGTGAACATGGAGAAAAGTAGAGGAATTACCATGGGTTTTTGGGTGGGACCATACAGATGGAGTATGTTGTTTCACATGTTATAAGAAGCACAATCATTTGTAATTTGAAAAACATCTGACCAAGATAAATTATAATTGAAGTTTAAATTTCCACATCTCTAAATGCAAATTTAAGCACAAATAGTTTACAGTCATTGAGTCCTGGGAGCAGGTACATTTGCTGGAAGGCAATTTACTGAAATTCAGCCTACCAGATGGAAAATTTGCCAAATTATTGTTTAAGTTTTAGATGGATATTGTTTAAGTTCTTTTTATTTTGTATCTGATTGCATGTGGCTCTTTCTTATAATTTTGGTTGTACAGGAGTCTGACAATTTCCAGTTAGTTTTCAGTGAAAAGTATTCTACATACAGATATATTATTTTATGTTTTTGTGGTAGGAGGTGAGTTACTTGCCTTGCTATTCTACCATCTTGGTCTTCTCCTCAAAATGTAATTTACATATTTAAAAAATGTACAGGTCTTACATGAAGCTTTATGCTGCTGCTGTTACTAAGTCACTTTAGTCGTGTCCGACTTTGTGTGACCCCATAGACGGCAGCCCACCAGGCTCTTCTGTCCCTGGGATTCTCCAGGCAAGAATACTGGAGTGGGTTGCCATTTCCTTCTCCAATGCATCCATGCATGCATGCTAAGTCATTTCAGTCATGTCCGACTCTGTGCAACCCTATGGATAACAGCCCACCAGGCTCCTCTGTCCATGGGATTCTCTAGGCAAGAATACTGGAGTGGGTTGCCATTTCCTTCTCCAATGAAGCTTTATACCTTTTGTCAATTACATCTACCTGCATAACAAACACCCAAGACAGGATACAGAGCATTTCAATTACTCCCCCAAGTCTTTGACACTCCTTTCAGTTTGATTCTTGTCTCTACAGTCAGACAACTACTTTCTGGTTCCTTGTACTTCACAGAGATAGAAACTTACAATATTATCTTGGTGTGTTTGAATTCTCTCACTCAAAGTTAAATTTCTGAGGTTTATCATCATTATTCCAGGTATCAATTGTTCACTGTTTTGTTTTTTTTTAAATTGAAATAGCATTCCTTTTTGTGAATTTACCAAAACATATCCATTCTCCTGCTGAGGACCATTTTTTTGGTATTATGAATAATGCTATGAATATGGTATACAAGTTTTTATGTGAACATATAAATTTCCTTTTGATAAATACTTAGGAAAGTAATTTCTGGGTCATAGGTAGATGTAGTTTAACTTTATAAGAACTTGCCAATCTATTCTCCAAAACAGTTGCACCAGTTTTTACTAAGATTGTTAACTTGAGCAAGCTCCTTTCTGGTGTTTTTAGTCTACCCAAATTTAGACATTCAAGTAGATGTGAAATTGCATCTCTTGGTAGTTAGAAGTTCTGTTTAACTGGTGATATTCAGCATCCTTTCATGTGTTTATTTGCCATCCATATATATTCTTTCATCAATGATTTGTTAATGTTTTTGTCATAATACCAACTTCTAAGAATTATTTTTATATCTTTTACACAGCTTCTAAACTATTAAAAGAAAAAAAAGCATTATACAGAAATTAATTTCAAGTTAATAAGGTTTTACACAAAGCCTATACTTAAAATAGTAGTTACCTGGCATACTACCTCACCACTCACAGGGCTTTATCATCTCTTAGCTCTTTCTTGTATTATTTTCCTCATATATCTAAATGATATGCATATATTGCTATTGTTTCTCACCAAATATAAACATTTTCTATTCTCTGTCCTATTAGGGAAAAAATGAGGATTTTGATTTCTTCTACCATGATCACACACTGAAGTTTTCCTGGGATAAACATAAATATGTAACAATTTTATTAAATCAATATTCAGCATTTATATTACAACTGTGTAAGTTGTTTATGACACACTCATATTCAGTATACTGATTGCTTTTTGTTATAATTTTCTTTTAGAGTTTATAGCTGCCTTATTTTTTTACTTTGCAATTTTCTATGAAACTATCCCTATCAAAGCCCCTCCTTAGTTTTTAACTATACTATATAAATTCTTAAATGAGAGTAAATGTATCAGATAATTTTTTTTTTTTTTTTGGACAGCAGAGCATGCGAGATCTTATTTCCTCAACCAGGGATCAAACCATACCCCTTGCACTCTAAGTGTGGGGTCTTAACCACTGGATCACCAGAGATGTCCCTATCAAATGATCAATTAACTCAACTTTGTGGGGGAGGGAATCTGTCCCTCCCCTTGAGAATGACATCCACCTGCTCCACCCTGAGCTGCTTTTTCTGAGGCCTAATACACAGTTCTCAACATATGATTTTCATTCAACATCACCCATTCTCTCTCATGTTGCCTCTGACATGTTATTATTTTAAGCAATTTTTGATATATTCTTTATTCTTGGTTTAATCTCTACTTTCAGAGGAGTACTTTTCAGAAATTCCTGACAAAAAGGCGGTGAAAGGAAATTATTTGAGATGTGTACATTTGAAAATATATTAATCCTATCATCATATTTGTATGAGAGTTTGGATAATATACAATTCTAAGTTAGAAGTATTTAACCTTGGGAAGTATTAGGGCATTTTCAGTTGACTTGTATATCACAGTACTGTCAAACAAAATTCTGATAGCATTATGATTACAAGGTACAAGTACTTTAGAAAGCTACTTTTCATTATTGACTAAGGATAACCACTAAATCCAGACAAATGCACACACCTAGCAGTATACACCAGAAAACATGTTAGTGAAAATATATTTGTACATGGATATTCATAACAGTATTTTAAATAGCCAAAGATTGCAACTTACTCAAATGCATTTTAATAGTTCAACATATAAATTGGGCTATAACTATACAGTGGAACACTATACAGCAATAAGAATGAACAAACTATAACTCAATGACACAGACAAGTCTCAAAATGTTAAGCAAAATATTTCAGACACAAAAAGATATATGCTACCTGATGCCATTGTAAAAACTGAAAAAGCTGGTGAATTTGATATTTTCAGTTAAAACTATGGATAGTGTTAGCAGTAGCCATGGGCAGTGATCAGGAGGGCACCATGGCGGGGCGGCAGGGGTGGGGGGTGTGGTTGTGAAACTGCTAATGTTCCGCTTCTTGATCTGGGTGGTAGTTATATGCAAGTGCTAAATTTTGGAAAATTAAACTATACATTTATGATTTGTGCACTTTCTTATATAGAAATTATACTTCATTCAAATTTCTCCCCAAAGTTGACAACTTTGACCAAGGTTTTAAAGTTTTATATTTTAGAGTAATTATAGGTTTACAGATGAGTTTTTAATACAGCACAGAGATCCTCTTCACCATGGCTCCTCTAAAATTTATTTCTTATATAATCATATTTTTCAAAACTAAAAGATTAATAAGGGTACAGCACTATTAACTAAATTATGTACTTTTTATTTCAGTTTTTCTGCTAATATACATTTTTTAGGATGTGATTGAGGATACCACATTGCATTTGACTAATTTTAATACATTTGATAAAAGTTTCCTATATAAATTTTTAAACACAGTTTGTAAAAAACAAATAAATCACTTCAATACCCAACACAAACAGAATTGCTAAATTTTATGATGGAAGAGGATCCAGCAATTATAATTGAAGAAAGTCTAATAACATAGTTATATGTGCTATGATCCCAATGTTATATGGTAAATATTATTAATTTGATAAAATTGGATGAATACTTTTATCTCAATAGTATTCATGTTGCATTAGTGTTATATATGTAAGTATATAAAAACACTTGTGTGCAAGTGTATTAAAATGACAGTGGTGGTTATATTTGGGTTGCATGATTATGTGATATTTTTATATTCCCTTTATGGTTTCCTGAGTGGTGACTCCTCTCAACAAGATTGGTAGAGTATTCAGAGTTAATGTTCCAATGTGGGAGTTAGCCACCATTTTCTGTAAAGGGCCAGATAGTAATTATTGTAATAGATTTTGCAGACTGTATGGTCTCTGTCACAATGACTGCTCAACTCTGCCTTTGTGTGAAAGCAGCCACAAACAATGGCATAAAGACTCATAAAATTAATAGGCATGAATTTGAAAGGTTATTGCCGACCCACGAAAAGACACCGGGATTCTTGGCCTCTGGAAGAGAAGAATTTAATCCGGGGCCAGATACGAGGCTTTATGGTTCAGAACTTTTGTGCAATAGAATTTTATTAAAATATAAAGGGATGGAGAAAGTTTCCGACATAGACATCAGAAGGGGGCAGAAAGAGTACCCCCTTGCTAGTGTTAGCAATGGAGTTATATACCTTTTAATTAGTTATTACAATGAATCAAAAGAATATCTCAAGTTTGTGAAAATTTTACCAGACCTACTCCAGCAATTTACATTTTAGGATAACAAGATTAGAATTTAACAATAGAAAGATCCTTCAGACCCACTCCCATAATATACATTCTAAAATATCAGGATTAGTCAGAAGGTTTTCAGGAAGGAGAAACTGTCCTCCAGCTGGATACACTGTTGTTGTATAACCCCTAGTACAGAGTTTAAACTAGTAGTGTAATTTACTGAGCCTAAGGAAAGCTGAAACTCCAATACTTTGACCACCTCATGCGAAGAGTTGACTCATTGGAAAAGACCCTGATGCTGGGCGGGATTGGGGCCAGGAGGAGAAGGAGATGACAGAGAATGAGATGGTTGGATGGCATCACCGACTCGATGGGCATGAGTTTGAGTAAACTCCAGGAGATGGTGATGGACAGGGAGGCCTGGTGATTCATGGGGTCGCAAAGAGTCGGACATGACTGAGCGACTGAACTGAACTGAAGGAATGCAGAGAGAAAAAACGTTTGTCCTTTTCTCCTCCTTGAGATTTCCATACCCCCAGTCTCCACTTCGAGAGCCCCAGACCCCTTTCTCCTCCTTGGGGACCCTGAACTTCTTATCAATCTGCCTATGAATTGACTCTCTCAACTTGTTCTAACAAAACTTTATTTACAAATATTTGGCCTGCAGGCTGCAATTGTCCAGGCTTTTTCTAAAGCATTTCTCCTATTCACCCAGAATGACAGTTACTATGTACTGTCCTTGGAAAACTGAGAAGTTATTCCAATAATTTTTATTGGGCTTAATTCTTTCATTGAACTCTGAGAAAGGTTGCTACATTTTCTAAATTCTTAGAAACCAGCAGCTATTTCCTATATAATCAGCATTTTAAGTAACATGCATTTTCAATGAAATCGATTATCATATAGAGAAGGGACAAGAAGAGTTCAAGATGAGAATGGATGTAAAAGTTGAACAGAAAATAATATCTAGAAGTAAGGAGGAATACTGAGTATGAAAAAGCACAAATAGATCTTATATATTAAGGAAGCTTGATGAAGTGCTGGCTCATTGATTGTGAATGGAGTGGAATTACTTCACTGATTCTGACTTGTGTATTTGGTAGATGGTGGAAGCATCTACTCTAAATGAGAAATATGGACACAGAGGAATACAGGATAAGTACAAATTGAAGGATTTCTCTAAAAGCCTGTCTTAGAGACTCCAGTGATGGTATTATCTAAGTGTTCTCTGGTAACAGTCCACTATTTGGGTCTTGGTGAATTGATAGATGGCTATGAGCCAGGACCCCTTATGTTATATCTCATATTAGATGAACACTTTAAAGACTTTTGAACATGTATGAGATCAAGTTAATTAACTATAACATACATATCTTTGGGTAGTGGAAAGTAGAGTCATTTTAGTATCTACCAAGATAAGAACAAAGCATCCCACCTATCTTTATTTCCTTGTAATATCACCTTTATAAAAATCCTCTATCATTCCTTCTATCAAGTGAAAAGTTTGACAAGAGATGAATTACTTTTAACTGGAAATCATTATGTCTGTATATTAATGATATTTTGCATTTATTAATATATATCTTAAAGATTTTATGATTAAACTAGGAGATGTATACAATTAGCATGCATAAATTCACTATATAATCTCTCAATGTATAAGATCTTCTCCATGAAAATGGAAAAATACATTGATAAGAGAACTAACCCAAACAAGCAAAAAAAAAAATATATATGTGTATATATATATATATATATGTATATACGTATATATATATATATATATATGACCACGACAAAATTCACAGAAATAAATCAGCTTTGTCATCAACATTCTCTTTCAAAGGCATTCTGGATCCAATCAGTTGTCACAGATCCTTCTCCATGCCTTTGACATCTGCCCCTCATTCCCATTCCCAGAGCTCCTGTACCAGCACAGGCTCACATTTCTTTTATGACACACACTCTCCATGCCTGTTAATCCACCTGCTCTATTGCTGCCAGAATTCATGTTGAAGCTTTCAGTGATGATGTCACTCCCTCACTACAAAAGCTCATCTCCCACCCCCCCCCACCCCCCGCTGCAGCCAAATTAGATCACTTGCACTTCCCAGAACCCTCCCTCATTCGTCAATATCTGGCAATGCTCCATTTCTTAATGCTATGCATTCTTTCCCATTGATCTCCTTCTCCCTTTGTCATTATCTGTGCCTGTCAAAATCCTTCACAACCCTTAAGACTTGTCTCAAAACTTTCTAAATTTGTTCTTTATTGGAGCCTTTGTAACTAGATTGTCTCATTGTAACTAGTATTACTGATGAAACTGGAGAGTGAGCCTGGACAGCTCCTTTCTCAACCTGGGGAAGGCTTTGAAAGTGGAAATGTTAGTTGCTCAGTTGTGTCCACCTCTTTGCGACCCCATGGACTGTAGCCCACAAGGCTCCTCTGTCCATGGAATGCTCCAGGCAAGAATACTGGAGTGGATTGCCATTCCCTTCTCCAGGGGATCTTCCCAATGCAGAGATCGAACCCGGGTCTCCCATATTGCAGGCAGATTATTACTGTCTGAGCCACCAGGGAAGCTTTAGATGGCACTTAAGAGACATCAGTCAAATAAGCACAGAAGAAAAATGATATGACCTACATCAAAGCAACTTTCCCTGTGTCCTTTCCCTCGACTATAGTTGTCTGAGTATTGTTATATTGTAAGCCTCAAGAGAACCTAGACTGTACTTTAAACCTCTTGGTATACCTCATTGTCCACACTACACTGAATCAATTTCAGCATGACCATGTTTGGACAGTTAGCCACACATACTTCGCATAGTTCTGACACTGGCATAACTGCTTCTTCTGGGTCACTGGACACCATACACATTGTTTTCTAAGTGTCCTTTCCTATTTTTAACCAGCAACCCTGGGTTGTACTATAATGGGCCACAGAATTACTGAGGTCAATATTACACATGGCAAAAAGGCTAATTAGTGACAAATTTTTCACATACATTTCTTTACAATTAGCTGACAGAATGAGACACCTGTATGAAAAATGAACATAGGCAGGAGCACCAACTACTGACCAGAACAATACAGTAGTGGAAAAAGACACAGCAGAAATGTGTTGATTAATATATATATATATATTTTTTTTACTTCAGCTAATGAAACTGTGTCCCACAGAGGCTAAAAAGAGAAGCTAGCTTATCTATTAACTTATTATAATTTCTTTGTGAATAAAAATAAAATAAACTTGGAAATAACAAATAGGAAAGAAATGCTTTAATTAAGTAGAAATATAATGTAGAAAAGCAGACTTTCATTACAGCCCAATGACTATACTTCTCTATGCCTTTGGCCAAAAATAGCATATACTAACACTGCTCAGGTCATGTTTAATATTACATGGTTGAACCTTCCATTCCCAAATGGTTTTTAAGTTTCTATAGTGCTTACTTAGCCATCTGAAAACACATGAATTATCTATTTGGGCTTGATACTAGTCAGAAGAAATAGAAAGCAATCATAGCTAAATGTAGTTACTGATAATGCCCATCCATAGCATGGAAAGAGTTCTCTCTCTAAATGTCTTATTTCCCCTGTTTCAAGCCAACATGAAAAATTTTTAGTTTTAGTGAGGACTGAGCCCCACCTCATTATAGAAAATTGTCTACTTTGTTGTACTAATCTTCACAAAAATCAAAATGAAAAAGATTTTAGGAATTCTGAGAAAACTTAAGACTCTGAATTTTAGAGTTAGGAGGAATCCCAGGTATAAATATATCAATTCCTTCCTCATATGTCACCTGAGTAACAAGAGTGTCTGAGCCAGGATAAGAGATCAAGTTTGTGGCACTGAGGCCAGTGCTGTTTCCAATTAAATTTTCTGCAGAAAGTGAACTTTGTCTCTTAGTTTCAGAACCGTTATTTAAATAACTCAAGTAAAAATAAAGGGCTTCAAATTTAAAAGGACTTCCAAGGTACTCAGTTTTTCTGTACAAATATATCAATTTAAAAAATCTTGGCCTCTGATGTTCCTGTTATAAATCTCTGCTTTTATATCTTTCTTGCACGTAATCACCTTTCAGTCCACAGGAATAGAAGCCAGCACATAGCAAACCTATAACAGTTATTTGGATGCATTTTCCAAATGTTCTAATCCATTTTCAGGTCAAAATGAAACCTACCACAACTAGGAAGCTTTTTCTGAGAAATTTATGCACAGTTCTTAATTATGCCACTCAAACCTATTGACTTGGGGGAAAAAAGGCCTTATCACCACTCCGATTCCTGACAGTGTTGTATTAGTCACTCAGTCGTGTCCGATTCTTTGCAACCTCAGACTATAGCCCACCAGGCTCCTCTGTCCATGGGATTCTCCAGGCAAGAATACTGGAGTGGGTTGTCAGTTTCTCCTCCAGGGGATCTTTCTGAATGAGGGACTGAACGTGGGTCTCCTGCACTGCAGGCAGATTCTTTACCATCTGTGCTACCAGGGTAGGTCTGAACCAAAATAAATTATAGTTTCAAGCCATTTCCCCACAAAATTACAGATTTCAGGCCTCCTCTATGTCCCACTACAAATGCCTTTCCTGGCATCTATATCACTCAAAGAAACTCCTGGATGTCCAAGCAGCCCTAGTGGCTTCCTAGATGATAGTTGAAAACTCCATTGAAAATGTAGGGGTATTCTTTCTTAGGCCCTTTCAGCTGGCTGTGAATGTTTCTAAGAATGGCAATGTTTGCCAGAGTTTAATGAATTTGACGAGTTCCATAGTGCACAAAGAATATGGAAGGAGGAGAGCCCTTAAAGTCACTTTTTTTTGGCTGCACCGTGAGGCATGTGGGATCTTAGTTCCACAACCAGGGATTAAACCCATGTTCCCTGCAGTGGAAACACAGAGTCTTAACCACTGGGAAGTCCCTAAAGTACATTTCTATAATAGGGATAACATGACCTTCAATACTCTTAATAAAAAAATTAGTCACATGTGCTTTTTTAGGTTTTCAAAATACTTTCCCTTATCAGTTTTATATGACTCATACACTAAGTTAAGATAAGCCTGTTTTATTATCTCCACGTCTAGATAAGGAACTTAGGTTCAGAGAGATGAAATGACTTGCTAAGGGGCATGGCAGAAATGGGACTAAATAGTTTTATAATACTGCTGTCTCTTAAAAAATATTGAAAGGAAATACTGAGAAGACAAATGTATTTGATAATTGATAGGATCAGAGAATACTTCAAATATATGTTACTGATTAAGTCTGTTAATTCCACATCCGTTAGACATTTCCCAATGGTGTTATCATCAGTAGCATTACTGTTAATATCATTAGCCACATAGCCAAACATTTTCATTAGTCTCCAGCCTGTAAGTTCTTATCACATTGAATGACTGACAACTTAACTTGCCCGACAATCAATAAATACTCAGCTTCTCTTTCTCCTACACCCATGACATTTGATCATTCACAAAACCCTGCCAATTCTGTCTCTTCAATAGCTCTCTCTATGTTCTGGTCTTCATCCTGACACTCAGAGACCTAGTTCAAGCCCCATTACCTTTCACCGGAAATCATATCACACCCTGAACTGCTCTCCTCAGTCCCTAGCTTTACCCTCTCTCAATGCCCTTTAAACTTCTGCCAGAATGTTCTTTCTGAACTCAGACCTTCTCTCCTCACCCCAAAACAAACACAATAACACTCAACTACAATCACCTTTGATTACTTCCAGGACAAAGTACCAACTCTTGACTGTGAACAAAATAAAACAAGTTCTTCATATCTCAATCCAAGCTAACTTCCCACTCTTCCCTCTGAAGATTTATTTTTTTCTGTACACTGCAGGAATAGGTGATTTCTAAGATTCCCTTCCAGGCCTGATGTGCTGTGATTTGCTAAAGGAAATGGCTCTTGAGACATCACACACACACAAAATAAAACCTGTTTCTGAACTTTCAGAAATATCTATGTTAGGACAAAGTAGCAAGTTTTAAACATAAATCAGGAAAGTTTTACCAGACAAGAGAGGAGGCCAGCAATTGACCCAAGTGGAGTAAACCAATCCAAAGATAACTTCATTTATCCTGCAAGCTGCAAGCCCCAAACTGGCATTAATATGATTTCCTACACAGAAGCCCTGCATATTCAAGGGCCATTGGGTTGGGTTCTCTAAGGGGCTGAATTTAGAGGTGAAGCTATTACTTGCATTAAAAATTAATTAGTTGTAGTAGGAAAAAGAAGAATGTGAAACAGTACATCTGCAGAAAGTAGCTTGAGAAGGCTATTCACTGATAGGGGCAGCCATGGAAAAAGACAGAAAACTCCCTCACTCTCACTCTCCCCTCCCATCCATTCTTCACATAGCAGCTTGAAGAACCTTTTTTCCAAATGCCATTTCCCTCATGATAATCTGCAGTTGGTCTGAATTAGATGCATTTAATAGTGACTTAATGAGATCTACTTTATGGCTAATGTGGTTGGCCAGGCAAAAAATGATTATTATTTTAGCTTAATCAGCTTTTCAGTAAGTTCTGTGACCACATGTAGACACAGTAGGCTAGTGTAACTGATCAAACTGGAACCCCATTTAAACTATAGACTGATTCTCTTCCTTCTTGGCTTCTCTAGGTCGTTCCTTTCAAAGGCAGCCTTGGGCCGTTAGCCCCTCAGGCACACTGCCAGACTGAAGTGGACATTGTTACCAAGGTCTGAGAACTCTGGGGATCTCTGCATTTTATGCTCAGAGAAATCCAGCAACACTTTCCCAAGCTTATGTATCATTCAGAGAGAAAACAAAGAGGAACAGACTACAGTTCAAGTTTGTGGGAAATAAGGTCATTCACAATAGCCAAACCTTACTTGGATGGGAAATCATAGACTCTGTTTGCATGAGGCAAGAGAAGGAAATGGAGATATTTTGGAATAAGTTACTGAGGAAATTATTAAACGTTAGTATAAAAAATGTAATCAACTTATTGGATTCAGAGAGTTGCATTTACTACTCTGCTCAAGAGAAAGGCACAGTTTTAAGTTCCAGATTTGGGGTTTTCCCTCATTACTAAAAGCAGAAAATTAAGGCACATTTGACTACTGATAAACATCAGTTTCTATTAGTTTTATTTAAAATGGTTTTTTCAAAGATCACTTACAAATAAAAATTTTAAACACAGCTTAATATTAATGTGCAATACTGATATCAGAACATGTTATACTTGGACAGGACAAAGCAATTAGTGAAAAATTCTAGAAAAAAGACTTAGAAGCTCATTCTTCTCTGAATTTTAGTGCTTAAATCTCACCATGAATTAAAATCATTATTTTGTCTTAGAAAAAGCCTGATCAAGATTCATATATTGAATTATAAGCATGAGCAGTGAGCAATGGTTACTCATGTAAAATCCCTTGAAGATTTAGGGGTAGTGCTAGAAACCATGCTTATAACAAAAAGTCTCTTCTTTTTATGGCACATTTTCTGACATGGGATAGTTGACAGAAAAAGAGGGTTTTAGATGTTATAACTGAATTTCAGGGATTTGATCCATTTTTTTGAGCCATGAAAATGAGTTTTCTTAGTTTCAAAAAGATGGAGACATCTTCATATGTTAGTTTTTCTTTTTTCCCATTTATTTTTTATTAGTTGGAGGCTAATTACTTTACAATATTTTAGTGGTTTTTGCCATATATTGACATGAATCAGCCATGGATTTACATCTGTTCCCCATCCCGATCCCCTCTCCCACCTCCATCTCTACCCAATCCCTCTGGGTCTTCCCAGTGCACAAGACCCGAGCACTTGTCTCATGCATCCAGCCTGGACTGGTGATCTGTTTCAGCCTAGATAATATACATGTTTTAATGCTGTTCTCTCGAAACATCCCACCCTTGCCTTCTCTCACAGAGTTCAAAAGTCTATTATGTACATCTGTGTCTCTTTTTCTGTTTTGTGTATAGGGTTATCGTTACCATCTTTCTAAATTCCATATATATATATGTGTTAGTATTCTGCAATGTTCTTTATCTTTCTGGCTTACTTCACTCTGTATAACGGGTTCCAGTTTCATCCATCTCATTAGAACTGATTCAAATGAATTCTTTTTAATGGCTGAGTACTATTCCATGGTGTATATGTACCACAGCTTCCTTATCCATTCGTCTGCTGATGGGCATCTAGGTTGCTTCCATGTCCTGGCTATTATAAACAGTGCTGCGATGAATATTGGGGTGCACGTGTCTCTTTCAGATCTGGTTTCCTCCGTGTGTATGCCCAGAAGTGGGATTGCTGGGTCATATGGCAGTTCTATTTCCAGTTTTTTTAAGAAATCTCCACCCTGTTCTCCATAGCGGCTGTACTAGCTTGCATTCCCACCAACAGGGTAAGAGGGTTCCCTTTTCTCCACACCCTCTCCAGCATTTATTGTTTGTAGACTTTTGGATAGCAGCCATCCTGACTGGCATGTAATGGTACGTCATTGTGGTTTTGATTTGCATTTCTCTGATAATGAGTGATGTTGATCATCTTTTCATGTGTTTGCTAGCCATCTGTATGTCTTCTTTGGAGAAATGTCTGTTTAGTTCCTTGACCCATTTTTTGATTGGGTCATTTATTTTTCTGGAATTGAGCTACAGGAGTTGCTTGTATATTTTTGAGATTAATTCTTTGTCTGTTGCTTCGTTTGCTATTATTTTCTCCCATTCTGAGGGCTGTCTTTTCACCTTGCTTATAGTTTCCTTTGTTGTGCAAAAAGCTTAGTTTTTCTTTTCCTCTGGATTTTCAATTACTTACAACTAGTGTTCCAAATTTTGATGTGATTACTCATCCCTATTCTAATTTTCCCAGTTAAAGTAAATAGTAATTTAAAAAAATCTTTATTAGATTCTGTTCACAAAGAGATGAGGACTGGATGTAGAATAAATGAGAAAATAATATGTAAAATATGGGAAAATAATTTCATAACATGGGATAACTCTAATCTCTAATCAGTGTATCTGATTAGATATACAGAGATAACTCTAATCAGTATATCAGATAAATGTCACTAGCTGACAATGATAACAAATAGAATAAATTCAGATATTACCCTTTTAAAACATATTTATTCAGATATAATTTCCCCCTTTAAAGTGCAATTCACTGTTTTTTGTTGTATTGACAAAGCTGTGCAACCATTACCAAAACCTAAGTTTAGAACATTTTCATTAACCCCAAAGGAAACCCTGTACACATTAGTAGTCACTTGAGAATTACCTGTCAAAACATCTTACAAAGACCCAAAGTGCAAAATTATTTTCCTAATGCATGTCATTCAAATAAATAGCGGATCCTATTGGTTTGGTAATTTTTAAAGTAATCTGGCTGGTTTAGGGAAAAGATCATAACTAGCTAAGACTACCTGTGGACTTTTGTCAAAAACTTTTTTAATGAATAAACAAAACAGAAAAAAAAACACCTTATATTTAGAGATCCTTGAAAAATTCTTAAGACTCATCTTGCATTTAGCAACAGGAAAAACCACCAACCAATTGCAAAATATTGAATAAAGTGAAAAAGTTCCTTCATCTCTACCTGAGTGTTATGGAGGTTTCTGTGTTCATCTGATCAAAGAAATGTGGGGGGGAAAATCAATATGATTTTCTGTATAGGCATGATGTTGAAAACATAATAAAAGAGAGGCAGCCAATGTTAAGGACTAAACTGTGTCCCCAAGAATTGATATGCTGAAGCCCCAATTCCCAATGTGGAAGTTACTGAGAGAGATGATCTTTAGAGAGATAACTAAGGTTAAATGAGGTCATAAGAGTGGGGTTGTAATCCAATGTAACTGGTGTCCATTGAAGAAGAGGAAGAGATATCAGGGTGTGGCTGTCCACAATCCAAGGAGAGAGGCCTCAAGAGAAATCAAACCTGCCAGCACCTTGTTCTTGGGATTTCCAGCCTCTAGAACTGAGAAATTTCTGTTGCCTAGACCACCGATTTGTGGTATTTTTTTTTTTTGGCCACCTTAATAAACTGATACAGCTATAAAAACAAAACATTTTAGAGTTTTTGAATATGGTGTCTGTGTCATGGATATAATGCTGTTCTTAGTTTTACTAAGATTCTAAAACTAAAGTAGTGGTAATTCTAAGGTCATGTGAGCTATGTCAAATAATGTTTCACTTAGTTTTCACTAGGTAATGTAACAGTAGATATCAAGGATAAATGATAATATAATACAACAAATGAAATGAAACCACGAGTTATGGAAACTGTTAAACTTAGAGTTATTTTCTTCAAATCACAATTTCACTCGCTTAAACAGATTTTCTTTGAGAGCTTACTATGTGTTTAGATACTATGCCAGTGGATGGAGATACAGAAATGAATACACAGCCAATTCAGTAAGTAATGTGTACTCAGTTGCTAAGTCATGTCTGACTGTGACCCCATGGACTGTAGCCCATCCAAAGCTCAGACTCTGTCCATGGGATCTCCTAGGCAAGAATACTGGATTGGATTGCCATTTCCTTCTCTAAATATATACTATAGTGAGAGAAACAAAATGTAAACAGGCACATAAATTACAATTAAAATATTTGTTGAAGTCATAAAATAAAGTGAAAGTGAAGTCGCTCAGTCGTGTCTGACTCTTTGCGACCCCATGGACTATAGCCTAATATGAGTATGACGTCAAGGGCTATTTCAAAATGTAGGGTTCAAGAAATATTAATTTTAATGAACTTCAGGTGAAAAATGGATACAGTTTGTCCCCTACATATGAATGATTACCATTCTGAGAGCATGTTTGTATGTTTAATTTCTTCGTTAAGTCGAACAGTTAGCCTAGGTACCCAACTAACGCAATTGGCTATATTGTACTGTACTATAATAGGTTTATAATACATTTCACACAAATAATACCTAAACAAACACAAATATAAGGAAACATTTTACAGCACAGTACCTCGAAAAGTACAGTAGTTCAGTACAACAGCTGGCATACAGGGGCTGGCACCGAGTGAAAAGGCTAGAAGAGTTACTGACTGGAGGAGGGAGGAGGTGGGAGATGATAGAGCTGAGGGGTCATCAGCATAGGAGAAGGAGGGCAAGCTGCAATTTCATGCATGGCTGACATTGATGGCACAGGTTCTTGTTCCTTGCTGAAACTAGACGCACGTTTGTGTCTTTGCAAGTGTGCAACTTGTAAGATTATATGTAGGGAATTCACTGTGTATTATTAGTCTTGCCAAGAATGGAGTAAAGTGTTTCTGTTGTAATGGAGATGCAAAAATGGGACAGGGTTCCTTTTATTTCTTTTTCTTCTCTGACTGCTAAGGCTAAATATTCCAAAATATGTTCAATAGTAGTAGTGAGACTGGGCACCCTCGTCTTGTTCCTAACTTTAGGGGAAATGCTTTAAATTTTGCACCACTGAGGATAATGTTTGCTGTGGGTTTGTCATATATAGCTTTTATTATGTTGAGGTATGTTCCTTCTATTCCTGCTTTCTAGAGTTGTTTTTTTTTTAATCATAAATGATGTTGAATTTTGTCAAAGTCTTTCTCTTCATCTATTGAGATAATCATATGCTTTCTATCTTTCAATTTGTTAATATGGTGTATTATATTGATTGATTTGCATATATTGAAGAATCCTTGCATCCCTGTGATAAAATGCACTTGATCATGATGTATGATCTCTTTCATATGTTGCTGGATCTTGTTTGCTTGAATTCTCTTAAGGATTTTTGCATCTATGTTCATCAGTGATATTGGCCTGTAGTTTTCATTTTTTGTGGCCTTTTGTCTGGTTTTGGTATTAGGGTGATGGTGGCCTCATAGACTGAGTTTGGAAGTTTACCTTCCTCTGCAGTTTTCTGGAAGAGTTTGAGTAGGACAGGTGTTAGCTCTTCTCTAAATTTTTGGTGGAATTCAGCTGTGAAGCTGTCTGGTCCCAGACTTTTGTTTGCTGGAAGATTTCTGATTACAGTTTCGATTTCCATGCTTGTGATGGGTCTATTAAAATTTTCTATTTCTTCCTGGTTCAGTTTTGGAAATTTATAGTTTTCTAAGAATTTTTCCATTTCTGCCAAGTTGTCCACTTTATTGGCATAGAGTTGCTGATAGTAGTCTCTTATGATCCTTGTATTTCAGTGTTGTCTGTTGTGATTCCTCCATTTTCATTTCTAATTTTGTTGATTTGATTATTCTCCCTTTGTTTCTTGATGAGTCTGGCTAGAGGCTTCTCTATTTTATTTATCTTCTCAAAGAACCAGCTTTTAACTTTGTTGATTTTAAGAGAAATAAAAAGGAATCCAGATTGGCAAAGAACAAGTAAAATTCTCACTGTTAGCAGAGGACATGATCCTCTACATAGAAAACCCTAAACACTCCACAAGAAAATTACTAGGGCTAATCAATGAATATAGGAAAGTTGCAGGATATAAAATTAACACACAGAAATCCCTTGCATTCCTATACACTAACAAGAAAACAGAGAGAGAAATTAAGGAAACAATTCATTCACCATTGCAACAAAAAGAATAAGATGCTTAGGAATAAATCTACCTAAAGAAACAAAAGACCTATATATAGAAAACTATAAAACCATGATGAAAGAAATAAAAGAGGACACAAACAGATGGAGAAATATAACATGTTCATGGATCAGAAGAATCAATACAGTGAAAATGAGTGTACTACCCAAAGCAATCTATAGATTCAATGCAATCCCTATCAAGCTACCAACGGTATTTTTCAGGGTATTAGAACAAATAATTTCACAATTTGTACGGAAATAAAAAAAATCCTCGAATAGCCAAAGCAATCTTGAGAAAGAAGAATGGAACTGGAGGAACCATCCTGCATGACTTCAGGCTATACTACAAAGCTACAGTCATCAAGATAGTATGGTACTGGCACAAAGACAGAAATATAGATCAATGGAACAAAATAGAAAGCCCAGAGATAAATCCACGCACCTATGGACACCTTATCTTTGACAAAGGAGGCAAGAATATACAATGGAGAAAAGACAATCCTGGTCAACTACTTGTAAAAGAAAGAAACTAGAACACTTTCTAACACCATACACAAAAATGAACTCAAAATGGATTAAAGATCTAAACGTAAGACCAGAAACTATAAAATCCTAGAGGAAAACATAGGCAAAATATTATCTGACAAAAATCACAGCAGGATCCTCTATGACTCACCTCCCAGAGT
The DNA here is from genome assembly GCF_963930625.1 of Muntiacus reevesi. Taxonomy (NCBI): domain Eukaryota; kingdom Metazoa; phylum Chordata; class Mammalia; order Artiodactyla; family Cervidae; genus Muntiacus; species Muntiacus reevesi. The sequence goes on from NC_089271.1 coordinate 106,855,560, forward strand.
AATTCAAATAAAAGCAAAAATAAACAAATGGGACCTAATGAAACTTAAAAGCTTTTGCACAACAAAGGAAACTATAAGCAAGGTGAAAAGACAGGCTTCAAAATGTGAGAAAATAATAGCAAATGATGCAAACTGACAAAGAATTAATCTCAAAAATATGCAAGCAATGCCTGCAGGTCAATTTCAGAAAAATAAATGACCCAATAAAAAATGGGCCAAGAACTAAACAGACATTTCTCCAAAGAAGACATACAGATGGCTAAAAAACCCATGAAAAGATACTAAACATCACCCATTATTAGAGAAATGCAAGTCAAAACCACAATGAGGTATCATCTCACATCGATCAGAATGGCTGCCATCAAAAAGTCTACAAACAATAAATGCTGGAAAGGGTGTGGAGAAAAGAGAACTCTTTTATGCTGTTGGTGGGAATGCAAACTGATACAGACACTATGGAGAATCCTTTAAAAAACTGGAAATAGAACTGGCTATGACCCAGAAATCCCACTGCTAGGCATACACACTGAGGAATACAGAATTGAAAGAGACACATGTACCCCAGTGTTCACTGTAGCACTATTTATAATAGCTAGGACATGGAAGCAACCTAGATGTCCATTGGTAGATTAATGGATAAGGAAGTTGTGGTACATATACACAACAGAATACTACTCAGCTATAAAAAAGAATACATTTGAGTCAGTTCTAATTAAATGGATGAAACTGGAGCCTATTAAACAGAGTGAAGTAAGTCAGAAAGAGAAATACAAATACCATATATTAACACATATATATGAAACTTAGAATGATAGTAATGATGATCCTACATGCAGAATAGTGAAAGAAACACAGATGTAAAGAACAGACTTTTGAACTCAGTGGGAAGATTTGAGAGAATAGCATTGAAACATATGTGCATTATGTAAAAATAGATGGTCAGTGCCAAGTTTGATGCATGAAGCAGGGCACCCAAGGCCAGTGCTCTGGGCCAACCAGGAGGGATAGGGTGGGGAGGGAGGTGGGAGAGGGGTTCAGGATGGGGGGAACACATGTATACCTGTGGCCAATTCATGTTGATGCACGGCAAAAAAAGATCACAATATTTTAAAGGAATTATCCTCCCATTAAAATATTAATTTATTTTTTTAAGTTTCTGCCAATTAAAAATTTTGTTTTATTTTTGAGTTTAAGTTGTACATACTTTTTGCATATTTTGAACATTAAACCCTTGTCAGTCACATCACTTTCAAATATTCTCTCCCATTCCATAGGTTGTCTTTTTCATTTTGTTGATGGTTTAGTTTGCTGTGGAAAAGCATTTAATTATGTCCTGTTTATTTTTGCTTTTATTTTCTTTGCCTTAGGATACTGATCCAAGGGAACATGCTACAGTTTGTCAAAGAGTGTTGTTTCTGTTCTCTTCTAGGAAGTTTATGGTTTCAGGTCTTACATTTAGGTTTTTAATCTACTTTGACTTATGTTTTCTTTTAATAAGGTGCAAGAGAATGTTCTAATCTCACTGTTTTACATATGGCTGTCCAGTTCTCCCAGTACCACATGAAGAGATTGTCTTTTTTCCTTTGTGCATTCTTGCCTTTGTTGTAGATTAACTGACATTAAGTGCACAGATTTATTTCGGGCTTTATATTCTGTTCCACTGATTTATATGTCTGTTTTTGTGCCAGTATCACACTATTTTGATTATTGTATCTTTTAAGTACAGACTGAAGTCTGAGAAAGCTATACTTCCATCTATGTTCTCGTTTCTCAGGATTACTTTGGCAATTCAGATCTTTGTGGTTCTACAAAAGTTTTAGGATTATTTTCTCTAGTTCTGTTAAAAAAAAAAAAAAAGGATCTTGGGTATTTTGATAGAGATTTTACTGAACTTGTAGATTGATTTGAGTGGTATGGCCATTTGTAGCAATACTAATTCTTCCAATCCAAGAACATGAACTTTCCATTTATTTTCATCATCTTAAACTTCTTTCAATGTTTTATAGTTTTTAGTATTGGGAACTTCCCTCCTTGTTTAAGTTTATCCTAGGCATTTTCGTGATATGATTTTAAGTAGAATTTTCTACTTTCTCTATGATATTTCTTAGTATATAGAAATGTGACAAGCTTATGTATGTTAATCGTGTATCTGGGACATTGCAGAATTCATTTATTAGTTGAAGTAGTTTTGGGGTGGGGACTTTTGGGTTCTCTATATGAAGTATAGTGTCATCTGCAAAGAGTAATAATTTTACATGCACACCAATGTTCATAGCAGCACTATTTACAATAGCCAAGACATGGAAGCAATACATGTGCTCATCAAAAGATGACTCTATTAAGAAGATATGATATATATACAATGGAATATTCAACACAGTTGCTCAGTCCTGTCTGACTCTTCGCGACCCCATGGACTGCAGCATGCCAGGCCTCCCTGTTCACCACCAACTCCCGGAGTTCACCCAAACTCATGTCCACTGAGTCAGTGATGCCATCCAACCATCTCATCCTCTGTCGTCCCCTTCTCCTCCCGCCTTCAATCTTTTCCAGCATCAGGGTCTTTTCAAATGTGTCAGCTCTTCACAACAGGTGGCCAAAGGATTGGCGGTTCAGCTTCAGCATCAGTCTTTACTATGAATATTCAGGACTGATATCCTAAAGGAGATTAGGATGCACTGGGTGGATCTCCTTGCAGTCCAAGGGACTCTGCAGAGTCTTCTCCAACACTACATTTCAAAAGCATCAATTCTCCGGTGCTCAGCTTTCTTTATAGTCCAACTCTCACATCCATATATTACTACTGGAAACACAAAAGCTTTGACTAAATGCAACTTTGTTGGCAAAGTAATGTCTCTACTTCTTAATATGCTGTCTAGGTTGGTCATAACTTTCCTTCCAAGGAGCAAGCATCTTTTAATTTCATGGCTGTAGTCACCATCTGCAGTGATTTTGGAGCCCAAAAAATTAAGTCTGTCACTGCTTCCACTGTTCCCCATCTATTTGCCATGAAGTGATGGGACCAGATGCCATGGTCTTAGTTTTCTGAATGTGGAGCTTTAAGTCAACTTTTTCACTCTCCTCTTTCACTTTCAAGAGGCTTTTTAGTTCTTCGTCGCTTTCTGCCATAATGGGGGTGTCATCTGCATATCTGAGGTTATTGATATTTCTCCTGGCAATCCTGATCCCAGCTTGTGCTTCATGCAGCCTAGCATTTCTTATGATGTACTCTGCATATAAGTTACATAAGCAGGGTGACAATATATAGCCTTGACATGCTCCTTTCCCTATTTGAAACTGGTCTGTTGTTCCATGCTTACTTCTAACTGTTGCTTCCTGACCTGCATACCAGTTTCTCAGGAGGCAGATCAGGTGGTCTCGTATTCCCATCTCTTGAAGAATTTTCCACAGTTTATTGGGATCCACACAGTCAAAGGCTTTGGCATAGTCAATAAAGCAGAAATAGATGTTTTTCTGAAACTCTCTTGCTTTATTGATGATCCAGCGGATGTTGGAAATTTGTTCTCTGGTTCCTCTGCCTTTTCTAAATCCAGCTTCAACATCTGGAAGTTCATGATTCATGTATTGTTGAAGCCTCACTTGGAGAACTTTGAGCATTATTTTGCTAGCATGTGAGATGAGTGCAGCTGTGCAGTAGTTTGAGCATTCTTTGGGATTGTCTTTCCTTGGGATTGGAATGAAAACTGACCTTTCCCAGTCCTGTGGCCACTGCTGAGTTTTCCAAATTTGCTGGCATATTGAGTGCAGCACTTTCACAGCATCATCTTTTAGGATTTGAAATAGCTTAACTGGAATTACATCACCTCCACTAGCTCTGTTCGTAGTGATGCTTCCTAAGGCCCACTTGACTGCTCATTCCAGAATGTCTGGCTCTAGGTAAGTGATCACACCACTGTGATTATCTGGGTCATGAATATCTCTTTTGTACAGTCTTTCTGTGTATTCTTGCCACCTCTTCTTAATATCTTCTGCTTCTGTTAGGTCCATACCATTTCTGTCCTTCATTGTGTCCATCTTTGCATGAAATGTTCTCTTGGTATCTCTAATTTTCTTGAAGAGATCTCTAGTCTTTCCCATTCTGTTGTCTTCCTCTATTTCTTTGCATTGATCACAGAGGAAGGCTTTCTTATCTCTCCTTGCTTTTCTTTGGAACTCTGCATTCAGTTGTTCACTATTCAGAGTTGCGGCTCCCACCTTATTGGTACCAGGGACTGATTTTATGGAAGACAATTTTTGCATGTACCAGGATGGGAGGTGAGAGAAATGGTTTAGGTACTAACTCAATCATTTTCTGTGACACAGGTGTTGGGGAGCTCTGCTTAACATAACACCCCGTCCATTAGAAATATAACACAATCCACATTTATAGTTAAAAATGTTCTGGTAACTACCAAAGTGGGGGGGTTGGGGCTGGCTACATTGTGCTGCAGTGGTGGCTGAATGGCGATGGAGCGACTGTGAGGATATATCCCACATCCAAGGGCAGAGAAGCCCCAGCAAGTTGGTAGACGCTGGAGCAGCAGCTATGTGCCACTGCAGCGACTCTGAGGAGATACCCCACGCCCAAGGGCAAAGGAGAAGCCCCAGCAAGCTGGTAGGATGAGTGCAATCACATTTAAAATCAAAACCCATACCCACCAGAGATACTCAGAAGGCTCAAACATACCTTGTGCATGCCAGGACCTAGAGTCTCCACAGAGACTGAGACAGAACTGTGTTGAGTGTCTCCTGAGGAGGTGGACTGCTTCAGGAATAGGGGCTCTGGGTGCAGTAGGCCTGGGTATGGCATAAGCCCTCTTGGAGGAGGTCGCCATTAACCCCACCATAATGTCGCCAGAACTTACACAGGACTGGGGAAACAGACTCTTGGAAGGCCCAAATAGAACCTTGTGCACACCAGGACCCAGGGGAAAGGAGCAGCGACCCCACAAGAGACTGACCCAGACTTGCCTGTGAGTGTCCAGGAGTATTACTCAGTCAGAAAAAATGAAATACTGCCATTAGTAGCAACGTGGATGGACCTAGAGAACATTATGTTTAGTGAAATAAGTCAGACAAGCACTGTATCATATCACTGATATGTGGAATCTAAAAAATACAAATGAAGTATATACAAAACAGAAACAGACTCACAGACATAGGAAATGGATTTGTGGTTACTAAAGAGGACAAGAACAAATAAAAGGTATGTAATTAATATAAGCCATTATGTATAAAATAATCAACAAGGATTTGCTTTATAGCACAAGCAATTATACCCATTATATTGTAATGAACTATAACAAAATATAATCTGCAAAAGTGTCAACACTGAATCACTATGCTGTAAAGGAAACTAACAGTATTGTAAATCAACTATATTTCAATAAAAATAGTAAAAATATATTCAGCCATAATTGTATACATAACAAAGACTATCATTCAAAAATATTTGAGTCTAAAGACATTTTCTGATAAGCAATAGCTGAAAAAAATTGCCACAAGCAGACTTCCACTAAAAAGCCCTTGAAACTGATATTAGATGGGAAGAAGACTTAAATAATTGGAAAAGGTACAATGTGTCCATGTGTTGGGAAACAAAATAATCAACTGTCCCCAAATTGATCTATAGATTCAATACCAACACCACTCCCCCCAACAAAACCAGAAGTTTTATAGAAATTGACAGGTTGGTTATAAAATTCTATGAAAATGAAATTCATGTAAAATAACCAAGAATTCTTGAAAAATAATAGAGTTGGAGGCCTCATATAGCCTGAAGACTTAATATCAAGTTGAAGTAACCAAGACAATATGGTCATGATGTCCAGAGAAAGAGAAAAAAATATCATTGAAACAGAATAGAGATTACAAAACTAGAACCAGCCATGTATGTTCAAATATTTTAATAAATTTGCCAAAGTAATTCTATGGCAAAAAGGCAGCCTTTGCCATTAAGTGTGAGCCTCTGGGTATTTGTATAGGAAAAAAAAGAACCTCAAACTCTACCTCACACCACATAATCAAACTGATTCAAAATGGACTGTAGAGCACAATTAGTGTCTTTGTTAACAATGGCAAGGGTGTGCACAGCCAGAGCAGAATCTCTGGTGAATTTTTCCCCCCCTTAAGTAATATTGTGAGGTATTCCAGAAGTCATCTAGGGCATCTTGACTTTCTTAACCTTCACCCTAACCTTTCGTATTAAGGCAATTAAGAGTAATGCCAAAAATCTCAGGATGAAATAGAGAAGGGACATTTTAAAATCAACATCACTGACTCCCTGATCAGAAATTTGCATGGCTGACTTAAACTTCTCTTTGGTTACTTCCATGACACTGGTTGTTTATGTTCAGGATGTCCACCAACCTGACCAAAATATTTTCGATTACCTGACCTACCATTTTTAAACCTAAAGAAGTAAAAACAAAGAATCTGAGGAAAAATCCTTATAAAAATAAGATGTGATATTATGTAGACAGTTTACAGTACCAACCCAATAACAATGATTTCTTTTATAGTAAGATTTTAGACATTCTAGCATTCTAAAGATTCCCTTAGAGATTACCAGATTCTCAAAGGAATAAAAATAGAAATAAAAGCAAGTGTACATAAACTTCATGGACATTTATCTATCCCCTATGAAACCGCATAAATGTCACCATAAAAAAGAATTTCTGTGGTTTCATACTCAATAACAACACAACCACCTTTAAAGACAGAAATTAAGTTATATTTATCTCACCTGAAAAAAATGAAAATGCCACTGAAATCTAAAGTACAGTGTGATTTCTGTGTGGGAGTTTTAAATTATTATCTGACTCTCAGATAAGAATTTATCTAATGATTTAAATTGTATGTTTTAGAGTAGCCTGCACACTGAGGTGGGCTTTAAAACAGTGTTCAAGTAATTATAGAACTAAACTAATGATCCAAGGAGTCCCTGAACCAAAAAATGATAACTTACATCTTATAATTATAAAAGTGGAACAAAATGATCTTTAAATGCTGTATTAATTGCTGATTTTATGCTTTTATTTTCTTTCATATATATTTTTTTTTTAATTTTATTTTATTAGTTGGAGGCTAATTACTTCACAACATTTCAGTGGGTTTTGTCATACATTGTCACGAATCAGCCATAGAGTTACACATATTCCCCATCCTGATCCCCCCTCCCACCTCCCTCTCCAACCGACTCCTCTGGGTCTTCCCAGTGCACCAGGCCCGAGCACTTGTCTCATGCATCTCACCTGGGCTAGTGATCTGTTTCACCATAGATAATATACATGCTGTTCTTTCGAAACATCCCACCCTCACCTTCTCCCACAGAGTTCAAAAGTCTGTTCTGTACTTCTGTGTCTCTTTTTCTGTTTTGCATATAGGGTTATCGTTACCATCTTTCTAAATTCCATATATATGTGTTAGTATGCTGTAATGTTCTTTATCTTTCTGACTTACTTCTGTCTGTATATTGGGCTCCAGTTTCATCCATCTCATTAGAACTGATTCAAATGAATTCTTCTTAACAGCTGAGTAATATTTTATGCTTTTGCATCTCTGTGAATTATTTTTAGGATCCTGCTATTTCTTTTTGCCTTCAAAGTCACCTAAGACACCAGGATTCTTATTTTGTATTTGATCCTAGTGTGAAGGAACTCAGAAAGTGAAAGACTTTGTTAACTACAACAAAAAATACTACTTTGAGGGCCATTTTCTCCCTAGGAGACTTATTATAGTTTATCATATATCTGATATCCAACACAATGAGAATTGGGAATTGAATAGAAAGACTTTCTCATTTTATTCACTGATAGTTGAATCAACTTCTAGCATTGTTTCATGTAATTCACACAAACAAGACTTTTGTGTAGAAATACTGTGGTGTTTCATATATTCAGACAGTAGAAATATTAGCAGCATCTCTTCCATTCCTGTCTTGGCCATGAGAAGTTATTCGTTGCACTATACCACACCCCAGATTAGAGATGGGCTTCACTAGTAGCACTGTCAGTATTTTAGGTATTGGGTTGGCTGAAAAGTTCATTCAGGCTTTTCTGTGTGATGTTACAGAAAAACCAGAATAAATCTTTTAGCCAACCTGATATTTTACACATACCCTTTGAGTGAAAAGCAGGTAAATAAAGTCAATCAGCTATTTAGCATGTAATCAACAACACACTGAAGTCTGACTGAACTTTCCACACTTTAACTGATTTTATGGACATTATGTAGACAAGCAGACAATTTCAGCTGAAATAATACTAGATCTACAGTAGTAAAGACCCATATTTACTGGCACTTCAATCACAAAATCCTGAAATAGCCATGACATGGAAGAAACCTAGATCCCCTCAACAGACAAATGGATAAGAAAGCTGTGGTACATATACACAATGGAATATTACTCAGCCATCAAAAAGAATGCATTTGAATCAGTTATAATGAAGTGGATGAAACTTGAGCCTATTATACAGAGTGAAGTAAGCCAGAAAGGAAAAGACTAATACAGTATATTAATGCATATATATGGAATTTAGAAAGATGGTAACAATAACCCTATATGCAAGACAGCAGAAGAGACATAGATATAGAACGTCTTTTGGACTCTGTGGGAGAGGGGGAGGGTGGGATTGTTTGGGAGAATAGCATTGAAACATATATATTATAAAGTGCAAAACAGATCGCCAGTCCGGGTTGCATGTATGAGACAAGTGCTCAGGGCTGGTACACCGGGATGTCCCAGAGTTATGGGATGGGGAGTGAGGTTCAGGATGGGGAAGACATGCAAATCCATGGCTGATTCATGTCAATGTATGGCAAAAACCACTACAATATTGTAAAGTAATTAGCCTCCAACTAATAAAAATAAATAAATAAAAAGAATACAGAAAATTTTAAAAAATATTTTAAACACGCAAAATTTTTGAACAGACACTCCACCAAAAATATATGATTGTCAAAAAATACAAGGTACTTAATATCTTTAGTCATGAAGGCAAATTTAAAATTCCAATGACATAATATTACCTAATCACTAGAAAGACTAAAATTAAGAAGATGAACAAGTTCTGGTATAGATGTGGAACAATTAGAACTCAGACACAAAATGCTAAGCCTACTTTGAAAGACAGTGTGAAGATTTCTTATAAAGTTGAATGTACACATCACACAACCCAGCAATCCCACTCTTAGGTATTTACCTCCAAAGAAATGAAAATATGTCACACAACTATTTGTACTCAAATGTCCATAGCAGCTTTATTCATCTTAACTCCAAACTGAAAACAAACCCATTAATTTGCAAGTGGATAAATTGTGGCATTTGCATAAAATATAATACCCCTTGTCAAACTGATACTTACAACAATATGACTGAATGTCTAAAGTATTCTGTTAAGAAGCCAGAAAGAAACACACACACACATAGATAGATAGATACATTTCCCAGGTGGTTCAGTGGTAAATAATCTGCCTGCCAATTCAGGAGAAATGGCTTTGATCTTGGGTCAGGAAGATCCCCTGGAAAAGGAAATGGCAACCACCCCAGTATTCTTGCCTGGGAAATCCCATGGACAGAGGATCCTGGTGGGCTAAAGTCCATGGGGGTCACAAAGAGTAGGACAGGACTTAAAAATAAATAAATAAAATAAAAATGGTAATACATAAATAACTTATGTACTGTGTGAAATGCTTAAAACATGACTTCCTGGTCACTGAAGTAAAATGGTTTTAAATATTAATAATTGCTGTTACATGACCTCTCTTTGTACAAAGTACTTTCATGACCCACATCCCCTTGGTTGACAATTGGTATAGATTTAAAGATTTCAACATGTGAAATTGTGTCTAGAATGCAACTCAAAAAGATGTTTAAAATATAGTAATGAGTTTCGGTGACATAAAGTTTTCCTATAAAAGCAGTAGCCAGAAAAAACAAAATGAAACATTGACTCAAGAAATAAATATAGTTCATGCATTTTGTGTATTAGAAACCAAGCAGTATTCTGTGGAAAAACCTTAACAGTAAGACATTCTGTGAGAAATGCCTACAGAATAAAAACTAGTGCTGTGTGTGCTCAGTCATGTCCTACTCTTTGCGACCCCATGAACTATAGCCTGCCAGGCTCCTCTGTTCATGGAATTTTCTAGGTAGGAATGTTAGAGTGGGTTGCCATTTCGTATTTCGAAACTAGTCCTGTAGGTCTTTATACAAAAGAGAAAGGGGAAGCAAGAGAAGAAAACTCAGCTAATATCAAAATGAAATAGAAATTAATGAGTTGAGAGGCAAAGAAGCATGCTTGAAATCTGTAATCACTTCTTCAGTGATCAGTGCAAAGAAAAAGAGGAAAACAATAGAGTGGGAAAGACTAGAGATCTCTTCAAGAAAACTAGAGATACCAAGGGAACATTTCATGCAAAGATGGACACAATGAAGGACAGAAATGGTATGGACCTAACAGAAGCAAAGATATTAAGAAGAGGTGGCAAGAATACACAGAAGGACTGTACAAAAGATATATTCACAACCCAGATAATCACAATGTTGTGATCACTCACCTAGAGCCAGATATTCTGGAATGAGAAGTCAAGTGGGCCTTAGGAAGCATCACTACGAACAGAGCTAGTGGAGGTGATGTAATTCCAGTTAAGCTATTTCAAATCCTAAAAGATGATGCTGTAAAAGTGCTGCACTCAATATGCCAGCAAATTTGAAAAACTCAGGAGTGGTCACAGGACTGGAAAAGGTCAGTTTTCATTTCAATCCCAAAGAAAGGCAATCCCAAAGAATGCTCAAACTACTGCACAGCTGCACTCATCTCACACGCTAGCAAAATAATGCTCAAAATTCTCCAAGTCAGGCTTCGACAATACATGAACTGTGAACTTGAAGATGTTCAAGCTGGTTTTGGGAAAGGCAGAGGAATCAGAGATCAAATTTCCAACATCCGCTGGATCATCAGAAAAGCAAGAGAATTACAGAAAACATCTATTTCTGCTTTATTGACTAAGCCAAAACCTTTGACTGTGTGGATCACAACAAACTGTGGAAAATTCTTCAAGAGATGGGAATACCAGATGCCCTGACCTACCTCTTGAGAAATCTGTATACATGTCAGGAAGGAACAGTTAGAACTGGACATGGAACAACAGACTGTTTCCAAATAGTAAAAGGAGTATGTCAAGACTGTATATTGTCACCATGCTTATTTAACTTATATGCAGAGTACGTCATGAGAAACACTGGGCTGGATGAAGCACAAGGTGGATTTAAGATTGCCAGGAGAAATATCAATAACCTCAGATATGCAGATGACATCAATCTTATGGCAGAAAGCAAAGAACTAAAGAGCCTCTTGATAAAAGTGAAAGAGGAGAGTGAAAAAGTCGACTTTCATAAAACTAAGATCATGGCATCTGGTCCCATCACTTCATGGCAAGTAGATGGGGAAACAGTGGAAACAGTGGCTGACTTTACTTTTTTGGGGCTCCAAAATCACTGCAGATGGTGATTGCAGCCATGAAATTAAGAGACATTTACAACTTGGAAGGAAAATTATGACCAACCTAGATAGCATATTAAAAAACAGAGACATTGCTTTGCCAACAAGGTCCATCTAGTCAAGACTATGGTTTTTCCAGTAGTTATGTTTGAATGTGAGAGTTGGACTATAAAGAAAGCTGTGCACCAAAGAATTGATTGAACTGTGGTGTTGGAGAAGACTCTTGAGAGTCCCTTGGACTGTAAGGAGATCCAACCAATGCATCCTAAAAGAAATAAATCCTGAGTGTTCATTGGGAGGACTGATGTCGAAGCTGAAACTCCAATCCTTTGGTCACCTGATGCGAACAGCTGACTCATTTGAAAAGACCCTGATGCTGGGAGAGTTTGAAGGTGGGAGGAGAGGGGGACGACAGAGCATGAGATGGTTGGATGGCATCATCGACTCAGTGGTCATGATTTTGATTAAACTCCGGGAGTTGGTGATGGACAGGGAGGCCTGGCGTGCTGTGGTTCATGAGGTCGTGAAGAGTCAGACACGATTGAGCAACTGAAGTGAAAATTTGTGAAGAACAAAACGCAAGAAAAATTTTGACTTCCTACTCTATGTGTGTGCACATTTGAGCATGCACACACACTCACACACAGATATCCTCTTTAATGTCCCTGTCCTGTTATACTCTCATGCACCTGCTATACACATGGCAAGCCTTGGATCAAGCCAGCTATTTACCCTCCATATTTATTTTGCATTATACTGAATATTATGGGATAATGCAATTATAATGAATAGTTGTTGATTTTATTTGGCTTAGATTCAGCTTCACATGACCCAGACAATAACAAAATGTCTTACACCAGTTTATCTCATAGAAATGAATCAATAGGTAGTTATTCTCCAAATCTAAACCCATGCATTCAAACACTTGATTCAAGTCAGCTACTTAAGTTCTAGTCATTACATCCACATTGTAATGCCCTCTCCATTTGAGGACATGTCTAGAAAATTTCTCATTACATTTCTATGTCCATTCAGTTATCAAAAAGTAATGTGTTCACATTTAAGTTTTAAATAGTATAAAATGTAGTACTTATTCTGGATAGCTACAAAGACAAATAAAAATCTAGGTTTCTATCAGTAAATGAAGTAAAGAGGCACATTTAGGGACAACTAGGATTTTCTCTAATATCACTGTAAATTCACTACCTTAGAGTTTGACAAACGATAGTCCATGGGCCAAATTCAACCTGGGCTTAAAGTTTTATTCCCATAGCCATACCTATTTTTTCTATATCATACATGACTGTGTTTGGGCTACAATGGCAGAGTTGAATAGCTGTGGCAGAGACCATATGGGCTTGTGAATGGTAAAGTATTTACTGCCTGGCCTTTAAAGCCAAAAATATTCTGACCCCTTATGACAAAAAGTCAGCTTTTTCAGTTCCTGCTACTTCTCTTTCATCTCTACATCTTTTAAGTGGAATTTTAGTAATTCTTAAACAATGATGTTCCCAAGGCATTGGCCTTTGTTTTAATCTTGCTCTGTATAATCTACCAGGACAATCTCATTTGCCAAACAAGGAAAATGCCTTTGCTTGGAGCTGATGGTATTGCTCTAATGGGAGGCGAGCAGAAATAAGAAACACATCACTTCCTGTTTTAGTTTTGCATTCTCTATTAAGGAAAGTGTTGCTTGTACTGAAAGAAAAAACCTTAAAGATGGTTCAAAAGATTGTAAGATGGTACAGAGCTCTTCTTAAGGCATCTCTTGGCCTACTCAAATCATATTTCAAGGGATTGAAAGAATATATACATGTTTGCCTAATTATTGTAGATGATATTTGAATAATCAAGGAAAATGAGATTTTGAAATGTTTTAGACTTATGATATTCTAATTTTCCAGAAGAAAAATGTGATTTCTATCAAGTTTTTGTAAGCAATATTGACACTATTTGCATAAAGATTCTGGAATGATATATTAAAGAGATGGCATGTGAGCACAAAAGTGTTAAAAGTTAATAAAATACCTAAATATGAGCATTAGATTTAATATCTTACTCTGACATTAAGCATTGTCTACATACTATCTAATACCACCAATAAAGTCAAAATTAATAAAACTTAATAATTTATTAAGATACATGAAATTGTATTTTCCTTTTCAGTAGGCTTTTGAAATATACCTATTATGATCAGTTTAAGGTAAGATTTTTAATTGAATTGACCAAAGACTTTATTCAGGTTTTTCCATAAACTGATATGAAAAAAAATTGAACAAAGTTTTTGCCAATCCAACAGTACTGACAACTGAAAATCCTTTTTGATATGAAGTTATTTAACTGTTTTATGGTGTCAAGCAGCACTTATTTTCATATGTGAAAATCGAGGAAATAAATTTTTTAGGAAAGTTATAATACAAATATGCAAAGTCACATGAGTAAATAAAATATGGTTATAATAAAAAAATAATAATGAGGGTATGTCAAGGTGGCTCAGATGTTAAAGAATATGACTGTAATGTAGGAGACGTGTGTTCAGTCCCTGGGTTGGGAAGATCCCCTAAAGAAGGGAATGGCTAGTCACTCCAGTATTCTTGCCTGGAGAATTCCATGGACAGAGAAGACTGATAAGCTATAGTCCATGGAGTCAAAAAAAGTAGGACACAACTGAGCAACTAACACTTTCACCACCCTTTCACTTTCATGTAAAAATAAAGCACTTTTTATGGATCATTTCTAATTGATTATCTCCTGTCATTTAGTTGAGCTTGGATTTGATGCATGAATTATCAAAATATTAATCCTACCAACTGTATTTAGTTCTGCAATTTTGGCAGCTCTCAGTAGCATAGCACGTATCACTAGCATTTGTATTGAGGGTGACTAGAATTGATGTATCAAACATGTCAAAAATAGTGCACCTAGAATGTTATGGCAATGACCATCATCAAAAAAAATTTTTAGCAAGAACACAGTTTTTTCATTGATGACCCAGATTTCTTCAATTTTATTGATGTGGTTACAACTCCAGTTAAAAATACTACATTTTGAGAGAACATGACTCATGAACAAACTGAGAATTAAATGAATAACTTCAGATATTCGGTCCCATTTATTTTGTGTAATTGCAGAATGGCAATTTGGCTTTACTGGTCTTAGGTAGTAATATCTTCTTTTTTAAATCAAGAACATGGTGATTCCCATTGAAATAAAGGCACCTAAGGAGTCCACACTGAAGCTAAGTATGTGATTGATGTGTTTACTGCTACTGAAGTACAGGTGTTAGACATAGTAAGAACCATTTATATCATTTCCTATGAGCCAGGAACTGCCTCAGGCTTTATATGCATAATCCCCCTAATTTCTCAAAAGTCTATAATGTAGATTCTACTGGAACTATAATTTTTCTCATTTTACAGATGAGAAAATACAGAGACTCACTGATCTTACAGGTAGTGATAGAACTTAAGATTCAACCCATATTTATCATCTGATCTCAAGACTCATACTCATAATATGCTATGAAATAACATGATACTTACCAGCAAAAACATAGGTGAATTCCAAAAATAACATTATAAATAGAAATGTATGTTATTTCAATGATGAGTTTTGTTGAAAGACAAACAGGGGTGTCTTTTTTAAACTTCAGAAAATGTCCAGTTCCCTATATGTTGTGACCTTGCCTATTCTTATAGTTGTGTCTCCTGCCACTTTCCCATCCATACTAATTGCTTCAAGCATTTCAGAGATTGTATTTCCTCCAAAACATGATGTTCATTCCTGTCTCCATATCTTTCCACAGGGCATCCCTTTTGGCTAGGATATTCTTTCCAAGGTTTCTCAGGATGGTAAATTCCTATTCATCTATTAGAATGCAGTCAAACTGCCTCATCCTCCACCAACTAGCAGAGTTCAGAGGGTTACAAATGGGTGTGACCTCCTTTCTCCCATCTTAGATATTTGGTACCTTCGAATATGTGTTTATAAAATCCTTCCTCTGCTAGCACACTATACTACATCTTCCCTTGCTTACCCAAGAATGTCACTTGCCACAATATTTTCTTCACTCTCCACACCTATGTTTCTTCTCCACTGGGGCATTCCCATCAGTATGAGAACGTTCAATTATTTCTTCTACAATTACTTAAAAAGAAAGCTCTTTTGACCTAACTTCACTCACTGGTCATTGCTTTCTTTGTCCTTTTATGACAAACTCACAAAAAGTTGTCTATACTTGGTATTCTTCTATTCTCACCTGTTAAGATGCCTGAATACCTTGCTTTGTCCACTCTAAGACTATCAGTCACCTTAAATTCCTCCAAGGTTCCAGAGCATTCTCAACACAGAGTCTTTGCACTTGTTCCTTCTAACTAGAGTCCTCTCCCCCAGGCATAAGCCTCCTCTCTCCCTTTTGGACTCTGCTCAAATTTCACCTTCCTAGTGAGGCATAAACTTAGTACAATTAAAAAACAGCACTCCAGCCCCAAGCATTCTATAACTTCCCTTTACCTGCTTAAATTTTCTCTCTAGTAATTGTCATCTTATTATCTGTATGTTTACTTTTTTAAAATTTGGTCATATCCCACCACTAGAATTCAAGTTTATTTGAAAAGGGGCACTTGTTTTATCTACTTCTCTATCTCCAGTGGCTGAAGTCATCCATGGCACATAGTAGATCCTCAAAACTTGAACTAAATACTTTATTGACTAATTGAATGATGGCTTTTAAATGTTTATCAAATGCAAATTAAATTTTATGTAATTTTATTCCTTGATGTGGTTAAGTTATTCATCCCCTTTCCCATAGTTTTCTCATAACTAATAAAATTTTGTATTGAATAGGCAGAAAAGGAAATGTAAGTCTTGAAATAGTGAGCCTTTGCTTGATCGTCATCTTCAACACAAAACTTTTCTCCCCCTTAATCCAAATGTAAAAGAAATTAATAACATTTATGAAGCACTTACTATGACTAAGGTATTGAATCAGTTTGCCTGCATGATATCAAGACATAAAACAACTCTACTATAAGTCCTATTTTACAAATGAAAAAGCTGAGGTTCAAGGTGAATACAATAACTTCCCCAAGGTTATAAAAATGAGAAATGCTGAGCTAGAACTTGAACACATTTCTCCTGGAACCTAGAGACTGAACTCACAACCATCAAGACAAGTGGTTGATTAGCAACTCATACTATATCACTATATTCTCAATAATAAGATGATATCAATATGATTTATAAATATAGGGGTACAAGTGGAACCTACTTGTATTATAAAACAATGTTATGATTAAAAAAATAACTTGGTAAGACTTCTTTCAAAATATGAGATCTTTGATTTGGAGGAGTTAAAGGTATTTTATTACCATTCAATTTTTAAATAGTGACATATCACATTTTCATAGCACTTTAGAGCTTAAGTTATTCTTGATATTTATTTTCCTCTCAAAAATCTTGTGATATAAATAGTCCCACTTTTCAGCTGGGAAAACAATGGCTCAATGAGTCAGTATCAGCCAACTACAAATCCATTGATTTGTATTTATTTCAAACTCAAACATTATAAATCCAGAGTAAGATAGCAGAATCATTCAATATAATGCTGGAACTTCTAGGCTGGGTATAGGGTGAGGCTGGGTATAGAGTGACAGGTTATCTCAAGCATATATTATATAGTGATAACCCATCTACAGTAAATTAATTTTTAATTTGCCTTGATTCAATAACTTTAACACTATCATTTATTAGGAGTGTTTGGCAAAAAATGGAATAGATACCCAAAAAGGTAATATAGTGTGGAAGGATTTAAAATCTCTCATATGCAATAGCAGATATGGAAAGCAAAGGTGGCAATGGCCACACTCACAGATTTCATTCTGGGCTTCCCTGGTGGCTCAGAGGATAAGGAATCTGCCTACAATGCAGGACACCAGGGTTCAATCCCTGGGTTGGGCAGATCCCCTAGAGCAGGAAATGGCAACCCAGTCCAGTATTGTTGCCTGTAAAATCCCATGGACTGTGGAGCCTGGTGGACTACACTCCATGGGGTAGAAAAGAGTTGGACATAAATAGTAACTAAAAATGAAGAAATTAGACATTTTCATTTCCTAATCTTCTATCTAAGGGCTTCCCTGGTGGCTCAGATAGTGAAGAATCTGCCTGCAATGCGTGAGACCTGGGTTCATTCCCTGGGTTGGGAAGATCCCCTAGAGAAGGGAATGGCTACCCCTCCAGTATTCTGGCCTGGAGAATTTCATGGGCAGAGGAGCTCTCAGGCTATAGTCCATGGGGTCACATTAAGGGTCAGACAATACTGACCAACTTTCACTAAAGGTAAAGAATATCCTTGTGATTTATATATAATTGAGGATAATATTTCATTGAGAAATTTATATCTAAATCACATGTCCCTATAGTTTGAGTTCCATCTCAAGAAAACTCTTGGAAGTTAGATTCAAATCTCCATTGGCCCTTGCCTAAACTGCCAGTAATACAGAACTTTTTGAAATCTTGGCATTTTCTATGAAGTATACTTTTGTGTTACATTTCGAGTCATTTGAAAACATTCTTCACAGATTACTATTAACCAATTATGTTCAGAAGAACACTCTGCCAGCAGCTATACACTGTATTCTGTTGAAGTGCTACACAAATTCTTGAGAATAGTGAGCATCATTTCTAACATTATTTTAGTGGGATCATATACAGTAATAAAAAGGCCACCCAGATCACTTGAGTAAATGGTGTACAAATGGCAATGTCATTGACATTTTGTGGTACTATAGCTATATCTAAGTCTTGCATACTTCAATTTTTAAAACAGAGCAATTTGGATAGGAGAAACAAAGGTAATTCAAAAACTTGGAAAACAACAGAGGTAGCTGACCAAAAGCTTAAGTGAATACTTCAAGAGGTGATGGTGATTTGAGTTCCTTCAATACTTAGCACTAGCTGAAAAGCATGTATGATAACAACTTGAACTGCCACTCATTCTTACATAAACTCACTCACTCATTCACGTATTTCATGAACATTACCCACACAAGGCACTTTGACCTGTGGCCAAATAATATGCTGTAAATAAAATGTACTTTAAAACATACAATTAATAAATCAAACATTGAAGTATATCTACTACAATATTACTTAAATATTGATACACAAATTAAACAAGTCTATGCCATTCCATTCCATGAGAGAAGAGGTGAAAAGGAAAGCTGTGAAAAGACCGCCAGCCAGTTATTGTGGAAAGGATATTGCACAAGGATATGCCAAGTGAAATTAGTCCAACTCTTAGTTCAAATGCTACCCTATTTCCTTCTCCTGAAAAGACATCATAGCTGTCTGACCATCTATCAGTGTTGCTATGAAGAACAAAAATGTAAAAAATGTAAAATGAAAGCACTATATAAATCATAAGTCACTATATAAATCTCTTTATTAATGTGATGCTATGATAGTACAGTAAAAACAGTATATGTTAGTATTTTGATATCAGAAGCAAGAATGTTAAAAAGGGATATTGAAACAAGGTCCATTAAAGTGGGATCAAGAAAGAAGACATATCCAGTGTCAATATCTTGGGTGCTGTGGAGTCAGTGTTATGGATCACGGTTTTCTACTGGGTTCTTTATATTATTATATAAATAATACCTATTATTTTGTGATGTTTAGTGAACAAAATTACAAGTGATATAAAAAGGTAGCACAAAAACTAAATCCAATTTGTTTAATTAATGATAAAGTAACAAGATTCAACGATGATTTGTCAACAGCTCAGTTTTGATTTCAGGAGGCACCAAAATGTCACGGTTAGATACAAAGTCAAGTCAGAGTGCCTGGGTTCAAATCTCACAGTCACTACTGAAATTCTCTGCCTTGATTTTCTTACCCTTATGTAACAGGTAAAAATAACCCCTATCCTATTGGGTTAATATAAAGATGAAATGAGTTAGGGTTTGCAAATTGCTTAGAATAGTGCCATACATGCATGCTAAGTGGCTTCAGTCATCTCTGACGCTTTGCGACCCTATGGACTGTAGCCCGCCAGCCTCCTCTGTCCATGGAATTTTCCTGGCAAGAATACTGAAGTGGGTTGCCATGCCCTCCTCCAAAGGATCTTCCTGACCCAGAGATCGAACCTGTGCTTCTTATTGGCAGGTGGGTTCTTTACCACTAGAACCACCTGGGAAGCCCTAGAATAGTGCCAAATAATACTAAATATCATGGAACTTTTTGTTATTATAACTCTACTATTTTCCAAAATCTTCAATTTGATCTATATCTGTGATGATAGATGATATGCTTATTTAACTTAAATGAAGAGCACATCACACAAAATGCTGGGCTAGATGAATCACAAGCTGGAATCAAGATTGCTGGGAGAAATATCAACAGCCTCGGATATGCAGACGATACCACTCTAATGGCAGAAAGTAAAGAGAAACTAAAGAATCTCTTGATGACAGTGAAAGGGGAGAGTGAAAAAGTTGACTTGAAACTCAACATTCAAAAAATCCCCTTTCCATCTTTCCCAGCATCAGGGTCTTTTCCAATGAGTCAGTTCTTCACATCAGGTGGCCAACGTATTGGAGCTTCAGCTTTAGCATCAGTGCTTCCAATGAATATTCAGGACAGATTTCATTTAGGATGGGCTGGTTCAATCTCCTTGAAGTTCAGGAAACTCTCAAGAGTCTTCTCCAACACTGCAGTTCAAGAGCATCAATTCTTCGGTGCTCAGCTTTCTTTATAGTCCAACTCTCACATCCATACATGACTACTGGAAAAACCATAGCTTTGACTAGATGGCCTCTAAGATCACGGAATCTGGTCCCATCACTTCATGGCAAATAGAAAAGGGGGGAAAGTGGAAGCAGTGGCAGATTTTATTTTCTTGGGCTCCAAAATTACTGCAGCAGATGGTGGCTGCAGCCATGAAATTAAAGGATGCTTGCTCCTTGGAAGGAAAGCTATGAGAAAACTAGACTGCATATTAAAAAGCAGAGACATCACTTGGCCAACAAAGGACCATATAGTCAAAACTATGATTTTTCCAGTAGTCATATACACATGTGAGAATTGGAGCATAAAGAAGGTTGAGTGCCAAAGAACTGATGCTTTCAAATTTTTGTGCAGGAAAAGGCACTTGAGAATCCCTTTGACTGCAAGGAGCTCAAACCAGTCAATCCTAAAGGAAATCAACCCTGAATATTTGTTGGAAGGACTGATGATCCAACAATTTTGGTGACCTGATGCAAAAACCTGACTCATTGGAAAAGACTCTGATGCTGGGAAAGATTCAAGGCAAAAGGAGAAGGGGGCAGCAGAGAATGAAATGGGTTACATAGCATCACTGACTCAATGGTCATGAATTTAAGCAAGTCCGGGAGATTTGGAGGACAGAGGAGCCTGGAATGCTACTATCTATGGGGTCACAGAGAGTCAGAAAGGACTTAGTGACCAAACAACAACAACAATTTAGTATTATTGAAGAGAAAATATTTCACCTGCCAAGAATAAAAATTAAAGACTACTTGAAGTTACTGTATTAGTTGAGATGTGCAAAGAACCACTGGTAACAACCAGCTGTTTAAAAAAAAAAAAAGAAAAAACTTCCATATTTCCAAGTACAGGAGGCCAGGAGAAAATAGCGGCTTTACCAAAGTCTTTGATGCTTAAATAGAATACAGTTAGACTGACTTTTGGTATACATACCACTGATTACTCTGTATGCAGTTATGCAAGCTATTCTCTGATGTCAGCATCTGCAGTTTAACAAGTGGCCATCTGCTTCTAAAGGACTTGGTTAGATTTAAGAAATTGGTTAGGTTTTGCCCAGCTGCAGATTTTGAAAATGTTTTCAGAGTGGGTCCCCTTTAGTAAATAGTATTTATAAAACTCTAATGTAAGATTAGAACCTAGACAGCATATTAAAAAGCAGAGACATTACTTTGCCAACAAAGGTCCACCTAGTCAAAGCTATGGTTTTTCCAGTAATCATGTATAGATGTGAGAGTTGGAATAATAAAGGAAGCTGAGCGCTGAAGAAAAGATGCTTTTGATCTGTGGTGTTAGAGGAGATTCTTGAGGGTCTCCTGAATTTCAAGGAGATCCAACCAGTCCATCCTAAAGGAAATCAGTCCTGAATATTCATTGGAAGGACTGATGCTAAAGCTGAAGCTCCAATACTTTGGCCACCTGATGCGAAGAACTGACTCATTGGAAAAGACCCTGATGCTGGGAAAGATTGAAAGCATGAGGAGAATGGGATGACAGAGGATGAGATGGTTGGATGGCATCACTGACTTCGTGGACAGGAGCTTGAGAAAGCTCTGGTAGTTTGTGATGGACAGGGAAGCTTGTTGTGCCACAGTCCACGGGATCGCAAAGAGACACGACTGAGAGACTGAACTGAATGTAAGACTGAACCCACCTCTAAACCCAAGATATGTTTCTTTATTGTAATGTCCTGAATGAAATAGAGGACTTGATATATACTGTAATTTAAAATAAATGCTGTGGCTGTCTAAAATATAATTAGTAGGAAGAATAACTAAGCTAATTTTTCTTAGTTTCCAAAGTTGTTTGAGAATTCACATATATTCTGATAGTTAAATTTTTCTTTTTTTTTTCATTTATTTTTATTAGTTGGAGGCTAATTACTTTACAATGTTGTAGTGAGTTTTGTCATACATTGACATGAATCAGCCATGGATTTACATCTATTCCCCATCCCGATCCCCCCTCCCACCTCCCTCTCCACCCGATCCCTCTGGGTCTTCCCAGTGCACCAGGCCCGAGCACTTGTCTCATGCATCCAACTGGGCTGGTGATCTGTTTCACCATAGATAATATACATGTTTCAATGCTGTTCTCTCGAAACATCCCACCCTCGCCTTCTCCCACAGTGTCCAAAAGTCTGTTCTGTACATCTGTGTCTCTTTTTCTGTTTTGCATATAGGGTTATCATTGCCATCTTTCTAAATTCCATATATATGTGTTAGTATGCTGTAATGTTCTTTATCTTTCTGGCTTACTTCACTCTGTATAATGGGCTCCAGTTTCATCCATCTCATTAGAACTGATTCAAATGAATTCTTTTTAATGGCTGAGTAATATTCCATGGTGTATATGTATCACAGCTTCCTTATCCATTCATCTGTGGATGGGCATCTAGGTTGCTTCCATGTCCTGGCTATTATAAGCACTGCTGCGATGAACATTGGGGTGCATGTGTCTCTTTCAGATCTGGTTTCCTCGGTGTGTATGCCCAGAAGTGGGATTGCTGGGTCATATGGCAGAGAAGATGCAAGAAATGTTTAATAAAGACTTAGAAGAAATAAAAAAGAGTCAATTAAAAGTGAATAATGCAATAAATGAGATAAAAAACACCCTGGAGGGAACTAAGAGTAGAATAACGGAGACAGAATATAAGATAAGTGAGGTAGAAGATAAAATGGTGGAAATAAATGAAGCAGAGAGGAAAAAAGAAAAATGAATCAAAAGAAATGAGGACAACCTCAGGGACCTCTGGGACAATGTGAAACGCCCCAACATTCGAATCATAGGAGTGCCAGAATAAGAAGACAAAAAGAAAGGCCATGAGAAAATACTCGAGGAGATAATAGCTGAAAACTTCCCTAAAATGGGGAAGGAAATAGCCACCCAAGTCCAAGAAACCCAGAGAGTCCCAAACAGGATAAACGCCAGACAAAACACCCCAAGATACATATTAATCAAATTAACAAAGAACAAACACAAAGAACAAATATTAAAAGTAGTAAAGGAGAAACAACAAATAACACACAAAGGGATTCCCATAAGGATAACAGCTGATCTATCAATACAAACCCTACAGGCCAGAAGGGAATGGAAGGACATACTGAAAGTAATGAAAGAGAATAACCTACAACCTAGATTACTGTACCCAGCAGGGATCTCATTCAGATATGAAGGAGAATTCAAAAGCTTTACAGACAAGCAAAAGCTGAGAGAATTCAGCACCACCAAACCAGCTCTTCAACAAATGCTAAAGGATTTTCTCTAGACACGAAACAGAATGGTTGTATAGACGTGAACCCAAAACAACAAAGTAAATGGCAATGGGATCATACCTATCAATAATTACCTTAAATGTAAATGGGTTGAATGCCCCAACCAAAAGATAATTAATTTTTAGTAGCACCATTCTCTAAGGAGAACTCCAAAATCAGGAACTAAAGATATACCTTAACCCTCTACCACAGAGAGTAAATGTTCTCAAAGCAAACAGGAGACTCAGGTCAGCTTAGCACAGGTAAGAAATTGCTCCTGTGACAAAGGTACAGTGACACCGAGGAAGCTACTTCTTTTGTGTGTGCAGGTCATCCAAGCTTCTAAGCAGAACTTCTGCAATCTTAAGAAATAAAATTTTACAAACCAAATTTTTTTTACAAGCACAGTATTTCAGTTTATGTTGAAAAACAATTTTTAGACTAACTAGGACTTCACTTTGAGATGACCTGAAAATTATTTAACATACAGATTTTTCATGAGCAGATTCTTTATCTGAAGAATGGCAATAAAAAAGATAACTTGACTGACTAATGGCTATAAGCTGTAATACCCTGATATATCAATAAAAAGAGATAGCCCAGAAAGGACACCGCCTGAATGGATGTTACATGGGACCCAAGGAAACTGGTCTATCTTTTTTCCAAGTTCCAGAAAATGTCTTTAGATATCCTAATATCATAGGTAAGGCTCTAATCATAAACTTGTTTCACCATAAACTTGCTTTCCCTGCCTTCTGGTCCAGAAAAAATTTTATAACAATGGTGATGTTTACATTGACTTCATGCATTATGTGTTGACCAGAAAAATTTTTCCTTTTACTTTTATATAAAAGATGACAGTCAAGTCAGTCTCCAATTCTCAAATGAAATATTTCTAGAATCCCACAAAGATATCAAAAGCTATATTACAAATGCAAGTCAAGAATATTAATTCAGGTCCTGACAATCCCAGAAAAAAAATTATACAAATAAAATAGGCATGGGGAACTCATACATAATATAAGGCAACAGGTAAGAAGATAGGAAGAGATTCCCAGTTATATGCCATAAAGTACACATTCCATAGACTAAGGAAATTTGCACAAATAAAGTAGGCAACTCCTTGGTCTATAACATCAGAACTGATTTCTAAAGAGGCACACAAGGCTCTTTTTCCTCTTGGCTTCCATCATGACCATTAATATTTCTCCCCTTTTTGTTCTTGAAATGCAGTGAAATAGGCAGCAGAACATATAGGATATGTCTCACAGTATTCTCAAACTTCTCCTGCAATGTATTGACAGGATAAATCCTGGGAAAAGGGCCATCTGTACTGCAGTTTGTCTTTCATGACTTTCTTCAAGGGAAAAATTATAGACTTTAAATATTCAGACATTAATATTCCTGTGTAGAATCAGATAGCTGGGTCCCAAAAGTTAATATCCCTTTGTAGAATCAGATAACCAGGCAATAGAGGGAAATAAGATACCTCCCCCTCAGTCTAGCAGTACCAGACCATTAAAGTACACCAGACTTCAGAAATAATGGTAAACAGCTAAGTATCTCAAGCAAAACACCAACGTAATATCAAAGAGAAAGAATGCTAGGAGCACTCAAGTAGAACCTGAGGGTAATCAAAGAGAGATAATCTGTATTGTTTAATGCAAAACCATAGAGGTGAATGAAACTCATTATTTCAAAACTAATGAAAGAGAAATGACAATAACGAGCCTTTCAAAAAATTTCATGGTCAAGGGATAAAGAAAACAAATCTAATGTAGAGGGCCCGGGTTCAATCTCTGTTCAGCGAACTAGATCCCACATGCCACAGTTAAGACCCGAGGCAGCCAAATCAATAAATAAATATTAAAAAAAAAAGAAAAGAAAAGAAAACAAATCTATGCTTAAGAAAAACTTCATCTAATAAGGAAATTTTAGTGACCATCTGCTTTGTATAATCACTTTAAATCAAGAAAAAAATCAACTTAGATTAGTGAAAAAATGAAATAAAATGTGTAAAAGACTAATGGGAAAAAAAGTCACTTCAAGGTACAGAATATTAAAGAAAAATGGGTATCAGAAGAGTTCAACCAAGCCAAATAAAAATCCTGGAATAATAATTTTCATCCAAAACCAGAAACAACAAAAGTGACTCTATAGATTGTTAGATCAATGATGCAACATTCAAATCTTAGATAGTAACATTATCTTATGTATCTTGTGTATCATAGTACATAAAGTACTTTGATTTAAAAAAATTTTGATAGGAGTTTAAAGTAGTATATCATTTTGGAAGGCTATACCCATTCAGGTCTTCTGCTCTTTTTTGTGATGTTTATTTTTTTAATATTGAGTTGTGCAAGTTGTTTATGTATTTTGAATTTTAATCCCTTGTTGGTCATATCATTTATAAATGAAAGATTACACATCATGCTCAAGATTCCAAAAAATTATATGATGGTAGATACCAAACCAGAACCTTGTTTCCTAACTACCAGTGTTTTATCCTATAGCAGTGTGGTACATTCTAAAATGCTTTGCATTAGACAGAAAAAAGTCTAAATTCCAAGCTTCTCTTTTATAGCTGTATGACTGTGGCCATATGAAATGAATTGCAGTTAACTCATTTTAAAACTGGAAAGAAATAATTACTTCATACATTATGAAGTACCACCCACAGTTGTTATAATCTTGTAAGTGCTCAAATATTAAGTCAACAACTGTTCAATTAACACTTACTATGATCCAGGCACAATGGTAGATGTTGAAGCTTTAATGCTTAGCAAGACACAATGTAGATTCTATCCATACAAAACTGAAAACCCAGTGAGAGAGATAATAAAAACAATTACTATGAAGAAAATGGATGGATTGCAGTGGTAGAAAATAATGACAGGGGGAGATGGGTAGAGATAAAGAATGGTTAAAAGGAGTAACTGAAGTAGTTAATGATGGCACACCAGCATGAGCAGATTGACCAGTCTAGATTTGAACCATTACAGCTTGAACTAGTATGTTGACAACAAGGAGAGAGTTGACAGAAGGTGAAGTTGGGAAATACAATAAACATGATTTCTTGATAAGACAATAAGAGAAAATGAGAATAGTGGATGAGTCAGATTTCTGGCTTTATTAACTGGGTAGATTTCTGAGATCCCTATAAAAAGTCCAAGTGGAGACCTCTGAGAAGCCTTTTGGATTTCAATCTGTGACTCAGTGAAGAGATAAAGCACAAGATATAGCTTTAATAATACTTTAGGTATTCATTAGTATATAGATGGTAGCTGAAGCAAAGGAGAGACATAGATCACTTAAGGATAGAAAGCATAAAGTATGAAAAGGGCTCAAGGTGTAGCCCTGGAGCATTTGAATAGTGAGTAAAAAGAAAAAACACAACAACAAAAATAACAGTGCAAGACAGATAAAGGTTTGATGAAGTTGAAAAATCTTGAGTATGACATCATTTTAGTAAGGAGAAGATCATTTATAGAGGAAGTGGTTCATTGTGTTTCATAATCCATGAATAAGTTTTTAATCATAGTGAAAACAACGTTTGAAATCCATATCTTTTCTTTTTGCCAGTGCAGTTGGCTACCTCCCTTTCTTATGGGCTGCATTAGTCTATCTGGTCATTAATTAAAGAAACAAAAACCCACCAATGAATTCAAAATGAATTATATGAGGGAAAGTTTCCATTCCTCCATAAAAACATCTTCTTTCACTGCATTCTTTTTTATTGTGGTAAAAGCACAAATTTTTAGCACTTTTAGCAACTTCTACTTGTACATTATATTGTTAAATATGTTCATTATTGTACAATAGATCAAGAATTATCATCTTGCAAGATGGACAGTCTAGATCCATTGAACAAAAATTTCCTATATCCTCCTCTCCCCAGTCCTTGGCAACCACTTCGTTTCCACTTCGTTGGCGACTCCTACTTCGTTTCCATAATTTTACTACTTTAGATGCGTCCTAGGTGGATTCATACAGTATTTGTCCTTTTGTGATTGGCTTATTCCACTTAGCATAATGTCCTAAAGGTTCCCCCGTATTGTCACATGTGACAAGATTTAAGACTAACTCCTGCAGCTCAATTTCAGAAAAATACATGACCCAATCAAAAAATGGGCCAAAGAACTAAACAGACATTTCTCCAAAGAAGACATACAGATGGCTAACAAACACATGAAAAGATGCTCAACATCACTCATTATCAGAGAAATGCAAATCAAAACCACAATGAGGTACCATTACACGCCAGTCAGGATGTCTGCTATCCAAAAGTCTACAAGCAATAAATGCTGCAGAGGGTGTGGAGAAAAGGGAACCCTCTTACACTGTTGGTGGGAATGCAAACTAGTATAGCCACTATGGAGAATAGTGTGGAGATTTCTTAAAAAACTGGAAATAGAACTGCCATATGACCCAGCAATCCCACTTCTGGGCATACACACCGAGGAAACCAGATTTGAAAGAGACACGTGCACCCCAATGTTCATCGCAGCACTGTTTATAATAGCCAGGACATGGAAGCAACCTAGATGCCCATCAGCAGACGAATGGATAAGGAAGCTGTGGTACATATACACCATGGAATAGTACTCAGCCATTAAAAAGAATTCATTTGAATTAGTTCTAATGAGATGGATGAAACTGGAGCCTATTACACAGAGTGAAGTAAGCCAGAAAGATAAAGAACATTACAGCATGCTAACACATATATATGGAATTTAGAAAGATGGTAATGATAACCTATATGCAAAACAGAAAAAGAGACACAGAAGTACAGAACAGACTTTTGGACTCTGTGGGAGAAGGCGAGGGTGGGATGTTTTGAGAGAACAGCATCAAAACATGTATATTATCTAGGGTGAAACAGATCACCAGCCTAGGTTGGATGCATGAGAGAGACAACTGCTCAGGCCTGGTACACTGGGAAGACTCAGAGGGATCAGGTAGAGAGGGAAGTGGGAGGGGGATTGGGATGGGAAATAGATGTAAATCCATGACTGATTCATGCCAATATATGACAAAACCCACTACAATATTGTAAAGTAATTAGCCTCCAACTAATAAAAATAAATGAAAAAAAAGGACTAACATCCCAGTGTTTGTATATACTATATTTTCTTTATCCATTTATCCATTAATGTGTGGTGCGTCTGAGGTCATCTCATTGTGATTTTGATTCTATTTCCCTGATGCTTAGTAATGTTGAGCATATTTTTATGTGCTTGTTAGCCATTTGCATATCTTCTTTGGAGATACTTCTATTCAATCCATTTGCCCATCTTTTAATTGGGTTTTTTGATTTGTTAGAGTTGTAGGGGTTCTTTATAGATTCTGAATATTCGTCTCTTATCATACATGGTTTTCAAACATTTTTTTTTCCCATTTCATAGGTTACCTTTTCAATCTATTTTTTTTCCTTATGCTCAGCAGTTTTTAAGGCTGACATGCTCCTAGTTAATTTATTTTACTTTTGTTACCTGTGCTATTGATGTCATGTTGAAGTTTCATATACAGTTTTTAATCTATTAACATTTCACTAAGCTTTTGTTTTTACTATTGTGAAAATGAGGACACTTAAATGTTAAACTGACATGTTCAGTGTACTTTTCATCTCTATTGAACAATCACAATAAATTTTAGATTTTATGTGCAGTACAGGCTTTCAGAAATCCTCGGCCATAAAGCCAGGCCTGTCTGGCCTACTCTAGAACAACATATGGCCTGCTTAATTAATGGCCACTCTGTGGTGACATCAATAACATGTGTTCTACAATTCAGTGATTTGAGCAATCAACAGGATTTTACTGAGATCAAGGGATCAAGGATTGATTAAATTTAAAGTAGGAAAAATTAGAAAAAAACTGAATTAATATCACTTACAGATAGTTTTATTCTTTGAATGTGCTGAAAGACAAGTCCTAAGTCTACTACAACAAAAGTGTTCATCAAGGTCACTGTCCTAACCAATACACAGAATCAATAGTCTTTCAATTGATAAATAATAACTAGCTTAAAAATTAAATAAACCTCTAATTTCTAAAGAAACAAATGTGAAACATGTAGAAGTAAACTCAATGTGAAATGCATAAACTGTACTGAAGAAAGCTATACAACTCAATTAAGACACAAGAGAAGACATGAGTAAAAAGAGAAGCATATTTTGATTTTGGATTGGGAGATACAACTTAGTAATAGTGCCAATTATTCCAAATTAAACTACAAATTTTATGCAATAGCACTTGAAATTTAAACAATTTGGGAACTTGACAAAATGAGAGTAAAATTTATGTGGAAATAAACATTAGAGATTACCCAGCAAAATTTTGAGAAAGGAGGCTGACTGGGCCCATAAACTCTACTAGATATTAAAATTTATTACAAAGCTGCAATAATTAAGGCAGTATGTTACTGGCTCAAGAATAGACTGACAGATTGTTCTAACTGAAGAGAGTAGAGAAATAGGCTTTCCTTTAAATATAGAATTATTTAAAAATAGAAACAAGTTTTACCTGAAGTTAAACCTCTTAGAGGCTCAAAGAAGACTGAACTAAAAGTCTCACTTCTTGGTTGGCCAACAGCCCAAAGCTTAATTAAGGCAACTCTTAATATTAAGTGACAATCCTTACCAAAGTACTGATAATCCCTTCTATCCAATACAATTTTTATTTCCACAGCCATACATCTACGCTTTACTCATATGCTGTCTTTCTCTATCGCTTGAGATATATATACACACACACACATACCGTATATGTGTATATATGTGTATATGTGCATATATATATAGTTGCAAGAATATAAAAAGATAAATATGCTCAACATTAATAGCATTTCATGAACATTTTCCCATTTTTCCATATAACCCTAATAGTGAGTAATTTAACAGTTCTATATCATTCTAGGGTGAAAATATATTTTTTTTTTTAAAACAAAAAAAAGCTAACACTAAGATAGGCATGTTAATTATCTGAGTGATGGTGTTGGTTTCACAAATGCGTACATATGTCAAGACAATATCCAGTGATGTATTTTATTTTTTTATTTTTATTTTTTTTAAATATTATTTTATTAGTTGGAGGCCAATCACTTTACAACATTTCATTTCTCGGGCCTGGTGCACTGGGAGGACCCTGAGGAGTCGGGTGGGGAGGGAGGTGGGAGGGGGGATCGGGATGGGGAATACGTGTAACTATATGGCTGATTCATGTCAATGTATGAAAATACTTTTAAAATTTGTTCTATATTCATTTTTTTCAGTTCATTAAATAAATAGCATAGAGCTGTTTATCTCTTCCAATTATTCTCTTGTAATATACTTTGGAAGGTACATTTCTATAACAAATGTTTAAGTAAATTGCCATCTGAAACGAATGTACATTAAGGTGTTTAACTACATTTTCATCATGTATTCATTTTGTCCATTTCCATAGTGAAAAGATTTCAATTATATCTTAATCCAAGTTGCACAGATTGATAGTGATGCTGACCAATTTTATATTATATATGTAATTTTGTTTTAATTATTATCCACATATTAATTTGTTTCTATATATATCAGAGGTAATCATTCACTGTTAAACCAGAAAACTTAGTCATGTTATATTTGATAGAAAACTTTTCAATTAAGCAGTGATGAGCCCAATAAAAATTAACATGATCCAAAGGGATACATGTACTCCAACATACATACATTGCAGCATTGTTTACAATTGCCAAGACATGGAAGTAATGTAAAAGTCCATCAACTGCAGAATAGATAAAGAAGATATGGTACAATTATACAATGGAATATTACTTAACCATTAAAAAATGAAATAATGCCATCTGCAGCAACATGAATGGACCTGGAGACTGTCATAATGAGTGAAGTCAAACAGAAGGAGAAATATCATATGGCATCCCTTAAATGTGGAATCTGAAAGACTCAGAGTATGAACTTATCATTGAGGTAGTGGGAAGGAGCAGTGCGAAGGATGGAGGGAAAGGATAGTTAAGGAGTTTGGCTGAACATGTACACACTACTATATTTAAACTAGAAAACCAACAGGGACCTACCATATAGCACATAGGACTCTGCTCAATTTTATGTGGCCGCCTGGATGGGAGGGGAGCTTGGGGGAGAATGGATACATGTATATGTATGACTGAGTTCCTTCACTGTTCATCTGAAATTATCACAACATTGTTAATCTGCAATGCATGTGTGCATGCTGTCACTTCAGTCATGTCCAACTCTTTGTGAACCACAGCCCACTAGGCTCCTCTGTCCATGAGATTCTCCAGGCAAGAATACTGGAGGGGTTGCCATGCCCTCCTCAAGGGGATCTTCCCAACCCAGGAGTTGAATCTGTGTCTCTTACATCTCCTGCATTGGCAGAAGGGTTCTTTACCACTAGTGCCACCTGGGAAGCACTAATTAGCAATAGTCCAACAAAATAAAAAGTTTTAAAAAACTTAATTTTATAAAAAATATTAATGGAAATTACAAATTTTCAGTAAATATATCAAAGTTTTTTTTTTTTTTAAGATCAAACAGCAAAAAGCTAAAAATACCTAAGTGATGAAAAGTAGGAGAAAAATGGGAAGAGAAAAAGTTGCTTAGGTAAAGGGTTCTCAAGAGTAGCCCTGATAGTTTGTCCTTATAATAATGGGACATCTAGGAAAGAGCAGCAAGAGAACAACAAACTGCTTTCTAGAAAAAGATGAATTACTAACACTGACTCAAGGACAAACAAAATCCAGAGACCTATAATCATTTTAAAATTTCATTAGTATTCTAAAATCACTAATAAAGCACCATACTATTGTTAGCAAACATTCTAAGGATAAATAATTTATGTAGGATAGAGTTTAAGAGCAGAGATCATGAAGAGCTGCTAGACTCATTTTATGAAGCCAATTCAACCTCGATACAAAATCAGATAAGGATAATCTATGAAAGGAAAATAATTGGCAAGTTTCATAGTAATTGAACATTTTTGCAAAAATCTAATGTTCAGAATACCCAGTAACACATTTATGTAAATTTTGGCCATAAAGCAAATATAGGAGTATTTGTGTTGTGTATAACTGCCAATATAATACATGTATTTAAAAATGTGGATATGAAGGCTCGTCTTACCTTCGGGAGAGTGGTTAATCTGGATAGAGATGAAAAAAGGGATCAGGAAAGGTAGTAAAGTAGGTTTCAACTGTGTATCTACTTTTTTAAATATATAAAATTCCAAAGCAAATACTGCAAATGTTAACATTTGTCCAACGTGAGTTAGGTCACATATGTTTATTATTCTTTGAGCTTTTCTACAAGCTTGAAAACTTTCATAATGAGAATTGTGAATACAGAATGTTGATCTCCATAACAGGAGAAACCTCAAATGATTTTTCTCCTGATCCCACACAGGTCAGCTTAAGAGGAAGAGAAATTGGAAACTGCAAGTATAAATAACCATTTCAAAAGGTTTTACTTTAAGGGGGAACAGAACAATATTGAAATAGGTAGAGGGAGATAAAGGGTCCAAAGAAAGGCTATGGAAACATGGCAGGAATAGTATATTTAATGCTGAAGGGAAATATGCAATAGTGCAAAAGCTAATTCAAGAGAGGGAAGAATTTCTGGAAGTATGTCCTCAACTAGGTGAAAGGGAATGAGATTTACTATGGTAGAGAGGTCAACTGTAGACACAGATGTAGGTAGTTGATAATGATGTTGGGGGCTTGTAGATGTTGTCTTCTGATTGCTTGGCTTTTCTTGGTGAAGTAGGAATACGTAGAGAAAGTGGAATATGGAAAGGTGGTAGTACTTCCAGGCAGTATTGAAGATTCATCTGAGGAGAGGTGTTATGAATTTTAAGTGAAAACTATTGTATGCTTAAGTGTTTTCCATCAGTCACGTTCAGCTGCAGGTGGGGAAGAATCTAAGTTAAAATGAGGATTTTGCTTTTTTCCTGGATCACTAGAGAATGCAAGAGGAACAAGAAAGTTGAGTATAAGCAAGTGATTTTGATGACAGACCTTGGAACTGAAGCTGAGTATTGAGAAGATAAGGACATGGGGCAGGTGAAGGACAAGATAAAGGTGGCAGGATCAATGGGTTTGAGGTCGCAATGAGGGTTAAATATGGTTGGAAGTGTGTAGGAGAGAGGGTGACCTGAAAATACGGGTTCTTGGTCACAGACTGAGGTTTATGAAATGGAATTTATAGAGGGCTCTCAGTTTATTGGTAATGATACTGTCTAGAAGAGCAACATGGGAGTGAGCAGCTAAGGTAGAGTGGAGGACAAGATCCTTTGGTGAAGAAGAGAGTCATGGGTATTGAGAAGATCATGCATGAGGACATTAAAATCAAGGATTATGAGAGGAGTTATGACAAGCTGGTTTTAGCCAAGATGAAAAATCCCCATTTTTTAGGTCTCCCCTTTGACAACTAAAAAATCTCACAACAAAAGGAAAATGGAAGGCTTTAAAAGCCTTTAAAGGGTTGAAAAAAGACTGCATAGAAAAAAAAAAAAGACTGCATGGGGGGAACACATGTAAATCCATGGCTGATTCATGTCAATGTATGGCAAAAACCACAATATTGTAAAGTAATTAGCCTCCAACTAATAAAAATAAATGAGAAAAAAAAAAAAAAAAGACTGCATAGGGATCTTGAAACTTGAGGAATGACACGGTAGTGTGTTCTCTGTTTTGTAATTGCTTTCATGTATCCTGAACAGGGTACCTAAGAAGCCTTCAACCCAAGCCATCAACAGGCACAGATAAAAATGATTAAAAAAAAGCCTCTTTCCCCAAGCCAAAGGGCTTGAAAAACAGTGGCTTTGAAACAAAAAGCCTTTTAGACAATACCCATCTGGCTCCAGTCAAAACACCAATGGCAAATGCACAGCCCCATCTCTGGTTTCAGCTGGCCTGAGGAGGAAATCCATATTCTCAACATTTCCCCCCCAACTGCACAAAAAAGCCGGCGAGTGTCCCTGTTCCCCCAGTGGTGTAGTGTTGGTAAAATCATGAGTAGATCACATCACCCAGCCCACACTTAGAGGCAGGCGATGGTCTGATTGATTGCCTAAGTTAGATTAGGTGCAGCAGAGCAAGGAGCTGCTCTTTCATCCCCTACCCAACAGAATTAGGTGACACTGTTAGCACAGATAAGCAAGCTGAACTTCAGCTCCCACCTAGCCACAAGCAGACTTCACGATGATGCGTGAGTCACAGCCAATCAACACTCTTCTTCCCTCCTGCCCATCCCAAGTTTCAGCAGATCTATCATGTAGCTGACCCTCCACCCTCAATTGGTAGCAACAAGACTCAGGAGGTGGTAAGGGGAGTGGACACAATTTCCCCCCTGCTGGTGTCAGTGAGGCCCAATGGGGGAACTTAGCATCCACACCCAACTGGCAGCAACAGACACACTGAACAATATGGTGTGAGGCAGTGTGAGTCAGCATGACTGTGCTTCTCCCTGCCCTTGTGTCACCGGGTAGGACACTGAACACCCACATCCAAGCAGCATCAGTAAGGTATAAGGAAGTGCTGCCAGGTGGAGCTAACAACTTTACATCCCCCTCCTTCAGTGGCATGAGCCCAGGGTGCAGCTGAGTTTACACCACAAAGAAGGACCAAAGAATGAGACACTGTAAATATTGGGCCCCAATTTCTGTGAAGCAGCCAGTAAGCCTAGTGGGCAAGCTGAAATTCCACTCTATGCATGCATCACGAGGCTGTTTTTCAGGACTCCACATTTGCTGGAGAGGTGTTGGTGAGACCCAGGGAAGTTGAACCCATGTGCCCACCAAAATCTTACACTACATCTTGACAGGGGAAGTCCCTGCTAAGAGGCACTATTAAATATGATCCACAGTATTGGAATTCAACATCTTAGTCTGTTCAGACTGCTGTGACAGGATATAATAGATTCAGTTCAGTCACTCAGTCATGTCTGACTCTGTGACCCCATTGACTGTAGCACGTCAGGGCTCCCTGTCTATAACCAATTCCTGGAGTTTACTCAAACTCATATCCATTGAGTTGGTGATGTCATCCAACCATCTCATCCTCTGTTGTCCCCTTCTCTGCCTGCCTTCAATCTTTCCCAGCATCAGGGTCTTTTCAAATGAATCAGTTCTTCACATCAGGTGGCCAAAGTATTGGAGTTTCAGCTTCAGCATCAGTCCTTCCAATGAATATTCAGGACTGATTTCCTTTGGGATGGACTGGTTGGATCTCCTTGCACTCCAAGGGAGTCTCAAGAGTCTACTCCAAAACAAAGTTCAAAAGCATCAATTATTCAGCGCTCAGCTTTCTTTATAGTCCAACTCTCACATCCATACATGACTACTGGAAAAACCATAGCTTTCTCTAGGCAGACCTCTGTTGGCAAAGTAGTGTCTCTGCTTTTTAACATGCTGTCTAGGTTGGCCATAACTTTTCTTCCAAAGAGCAAGCGCCTTTTAATTTCATGGCTGCAGTCACCATCTGCAGTGACTTTGGAGCCCAAAAAATAAAGTCTGTCAGTGTTTCCATTGTTTCCCCATCTATTTGCCATGAAGAATTACTCACAGTTCTGGAGGCCAGAAGTCCAAGATCAAGGCGCCAGCTGATCTCGTACCTGGGTCATAGATGGCAGTCTTTTCACTGTGTCTCACACAGAGGAAGGGCTAAGTAATCTCTCTGGGGCCTCTTTAAAGAAGGCGCAGATCTTGTTCATCAAGGTTCTGCCCTTGTGTCCTAATCACCGACTCCCCAAAGATCTCACCTCCAGATAACAGCATGTAGGGGATTTGGTTTCAACATATGAACTTCCAGGTGACACAAACATTCAGTTTATAGCAACATTCCCCCAAAGCCAGGATACAAAAATAAAAATTAATCAAGAACCAGAAAAAAATAAACTCAACACAAATCAGAAAAAGCAACCAACAAATCCCAAACACATACAGTGTATGTTCCCCAGCCACAGGGAAATCTAACTGGAAGTCAACGATGTCAAAATATTCTTTAAGGACTTGAAAATTAAACACTTATAAATAATCCCTGAGTCAAAGAATAATTCTTAAGGAAAAGAGAAATACTTAGAGCTTAATGATAATGAAAATACCGTATGTTGAATAAGATAGGACAAAGCTAAAGCAATGCAGAGTTAAATTTTTAACATTAAATCCTTAGATTAGAAAGGAATAATCAAAAATCAGTAATTTCCCACATCAAGAAATTAGCAAAGGGCAAAATAAATTTTATTCAAGAAGTAAACAAAAGGAGCAGAAATTAAGAAATTGAAAATAAAGAGCTATAGAGAAGAATCAACAGAAAAGCTGTTTTTTTACGTATCAGTAAAACTGACAGACCTCTAAAGAGACCAATAATTTAAAATTTTAAAACATAGAATCCAACATCAAGAATGGGAAAAGTAATATCACTATGGATCATGCAGTCATAATAAGGATAAGGGAATGTCATGAACAGCTATAGGTACACACATAAATTGGAAACTGAGGAGAAATGGACAAATTCCTTGCAAACCACAAGCTCAAACTACTGAAGTTCAACCAAGATTAAACAGACAATCCGAGTCATCCTCTAACCATTAAAGAAGTTGAATTTGCAATTAAAGAACTCCTGCAAAGGAGATCTCCAGGCCCAGATGGTTCACAGGAGAATTCCACCAAATATTTAAAGGGGAATTGACTCCAAATTTACATAATTTCTTCTAGAAAGCTGAAGAAGAGTCACTCCCGAACTCACCTTATGAGGTTAGTGTTACCCTGTTACTAATATCAGGCTGAAGTAGAAAGGAAAAAAAAAACTTAAAAGGAAAAAAAACAACTATATGTCAATATCTCAAACAAAGCTGCCAAATTCATCAACAGAATTTTGAAAATCAAACCTGGCAAAGATAATTGCCATGAGCAAGTTGTTTTTATTCTATGTGTGTAAAACTAGTTCAACATCTGAAAAGTCGGTTAATGTAATCCACCATATCAACAAGATTAAGAAGAAAAACCACATAACGTTAGTAACTGTAGAACAAATGTTTGATAAAATCTAATGCCTACCACGATTAAAAAAAAAAAAAAAACTCAGCCAACTAGGAGAAGAGCACTTTTTTCATTCTCACAGAGAGCCCACTACATCTAAGAACCAACAATGGTACATCAAATACTTTCTTGTTTTGGGGATATTTTTGACTTACCATTTGCTGCACCTCCCCCACCTCTATGTTTGATGCATCTCTGATGTTTTTTGGCCATCCTGTCCTATTTATAAGATACGTGATTACATTGTGCCCACCTGGATAAGGTAGGCTCCACTCCTAATTTAAGGTCACCTGATGACTAACCTAATTATATCTGCAAGTTGCTTCACAGCAGTACCTAGTTTAGCACTTGATTGAATAACGAGGTATAGCAATCTTGGAAATTTAAAGTTATGCCTAAAAAATGGCAATAAGTGTCAAATTCAGAAAAATCTCCATATGGACAGGGACAGGAAGTTTTAAAGGATGAATTCTATTTAACTATCTTCCTTTTTTCTATTCCTATATTTATTAAATATTTACTGAATATATGTACTCAGATTGTGCCAGATGAAAGGGATAAAGAGGTGAATAAAATCCAGTCCCTACCTTTGTGGATCTGATAATCTTGCAGCAAATACCTAGAGGTAAAATTTTGTGGTGGATCCCAAGATATGAAAAGACATGATGCAGGAAGAAGAATGCATTGGGGCAAGTGCTGTGACAGCTAAAAAGATGGGCACCTGAACCAGATTAAAGAACAAAGTTAACAATATACAGTTTTCCAGACCTAAGGTTATATCTAAGAAATAGGAGGCAGGTGAAGAAATCTTAAGGCAGGGTATGTGAAACCTGGATAGAGATCACAGGGATTTAAAAAAAAAAAAAAAAAGTAAAGCTCAATGGGAATGGTTTTGATGAGAGGCTGGAGAAGGACCTGTAATACTTCAGGTTTCTGGTCCATAGTAACCATCATTGCTATGGTTCTTATTTTAAATATATAAGATAAATGTTTATATTTCTTAAATTAATTTATTTTTTATTGAAGGATAATTGGTTTACAGAATTTTGCTGTTTTCTGTAAAACTGAAGAATTTATTTACAGGGCAACAATGGAGAAACAGACATAGAGAATAGACTTATGAACATGGGGGAGGGGAGGAGAGGGTGAGATGTATGGAAATGTTTGTATTTTATAAGCAATAACTTTTAAAATTATAATTGTTGATAGCAAATATTCTTTCTTTCATTAACTATTGAAGGGAAAGGAGGATGCTGAAAGTTAGGTAACATTTAGTTATACAACCAAACAAATATTTCCCTATGACCTCTGGGCACATATTTAAGTCCATCATTTATGGGAACCACTGCAGTGCCCAGTTTATACAGTTCACACTACTGGGATCCTATTTTTCCTCCCCAAATAAAATCTTCCTCCATAAGGACTTTTCCTTTTATTTTTAACTTAGGAGGAACAGATTAGGGTGAGGAGACATTTCACTGTGGGGCAAGTGAAAGACTCCTGAAGAAAACAATGGGGGTGACTATTTTGACATTGAACATACTGTCTTAAGATGTTTTGGGTGAAAAAAAAATGTTCCATGAAAATAAAATCCAGGTCAGCACCAAATATCCTGGTGCCAGGTCAGGAAAACATTGTACCTAGTGCACAGGTAATCTAACTGGCTATATTCAAAAGGTTCTAGAGAGATTATTTCAGATATAATGTGTATCATGATCTTCAATTTAAGTCTGAATTTGGCAATAAGGAGTTCATGATTTGAGCCACGGTCAGCTCTCAGTCTTGTTCTTGCTGACTGTATAGAGCTTCTCCATCTGTGGCTGCAAAGAATATAATAAATCTGACTTCGGGATGTGTAGAGTCTTCTCCTGTGTTGTTGGAAGAGGGTGTTTGCTATGACCAGTGTTTTCTCATGGCAAATATCTATTATCCTTTGCCCTGCTTCATTCTGTACTCCAAGGCCAAATTTGCCTGTTGCTCCAGGTTTTTCTTGACTGCCTACATTTAGCATTCCAGTCCCCAATAATGAAAAGGACATCTTTTCGGGGTGTTAGTTCTAGAACGTCTTGTAGGTCTTCATAAAACTGTTTAAATTTAGCTTCTTCAGTATTACTGGTTGGGGCATAGACTTGGATTACTGTAATATTGAATGGTTTACCTTGGAAATGAACAGAGATCATTTTGTCATTTTTGAGATTGCATCCAAGTACTGCATTTCAGACTCTTTTCTTGACTATGATGGCTACTCCATTTCTTCTAAGGGATTCTTGCTCACAGTAGTAGATATAATGGTCATCTGAGTTAAATTCAGCCATTCCAGCCCATCTTAGTTTGCTGATTCCTAGAATGTTGACATTCACTCTTGTCATCTCCTGTTTGACCACTTCCAATTTGCCTTGATTCATGGACCTAACATTCCAGGTTCCTATGCAATATTGCTCTTTACAGCATCGGGCTTTACTTCCATCACCAGTTACAGCTGGGTGTTGTTTTTTCTTTGGCTCCGTCTCTTCATTCTTTCTGGAATTATTTCTCCACTGATCACCAGTAGCATATTGGGCACCTACCGACCTGGGGAGTTCATCTTTCAGTGTCCTATCTTTTTGCCTTTTCATACTGTTCATGGCATTCTCAAGGCAAGAATACTGAAGTGGTTTGCCATTCCCTCTCTGGTGGGCCATCTTTTGTCAGAACTCTCTACCATGACCCGTCCATCTTAGGTGACCTTACACGGCATGACTCATAGTTTCATTGAGTTAGACAAGGCTGTGGTCCATGTGATCAGATTGGTTAGTTTTTTGTGATTGTGGTTTTCAGTCTGTCTGTCCTCTGATGGAGAAGGATAAGAGGATTATGGAAGCTTCTTGCTGGGAGAGATTGACTGAGGGGGAAAGTGGGTTTGTTCTGATGGGTGGGGCCATGCTCAGTAAATCTGAAAAAAATTGAAGAAAGTAGGGAAAACTATTAGACCATTCAGGTATGAAATAAATCAAATCCCTTAATATTATACAGTGAAAGTGAGAAATAGATTCAAGGGATTAGATCTGATAGACAGAGTGCTTGAAGAACTATGGACGGAGGTTCATGACATTGTACAGGGGGCAGGGATCAAAACCATCCCCAAGAGAAAGAAGTGCAAAAAGGCAAAATGATTGTCTGAGGAGGCCTTACAAATAGCTGAGAAAAGAAGAGAAGTGAAAGGCAAAGGAGAATAGGAAAGATATACCCATTTGAATGCAGAGTTCCAAAGAATAGCAAGGGGGGATAAGAAAGCCTTCCTCCGTGATCAGTGCAAAGAAATAGAGGAAAACAATAGAATGGGAAAGACTAGAGATCTCTTCAAGAACATTAGAAATACTAAGGAAATATTTCATGCAAAGATGGGCACAATAAAGGATAGAAATGGTATGTACCTAACAGAAGCAGAAGATATTAAGAAGTGGCAAGAATACACAGAAGGACTGTACAAAAAAAGACCTTCATGACCCAGATAATTATGATGGTGTGATCCCTCACATAGAGCCCAATATCCTGGAATGTGAAGTCAAGTGGGCCTTAGGAAGCATCACTACAAACAAAGCTAGTGGAGGTGATGGAATTCCAAATGAGCTACTTCAAATCCTAAAATATGATGCTGTGAAAGTGCTGCACTCAATATGTCAGCAAATTTGCAAAGCTCAGCTGTGGCCACAGGAGTGGAAATTGTTAGTTTTCACTCCAATCCCAAAGAAAGGCGATGCCAAAATCGCTCAAACTACCACATAATTGCACTCATCTCACACACTAGCAAAGTAATGCTCAAAATTCTCCAAGCCGGGTTTCAGCAGAACATGAACCATGAACTTCCAGATGTTCAAGCTGGATTTAGAAAAGGTAGAGGAACCAGAGATCAAATTGATAACATTCACTGGATCATCAAAAAAGCAAGAGAGTTCTAGATAAACATTTACTTCTGCTTTATTGACTATGTCAAAGCCTTTGACTGTGTGGATCACACTAAATTGTGGAAAATTCTGAAAGAGATGGGAATATGAGACCACTTGACCTGCCTCCTGAGAAATCTGTATCCAGGTTAGGAGGCAACAGTTAGAACTGGACATGGAACAACAGACTGGTTCCAAATAGGGAAAGGAGCACGTCAAGGCTGTATATAGTCACCCTGATTATTTTACTTATATGCAGAGTACATCCCAAGAAACTCTGGGCTGAGTGAAGCACAAGCTAGAATCAAGATTTCTGGGAGAAACATCAATAACCTCAGATATGCAGATGACACTACCCTTAATGCAGAAAGCAAAAAAGAACTAAAGAGCCTCTTGATGAAAGTGAAAGAGGGGAGTGAAAATTTGACTTAAAACTCAACATTCAAAAAACTAAGATCATGGCATCTGGTCCCATCACTTCATGGCAAATAGATGGGGAAACAGTGACAGACTTTATTTTCTTGGGCTCCAAAATCACTGCAGATGGTGACGGCAGCCGTGAAATCAAAAGACACTTGCTCCTTGGAAGAAAAGTTGTGACCAACCTAGACAGTATATTAAAAAGCAGAGATATTACTCTGCCAAGAAACGTTCATCTAGTCAAAGCTATGATTTTTCCAGTAGCCATGTATGGATGTGAAAGTTGGACTATAAAGAAAGCTGAGCACCGAAGAATTGATGCTTTTGAACTGTGGTGTTGGAGGAGACTCTTGAGAGTCCCTTGGACCAACCAGTCCATCCCAAAGGAAATCAGTCCTGAATATTCATTGGAAGGACTGATACTGAAGCTGAAGCTCCAATATTTTGGTCACCTGATGTGAAGAACTGACTCATTGGAAAAGACCCTGATGCTGGGAAAGATTGAAGGTGGAAGGAGAAGGGAATGACAGACAATGAGATGTGTGGATGACATCATCGACTCAATGGACATGAGCTTGAGCAAGCTCCATGAGTTGCTGATGGACAGGGAAGCCTGTCCTACTCCCATCTGTGGGGTTGCAAAGAGTCAGACACAACTCTGCAACTGAACTGAACTATGTGTCATGAATACTCTTAAAATGACTTAAGGCTTAGTCACTCTTAAATGGACTTCCCTGGTGATACTAGTGGTATAGAACCCATCGACCAATGCAGGGGACATAAGAGATGCGGGTTTGATCCCTGGGTCAGGAAGAATCCCTGAAGGGTATGGCGATCCACCCCAGTATTCTTGCCTGGAGAAGCCCATGGACACAGCAGCCTGACAGGCCACAGTCCATAAGGTCACACAGAAGCAACTTAGCATGCCCACACACTTAAATAGTGCAAAATGAGAGATGATTAGACAGAGGTCATCTTAACATTCAGTTCCAGTTCTGATTCTTCTAGGAAGTTTTCCCTGACCATGCTCCCTTTTAGCTATTAATGCTGAGCCAGGTGCCTCTTCTTTTCTGTCTGACCATAAGGTCCGGTGCTTCTTTCTGTTGTAGCATATGTCTCCTGGAGGTGGGAGAGTGCTGGTATTTTAAGATGGACCTTAATCTCCACACGCACAATCGAAATGAATATACTTGAAAGTGAAAGTCGTTCAGTTGTGTCCGACCCTTCACTGTCACGGTCTTCGTAGACCAGGACCTGGGGACTAGAGTCAATGAGAAGAAGGATGCAGGGGACCCAAGTCTCGAGTGAAACAAGAGTACTTTATTTTGCAGAAATGCATGCTTATATGTCTTCAATAAAATGATTACTCAGCCATTAAAAAGAATGAAATTCCACCAGTTGTAACAAAATGGATAGTCCTAAAAGGTCACTGAAGGGAGTCACAGAAGGGAATCCAAGCAGGTGCTCTTTCA
The DNA here is from genome assembly GCF_963930625.1 of Muntiacus reevesi. Lineage (NCBI taxonomy): Eukaryota > Metazoa > Chordata > Mammalia > Artiodactyla > Cervidae > Muntiacus > Muntiacus reevesi. The sequence continues at coordinate 106,898,962 of NC_089271.1, forward strand.
AACGATCTCAGTCCTCAGAACTGCCTGCAGCTCTGCTCGTTCCTGTTCTCCAGGAACTGATAAGGAACAGAGAGTCCTTGAGAAACAGCACACAAAGGAAGAAAACAATGTATTGGATCCCTTAAAGTTGAACATCCCCTGACATTAATAGCTAAAAGGGAGCATGGTCAGGGAAAACTTCCTGGAATGTCTAGTCCATGAAATTCTCCAGGCCAGAATACTGGAGTGGATAGCCTTTCCCTTCTCAAGGGGATCTTCCCAACCCAGTGATCGAACCGAGGTCTCTGCATTGTGGGAAGATTATTTACCAGCTAAGCCACAAGGGAAGCCCCCAAATACTGGAATGGGTAGCCTATCCCTTCTCCAGCAGATCTTCTCGATCCAGGAATTGAACCAGAGTCTCCTGCATTGCAGGTGGATTCTTTACCAACTGACCTATCAGGGAAGCCCTGAATAAACTTGAAAATGAGGCAAACCCCACATTGGGCCCCTGGTCTGTGAAGTAAGAACTGTCATGTTAGGGAAGACCATACAGAAACCCCTGAAATCACCTGAAAATGACACTAAATCAAAACCTTATAATCATGAGGGAAGATATGGTTAAGATTAGTGACATCATTAAACATCTGAAGGATACAGGAGTCATAGCCTTTATAATTCTATTTAATTTTCCAATCTGGATCCTGCAGAAAATGGATGGATCCTGAACAATGACTGAATACAACCAAAAGTAGTAACCTTCAGTGCAGGAACTGTGCCAGACATGGTACCTTTGCTGCATGCACAGTCATGTCCAAATCTTTGTGACCCCATGGACTGTAGCCACCAGACTCCTCTGTCCATGGAATTCCCCAAGCAAGAATAGTGGAGTGGGTTGCCATTTCCTTCTCCAGGGGATCTTCCTGACCCAGGAATTGGACCCATGTCTCCTGCCCATGTCGCTTGCATTGCAGGCAGATTCTTTACTGCTGAGCAACCAGGAAAGCCCTTTGCTAGAGCATATTAATAAACCCTCTGATGCATCCCATGCCACCACTGATTCAAGGGAAACATTCTTTTACATTCTAATTAACAAAGTGTATCAGAAATAACTTTCATTTATATAGAATCAATAGCATACATTTATAATATCTTGGCTCTGTTAACCTTCTTGCACTCTGTTATAATCTGAAGAAAAAACAAATATTTTTTCCTTGAATTTACTCTTAATTTTCATATATGACATATAGCAATGTTAATTATATTTATCTTGTAATTAAAAAAAAAAAAAAACTAAGATCTGCACTTAAACTAGTCAAATTCTCCAAGAATTAAACAAAGAGCAATCAAGTGGAGATACTGGGGATTGAACCCAGGATCTCATACATGCAAAGCATGTGCTCTACCACTGAGTTACATCCCCAGGCTGGTGTAATCCTTGATAGTAAATCTTGTCAGTGTATAACCGAAGAAACATTCCTGAACCAAATTGTTTTGAGAAAACAGCATCGAAACTTGTATATTATCAAGGGTGAAACAGATCACTAGCCCAGGTTGGATGCATGAGATAAGTACTCGGGGTTGGTGCACTGGGAAGGCCCAGAGGGATCGGATGGGGAATACATGTAAATCCATGGCTGATTCATGTCAATGTATGACAAAACCCACTACAATATTGTAAAGTAATTAGCTTCCAACTAATAAAAATAAATGAAAAAAAAAAGCAAATACTATGTCATATGGATATAATTTTGATAAAGGAAACTGGAGAATATCATAGACAGTAGTTCAATTATGGCTTCATAAGAGATATAATATTGCTGGGTCATATGGCAGTCCTATTTCCAGTTTTTTAAGGAATCTCCACACTGTTTTCCATAGTGGCTGTACTAGTTTGCATTCCCAGCAACAGTGTAAGAGGGTTCCCTTTTCTCCACACCCTCTCCAGCATTTATTGCACTGGGAAGACCCAGAGGAATCGGGTGGAGAGAGAAGTGGGACGGGGGATCGGGATGGGGAATACATGTAACTCCATGGCTGATTCATGTCAATGTGTGACAAAACCCACTGCAATGTTGTGAAGAAATTAGCCTCCAACTAATAAAAATTTAAAAAAAAAGAGATATAATATTTTATCCTTCATAGAGGGAGTAAAGCCACAATTAACAAAAGATTTTCATAGAAGTGAGAGCAGGTTATATGGAGAAAACAAAGACAGAGGTATGATGATCCAGGAATCCATTCCTTTATGAGGATCCAATTAAATTATGTATTATTTACATGTTGCATTGTAAAAGTGATATAAGCTCACTTGATACTTTATAATATATATGTATAATATTTGAGATAACAGCTTTTCCATGTAGGGTTACTCTTTTCCAGTCTTTCTTTCAGAATGAATTGGATATACAGTTCTCTATTCTATTTTAGTCCTATTTGCATTATCTAATCTACATTTTCCCCACATTTTTCCAAATAAAATTTAAAGGTCTGAATTTTACATGATTATATGAATATGCTCTAATGTATTTTATCCCATTCCCTACACTTAAATGTTTAAATTTTTCTATTTCTTCTTATTATACAATAAATCTGGGGAGGCCATCAGTATTTATTAATATATGTCTATATTTCTGATTATTTCCTTATAATATAGTCCCCAAAGTGTATTAATGTCTACATTAGAATGCTTGAGATTTTTTGAACATTGCTATAGATTGCTGTTTTTCTCCATAAGTTTATAAAATTTGTACTGAAGTTCAACCAGCAATATTTGGTGCTTTTTAAAAATAATACCTTGTCATAACTGAATATCTGTATCCTTTTAGAATTCAATAGGTAACAAATGGTATATCATAAATATTTAGTTTTGCATTTCTGTGATCATAGTTTTCAATGTTTATTTCATAATTTTAACTTTGGATGTATATAGCCATGACTTGTTTAGTTCCTACTTTTCAAGCATCTCAGCTTTCTTATTAATATATGAAGTTTTAATAATAAAATTTTGAAAATGCTTTTAAATTTTCCAACCATTACAAAAACAAAAATCCTCTTTCCCCATATGTATCTATTGCTAACACTTTTCCTGATAGTACAATTTTACTTCATATAACATTTTTTGATCAATAATCAAAACTGAATTGACAAGCCAGGGTTCTCATTGCAGACTCCACCATATCTTTCTTTCTGTGTGACCTTGAAAATGTAGACAACAGATTTTATTCTAATGCAGAGACAGCAGGTGCCCACCCATTCATCCATTCACTCATTTATTCATTCTTAAGTCTATTATTTTAATTAGTACCCCATGGAGAGAACTTGGAAACTTTCCATCCTTACGCCTCTCCCAAAGCTGCTGGATGCCTGAAATGTAACCATTAGAGAATCATTTTAGGGATTATTGATCTGGAGACAGAGCTATCAAGAGGTTCAACTATAAAAAGTCAAGCAACAGGCAAATAACTGCCTCCTTCTAGCCATTCCATTCCATTCTTCCACTCCCCTCCAGTACACCAAGCAGGGCTTTGGGGAAAATTCTTTCTGTAGGATCTCTTATCCCTTTCTTCTCATTTCACACCTTTTGATTTATATTGGGAGGATCACGGTGAGGTTTCATGAGGTTTATTTGGCAGTAAAGAAGGGTTGCTTTCCTGAATAGTTGTAGGTAAGAAGCTCAGGATACAGTGTATTTCATGCCCACTCATCTCATGAGGTATTGGAGTAGGAGTTCCATTACCTTTCTCCTGAATAAGAGTATCTTTCTCTTCTGGGTGGTAGGTGGGTTTGGGTCTGGATGCATCTGTCTCAGGGCTAGGACTAAGGTGAAAGGTCAGGACAGAGCCTAGGTTAGGATGAGGGAAGTAACTAAGCTATGCGAGTGCAGGGTTGGATCCTGTATTTACGTAAAATTTTGTCCATCATAGATTTTTTCATTGATTTAGAATTTTTAAGACATGACATTAAAAGAATGTGAATTTTTATTTACTTTTTGATTTTTTCCCCTTTTTTGCCCTGTTGTGCACCATGTAGGATCCTAGTTTCCCAACATGGATCAAACCCTGTACCCCCTGCAATAGAAGCACAGTTTTAAACATTGGACCACCAAGCAAGTCTGATTTACTGACGTTTTCATGGCCCCTAAAATTGTGTGTCCTGATTGAGTGTTTCAGATGCTTGAGCCCAATCCTGACCCTGACTTTATTTCCTAGAGATGGAAGGGGCTTATCATGACCTGCAAACTCAGTGTTAACCAGAGCTGGATGATTCCCAAATCCAGTCCCCAGCTGTCACTTTAAGAGACCATTTTGGCTTTCTTCCATACTGATCTGCTCTAGCACTGGGTGTATTCCACATGTTTGAATCTATGCCCTGGTCTGTGTCTATCGTGTGACAACTTGGCAATTATTTCTCATTTGGCATTTATCTTGGCTGAACAATAGGACAAGAGAAAATGATACCATGTACTCCAGAACCTTCCACAGTCTTTGGTTCAGTAATTTAACATAGGTGGATCTGGGGATGGTAGGGGGGAAGGACATATTCCTTCCAGGTTCTGAAGCGGCAGGGGCCTGCAGAAGGTATACTATTAAACAGGGATTCCCAAGCCTAGTTACATAATACAATTACCTAAAGAACTTTCAAAAATACCTATGTCTGGGTTCTATCCTCAGCCTTTCACTTAATTGGTCCAGGGTAGGGCTGAGTAAATGGGGTTTTGCAAAGCTCCTCAGAGGACATTATTGTGAAACCAAACTCGAAAATCACTATGTCTGGATGGCAGAGGAATAGGATGGGGAGACCACTTTCTGTCACACAAATTCATCGAAAGAACATTTGAACGCTGAGAAAATTCCACAAAACAACTTCTGAATGCTGGCAGAGGACATCAGGCACCCAGAAAGGCAGCCCATTGTCTTCCAAAGGAGGCAGGAAAAAATATAAAAGATAAAAAGAGAGGCAAAAGAGGTAGGGATGGAGATCGATCCCATGAAGGGAGTCTTGAAAAAGATAGAAGTGTCCAAATACCAGGAAACACTCTCACTGGTGAGTCTGTGGCAAGCCTTGGAATCTCAGAGGGCAACATAACCGGGAGGAAAAATAAGTAAATAATTAAAACCCACAGATGATGTGTCTAATGGCAACTCCCAGTGGAGAAGCAGCACAGACCCTCGCATCTGCCACTAGCAAGCGGGAACTGGACAGGGAGGCAAGGGCTGCATTGCTTAGGGTAAGGACCAGGCATGAATGCCCCAAGGGCACTCTGAGGGGACTAACTTGAGATAGCAACCCAGACTGTGGGATAGCTATCCCAAGACACTGCCAGGCCCGCTCACAGAACAAAGGCCTGAGCTGAGCTAGCCAGATGCAGACCGGCCCATCCCCCACCAGAGACAGGCAGGCGAGGGCAGCCAGAGCTGGAAGGAGGCAATCACGGCCGCAGAGAGGCATCATCTACCAAACTGCAAGCAGGCTTCATTGCTGACCAAGACTTTTTTAGATTCTGGACCATCGACATCCGCCAGAAGCATTGCAGCCAGAGATCAGCTCCCCAGAAGAGACACACAGCACACTTGAGAAGGCGGGCCAGTTGCACATCCGGAAAACCAAGTGGTTGGGACGGGGGAGGAGACAAGACATAGCCCCTAACTGGGGGTGATTGTGCTTGCCAAGCACCTGGTCACCTGAGCTGCTCGGACCTGGTAAGGGCACAAAATGTAGGCCCAACCAAGTCTGCGCCTTTGTGGAGTACCCGAGAACCTGAACCTGAGCAGCTTGGACCTGGGAAGTGCATGCCACCCAGGGCCAGCCTCAGACAGTTCCAGGCAGAGCAACCTAGAGCCTGAAAAGTGCAGACTGGGAAAACACACTTGCTCTGAGTGGGGGCAAAACCAGTGTGGCTGAGACACTGTGAGCACTCCCCACACACCCCAGTGATATTTCCTTACAATGTTCCTCCCTTTCCACAGCACAGATGAACAAGTAAGCCTAAAAAAGTGGCCACTATCACCCCCTTGTGTCAGGGCAGAAATTAGACACTGAAGAGACCAGCAAACAGAAGAAGCTAAAATAAACAAAGGGAACCGCTTTGGAAGTGACAGGTGTAATAGATTAAAACCCTGACGTTAGCACCGACTACCTAGGAAGGGGCTTATAGATCTTGAGAAATATATGCTGGATGAAGGAACTATCTGAAAATGAACTGACCCCACACTGTCCACAACACCAGAGAAAGTCCTAGATATATTTTTGCTATTATCACTTTTTTTAATTTTAATTTTTTTTATTTTTAAATCCTCTATTACTCCTTTTTCATTTTTATAACATACCATTACTTTTCTTAAAAAAAAACTTTTTAAAGCAAACTTCATATATATTTATTTTATAATTTTTTGACATTGTTTTTCTCTTTAATATTGTATTTTTGAGAATCTAACTTCTACTCTAGATTTTTAATCTTTGCTTTTTGGTATTTGTTATCAATTCTGTACCTGTAAGAACCCAATCTTCAGTACCCATTTTTACTAGGGAGTACGATAACTGGCTTGATTGCTCTCTCCCCCTTTGGACTCTCCTTTTTCTCCACCAGGTGGCCTCTATTTCCTCCCTCCCCCTTTTCTTCTCTACCTAATGCCGTAAAGCTCTTTGTGTGTTCTGGGCTGTGGAGAACACTTAGGGAACTGATTACTGGCTAGATCTGTCTCTCTCCTTTTGATTCCCCCTTTTATCCTCCTGGGGACCTCTGTCTCTGTCCTCCCTCTTCTCTTCTCTGTGTAACTCTGTGAACATCTCTGAGTGATCCAGGCTATGGAGAGCACATAGGGAAGTGATTATTGGCTAAAATACTCTTTCCCCTTTTGATTCCCCCTCTTCTCCTCCTGGTCACCTCTATCTCCCTCCTCCCTCTTCTCTTCTCCATGTAACTCTGTGTACCTCTCTGGGTGTCCCTCACTGTGGAGAAACTTTTCATCATTAACCTAGATGTTTTACCATTAGTGCTGTATAGATGCAGAAGTCTTGAGGCTATTGTAAGAATGAGACTTAAAACCAGAGGCAGGAGGCCTAAGTCCAAATCCTGAGAACACCAGAGAACTCCTGACCCAAGGGAACATTAATCGATAGGAGCTCATCAAATGCCTCCATACCTACACTGAAACCAAGTATCACCCAAGGGCCAACAAGTTCCAGAGCAAAACATACCACGCAAATTCTCAAGCAACACAGGAACGTAGCCCTGAACTTCAGTATACAGGCTGCCCAAAGTCACACCAAACCTATTGACATCTCAAAATTCATTACTGGACACTTCATTGTACTCCAGAGAGAAGAAATCCAGCTCCAACCGCCAGAACACTGACACAAGCTTCTCTATCCAGGAAATCTTGACAAGCCACCCATCCAACCCCACCCACAGTGAGAAATCTCCACAATAAAGAGGAACCATTACTGCCATAATACAGAAAGGCCACCCCAAACACAGCAATCTAAACAAGATGAAAAGGCAGAGAAATACTCAGCAGGTAAAGGAACATGATAAATGCCCACCAAACCAAACAAAAGAGGAAGAGATAGGGAATCTAACTGATAAAGAATTCTGAATAATAATAGTGAAAATGATCCAAAATATTGATAATAAAATGAAGTTACAGAATAATAGCCTGGAGACAAGGATCAAGAAGATGCAAAAGGTTTAACAAGGACATAAAAGAAATAAAAAAGAATCAATATATAATGAATAATGCAATAAATGAGATAAAATACACTCTGGAGAGAACCAACAGTAGAATAATGGAGGCAGAAGATAGGATAAGTGAGATAGAAAATAGAGTGGTAGAAATAAATGAAACAGAGAGGAAAAAAGAATTAAAAGAAATGAGGACAACCTCAGCGATGTCTGGGACAGTGTTAAACACACCAACATTCGAATCATAGGGACCCAGAAGAATAAGACAAAAAGAAAGACCATGAGAAAATACTTGAGGAGATAATAGTTGAAAACTTCCCTAAAATGGGGAAGGAAATTGTCACCCAAGTCCAAGAAACACAGAGTCCCAAATAGGATAAACCCAAGGTGAAACACCCCAAGACAAATATTAATCAAATTAACAAAGATCAAACACAACAAATATTAAAGCAGCAAGGGAAAACAACAAACAACACACAAGGGGATTCCCATAAGGATAACAGCTGATCTGCCAATAGAAACTCTTCAGGCCAGAAGGGAATGGCAGGACATAGTTAAAGTGATGAAAGAGAAAAAGCTACAACCCAGATTACTGTACCCAGCAAGGATCTCATTCAAATATGAAGGAGAAATTAAAAGCCTTATAGACAAGCAAAAGCTGAGAGAATTCAGCACCACCACACTAGCTTTCCAACAAATGCTACAGGTTTTCTCTAGACAGGAAACACAGAAAGGATGTATAAACTCGAACCCAAAACAAAAAAGTAAATGGCCACGGGATTATACTTATCAATAATTACCTTAAATGTAAATGGGTTAAATGTCCCAACCAAAAGACAAAGCCTGGCTGAATGGATACAAAAACAAGATCCCTATATATGCTATCTAGAAGAGACCCACCTCAAAACAAGGGACACATACAGATTGAAAGTGAAGGGCTGGAAAAAGATATCCCATGTAAATAGAGACCAAAAGAAAGCAGGAGTAGCAATACTCATATCAGATGAAATCAACTTTAATACAAAGATTGTGAAAAGAGACAAAGAAGGACACTACATAATGATCAAAGGATGAATCAAAGAAGAACATATAGCAATTATAAATATATATGCACCCAACATAGGAACACCACAATATGTAAGACAGATGCTAACAAGTATAAAAGGGGAAATTAACAATAACACAAAAATAGTGGGAGACTTTACTTCCCCACTCACACCTATGGATAGATCAGCTAAACAGAAAATTAGCAACAAGGAAACACAAACTTTAAATGAGACAATAGACCAGTTAGACCTAATTGATATCTATAGGATATTTCACCCCAAAACAATGAATTTCACCTTTTTATCAAGTGCACAGGAACATTCTCTGATAGATCACATCCTGGGACATAAATCTAGCCTTGGTAAATTCAAAAAATCTGAAATCATCACAAGCATCTTTACTGACCACAATGCAGTAAGATTAGATATCAATTACAGGAGAAAAAACTATTAAAAATTCCACCATATGGAGACTGACCAACACACAAATCAAAGAAGAAATTTAAAAAAATCAAAATATGCATAGAAATGAATGAAAATTTAAAAATAACAACTCAAAACCTATGGGACACTGGAAAGAACTTCATAGCAATACAGGCTTACCTCAACAAACACGAAAAAAGTCAAATAAATAACCTAACTCCACACCTAAGCAACTAGAAAAGGAAGAAATGAACAACTCCAGGGTTAGAAGAAGGAAAGAAATCGTAAAAGTTAGGGCACAAATAAATGCAAAAGAAACTAAAGAGACGATAGCAAAAATCAACAAAGCTAAAAGCTGGTTTTTTGAAAAAATAAACAAAATTGACAAACCATTAGCAAGACTCATTAAGAAACAAAGACAAGAACCAAATTAACAATATTAGAAATGAAAATGGAGAGATCACAACAGACAACACTGAAATACAAAGGATCATAAGAGACTACTATCAGCAGCTCTATGCCAATAAAATGGACAACTTGGATGAAATGGACAAATTCTTAGAAAAGTATAACTTTCCAAAACTGAACCAGGAAGAAATGAAGATCTTAACAGAGCCATCAAAAGCAAGGAAATCGAAACTGTAATCAGAAATCTTCCAGCAAACAAAAGCCCAGGACCTGATGGCTTCACAGCTGAATTCTGCCAAAAATTTAGAGAAAAACTAACACCTATCTTACTCAAACTCTTCCAGAAAATTGCAGAAGAAGGTAAACTTCCAAACTCATTCTATGAGGCCACCATCACCCTAATTCCAAAACCAGACAAAGATGCCACAAAAAAAGAAAACTACAGGCCAATATCACTGATGAACATAGATGCAAAAATCCTTAACAAAATACTAGCAAACAGAATCCAACAACATATTAAAGAAATCATACACCATGACCAAGTGGGCTTTATCCCAGGAATGCAAGGATTCTTCAATATCTGCAAATCAATCAATGTAATACATCACATTAACCAATTGAAAGATAAAAACCATATGATTATCTCAATAGATGCAGAGAAAGCCTTTGACAAATTTCAACACTCATTTATGATTAAAACTCTACAGAAAGCAGGAATAGAAGGAACATTCCTCAACATAATAAAAATTATATATGACAAACCCACAGCAAGCATTACCCTGAATGGTGAAAAACTGAAAGCATTTCCCCTGAAATCAAGAACAATACAAGGGTGCCCACTCTCACCACTGCTATTCAACATAGTGTTGGAAGTTTTGGCCACAGCAATCAGAGCAGAAAAAGAAGTAAAAGGAATCCAGATAGGAAAAGAAGAAGTGAAACTCTCGCTGTTTGCAAATGACATGATCCTCTACATAGAAAACCCTAAAGACTCTACCAGAAAATTACTAGAGCTAATCAATGAATATAGTAAAGTTGCAGGATACAAAATTAGCACACAGAAATCCCTTGCATTCCTATACACTAACAATGAAAAAACAGAAAGAGAAATTAAGGAAACAATACCATTCACCATTACAACAAAAAGAATAAAACAATTAGGAGTATATCTACCTAAAGAAACAAAAGACCTATACATAGAAAACTATAAAACACTGATGAAAGAAATCAAAGAGGACACAAACAGATGGAAAAACATACCGTGTTCATGGATTGGAAGAATCAATATTCTCAAAATGGTTATTCTACCCAAAGCAATCTATAGATTCAATGCAATCCCTATCAAGCTACCAACGGTATTTTTCACAGAACTAGAACAAATAATTTCACAGTTTGTATGAAAATACAAAAAACCTCGAATAGCCAAAGTAATCTTGAGAAAGAAGAATGGGACTGGAGGAATCAACCTGCCTGACTTCAGACTCTACTACAAAGCCACAGTCATCAAGACAGTATGGCACTGGCACAAAGACAGAAATATAGACCAATGGAACAAAATAGAAAGCCCAGAGATAAATCCATGAACCTATGGACACCTTATCTTTGACAAAGGAGGCAAGGATAAACAATGGAAAAAAGACAACCTCTTTAACAAGTGGTGCTGGGAAAACTGCTCAACCACTTGTAAAAGAATGAAATTAGAACACCTTCTAACACCATACACAAAAATAAACTCAAAATGGATTAAAGATCTAAATGTAAGACCAGAAACTATAAAACTCCTAGAGAAGAACATAGGCAAAACATTCTCCGACATGAATCACAGAAGGATCCTCTATGACCCACCTCCCAGAATATTGGAAATAAAAGCAAAAACAAACAAATGGGACCTAATGAAACTTAAAAGCTTTTGTACAACAAAGGAAACTATAAGTAAGGTGAAAAGACAGCCCTCGGATTGGGAGAAAATAATAGCAAATGAAGCAACAGACAAAGGATTAATCTCAAAAACATACAAGCAACTCCTGCAGCTCAATTCTAGAAAAATGAATGACCCAATCAAAAAATGGGTCAAAGAACTAAACAGACATTTCTCCAAAGAAGACATACAGATGGCTAACAAACACATGAAAAGATGCTCAACATCACTCATTATCAGAGAAATGCAAATCAAAACAACAATGAGGTACCATTACACGCCAGTCAGGATGGCTGCTATCCAAAAGTCTACAAGCAATAAATGCTGCAGAGGGTGTGGAGAAAAGGGAACCCTCTTACACTGTTGGTGGGAATGCAAACTAGTACAGCCACTATGGAAAACAGTGTGGAGATTTCTTTAAAAACTGGAAATAGAACTGCCATATGACCCAGCAATACCACTCCTGGGCATACACACTGAGGAAACCAGATCTGAAAGAGACACATGCACCCCAATGTTCATCGCAGCACTGTTTATAATAGCCAGGACATGGAAGCAACTGAGATGCCCATCAGCAGACGAATGGATAAGGAAGCTGTGGTACATATACACCATGGAATATTACTCAGCTGTTAAAAAGAATTCATTTTAATCCATTCTAATGAGATGGATGAAACTGGAGTCCATTATACAGAGTGAAGTAAGCCAGAAAGATAAAGATCATTACAGCATACTAACACATATATATGGAATTTAGAAAGATGGCAATGATAACCCTATATGCAAAACAGAAAAAGAGACACAGAAGTACAGAACAGACTTTTGGACTCTGTGGGAGAAGGTGAGGGTAGGATGTTTTGAGAGAACAGCATGTATATTATCTATAGTGAAACAGATCACCAGCCCAGGTGGAATGCATGAGACAAGTGCTCGGGCCTGGTGCACTGGGAAGACCCAGAGGAATCGGGTGGAGAGGGAGGTGGGAGGGGGGATCGGGATGGGGAATACATGAAACTCCATGGCTGATTCATGTCAATGTATGACAACACCCACTGCAATGTTGTGAAGTAATTAACCTCCAACTAATAAAAATAATTGAAAAAATGAACTCAAAATGGATTAAAGATTTAAACGAAAGACCAGAAAGTTTAAAACTCCTAGAAGAAAACATAGGCAAAACACTCTCCGACATAAATCACAGCAGGATCCTCTATGATCCTCCTCCCAGAATATTGGAAATAAAAGCAAAAACAAACAAATGGGACCTATTTAAAATTAAAAGCTTTTGCACAACAAAGGAAACTATAAGCAAGGTGAAAAGACAGCCTTCAGAATGGGAGAAAAGAATAGCAAATGAAGCAACTGACAAAGAATTAATCTCAAAAATATACAAGCAACTCCTGCAGCTCAATTCCAGAAAAATACATGACCCAATCAAAAAATGGGCCAAAGAACTAAACAGACGCTTCTCCAAAGAAGACATACAGATGGCTAACAAACATATGAAAAGCTGCTCAACATCACTCATTATTAGAGAAATGCAAATCAAAATCACATTGAGGCATCATTTCACGCCAGTCAGAACGGCTGCTATAAAAAGTCTACAAACAATAAATGTTGGAGAGGGTGTGGAGCAAAGGGAACCCTCTTTCCCTGTTGGTGGGAATGTAAACTAGTACAGCCACTATGGAGAAAAATGTGGAGATTCCTTAACAAACTGGAAATAGAACTGCCATATGACCCAACAATCCCACTGTGGGGCATACACACCAAGGAAACCAGATCTGAAAGAGACACGTGTACCACAATGTCCATCGCAGCACTGTTTATAATAGCCAGGACATGGAAGTAACCTAGACGTCCATCAGCAGATGAATGGATAAGAAAGCTGTGGTACATATACACAATGGAGTATTACTCAGTCATTAAAAAGAATACGTTTGAATCAGTTCTAATGAGATGGATGAAACTGGATCCTATTATACAGAGCGAAGTAAGTCAGAAAGTAAAACACCAATACAGTATACTAACACAAATATATGAAATTTAGAAAGATGGTAATGATAACCCTGTGAGACAGCAATAGAGACAGACGTATAGAATAGTCTTTTGGATTCTGTGGGAGAGGGTGAAGGTGGGATAATTTGGGAGAATGGCATTGAAATATGTATATTATCATATGTGAAACGAATCTCCAGTCCAGGTTCAATGCATGAGACAGGGTGCTTGGGGCTGGTGCACTGGGATGACCCAGAGGGATGGAATGTGGAGGGAGGTGTGAGGGGGGTTCAGGATGGGGAACACATTTACAACCATGGCAGATTCATGTCAGTGTATGGCAAAACCAATACAATATTGTAAAGTGTTTAGCCTCCAATTAAAATAAGTAAATCTACATTTTAAAAAATCACTATGTCTTTTATCACTCAAGGGTCAGTGGAAGCTCACTCTGAAGGGTGTGGGAAGCAGACTGTTATGGATCTGAAGACTCCAGTGAGTAGTTTCTCAGAGTTTTGGTGAGGAAATATCTTGTACAGCTAAAACTGTTAACAGTGAGAGGGAGGGTGGGGAAAAGGTGTCAATATTTCCATAAGATTCAGACAGTGCTACATCCCAATAATATTCATTATCAATGCTGGGAGCTGAATACTGTTTTTCCCACTGAGTGCCAAAATTTTTGTTGAGGTGTATTTTTTTTTTTTTTAGTATAAGACTTTTTGTGCTTATAATCATAAAGAATCTCACCAATTGAGTTTCTAAATACATTTTAAACATTTACCAAGGAGCTTCTTCCAAAATGTGTATTCTCTTGGGTATATACCTATTAGGTATTTTGATGTGTGCATTGAATACCTTGAGAGACATGTTTCTGGTGCAAGTTTTTAGGCTAGAAGGTAAAATTTCCAGTAAACATCAATCTCAATTTCAAAGTCATCACTACTTGCTTTCAGAAAAACCCCTCCATTTTAGTGTTGGAAATAAGAATGCACCGATGTGGAGAGGGGCTGATATTGCTTCTCAGGTCGTCAATGACCATAATGACGAGAAGAAGCTGGAATAGTTTCTATCTTCATTACCCTAATAGGACTTTGAGGACTATTAGGGTAATGAAGATTAATAGTTCCATTATTCTTTCACTTTCATGCTAAACCAAAGCCACAGTTCATTGAGGAGACAAAGGTATTCCAAACATTATGTAATTGTCATTGACTGAGAACAATGAAGTACTCCATTTGGTTCCTTGCTGGATAACTAGAACTTTCACTGGTCTAGATGATGCTGCCAAAAATGATCACCATACTATCCTCTATTCTGAAGTTTATTAAAAGCAGCCCTTGCTTTGTTGCAATGTCTTGAGAGTCATGAAAGGATGGGATACCAGTGTTGTTTCTCTCTCCAACATTTTGCCAACTTTTAACCGAATTTTTGGTCTCACCATGCAGCTTGTGGGATCTTAGTTCCCCGACCAGGGATCAAACCTGTGCCTTTGGCAGTGACAGTGCAGAGTTCTAACCACTGGTCTGCCAGGAAGTCCCTGGAATTCTTGATAGAATAATTTTCTAAAACTTTGCACTAAGTTCAAATGACTTCCACTGGGAGGTTTTGAGTCATGCTAATTTTACCCAAAGAAATATTGATGTAGTATGTTTTTTCTCTTGTTTCACAACAGCATAATGGATGTTTACCTGGTACTTTTCCCAAACTGCTTCATGAACTTAAGTAGGTCACTTCCCTTCTTGGGGCCTCAGTTTTCATGTCAAAATTGTAGAGTTGAAGTGCATCATCTCAGAGCTCCCATCCAACTCTAAATATTCTGTGCCTTTGATTATTTCTAATTTAAATTGGGTGAAGTAATGCATGAAGTTTTTACTTTGTATATAGGAAGACAAAATAATTTTTCTGACAACAAATTCAGCCTATCAATGCTATAATGTTATCTTTGAACTTTCTCAAATTTATTTTTTTTTCTAAAGAACTCAAAGTACTTTGACATTTCTTAGACTTTATGATCTCTGAGGCTGAGTCTAAGCTTTATTTCATTAATTCTCACCATGGTTGTTCAAGCAAAGGTGATAGGAAGGTTATTATTCTTGCTTCACAGATGAAAAAAAAAAAAAAAAACAAGGTGAGTTAAATTACATTCTGCAAGGCATTGAGGGATAAAAGAGAAAACAAGGACAAGGAATCAGCCAGTATGGAGAAGAGAAGAGGGAAAGAAACAGAGACTGCTGGTAGCTGAATTTGGGTATGGGATGTGGGGACAGAGCCTATACAGGGCCTGTTGTCAGGGAGCTCCTTGAAAAAGAAAGAGTAGGAAGTAGCAGGAAGTAGTTGTCAGATGATCATAATTCTGTCTGCCCATCCCAGGCTGTAAGAACTTTTCTAAGAATTGCTAAATGTGAAAGTGGACCTAGTAAGTTTTCTAACACAATGTTTTACCCAATGCCTAATTTTCCTCTAAAAGCAGCAACAACTGCAAAGTCCTATAGTGCCTGGTATGTCCTGCACATTATCTTAGTTAAATATTCAGAGCAGGTACTACTATTGTGTCCATTGTACAACTAAAAAGCTGGAGTCTTGGTCCAGATCACACAGCCTTTAGGTGGCAAATCTAGCATGTGGATCTAGATCTGCCCCAGCTCAAATCTGTGCTTTACAAAAAAAAAAAAAAATGCGTTCTAACGCTTCTCCAATAACCAATATTCTAAAAGCTTATAGTATTAAAATTTCTATCTGCATACTATTTTGCTTTATAAAAATATATTTCAGTTCCTTCATGAATATGCTGGTACCTCTCTCACTTACTGTATGTACATAGTTAGAAAAGCCCTTTATTGCTTTCTTTCTATGAAAGTAATGAACCGTGATATGAAATAAATATAAATGGTATGCAATGTCTCAGAAATCCACTGCACTTTATTTCAACAAGTATGTGGGCAGGTCTCATTTGTACCACATGATATGCAGAGAAATATGAATATGAAGATAAATAATAAAACTTCTATCTTCAAACAATTTATTGCCACGGAAATAGGCCCCTTTCTTGGGCACAGAAACATGAGTGACTTCATTGTATCCCACTCATTGGGAGTGACAGCACGGATCCTGAACATTGATGTTTTTTTCTGTGTATCCTAGGGATCCTATGAGAAGTTATCTAAACAGCAGTTTCCTTCTATGAAATATTTTCTTGGACAGCTTTCACTGGTTGTTTCCTCAGGGCTGCAGTCACTTTTTAGTGGCTGTTGTGAAGAAACATTGAATAAATAATCAGTTGGAAAAGTCCTGTGTCAGGGCAGAGGAAGAAGTATATATGTATGTAAGTATGTATTCCAGACATGTGAAATAACATTATCAAATACTGAGTCTTCAATGGTGCATAGTTTAAGGTTGGCAAGATGTGGCTATTGATGAGGAGAAAAGTATAGGAGGAGAGATCAAAGCAGTTCTATAGAAGAAGATATGATGAGAGTAGAATTATTAAGTTGTGGAATACCATGTGGAATACCAAAAAGCACTTACATATTGATATGAACAAAATGGAAAGACATAAATCATTGCAGTTAGGAAGGTTGGGATCATTGCATACATAGTAGTTTTCTATAATCCAGTGGTTTCCAAAATGTGATTCATGGAGCACTTGACTTTTACAGAGTTCTCTCATTAGCCACCTCTGTAGAGTTAATATTGAGTAGGCCAAAAAGTTTGTTTGGGTGTTTTCCATAAAATTATATGGAAAAGCCTGAATGACTCTTTCAGCCAACCTATTATTTATAAAGTCAGTTCTATCTAGGGTCAAAAAAAATGTACACATGGAGTTAACTGTATTTCATAGCAAAACACACATAAGTGCTTGATAATAAAAAAGGTAAGATGCATTATTCAAAAGTTATAGGAATTAAAAGCTTCTTATGCAATTTACTTAAACTTTAAATAAATTTTAAAAGCATGGACTATGGATGTCAAGTAATATTTCCATCATTGCCTAAAGGTATATTCTTAAGAGTTGCAAAGCAGTCTTTGTTTCAAAATTCTGTGGCAACAGACAAGATTGATATCAAACTGAATAATTCATCAGCTAAACTTTGCTCATAGCCATTAGCAGTAATTCTGATGAGGATGCATACAGATAACTTGTTCAAACTTTTCTCCTAAGTTTAGCATTGAACTTGAACTGTTCCTGATTCAAATTTCACATGTTTGTCAGGATTTTCAATCTCCTCATTAGAAGAAAAAAAATCCAAGAATTCATAGACTTGAGAAAACATCCTATATTTCTTTTACATATGAAATATACATGGGTTAAAAATGCCTGATCCCTATATATTTAACATAACTTTATCAGATCCTTTTTGTGAAAGTACATCTTGAATCCCATAAAAAAAGTTTAAGAGATATGTACTGAATATTTATAGTTTTTTACTATCTGCCTATATCCAGTCTCAGTCTTCTCCACACAGTACTCCTTAGAAGCAGAGAAATAAGAAGTGCTAATTTCCTCATTTTTGGATGAATGCATTAAGGCTCCAAGAGTTTAAATGATTATCCTAAATTTACATGAATAATTCAGCGTTAAAACCAGCATAGCATGCAGGTTACCAAATCCAAGTTCAATGCTCATATGTCAAATCAGAATGTATTTTATGATTCATATTATCAATTCTTCAAAAATATTTTGAGACATTTTACAATAGATGCTACATACAAATAAAAATAATAACAGAAATAAAAAAGAATAAGATAATAAATATACATGAAGTCATAAGCTAATCCATATCCTTTGGTCAAGAATTTACTGTGGATTTAAATTTCCTTGCGGCAAAGTCAAAAGTTATATAATTTGTATCATTTGCCGAATAGAAAAATAAACGCATTGTGATATCATGTTACAACAATGCTAAAACCCCCAATGGCTTTCCATTGCACTTACAGATAATTCAGACTTCACATGTAGCCTACAAGCACAACATCCTTTGACTCCCATTATTTTTCTAGTCTCATCAAGTATTACTTTCCCCAGTGTTAACTACATTTTAATCTCTCTGTTCCTTCATTATGCCACATTCATTCCCATCTTCAGCTCTTTGGACTCACTATTCAATCCACTGGCAATGCTATTCACCCAGATAGTCACATGACTTGTTGTTCAGTCACTCAGTCATGTCTGACTCTTTGCAACCCCATGGACTGCAGCATGCCAGGCTTCCCTGTCCTTCACCTTCACCATTCACATGACTAGCTCTTTCTTATTATCTAGGTCCTAGGTCAAAAATCTTAGCTAGTCCTTATTTAAGTCTCAAAGAAAACATAATTTACCATCTCATCTAAATTAGTCATTTTCCAAGCTACTCCCTAATTAATTACCATGCCCTATTTTCTTCAAAGCACTTGACCCTCTCTGAAGTCTTCACATTTATCCTAATGTTTGTTTATTTCTCTTCCCCTCCAACTTGAGTGAAAATTTCACAAGTGTCAAATACCCATGTCTTTTTTTCCCTCACTGTTGGATCTCCAGCACCAAGGTCAGAGCCAACTGGCCACTCAATTTTAAATGAATAAAGTCATTGAGATGAACCCTTCTTAAAACTTAATCCTAAAACCTCATACATTCTTAAAATGACTTTGAAAACATGAAATGATGTGGCTTTAACATCTACTTTTAGAATATGAAGCCACCACCAGTAGAGATGGGGGAGAATAAAAAGAGAGTTTATGGCAGACTGGTGAGTATAACTAATACGTAATTGAAGGCCAACTAGATAAGAGTCTTTGAAGGAGATTAGCATGAAATGTCCAGGGACAGGAAAACACAGCAAGGTTTGTGTCACAAAATCAAAGTGACAGGAAGATTTTTAAAGCAAGTCATGAATAGTGTAAATGTATATAAAATATTCAATCAATTTTTCAACACAAATTCTATTGGTAACCTAGGTAAAAGCAAATTCAGGGGAGTGGCCATGGTGATGATTAAAATCATATTGCACGGGATTCATGGGAAAATATAGGATGGAATTTCAACATGAAAAATAGATGGCATGATTTTGTGCTAGATACTTTAAACTATATTTGTACTGATCTGATTTGATCTCTTAAAGAATCTCAGTTTACCTCTCCACTCAAGTATCTGCATTAGAGGAGCACTGCCTTCTGATAAGATACTGAATTGGATATTTGCAAATAAATTGGAATTTCCCCCAACATTCAGGCTTTTAGATACTTGAATACCAACATATTGTAAACCTTAAGTCTTTTGCCCTGGCTCAATATTTATAAATTCTACAACCATTCCCATTTATGACCTGGTTTCAGACCCTTTACTTACATCTGTGTTGGCCTTTGACCACTCTAGTTTGTCAGTGTCATCTTACAATGTGTTTTCTAGAAATATTTAAGGACATCACTCACCTTTCCAAATAGCTGTAATAGTTCCACATTGTCTCATTCATTCTGACTTGTAAGACCTTCAACATTGACTTTAGCAAATATTCTTAGCCATTATTTCCCTTTCCCCTCTATTATTTACAGTACACAGTCTAGACCAGAGGTCACCAAACTTTTTCTGTAAAGGCCCAGGTAGTAAAGAGTTTTGCTTTACAGATCATATAGTCTCTGTTGCAACTGCTCAACATGTAATAAACAATAGGTAGTATTTATCTACTAGACAATACGTTAATGACTAACTTTGTTTCAATAACACTTTTGTTGTTGTTCAGTCACTTAGTAATGTCTGACTCTTTGCAAACCCTTGGACTGCAGCACGCCAGGCTTCCCTGTCCTTTACCAACTCCTGGAGTTTGCTCGAACTCACATCCATTGAGTCCGTGATGCCATCCAACCAACTCGTCCTCTGTCGTCCCCTTCTCCTCCTGCCTTCAATCTTTCCCAGCATCAGCGTCTTTTCTAAAAAGCCAGCTCTTCACATCAGGTGGCCAAAGTACTGGAGTGTCAATTTCAGCACCAGTCCTTCCAATGAATATTCAGGGCTGATTTTCTTTAGGATTGAGTGATTTGATCTCCTTGCTGTCCGAGGGACTCTAAGAGTCTTCTCCAGCACCACAATTTGAAAGAAAGCATCAATTCTGTGCTCAGTCTTCTTTATGGTCCAACTCTAACATCCATACATGACTACTGGAAAAACCATAGCTTTGACTATATGAATATCTGGTTCCTCTGCCTTTTCTAAATCCAGCTTGAACATCTGGAAGTTCTTGGTTCACATACTGTTGAAGCCTTGTTTGGAGAATTTTGAGCATTACTTTGGTAGTGTGTGGAATGAGTAAAATTGTGTGGTAGTTTGAACATTCTTTGGCACTTCCTTTCTTTGAGATAAGAATGAAAATTGACCTTTTCCAGTTCTGGGGCCATCCTAAAGGAAATCAGTACTGAGTATTCATTGGAAGGACTGATGTTGAAGCTGAAACTCCAATACTTTGGCCACCTAATGTGAAGAACTGTCTCATTTGAAAAGACCCTGATGCTGGGAAAGATTGAAGGTGGGAGGAGAAGGGGAAAACAGAGGACAGGATGGTTGGATG
Organism: Muntiacus reevesi; assembly: GCF_963930625.1. NCBI lineage: Eukaryota > Metazoa > Chordata > Mammalia > Artiodactyla > Cervidae > Muntiacus > Muntiacus reevesi. The sequence continues at coordinate 106,919,956 of NC_089271.1, forward strand.
GCATCACCAACTCAATGAACATGAGTTTGAGTAAACTCAAGGAGTTGGTGATGAACAGGGAGGCCTGACATTTTGCAGTCCATGGGGTCACAAAGAGTTGGACACGACTGAGGGACTGAACTGAACTGATCTTTGTATCATTTACTCCCAACATAGGACATTATAATAAATGGAGTCCCCATTAGCATGGTTGAAATCATGCTTTATCATATTATGGTTCTCTTGGGGTAACCAAAATCTTATTATTTTATTTCAAACCTACAGTACACTCCTCTTTGGGTAAACATCTGATTCAAAATACTCATCTCTTCCCTTGTAAAATCCTCAGTACTGAGAGGAAACCAAAACTAATGATGAGATGAACTTTCAATCTTAACTGTATGCTGACTGATCCATACACTAAATCTCTACAGAGCATTTATAAACATTGAAACAGAGACTGGGAGTCTTCAGGGCCAAATCACATCAATGTCAGAATGTTAGGAAGAAGATACACAATGTTCTACTGTTAAAGTCCCAGATCCACTATGACCCCAGCCCTTCTTGTGTCTTTCTATTAAATTCTTTCATTGAAACTCTAAGACACAACAGTATCCTTTCAGTATATTTAACATTTTGCTAAAACATCACTATGAGTTTCCTCTGCTTGCTAAAAGAAACTTTCTATTTCCTTGTCACTATTAGATTTTTACTGTTCTGTCATAGAGGGAAGTACCACAATATTTGAATCATTATTCTTTCTCTTAGGGCTTCCCTGATAGCTCAGTCTGTAAACAATCTCCCTGCAATGCAGGAGACTCTGATTTGATTCCTAGGTCAGGAAGATCCACTGGAGAAAGGACAGGCTACCCACTCCAGCATTCGCAGGCTTCTCTCTTGGCTCAGCTGCTAAATAATCTGTCTGCAATGCAGGAGACCTGGGTTCGATCCCTGGGTTGGGAAGATCCCCTGGAGAAGGGAAAAGCTACCCACTCCAGTATTCTGGCCTGGAGAATCCCATGGACTATACAGTTCTTGGGTCGCAAAGAGTCAGACAACTGAGCGACTTTCACTTTCACATCTTTCTCTTAAGAACATATTGACATCACATCCACACCACAAGCTTTTGGCCTAAATAATTTTATCTTGCTTTTGCACTACATAAAGTCCTCCTTATTATCACTTTATTTGAACCTGATATTTGTGTAGCTGGATTTTGAAACTCAAATATTGTTGCTAAAGTTTCTATTATTGCTAAATTTTTAGTTCATTCATTATGCCAGGCTATTACATTCATATTTAGTCCTGACAGAGACATACTTTTTTTTAAAAATGAAACTGCTTCTATACTAAACTTCTTAGGGATCTTGCAGTTAGGTAGTTGAATTTTGGCCAATGGCATGTGGGTAACCATGAAGTGTATCACTTGTAGACCTGACCTGTAAAATATATATGATTCTGCTCAGTCATGTCAGACTCTTTGAGCTCCTCTGTCCAGAGGATTTTCCAGGCAAGAGCACTGGAGTGGGTTGCCATTTCCTTCTCCAGGGGATCTTCCCAACCCAGGGACTGAACCCCTGTCTCTTATGTCTCATGCATTAGCAGGCAGGATCTTTACCACTAGCACCACCTAAGAAGCCCTGTAAAAACTCATTTGCAATTTTTCACCCTCTCTCCTCTTGTCTCCCAGACAAACACAAATGATCCATTGAAGGACTCTAAAGCCTAATAAAACAATGGAACAAATAGATCAAAAGAACTTGTGTCCTTGAAAGACTGCATGAAATAGATCACTGGTCTGTGATCTTTGAGGAAAAATTAAACATTGAAAAATAGGGATTGTTGGTAGCAGCTGTCAAATACCAGCAAATCTATATTTAAGTAAGGAAAGACTGTATTCAAAAAGACTATCAGAATCAGGAAAGTACACTGACTTTAGGATCTGCAAAGTATCTCAAGATCAAACAGTAAAAGCTTTTTTTTTTTTTTAAATAGGAAGTATTAAGAGAGTTAACTGGAACTTCATGGGGAAGGGAGGCAAGCAGTGGGGGTGAGAAGGTAGAAAAATGCAGGTCTTCAACAATAAAAAAAAGTTTTTGCAGTCAAACAATTCAGAGAATGTGTCATAAAGAAGGATGTCTGCATCTTACTGCTTGCTTAAGCAAGGGAGAACCAAAGTTCTGGGACCTGTATGGAGGAGAAAAGCCTGACAAAAGTTTGGTCAAGTCAGTTGTTAGATCACATGCATTTGCTCATAGACTAACCTGATGAAGACAATCTCTCTCCTCAGCTTTGTCTATTCTGTGAAGTAAGTCAACGTGCAACTGGGCACTTGTTAAACTCCATGTTACACATATTCTGGGTAGGCTCAGCCCCCTTTAACAGTATCAAGAGGTTAGAGAGAGCTACTGTAGCAGCAGGCTTAGAAACTCAAGCCCTTTTTGAAAGCCTCTCTAAAGAATGAATTCTTCCATCTCACATTTCAGAGTTGCCTCCTCATTGTAATGCCAAGAGATGAAAGGAATAGGATAATATAGTTCACATCCACATGAGAGAAGAGACAAACAGAAGATACAGAAAAAATATTCTTGAGCTCCCAAATGAATCTGTTTTTCCCACGTTATTTATACAAACGTCTTCCAAATTCTACCATACTTCTTCCTCTTGGCAGAACAACCTAGCTACATTTGTTATTCTACCCTAAATGCTATTTACTTTATTCACATGCTATTGATTCATGATAATGACATAGGATGAGGAAGAATACCAGCACCCAGGGCAACTGAGAGCAGTGCTTGCAGTCTGTTGACTAATAATTTGCTCCATTTAATCCTATTCCTACTCATCTGGCCACAAGGTTTTTTAGCTCATTTTTTTGAGTTCCCTGAAATGCAAAACATATACAATCTCTTCCTGCTTATATTGCCTGTATCTCTATGAATCTTGCTGATGAAAATTGAGTATTACAAACCCACATTCAGCTAATCCTACTAATCTAGTACATTTATTTTAATTCACAAAGGATTTCCAAATATATAAATATATGAGGATACCTTCCTGTTTATTTTATATCATGTATAATCAAACATAATGAATAAACTTAATATAAAAAATTCCTATTTCACCACAATGCTTCTCTTCAGGTAAATGTGACCCACCATTTTCCAATGAATTACATCTGCCTTTCACAATTTATTTCCCTATAAAAATAACTTTGTTTCTATATTTTCCCATTACCCTTCACTTCTTGGAGACTCTTGTACTTAGATTTAAATAATATTATTAGGGTAAAATTCTAATAGGAAAGAAATTTTGTATTCTATTACAAGTTCATCATTAAAAGAATATTGTCTATAAGCTTAAATTACACATTAGGGCCTATCTCTGGGAATGCTGTCTCCCAGGTAATTAGTTTTAAGCAAAAATACTTTTGTTTAGCACACAAGAAATATCCTGTCCACGGCCACCTATGAATAGCTGAAAAAAGGACGAAATTAACACATCCTCTCCCAAGGCTGACCAGAAACAGTAAATGCTTAATTTTACTCCTGACCTTTTCAGTTCAGTTCAGCTCAGTTCAGTCGCTCAGTCGTGTCCGACTTTTTGCGATCCCATGAACTGCAGCACGCCAGGCCTCCCTGTCCATCACCAACTCCCAGAGTTTGCTCAAACTCACGTCCATCCAGTCAGTGATGCCATCCAACTCTCTCATCCTCTGCCGTCCCCTTCTCCTCCTGCCCTCAATCTTTCCCAGCATCAGGGTCTTTTCCAATGAGTCAGCTCTTCAAATCAGGTGGCCAAAGGATTGGAGTTTCAGCTTCAGTATCAGTCCTTCCAATGAACACCCAGGACTGATCTCCTTTAGGATGGACTGGTTGGATCTCCTTGCAGTCCAAGGGACCCTCAAGAGTCTTCTCCAACACCACAGTTCAAAAGCATCAATTCTTCTGTGCTCAGCTTTCTTTATAGTCCAACTCTCACATCCATACATGACTATTGGAAAAACCAGAGCCTTGACGAGACAGACATTTTTTTGACAAAGTAATGTCTCTGCTTTTTAATATGCTGTCTAGGTTGGTCATAACTTTCCTTCCAAGGAGTAAGCATCTTTTAATTTCATGGCTGCAATCACCATCTGTAGTGATTTTGGAGCCCAAAAAAATAAAGTCAGCCACTGTTTCCACTGTTTTCAAGTTTAAGAGAAGTTTGAATTCTAACTTGGGGAAAATTATTCTTTGGGACATGAGTCCACCATCTTTTCAGTCTGCCAGCTTTCCAAGTACAGTCACCACTCCTTGCCCCAATAACATGTCTTTATATTTATTGAGCTGTCATGCAGTGAGCAGTATGAGCAGGACTTGGTAACAAAATGTATATTTGTTATGTTTTGTTTTGTAGATTACAAAAAGATTAAGACAACTTGAATAATTATACTGATAAAAAAGTCAAGAGCTGATATATTGGGTTCTAATATAACTTTACTAATTTCTTTAATATAAGAACTTTCAATCAATTTGAAAATCTTTTTTAAAGATATGTATATATCGAATATCTCTTTAACTTTTTTACTTAACTATGCTATATGCCATATTCAGAATTAGCAATTAACACTTTGAAATTGAAATTGGCTTAAATGGAATTGGCCTAGAAAAACCTGCCTGTCAATATCATCTTGACAAACTATCACTGACCTCCTACATTCAAAGCCAGGGAAGAAATCCAGCAAAATAAGAGATTTAAGGTAACTTGCCTGCAAGAAAGTCTATTTTCTTCACTGGAGAGTTTAACTGAAATTTTGTTTTCAGTGGTACTGCTAAGCAAAATTACCAGTGTAACAGTTTGAAGAAACATAATATATATTTTCAGAAGCAGCAGACAGGGAGAAAAAACTTAAATGAAAGAAATAAAACACCAATTCAAATAAAAGTTAGAAAAAAAAGGAAAATAATCAAGGAAAAACTTGTAAGACAATAAGATAGAAATGAAAATAAGTTAGAAAATAAAATAGAAAATCCAAGTATATTAGTAATTACAGTAAATACAAATGGACTGAGAATGACTTGAGCAACAAAATTTACAGGCTTACTCCTATACTCCAAAATTTAAAAAATCATTCTCTTCAAGCATATGTGAAAAAATTTATAAAAGTTAACCTCCTATTAGGCTATCAATCCCAGCAACAAATTTCAAAGTATTTAGTGACACCCAGACTGATTTTCTAACCTTGATGTTATAAAAAGATGACATTAAAATATACATTTGGAAACTCTAAAACACGTTCATGTCAAAAACAAACTATGATGAAAATTACAAAGCATGTAAAAATAGACAATAGTTAAAGGACCAAATACAAAATAACAAAACCCGTTAGATGCAGCTCAAGTGGTCCTTTTATACTAAAAAAAAATAAATAAATGAAACTGAGTTAGCTAAAATTAGAAAAAGAAACATATAATATTTAAGACAGAATAATGAAAAAAATTAAATACAGAAACAAATATCAGAATAGAATATAGCTAGGCGATCAGAATGACTCAAAGGAAGAGAAGTGAGTGTCATAGTTGTCAGACAGGTAAGGGAATGAAGGGGACCAGATGCTGCAGAACCAGTCAGGTCATAGTGAAGGCTTTGCCTTGTACTCTGAATAAGGTAGGGTGTCTTGGGAGGGTTTTAAAGAGACTAGTGACATAATAATTGATATCTTCTATTGAGACTAGACTAAAGTGGGGCAAGGAGATAGTCAGGGAGACCATTTAAGAGATTACTGAAGAAGAAAGAGGGGAGGACAACAAGACAGTAGAGGAGTAAGTGAACACGGAGTACATGTCTTTCCATGGATACATTGGGAATACACCTCCAGACACAGAAGTGCATGCAGAACACCAGCTGAGAGCGGACCGGAGGACCTGACCAGAGGAAAAGAATATATAGAACCACGCAAAACTCGGTAGGATGAAGGAAGTAGGGGAGAAAAAACGGGAGTGTTAGTAGGGCTGGGCCTGCCCTTGGGGGTAGGGGAACTGAATCAGGGATCCGATCCCCACACTGGGGCAACTGTCTGAGTCAGAGGAGAAACATTTAAGGCTGAGAGTGAAAAAGCTGATCTGTGGCAGCCTAAATGGAATGAGAATCAGGCAGTTCTTGTCATGGCCATACATACCCTGAACAGGGAAGCAGGTCCCCTGGAAGGCACAACAGCTGGAAGCTGGAGTTTAGGGATTGTGGAGCAACCCCAGGGCAAGCATTGCTATTGACTGTGGAGAAGTGAATCGAGGGGATGTGAGGGAGGTGGTTGCTGTGGGAAATACCTGTGGAGTAAAGCTGGGCAGCCTTGGAAGCAAGGTGATACTGCTGAGTCATGTGTAGGGGGTGGAGCCATCACCATAGCCTCTCCTGCCACATGCCAGCATCAGCAGCTGAACAATAGAGAGGCTGGCCCATCAAATGCCTGATGCACTGAACTACAGAGCAGGACCCCACCCAAGGTGTCCCTTTAAGTGCCTGATGCGCAGATCTACAGAGTAGGACCCCAGCCAGGGGGGCCCCTCTATGTGCCTGATTCGACGAACAACAGAGAAGGACCCCAGGCAAGGGAGCCCTCTAAGTGCCTGAATGGGCAGAGCTATGGAGAAAGACTGGGCAAAGAGGCCTTCTGATCACCAGCTACAAGAGGCTTGAAAAAAGACTCTGATAGGGTCATAACCCCTGTGGTGAAGGCAGTCCATGTCCCTGCACACTTGGCCCCACCAGGATCCCCACAAGCCCAGCAGCTATGCCACCTTCACACTCAACCCTCACTAGGGCAGAGCTGCCACAAGCAAAAAAAAAAAAAAAAAAAAAAAAGACTTGCATCTATGTGTGCAGGGTCACTTTGGTAGTGCCCAACTTTTTATGACTCTGTAGACTGTGGCCTGCCAGGCTTGTCTTTCAGGGGAGGGGGTTCTCCAGGCTAGAATATCAGAGCGTATTGGCCAATGCTGGTTGCCATACCCTTCTGAAGCACTATATTTCCTGCTGCCCTAGCCGCCAACTCCCCTGAGTACATGGTGCTGCCATAATCCCTATGACCCAAGCAGCTGCACCACCTCCACAACAGACCCTCACAGGGGCAAACCCAAGTCCTCCAGGGCATCTTCAGAAGCAGCCCCCAGTGGACAACCCACACGCAGAGGTGGAAATAAAATCATACTTGAAACCCAGGGACAGTGTGGGGAAGGAGGAAGACCCAAAAACTTCCCACCAGCTGTAAAGCTGCAGATTAAATCCACATTATCAACTAGGCAGACTCTGTGTCTATGGAATATATAGAAGGTCACTGAGAGCTCCCACAAAAGAAAATGCACTAGTTTTGATAATGAGTGATGTTGAACATCTTTTTATGTGTTTCTTAGCCATCTGTATGTCTTCTTTGGAGAAATGTCTGTTTAGTTCTTTGGCCCATTTTTTGATTGGGTCATTTATTTTTCTGGAATTGAGCTTCAGGAGTTGCTTGTATATTTTTGAGATTAATCCTTTGTCTGTTTCCTCATTTGCTATTATTTTCTCCCAATCTGAGGGCTGTCTTCTCACCTTACTTATAGTTTCCTTTGTTGTGCAAAAGCTTTTAAGTTTCATTAGGTCCCATTTGTTTATTTTTGCTTTTATTTCCAATATTCTATGTTGGTGGGAATGCAAACTTGTACAGCCACTATGGAACACAGTGTGGAGATTTCTTAAAAAACTGGAAATAGAACTGCCATATGACCCAGCAATACCACTTCTGGGCATACACACTGAGGAATCCAGATCTGAAAGAGACACGTGCACCCCAATGTTCATCACAGCACTGTTTATAATAGCCAGGACATGGAAGCAACCGAGATGCCCATCAGCAGACGAATGGATAAGGAAGCTGTGGTACATATACACCATGGAATATTACTCAGCTGTTAAAAAGAGTTCATTTGAATCAGTTCTAATGAGATGGATGAAACTGGAGCCCACTATACAGAGTGAAGTAAGCCAGAAAGATAAAGAACATTACAGCATACTAACACATATATATGGAATTTAGAAAGAGGATAACGATAACCCTATATGCAAAACAGAAAAAGAGACACAGAAGTACAGAACAGACTTTTGAACTCTGTGGGAGAAGGTGAGGGTGGGATGTTTCAAAAGAACAGCATGTATATTATCTATGGTGAAACAGATCACCAGCCCAGGTGGGATGCATGAGTCAAGTGCTCGGGCCTGGTGCACTGGGAAGACCCAGAGGAATTGGGTGGAGAGGGAGGTGGGAGGGGGGATCAGGCTGGGGAATACGTGTAACTCCATGGCTGATTCATATCAATGTATGACAGAACCCACTGGAAAATAAAATAAAATTAAAAAAATAAATAAATAAAAAGAAAGAAAATGCACTAGTTTTGATAGCTGTGGACAACAGAGGCACGAACACACAGATTAGAATCTGAGCTGCCCCCAGAGCAGGCCCATAGATCAGCACAGTGTTGGAGGGCATCCTAGGGAGTTGAGGTGGCCCGTGACTTCTAGTGAGGCAAAGGATTCTGACAACAGTGACTCAAGAAAAACATTTATTATTCTTATGTTTTGAATTGCTTTGTATATTCTTTTGGATTTTTTTTCCTTTTTTCCCCCCTTTCCCCTCCTCTGTTGTATCTGTCAATTTTATTGTCATGATGAAATCTAATGTAGCTTTTGAGCTTTTATTTTTTTTCAGTCACAATTTTTATTGCTGTTATAAACCTCTGCATCTACATTGGGCTTTTGTAGCTCTGTGGAGTTTTTCTTTTTTCTTTTCTATTTTTTTAATTTTAAATATTTGTGGGCTATTATTATTTTTTCTACATTTATTCCTTTTCTTGCTTTTTCTACTGTTGTTTTCCTCTTGCAGTTAATCTTTAACATATATAAATCTTTATGTACCTCTATTTAACTTTACATATCTATTCTTTCTTTCTTTTCTTGCTCTCCTTTCCTCTCAACATATTTGTCAATTTTATGCTCATTGCTTTATTCCCCAGTTGGCACCTTGCTCTAATTTTGTTTCCCAGTTTGTGCTTTAGTTAATTTTGTTCTGGTAGATGTAATATTTGGTTTCCTTTCTTTGTCGGGTCAATCTTTTTTAGTTTATTTTTGTTGGACTGTTTTGATTTTGCTTATAGGTGTACATGTGCATATTGTCACACTTTTTGTTGTTACTAAACCTCTGCCTCTATGTTGGGCTTTTGGAGTTCTGTGGAGTTTTCTTTTTTATTCCACTTTATTCTTTCTTCTTCCATTTAAAAAAAATCTTTTTCATAAATTTAATTTTTAATTTTTTAAAAAAGCCTACTCTATTTTTCTACATTTATTCCTTTGTTTGCCTTTCCTACTGTTCTTTTTCCCTTGAAGTTAATCATTAATGTATATAATTCTTCTTCATCTACCAATATTTAACTTTGCATATCTACTTTTTCTTTCTTTTCTTTTTTTCCTTTCCTCTCAACATATTTGCTAGTTTTATGTTCATTGCTTTATTCCCCACTTGGTACCTTGGTTTAGTTTTGTTTTCCAGTTTGTATTTTAGTTAGCTTTGTTATTAACTGGTAAATATGATTTTTTATTTACTTTATTCACTGGGGCAATCTATTGTACTTTATTTTTGTTTGACTGTTTTCACTTTGCTCATAGGTGTATATATATGTGTGTGTATATCCCATTATTTTAATTATTATTTGCCTGATTTTGAAACTGGCATTTGGGGTTCATCTTTGGTGTCTCGTTTTTGGATATTTGTTTTAATCTCACTTAAAGCCTCTTGTAAGGGTGTGGAGAAAAGGGAACCCTCTTACACTGTTGGTGGGAATGCAGATTGGTGCAGTCACTATGGAAAACAGTGTGGAGATTTCTTAAAAAACTGGAAATAGAACTGCCATATGACCCAGCAATACCACTCCTGGGCATACACACTGAGGAAACCAGATCTGAAAGAGACATGTGCACCCCAATGTTCATCGCAGCACTGTTTATAATAGCCAGGACATGGAAGCAACTGAGATGCCCATCAGCAGACAAATGGATAAGGAAGCTGTGGTACATATACACCATGGAATATTACTCAGCTGTTAAAAAGATTCCATTTGAATCAGTTCTAGGGAGATGGATGAAACTGGAGCCCATTATACAGAGTGAAGTAAGCCAGAAAGATAAAGAACATTACAGCATACTAACACATATATATGGAATTTAGAAAGAGGATAACGATAACCCTATATGCAAAACAGAAAAAGAGACACAGAAGTACAGAACAGACTTTTGAACTCTGTGGGAGAAGGTGAGGGTGGGATGTTTCAAAAGAACAGCATGTATATTATCTATGGTGAAACAGATCACCAGCCCAGGTGGGATGCATGAGACAAGTGCTCGAGCCTGGTGCACTGGAAGGACCCAGAGGAATCGGGTGGAGAGGGAGGTGGGAGGGGGGATCGGGATGGGGAATACATGTAACTCTATGGCTGATTCATATCAATGTATGACAAAACCCACTGAAATGTTATGAAGTAATTAGCCTCCAACTAATAAAAAAAATTAAAAAAAAAAATAGCCTCTTGTGGAGTCTTCATTCCTGACAAGAGATGAAACCCTGAGCCTTTGGAGTGGGAGCACTGACCCCAAGACCCTCGACTACCAGAGAACTAACCCTGTGGACTGTCAAATAGTGAGAACTCACGCAAAGGAAACCACTTGAATACAAGATCCAGCATCACCCAACCAACAGTTGCACCCTGTGCAGGATACCTCATGTAAACAAAAAGCAACAAACACAACAAAAATACAAACTCAATCATCAGCAGACAGGAGTAACACCTCACTTAGCTTTGCCCATTAAAGGAAAGACAAACAAGCAATAAAAAAACTCAGCACAAATATCACCCTATATGAAGCTTACATAAACCACTGGACTACCTTAGGAGGGCAGAAACCAAAAGGAAGAATGAATTCAAACTTGAAGCCTGGGAAAAGGAGACCTCAAACACAATAAGTTTTTTAAAAAAAGGATAATGAAAAGGCAAAGAAATACTACACAAATGAAGAAATAAACTAGAAATACAGAAGTCCAAATAAATAAAAAGGAAATAGGCAAACTACTTGAAAAATAATTCAGAATAATGATAGTAAAGATAATCAAAAACCTTGAAAACATAATGGAGAAAATGCAAGAATCAATTAACAAAGACCTAAAAGAATTAAAGAATAAACATGCAGAGAGAAACAACACAATTACTGAAATTGGAAATACTCTAGAAGGAATCAATAGCAGAATATCTGAAGTAGAAGAACAAATCAGTAAGCTTGAAGATAAAATGATGGAAATAACTTCTGACGAGCAGAATAATGTAAAAAGAACGAAAAGAACTGAGGATAGTCTCAGAGACCTCTGAGACAATATGAAATGCACCAACATTTGAATTATAAGGGTCCCAGAAGAAGAAGAGAAAAAGAAAGGGTATGAGAAAATTTTTGAAGAGATTATAGATGAAAATTTATAGTTGATTATAGTTTAAAATTACAGTTGAAAATTTCCCCAACATGGAAAAGGAAAAAGTCAATCAAGTCCAAGAGGCACAAAGAGTCCCATACAGGGTAAACCCAAGGAGAAACATGCCAAGACACATACTAATCAAACTAACAAAGACTAAACACAAAAAGAATATTGCAAGCAGCAAGGGAGAAGCAACAAGTAAAATGCACGGAAAACCCCATATGCTTAACATCTGATCTTTCAGCAGAAACTCTGCAAGCCAGAAGGGAATGGCAGGACATATTTAAAGCAGTGAAAGGGAAAAATCTACAGCTAAGATTAAGGTATCCAGCAAGGATCTCATTCAAAATTGATGGAGAAATAAAAAGTTTTTCAGACAAGCAAAATTTAAGAGAATTCAGTACCACCAATCCAGCTTTACAACAAATGTTAAAGGGACTTATATAATCAAGAAATACAAGGGAAGAAAAAAGATCTACAAAATCAACCTCGAACAATTAAGAAAATGGCAATAGGAACATATATATCAAAAATTACTTTAAATGTAAATAGATTAAGTGCTCCAAGCAAAAGACACAGACTGGCTTAATGGATACAAAAACAAGACCCATATATATGCTGTCTACAAGAAACCCACTTCAGACCTCAGGACACATATTAACTGAAAGTGAGAGGATGGAAACATATGCAAATGGGAAGCAAAAGAAAGCTGGAGTAGCAATCCTTATATCAGAGAAATAGACCTTAAACTAAAAAAGATTACAAGAGATAAGTAAGGACACTACAGAATGATCAAAGGGTCAATCCAAGAGGAGGACCTAACAATTGTTAAATATCTATGCATACAACATAGGAGCACCTAAATACATAAGACAAACACTAACAGACATAAAAGGAGAAACTGATAGTAACACAATAATAGTAGGAGACTTTAACACCCCACTCTCACCAATGGACAGATCATCAAAACAGAAAATTAATAAGGAAACACAAGTCTTACATGACATATTAGATGTGATGAGTCTCATTGATATCTTCAGGATATTCCATCCAAATGCAGAAGAATACACTTTCTTCTTGAGTGCACATGGAACATTCTCCAGAATAGACCACATCTTGGGTCATAAATCAAACCTCAGTAAATTTAAGAAAACTGAAATCATATCAAGCATCTTCTCTGACCACAACACTATGAGACTAGATATCAATTACAAGAAAGAAACTGTAAGAAACACAAACACATGAAGATTAAACATCACATTTCTGAATAACCAACAGGTAACTGAAGAAATCACAAGGAAAATTAAAAAAAAAATCTAGGAACAAATGACAATGAAAACATGACAACTCAAAAGCTATTGGATGCAGCAAAAGCAGTTCTAAGAGGGAAGTTTATAGCAATACAACCCTACATCAAGAAACAAGAAAAACATAGAATAGACAAGCTAACTTTACACCAAAAACAATGGGAAAAAGAAGAACAAGAAAACCCCAAAATTAGTAGAAGGAAAGAAATAATAAATATCAGAGCAAAAAGAAATGAAAAAGAAATGAAAGAAACAATAGTAAAGATTAATAAAACTAAACGCTGGTTCTTGGAGAAGATGAACAAAGTTGACATGCCTTTAGCCAGACTCATCAAGAAAAAATCAGCAAAATTAGAAATGATAAAGGAGAGGTTACAACAGACAATGCAGAAATGCAAAGGATTATAAGACTATTATGAACAACTATACAGCAATAAAACTGATAACCTGGAAGAAATGGACATATGCTTAAAAAAGTTCAGTCTTCCAAGACTGAACCAGGAAGAAATAGAAATTATGAATGACACAATTACAAACACTGAAATTGAAGCTATGATCAAAAATCTCCCAAAAAACAAAAGCCCAGGACCAGATGGCTTCACAGAAGCATTCTATCAAACATTTAGAGAAGAGCTAATGCCCATCCTTATAAAATTCTGTCAAAATATTGCAGAGGAAGGAGCACTTCCAAACTCATTCTATGAGGCCACCATCACCCTGATACCAAAACCAGACAAAGACAACACACAAAAAATAAAACTACAGACCAATATCACTAATGAACATAGATGCAAAAATCCTTAACAAAATTTTAGGAAACAGAATTCAACAACACAATCAAAAGCTCATACACCATGATCATGGTGGGTTTATTCCAGGGATGCAAGGTTTCTTCAATATATGCAAATAAATCAAAGTGATACACTATATTAACAAACTGAAATTAAAAACCATATGATAATCTCAATAGATGCAGAAAAGCCTTTGACAAAATTCAGCACTCGTTTATGATTAAAATTCTTCAAAAAATGGGCATAGAATCAACCTACCTCATCATAGTAAAGGCCATATATAAGCCTACATCAAACATTATTCTCAATGATGAAAAACTGAAAGCATCCCCCCTAAGACCAGGAAGAAGACAAGGGTGTCCACTTTCACCTCTATTATTCAACATAGTTCTGGAAGTCCTAGCTACAGCAATCAGAGAAGAAAAAGAAATAAAAAGAATCCAGATTGGAAAAAAACAAGTAAAGCTCTCACTGTTTGTAGATGACATGATACTGTACACAGAAAACCCTAAAGATAGTATCAGAAAATTACTAGAACTAATCAGTGAATTTAGCAAAGTTGCAGGATACAAAATCAATACAAAGCAATCATTTGCAATTCTATATACTAACAATGAAAAATCAGAAAGAGAAATTAAGGAATCAATCCCATTCACCATTGCAACTAAAAGAATTAAATATCTAGGAATAAACATACTTAAGGAGACAAAAGAACTGTACACAGAAAATTATAAGACACTAATAAATTAAAGATGACATAAATGGAGATATTCCATGTCCCTGGGTAGGAAAAAATCAATATTCTAAAAATGACTGTACTACTAAATGCAATATACAGATTCAACAAGATCCCTATCAAATTACCAATGGCATTTTTCACAGAACTAGAGAAAAATATTTCACAATTCATATGGAAACACATATGACCCCAAATAGCCAAAGCATCTGCATATCTTAGGTTACTGATATTTCTCCTAGCAATCTTGATCCCAGCTTGTGCTTCATCCAGCCCAGCATTTCTCATGATGTACACTGCATATAAGTTAAATAAACAGGGTGACAATATACAGCCTTGATGTACTCTTTTCATATTTGGATCAAGTCTACTGTTCCATGTCCAGTTCTACCTGTTGCTTCCTGAACTGCTAATAACCTCAGATATGCAGATGACCCCACCGTTATGGCAGAAAGTGAAGAAGAACTAAAGACCCTCTTGATGGAAGTGAAAGAAGAGAGTGAAAAGGTTGGCATAAAGCTCAACATTTAGAAAACTAAGATCATGGCATCCAGCCCCATCACTTCATGGCAAATAGATGGAAAAACAGTGGAAACAGTGACTGACTTTATTTTGGGGGCTCCAAAATCACTGCAGATGGTGACTGCAGCCATGAAATTAAAAGATGTTTACTCCTTGGAAGGAAAACTATGATCAACCTAGATAGCATATTAAAAAGCAGAGACGTTACTTTGCCAACAAAGGTCTGTCTAGTCAAGGCTATGATTTTTCCAATACTCATGTATGGATGTGAGAGTTGGACTATAAAGAAAGCTGAGTGCCAAAGAATTGATGCCTTTGAACTGTGGTGTTGGAGAAAACTCTTGAGAGTCCTTTTGACTCCAAGGAGATCCCACCAGCTCATCCTAAAGGAGATCAGACCTGAGTGTTCATTGGAAGGACTGATATTAAAAATGAAACTCCAATACTTTGGCCACCTGATGCAAAGAGCTGACTCATTTGAAAAGACCCTGATGCTAGGAAAGATTGAACGCAGGAGGAGAAGGGAATGACAGAGGATGAGATGGTTGAATGACATCACCGACTCGATGGACATGAGTTTGGATAAGCTCTGGGATTTGGTGATGGACAGGGAGGCCTGGCATGCTGCAGTCTATGGGGTCTCAAAGAATCAGGCACAATTGAGTGACTGAACTGAACTGAGCCAAAGCATTCCTGAGAAAAAAGAATGGAGCTGAAGGAATCAACCCTCCTGACTTCAGATTTTACTACAAAGCTACAGTCATTAACACAGTATGGTATTGGCACAAAAACAGAAATACAGGCAAATGGAACAAGATAGAAAGCCCAGAAATAAACCTATGCACCTATGTATACCTTACTTACTTTTGACAAAGGAGGCAAGAATATGCAATTGGGTCAAAGACAACCTCTTCAGTAAATGATGCTGTGAAAACTGGACAGCTACATGTTAAAAGAATAAAATTAGAACACTTCCTGACACCATACACAAAGTAAACTCAAAATGGATGAGAGACCTAAATATAAGACCAGAAATTATAAAACTCTTTGAGGAAAACATAGGCAGAACACTTGATGACATAAATCATAGCAAGATTCTCTATGACCCACCTCCTAGAGTAACGGAAATAAAAGCAAAAGTAAATAAGTGGGACCTGATTAAACTTAAAAGCTTTTGCACAGCAAAGGAAACTATAAACAAGGTAAAAGGACAACTCTCAGAATGGGAGCATATAATAGCAAATGAAACAACTGATAAAGGATTAATTTCCAAAAAATACAAGCAACTCATACAACTCAATGCCAGAAAAATAAGCAACCCAATCAAAAAGTTGGAAAAAGACTTAAAGAGACATTTCTCCAGAGAAGACATACAGATGACTAACACATGAAAAGATGCTCAACATCGCTAATTATTAGAGAAATGGAAATCAAAACCACAGTGAGATATTACCTCACACCAGTCAAAATGACCATCATCAAAAAGTCCACAAACAATAAATGCTGGAGAGGGTGTGGAGAAAAGGGAACACTCTTTCACTTTTGGTGGGAATGTAAATTGTTACAGCTATTATGGAATGCGGTATGGAGATTCCTTTAAAAATTAGGAATAAAACAACTGTATGACCCAGTAATCCCACTCCTAGGCATATACGTTGAGGAAACCAAAATTGAAAAATACACATGTATCCATCCCATTGTTCATTTTAGCACTATTTACAATAGGTAGAACATGGAAGCAACCTAGATGTCCATCAACAGATGAATGGATAAAGAAATTATGGTATACATACACAATGGAATATTACTCAGCCATAAAAGGAATGCATTTGAGTCAGTTCTGATGAGGCGGATGAACCTAGAACATATTATACAGAGTGAAGTGAGTCAGAATGAGAAATAAATATCATATTCTGACACATATATACAGAATCTAGAAAACTGAAGATTTTATTTACAGGGCAGCAATAGAGAAACAGACATAGAGAATAGACTTATGGACATGGGGAGAGGGGAGGAGAGGATGAGAGCTATGGAAAGAGTAACATGGAAACTTACATTGCCATATGTAGAATAGGTAGCCAACAAGAATCTGCTGTATGGCTCAGGAAACTCAAACAGGGGCTCTGTATCAATCTAGAGGGTTGGGATGGGGCAGGAGATGAGAGGGAGGTTCCAAAGGGAGGGGATATATGTATACTTATGGCTGTTTCGTGTTGAGATTTGACAGAAAAGTATAAAATTCTATTATCCTTCAATAAAAAAATAAACTAAAAAAGAAGAGGGAGTGGAGGCACACACACACACACACACGCACAGCAGATCCACACTGTACAGCAGAAACTAACACAATACGGTAAAGCAATTATCCTCCAATTAAAAATAGACTTTAAAAAAAGGTTACTTCAATAATCCAGGGAGAGATGGTGGTGGTTTAAGCCAAGTTAATGGCAGTGGGAACAGCTAGACACACTCAAATCTGGAATATATTTCAGGTATAGAACTGATAAGATCAGCTCATGAACTGTAGGAGACAGGAAGAGTAAAAGAAAAGCAGGCCCCAGAAAGGGCTGCAAAAGAAATATATAATTATTGATGAACTGGATGGTGTAAGGCATGAGACTCTAGGAACAAGTCCAGAGGGAACAGTTTATAATCTTAAAAACAAGATATGATCTTGGGGTTGGAAAACCAACCCCAGACTGTTTTCCAACTGGCTTCTCAGAGACACATGTTTTACATATCTGGAGGAAAATCTATAGATAAGAATATTATTCTTAGTTACTGATTTGTTATTGATTACTGTTTCTTAGTTACTCAATGGTTAATGATCACTTTGTTCTTTGGCCCTGAAGGCCACATGAGATATAGCTTAACTCCCTGCACATTCTTTCCTTCATGGTAGCTGCTGCTGCTGCTGCTAAGTCGCCTCAGTCCTGTCCGACACTGTGCGACCCCATAAACGGCAGCTCACCAGGTTCCTCCGTCCCTGGGATTCTCCAGGCAAGAACACTGGAGTGGGCTGCCATTTCCTTCTCCAGTGCATGAAAGTGAAAACTGAAAGTTAAGTCGCTCAGTCATGTCCGACTCTTCGCGACCACATGGACTGCAGCCTACCACGACTGAGAGTATAATAAAGCTGGCTTGGATTCAGTTTTGGCACCTCCACCTTGGAGCAGTGTTGGTCTCCTGATCCTCGCTTTTCACTGAATCCTTGTGTGTTGTTCCTCATTGTCCAGCCATATCGCGCTTTTGGAAACCCTGCTTGTCAAGCTTGTCTCGACAATGAACAATACATAGGGTGTGAGAGAAATGTCAAGAATGATAGTCCTCTTTGTCCTGAGGATGGAAGTTGTCATTAATTAAAATGGGAAAGAATATAGGAGTGATTTACATGATTTGGTGCATATTAAGCTCAGTTTCGGAGAAGGCAATGGCACCCTACTCCAGTACTCTTGCCTGGAAAATCCCTTGGACAGAGGAGTCTGGTAGGCTGCAGTTCATGAGATCGCTATGAGTCGGACACGACTGAGCGACTTCAATTTCAGTTTTCACTTTCATGCATTGGAGAAGGAAATGGCAACCCACTCCAGTGTTCTTGCCTGGAGAATCCCAGAGACAGGGGAGTCTGGTGGGCTGCCGTCTACGGGGTCACACAGAGTCGGACACGACTGAAGTGACTTAGCAACAGCAGCAGCAAGCTCAGTTTATTATCAGATAGTCAAATGAAGATATCAAGCAGGCAGTTGGAAATATAGGTTAGGATTCAGACATTATTTCTAACATAGCTAAGTCTTTACATATAACTTGAGTATGAAGAGTAGTGACTCAGATATCAAGTTAACTTATAGTAACACTGTAATCAATTATCCTCATCCTATTTCATCTGAGAAGATCCCCTGGAGTAGGAGAGGGCAACCTGCTCCAGTGTTCTTGCCTGGAAAATCCCACAGAAGATTCTGGTGGGCTACAGTCCATGGGGTCACAAAGAGTCAGACATGGTTGAGTGACTGAGTGCACACACAGACTTGTATACTCCAGGATCACAGTGAATCCTCAGACTGACAGAATGTATCGCCTTTTAACTCTTCTGACTCAAGATCCAAACATTTAACTAGGGTGGGACATTCAAATACATTACAAAACTATTTTTGAACCAGTTTCTTAAAATGCTATCAATGAAACTTTTATCTTTCTAATTAAGCAGTTATAATTGTTGGTTGAAATGGCACTTTCCAAGTTGGTAACTATTTTTGAAAATCTGAAATCTATAAACACATTTTAAAGCTAATTAGTACTCAGTAAATTGGTCCAAGTTACAGTTTCATGATCAGTTCTCTTTATTTAGATTCCACAGTTGTTTTCCTGCAAGGGAAGATTAAATATAACACTGTTGAAACAGTTATTCAAAATAAAATAAAATAAAAAATACCTGTGACCAGTACAGGGCCTAAATTTATTCAATGTTTTCTAATATTTACGCTTAATCTTCCTCTCTTTAATCATTTCTTGGGATAGTCAATGAAAAAACTTCCCTGCCCAGTATCACTCCAATAACTCCTTCCCATCTTGAATGGATTTTGCTTCAATAACTTTCTTCTTTTGGTGCCTGATGGCACAACTGCAAAATATTGTCAAAATTTACCCTTTGTTCTTGAAAGTCTCCATTACACTAAAAATCCTCTTAAATATTCCCACTTTCTCTTGATGCTGTATTTACATGTAAAGGGTCAGGATGCTTTTTCATATATCATTAAGTATTCCATATGACTTTAAATGCAAGTCTTTAATTACCCAAAGCTTCCTCCAACTCTGCAAACAGTTAATGTTCTTCCTCAGATTCTGATCTCCTCCCATTATTCAACTGTAGCCTGGCAGTAAAATCTGTTTGCTTATTTTTTTCATAAAGATCAGTCTACCTCTATCCATCTGGGCATCACCTCCTGTAACTTCTAGGAAACAATAATTTTTTGGCTCATTAATAACCAAAGGCAATACTGACCTGTCTGCTTGGTCCCTTTGGAAGAGCTCCATCCATTATTGTCTACATTTGATGTCTTCCAACATGGTCACATTCCCTTTAGTGAAAGGTTGGAGGGCTAGATCTTCTAACCAAACAAGAGGGAATAACACAATTTTAGGCAGTAGACTAACAAACATAGAAACAAGATACTCCAACTGATCAAAATAAGGAGAAGCAGTAGTTCTAATGTGTCATAATCTATACTCTGTGCCATGAATAAAGTTGTAGCTAGAAGTTAGAAAACACAGATCTTAGCACAAAGGGAAAAAAGCCAGAGTTCACTTGAATGGCATCCAAGCCCTTCTCCCTGATGAAAGCTTACAAGGCATATGCATGGCCTCACCCTATATTATTGGTCATCTCTGACCCACACCTTTGTCCATTGTCATGTCATAAGCATGAAGGGAAGCAGTAACCAGAGCAACCTAGGGTGGCATGTGCAGAGTTTATCATGACCAAAACCTCTTTTCTACTTAGTCTCCAACTATGTTCCTTGTTAACCTGACTTCTAAGGTCATATAAGCATGGAAGTATAAAGTAGCTTCTTCCTTGTCTTGCCTGTATCTTGTCTTAATGACAAAAATGTGTTTTTACTAATAAAATCCTGGATTTTAGCCCACAAGGATCCTCTGATCATGGGCTTCTCCAGGCAAGAATACTGAAATGAGTTGCCAAGCCCTCCTTCAGGGGATCTTCCTGACCCAGGGACTGAACCCACATCCTCCTGTGGCTCCTGCTTTGCAGGTGGATTCTTTACTTCTGAGCCACCAGGAAGTGGCATATATACATATACATGTACATATATACATACATACATATATATATATATATATACACATATATATATATACACACACACACACATATATATGTGTGTGTATGTATATGTATATACATATATATATATATATACACACACACATATCTATATGTGTGTATATATATACACACACATGTATATATAAGTTAAATAAGTAGGGTGACAATATACAGCCTTGACGTACTCCTTTTCCTATTTGGAACCAGTCTGTTGTTCCATGTCCAGTTCTAACTGTTGTTTCCTGACCTGCATATACGTTTCTCAGGAGGCAGGTCAGGTGGTCTGGTATCCCTATCTCTTTCAGAATTTTCCACAGTTTATTGTGATCCACACAGTCAAAGGCTTTGGCATAGTCAATAAAGCAAAAATAGATGTTTTTCTGGAACTCTCTTGCTTTTTGATGACCCAGCAGATGTTGGTAATTTGATCTCTGGTTTCTCTGCCTTTTGTAAAACCAGCTTGAACAGCTGGAAATTCACGGTTCACGTATTGCTGAAGCCTGGCTTGGAGAATTTTAAGCATTACTTTACTTCCTAAAGGAACTCTGTCCTGGGTGTTCATTGGAAGGACTGATGTTGAAGCTGAAACTCCAATACTTTGGCCACCTGATGCGAAGAGTTGACTCATTGGAAAAGACCCTGATGCTGGGAAAGATTGAGGGCAGGAGGAGAAGGGGAGGACAGAGGATGAGATGGTTGGATGGCATCACCGATTCGATGGACATGGGTTTGGGTGGACTCCGAGAGTTGGTGATGGACAGGGAGGCCTGGCGTGCTGCGGTTCATGGGGCCACAGAGTCGGACACGACTGAGCGACTGAACTGAACTGAACTGAACATGTACATATATGCATACATACATACATACATCTCCAGAATCTCTACCTCAGGAACTGATGACCACCAATAGACCTTGTATAATCACCAAAATAAAAATAATAACCATAACAAGAATTCCCAGTAAGTTATATCCCCTATCATTGTAGTTTTCAGTAAGCAGGACAGTCAACCTTTGTTCAACTAAGAAAGAGTAAAACAATCTCTTTAAAACAGTCTTTTATCACTGTGTAAAGAAACATTTAAAGTGTAGAGTCACAAAACATAACTACTTTTATGTTCAAATCATCTACTCAGTAGTTCACTGCAGAAAAAGTGCTATGTTAAACAACTTCTCATATACCCTGTAGACATGCTCAATCCAATACCACAGCTAAATGCTGACCAAAGAAGCCTATAGAATCATCAGTGTTAAGTGGGAAGCTATTCCATTGTATACAGCTATATAAAATATATAGATATTCCTTTATATATAGATATCCCATTTTATATGACAGTATGACAGCCCTTTGCTGTCAGTACCGTAGCCACTAGTGACATAAAGTTACTAAGCACTCAAAATATAGCTGACTGTGATGTGCCATAAGGGTGAAATGCACAGCATATTTAGAAAACAATTGTATTTTTTATTTTATTGTATTTTATATTGAGTACATGCTTTTAATGACACTATTTGACACTATTTTGGATATATTGGATTAGATAAAAGAAAATATTTTAAATAATTTCACTCATTTCCTTTTATCTTTTTTAATGTGGTTTCTAGAAAATTTAGAATCACATACAAGGATACACAAATTGGACATTGCTGCTCTGTACTAATTTTGAGCATATTAGGTAACAGTTTTGAAAGTTCTTTCACTGTCTGTCATCTCCCTTAATACCATGTTTTTCCAAAGAAAATTACTATGAAATAAAGTTTGCTTATTGTAGTATGTGATAAACAATTCCTTATTTAAGGAGGGAATCTGTTTGAAGCTAAATAAAATGTTCTGTCATTTTCTCAGAGTTTAAAACATGAAACCGGTAACTTTTATTAGATTCCAGTTGGTATCATTGGTTGATAATCATTGTGTGTGATTCTCAACACACAAGACAGATAACTTAAACAAATGGTGGAAACACAGGGGAGATGCTCCATCTTTTCAGTCAGTGCTATATTTTTCCTCATTTTCAATTAGCACAAGCAATTTTCTTGACATAGTAGCAGCACAACATGACTACATATGCTAAGTGATGTGAATTCATTGAGTGAATTCAGACCGTGAGATTTCCCTTGGAGATTAAATTACCTTTGAAATTCTTCTGCTGAAGCAGCATGATTTTCTCTTCCACTCAGTTCTTGGCCTGCAACCCTTAGTGATGTAATTTCATCCCAGGGAAAATGCATCTAAATGGCTGTGTGGTACTCTCTGTGCACTACTTAAGTCCAATATCCACAAATATTATGAATGATTTTTTTTTAGTCTGCTTTGCCATTCATCCAGCTGTCCTCAGGAACTACAGACAGAAAAGAATTAGAATCACTAGTGGCCTCTTCCCTCAATATCACGCATAGCAGATTTTCTTAAACAAAGACATGAATGATATGAGCTCTGTTTTTAAGCTAGGAGTTTTCTTCATTTCATTAAAGTTGTGGAGCAAAGATATTCTATCAGACTCATAAAATTTAGGGAGACTTTGGCCAGGTGTATCACTTCTATAAGTGATGGAATGAATACACAGAACTATATAAAAAAGATCTTAATGAACCATATTACTACGATGGTGTGGTTAGTCACACAGAGCTAGACATTCTGGAGTGTGAAGTCATGTGGGCCTTAAGAAGCACTGCTGTTAGTAAAACTAGTGGATGTAATGAAATTCCAGGAGAACTATTCAAATCCCTAATAGATGATGCCATCAAGGTTCTGCATTCATTATGTCAGCAAATCTGGAAGAGCTAGCAGTGGCCACAGGACTGGAAAAGGTCAATCCTCATCCCAATTCTCATGAAGGGTAGTACCAAAGAATGTGCTAACCTTTGGACAATTGCACTCATCTCCCATGCTAGTAAGGTCATGCTTAAAATTTTGCATGCTAGGCTTCAGCATTATGTGAACCAAGAACTTCCAGATGCCCAATCTGGGTTTAGAAAAGAAAGAGGAACTAAAGATCAAACTGCCAACATTCGCTAGATCATAGAGAAAGAAAGGGGATTCCAGAAAAACATCTATCACTGTTTCATCGACTTCACCAAAGCCTTTGAATGTGTGGATCATGACAAACTGTGGAAAGCAATTAGAGAGATAAGAATACCAGACCATCTTACCTGTCTCCTGAGAAAACCTGTATGTGGGTCAAGAAACAAAAGTTAGAACTCTGTATGGAACAACTGATCAGTTTAAGATTGAGAAAGGCGTGCAACAGGATTATCTGCTGTCACCCTGTTTGTTGAACCTACACACTGAGCACATCATGAGAAATGCCAGGCTGGATGAGTTACAAGCCAGAATCAAGATAGGCAGGAGAAACATCAGCATTCTCAGGTGGATGATACCACTCCAATGGCAGAAAGCAAAGAGGAACTAAAGAGCCTCTTGATGAGGGTGAAGGATGAGAGTAAAAAAGCTGGCTTAAGATTAAATATTAAAAAAAAAACTAAGATCATGTCATATAGCCCCATTAATGCATAGCAAATAGAAGGGGAAAAGGTGGAAGTAGTCACAGATTTCTTCTTCTTGGGCTCCAAAATCACCATGGAGGGCGATTGCAGCCATGAAATCAGAAGATGATTGTGTCTTGGCAGGAAAGCAATGGCAAATCTAGACAGTGTATTGAAAAGTAGAGACATTACTCTGCCAACAAAGATCTGTATAGTCAAGGCTATGGTTTTCTCAGTGATCACGTACTGTTTTGAGAGCTGTACTGTAAAGAAGGCAGAAACCCAAAGAATTGATGCCTTTGAATTGTGGTGCTGGAGAAGATTCTTGAGAGTCCCTTGGGCAGCAAGATCAAACCAGTCAATCTAAGGGAGATCAAACCTGTGTAATCACTGGAAGGACTGATGCTGAAGCTAAAGCTCTAGTATTTTGGTCATCTGATGCGAACAGATGACTCATTGGAAAAGTCTGTGATGGTGGGAAAGATTGAGGGCAGAAGGAGAAGAGGACATCAGAAGATGAGATGGCTAGATGGCATCACTGATGCAATGAACATGAACTTGGGCAAACTCCAGGAGATGGTGAGGGACAGGAAGGCCTGGCATGCTGCAGTTCACAAGGTCACAAAAAGTCGGACACAACTGGGTGACTGAACAACAACAACACCAATTCTACACACTACTCTTTTCTGATATCCTCTGATATATCCCTTATTGCTGGACAAAGACTGGATCTGCTATATACTGAGTAGGCTGAAGGAAATGAGAAGTTCCCTTAATTATCTAGATATGTGACTCACTCAGCTGTGTCATTTACTCATGCATCTAGAAAAGACAAGTAAAAGTTTTCAGTTTTGAATTATTATTTTGGTTTCATCTAGATCTAGATCTAGTCATGTTTTAAGTTCTCACTCACTTTTAGGTGAACATGCAGATTTCAGTATTGATATGGAATTGTGTTAAGTATGAAAATACAGATTTATAGATAGACAACACAATTCCATATCAATATTGAAATTTGCATGTCCACTGAAAAGCAAAATATACACTCCAAAATCAGACTGGGTAGCCCTCAATGCCCTGTGGAGTGATTCCAGGGGAGTACAGAACATGCAATTTCTGAAAATACATATTAAATATGTGTAATTGTTGCAAGATTTGGGCAGCATGTGTTGTGCTTATGGATAAACTCAAGTAAGATAGTATTTAGAGGATATGGTGGTTATACCTAAGAGTAGAATAAAGTTAAAATGGTTTTGAGGTCAAAACATTCCAATAATAGACAGTTGAAATCTTAATCTCTCTGGTACTCATCCAAAATCGTGGGCATGTTTCTTTCTTGTATGTTTGCAATGATTATGGTTGCTTTATTCAGGAATTCTCAAATTTATTATAACCACAAAATCTTGTTCCAGGGTTAGCAAACTTCTTCTGTAAATGTAGCAGGAAAATGGACAAGTATTTTCAACTTTGTTGGCCGTGTAATCCCTGTTGCAACTCTTCACTTCTGTCACTGTAGCATGAAAACAGTCATAGTCAATACATAAAGTAATGGGCCTGTCTGTGTCTCAATAAAACTTTATTTACAAAAACAGGTGATGGGCTGAAGTTGGATGGTAAGTGATAGTTTCTCAACCCCTATTTCATTCCAGTGAAATCTCACATCAAATCGTGATAGATTGTAATAATTATGAGTTGAAGTTCAAACACACAGGTAAGTAATACTACATTTGTTTCTTCCCATCATCTTCCAAATAAAAACTTCTATAACACCACTTGATAGCTAATTTTATCTCAGTAATTCTTGAATTTTATCCCTACCCTCCCCCCCATGATTTTACGTAGCAGCAATATAAAGCAGTGAGTTGGAGTAAGTGGGCCTCATTGTTCACATGTCATCTGTTTGTACTTGTTACCAGCAAAACCTCCATAAACAGGCCTCTTCATTCCTCACTCTCTGCTATTTGCTACCATGCTTGAAGCACAGATATTGGTGAAAACACTAGGAAATTCCAAAGACACACCACGCAGACATGATTCACAATGGCTTGGCACTTATTTTGGGTGCCTCTAGGGTTCTTTTTAATGTATTTTTTAAACTGCGTTATTGATTTATTGACACATACAAAGCTGTACTTATTTAGTGTACACAACTCGATGAATTTGGGGATAAGATATGCCTATAAAATCATCACCACCATCTCAGTCATAAACACATCCATTCCTTCTCAAGGTTTCCTCTTGCCTGCTTTATTGCTGTAATTTGTATGTGTGTATGTGTGTGTGTGTGTGTGTGTGTGTGTGTGTGTATGTTGTGGTAGGAACACTTAACATAAAATCATATATATGGAATTTAGAAAGATGGTAACAATAACCCTATATGTAAAACAGAAAAAGAGACACAGAAGTACAGAACAGACTTTTGAACTCTGTGGGAGGTAAGGGTGGGATGTTTCAAAAGAACAGCATGTATATTATCTATGGTGAAACAGATCACCAGCCCAGGTGTGATGCATGAGACAAGTGCTCGGGCCTGGTGCACTGGGAGGACCCAGAGGAGTCGGGTGGAGAGGGAGGTTGGAGGGGGGATCGGGATGGGGAATACGTGTAACTCTGTGGCTGATTCATATCAATGTATGACAAAACCCACTGAAATATTGTGAAGTAATTAGCCTCCAACTAATAAAAAAAAGTTAAAAAACAAATCTCTCCTTTAGCAAATTTTAAGTATACAATATAGTTTTGTTAGCGACAGGCACTATGGTCATTAGTAGATCTCCAGAAGTTATATATCTTGTATGACTAAAACTTTGTCCCCTTTGACGATCCCTCCCCATTTACCCTTCCCCACAGCTCCTGGCTTCAAGAGTTCTGAACCTAGGGTTTGACAAATGGAACTTTTCAGGTCACAGCAAGGCTGCTTGATTTTTTCCAGACTAGCAGTAGTGTCTCTCTGACAGTTCTCTCTCTGACCAATAAGATCCAGATATAAAGTGCTAACACAATTAGGTTGGCCCCATCTAGACCACCTCCCTTAATATAGTTGACTGTAGCATATAACCTAAATACAGGACTGGTAACAAATCATGTTCAAAGTTCCAGAGATTACACAGGTCACGTATATTAGGGGATGAGAATCTTGGAAGACATCTTAGAATTCTGCCTAGAACACTTGGGCAGATACCTGGAACCCTAGAGTTCCTCACATCCCAATTTGAAAATCCCCACTTTACATGATCATGGATCACTTTTGACAAGGGTACTAATTTGTCAGGGTGAATGCTATTTTTTCGTAAAGTAACATTACAGAAGGGTCTACTTTGTTCACCCTTGGTTGTCATTATCTGTTATTAATACTCAAGAATAGCAAGTTGAGTTAGAAAACACATTCTTCCTTGATTCCTAAAAGCTAAAATTTCCTCTTTGTTCCTGAAATCAGCATCTTTATTTGGTTACATTTTTCCTCACTAGAAATATTTTCAGCAAATTAAACCTCCCAAATATGATTAAAATAACTAGAATTTAGGTGTTCTCCTTCCTGTAGATAGGATAAATACACTCATTTAAAATAATGTATATTAAAGGTACACTCCTCTTTCCATTCAATTTTCTTTCTCTACTTCATTTATGCATTCATTTAAATTTTTCTGAGCGAGAGATGCAGATTCTTGAGATAGTGAGTGAGTGGATAATGGCATAAGGATAATACTTACAGTAAAAGAAGACTCAAGAATGGAACTCAGGGCTGCAGCACTATTTAAGAAGAGACTAAAGAAAAAAGGCTCTCACATAAGCTCATGCTTAAGCAGTGGCCAGGAACCAGTCAAAGAAGCCAAATAGCAACATCATCAAGCTCAACAGAGAGGTCATGGCACTATCCATCAGGAGACACAACTAGAAGGACATCGGTCTCTCTGAAGAATCTTTCAGAGTTCTGTCATGAGAACACTAGCTATCCTAGGTACTCTGAGCAAATATAGGGATTTAGAGACTGAAGCACCTATTGAAAGCCAAGGGGAGAAAAGAGGGTCATAGTTGAATTTTTTTAGGAAATCCGGAAGAAGAGTGGTTACTAGGACCCCAACACCACCAATAATTTCATCTGCTTTCAACCCTGAAGATGATCCAGGGGCTGCCAATTTCTAAACCTCTACCCACACATGCCAACAGAGAATAATGACTTCTCTTTCTAGTCCACATCCCAAATCTCATGTGAGTGGTTTTGTTGCTGTTCAGTTGCTCAGTCGTGTCCAACTCTTTGCGACCCCATGGATTGCAGCATGCCAGGTTCCTCTGTCCTTCACTGTCTCCCAGAGTTTGCTCAAATTCATGTCCACTGAGTTGGTGATGTCATCCAACCATCTCATCCTTTGTCGTCCTCTTCTCCTGCCTTCAATCTTACCCAGAATCAAGGTCTTTTCCAATGAGTTGGCTCTTAGATCAGGTGGGCCAATGTGAGTGGCTAGAAGAAGGAGAATATAACCCAGAATGGTGGAGGCAAGTGATTCTGGAAAAGGCAATTTCAGGTTGATGTAGAAAGGAGAATGGTGTGGTCAACTCACCCAGTGGTAAACAAAGACATTCCAGCAAACTCTTTAAGAGGTGATTACTAAGATTTTTTAGTCTTTTATATATGCTGGCACTCCGTTAAACATTGTATATGCCTTATCTCTTTTAATGTGATGTGCGTTATTATTCTTGCTGCAAAGATAGCAAATTGAAGACCCAGTGGGTCAAGGTTACTCAAGATTACATGGTTAATAAATGCAAGAATGGTGATAGAAGTCCATGTCTGTCTTCAAAACCACTATGTATTCCAACTGATTACCTACATTATATCCAATAAAGTAAAAGACAACTGACAAAGTTACATAAAATTATGAAAATTTTTGCTATCAAAATGTTCATACTGTGTATAAAAGTCAAAGATATCTTGAACAACATGCATTCCATTCTGTACATTTATATTCTTAATAACTACAAACTTTAACATTAAATCCTTAGGAATGAGAAGTATACTCTGACAGGCCTTGCCTCTGCAGTCTCCCCCACAGTTGTGACAATTTCAGTCACGTGACTTCTCCAGGAAGGCAGACCCTCTAAGGTTACCCCATTCTCTGCTTTAGTATAAAATCCTGGATCTTAGTAAACTTCTGAGAAAGGGGACTTTAACGATGGTACATATTTTGGGATAACTTGTTATTAAATTAGTTGCCAAAAAATTAGGATTGATTTCAGTCTTGAAAAATCTTTACTGTGATCTTACCAAGATAAACACATGTCTCATTTATACAATTAGGTTGAATATATAGATTGGAGATTGGAATTTGCTGTGTATCTGCAACATGGCCACATTACATTAATCAGAGAGTAGGCCTATGATTCATTATTGATTTTTCTTCCTGATATGATTGATACACAATGCAATGTTTCTTTTGCTGTTGTATTTCTCAAAGCAGCAAACTATTTGCACATCATTATTATTTTCATAATTTAATGACTTACTTTTTAATTCCTTTTTAATGGGACAGGAAACTTCATCCCAATATGTTATGGAAATCACAGCTAAAACTGTCTTTTGGAAAGACTGTGATATTATTTTTCCTAAAAACTGCTTCATTTTCATAAGATTTGAACTATAGTTATATTTAGATTCCTCACTAGCTCTTTCAAAGTATATATTTCTATTGATACCAACAATTTAACCTTATAATTTCCAAGAGTATTTAAATTCTCTCAATTTATATAGGAGATAAAGTTGAAAACAATTCAATGGAATTTTAAGGGTTGAAGAGCTTACTGGGGTCAGAAAAACTCCTGAATTAAAAAAAAAATGGTTAACATTGAGTTTTTTTGGAAGAAACCCCACAGAATAAGGTGAGAACCTGAGCAGTTATATAAATCTAACTGCAAGATATACTGTTTATCTATAGAAAAATAAATCATCATACAGAAGACAAACAAACCATAAAAGTACATTAGGTTTTCCTCAATAACTATAAATTATTTTGCTTCATTGAATTTTCAAATTGATTTTGTTAATTTTCACTTCACTCTGTTTTGTTGAGTTTCCTTCATGGCAGAGTAGGAAAGAATATGCCTACCAATACAGCAGACACAGTTTCTATCCCTGAGTCAGGAAGATGCCCTGGAAAAGGATCCCTTTCCAGTGTTCTTGCCTGGGAAAGCCCTTGGACAGAAGAGCCTGGTGGGTTACAGGCCATGGGGTCACAAAAGTTTCAGACACAACTGAGCACATAGCACACACATGCACACAAACACATACACACATATGACAAACCTTCCATATCTCATTTCAGTTCACTTCAGTTCAGCCGCTCAGTCATGTCCAACTCTTTATGACCCCATGGACTGCAGCACGCCTGGCTTCCCTGTCTATCAGCAACTCCTGGAGCTTGCTCAAACTCAAGTCTACTGAGTTGGTGATTCTATCTAACCATCTCATCCTCTGTCGTCCCCTTCTCCTCCTGCCTTCAATCTTTTCCAGCATCAGGATCTTTTTCAATGAGTCAGTTTGAAGCATTTGGTGGCCAAAGTATTGGAGTTTCAGCTTTGGCAGAAGTCCTTCCAATAAATATCCAAGACTGATTTTCTTAAGAATTGACTGGTTTGAACTCCTTGCACTCCAAGAGACTGTCAAGAGTCTCCTCCAACACCACAGTTCAAAAGCATCAATTCTTCAGTGCTCAGCTTTCTTTATAGTCCAACTCTCACATCCATACAGGACTACTGGAAAAACCATGCCTTTGGCTAGATAGACCTTTGTTGGCAAAGTAATGTCTTTGCTTTTTAATATGCTGTCTAGGTTGGTTATAACTTTTCTTCCAAGGAGCAAGTGTCTTCTAATTTCATGGCTGCAGTCACCAACTGCCATGGTTTTGGAGCCATCCAAAAATAAAATCTGTCACTGTTTCCACTGTTTCCCCATCTATTTCCCATGAAGTGATGGGACCAGATACCATGATCTTAGTTTTCTGAATGTTGAGGTTTAAGCCAACTTTTTCACTCTCCTCTTTCACTTTCATCAAGAGGCTCTTTATTTCTTCTTCACTTCCTTCCATAAGGTTGTTGTCATCTGCATATCTGAGGTTATTGATATTTCTCCTGGCAATCTTGATTCCAGATTTTGCTTCATGCAGCCCAGCGTTTCTCATGATGTACTCTGCATATAAATTAAACAAGCAGGGTGACAATATACAGCCTTGAAATACTCCTTTCCCAATTTGGAATCAGTCTGTTGTTCCATGTCCAGTTCTAACTGTTGCTTCCTGACCTGCATACAGATTTCTCAAGAGGAATGTCAGGAGGTCTGATATGCCCATCTTTTTAAGAATTTTGTGCAGTTTGTTGTGATCCACATAGTCAAAGGCTTTGGCATGGTCAATAAAGAAGAAGTAGATATTTTTTCCGGAACTTTTTTTGCTTTTTCAATGATCCAGCAGATGTTGGCAATTTGGTCTCGGGTTCCTCTGCCTTTTCTAAAACCAGCTTGAACATCTAGAAGCTCATGCTTAATGTACTGCTAAAGCCTTACTTAGAGGATTTTGAACATTACTTTTCTACTGTGTGAGATGAGTGTAATTGTGCAATAGTTTGAGAATTCTTTGGCATTGCCTTTCTTTGGGGTTGGAAATGAAAACTGACATTTTCCTGTCCTGTGGCCACTGGTGAGTTTTCCAAATTTACTGGCATATTGAGTGCAACACTTTCATAGCATCATCTTTTAGGATTTGAAGTAGCTCATTTGGAATTCCATCACCCCCACTAGCTTTGTTTGTAGTGATGCTTCCTAAAGCCTACTTGACTTCACATTCCAGGATGTCTGGCTCTAGGTGAGTAATCACACCATTGTGATTATCTGGGTCCTAATGGATTAGATGTGAGAGTTGGACCATAAAGAAATCTGAGTGCTAAAGAATTGATTCTTTGAAACTGTGGTGGTTGAACGGACTATTGAGTGTCCCTTGGACTGCCAGATGAAATCAATCAAATCTAACGAAATCAGTGCTGAATTGGAAGGACTGATGCTGAAGGTGGAGCTCCAGTACTTGGGCCACCTGAAGCTTCTAACTGACTTATTGGAAAAGAACCTGATGTTGCGAAAAATTGAAGGCAGGAGGAGAATGGGCCAACAAAGGATGAGATGGTTGAATGGCATCACCGACTCGAAAGACACGAGTTTGACTATCTGGGATTTGATGAAGGACAAGGAAGCCTGGCGTGCTGTAGTTCATGGGGTCACAAAGAGTCAGACACAACTGAACGACTAAACTGAACTGAATTTACTTTGATTCATGGACCTAACATTCCAGGTTCCTATGCAATATTGTTCTTTATTGCATTTGCCTTTACTTCTATCAACAGTCACATCCACAACTGGATGTTGTTTTCACTTAGATTCCATCTCTTCCTTCTTTCTGGAGTTATTTCTCCACTCTTCTCCAGTAGCATGTTGGGCGCCACTGACCTGGGGAGTTCATCTTTCAGTGTCATACCTTTTTGCCTTTTCATACTGCTCATGTGGCTTTCAAGGCAAGAATACTGAAGTGGTTTGCCATTCCCTTCTCCAGTGGACCACATTTTTTCAGAACTCTCTACTGTGACCCGTCCATCTTGGGTGGCCCTATATGGTATGGCTCATAGTTAGGGACTGAGAACTCCCAGGAAATTTGACTTTGGAGGCCAGAGGTATTTGATTACAGAACTTCCACAGGACTGGTGAAACAGACTCTTGGAGGGCACACACACACACACACACACACACACACACACACACACACAACGTGTGCACTCCAGGGTAAAGGAATAGTGTCCCCACAAGACACTGAACCAAACTTGCCTGTGAGTGTCCAGAAGTCTCTGGCAGAGTTGTGAGTCGACAGTAGCCTGCTGTGAGGTCAGGAGCACTGAATACAACAGTGTAGGTGTAAGTCTTTTTGAAGGAGGTGGCCACTACCATAATTACCTCTACCATTGTTTGGCCTTAGGTTAAACAACAGAGAGGGAACAGAGCCCTGCCCATCAAAACAAAATTGGATTAAAGATTTACCTATCATGGCCCTGCCTATCAGAATAAGACCCAGATTCCCTTCATGAAGCTTCCACAAGCTTCTTATCATTATCCATCAGAGATATTATGTACAACCCTGTTAACTATTCTTTTTCCTCAAGTTCTTCATCCCCAATTTATCTAATAAAATTTTCATATATATGTAACCACGTCAGTATCACAGCCCATTCTCCATACTTAGTTTCAACAGTAATTATTAATTATCAACAAAAAGACTAACCAGTAGCCAATTTAAGAAAGAAATGGAAAATTTCATTTAAGCCAACCTGAGGATTATAATCAGGGAGACAGTCTTTCAGGAAGCTCTGAGGATTGTTCTGCCCATTAGAAATCAAAGCATAGTTATCTAAGTCTTTGAGACCAAAGATTATGCATCAAATGATGGATTATTGACAGTTTAAAGGATCCAGATCTACATTTACCAAGTGAATAGTGGGTCTTGGGTCATCACGGCCCCTTACAAGATTAAGAAGAAAAGTTATCTTCTAAGGAGTTGAGACTTCTGATGAGATCAAGTAGGCTGGTTTCTCTTAAGGAGGTTTGGTTAATGTATTAAACAGGAATAGTGTCTCCTAAGGAGATCTGATTAATGCAGGTATCCAAATATACATTAAACTGGAGGGAGGAGATTCAAAGGACAAAGAAAATTTTACATTTAAACTTTTCTCATCTGGCCATAAAATATGAATTTTATTTATTCAACTGGATATGTAAACAAGATTGTTTTATAACCAAATTTTCAGAGTCAGTCTCTACTTTCATGTATTACATGAGACTATCCATTTAAGAACTTAAGGACAATTCAGTATTGCCATTTCTAAACATACCTGGCATTTGCTCACCTCTGATTTTTTACTTTTCTATTCACTATGCATAGGAGGTTCTGCTAGAAATCTCCACAGTTTACCTCTTTCTAGTCTTCACTTAAATGTAAATTTCTCAGCAAGGCCTATGCTAGCAACCGTAATACTCCAACTCCCTCTTTTCAATAATCCCAATATTACTTACCTTGCTCTATTTGTTTTCCTTCTCTAAAATACAAATGTGCAAAGGCAGAGATTTCTATCCATATTATTCATCAATGCCTCCTTGACACTTAAAATAGTATCTGTAACACAATATTTGCTCAATAAATATTTTTATAAAATAACTGACTTTTTTCACTGAAAGTTTGACCTGAAATGTCTATGATTACAAAAATCTACATCTCACTTAATAATTCCTTAGGGTTAAAAGTGATTACAAGTCTCAATTACATAAGATCTATAATATAGTCAACTCTTCTATTCTAGGTAAATAAAAAATAAACTGGGCTATTTCTTATGTTATTATCCCAGCTTAATAATATTAATTATCCCTTCATCTCTTTCAGTCAACCAGTTACTTTAGATTTACTTTTCAAGCAATTTACTTCAGAGATTTAAACCATGTAAGTCCTAAGCAAATAATTCATTAAACTTGAGAAAGAAAGCAAATGTTATTATGTATATTGTTTATATGTAGGGCTTCCCTGGTAGCACACCTGGTTAAGAATCCACCTGCAACCCAGTTCAGTTCAGTTCAGTTCAGTTCAGTCACTCAGTTGTGTCCAACTCTTGGTGACCCCATGGACTGTAGCAAGCCAGGCCTCCCTGTCCATCACCAACTCCCGGAGTTTTCTCAAACTCATGTCCATTGAGTCGGTGATGCCATCCAACCATCTCATCCTCTACCATCCCCTTCTCCTCCTGCCTTCAATCTTCCCCAGAATCAGGGACTTTTCAAATGAGTAAGTTCTTCACATCAGGTGGCCAAAATATTGGAGTTTTAGCATCAGTCCTTCCAATGAATATTCAAGACTGATTTCCTTTAGGATGGACTGGTTGAATCTCCTTGCAGTCCAAGGGACTCTCAAGCGTCTTCTCCAACACCACAGTTCAAAAGCATCAATTCTTCAGGGCTCAGCTTTCTTTATGGTCCAAATCTCACATCCATACATGACTACTGGAAAAACCTTAGCTTTGACTAGATGGACCTTTGTTGGCAAAGTAATGTCTCTGCTTTTTAATAAGCTGTCTAGGTTGGTCATAGCTTTTCTTGCAAGGAGTAAGTGTCTTTTAATTTCATGGCTACGGTCACCATCTACAGTGATTTGGGGGCCCAAAAAATAAAGTCTGTCACTGTTTCCATTGTTTCCCCATTTATTTCCCATGAGGTGATGGGTCCAGAGGCCATGATCTTAGTTTTCTGAACGCTGAGGTTTAAGCCAAGTTTTTCACTCTCCTCTTTCACTTTCATCAAGAGGTTCTTTAGTTCTTCTTCGCGTTCTGCCATAAGGGTGGGGTCATCTGCATAACTGAGGTTACTGATATTTCTCCTGGCAATCTTGATTTCCAGCTTGTGCTTCATCCAGCCCAGCGTTTCTCATGATGTACTCTGCATATACGTTAAACAAGCAAGGTGACAATATACCTGCAATCCAGGAGACCCCAGTTCAGTTCCTGGAATTGGAAGATCCCCTGGAGAAGAGACAGGCTACCCACTCCAGTATTCTTGGGCTTTCCTGGTGGCTCAGATGATATAGAATCTGCCTGCAATGTGGGAGACCCGGGTTTGATCCCTGGGTTGGGAAGATCCCCTCCATGGAATGTCTACCCACTCCAGTATTTTTGCCTGCAGAATTCCGTGGAAAGAGGAGCTTGGCAGGCTACAGTCCATGGTGTTGTAAAGAGCCTGATGTGACTTTCACATTAATTGTCTGCCTTTTATTTCCATGAGCCTAATTGATGATATTATGACAATCACTTCCTTTGGTAACTAATATATAATGTAAATGCACATGTTTGGCATAATGCCCAAAAAAGGTAACCTGAAAATGCTTTCATGATAGAAATCCATAAATATGAAGCAGAATATAACAAATGTACATTGTTATAACAACATGCATTGCTAAATTTATAAGAAATAAATGGTAATTTCCTGTGATAAAAATGAATAGAGGATTAAAAACCTAGAAGAAGCTGAGTTCGGACATCCAGGAAAATAGAAGCTATTACTGAAAATAGAACAAGTAATTTAATTAGGAAACTGGTTATGTAATAGATGAAAGGGCCAAAAGACAAGTATGATATAGTGAATAAACCAAGAGACTAGCTACATCGGGAAACCACATCCTAATTTTATGGCTGAGAGGTAATGGAGTTATCAAGAAAAGTGAATTGACTGAGTTCTCATAGTAAATGGTGGAAACAGTTTGGCTACAGGAGCTGTGTTCTTACCCACTGTAATATAAAATCTCACTGAAGAATAACGTGTAGATAAGGAAAACAATTAAACTGATATTTTAAAGTGGAAAATATAATAATTAAGTTATAAAATATAATAATTAAGTTATAAAACATAACAAAAATACTAAATAAGAAGCTACAAATGATTCAGTTGAGAGAGTCAATCCCTAGGTAGATTGATAAGAAGTTCAGGGTTCCCAAGGAGGAGAAAGGGGTCTGAGGCTCTCGAAGTGGAGATTGGGGGTCTGAAGTTCTCAAAGAGGAGAAAAGGACAAACTTTTTTTCTTTCCTCTGCATTCCCTGAAGTGAAATGAAATGAAGTCACTCAGTCATGTCCAACTCTTTGCAACCCTGTGGACTGTAGCCTACCGGGCTGCTCTGTCCATGGGATTCTCCAGGTAAGAATACCGGAGTGGGTTGCCATTCAGTCAATTACACAACTCGGTTTAAACTCTGTACTAGGGATTATACAACAACAATACTGGAGGACAGTTTCTCCTTCCTGAAAACCTTCTGACTAATCCTGATATCTTAGAAAGTCCTGAGAAGTGATCAATGAGGGGAAATTAACCCTACCAGCTAATAAAACATTGTATAAAGCCTCATTGATAAGAAATTATATGGAGAATGTACAAACAGAACAATGCAGCAAAATGAAAGTTCCTGAAATACCCAAAGATATATATGGGAATGGTATGACATATTGGTTTGAAAAATGTCTTTTTAGTAAATGGTTTTGAAATAGCTATGCAGCCACATGAATAAAAAATACTTCTTTCATCAAGCACCATGATCAACTCTACATGTGCCAGATGTTTAAAAGAAACCAATGAGAACATAAAAGAAAGAAAAAGTGTCAAAACTCTTTATAACCTTAAAGTAGAAAAAGCCTTGCTAATGACTGTGAATCCAGAAGTTATCAAAGATCAACAGTCTGTTAAAATACCCATTAACTTCTGCATAAAAAAAATTATCAATATCAAATGATAATGACATATTCAGAAATAACTTGAAAATTATATTACATACAAAGTTTTTATCTCCCTAAAGTAGCATTAAAGAGACTGATAATCCAATAAAAATGAGGAAAGTATATGAATAAACAGGTTATAGAAATTACAAATTGCCATTAAATGTATTAAATAGTGGTCAGTGTCATTCAAAATAAGAAAAATACAAATTAGAAATGAAAATTTGAGGTAATATATTTTACCTGTCAGATTGCCAATAATCTAAAAGTTTGACAGCTCTATTGTCAAATTCAAGGGAAACATGCATTCTGCCATGCATTGCTGATAGAAATGCAAGATGGTACAACTCCCCTGAAGGGTAATTTGTAAATATCAATGTCTATTCAAATTACAAATGCAATTTACCCTTTTGGGAAGTGATATTTCCTCTGGGAATTTTATTCTACACATATGAATGTAATAATTAGACATTAGAAAGGTATAAGTTTATTCACTGCTACATGATTTACAATGTGGGAAATAAAAAACAATCCAAATGTTCATTCATAGGGAATAATTGAATAAACCATGGTACAATCATATAATGGAGTTCTCTTTAGCAATTCAGTCAAGAAGCTCTCTATACACCTACATGGAAAGCTCTTCAGGATACCATGTGAAATTTAAAAAGAAAAGGCACTGTCCAATGGGGCGAGAGGAGGAGAGGGTGAAATATATGAGAGTAACATGGAAACTTACATTACCATATGTAAAATAGATAGCCAACAGGAATTCGCTGTATGTCTCTGGAAACTCAAACAGGGGCTCTGTATCAACCTAGAGGGATGGGATGCGGAGGGATGTGGGAGGGAGGTTCAAGAGGGAGGGGATACATGTATACCTATGGCTGATTCATGTTGAGGTTTGACAGAAAACAACACAATTCTGTAAAGCAATTATCCTTCAATTAAAAAATAAATTAAAAAATTAAAAAGAAAAGGCAATGTCCAAAAGTATAGTATAATACATTATGTGTATGTTATCTTTTCCATAATAAAAACACAAGAAAAATAAGAGCATATGTTCATATTTGCTTATTTTTCCTTAATAAAACTCTGGAATGGAGCAGAAACTGATAAAAGTAGGAATCCATGTGTATTATAGGAGAGGAATGAGATATTTTATTGAATCATTTTACTCTGTTTTGTTAACTATATGAATGTATTCATTACTTCTTCAAAAGTAAAACTATATTTTAAAGTTGAAAAGATATAAACATTCAACAAAAGAGAGAGGAGACAACAAAATTTTTAAAGCTGGAAAGCATATAACAAGGGAATAGACGATTTAAGAGACCAGTAATACAGTAATACCAGTAATATAGGAAGACAAGAATCTAGTTAATTTGGGTCACAGAATCCCAGAATGAGTCAGAATTGAAAGTAAGTGTAAATGGGTGGAACTGAAAACTAGAAAGTTAACTAAAAGTCAGTAGAAAAGTAGGTTTATATACCTATCTTACCATCAATCTGGCAGAAGAGTATACTCCTGGGAGATGTTAAAGCAAAGAAATTGTGTAATACCAGGCACAACTGGTAGTAGGCACACCATACAAAAAAATAGGGAAAGAGAAGAGGGAGCCATAATGGGAAGTAAGAAAGGAGAAGAAAAGAGGTCAAAGAGGTGAAGAAAGAAAACTAACAGTCACTGAGTAATTATTATGTGCCAGAGACTATTATAGCATTTTAATTATGATAGCTCATTTAATCTTCACAACCACTTCGTGAATTATGTACTATAATATTCTCTGCATCATATATGAAGAATTTATGATACAGTAAATTTAAGTCATTTGACTAGGATACAAATCTATTAAGTGACAAAGCTGGGAATTAAGAAGACAGCCTGCTTCCAGAGCCATAAGTTTAAATACTACATATATTAAAAGGTAAACATGACAGGCCACTTGCCATCTTGGTTCTTAGAAAATTCACAGCTGAGCATGCTTAGTCACCTCAGTCATGTCTGACTCTGTGACCCCATGGAGGTAGGGCCCCAGGCTCCTCTATCCATGGGATTTTCCAGACAAGGATATTGGAGTAGGCTGCCATTTCCACTCGTCCACCACCACTGCTATTGGTATGACTGCCAGCATTCCTCTGGAGAGTGTAGTCACCCAAAAGAGTCTCGCTGTGAACCATGTCAGTCCCACACATGCACACCAAAGAAAATCCTCCAACTCATTTTATGAGGCTAGAACAAACCTGATATCAAATCAGACAAGGACTATCAAGGGAAAAGATTATAAATAAATTCTGATAATAATTATAGATAGACTTAAAACACTAAATATTAGCCAAGTGATTCCATCAATGTTTAAAAAATAATATATCATGGCCAAATATATTTGAAGGCAGGAATACAAAGATAACAACAGAAAATATATTAATTTAATTCAACTAAAAAAATCTATGAATTATATTAATAGATAATTGATTTTAAAAAAACACATCAAACTGATAATGGAAAGAACATCCTAAACATGAGAAAGGGTATATATCAAATATTAGCAGTAAATGTCTCATTTAATGGTGAAACTATAGGAACTGCTGCTGCTGCTGCTAAGTCGTTTCAGTCCTGTCCGACTCTGTGCGACCCCATAGATGGCAGGCCACCAGGCTCCTCTGTCCCTGGGATTTTCCAGGCGAGAGTACTGGAGTGGGGTGCTATTGCCTTCTCCAAACTATAGGAACACTTACTTCTAAATGGTCTAATATTATCATTAGCAACATAATACTGGAGATCCTCGATAACATAAGACAAGAAAATAAATACAGTCAGCCCTCCATATCAGCAGATGCAGAACCCACAGACATGGAAGGTTGACTGTATTAGCTTTAGAAAGGAAAAAAATCAAAGTTATTATTCACAGGTAAGCTTTGGCAAGGCAAGACAGCATTTTTTATTATAAAGATAACAGGAGCTTCAAATTTTCCCAGATATTAGACCAATCATTTAATTCATTCATTGAACAAATATTTATTAAACACAAACTATATACCAGGCATAGTTATTAGACATTGAGAACCCAGCAGTAAACACAAAAATTCCTTCCCTCATGAAATTTATATTCCAGCAAACAGACAGGAATCAGTAGTACTTCTGTACACCAATAAAAGGTAAAACAAACCTATTTAAAATATGCAAATTACATTAACAGCAAGACAATAAATACCTAGGAATGAATATTTAAAAGTTCAAGTCCCTTATGAAGAAATTCATAAATTTCATGCAAAAACATGAGCAGACATAAATATCTATGTTCTAGAATGAGATTAAACATGTGACGGTTCTCAAATTAAAACATGAATTCAACCTCTAGATCTCAGTCAAAAAACCCAACAGCCTTTCTCAAAGGCTGAAAAACTGATCCAATAATTCATATGGAAGAGCAGGACAGACTATTCATGGCATTACTCATGTGTATGCTCAGCCAAATCTTCCCTTGCCTGCTTTCTCAGTGTTAAAGTGCCAGTCGCACAGTCGTGTCTGACTCTTTGCGACCCCATGAATGTACGGTGATTTCAGCCATGAAATTAAAAGACGCTTACTCCTTGGAAGGAAAGTTATGACCAACCTACATAGGATATTAAAAAGCAGAGACATTAATTTGCCAGCAACGATCCATATAGTCAAGGCTATGGTTTTTCCAGTGGTCATGTTTGGATATGAGAGTTGGACTGTGAAGAAAGCTGAGCGCCGAAAAATTGATGCTTTTAAACTGTGGCATTGGAGAAGATTCTTGAGAGTCCCTTGGACTGCAAGGAGATCCAAGCAGTCCATCCTAAAGGAGATCAGTCCTGGGTGTTCATTGGAAGGACTGATGCTGAAGCTGAAATTCCAATCCTTTGGCCACCTCATGCGAAGAGTTGACTCATTGGAAAAGACCCTGATGCTGGGAGGGATTGGGAGCAAGAGGAGAAGGGGATGACAGAGGATGAGATGGCTGGATGGCATCACCGACTCGATGGACATGAGTTTGAGTAAACTCCAGGAGTTTGTGATGGACAGGGAGGCCTGGCGTGCTGCGATTCATAGGTTCGCAAAGAGTCGGACATGACTGAGCAACTGAACAGAACTGAATGTATGTAGACTGCCAGGATCCTCTGTCCATGGAATTCTCCAGGCAAGAATACTGGAGAGGGTTGCCATGCCCTCCTGCAGGGGATCTTCCCAACTCAGGGATCAAACCCAGGTTTCCTGCATTATAGGCAGATTCTTTACCACTGAGCCACCAGGGAAGCCCCAAGAATACTGGAGCCATGACCTCCTCCAGGGGAATATTCTCAATATTGTGTTTATGTGACACTAAAACATCCAGTTTATTCCATTGACTTAGTCCAAGATTAGTCAATATAGGAGGAAAAATAAACATAAAAAAGCATCAGTTGGAGAATTCATTGCTTTTTGACTAGTTTATTAAGTAGAAATTATTAAATGGCTATCATGAGACATGATTGTGCATACTTTAGTAAGCTGCAAGTAACATTTCATAAGCGGCCTCATTACAATAGCTTTGGAATAATTTTCCATTAGAACAAAAGGTTTATCAATGGTCATCTTTCATTAGGCGAAAGAGAGGGGGAAAATGGGCAGATTCTTCCCTACCTAAAATACTGCTTTCTAAAATGGTTTTAACTTTTGCATAACAATATGACATAATGAAAAAGAAGATAAGTGCAGGCAAATGCAGCTTATT
The DNA here is from genome assembly GCF_963930625.1 of Muntiacus reevesi. NCBI lineage: Eukaryota > Metazoa > Chordata > Mammalia > Artiodactyla > Cervidae > Muntiacus > Muntiacus reevesi. Next base: position 106,962,203 of record NC_089271.1, read on the forward strand.
CCCATAAAATGAGAAAGTACCCTTGCAACTACAAAAGAATTCAGAATGCTAAAAATTAGGTCATCTTAGTATAATTTAGCCAATGAAACATCCTGATACCACAGGAAGACCAGGAAGAAAGCACAAATAGCACTATCTTCTTCATTTCAATTGATAATATTAGTGTGCATGATGGACTGGGAAAGATACAACCTTTTTTCCCCTCTGACAGGGAAGTAGATACTTATAATCACCCTTGCTTTTTAGAGATTCTCTACTTCTATGAACATTCATTCATTTAAAAGAAAACATTTATTGGTTGCCAACTCTTGCTAATAAATCAGACACATTGCCTTATTGATTAGTTATCTTTTGCTGATTGACAAATAACACCAAACCTTAGTGGCTTAAAACAACAGTAAATATTATCTCTTATTGTTTCTCTAGGTCAGAAATTCCAGTGTTCACTTCACTGGGCAGTTATGGTTTATGTCTCTCAATCAGATGCCAATCATCTGAAGGTTTCACTGTGGCTGAGATATAAGTTTCCAAGGTCACTCAATTGCATAGCTAGCAAGTTCGTGCTGGCTGAGAGCTGGAGAGTACTGTTCTCTATGTGGTCCTCACCACAGGGCTACTTGAGTGTTCTCATGTGGCAGCTGACTTTTCCCATTGCAAGTGATAGTAGAGCGATGTGGAGCATGTTGCTCTTTACGACAACCCTGGGAGTCATAAGCTACCACTTTTGTCATATCCTATTGATTACAGTCAGGCCTGATTTACTGTGGGAGAGGATAACATAGGGGTATAAATACAAAACACAAAGATCATTGGAAGCCATATTGAAGTTTGTTTCCATACCTTCTTTCCAAACAGCTCACATCATGTAATTCCAATACAGTATGATAAGTGCTATGGCATATAATTTTTAATCCTTAGATTTGACTATCCCTAGAGAAAACTGCTGCTGTTGCTAAGTCGCTTCAGTCGTGTCCGACTCTGTGCAACCCCATAGATGGCAGCCCACCAGGCTCTCCCGTCCCTGGGATTCTCCAGGCAAGAACACTGGAGTGGGTTGCCAAAACTAGACTTTTCCTATTACTCTTCTCCAAAGACCTAAGATACAACAGGGATTTAAGACCCCAAAACACTCACCTTATCCTAATTTTGCTTTTGGATAAAGCTGACAAATCTTAAGAGCTGTTGTTTACAATTTTATCATTTTGACAAGGAAGAAGTTAAACTTTTAATATCAACCTCAGAGAAGATGGCATTTGAGGTTAACACTGAAAAAGTCAAACAGAATGCTTAAGGCAAGCTTATATTTCAAAACTGGCATATTGAAACAGGAATGATGTTTTCAAAATCAGATTTTAAACTTAACCTGGTTTTCAGTATGCTGCTACTGCCGCCAAGTCACCTCAGTCATGTCTGACTCTCTGCGACCCCATAGAGGGCAGCCCACCAGGCTCCCCCGCCCCTGGGATTCTCCACGCAAGAACACTGGAGTGGGTTGCCATTTCCTTCTCCAATGCATGAAAGTGAAAAGTGAAAGTGAAGTTGCCCAGTCGTGTCTGACTCTTAGCAACCCCATGGACCGCAGCCCACCAGGCTACTCTGTCCATGGGATTTTCCAGGCAAGAGTACTGGAGTGGGGTGCCATTGCCTTTTCCTGGTTTTCAGTTTAGCTTCCTGAAAATAATATTCCAATTTAAAATGGGTTTTATAATTGCCTGTTAGAGGATTAACTCCATAGCTGTTGAGAATTACTGTTATCCCCAAATGCTGTACTACTCAAATATCAAGTTTTGAGCTCAAAGTATAACCATTTCTCCCAAAGGTCTCTTCTAATTGGACCAAACTGTACAAGTGGACAAGAAAAGAAGAGGGAACACGGTTTCACCTGTTTGTCCCTCTCCAGGTTAATTAGTGAGCTTATGGTGCTGAGAATGATGGATATTAGGGGTATTGCCTAATTAGGTAAAGAGAGTTCAAATGGGAAAACAGGCAGTAATTATTAAGGGGCAAGTGCTTGAATGTGTTTTGAGGAACTTTACTAGAAAGGAAGACTAGGAAATCTAAAAGCCAAAATCCCAGAGCTTTGCCTCCAGTACAATAAAGACTCAATACTTTCATGCTCCTTTGTAATAAAGTTTTCATAGCAAAACCATGTTATGGTTCTGATCTAACTTAACCTGCTGCTGCTGCTGCTAAGTCACTTCAGTCGTGTCCGACTCTGTGCGACCCCATAGATGGAAGTCCACCAGGCTCCTCCATCCCTGGGATTCTCCAGGCAAGAACACTGGAGTGGGTTGCCATTTCCTTCTTCGATGCATGAAAGTGAAAAGTGAAAGGGAAGTCGCTCAGTCGTGTCCGATTCTTAGCGACCCCATGGACTGCAGCCTACCAGGCTCCTCCATCCATAGGATTTTCCAGGCAAGAGTACTGGAGTGGGTTGCCATTGCCTTCTCCGCTAACTTAACCTAACCCCTTGCTATTCAGTTGTTTCGTATCTGCTAGGGGCAATTGCTAGAGTCTCAAGAGAGGTGAAAAGCAGACTCTACCTCTTACTTTCAGGATGCAACCACTTAACTTTCTACACAAAGTAGAGTGGTGTTCAGAGATTAGAACATAAATTCTCAAAGCTTTACCCATTCGGTTATAGCCATAGCTCTAATACGTTATTCATAAGAGTCTGCTGATTATTGGAAGTGAATTTGTATTTGTCTCTTTCTTTTCAATTTGGACTGAGTTTCTATCTTGTGTCCTGTATCTGATTACTTTGTAAATGTGTTAATATCCTATTTGGACTGGCTATCCTGATGCTCCAGGCTTCCCTTGCTCAGCTGGTCAAGAATCCTTCTGCAATGCAGGAGACCAGAGTTTGATCCCTGGGTTGGGAAGATCCCCTGGAGAAGGGAAAGGCTACGCACTCCAGTATTCTGGCCTAGAGAATTCCATGGACTGTATAGTCCATGGGGTCACAAAGAGTCGGACACAACTGAGCCACTTTTACTTTTCCTGATGCTCATCTTTACTTTCTTAAAGCAACTTGCCTCATTGCTTGGCCAGTTCCTGTTGGCATCACATACTAGGACTTAAAATCACGTCTTTACTCACTATACTTGTTGTTTGTTACTTTTCTTAGTTCGTTTTCAGCTGTCATCTGAATGCACTTGAAGGCAAACCCTAGTATCCTTGTTTTCTATGTATTTTTTGAGGCTGCTTCTCTATCCCACGGTCAATTCTGTGGGATAACTGATCTTTTTGCTTAAGTCAGCTAGAATTAGTTTCTGTTGTTTGCCACCAAGAACACCAACTGAGACTTAGAGCAGAACAGATACCATGCCACAGGTATCCAGGGATATACTAAAAGCTAGGATTACTCGGTGTAGACTGAATGCCCTGATAGAGCCTATGAATATTTACAGATAACATCCAGTAGCCCATGGCATACAATGACAAAGCGGATTATTAAATTAGGCATCTAGGCATCCAGAATGTGGTAATCAATGAAGGTAAAATTTGGGGGGAGTAGTGTCACTTTTTAGGACACAGGCAGACATTCAAGGACCCTGGGGCAGAGGTGGATGCTTCCAACAACTCTGGACACCTTATGGAAAAAGAACAAGATTTTCAAACCCCTACATCTAGAATCAAAGGCAAGGGTTTATGAGACCATGATGCTAAACAAATCTATTGTCTCTCGCATTTATGGGGTTAAGAAGAAAACCCAATGTGATCCTGTGAGTTGCCAAATCACAACTGCAGTTAAATACACAGCCTCACCCATTCCATACTAGAAACGTTATGGCAATGAACAGAAACAAGTTGGTCATAGATAATAGAAAGGATAATATCAGTGGATACAGAGGTCTCAGAGTATCCCCAAACCCAAATACCCACAACCAAAAATACCCCTGCCTCTCTTAGAAAATAAAAGTATGTAATCCATGGATACATAATCAAGCTTTTAAGATGATTAATTTCAAATGCTTAACCTAACACACAGTGTGGTGAACTGCACAGAGAGTTCACCACAATTAAGCATCATTTAGATTTATAGTTAGTCTTCAAACTTAAATTGTTTATGAAACTCTGTGAAAGGTGCTCAGTCATATCCAACTCTATGAGACCCTATGGACTACACAGTAGATGGAATTCTCCAGGCCAAAAGACCAGAGTGGGTAGCCTTTCCATTCTCCAGGGGATCTTCCCAACCCAGGTATCGAATCCAGGTCTCCTGCATTGCAGGCAGACTCTTTACCAGCTAAGCCACAAAGGAAGTCTTGTGTCAATGTAAAAATAATTGTTAAAGAAGAGACATATGATGGTAAAACATGGTTCTTTGAAAGTAATGAATACTGAGAGCATTAATATGGTTTATGAAATCCAGAGGTTAATGGGAGGAGAAAGAATTACATACAGTTTCTTTCACATGTTAAGAAAAAATTAGACAAAAAAATACAGAAACAAAACACCTTGAAACAGAGCAGTTGAAATCTCTGTTCAGGTTTTTAGCCTCCCAGTTGCTAACTGCTGCTTGCTTCTTTAGAATGTCGCCCTGCTTTTGTGCAGGTCTGAAGCAAGCTAATTACATGTTTAATGGGAAACATATTGGAAGATTTCTCATTCTATAGTTCTCGCCTCTCTGAAGATTTTCCCCTCAGTATCCATTCACTCTAATAGTCACAAACTTGCTTCTAGAGGATCGGTCCAGTAAAGTCGCCACTTGTTTTCAGCCAAGTGGGAAGTGTTTTCAGCTGCTCATGCATGCTTCCCTTTTTCCAGGGACCACATCCCTTAAAAGAGTTTTCTTTTCTCCTCTTTTCCAGAACAATTCAGTCCTCAAAATAGTAAACGACCCAAGCAAGGCAGCTTCCCATGTCTGGAATCTGGAAGAAGCTATGGTGGCACAAGGAAAGGTGTCCAAGCCTGACTAATATGAGGTGGGTGTCACCATGGAAGGGAAGCCCAACCTGGGGAAGCAGAAAGCAAGTGGAAGAATGAGGGTATGTGCAAAAGGATGGTCAGTGCAGTCTGTCAGAACACAAGCAGAGTGGGTGTGGCATCCAAAGGTCATGATCAACAAGGTGTAGTACAAGACCTTAGAAATGGGAGCTCTGGATCTGACCCCTGGCTCTGTTGCATTGTCTATGACTTTGCCACCATCACTTAATATCTTGGCTACTTTTTTAGACATTGAGCCATAGATATGCTGACCTTATCTAGCTCTGATGTTTGACAAGAGTTTAAAATGAAATTGAAGTAGCATCAGTACTTATACTCTATACATAATGTATGTACATATATCCTACATGTACCATATACATGTGATCATATAAATAAAATTATTTTGAGAATGGTAGTGCATTATACAAATGAGTTACTGTCTATTGGTAATAATGATTTTTCTCAGAAAAATCAGAAAACATCTTGCAAAACGCATCACCTATTACTATTGAGTTCTTTTTCAAAGGTTTGTGTAACTCCACAGGAGACAGATCACAAGCTTTGGAATTTGTATCCCAGCTCTGCCAGCTACATGATATTGAGCAAGTTACTTAACTTTTTGAGCTTTGATTTTGATATCGAAAATAATTGCACAGCTTCATTATAAGAAATATGTTACAATATATGCACCCAAAAGTTAAGGGAAAATTATTACCAACTTAGGAAAGCTAATACCAATTTCTGAAAACTTAACTTACTACCATTGAGAAATTTAGGTACTAACTCATTTTTATGGAGGTTTTCAACATACTAATTAACATTGAATATTTCCCTATGTGACATTTTCTTCTATTTGTAAATGATCACTGTTTTTAAAACATCTTAAAAAAACAAAACATTATCTCATGTCCTTAAAGATCAAGAATTTGTGGAAGAATGTTAGAAAAATAATGCCTAATAATTGATTAATCCCAATTCAAATTAAGTAGAGCATATGAGCAGAGCCAAACTAATAGCAAGGAAATAATGCTTTTCATATCTATTTTTAAAATGCCATTTGTGGATAATAACAAGAGACCAACCACTATTTGTTTGGCCACCTCATCATTTTGATAACTGCATGTCTGTTCATTTAAAATGTGAAAGGCTGACATTTTTAGTCAATAGTTTGAAATGTTAATGTTGTGTTAATCTGGGAGCAAATCATTTCCTATTTAAATGGATCGATTTTGTCCAGGAGAGAGTTGTAATCACTAATGATGTGGTAAGTCATTTAGAAATAATTTGAATGGCTGTGGAACCAAAGGGTCTGTCACTGAAAGAGAACAGGCGATAGTTTCATAAAAAGGTTTAATAGAAAGTGCATGTCAATAAATGGTGAACATTTATTGTCCTTAGTAACAAATAATATTTATGTATACTAATAATGTGGTACTAAATAAATACAAACAATCATGGCAAGGAAAATGGTAAAGACAAGTACACTTGACTGACCTTCCAATAAAATTTCTCTTTTTCCCAGAAATTGCAATTATTCTTGGCAGGAAACTCTTAACTTGCAAGAATATCAGAAGGAGAAACTAGCAGCAGTGCTTGTAAGAGATACATATTTAGTCTGAAGATGAAGCCTCTAAACAAAGACTTAACCTGCCACAACATCTGTTTGACTCATCTGATTTTTTTATTCTAATTGCCTCTAATTAGTTATCATACTTAAGCACAAAGGAAACATAAATGCTTCTTATATTGATATTAGAACAACCATCCCTCACACATGGGGCTTCCCAGGTGGTGCTAGTGGTAAAGAACCTGCCTGCCAATGCAAGAGACTCAGGAGAGTGGGTTTGTTCACTGGGTCAGGAAGATTCCATGGAGGGAGGGCAGGGCACTCCAGTATTCTTGCCTGGAGAAAACCATGGATGGAGTAGCTTGGTGGGCTACAGTCCAAGGGGGTCACAAAGAGTCAGACATGACTGAAGTGACTTAGCACACACTTACGAACCCCCACATAACCTATCCAAGTTCATCTACCTAGTACCAGGGACAGAGGTGGAGAAAGCAAGTGAACTGACTCAGGACCTTGTTGCCAACACATGAATATGAGAACATTCCATGGCAATATGTGAGACATACTATTCCTTTCAAAAAAAAAATCACTGTTAATGTGGAACCAAAATTTAACAGGTCATCCAGTTTTCCTTTTGATTTATTGTTGCTGCTGTTGTTGCTTTTATTTTGCTTTTTGGCTGAAACTTCTAACCTTAAATCAGAAACTTCTATACTTGACTCTGCTGCTTATTAACAGTATGATCTTGGTTGAATTGCTTTCCCTTGGATTTCCAAGTTCTTCAGCTAGACTAATAATATGCAATTTCCAGTTTTATATTTTTACTCTGACGAAAATCTCTACACTTAGTGAATCATTTCCAGATCACTTATGGATGACTGCTGAAAAATCTATTGATTATCTGAAGAAATGTTACAATTTGGAGGCTGAGAATAAAATTAATCCTGGTGGCTTTAGTTATTCAGAGGAGGAGATGACATCAGATTAACAGTCAATATTCTGTCTCTGTAATGACCTTGGAAATGGCCAAGCCTGCTCCCACTCAAACTATAAAATATTTTAATTCTATTATCCTCCTTCCCTCCCTAAATCTCCTTGCTTTGAATATCATGTTATCAGGTTAAATTACTCCCTGTTGCAACCATTTGTAGACATCAGTGTCACTCTCTATCATTACTGGAGATTTTATATCTTGGCTGTCACTCTCTCCGTTACTACTCCAACCATAATTCTTCATAATTTCATTATCCACATGGATGATGCTTCAAATACCCTGAAAGTTCATTTCTTTGATTTCTTCTTCCCAAATGTTGTTGTCTTCCACCCTGTGTTATCCCCTTACTCCCATGGGTATACCCAAGACCTCATTAGAACTAAAGATGTAACCACTCCATAATCTCAATTTCAAATACTTCATTCTGTCTACAGGATACATCCTATATTTACAGTTCACTTCTTCCAGTACCCCAGCTCCAATTATTTCCTTCCAACCCAGGCCCAGTATCCTTAGTTAACTTCTCACTATACCTTGCCCTTTTATGTCTTCATTTCCCTCTAGTTTAAATTTCACAGTCCATCAGTATGTTAGACATTACAACTATCTATTAATATCTGGTTTTCTTCCACTTCTGGAAACTGAGAAAGATTATCATTCTATACCTCTTGAAGTTAGAAAAGGTTCTTAATGCTGCTAGACACTTTAAAGGCATTTCTGTAATTCACTCCTTCCCAGACTCCCATATAAACTTATTTTGGGCATTATCCTTGTACTTCAAATATCCAACAGTTTCTTCTGAACCTTTTCTCAGATGATGGCATTGCTTGAAAAAAAAAAAGGGGGGGGGGACAGACAGATGAGTCCAGAAAAGAACCTCACAAGTTATGACAACCTAGATTATATATACCCAATAAATACGCACATAAGTCCTGCCTTTCTTCTTGTTAATACTAGCACATTGCCCACGTCTCACTGAAAGGTCATATCCTCCTCTTTATCTCAAGACCTAAACTCAGGAAGAGAACAACACTCTTCCAATCCTCCTTCTTTCCAAAATCACAATTTTCTTCTCTGTTGGATTTATCCCATCAGCACGCAAATGTGCTATAATTTCTCCTATCATTTCAAACTGCTTCTGACCTTACATCTACTTGTAGCTACACTTTTCTTCTCTGCTCCTCTTAAACCTCAAATTTCCTCAAATGGCTTGCCTACACTCCAAGTCTCCAGTTCCTCTCCTCCCATGCTATCTTGGGCCAATTTCAGTCAGGCCTTCAACCCTCACCTTTACACCAAAACCATACTTACCAATGTAACAGATAACCTCCATGGATTTATACCCGGTCATTGTCTCACTCCTTCTCTTATCTACCCTATCAGTAGCATTTGACACACTTGATCTATGAAACCTTTGCATAATCTCTTAACTTTGCTTCCTTGACACCACACTCTCCTAACATCCTTTCTATGGCTGTGGTCATTTCTCCTCAGTTTCCATAGCAAATTCCTCTTCATCTCACTAAACTTCCAAGGGTAGGAGGACCTCAGGGCTCATTCTTAGAATGTTTTATCACTTATTTGGTGATCTTGTCCATCCTGGCAGCTTAAATGTAACTATTCACAGACAACTCCAAAATATATATCTTCATTCTGAACCTCTCCTCTGAAGTAAAAACTCATATATACTCTTGGATAAATAATGGCATCTCAAACATAACCTATACCAATCATGCTCCTTCTTTTTCCCAAACCTGTTTCTCACATAGGTTTCCCAGTCTTAGCTCCATCCTTTACATTTCTCAAGCCAAAAACTTAAGAGTTATTATTAACTTTCTCATATCCCATATCCAATCCATTAGGAAAAATGTATTTGCTATACCTTGAAAATATCCAGAATTGAATTATTTTCCCCACTTCTTCCACTGTTTTTCAACCTAGCTCTCACTGTGCTTTGCCTGGGTTATTTTAGTATCATCCTAACTGTTGTCCCTCTGTTGATTATTGTCCCTTATAGTATATACTGAACACAGCAGCTAGAGAAATGCTTCTAAAACTAAGTAGATCCTAGCATTTCTCCTAGACAGCATATTACAAACCAGAGACATTGCTTTGCTGACAAAAGTCCATCTAGTCAAAGCTATGGTTTTTCCAGTAGTCATGTGCGGATATGAGAGTTGGACCATAAAGAAAGATGAGCACCAAAGAATTGATGCTTTTGAACTGTGGTGTTGGAGAAAACTCTTGAGAGTCCCTTGGACTTCAAGGAGTTCAAACTAGTCAATTCTAAAGGAAATCAGTCCTGAATATTCATTTGAAGGACTGATTCTGAAGCTGAAGCTCCAATACTTTGGCCACCTGATGCAAAGAACTGACTCCTTGGAAAAGCCCCTGATGCTGGAAAAGATTGAAGTCAGGAGGAGAAGGGGATGACAGAGGATGAGATGGTTGGATGGCATCACCGACTCGATGGACATGAGTTTGAGCAAGCTCCGCGAGTTGGTGATGAACAGGGAAACCTGGCGTGTTGCAGTCCATGGGGTTACAAAGAGTCGGACATGACAGAGTGATTGAAGTGAACTGAGCATTTCTCCATTAAAACCTTCCAGTATCCCTTCATCTCACTCAGAAAAACCAAAGTCCTTGCAATGGCTATAAGGCTTTCTGTGATCTGGCTGTGTTACCTCTTTCAGAAGCCAACTACTTACTCACTCTGTTTTCAGAAACACTATTGTTCCTGAAGTCAGTCAAACACTTCAGAAACGTATTTCTCTTCTGTGGCCGTTGCACTGACCCTTCCCTATACCTGAGAATGCTATTTCTCCAGTTAGCTGCATGACACACTCCAATGCTTCCTTGAAGTTTTATTCAAATATCAACTTCTCAGTGAGGTTCTTCCTGGCCACCCTATTTAAAGTTGGAATTTCTGTCCCACTGACTGGCACTCCCCATCCTCCTCTACCCCACTTTAGTTCTCTCCATAGAACCTTATAATATAAAAATAATACAAGTTAGAAAGCATAGATAGAGGGAAAATAATTTTAAAGAGAAGCCACTCTCTTCACCAAGACACGTCCTTACCATCCTGATACTGCTTTCAGGTTACACTGTAATACTGTATTAATACTTACTTTTCAGGTAAAATATAAAAATCTTTCTGTTGGAATAAATATTAATTTGTCACATCATTCAGTTCTTTTAAATTGTGGTAAATTATGTTTCAGCAAATTGTTGTCCTGCACTGTGTCATAGTCTCATCCCGTGCATCTGCAAAACCTTAAAAAGTTTGACACATAAATATAACTTGAATATAAAAATAAATAGCATCTTGTAATTATCTTGTAATTATATAATATATAGTACAATATAATGTATGACATAAGTATAAATAGAATATAAATATCATTAGAATATCATATGCATTTTATGAAGCTATTTAACTCTTATTCACAGAGATGAAATTTACTACTTGAAGGTATGCACAAAGTAGCTATTGAATCTGACTTTTGCATACTGAAAGGCATGTTTACTGCAATGCCTAATTTTGTCAGACATATACTGCTAAGTATATTCATCGTTAATGAGACACACACACTACATTTTAATAATTGTAAACAATTATTCTAGCGAGGGACAATATGACACAGAAATGTGAAGACCCAAATTTCAAGAAGTTTCTTTTGAAAATGTGCAGATAGAAAAAAGCAAAGTTGACAAGCGTGAGTGATTTATTGAAAAGAGCCCCGATTGTTTACACTGGGAAGACCCAGAGGGATGGGATGGGGAGGGAGGTGGGAGGGGGGATCGGGATGGGGAACACATGTAAATCCATGGCTGATTCATGTCAATATATGGCAAAAATCACTACAATATTGTAAAGTAATTAGCCTCCAACTAATAAAAATAAATAAAACTAAATTAAAAAAAAGAAGTTTCTCTCTTGGCAAACTAAAGGTGCTAACTTGATACCTACCCTCACTCAAAGTACCAACACACATGTAAGGTAACGTAGCTGAATAAGAATTACATCAGAGTAGGAGTCAGGAGGCCTTGAACTCCATTCCTAACTCTTGCAGGTATTCTGCTGTGTGACCTGGGCCAGTGGTTCTCAATTGGAACCTATTTTGCCCCCCCTGGGGACAGTTAGAAATATCTGAAGACAGTTTTCATAATCACAATTAGGGTGTTGCCACTGGGATCTAATGAATAGAGGCCAGAGGGGCTGCTTGATATTCCACAATGTGCAGGACACACCCACACTTAAGACAAGGAATTACCCAGCTCAAGACGTCAGTAGTGCCAAGATTAAGAAACCCTAAATTAAGAAATCATTTTCTTTCTCTAGGTTTTGGTTTCCAAAAGATTTTCACCATGTCTCAAAAGTGAAAGAGTGAAAGTGTTAATCGCTCAGTCATGTTCAACTCTTTGTGACCCCATGAACTATAGCCCACCAGTTTCCTCTGTCCATGAAATTCTCCAGGCAAGAATACTAAAATGGATAGCCATTTCCTTCTCCAGGGGATCTTCCCGACCCAAGGATGGAACCCGGCTCTCCTGCATTGCAGGAAGATTCTTTATCATCTGAGCCATCAGGAAAGCCCATGTCTCAAAAACTCTCCACTAATAAGCTCAATATAATGACTGCACTTGTGGGAGAGTATTATGACATTCAATACAGTTCAAAATGACTTAGAAACAGCAGTTATTTTCAAACCCATTTCAGTAGCATCTGATACAGAGACAGGAAAAATGTGACTTGCTTGAGAAAACCTGGCAAAAGAATAGAATGCTGGTCTCTGGGGTTCCCAGTCAACTGGACTGTCAGTCTCATCACACAGCTTCCAAGAGACACTGTGACACTGTGAGAAATGCCCGGCCAGAAATATTTGCTAATGTTTTGGTAACAAACTGTTAATACAATACAATACCTGTTTTGATTCTTTGATCTGTATAGAGTGAGTAAAGTTTTCCTTCTTATTTCTGGATTGTCTTCAGAGACCTCAGGCACTTGAGTTTATCCAACAGTCCATTTGATTTTCTTCTATGTTGCTAATTCAAGTGTTTCTCCATAAACCCCAAGCCACTGTACTATTAAATAATCGATTGCACAGATCTACCTTTCAAGTTTTACAGAGCAGTATCAAAAGTTTTATGTCCCATGGAGTTCTTTCATGGAAAATGATAACATTGGGTAGCATATTTTATTTATCTACTACTGACTTGATTAATCTTTTATTAGGGAATTGACCATATATACAAGATCCTACAAGCTGTATAAACTGTAGTCATTTTAAAAGTACTTTAAGGGGACTTCCCTGGGTGTCCAGTGATTAAGACATGTTTCCATTGCAGGGGGCATGGGTTCAATCCCTGATCCAGGAACCAAGATCCCACATGCCACACCATGCGGCCAAAATAAATAAAGTACTTAAAGATGAATAGCTCCACACAAACTGACTCTTCCTGTTAAACCACCAGAAGCCCAATAAAAATACAATTTAGAGTGCTTAGCTGTTCAAAATATTTGTACTGTATATATACACTTTTGTTGTGAGAAACAGATGTATAGGTTTCAGAAGTCTATCATATCTAGGTAACCAACTTACTCTGATGGCTTTATGGGAAGCATAGGTTACCAATTATTATCTCTCTATTGGAGCTGAATTACCCTTATTAAATAAAGCTAGAAGATTCAAGACAGTGATAACTAACTGCTACTGAACTAGTTGTGACAGATTATTTAGTTTCAATTTTAAAGTCACCCATTATTTGACAAAAAGTGTCACTGAAACAGGCAGCTGAAACCATCACTATTTCTATTTTATTTTTAACTGGAGGTTAATTTGAGATGTGAAAAGCAAAGGAGAAACACACTTTTCAGGTCCAACATCTTTAATGGATAAGGAAAGCCAGCTTTGTATCAAGTAAGCACCCAATTAGACAAATGGCAGACAAGGACATGGATCTGAGAAGGGTGATTTTATTTCACTTTTTAAATTGAATTTCTAAAATTTACTTACTTTAATTGAAGGATAATTGTTTTACAATGTGTTGGTTTCTGCCATACATCAACATGAATAGCCACAGGTATACATGTGTTCCCTCCATCCTGAACCCCCTTACCACCTCTCATCCCATCCCATCCCTCTAAATTGTCACAGAGCACTGGGTTTGAGCTCACTGCACCATGCAGCAAATTCCCGCTGGCTATCTATTTTACATATGGCAATGTATATGTTTCAATACTACTCTTTCAATTCATCCCACCCTCTCCTGCTCCCTCTGGGTCCACAAGTCTGTTTTCTATGTCTGCGTCTCCAGAGAAGGGTGATTTTAAGTTGGGTTTTGATATCTCATCTTCTTGAGAGAAGGACAGACCTTCCATTAAAGGGATAGCTTGCTGGGCTAACAAAGAGGTGCCACTTGAAACTTCAGCTATACCTGGGAAAGACTCATGCATGTGCAAAGAGAAAAAAAATCACGTATTGATGAAAAACTATCCCAAATGTAATTACAAAGTAATTAACTTCTAAATTCTAATGTTATATTTTAAACAGGAAGTGTTGCATGCATGTGGCTAAGTAGATTCAGTCATTTCTGACTCTGTTTCCTATGAACTGTAGCCTGCCAGACTCCTCTGTCCATTGGATACTCCAGGCAAGAATACTGGCATGGACAGGCTGGATGCATGAGACAAGTGCTCGGGCCTGGTGCACTGGGAAGACCCAGAGGAATCGGGTGGAGAGGGAGGTGGGAGGGGGGATCGGGATGGGGAATACACGTAAATCCATGGCTGATTCATGTCAATGTATGACAAAAACCACTACAATATTGCAAAATAATTAACCTCCAACTAATAAAAATAAATTAAAAAAAAAAAACTAAAAAAACCAAAAACCAAAAAGAATACTGGCATGGGTTGCCATTTCCTTCTCTAGGGGATCTTTTTGACCCAGGGATCAAACCTAGGTCTCCTGCATTGCAGGCAGATTCTTTACTCCTGTGCCATCAAATTAATTACTGAAAATTTCATGCAAAATTCAGATATTTGATTTTTTGTTTGCCTCTTTTTTCTTTTAAAATTGTTATTTTGTATTGGGGTATAGCTGATTAATAATGTTGTGATACTCTCAGGTGAACAGCGAAGGGATTCAGCCATACAAATACCATTCTCCACATACAAAATCCATTCTCCCTCAAATGAGACAAAATAGTTTCAATCCTCAACTGCCTGTGAAATACATTCAGGGATAGCTTATTTAGAGATGATAACACTGAATTTAAGCTGATTAGTATAAGAAACTTTGTAATCTGAAATGATATAATGCCATCATTATAATTAACACACTTAATTCAACCTTTTTTCAACAAGCTGAAGAAGTTGGGGGGGGTGGGTATTGGGGAATCATGGGCCTTTTTATGCATTAAGTTTTCTATATAATGCTTCCAGAGCAGTAACTGAGCAGTCCACCCAGTGCTTTTACTTTTATGTTTGTTTTTTTTGTTTGTTTGTTTTTATTTTTCAGTGGGTTTTGTCATACATTGATATGAATCAGCCATCAAGTTACACGTATTCCCCATCCCGGTCCCCCATCCCACCTCCCTCTCCACCCGATTCCTCTGGGTCTTCCCAGCCCACCAGGCCCGAGCACTTGACTCATGCATCCCACCTGGGCTGGTGGTCTGTTTCACCACAGATAATATATTCATCGCAGCACTGTTTATAATAGCCAGGACATGGAAGCAACCTAGATGCCCATCAGCAGATGAATGGATAAGGAAGCTGTGGTACATATACACCATGGAATATTACTCAGCCATTAAAAAGAATTCATTTGAATCAGTTCTAATGAGATGGATGAAACTGGAGCCCATTATACAGAGTGAAGTAAGCCAGAAAGATATGTTTGTTTTTGTTTAGTCAGTAAGTCATGTCCAACACTTTTACAACCACTGTGGACTGTAGCCCGCCAGGCTTCTCTGTAAATGGGGTTTCACATGCAAGAAAACTGGAGCAGGTTGCCATTTCCTTCTCCAGGTAGATATTTCATACCTTTTTAATTAGGCAAATATATTGAAAGTTTCTGAAAGTGAAATCAATGTAGATTTTTATTTATGTTGGGGAAACATGAGGGATCCTAATAGAGTTGTGTGACATCTCCATAATTCTGCATCTTCACTCTGCTCTCTGGGGAACTGATCTTAAGTGTCTTGACTTCTTTGCATCAGTTGCAACTGTGGATTACCTTCTCGCTTTGGATCCTGATCACTGAAGTTTTCATTCTCCTTATCTGACCATTCTGCTCACTTCTGTTCCTCCTCTTATACCCTAAATATAGGTGACTTCTTCAGCACAGAACAAGTCACTGACTCTCTTCTCAATATTGTGTTCCTTAGCAGTTATAGTCTCTTATCTCATAGCTTCAACTACCACTACTATCAGTAGCATATCCCTCATGCCACCTCACACAGCTAATGCATCTCTACTAGCTCTTCCATCTAATGTGGTCATCACTACATTGGTACATCGACATAGCCCTGTTAAATGTCTTGTTTGAAAAAACTGAGCAAAATAAAATAGAATGTTGATCACCTGAGTCACCAATCAACTGGACTGTCAGCTTTCTCATATTGCTTCTAAGAGGTGATATGACATTGTAAGAAAATGCCTGGCTGATATGCTGTGCTTAGGTTTTGGTCATGAACTAGAACAAGATCTGTTTTTTTTTTTTTTTTTTTTCTTTCTTTTTTTCTGTATAGCCTAGGGGAAGCTTTCCTCCACAAATTTATACTGACTTCAGAGACAGCATTCACCTGATTTCATCAAACAGTCCATTTGATATCTTTTCCATATTGCTATCTCAAGTGTTTTCTGTATGAATCCCAAGCCACAGTAAATATTCCTTGTTTTTCAGATAACTTGGAAGCTAATCCTGCTGCTCACTGATTTGTATTTTTATCTCCTACAGGGAAAAATAATCATATCAAGATCAGCTCTTTTTTTCATTGATTGCTTACCTTGCACTAGACAAAATTACTCTGTGAGGTGAGTGGTTTTTTTTTTTTTTTTTTGAGTTGAGTATTATTATTACCAATATACAGATAGGAAAACTAACCTCCAAAGCTATCATGCAACCTCTCCAAAGTTGCATAGAAAGTGGCAGGGTCGGGATTTAATTAGAGTTATGAGTTCAAAACCTAGTCCCCTGCCACAATGTATTAGCAGGCAGAGTCTTTGTTGTTAATTGTCCTGATTACTTGCTCATTTAGAAGCTCTCTCAGTAGCATGGCTGTTGGATTACCTCATGTAGGAGTTTAAATTAGAACGGGGTTTGAATTTCAGGGAAACAAAAAAATTGTGTGACTTGCTTTATTGCGATATTCACTTTGTTGCAATGGCCTGGGCTGAATCTGCACTATTGCAGAGGCATACTTGTACTGCCAGTGAAAATAATCATCAACTTGGAATTCTTCAATTTAATAATTAACATATTCTTTAAAAGGAACGATTGATTAAAAGCATATACAAACTAAAAAACTGAGAGGATTCACTGCCAGTCGACCCATATAAAAGAATAAAAGGAGCTTTCAAGAAAAAAGAAAATCATATGAGCCAGAAATAAGAAAATAGAGGGAAGCCTGAAAACCAAGGGAAAATTCATGTAAAACTAAATAAATAGTAATCACACAGAAGCAGTAAGTTCCTATGGGCTATAAAATAAAATTAAATGAAAATAAAAGCACAGATGATGGAAAAGGGTAAATTTGCAAAAAATGTTCACAGCAACATTGTAATAACAACAACAACAAAAAAAAAAAAAAAAACAAGAGAGAGAGAGAGAGAAAACCCAATCTGTAGTAATAAGAAAATGGGTGGCTAAATAGTACGAAAGGCATATGATGATAAATAAACTACTTATAGACACATCAGCATAAATAAATCATAGAAATATAAGGTTGGCTGAAAAAACAAGATGACAACTAGCTACAGTATGACATCATTTTCCCAAAGATTAAAAAATGAACAATATACTGTTTAAAGATGCTTATAAATATAGTAGACATTAGAGATACCAAGAAATTAGAGATAGCAAGGGAACATTTCATTCAGAGGTGGGCACAATAAAGGACAGAAATGTTATGGACCTAACAGAAGCCAAACATATTAAGAAGAAGTGGCAAGACTACATCGAAGAACTATACAAAAAATTTTTATGACCCAGATAACCACAATGGTGTTATCACTCAACCTAGAGCCAGACATCCTGGAATGTGAAGTCAAGTGGGCCTTAGGAAGCATCACTATGAACAAAGCTAGTGGAGGTGATGGAATTCCATTTGAGCTATTTCAAATCCTAAAAAATTATGTTGTGAAAGTGCTGCACTCAATATGCCAGCAAATTTGGAAAACTCAACAGTGGCCACAGGACTAGAAAAAGTCAGCTTTCATTCCAATCCCTAAGAAAGGCAATGCCAAAGAATGTTCAAATTACTGCACAATTGCACTCATCTCACATGCTAGCAAAGAAATGCTCAAAATTCACCAAGCCAGGCTTCAAAAGTACGTGAAACATGTACTTCCAGATGTTCAAGCTGGGTTTGGAAAAGCCTGAGGAACCAGAGATCAATTACCAACAACACTGGATCATAAAAAAAGCAAGAGAGTTCTGGAAAAACATTTACTTCTGCTTTATTGACTACACCAAAGTATTTGACTGGGTGAATCATAACAAACTGTGAAAAATTCTTCAAGAGATGTGAATACCAGATCACTTTACCTGCATCCTGGGAACTCTGTATGCAGGTCAATAAACTACAATTAGTGCCACACATGGACAGAGTGGTTCCAAATTGGGAAAGGAGTTTGTCAAGGCTGCATATTGTCACCCTGCTTATTTAATTTATATGCAGAGTACATCATGTGAAATGCCAGATGAAGCACAAGATGGAATCAAGATTTTGGGGGAAATATCAATAATCTCAGATATGCAGGTGACACCACCTTAATGGCAGAAAGCTAAGAAGAACTAAAGAGCTTCTTGATGAAAGTGAAAGAGGAAAGTGAAAAAATTGGTTTAAAACTCAACATTCAAAAAACTAAGTTCATGGCATCCGGTCCCATCACTTGATGGCAAATAGATGGGGAAACAATGGAAACAGTGAGAGACTTTACTTTCCTGGGCTCCAAAATCACTCCTTATGGTGACTGCAGCCAAGAAATTAAAAGACACTTGATCCTTGGAAGAAAAACTCTGACCAACTTAGACAGCATGTTAAAAAGCAGAGATGTTACTTTGCCAACAAAGGTCCGTCTAGTCAAAGCTATGGGGTTTTTCCAGTAGTCATGTATGGTTGTGAGAGTTGGATCATAAAGAAAGCTGAGAACTGAAGAATTGATGCTTTTGAACTGTGGTGTTGGAGAAGACTCTTGAGAGTTCCTTGGACTTCAAGGAGTTCAAACTAGTCAATTCTAAAGGAAATCAGTCCTGAATATTCATTGGAAGGACTGATGCTAAAGCTGAAACTCCAATATTTTGTCCACCTGATGCTTAGAACTGACTCATTGGAAAAGAGCCTGATGCTGGAAAAGATTGAAGGCAGGAGGAGAAGGGGACGACAGAGGATGAGATGGTTGGATGGCATCACTGACTCAATGGACATGAGTTTGAGCAAGATCCAGGAGTTGATGATGGACACGGAGGCCTGGTGTGCTGCATTCCATGGGATCACGAAGAGTCAGAGACAACTGAGCAACTGAACTGAACTGACTGATTTAAAAAGAAAATCAAAGGTAAACATAAATTTGGGGGAGTGTGTATCACTTTCAGGGGAGGCGGGACAGGGATACAGGAAAGATAAGAGAATAAAGGTACCTGCAAAGGACTTGGGAATCCTCTGCTTCCTAAATTGGTTTTCAAGTTGTTAAGTGTTCATTTTATTATTAGCCTTTCTATTGTACAAAACTGTCATTCTTTGGTATGTACTAACTTTCTATTAGATGATGGAAACAAACATTTACTAAAGACAATATTCATATTTTGGAAAACATTTAAAGACTTAAATTTACAAACATAATATTCCCTGTTTCAACTGGCAGTACTTTGAAGAGATAACATAGAATTGTTAAAAGCTTTGCATGTTTGACCACATAAGTTGTGCTCTTTAAGATAAAATCAAGTTTCATGCTTCATCAACAAATAAATTTAATGAAACGAAAATGTGTACTGCTTGAAGAATCATAGTATTTTCTATAATTTTCTAAACATCTGTGTTTTAAGGACAAACTTGCATAAGTGTTAAAAAAGCAAAAGAGGCTATATTTATACAAAAGCACTTTCCATTGCTCATTATAACCTTTTATTTTTTAAATGTGTACAAGTTTGTTTCAAAGTCACTGGATCCTCAGAATATTTTGAAAAGAACAAAAGGAATGAAAACAAATTTTGAGGTAGAAGGGAACAGATGAAACAACTTCAGAAGTACATAAAAGAAAGGCAAAATAAAATAAAAAGTAAATGATATGAATAAATAAAAAGAAACTTAAAACAAAAAGAAACATAAATCAACATAAAACAAACAAATCAAATAAAAATAAGAGAAACATAAAGCTAATAAAATAAAAAAAATTAAAATAAACATAAAAAGAAAAAGGAAAATTACAATTGTACTACTGATTGTTTCAACAGCGAAGCTTCATCCTTTTAGAATCTTAGAGCAAGTAATTTGGAATTTTAAATAAATAAACTTATATTTATTTACTCTGGTCCTAGAACTATTCTCAGGCTATGACTGTATTCACTGCTGGTCATAATTATTTATCAGCTCTTTAATGTGAGCCAGCTTATTATAGAGATATTGGCATCTGAGTTTTTCTTCAAAATAATTGTGATTCATCTGTTTCATCTTCTGATATTCTAATGAGATTTTTTTATTAATAGCTTCATATTCTCTTGAATCTGGAGTAAACTGTTCCTTTTTTGAAGTTAGAGAAACAAATATTTTAGAAAAAGGAAGCAACTTTTCATGCAAGGCCTTATATTCCTCATAATCTACTCTAAATTCCTGCTCATAACGCTCACGTTGCTCAGAGGAAATTATAGATACATAGCTAGTCAGATAATCTGGAAGCTCAGATGTTGAACAAGTCTTCCCAGTGGGAGTGCAAACCTTTGCAACTTCTTCACTTGAATTTGGTTTTGCACCTTCATCTTGTCTTTCACTATCTGTATGCTGTTTCTCCAAAATCTTAATACTGTACTCTTTGCGTTTTGCTTTATATTCCATAAATTTGTATTTGAATTTCTCACCAGTCAGTGAATGTTGTTTCTCCATATGCTTCGGATAATTCATTGTAACCGAAATAGAGGCTAATGTTTGCAGAGTGTTTACCCTGCTGGCACTCAAAAATTTTACTGCTTTGACTAAACCTGTCAACACGTGGGTCTTGAGTCTCAGGTCCTTTTGTAATGCTAGAATAACTACACTTAGAATAGACAGGCTGAAGAGAATTTGAAGTCGGAATGTGGATGTTGGGCAATGATGGACAGCTAAGACCAGTGACAGATTCAAAGCATGGTGGGTGACCCAGGGCAGATATTTCACTGGCGTTATTCAAATGACCACTTGATGCTGACTGTTGTTTAGTTGTCAGGTGAGATATTCTAACTTTTTTGTCCTTTGAATAATCAATATCAGCTGAATTGTAAAGCTGTTCCTGAGAAGGAAAAAATATTTCATCTGTACTGGAACCTATAGAAGATTTTGGATGGTCAGTACCAGTAACATTGAGAAATGGATTTACTTTTCTGGCAAGCACTAACTCCAATGCCTGCCTGTCCAGCTCATTGTACCCAGGCCAGTCTCTTTGGAGCTCTTTAAAAACACAATTCTTTAAAGAATATGAAAGATCCTGAGTATTCAGATGAGCTACTTCCTGCAAAATTTTTCCAAGGGAGTCCTTGTCCTCTGCAGTCATGCCGTCTCTCTGAAGTCGAATAAGAAGTTCACGTTTCCTGTAGTCCTTCAGTGCTAATAAGTGAATCACTCTCTCCCGATAGGGCCGCGTGTGAACACTATTGGGCACGCGTGATTTACGAACTGTGTAAGCCAGGTTAACAGGAGCTGTTCTTTTTCTCTCAGGCACTGGATCTGGAATGACTTGAGGTGCTTTCCGAATTGGCATTCTTTTTGCTACACGTGGTCTTATGTATTTCCATTTGTTGCAGGATTCCTCATCTGCCTGTCTCTTTCTCACTTGCATCAACAGCTCAGAGTACATTGCTGTACACTCCATGTCTTTATCTTGCAGCAAATGCAAGCAACTGGGCTGTAAAGGACAATAGCTGGAGACATCTTGTTGCATATGGTCTTGATGGTTGTCTTTATCCACATTCGACAACTGAAAGTGAAACCTGTATCCATCAGTAGGTGAAATGTCTGGGGAAATTTTCATAAGCTCTGGGAGTCCTTGGAACTGAAGATAAGACTGAGGCATTACTGTGTTTCCATGGTTGCCACAGGAATCAATTGCCTGAATGGCTGGCCTGGGAAACTGCCTGGGCAAGTCATGGACTTGCCTTGACTCTGTACAGACTACCTTATCCACTGCCACCTCTCCTTCCTGAAGTACCACTTCTCCCACTTCTCTGTCTCTGGAAGCTTTCATATAGTCACATCTGTAAAGATCAAAGTTTACACAGTAAGATACTTTAGAAAAGAATGCCCTTCTTTGGTTGAAAATGTTTCTCTTAGGCTGTTGCTTATAAAACTAAGAGACTTTTTGCCCATGTAACAAAAGCAAGAAGTGCCTGGTTGAGATAGAACTTGGAGAGGTAAATGTGGTGGAAAGATCTAATCACTTTCCAATGTTCTTCCTTTCACATTTTTTATTCCTCTTCAGGAGGAACTGTTAACCTTAAGTGGAAAGTGCTGAATTATTCTCTGAGCTCAGTACATAATCTTTGCCCAGTAAACCTAACATCAAGTAGAAGTACTTAATGGGAGGATTAATAGAGGTTTCAAGCTTATGGAAACTAGAGGAGAGGGCTTCCACATAGTATAATTAACATTTACTTCTCCTTGCATTTACTCTGACATGCATGTGGGCTGTTGAATCCTTCTTGGAATTGGAGCCTGCCCTGTCAACGGGCAATCTCACTTGATAGCTAAACATGCTATTTTGTTTAAATAGTGGGTAAAAGCCAACAATTTAGAGGTGGTCATTTCTCTTTCTCAATTAACCATTACCAATGAGTGGAAGGACTTTTCAGCTCCTTAGCTTGCCCCTTCTGCCCATTATTCTGCTTCTTTACATTCTTCCTAAAGATGATCCTCAACAGATCACAGGATTACCCAGGTAAATTTGCCCATACTGAAAGAAATCTTGCAGCCACTCATGCTACAGATGTACAATGGAATTACAGAATGTACACAGATTATAAGAAATTTCAGCCAGTTCCAAAAAATTTCACCCTAAACAATATAAGGCACAATTCTCCTTCCTCAACGTCTTCACATTCCTCACCCATCTTATTCTCAGATTTGTCAACCTTTACTGATGACAGCATCTTTCACCTTATCACACAACTATAAAACCTCAACATCATCTTCTGCTACTTCCTCAAATATACTTCTCATTAATTTCCCTCCAAAACAATTATTCAGCCACCAAATATCATTCATCCAATAGATAGCTACCTAATATCTATCATGTGCCAAACAGTATTCTAGATGCTTGGGAATATGGCAATGAACAAAATTGAAGCAAACAAAAATCCTTGTTATCATACTGCTCATATTCTTATCAAGTCTTTCTGCATAACATTCAAATCCACCCCTTCCTCTCCCACACCACAGCCATTGTTCTAATTTAGGCCAAAAGCATCTTATCCAAATCATGTCCTCTCTTCTTAACTTGATTTCTTGCCTGCCATCTTTTCTTCTTTCTGTCTTCAAAATATCAACTATAATTCCAATCAACTTTACTCGAAAACAAGTCATTGTTCTCATTACTTAAAGAATAAAATTAATGAAAAGGTGCTCAATATCACTAATTATCAGGAGAATGCAAATCAAACCACAATGAGCACCTCAGACCTATCAGAATAGCTATCATCTAAAAGACAAGAGATAACAAGTGTTGGTCAGGATGTGTGGAAAAATGAACATTCATGAACTGTTGGTGGGACCATAAATTGGTACAATTACAATGAAAGACAGTATGAATGTTCCTTAATCAGCTGAAAATAGAACTACCATGTGATTCAGCAATCCCACTTCTGGGTATATAGTCAAAGGAAATGCGAATGAGATTTCAAAGATATATCTCCATTCCCATGTCCATTGCAGCATTGTTCACAAAAGCAAAAAACTTAGAAACAACCTAAATGTCCATCATTTGTTGAGCAAATGAGGGCATCATCAATACTTTCTACTTGTCTCATTCATATTAGGTTCAGCCCATTAAATTTCTACTTAGCCTTAGAAGTCCCCCTCAAATGTCACATCCATCCATAAGACCTTTCTCTACTCAAAACTAATACTTCCCTTCATGACAGTCCCAGAGCACAGTGGATCTATGAAAAACACCACACATCTTATCATTTATTACTCATGTGTCTGTCTCCTCTATTAGATTCTGATTCTATACCTGTGGCAACTACATTGTACACAAATTTGTATGACCCTTCCTTTTTGTCCCTAGTACCTCCCTCTTAAATTAGCAGGTGCACAGTAGAAGGTACTCTCTAAAATATTTGTCAAAAGAATGAATAATAGTACATTTGCTTTACTCCTGTCAAAGATATATTACAGTCACACCAAGAAGTTAGATTAAGTCTGTTAATGACAGTGAGATGTTCTGTTCCTCTTCAAGAATTTTTTCATATTCTTGTTTACGCTTATATTTTAAAAAACTGAAATCACTGTTGCATGGAGAATGCAAAATACTTCAGAAAAACCAATGAACTACTGAAATATATTCAGCAATATAATGTTCTAATGTATGCACACATGCTTTTTTTGACTCTTCTTGGAGACCTCTAGTAGGCACAGAAAGTAATCATATATCCTTCACTATCTTTATGCAAAATCTGGAAGAATAAAATACTTCTAGGATAGTTCTATTTCCACTGGAAATAACAACAACAGAATTTTACTTAGTAAGAAACTGGAAAGGGAGGCATAAATATCAAAATAGTACTAACAGACATAAAAGAAGACTTGAAAACATGAAGAAAGATTTCATGATTTCTGAAAAGATAACTGAATATTGTAAGGATGTCAAATATTTTCAAATTATTACATGCGTTTAGCAAAATCACAGTAAAAACATTAGCAGGATTATTTTCTTTAAATCTATCAAAACTATTATAAAATTCAACTGCAAGAAGAGCTAACAGAATTCCCACAAAGGAGCTGATAACATGAAGCTACAATAATACAGTAAGGAACTAGCATAACACTTTGAAAATGATAAAAGTGAACAGATATCTGAGATAGTCCAAGAATTTATTTAATAAACCATTTAAAAGACCATCAGTAATCAATGTAGAAGGGTAGATCATTGCATGAACACTACTTAGACAAGTTGTCAACATTTTAGGAAAAAAAATAAATTGGAGTCTTCTTTCAAAACATTGTAAATTCCGATGTATCACAGAGTTTAAAAAAAAAAAAAGCATAAATATACCTGAAATACAACATTGCAAATTAACCATAGTTCAATAAAAATAGTTTTAAAATAATAATAAATAAATGTTCATATACACACAAAATAAAACCATAATATAACAAAGAATTAGAAGTTAAGCATATTGGCAACAATAACATGGAAAAAATGAACATAATTTCTTGCATACACAATAATTGTCAAATTAAAGTACACTCTAATTCTATCTCACCAAGGTCAAAAATTGGTATCAAAATAAAGAAAGCTTAAGAAATAAAACTAGATTTCTCTGGAGGCACACAGGACTGTATAATAATTGCTGCTGAAAAGTTATTTGTACAGGCTTTAAGAAAAAGCTAATCAAAATCAAAACCACAATGAGGTACCATTACACGCCAGTCAGGATGGCTGCTATCCAAAACTCTACAAGCAATAAATGCTGGAGAGGGTGTGGAGAAAAGGGAACCCTCTTACACTGTTGGTGGGAATGCAAACTAGTACAGCCGCTGTGGAGAACAGTGTGGAGATTCCTTCAAAAACTGGAAATAGAACTGCCTTATGACCCAGCAATCCCACTCCTGGGCATACACACCGAGGAAACCAGATCTGAAAGAGACATGTGCACCCCAATGTTCATCGCAGCACTGTTTATAATAGCCAGGACATGGAAGCAACCTAGATGCCCATCAGCAGACGAATGGATAAGGAAGCTGTGGTACATATACACCATGGAATATTACTCAGCCATTAAAAAGAATTCATTTGAATCAGTTCTAATGAGATGGATGAGACTGGAGTCCATTATACAGAGTGAAGTAAGCCAGAAAGATAAAGAACATTACAGTATACTAACACATATATATGGAATTTAGAAAGATGATAATGATAACCCTATATGCAAAACAGAAAAAGAGACACAGATGTACAGAACAGACTTTTGGACTCTGTAGGAGAAGGTGAGGGTGGGATGTTTTGAAAGAACAGCACGTATATTATCTATGGTGAAGCAGATCACCAGCCCAGGTGGGATGCATGAGACAGGTGCTCGGGCCTGGTGCACTGGGAGGACCCAGAGGAATCGGGTGGAGAGGGAGGTGGGAGGGGGGACTGGGATGGGGAATACATGTAACTCCGTGGTTGATTCATGTCAATGTATGACAAAACCCACTGAAAGGTTGTGAAGTAATTAGCCTCCAACTAATAAATATAAATGAAAAAAAAAGATACAGAAGGTTAAAAAAAAAAAAGAATAAGCTAATCAATCAAATTATTGAATACTATCCTAACTTTCTTATTAAGTAGGTAGCAGTAATAAATTATATTCTAAAAATTGACTCTCTTTCAGAGGTCCCAAGATAGTGGAACAATAGGACTGAGAGACCACTTTCTCCCCCACAAATTCATCAAAAGATCATTTGAATGTTGAGCAACTTCCACAAAACGACTTCTGAATGCTGATAGAGGACACTAGGCACCTAGAAAGGCCATCCAATCTCTTCAAAATGAGGTAGGACAGAATATAAAAGACAAAAACAGAGACAAAAAATTGAGTGACAGAGACTCATCCTGGGGAGTGAGTCGTGAGGAGGAAGTTTCCACACAGTAGGAAACCCTCTCACAGATATATGTAGGGGGAGTTTTGGAAATTCAGAGGGCAACATAACCATGAGGAGGAAAAAAAAAAGCACAGAATACACACCTAACCACTAGGGTAGACAGAGAAGTGGCCCAGATGCTTGTGTCTGCACCAGTGAATGGGGACTGGGCAAGGAGGCACACACTGAATCATCAGTCCTTAGGGTAAGGACCAGGTCTGAATGCCCTGAGGACAATCTGAGGGAGTAATGTGAGACAGCAACCCAAACCCTGGGATCACCAGAGAGACAAAAATAAAGAACAATTCCCACAAAACACTCTAAGGCCTCACGATGATCCCTGCTGCACTCACAGAACAAATAATTGAGCAAACCAGCTGCCATATAGGGCCCTACCTCCTGGAGACAGAGAGGCAGTTGTGCAACAGCCAGAGCTAGAAGGCAAGGGGCTGCTGCAATCTTGACCCAAGAGACTGCATCTTCCACCAAACTGTGAGCAGGATCCCAGTTGCTAACCATATCTTCCTAGGATCCTGGACAGTTGACATCTGCCAGGAGGGTCAGAGCCTAAGATCAGACCCCAGAAGAGACACATGGCACACCTGGGACTGTGCTCTCGTGGCGCACCCAGGAAACTGAGTGGCCAGGACCAGGGAGGTGAATAAGATGCATGGCCCACCTGGGACAGTGTGCTCACCAAGCACCCGGGTCACCTGAGCTGTACGGACCTGGGAAGGGCACAAAATGCACAGTCCTTACGGGTCTATGCCCCTGTGGAACACATGAGAACCTGAGTGCTTAGTCCTGGGAACTGTATGAAATGCAGGGCTCACTTGGGACAGTGCCCCTGCAGAGTACCCTGGAGCCTGAGCAGTGTAGACCTGGGAAGTACATGCTGCCTTGGGCTGTAGCAAACCCAGTGTGGTCCATCCACTGCAAACACTCCCCACACATGCCAGTGGTATTTGTTTGCAGTGTTCCTCCCTCCCCACAATACAACTGAACAAGTGAGTCTAAATAAGTGGCCACCTTCGCCACCTAGTGTCAGGGCAGAAATTAGACACAGAAGAGACTTGCAAACAGAGGAAGCCAAAATAAAGAAGGGGGAACTGCTCTGGAAGTAACAGATGCATCAGATTAAACCCTGTGTTTAATACTGGAGACTGTGCATTTGAGGGGCACCTATAGACCTTGAGAACAACTACAAGCTGGAACAAGGGACTGGCTGACACTGAACTGATCCCATGCTACCTACAATAGCTCCAGAGAAATTCCTACTATTTTTACTATTATATTATTATTTACTATTTATTATTTAATTTTACTATTATTATATTATTATTTACTATTATACTATTATTTTTATTATTATTTTCCTATTATTTTTACTATTATAACTTAATAAATTGTTTTAAAAATTAATTATTTATTACTTCTTTAACTTTCATTTTTATAGCCTACTACTACCTTTCAAAAAAACACCTATTTTTTAAAACAAACTCCACGTTTTAAAAAATTTTTTTGTGATTGATTATGTTTTGTATTTTTATATTGTATTTTTGAGAGTCTAAAATTTATTCTAGGTTTCCAATCTTTGCTTTTTGACATTTCTTTATCAATCTTTTACCTCTAAGAATCTAATCTTCAGTATCAATTTTCCCTGAGGGATTTGATAACCAACTTGATTGCTCTCTTCCCTTTTGACTTTCCCTTTTCTAATCCCTGGTGGTGCAAACGGTAAAGTGTCTGTCTGCAGTGGTAGAGACCCGGGTTCGATCCCTCGGTTGGGAAGATCCCCTGGAGAAGGAAATGGCAACCCACTCCAGTACTCTTGCCTGGAAAATTCCATGGACTGAGGAGGCTGGTAGGCTACAGTCCATGGGGTTGCAAAGAGTCGGACACGACTGAGTGCCTTTGCTTTCACTTTTCTAATCCAGGTCACCTCTATCTCCTTCCTTCCTCTTCTCTTCTCTATATAACTCTGTGAATCTCTCTGAGTGTTCCTGGCTGTGGAGAATTGTTTTGCCAATAACCTAAGGGTTTTATCTTCTAGGCTATATGGATGGAGAAGTCTTGAGGCTACTGTAGGAGGAGGACTGAAAGCCAGAAGAAGGAAGCTTAACTACAAAACTTTATAACATCAGAGAACTCCTGACTCCAAGGAACATTAATAGACAAGGGCTCACCCAAAAGTCTCCACACCTACATTGAAACCAAGCTCCAGCCAAGAGCCAACAAGTACCAGTGAAAGACACACCATGCTAATTCTCCAGCAAAACAGGAACACAACCCTGAACATGAAAAAAATGGGCTGCCCAAAGCCGTGCCAAACCTATAGACACTCCAAAACTCACTACTTGACACTTTACTGCACTCCAGAGAGAATACATCCAGCTCCATCCACCAGAACACAGACACAAGCTTCCCCAAACAGAAAGCCCTGACAAGCCATCAGTGCAACCCCACACACAGGGAGCAGACTCCACAATTAAGAGGAACAATGAACTTGCAGCCTGCAAAAACGGAACCCCAAACACAGCAATCCAAATAAAATGAAAAGACAGAGAAATATTCAGCAGGTGAAGGAACATGATAAAAACCCACCAAACCAAAACAAAAAAAGTAGGAGATAGGGAGTATACCTGAAAAAGAATTCAGAATAATGACAGTAAAGATGATTCAAAATCTTGAAAGCAAAATGGGGTTACAGATAAATAGCATGGACACAAGGATTGAGAAGATGCAAGAAATGTTTAGCAAGGACCTAGAAGAAATAATGAAGAATCAATCAATAATGAATAATGTAATAACTGAGATTAAAAGCACTCTGGAGGGAACCAACAGTAGAATAACTGAGGCAGAAGACAAGAAAAGTGAGGTGGAAGATAGAATGACGGAAATAAGTGAAGCAGAGAGGAAAGAATTAAAATAAATGAAGACAGCCTCACAGACTTCTGGGAAAATGTTAAACAGCACAACATTTGAATCATAGGTGTCCCAGAAGAAGATAAAAAGAAAGGGTATGAGAAAATACTTGAGGAGATAATAGTTGAAAACTTCCCTAATATGGGGAAGAAAATAGCCACCCAAGTCCAAGAAACCCAGAGTCCCAAACAGGATAATCTGAGGGTAAAACACCCAAAGACACACATTAATCAAACTAACAAAGATCAAACACAAATACTAAAAGCAGCAAGGGAAAAGCAACAGATAACACACAAGGGGATCCCTATGAGGATAACAAGTGATCTTTCAATATAAACCCTTCAGGCCAGCAGGGAATGGAAGGACATACTTAAACTGACGAAAGAGAAAATCCTACAACCAAGATTGATCTACTCAGCAAGAATCTCATTCAGATGTGAAGGAGAAATCAAAAGCTTTACAGACAAGCAAAAGCTGAGAGAATTCAGCAACATCAAACCAGCTCTTCAACAAAAGAAAAAGGATTTTCTCTAGACAGGAAACACAGACAAGGTTTACAAAAATGAACCCCAAACAACAAAATAAATGGTAAAGGGATCATACTTATCAATAATTACCTTAAACGTAAATGAGTTAAATGCTCCAACCAAAAGACAAAGCCTGGCTGAACAGAAACAAAAACAAGACCCTTATATATGCTGTCTAGGAGAGACCCACCTCAAACCTAGCAACACATACAGACTGAAAGTGAAGTGCTGGAAAAACTTATTTCATGAAAATGGGGACCAAAGGAAAGCAGGAGTAGCAATACTCACACCAGATAAAATAGACTTTGAAATAAAGACTGTGATAAGAGACAAAGAAGGACACTACATAATGATCAAAGGATTAATCTAAGAAGAAGATATACCAATTACAAATATATATAAACATTTCATCATGATAATAATGGGGGACTTTAATACCCCAATCACAGCTTTGGACAGTTCAGCCAAACAGAAACTTAGCAAGGAAACACAAGCTTTAAATGATACAATGGACCAGTTAGACTTAACTGATATCTATAGGGCATTTCATGCAGAAACAATGGAATTCAACTTTTTCTCACATTCACAAAGAACATTCTCCATGATAGATCATATCCTGGGCCATAAACCTAGAATTGGTAAATTTTTAAAAACTGAAATCATTTCAAGCATCTTTTCTAATCATATTGTGGTAAGATTAGATATCAACTACAGGAAAAAGATTATTAAAAATACAGACAGAGGGAGGAGCCAAGATGGCAGAGGAATAGGACGGTGAGACCACTTTCTCCCCTACAAATTCATCAAAAGAACAATTCAATGCAGAGCAAACTTCACAAAACAACTTCTGATCGCTAGCTGAGGACATCAGGCGCCCAGAAAAGCAGCCCATTGTCTTCGAAAGGAGGTAGGACAAAATACAAAAGATAAAAAGAGAGACAAAAGAGCTAGGGATGGAGATCCATCATAGGAAGGGAGTCTTAATAGAGGAAGTTTCCAAACACCAGGAAACCCTCTCACTGGCGGGTCTGGGGGAAGTTTTTGAATCTCGGAGCGCAATCTAACTGGGAGGAAAATAAATAAATAAATAAATAAACCCCACAGATTACGTGCCTAAAAGCAACTCCCAGCAGAAAAGTACCCCAGACGCCCGCATCCACCACCAGTAAGTGGGGGCAGAAGGGAGAGGAGCGGGTGGCATTGTTTAGGGTAAGGACCGGGCCTGAGTGCCCTGAGGGCAATCAGAGGGAGCTTTTGTGAGATACCAACTTAAACTGTGAGACAGCAAAAGAGAGAGAGAAAATTATCTGGCCTGAACACACTGTCAGCCGTTCATAGAACAAAGGGTCTGAGCAAGTCCAGAAGAGCTAGCCGGCTGTGGACCGGCCCAGCCCCGCCGGAGGCAGGAGGCAGTGGGGAGGGGAAAGGGGCAAATTCGGCCCCAAAGATGGAATCCCCTACCACACTGCAAACAGGCCTCGTTTCTAACCAAAGACTTCCTAAGATTCTGGATGGTCGACATCCGCCGGGAGGGTCATGGCTAAACACAGGGCGCACGCACTTGACCAGCATGGGCAGGGACTGGGGCTGCGGACGCGGAGGGGAGAAGGCACACCGCATCCGGGGAGAGTGCGCCCGTCAAGCTCCTGGCTGCCTGAGCTGCTCGGGCCAGGGAAGGCACAGAATGCAGGTGCAACCGAGTCCGCGCTTTTGTGGAGTACCCAAAAACCGGAACCGCATGCAACGCAGGTCACGCTCCATATAGAGCAGCCAGGAGCCTGAGCAGCATAGACGGGGAAAACAGCACCCCTCCCCTTCCCCGCAGCGCGACGGAACTAGCGAACCTGAACAAGAGACCACCTCCGCCCACATGTGTCAGGGCGGAAATTAGGCACTGTAGAGACCGGCAAACAGAAGCCAAATAAACAAAGGGAACCACTTTAGAAGGGACCTGTGCAACAGATTAAAATAACTGTAGATAACACTGACTACACCGGAAGGGGCCTATAGATATCGAGAAGTGTAAGCTGGAACGAGGAGTTATCTGAAACTGAACCGAACCCACACTGACCGCAACAGCTCCAGAGAAATTCCTAGATATATTTTTACTTTTTTTTTTTTTAATTAAAAAATTTTTTTTCATTTCTTTTTTATTTTTTCTCTTTTATTTTCTTTTAAAATTCCTTATTACTCCCCTATTACTCCTTAACTTTCATTTTCATATAGTTTTATGATTTTTTTAATTAGGAAAAATAAATTTTTTTCTTTTTTTTTCTTTTTTTTTCTTTTTCTCTTATTTTGTTTTAAAGTTCTCTATTACTCCTCTACTACTCCTTAAGTTTCATTTTCATTTCACTATAATCTTGCAAAAAAGAAAAAGAGAAGCCCTATTTTTAAACCGAACTTCATATATATTTCTAAAATTTTTTTGTGTTTTTGTTTTTAACATTGTAATAAGAGTCTAACCTCTACTCTAGATTTTTAATCTTTGTTTTTCAGTATGTGATATAAATTTTGGACATTTAAGAAGTCAATATTCAGTTCCCATTTTAACTCAGGAGGGTGATGATTACTCTCTCCCACTTTTGACTCTCCGTTTTCTACCTCAGAACACCTCTGTTTCCTCCTTTCCCCTTCTCTTCCCAATCCAATTCTGTGAATCTTTGTGGGTGTCTGGGCTACGGAGAACACTTTGGGAACAGACAACTGTGTAGATCTGTCTCTCTCCTCTTGAGTCCCCCTTTTTCTCCTCCTGCTCATCTCTATCTCCCTCCTCCCTCTCCTCTTCTTCATGTAACTCTGTGAACCTCTCTGGGTGTCCCTCACGGGGGAGAATCTTTTCACCATTAACCTAGAAGTTTTATTATCAGTGCTATATAGTTGGAGAAGTCTTGAGACTACTGGAAGAATAAAACTGAAATCCAGAGGCAGGAGACTTAAGCCCAAAACCTGAGAACACCAGAAAACATCTGACTACATGGAACATTAAGTAATAAGAGACCATTCAAAACCTCCATACCTACACTGAAACCAACCACCACCCAAGAGCCAATAAGTTTCAGAGCAAGATATGCCACGCAAATTCTCCAGCAACACAAGAACATAGCCCTGAGCGTCAACTTACAGGCTCCCATATCACACCTAACACATAGACCCATCTCAAAACTCCTTACTGGGCACTCCATTGTACTCCATAGCAAAGAAATCCAGTTCCATGCACCAGAACACCGCCACAAGCTTCCCTAACCAGGGAACCTTGACAAGCCAATCGTCCAACCCCACTCACTGGGTGAAACCTCCACAATAAAAAGGAACCACGGACCTCCAGAATACAGAAAGCCCACTCCAGACACAGCAATCTAAACAAGATGAAAAGGCAGAGAAATACCCAACAGGTAAAGGAACATGAAAAATGCCCACCAAGTCAAACAAAAGAGGAGGAGATAGGGAACCTACCTGAAAAAGAATTTACAATAATGATAATAAAAATGATCCAAAATCTTGAAAATAAAATGGAGTTACAGATAAATAGCCTGGAGACAAAATTGAGAAGATGCAAGAAATGTTTAATAAAGACCTAGAAGAAATAAAAAAAAAAAGAGTCAATTAAAAGTGAATAATGCAATAAATGAGATCAAAAACACTCTGGAAGGAACCAAGAGTAGAATAACAGAGACAGAAGATAGGATACGTGAGGTAAAAGATAAAATGGTGGAAATAAATGAAGCAGAGAGGAAGAAAGAAAAAAGAATCAAAAGAAATGAGGACAACCTCAGGGACCTCTGGGACAATGTGAAATGCCCCAACATTCGAATCATAGGAGTCCCAGAAGAAGAAGACATAAAGAAAGGCCATGAGAAAATACTCGAGAAGATAATAGCTGAAAACTTCCCTAAAATGGAGAAGGGAATAGCCACCCAAGTCCAAGAATCCCAGAGAGTCCCAAACAGGATAAACCAAAGGCGAAACACCACAAGACACATATTAATCAAATTAACAAAGAACAAATATTAAAAGTAGCAAGGGAGAAACAACAAACAACACATAAAGGGATTCCTGTAAGGATAACAGCTGATCTATCAATAGAAACCCTCCAGGCCAGAAGGGAATGGCAGGACATACTTAAAGTAATGAAAGAGAATAACCTACAACCTAGATTACTGTACCCAGCAAGGATCTCATTCAGATATGAAGGAGAATTCAAAAGCTTTACAGACAAGCAAAAGCTGAGAGAATTCAGCACCACCAAACCAGCTCTTCAACAAATGCTAAAGGATCTTCTCTAGACAAGAAACACAGAAAGGTTGTATAAATGTGAACCCAAAACAACAAAGTAAATGGCAACGGGACCACACCTATCAATAATTACCTTAAATGTAAATGGGTTGAATGCCCCAACCAAAAGACAAAGACTGGCTGAATGGATAAAAAAAACAAGACCTCTATATATGCTGTCTACAAGAGACCCATCTCAAAACAAGGGACACATACAGACTAAAAGTGAAGGGCTGGAAAAAAATATTTCACGCAAACAGAGAACAAAAGAAAGCAGGAATCGCAATACTCATATCAGATAAAATAGACTTTCAAATAAAGGCTGTGAAAAGAGACAAAGAAGGACACTACATAATGATGAAAGGATCAATCCAAGATGAAGATATAACAATTATAAATATATATGCACCCAACATAGGAGCACCGCAATATGTAAGGCAAACGCTAACAAGTATGAAAGAGGAAATTAATAGCAACACAATAATAGTTGGAGACTTTAATACCCCACTCACAACTATGGATAGATCAACTAAACAGAAAATTAACAAGGAAACAAAAACTTTAAATGACACAATGGACCAGCTAGACCTGATTGATATCTATAGGACATTTCACCCCAAAACAAGCAACTTCACCTTTTTCTCAAGTGCACACGGAACCTTCTCCAGAATAGATCATATCCTGGGCCATAAATCTAGTCTAGGTAAATTCAAAAAAATTCAACTCATTCCAGTCATCTTTTCTGACCACAGTGCAGTAAGTTTAGATCTCAATTACAGGAAAAAAACTGTTGAAAATTCAAAAATATCAAGGCTAAATAACACGTTTCTGAATAACCAACAAATCATAGAAGAAATCAAAAAAGAAATCAAAATATTCATATAAATGAATGAAAATGAAAACACGAAAACCCAAAACATATGGGACACTGTAAAAGCAGTGCTAAGGGGAAGGTTCACAGCAATACAGGCTTACCTCAACAAACAAGAAAAAAGTCAAATAAATAACCTAACTGTACACCTAAAGCAACTAGAGAAGGAAGAAATGAAGAACCCCAGGGTTAGTAGAAGGAAAGAAATCTTAAAAATTAGGGCAGAAATAAATGCAAAAGAAGCTAAAGAGACCATAGAAAAAATCAACAAAGCTAAAAGTTGGTTTTTTGAAAAAATAAACAAAATTGACAAACCATTAGCAAGACTCATTAAGAAACAAAGGGAGAAGAACCAAATTAAAAAAATTAGAAATGAAAATGGAGAGATCACAATAGACAACACTGAAATAAAAAGGATCATAAAAGACTACTACCAGCAGCTCTATGCCAATAAAATGGACAACTTGGATGAAATGAACAAATTCTTAGAAAAGTATAACTTTCCAAAACTGAACCAGGAAGAAATAGAAGATCTTAACAGACCCATCACAAGCAAAGAAATCGAAACTGTAATCAGAAATCTTCCAGCAAACAAAAGCCCAGGACTAGACGGCTTCACAGCTGAATTCTACCAAAAATTTAGAGAAGAGTTAACAGCTATCTTACTCAAACTCTTCCAGAAAATTGCAGAAGGTAAACTTCCAAACTCATTCTATGTGGCCACCATCACCCTAATTCCAAAACCAGACAAAGATGCCACAAAAAAAGAAAACTACAGGCCAATATCACTGATGAACATAGATGCAAAAATCGTTAACAAAATTCTAGCAAACAGAATCCAACAACATATTTGAAACAGCATACACCATGACCAAGTGGGTTTTATCCCAGGAATGCAAGGATTCTTTAATATCTGCAAATCAATCAATGTATTACACCACATTAACAAATGTAAAGATAAAAACCATATGATTATCTCAACAGATGCAGAGATAGCCTTTGACAAAATTCAACACCCATTTATGATATAAAACTCTCCAGAAAGCAGGAATAGAAGGAATATAACTCAACATAATAAAAGCTATATATGACAAACCTGCAGCAAGAATTACCCTCAATGGTGAAAAATTGAAAGCATTTCCCCTAAAATCAGTAACAAGACAAGGGTGCCCACTCTCACCACTACTATTCAACATCGTGTTGGAAGTTTTGGCCACAGCAATCAGAGCAGAAAAAGAAGTAAAAGGAATCCAGATAGGAAAAGAAGAAGTGAAACTCTCGCTGTTTGTAGATGACATGATCCTCTACATAGAAAACCCTAAAACCTCTACCAGAAAATTACTAGAGCTAATCAATGAATATAGTAAAGTTGCAAGATATAAAATTAACACACAGAAATCCCTTGCATTCCAATACACTAACAATGAGAAAACAGAAAGAGAAATTAAGGAAACAACACCATCCACCATTGCAACAAAAAGAATAAAATATTCAGGAGTATATCAGCATAAAGAAACAAAAGACCTATACATAGAAAACTATAAAACACTGATGAAAGAAATCAAAGAGTACA
The DNA here is from genome assembly GCF_963930625.1 of Muntiacus reevesi. Classification (NCBI taxonomy): domain Eukaryota; kingdom Metazoa; phylum Chordata; class Mammalia; order Artiodactyla; family Cervidae; genus Muntiacus; species Muntiacus reevesi. The sequence continues at coordinate 106,999,130 of NC_089271.1, forward strand.
CAAATAGATGGAGAAACATACCGTGTTCATGGATTGGCAGAATCAATATTGTGAAAATGGCTATTCTACCCAAAGCAATCTGTAGATTCAATGCAATCCCTATTAAGCTACCAACAGTATTTTTCACAGAACTAGAACAAATAATTCTCAATTTGTATGGAAATACAAAAAACCTCGAATAGCCAAAGTAATCTTGAGAAAGAAGAATGGGACTGGAGGAATCAAACTGCCTGACTTCAGACTCTACTACAAAGCCACAGTCATCAAGACAGTATGGTACTGGCACACAGACAGAAATATAGATCAATGGAACAGAATAGAAAGTCCAGAGATAAATACACAAACCTATGAACACCTTATCTTCGACAAAGGAGGCAAGGATATACAATGGAAAAAAGACAACTTCTTTAACAAATGGTGCTGGGAAATCTGGTCAACCACTTGTAAAAGAATGAAACTAGAACACCTTCTAACACCATACACAAAAAAAAAAAACCTCAAAATGGATTAAAGATCTAAATGTAAGACCAGAAACTATAAAACTCCTAGAGGAGAACATAGGCAAAACCCTCTCCGACATAAATCACAGCAGGATCCTCTATGACCCTCCTCCCAGAATATTGGAAATAAAAGCAAAAATAAACAAATGGGACCTAATGAAACTTAAAAGCTTTTGCACAACAAAGGAAACTATAAGCAAGGTGAAAAGACAGCCCTCAGACTGGGAGAAAATAATAGCAAACGAGGCAACAGACAAAGGACTAATCTCAAAAATATCCAAGCAACTCCTGAAGCTCAATTCCAGAAAAATAAATGACCCAATCAAAAAATGGGCCAAAGAACTAAACAGACATTTCTCCAAAGAAGACATACAGATGGCTAACAAACACATGAAAAGATGATCAACATCACTCATCATCAGAGAAATGCAAATCAAATCCACAATGAGGTACCATTACACCCCAGTCAGGATGACTGCTATCCAAAAGTCTACAAGCAATAAATGCTGGAGAGGGTGTGGAGAAAAGGGAACCCTCTTACACTGTTGGTGGGAATGCAAACTAGCACAGCCACTATGGAAAACAATGTGGAGATTTCTTAAAAAACTGGAAATAGAACTGCCATATAACTCAGCAATACCACTTCTGGGCATACACACTGAGGAAAACAGATCTGAAAGAGACACGTGCACCCCAATGTTCATTGCAGCACTGTTTATAATAGCCAGGACATGGAAGCAACCTAGATACCCATCAGCAGACAAATGGATAAGGAAGCTGTGGTACATATACACCATGGAATATTACTCAGCCATTAAAAAGAATTCATCTGAATCCATTCTAATGAGATGGATGAAACTGGAGCCTATTACACAGAGTGAAATAAGCCAGAAAGATAAAGAACATTACAGCATACTAACACATATATATGGAATTTAGAAAGATGGTAATGATAACCCTATATGCAAAACAGAAAAAGAGACACAGATGTACAGAACAGACTTTTGGACTCTGTGGGAGAAGGCGAGGGTGGGATGTTTCGAGAGAATAACTTCAAAACATGTATATTATCTATAGTGAAACACATCACCAGCCCAGTTTGGATGCATGAGACAAGTGCTCGGGACTGGTGCACTGGGAAGACTCGGAGGGATTGTGTAGAGAGGGAGGTGGGAGGGGGGATTGGGATGGGGAATACATGTAAATCCATGGCTGATTCATGCCAATGTATGACAAAAACCACTACAATATTGTAAAGTAATTAACCTCCAACTATTAAAAATAAATGAAAAACAATACAAACATATGAAGGATTAACAACGTGTTTCTGAATAACCAAGGGATCACAGAAGAAATAAAAAAGGAAATCAAAATATGCATAGAAACAAATGAAAATGAAACCATGACAACCCAAAACATATGGGATTCAGTAAATGCAGTGTTAAGATGGAGGTCCATAGCGATACCAGTCTACCTCAAGAAACAAGAGAAACATCAAATAAACAACCTAACTTTACAACTAAAGCAAGTAGAAAAAGAAGAAAAGAACTCCAAAGTTAGTAGAAGGAAAGAAATAATAAAAATCAGACCAGTAATAAGTGAAAAAGAAATGAAGGAGACTATAGTAAAAATCAGCAAAAATAAAAGCTGGTCTTTGAGAAGATAAATAAAATAGACAAACTGTTATCCAGACTCATCAAGGGGAAAAGGGAGAAGAATCACATCAATAAAATTAGAAATGAAAATGGAGAAAACATAACGGACAACACAGAAATACAAAAGATCATAAGAGACTACTATGAGCAACTTGGAAGATATGGACAAATTCTTAGAAAAGTATAACCTTCCAAAACCGAACCAGGAAGAAATAGAAAATCTTAACAGACCCATCAAAGCATGCAAATCAAAGCTATAGCAAAAAATCTTCCAACATACAAAAGCCCAAGACCAGGTGACTTCTCAGGTGAATTCTACCAAAAATGTAGAGAAGAGCTAACAACTATCCTACTCAAACTCTTCTAGAAAATTGCAGAGGAAGGTTAACTGCCAAACTCATTCTATGAGGCCACCATTACCCTAATACCAAAACCAGACAAAGATGTCCCTCAAAAAGAAAACTACAGGCCAATATCACTGATGAACATAGGTGCAAAATTCTCAACAAATTCTAGCAAACAGAATACAACAACATATTTAAAAGATCATACATCATGACCATGTGGGCTTTATCCCAGGGACACAAGGATTCTTCAGTATTCACAGATCAATCAATGTGACATACCATATTAACAAATTAAAAGATAAAAATCATATGATTATATCAGATGCAGAGAAAGCCTTTGACAATATTAAAAACCCATTTATGATATAAAACTCTCCAGAAAGCAGGCATAAAAGGAGCATACCTCAACATAAAAGCCATATACGAAAAACCCACAGCAAACTTTATCCTCATTGGCAAAAAATTGAAAGCATTTCCTCTAAAATCAAGAAAAAGACAAGGGTGCCCACTCTCACCACTACTATTCAACATAGTTTTGGAATTCCTAGCCATAGCAGTCAAAGAAGAAAAAGAAATAAAAGGAACCCAGATTGGAAAAGAAGTAGAACTATCACTGTTTGCAGATGACATGATCCTCTACATAGAAAACACTAAAGACACCACCAGAAAATTACTAGAGCTAATCAATGAAAATAGTAAAGTTGCAGGATATAAAATTAACACACAGAAATCCCTTGTATTTCTATACACCTACAATGAGAAAATAGAAAGAGGATTTAAGGAAATAATCCCATTCACCATTGCAAGAAAAAGAATAATATACTTAGGAAAAATTTTACCTAAAGAAACAAAAGACCTACGTATATAGAAAACTATACAACACTGATGAAAGAAATCAAAGATGACACAAATCAATGGAGAAATATACCATGGTCTTGGATCAGAAGAATCAATATTGTGAAAATGAGTATACTACCCAAAGCAATCTATAGATTCAATGCAATCCCTGTCAAACTACCAAAGGTATTTTTCACAGCATTATAACAAATAATTTCACAGTTTGTATGGAAACACAAAAAACCTTGAATAGCCAAAGCAATCTTGAGAAAGAAGAATGGAACTTGAGGAATCAAACTGCCTGACTTCAGACTATACTACAAAGCTACAGTCATCTATACAGTATGGTACTGGCACAAAGACAGAAATATAGATCAATGGAACAAAATAGAAAGTCCAAAGATAATTCCACGCACTTATGGACACCTTATCTTTGACAAAGGATGCAAAAATATACAATGGAGAAAAGACAATCTCTTTAACAAGTGGTGCTGGGAAAACTGGTCAACCACTTGTAAAAGAATGAAACTAGAGAACTTTCTAACACTATACACAAAAATAAACTAAAAATGGATTAAATATCTAAATGTAAGACCAGATACTATAAAACTCTTATAGGAACAGATAGGCAGGAGACTCTCTGACATAAATCACAGCAAGATCCTCTATGTTGAGCATCTTTTCAGGCCAGGTTGGGTGCATGAGACAAGTACTCAGGGCTGGTGCACTGGGAAGACCCAGTGCATGGGGTGGGATGGGGAGGGAGGTGGGAGGGGGGATTGGGATGGGGAACACATGTAAATCCATGGCTGATTCATGTCAATGTATGGCAAAAACCACTACAATATTGTAAAGTAATTAGTCTCCAACTAATAAAAATAAATGGGGAAAAAATGATCCTCTATGACCCACCTCCCAGAGTAATGGAAATATAAATGCAAAAATAAACTAATGGGACCTAATTAAACTTAAAAGCTTTTGCACAACAAAGGAAACTATAAGCAAGGTGAAAAGACAGCCTTCAGAATGGGAGAAAATAATACCAAATGAAACAACTGACAAATAATTAATCTCCTAAATATAGAAGCAGCTCATGCAGCTCAATACCAGAAAACTAAACAATCTGATCAAAAAATGGGCCAAAGAACTAAACAGACATTTCTCCAAAGACATACAGATGGCTAATACACAAAAAGATGCTCAACATCACTCATTATTAGAGAAATGCATATCAAAACCACAACGAGGTACCATCTCATGCCAGTCAGAATGGCTGCCATCTAAAAGTCTACAAGCAATAAAGGCTGGAGAGAGTGTGGAGAAAAGGGAATCCTCTTACACTATTGGTGGAAATGCAAACTAGTACAGCTACTATGGGGAAGAGTGTGGAGATTCCTTAAAAAACTGAAAATAGAACTGCCATATGATCCAGCAAACCCACTGCTATGCATAGACACCAAGGAAACAAGAATTGAAAGAAACACATGTACCCCAATGTTCACTGCATCACTGTTTACAGTAGCTAGGACATGCAAGCAACTTAGATGTCCATCAGCAGACAAATGGATGAGGTAGTTGTGGTGCATATACACAATGAAATATTACTCAGCTTTAAAAAAGAACATATTTGAATCAGTTCTAATGAGGTGGATGAAACTGGAGCCTATTATACAGAGTGAAGTAAGTCAGAAAGACAAACACCAGTACAGTATATTAATGCATATATATGGAATTTAGAAAGCTTGTAACAATGACCTTTATGCAAGACAGCAAAAGAGACACAGATGTAAAGAACAGACTTATGGAGTATGTGGGAGAAGGTTAGGGTGGGACAATTTAAGAGAACAGCATTGAAACATGTATATTACCATATATGAAATAGATGACCAGGGCAAGTTTGATGCATGAAGCAGGACACTCTAAGCTGGTGCTCTGGGACAACCCAGAGGGATGGGGTGAGAAGGGATGTGGGAGGGGGTTTCAGGATGGAGGGACACATGTACACCTGTGGCTGATTCATGATGTATAGCAAAAAACTACCACAATATTGTAAAGTATTTAGCCTCCAATTAAAATAAATTAATTTTTTTAATTTAAAAGTAATTGAATTTCTCTTAAAGTGTCTAGCTTGCCTTGTTATTAACATGTAATCAATGTTTAGTTCACAAGGCCTTGTGTGATTTGTTGAGATGACAAGCAAAATGACTACACATTAATGTATTTTGAAAGGCCACTAGACAATCACTGTCCCATTTTGGCAAGCCAACATAATCCTACCTGGCTCTCCAGCAAATGCTGAAGCAGCTAATATGACAAAACATTATGAATCAATCTTAGTATGCTTTGGTGACACTTCAAAACCTGCTTTTGACCACTGTTCTTCACTCCAGTCAATCTAACAAGGCTGACAAACTCTAAACTCTGAACAGTCCTCTGTAAGAGAGTAGGCATCATGGAAAGTTATTCCTCCCCCCTTACACCAGGTATCCTAGATCGTACTGATATTCATCCTATACCATTTACTAGTTTTGTAGTCAAACAGAGTAGTAACCAGTTAGATCCAGTCTGAATCATCCGTCAGTTATCAAACCTCTTCAGACCCGGCCTATTTTAGGACTAATTCTCCAATTTCTCACCTATCCATTGTCCTGATCCAAATTCTGAGCTTCAGGAAAGCTCTACTTTCTTCTCCATATGTCTTCACACTGTTATGAACTTCATTTGGTATGGAACCAAGTATGTTCTTACCCTTCTAGAACTCTGACATCACAGTTAGCAGCCCCTCCTCTAGCATGACTCACCTCCTGAACCTTAAAATGGAACTCTCCTTTACCATAAAATGCTGCTTTATCTACAACTCTCTCAAAATGAGCCCACTTCTTTTCTCTGACTCTTTGTACCTCATGTTGGAAAATGAGAACATTTCTTTCTTGCTTTCTAGTGTTAGTGATAGGAAAACAATTGATTACTTATTCACTCATGAAGTTACCCCCTCTGCTGAGGTGCAAACCAGTTAGTTATAGTCCTTATACCATCAAATTCCAAACTCTGGTCTATTGTCTCTAGTTTACTCATACTACTCTTTTCTCAGCAATATTGTATGGCTTCAGCCATACTGACTTTTCATTGTTTCCCTAAAACATACCAGTCTCATTCCTGCCTTGAGGATTCTGTATATTCTGGTTCCATGCTGGCTGTGTTCTCATTACCAATCTGCCTCCTATGCCTCCACAGACACCTATCTCTGTCAGCGAAGCCCCTAGTAATCTTCTTAGTCTCAGTTTAAACATTCTTAATAAAGCATCTATTAGTCAGGGACTCAGCAAGAAACAGATGGCATGTCCAAACTAGAATAATTAAAGAATGTTAGGGTAACTAAGACAGTATTTACAGACATGGACATATGTAGGCAAACTTTAAGAGATTCCACACCCTAGGGCAACTAATACCACTATAGCAGGAGACAAGGTAGGAGGGAATTAAATGGTAACTGTGACATGGAGAAGCACAGATAGTCAGGGGACAAAACCAGCCCAAGACAGTCATGTGAGGAGGGAGCTAGAGAAATGAATATATCTACCTTTTTATCCTGTCTTGTTCTATTCTACCAAACAATCACCACTAGCCAAACTCAACCAGAAATTAGAGAACACTGTGTATTCCACACAGGTCAGCTTCCTGTAACAGAGCAGATCTTCACTGATACTCTGGAACAAATCAGTTTTCCCTATTAAACATCATGTTGCACTCTGTATTTATTTTCTTTATAGACAACTGAGTACATACTTTGTCCTTTTAGTAAGTATACTCATCCTGAGGTATTAAATTCTTGGAAGGGATTTTATATATTTTATAATATACAGTCTATATATTTTATAATATGCAGCCTAATGTTTTAGCTCACAAATATGAATTTGTGACAACATTCACATTTCTCTTGCTACATATATACCAATGAAAGTGAAAGTTGCCCAGTCCTGTCTGACTCTTTGCGACCCCATGGGCTATACAGTCCATGGAATTTTCCAGGCCAGAATATTGGAGTGGGTAGCCTTCCCCTTCTCCAGGGGATCTTTCCAATCCAAGGATCGAACCCAGGTCTCAAAGTTCTCCACAACACTGCAGAGCATGGTACCAACATTGATGGCTTCAAAAGGCAATATTTCCATCAAAATTTGAAGGCACAGACTTGTGTGTATTAGGCTCATGCTTCTGTGTATGCATATGCACTGATTATAGATTAACCTTATTGTTTATAATGTTTCTTGTTTTTTGATTCAGAATTTCATAGTGTTATGAATAAACACTTCTCTGTACTCAAATTCCTTTTCCTAAATTTTCCACAGTAATCTGCTGCAGTACTATGGTCTGTTTTCCTGAAAATGCCATGAAATAGAATATAAGTCCACAAAGACAATTGGAAATGCCCTCTTTGAAGCAGTGTGTGGAGTATGATTAATTCAGTACTTCTCTTGTGTAGAAACCATTTCAAGGGAAGATTATGCTCCCACCTTCCTACCTCCTTGAAATTGCCTGACTCAGTGCTGAGACCCTTGTTCCTACCAAAGACATGTTGTATCTTTTTTCCCCCTAATTTTCTAAATAAAGAGTGAGAAAAGTCAAATATTAAGATCCATCCTCTACAGGAACCTGAGATAGTAGCCATTGTCCTGTATTCTGATAGATCTCCTCAACACTGATAGCCATTTACCTTTTGATTTTTAAGACGTTTTGCTTTCCATTCAGAACTCAGTATTACAAATGCAAATATTCTTCAAAGCCCTGATTAGAGTTCTAAAAATGCCTCCTTGCTAAATGAAATACCATTAAGACTGAAATTTCCCAAATCATGTCATAATGCTTAGCCCATTCTCAAGTGACCTTTTGGACAACTGTAGGCACTCTTTGTGCTGTCCAGTAAAGACCAGCATGCATAGGGCCAAACGGGTGTTTGCTGAATCAGTGCAGTAACACTGTTTGTGTTTTATCACTGTTTTTAGCAACCAAGACTACACAGTCAAAAAGGAAATATTCTAAACAGTGACTTCATTTTGTTAGCATAACTTCTGAATGTAATTTAATCTGTTTCAGATTTTTGGCTCAAAGTCACTTTAATGTCCTCATGTTTTTCTATATTATAGTCTATTTTATGAGCTTTCATGAATTAAAAAATATATCATTAAATAAGTATTCTGGTGTTCTTCCTGATGCTTTCAATTTGAGATTACATCTTTATCAGATTAGGAGAACCATCAAAGAGGGACAAACCCATTCAGATAATTTGGGGGACTAGCCATATTTTTAAAGTAATGTTAAGCTGGTGTTTTCATCCACTGAACCGATTCCTTGTGTTGATGATGTTTTAGAGATGGTTAGCTGGATTCAACATATTATATAGAATATTCTATGAGTAACCTCAAAGGGTAACAATGTCTCTCTATGACCTTACCATGAACTGAACTGCAAAAATCTGACCAGGATTATCAAAAGTGAGTAATTACACAGTATCATTCCTCAGATATTAGTGTGACTAATTATGCGGGTGAATATACCACATGTTTCCTTACTATTCCTTTATACTCAAAGAGACAAAGCTTGAAAGGACTTCAGCTTATTTTAGCCAATCCCTTCCTTTTATAACTGAGGAGGAAACTGATGTCCAGAAAAGAGAAAAAAGATACTTTTTCTCTTTTTCTATATCTTTTCTAAATCTATATCTATAGATTTTCTATATCTCAGGTTATCCTATTCCTCACTCAATGTTCTGTCCACATTTAGAATATGAATGAAACCAGATAATGGTAAAGAAAAAAAGTTATAGTCATAGAAGTAAATTGAAAAACTCAAAGCAAACAGAAAAAGAGACACAGATGTACAGAACAGACTTTTGGACTCTGTGGGAGAAGGTGAAGGTGGGATGTTTCGAGAGAACAGCATCAAAACATGTATATTATCAAGGGTGGAACAGATCACCAGCCCAGGTTGGATGCATGAGACAAGTGCTCGGGGTTGGTGCACTGTAGTTAGGTTTAGAGGGTTCAACATGGAAAGAAGTCATTTCAGTTGATCCAACCAACTCCTCACCCTGCATCTTAAGCCCAGAGTGGCATGAATGAAACATTCACTATGATACAGTCGCCTGTTTGCATAGATCCATGAGTAATGTACTGTAGTAATACTGACTTTGCTATATGTGGGGACATCATAAAAAATCACAAAACATTGGATCAACCACACATTTATGTTATATACAATTCTGCCAGTGTCAGAAGTACATGGCCATAAATGCCCAGAGATGAACTGAACTGAATTTATGGAAAATTTGACCCCAATATGTCTTTGAACAATGCAAGTAAATTTTTTTCAAACTCACCTCTTAACTTTGATGAAATTCTCTTTTGAGGCAATCTCAAACATAATTCCAACACCGATTTCCATAAGCCAAATAAATTACAAGGCAATTACTTAGGAAACACTTGAAAGATTAAGGATAGGAACAGTGACAAAAATTAATTGATTTTTGACTTCAATAATCTGTGACTGGATAAATCAGATGACAGGAGCCTCGGGTTTCAAAATAACTAGATATCTTGAGAGAAATTTAAAGTAACATCCATGAAAAAGCTCATTAAGTGTGAGTTTCATATAAAGGCTGCAATTTGGTATTTTATATATAAAATAGAATGGAAAAATAATGATATGTGCATGTAATTACCAACTTCTATTACCAGAGTTACTATTTATATTATGAGAGGAATACATATTATAGCAGAAAGATCCCAGCTCTTCAATTAAGACAGACCTGGCTTTAAATTTCGACTTCATTCCATATTGTGAAATTAATTATCTTCCGAGAAGTAAAAATTCCTCAGCTATAAAATATAGATCATTATATTAACTCACCAATTGCATTTTTGTGTCAAATTTTTCAGTAAATGGTAACTGAATCATGTTTAATGAATAAAATCAACCTAATATCACTTCAGTCACTAAAATAAAAAAAGATGCTGGAAATGCCAAATATATAAAATAAAGATGAGACATTTTTAGCACATTGATATTTCTCTACTTGCTGATCAGAGTGTTTCATTACTTCTTGAGAGTAACCTCTCTATGACCATTAAGCCAACTTCAGTACTTATTTTTGAGTTATTCACTTTTCTTTCCAACATAAATCAAAGACATCAACTTGAATTTGAAGTATATACTAAATACATACACAACCTTATGCAAAATAATTTCTTTGAGTCACATCTTAAATTATTGGGAACTGAATAACCATACTGGTGTGTATTTTGTCTTAACAAGAAGAGAAAAACATTAGGGAGGGTTAGACTGAACATAAAACTGTTAAAATGTCTTATTCCTTAGTACTTTTCATAGGCTACACAATGTCCTGAGAGGATTCATTATGAGAAAAATATCATTCACAGCTTTAAGACCTTACTCTGGAAGGAACTAATGAGAAAATAAAATTAGAAAGTGAGACTTCATCTTCACTTTCAAATAAGTGGTCTTAAGTTTTCTTTTATGGAAAAACTTTAATTTTTTTGTTGTTGTTGTTTTTCTTTTTTGTTTCTATGTATTCCCCATCCCGATCCCCCCTCCCACATCCCTCTCCACCCGATTCCTCTGGGTCTTCCCAGTGCACCAGGCCCGAGCACTTGTCTCATGCATCCAACCTAGGCTGGTGATCTGTTTCACTATAGATAATATACAAACATATGTGAACCATCAATTTTTGAAACTTTCAGGTGAAATCCAGCACTTCTTTACACAAATCAATGTGTAAGAGTGTAGAGGTCATGTGATCTTAAACTGTGACATTATCTGTTCAAGTCTTTGACCTAATCCATTCCCAGAGGAGTTTAGAAAATCTTTCACTACTAGACAATGTATTTTGTAGCCTATTTTCAGTCTTTCTTATGACAATAGTTTGGACTCTGGTTCAGTCCTGGAAGAAAAGAAAGAAGGAGTCCATTGGTCTGGACTCCAAAGGTGAGCATCTTAACACCTTTTACAGTATTCAGAATAAACCCTGAAGCAAAATGTTCTCATCTCTTACCTTACTTTTTATGAAGTATCTTAAGTCAGAAATTGGAAAGGAATTTAAAGGCAAGCCAGTATTAGAATGGAAAGAGCCTCATGCACACTTTTCCAACATCCCTAACATTTTGAAAGGGTCTTAGAATAGAGACAGAATATGACTCAAAATACATTGATGGCCTTATAGGAAAAAAATGATGTTTCCGCCCCGGCCCCCACACCCCATCATTACACACTGGAAGGAAAGAGTCTCTCAAAACAGACATTTGTACACATTCTAAACTGAAATTATATTGGAAAAAAGTATACTGTCTTAGCTAAGAAAACAAAGGGGAAATGTAACTATGATTAATCAACAAAGATGCTCCAGAGGGAAATAAAATACCAAATTTCCAGTCCTTACCCTTAAACACACAGCAAGAAATTTCTCAAACTATAAAAGGAAAACTTGAATAAGGTGAGCACTATAATATAAACCTTAAGCCTATCATAGTTACACAAAATCAAACTTTTCAGGGGTGGTTACCTCTAATAATTCATTAACATTCCCCATGTTCTGGCCCATAATAACCATCCTCAGATCTTTAACCAAGTAAATAAATAAATAAAATATTTCCTCTTTTGTGATAGCACACTCCCTAACTTCATAGAAAGAGATTTACTATGCAAAAACAAAACAAAACAAAAGCGCCAGGTGGTAAAGGGATCTCCTGATCATCTCTTTCTCAGAATCATTGAAACTCCTTTATTCATAAGATTAGAGCTACCCTTGTGTCTAAATCAAGCCCAAATGGAAGATCTCAAAGAGGTAAGAGCCTTTTCTTGAGGGCAAAATAATCTGATATAGGTAGGATTATTGGGACTGAAACCATGGACGTTCAGACTGCCTGATTTAAACCTGTACCCAAACTCATATGATACCCACATAAACCATAAGCTACAGAAGTACAGAATAGTTAGGAGCCTATTATAAAAAGTATCTAAATTTTCTATCAGTCTTGTAACACTCCTAACCTTGTAGTCAGAAAACCCATTGTGCAGAGATGTAGATTTGTTTGCAGCTTCAGAGTCATAATTAAAGTAGCCATTCTCTGCTCTCCTACAGCACACAAACCAAATACTATTGATTTAATAATCACTTCTTGATGTGAACCCAACAACTAGTTACAATTTACATGTGAACTAGGTGACACATAAAAACCACACTGCCTGGTTGATGCACATTTTCCTTTGAGTACCACCTAATTTCCTTTGGAGACAGATCCTTATAATAAATCAGGTGATTTCCTGGGTAACTGAACTTAATTGTTTAGTGACTTTTAAGTGACACACACATCAAAAAAAAAACTACCTTTTTTAAGAAAGAGGAGCACAAGTCAAAAAAATATGATTTGATACTTCCTTTTTTTTTGGTCATGATTTGATATTTTCAATTTTTGAGTAGGGGAAAGAAAGTGAAGTTGCTCAGTCATGTCTGACTCTTTGCAACTTTATGGACTATAGCCTACCGGGCTCCTCCATCCATGGGATTTTCCAGGCAAGGGTACTGGAGTGGGTTGCCATTTCCTTCTTCAGGTTATCTTCCCAGCCCAGGCATCAAACTCAAGTCTCCCATATTGCAGGCAGACGCTTTACCATCTGAGCCACTAGGGAAGTGTGATTTTTATTAATAAGTAGGGAAAATTATTAATAAAAATCACACTCATATAAGTACTCACATAATTTTAGATGGGACAGTAAAAGTTGGATTATATTTTTTTTTCTGAAATGATATGAGTGCCTATTTGTAGATATTTTTCATTTGTTTTGAGAAAATCAAGGGTGAAGATAATAAAATAGAAAGTTCACTGTCATATAGCAAATCAAAAAAGACTATATTTGCAGGTACTTTGATTCACTGGTTCAAGAAATTTTAATAGTTTGACATCTTAAATGGCAGGCTTCACTGGTTGCTCAGTGGTAAAGAATCTGCCTACCATGCAGGAGATCCAGACTCAATCCCTGGGTTGGAGAGGTTCCCTGGGTTAGGAAATGGCAACCCACTCCAGTATTCTTCCCTGGAAAATCCCATGGACCGAGGACCCTGGCAGGCTACAGTCCATGGAGTTGCAAAGAGTCAGTGAGCGCACACACACACATGCACACACACATACTCATACACAATCCTAAATGGCAATGCTTTCTTCTGAAAAAAAGTGGAGGAAACATAGGCTTTGTGTTAAAGGTAAGCAATGGACAGAGTGTCAGGAGTCCTGGGTTTTGGTCTTACCTTAGACTCTCTAAATGTGTCAACTCAAGTGATTTTTTTCTTTAACCTCTTTTGGACTTAGTTTCAAATTCTAAAATATTAGATTGTTAGACTAGATGGTCAACATGGACCGTTTTAGTTCTGCAATACAATGAATGGTTATGAATATTTAATTTCAGTTTCTTAGTCATCTGTAAAAACAGTTTTAAATACAAGCTCTGTGGCAGGAAATTTTCTCTATGGTAGCAACTACCAGGATTGTGTTACTTTGTGACAGCAGAACTGGGAGTTTTCAGCACAGGTGAAGATGCTTATTATCTTACCACTGTGTACCATCACAAATACAGGCAGATGGCATTTCTGAATCAGAGACATTAAAACAAGGTGCTTGTAAACAAAAGGGAGAAAAACCATGGACTCTATTTATTCTACCTGAACCAGAGTTCACTTTTCTTTAGCCAGTCAACAAACAGACTGCATAATCAAGAGGGTTTTAATTGTTGGGTATACAAAAACCAATGGGAAATGTCCATTGGCTTTGAATATTCCATAGTATCATGAGGAAAGGAAAAAATGAATTCAACTTGATGTAATACAAAAGTGTTATAAATGTTATCATGGAGTTAAAACACAGCTTATATGAACACATATAAGCTTTATTCTATATTAAAGATAGAATAAAAATTCCTTATCTGTTATATATAAGAGGGGTAATAGCCAGGAGTGTGCCTCTCTCTTGTGTTAACTCCAACCATACCAGTCACTTTACCTATATAGACCCTATAATTACGCTACACTAAATTTGCCATATTTCCCTTTTATAACTATGCCATTATATACATCATTCCCTCTAAAATCTCTACCCATCCCTACAATTCAACCATCTATAACCAGAAACATATCCTGATTTTCTTAGGCAGTAGCTTACCACCTCCAGCTTCTTTCTTCACTTACAATCCTATTAGGTCATTTACCAGATTACATTATAATTTATCTATTAACATATCTGCATCAAGCACCTCCAGCCAAAATGATAGTAAAAGCCATCAAATTTGCAAACCATCTTTTGTTACTAGAATTCAATTCACTTTATGTGTTAATTTTACTCCAACTGTTACTATTCTAATCAAGTAGTCCCTTTGCACTAACCATAGTATTTTGATAGTTTTGCAACAAATATATTTATAGAAATGCTTAAATATCCTTATAGGACAGAGTTTAAATAAGTTTTTTTTGGAGTCAGGAAACATGTGATTATTACAGCACAGTTTCATATATTAAATAAAGAAATTAATGCTACTTTGTAAATAAATTTCAAATTTGAGTAAGTAAGAAAAGCTTCATGGAAAATAGAAGCTTTGAGCCAGAAGCTGGAGTCTGGGTTTTCAGCATGCCTGTGAGAGTAAAAGAAAGGGAATCTAGGTAAAAGGGGTAGGTAGCCTGAGCAAATGTGTAGGCTGTGATTATGAAAAGGGAAAAGGATGATTAGCCTCAAGTGGTAGTTAACAAAAGACCCCTGGTGCAATGGAATGGGAAGTGAGGCTAAAGAGAAGCTATGAGATACCTTAAATGCCATGCTGAGGAATTGACAGTTAATTCTGTAAGCAATGAAGAATCTTAAGAAGTTTATAAGGAACCATGCTAAGAGGATATACATATTTTTGAAATTTCATTTTTCTAGAATGGGGATTTGATTGGAAAGAGTCTGAATGGAAGCCTAGAGCATTAGAAAGGTATGATAATAACTGAGGAAAGAAGTTATGGTGGCCTGTCCTGAGACAGCAGTAGTAGGGATGGAGAAAAAATATATATAAATAATGACATGTGTAACCCTTGGTCATTAGATGCCAGTGGTGGAGAAGATGATGGAGGAGTCAACAGTGACTATGAGGGATTTTTCACCTTTTTATTTTGAAGTAATTGTAGATTCACAGAAAGGTACAAAGATAGTATGGTAGTAGAGAAAGATGCCATGCAGCCACAACCTTCACATGGTTCACCCTTCCCCCTTGGCCCATGGTTACACCTTATATAATTAGAGGACAATATCAAAGCCAGGAAATTAACATGTGTCTGAAGTGTGAATATATTACTTTTTCATTTCATCATATGTGTAAATTTGTGTAAAGTTCACCATGAAAATCAAGACACAAACTATTCAATCACCACAAATGTCACCCTCATACTACCCCTTTATAGTTAAAACTATCTCTCTGAGCCTCACAACTCCTAAACCCTGGGAACTTCTAATGTTCCTCTAGCTACATAATTTTATCATTTGAGAATGTTTTATAAATGAAGTCATGCTATTTGGGACCTTGCAATTCTCACCACCTAGGGCTCTCACAATTCATCTGAATCCTGACACCTCTACCTGGAGTTAATATTTAATATCAGAGTCCATAAATTTAAGGGCTCATTTTCATAAGACTAACCTCAGCTTCAGATGCCAGTCACAAAGGGTACCCAGGCTACCCAAACTTCTGCCCAGCCAACTACAAATTTGAGGGTGCCCACAGTCACCCTTTCAGTTTCATTAATTTGCTAGAATGAGTCACACAACTCAAAACAGCACTTCACTTACGTTTGCTGCTGTTGTTCAGTCACTGAGTCGTGTCTGACTCTTTGAGACCCGATGGACTGCAGCATGCCAGGCTTTCCTGTCCTTCACCATCTCCCAAATGTTTGCTCAAACTCACATCCACTGAGTCGATGATGCCATCCAACCATCACATCCTCTGTCATCCCCTTCTCCCCTTGCCCTCAATCTTTCCCATCATCAGAGTCTTTTCCAATACAAGTTTCTTATAAAGGATATTGCTCAGGAACAACCAAGCCAAAGCCAAATGCATAGGGTGAGGGTTGGGGGCTGGAGAAGGTGAAGAGCTTCTCCCCGTGTAACACCTCAAAACGTTCATGCACCCACAAGCTCTCTGACTCTCACTGTCTAGTTTTTATAGAGCTCAAGGTCCAGCCCCTCCACCACCTTCTCACAAGTAGGGGGTGGGCATAAAAGTTCCAACCCCCTAATCACTTTTTCTGGTGACCAACCCCATCCTGAAGCTATCTAGGACCCCCATCCTAGGTCATCTCATCAGCATAAATGCAAGCGTGATTGAAAGTGTTTGGTATGAATAACATGAGTAACAAAATACTGAGTTGGCCAAAAAGATCATCCAGGTTTTTCTGTCAGATGTTATGAAAAACCCAAAAGAACTTTTTGACCAACCCAATACATTCCCTATTTCTCAGGAAATTCCAAGGATTATATGAGCTCTGTGCCAGGAACTGGGGACAAATACCAAAATATATATATAGGCTTCCCGGGTGACCCTTGTGGTAGAGAACTCGCCTGCCAATGCAGGAGACATAAGAGACGTGGGTTTGATCCCTGGGTTGGGAAGATCCCCTGGAGGAAAGCATAGCAACCCACTCCAGTATTTTTGCCTGGAAAATCCCATGGACAGAGGAACCTGGTGGGCTACAGTCCATGGGGTTGCAAAGAGTAGGACATGACTGAAGCAACTTAGCACACATGTATATAGTATATATTATAAATATATATACAATACCATATATATATCATCTTATATATATACTATATATATAAAATACCATTTTACATATGTATTATAGCATGGATCTTTTGAAATTGACTTTTTCACACAGCAAAATGTGCCTGAGATCCATTCAAGTTGTTGTATCAACAGTTGGTTTATTTTCCTTAATTTTATGCCATGGTATCTATGTACCATAGAGTTTGTTTAATCATTCATCCATTGGTCAATACCTGAATTGTTTCTTGTTTGGGGCTGTTATGATTAAAATAGCTAGGAACATTCACCTACAGGTTTTTAAAATTTTATTTATTTATGTGTTTTGGTTGGTGGCTCAGATGGCAAAGAATCCACCTGCAATGTGAGAGACCTGGGTTCGATCCCTGGGTTGGGAAGATCCCCCAGAGGAGGGCATGACAACTCACTCCAGTATTCTTACCTAGAGAATACCCATGGACGCAGGAGACTGGTGAGCTACAGTTCATGAGGTTGCAAAGAGTTGGACACGACTAAGCGAGATGGATACTGTGTTTTGGTTGTGCTGATTCTTCCATGCTGTGCTTTGTCTTTTCTCTAGTTGCAGTGAGCGATGGCTACTCTTGGTTGCAGTGCACAGGCTGCTTCTGGTGGTGGCTTCTCTTGTTTCAGAGCACAGGCTCTAGGTTCATGGACTCAGCAGTTGCAGCGTGTGAGCTTTAGTTTCATGTGGAATCTTCCTGGACTACGGATCAAACCTGTGTCTCCTGCATTGTCAGGTGGATTCTTATCTACTGCGCCAACAGGAAATCCTTCAACTACAGGCTTTGTGTGGACATAAATCTTCATTTCTCCAGGATAAGAGTTGTCTTCGAAGGCCATTGTCAGATCGTGTAGTAACTGTATGTTTAGTTTTATTTAATAAATTGCCAAATTATTTTCCAGCATGGCTATAGTGTTTTACATTTTTTTACGTATAGTATTTTACAGCAATGTATGAAATAGCTTCTTCACATCCTCAAAAGTTTGTGGTATTGGCAAGCTTTTTTTTTTTTTTTAATTTTAGCTGTTAGATATAGTGATGTCTCATTATGGCTGTAATTTGCATTTCCATAATAGCTAGTAATCCTGTACATATTTTAATGTGCTTATTTGCCATCTGTATACTCTCTTTGGTGAAATGTCTCTATGTCTTTTGTCCATTTTCTTACTGGGTGTTTGCTTTACTGTTGAGTTTGAGAGTTTTAAAATATATTCTAGATATAAGTAATGTGTAAGATATGTGGATTACAAATATTTTCACCCATTCTATAACTTGGTTTTTCATTCCCACTGCAGGGCGTTTTATAGAGGAAAAAGTTTTATTTTTTTTTTATGAAGTTCAATTTATTGTAATAAAAATGGGCCATGTTTCCATGTTGAGGAAAATATCAGAATCTAGGGACAGGTGAAGCATTATATCACAATACTTTTTGAGTAAAAAAAATGTATTATACGGACAGAAATAATGTCTGTATCCCTTGTATATTACTTCAAAATTGTTTTCTTATGTGGACGCTGAAATAATCATTCTGGATAAGAGTTTTTCTAGATGTTTGAATACAGATGAGTACAAATATCTGAAGAGGTGGGAAAAGTGAGTAGTTCTGAAACAGTGATCCACTTGTCCCACTTCTATGTCCTTGGCATAAACTGTAAGTCCTGGGTAACAGAAAACCTTTGCAGTATGGCTATAAACCAAAACAATGCAACTCAGATATTCCTTTAAAAAAGTTTATGGAGTGAGAGTTCAGGGTTAGCAAATGTAAACTTTTATATAGAGAATGGATAAATAATAAGATCCTACTATATAGCACAGGGAACTTGACTCAATTTTCTATGATAAACCATAATGGAAAAGAATATTTTAAATGAAGATTGTGTGTTTATATATGTGTGTGTGCATGTGTCTCTAACTGAATTACTTTACTGTACAGCAGAAATTAACACAATGTTGTAAATCAACTTTACTTCAATTAAAAATTGGGAAAAATTTATAATATGTGATTATGTTCATAATTTACAACCTCATCATACCCAGTTATTTTAGGTGGCTCCAAATAGTACATTTAACTTGGAATAAGACAACTGTAAATGTATTCATTGATTTATTTTTTCATTCATTCTTCTACTTATTTGTACAACTATCCACTCAACTCACATTCTTTTAACATCTACAATATTCCTGCCATTGTCCTCACTACTGGGAACATAGCAAAGCACATCTTTGCCTCATGATCTATAAGCTCACAAACCAGTAAGGAAAATGAGATGTGTATATGTATATACAAAGAATTACAGCTCAGGCAATATAAAATATGAAGATTTGTTATTTTACATTCACTTATTGAGAAAAATTCCTGACCATCTATTATATACCAGAGGTTGTGCTAAGTGCTGGGTGTACAGACACTGATACTTTTTGAATGCATTTTTGTTATATAAAGTTTTCTAAAGAATAACTTTTATTGATTAGAGAAGTAATTTGAAACCATGTAATTATATTTAGGATGATTCAAAAAATATATCCCCATACTGGTCATTAACTTAAGAGGTGCTCCTGTAGTGTATCTCTAGGGTGACTTTTAGGGAGAATAAGGGTTATTGGATGACTTTTAGAGACTGAGTCAAACATATCTCTTCTATCACCCTTTCTGCTTCATAAACTTGGCTGTGTCAAATATATGTGGCCTACACACGGTCGGTATAAAACAACTAAAAGAAACCATTACGTGCTTGTAGTCAGGAGAGATAATGTCTGGTGAAAGATGAAGGATCTTCATTTCCATAATTTATTCACAATGGAAGATTTTCTTTTTTAGATTAAATCAAAACTGTTAAACACTCTCTTCCTCAAAGTAATTCAGAGATTAATAATACTTTCTCATTTATACAGAAAAAAATGGACACAGTGAATAACAAAGAGGGCTCTAAATTGCCAACTTTAAAGACTGTCCACTGGAGGAAAACCAACCTTCGAAATACAAATAAAGACAATAAAGACTTTGCAGTCAATGTACAAACTTAGGTAACTGCAGACAGCATGACCAAGAATTCCCTACCACCAATATAGGAAAAAATAATATGAAGCAACAGTCACATCACTGCAGACAGTAACAAAATGCAGATTATCATGAGGTACAGAAGACAACTGATAAATAACATATAACCAAAACAACCACACAACTAGACCCAGACTAGAATTGTGTGTGTGTAACATATATATGTGAATATGTATATGTATATGTGTGTATATATATTATTATATATTAATATAGTATATCTTACTATGTATTTTACATACACATATATATTCACATCCATGTGTGTATATACATATATATATATCCCACTTTATATATCCAACTAACCTCATAGTAAAATAGTTTAAGGTATTACAATATTGCTTTCAGGGGTCTGGTAAATGAAGGGGTAAATGAGATAATCAGCCTATTTTGTAACAAGATTTAGTCAAGTCTATGAGGGGCACTCATTACCTAGCACTGGCAAATAAATCCTTGGTCTTTGTGCTGCCTTAAGAAATCTTTTTGGGATTTATTTCTTCAAAAATGCTGTTCTAGTGCTTCTTAATATATAATGTACTGAAAGAAAGAATTCTACCCTAAAGTTTTTGCAAGAAGGCTAAGGGAAATGGATAGTCTTGTCCCTATGTCAGGCAAAAGAGGAATCTCCATGATGCAGGGGTGACCACAATGGCAGCTTGTTACAGCAGTTTCCAATAATGGGAAAGTTAGTAAATATAACTGTTAATACTATCAAGTAAGATGACTGTCAACACAGATTCAGGTCCTGGAAGGTAATCTGGGAATCTTCCATTTCTAGGAATGAAGTAATAGAATGTTACTATTCTAATAGAAATAGAAATAGAATGAATTTCTTGAGGGACCACAAAGGAAAATTAGGCAGAGAAGCAAGAAAATATTCCAAAAGAATAATGCTAAAGCCCAACTAGGGCTTCTCACTCTTATTCTCTCACCATGAAGCTCCATTTCCTGTCTAAAATATTCTCCATTGTCCACTTAGCAATACATCCTTCTGGGTTCAACTTGGATACCATTCTCTCTGGATAAGATTACGATGATCCACAAGCTCTGGGTAAAGTGCTCTGTTCTATTCTCCCCAGCACCCTGTCTTCTACCATAACAATATTGCATGCATTGTAATTGCCTACTTATTCATTTGCATACTATTCTAATTTATAGTATATTGCTATATTATACAAATGGAGTAACCTTCATAGTCAACAAAACGGTTGAAAATGCAGTACTTGGGTGCAATCTCAAAAATAACAGAATGATCTCTGTTGTTTCCAAGGCAAACCATTCAATATCAGAGTACTCTATGTCTATGGCCCAACTACTAATGCCAAAGAAATTGAAGGTGAATGGTTCTATGATGAATGATAAGACCTTCTAGAACTAACACCAAAAAATCAATGTTCTTTTCATCATAGGAGACTGGAATGCAAAAGTAGGAAGTCAAGAGATACATGGAGTAGCAGGCCCGTTTGGCCTTGATGTACAAAATGAAGCAGGGCAAAGGCTAACAGAGTTTTGCCAAGACAATAGAGTGGTCATAGCAAACACCCTCTTCCAAAAACACAACAGATGACACTACACATGGACATCAGCAGATGATCAATACCAAATCAGATTGATTATATTCTTTGCAGCTGAAGATGGAGAAGCTCTATACAGTCAGCAAAAACAAGACCAGGAGCTAACTGTGGCTCAAATCGTGAACTCCTTATTACAAAGTTTAGACTTAAGTTGAAGAAAGTAGGGAAAACCACTAGGTCATTCACTTCAGTTCAGTTGCTTAGTCGTGATGGACTCTGTGACCCCATGGACTGCAGCATGCCAGGCTTACCTGTCCATCACCAACTCTGGGAGTTTACTCAAACTCATGTCCATTGAGTTGGTGATGCCATCCAGCCAACTCATCCTCAGTCATCCCCTTCTCTTCCTGTCTTCAATCTTTCCCAGCACCAGGGTCTTTTCAAATGAGTCAGCTCTTAGGATCAGGTGGCCAAATTAATGGAGTTTAAGCTTCAGCATCAGTCCTTCCAATGAATATTCAGGACAGATTTTCTTTAGGATGGACTGGTTGGATCTCTTTGCAGTCTAAGGGACTCTCAAGAGTCTTCTCCAACACCACAGCTCAAACGCATCAATTCTTTGGTTCTCAGCTTTCTTTATAATCCAACACTCACATCAATACATGACTACTGGGAAAACTACAGCTTTGACTAGATGGACATTTGTTGGCAAAGTAATGTCATCTGCTTTTTAATATGCTGTTTAGGTTGGTCATAACTTTCCTTCCAAAGAGCAAGCATCTTTTAATTTCATGGCTGCAGTCTACCATCTGCGGTGATGTGAAAGGCAAAGAGAAAAGGAAAGATATACCCATCTGAATGCAGAGTTCCAGTGAATAGCAAGGAGAGATAAGAAAGTCTACTTAAGTGACCAATGCAAACAAATAGAGGAAAACAATAAAATGGGAAAAACTAGAGATCTCTTCTCTTTAAAAAAATTAGAGATACCAAGGTAACACTTTATGAAAAGATGGGCTCAAAAAAGGACAGAAATGGTAGGGACCTAACAGAAGCAGAAGATATTAAGAATAGATGGCAAGAATAGACAGAAGTATACAAAAGCGATCTTAATGACCCAGATAACCACAATGGTGTGATCACTTACCTAGAGTCAGACATTCTAGAGTATGAACTCAGGTGGGCCTTGGGAAGCATCAGTATGAACAAAGTTCGTGGAAGTGATGGAATTCCAGCTAAGCAATTCAGTTTCAAACCCTAAAAGATGATGCTGTGAAACTGCTACACTCAATATGCCAGCAAATTTGGAAAACTGAGCAGGGGCCACAGGACTGGAAAAGGTCAGTTTTCATTCTGATCCCGAAGAAAGACAATACCAAAGAATGTTCAAGGTGAAAATGAAAGCGAAGTTGCTCAGTCGTTTCCGACTCTTTGCGACTCCATGGATTGTAGCCCACCAGGCTCCTCCACCCATGGAATTTTCCAGGCAAGAGTACTGGAGTGGTTTGCCATTTCCTTCTCCAGGGGATCTTCCTGACCCAGGGATCAAACCCAGGTCTCCTGCATTGCAAGCAGACTCTTTACCGTCTGAGTCACCAAACTATCACACAATTGCATTCATTTTACACACTAGCAAAGTAATGTTCAAAATTCTCCAAGCTAGGCTTCAACTAGCTTGTGAAATGAGAACTTCACATACTAGGCTTCAACTAGTATGTGAAATGAGAACTTCCAGAACTTCCAAATGTTCCAGTTGGATTTAGAAAAGGCAGAGGAACCAGAGATTAAATTGCTAACATCCGTTGGATCATAGAAAAAGCAAAAGAGTTCCAGAAAAGCATCTACTTCTGCTATATTGACTACACTAAAGCTTTTGCTTGTGTGGATCACAACAAACTGTGGAAAATTCTTCAAGAAATGGGAATACCATACCACCTTACCTTGGGATTCCCTGATGGCTCAGAGAGTAAAGAGTCTGCCTGCAATGTGGGAGACCTGAGTTCAGTCTCTGGGTAGAGAAGACCCCTTGGAGAAGAAAATAGCAACCCACTCCAGTATTCTTGCCTGGAAAATCCCATGGATGGAGGAGGAGCCTGGCAAGCTACAGTCAATAGGGTCGCAAAGACTCGGACATGACTGAGGACTTCACTTTCACTTTTACTTGCCTCCTGAGAAATCTGTATGCAGGTTAAAAAGTAACAATTAGAACTGGACAGAGAACAAGGACTGGTTCCAAATTGGGAAAGGAGTATGTCAAGGCTGTATATTGTCAGCCTGCTTATTTAACTTATATGCAGAGTACATCATGTGAAGTATCGGGCTGAATGAAGCACAAGCCAGAGAATCATGATTGCCAGGAGAAATATCAATAACCTCAGATATGCACATGACATCACCCTAAAGGCAGAAAGTGAAGAGGAACTAAAGAGCCCCTTGATGAAGGTGAAATAAGAGATGAAAAAGCTGGCTTAAAACTCAACATCCAAAAAAAGAAGATCATGGCTTCTGGTCCCATCACTTTATGGCAAATAGATAGGGAAATGATGGAAACCATGACAGACTTTCTTTTCTTGGGCTCCAAAATCACTGCAAATGCTGACTGTCACCATGAAATTAAAAGACGTTTGCTCCATGGAAGAAAAGTTATGAGCAACCTAGAGAGCATATTAAAAAGCAGAGATATTAGCTTGGCAATAAATGTCTGTATATTCAAAGCTATAGTTTTTCCAGTAGTCATGTATGGATGTGAGAGTTGGACCATAAAGAAGGCTGATTGCTAAAAAACTGATGCTTTTGAACTCTGGTGTTGGAGAAGACACTTAACAGTCTCTCGGACTGCAAGCAGATCAAACCAGTCAATTCTAAAGGAAATCAGTCCTGAATAATCATTGGAAAGACTGGTGCTGAAGCTGAAGCTCCAATACTTTGACCACCTGATGTGAAGAGTCGACTTATTTGAAAAGACCCTGATGTTGGGTAAGATTGAAGGCAGGTGTTGAAGGCGTTAACAGAGGATGAGATGGTTGGATGGTGTCACCAACTCAATGAACCTGAGTTTGAGCAAGCTTCAGGAGGTGATGAAGTACAGGAAGCCTGTCATGCTGCAGTCCATGGGGTCACAGATTCAGACACGACCGAGCAATAGCAACATACAAAGCTCTGGTGTCTATAGAAGAAGGAAAGACTTTTTTCTTGTTTACCATTGTATCTAGCACAGTACTCACTCCACAAGAAATTATTACTAACCATTTGCTGAATGAGAAGAAATGAATTATTCCTCTATATGCCAAGAATCACTCTGGGTACTGTGCCTGTTACCTGATTTAAATACTAATGTCCAGCTTTTGACTTCAGGATGTTGGGGACAGTTTTGGAGGTATCTACTTAGTATTCCTGTCTGTGATACCTCTTAACAAGCCAAATATACTATTTGGATGTTACTCCAATTAACAAGTATGTCAACTTCAATCAAACTTGAGAACTGGAGTAATGAACACTGAGTGGTTTCTGGAGAACCAGCAGATCCATTGTAATCAAGACATTAGCCAGTACTTCATTTATTGGGCTACAGGAAAATCCAAATGAAGTTTTTGACCAACCCAATATTACCTGGCTTAGAAGTCCCTACTCTAGCAAGGGGACCATGATGATATCTCAGGTTTCCAGATATTAATGTCTACTCAAAATGTGTGCCCGTGGGAATTCCTTGATTGTTCAGTAGTTAGGACTCCATACTTTTACTGCCAAGGGACTGGGTTCAAACATTGGTCAGGGAACTAAAATCCCATAAGCCACGCAGCATGGCCAAAAAAACCCAAACCAAACCAAAACCAAACCAGAATATATGCCCAATATTCCACAAAATGTTGAGTATTCCCTTTTCCTCAGTGTAAATTCATCCAAGTAAAAATGGCCACTGGTCCACTTAGGCAAGGCCTGGAAAAATCATTACAGTATACATGGCCATTGTATGGCATGGTCATTACTCCTAGAGAGCCTTCAAAGTCTTTAGTTAATGGGTTATACATCTGAAATTGGCTCAGATTCAGGCACTGAGCAAGGGATCATGAATTTTTATTGGGCCAATGGCCACCAGCCTCCTGTTCCTCCATTCTTGCAATTTTTTTAGTTGTAGATATTAAGCAACACCCTTTTGTCTACCTTCTGCTCTGTTCTTATTACTAGCTCCAATATGCTCTATTAATCTCTACAGATTCTTTAGGTCAAGCCCCTTGTTTGCTTCTCCAAACTTGGCGGTCATTGTAGTAATTTTATCATCATGGCTTCTGGCAATTAAGCACTACCACCTGGCCACTATTATTTGGGAGCCTCATCATTCCCTTGAACATTAAAACAAACAAACAAACAAATCAACAAAACTCATCTCTGTGATCACTGCTATAATCATTAGACCTGGTCTGTGGAAGCGAGTCAGCACTTACTGGTGTCCCTTCATGAACACACAAAAATGTGTCATCTGGGCCCTTCTGTGAAAAATCACCATATAGAAAATCTGTTGGCATCATGTATCATATCTGTTCAAGCATGCTCATGTCCCTAAGATTTTTTTTATTTCTTCATTGTCATCTTCCAGAGAAACTTAGGAATTTCTATTTCACTCTATGTGTGCCATTGCTTTCTCCTGGTCTCTAAAGAGTCATCCTAACAGCAATTTTGGTCCATCCATTCAAGGCCTCACAAAAGTGTTAAATTCCTTGTTTTGAAAAATAAAATGCCCCCATGCCCCACGTCAATGAATTCGTATCTAGTATTCTGATCTGAACCTGTTGATCAAATACCTCCCAAGTCCAATCCTTAGCTCCTGCCAGTACACACTAGCTAATTCTTACAGCTCTTTTGATTGATAAACTCTTTCCTCCATTATCAATCCCCAATCTTCCCTAGCTATATCTTGCTGGGACTTAGTCCTAATTATTGGTCTGGCAACCAAGAAAATAGGTGGTGGCTGTTCCTAAAGGGATCACCTCTTGCCTGCATGAACAAGGTCTCTATAGAATCCTCTGTAGAGAAGGGAGGAGGTTGCTTTTTCATATTAGTGAGTTCTGGGAGACCTCTACAAGCTCGGATGTTTCAGGGGTGTCTTCAGAGCCAAAATTTAAGGGGCATACACTTAGACAAACATCCTCCTTTCATATTTTAGGGGCCAAGGTCCTGACCTTAACATAACAAACTAACCCTGAATAAGCATAAAAATGTCTCTGGAACTCTGGAAATTCAGCTATCAAGTCTTGAGTCTGTCTTCAACTGTTTGATCTTCCGCTGTAGGAAAAGACTTCTTTGTAAGCTATCAGCAAGATTCTCTGGCTCATACACTTAGATCATAACGATTTCTTAACTATCCTCAGTAAATCCTTCTTCAAGGTGGTAAAGAACTAAAATATTGCCTGCCATATCAGTAAACAAAGGATGTCACATTCATCAGCAATTGCAAGCCCGTGAACAGTAAGCTGATGAGCCCTGAAGGGATTCAAGGAGGAAAATAACACCTGTCACCTAGCAGTCAGCTGCTGCAGCCACCCCACAAGATGCACCTGGAAGAAACTCAGGATGATAAAGCAAAGGATGCTGGCCCCAGATAGCTGAGGTGCCTATCTGAGGAGTGATTTCAGTGATCCCAGACTCTTGCATCTTCCCATACATAGAAAAGAGCTAAAGTCCTTAACTTGAGATGCCTGGTTTTCTTTTATTATTAACAATAATCATTTGATGTTCTAACTACCTGGTCTTTTATTTTATTGCAGAAACTCCTATATATCCTGGCTTCCCCCCTTGCCTAAACAGTTTATCAGCATTATCTGAGATGCTGTGTCCTGGGCTTAAGTCATCAGTTTTGTTCACCAAATAAAATATAACTGTCAATTTTTAGGTTGTGCATTTTTTTTTTCAGTCAACAGTGGTGTGCATGCTAAGTCACTTTAGTCGGGTCCAGCACTTTGTGATTCTATGGACTGTAGCCTGCCAGGCTCCTCTGTCCATGGGATTCTCCAGGCAAGAATACTGGAGTGGGTTGCCATGCTTTCCTCCAGGGGGTCTTCCTGACCCAGGGATGGAACCTGTGTCTCCTGTGGCTATGAAATTAAAAGATGCTTACTCCTTGGAAGAAAATACATGACAAACTTAGACAGCTTATTAAAAAGCAGAGACATTACTTTGCCAATAAAGGTCGATCTAGTCAAAGCTATGGTTTTTCCAGTAGTTGTGTATGGATGTGAGAGTTGGACTATAAAGAAAGCTGAGCGCTGAAGAATTGATGCTTTTGATTTTTTTTTTCATAATGGTCACTTTTTTGCAACCTTACCATGTGCTGTCCATGGCCTCTGTCAATGAGTTATAGTCACTCACAAACCCCCACAGAGGTACTCGACCAATCATGGAGCATCCTCCTAAGGTCTTTGATTCTACACTCAGAAAACACCTACCAAACACAAAGTATTTGCTGCATAGTGTGCAAGGCACTGGGGATACACAGCATTGCCCTCGAGGAGATCAACAGAATTAGCAGTTGGCAGACTTGTTCTCACTGGAAAAGACTGCAGTTAATGGGGTCGCAAAGAGTTGGACACGACTGAGTGACTGAATAACAAGACTGGTTCTAGCCTAATGTGTTGGTGTGGCTAGCTCTCACAAGTCCTCAAAATTATATTGCTAAAGGTAATATTTTCTGTTTGGTTTTTGTGAAGATCAAATGAGACATGAAAATATCTGGAAACTAGAAAGTTCTATACACATTTGAGGGGTAAATAGTATTTATATGACAACTATTTTTTGATGGCTTTCTGCTTATTTCACCAGCTCTATGGTGCAGAACTCTGGAGCATAACTGGTCAAACTATTCATTTTAAATTTTTTAATTTAAATTTTTATTTTATTTTTATGTCACACAACATGTAGGTTCTTAATTCCTCAACCAGGGATCAAACCTGTGCCCCCTGTAGTGGCAGTACAGAGTCTCAACCACTGGACCACCAGGGAAGTCCTGGTAAAACTATTTTAGAGGTTCTACATGGGTAAAATTTCTCTTATTAGTGAAAATGTTTTCATCAGCTTGACCATTGCTGAATTATCAATTCTGTACACATTTTAGATTTCTATTTTACTTTTAAACACTTTGGGGGATATAGACTATAATGTTTATACACTCTGACTAATTCAGATGAAAGCACAAATTGAAAACCTGAATGCTTTCTTTCCTCAACTGTTTGCTCTGAAAAAGGTAATTATAAAAAAACTCCATTAATAACATTAAAAATTAATAATTGGATTCAATTTCTAGCTGTTAAATGTGAAGAAAATTAGTTTCAAAAATAAAATAGCAAATATATATTTAATTATTTAATTTTAATTAAATGATTAAGTATTTTATAATTCAGTAAACTACTTTTCTTCACATTTCATGGCCAAAAATGAACCAAAATATTTTTAGAATACAGTTTACATCTACTCATGTATAGAACATCATGAGAACAGTGTAGTCAGGGTACAGGAGGTTAAAGCAAAGTCACAGTGAACTCTCTAGCCAGATTTGCAAGGAGGGGAGTTATCAATTTTTGAGGATGAGCCTAACCTAAGATTTGATAGGTTTAGAGGACAAAATGCTGAAATATGAATTTCACTGAGTTGAAATTTGGTGGGTTGCAATATTTACTGGCTTCATATTTTCTTCTGGGAAATATCTGAGAAGAGAATAACCCTTCTGAGAACAAGAAATAAGTATAATATAATAAGGATCTACGGTATAGCACAGGGAACTCCACTAAATACTCTGTAATGGTATATATGGGAAAATTTTTGAAAAAGAGTGGATATATGTATAATTGATTCACTTTGCTGTACACCTGAAACTAACACAAAATTGTAAATCAACTATACACTAATAAAAAAAAATTAAACTCCCGTTTAAACTTACATAGTAAAAATTCACAACCTGATGTAAACATAGGAATGAAGTTTTATTATTTGATTCTTGTTTGCTTTCACTGAGTCCATATGATTAAATGAGTGGAAAGGCAAAAAAAAAAAAAAAAAAAAAAAGAAGAAGTATAATATGGTAATAGAGAAATAGAGGTTTTTACTGTTAAAGAGTGCCCTCATTCATGGATACATACTCACTTTGGCAAGATAGGTGTGAAACATTCTGCTAGATTGTGGGATTATTTAGCTCTCATTGTGCTTGCTAGAGGTCCCACTTCTAATTTATACAGTCAGTTATCTTTGTCACAGCATGAGGTCTTACAGCTGGGCAAGTCGTTTTGGCAAAAAGTCTAAGGTACTGAGACTGAGGGGGGCCAAAGGGAATTAAGTTGGCTGGGGGCCTGGGTACCTCAAGGGCATCTCACACGAAATCAGTTAATTTTCAGTACTTATATAGATGTTAGTAACTTCCTGCCTCTATTTCTAAATGGGATAGGGAAATCTTGGCTGCCTGTGAACTTGTCATAGCAACAAAGAACGATTTCATTCATCTCACCCAGGAATAGCTTCTGGTGTGTATGTGCACAGTGATAGAAGCTCGTTCAAGTGAATATTGGTTTGGGAGCTTTGGGGATTATGAAAAGAGGGCACAGCTGTGATTCTTCAGTGGCTAGGTGAATGAAGGCAGCCATCTAAGAGGGGTGGAGGAGCCAGCTGGAATGGAAGCAGGAGCAGTAGTGGCAGGAAAGATAAAGCTTAAGACCCTGGGAACCAATACACACAAGCTTCCCTCTAGCTCTTTACTGTTAAGTAGATTTCCATTGGAGGCCATCCAGAAAGGATTCCAACCTCTTATGCAGTCCCTTACAGCAGAGAGAAAACTAATAGTGGGGGTGGGGGAGACTGGGGGAAGTGTGGAAACACCAGACAAGGAGTCAAGAGAACAGAGGGAAATTCTGCTTCCCTTAGAGAGTTTTGGCCAATTCACTCCACCTCCCTTTGCTTTACTTTTCTTCACAGATTACAACAGTTAATAAGGTAGATTCTAAAGCCAGATTTTACCAGTTCAGAGACCGGCCTTGACATTTGTCAGCTGTGCATCCTACAGCTAATAGCACCTTTCTAAAATGCGGATATAATAATCATGCCTCAATTTAAACTCCCAAGTTGTTGCTAAGTCGTTTCAGTCACATCTGACTCTTTGCTCCGAGTTGTTAGGAGGATTCAATAAGTGACTATGAAGTAGTGAGTGCTACAGAAGCATTTGTTGAATTATATAATATTGGGGACATTTGCCAGAGGAGATCATCTAGAATCTTCTATTCTCTTATCATGAGACAAAGCCATGAAATTATGAAAAACAGAGCACGAAAGAGAGGGGAAGGATCAGGGTGAAACCCTTTTCAAGATAGTAGATGAAAGATACTTTGCAGGGGATTTTGGAAGAGATTGACATATTTTACATTCTTTGTAATTCTCTGAAAGCCCAGACATGAAAACTGTGAGCAATTCTCAGCAATAATTATTAACAGCCATAATACAAAGATGCAACCATTTCTTTGTGAGATGAAATATGTGTATTACAAGAGGAAGTTTACTTAATTCAAAGTTATTTCCAGACACAAAAATTCTGCCTAAGTTATGCAATCAATCACCATATGGAGTTCTATATTCACAATATGAGTTCAATTATTCATAGTTTCTAACTTACTTGATTTGGGGCCATATATTTTAAGGTTTTTGAAACCTAAATTTTAATATGACAGTTTCTTTTTCCTAAGTATCCAATATTAAATCATCTTACAATTTTAAGATATTACAATTGATGGCACCTTGAAGGAGAGATACCACAGAATCTCTCATTCACCAACAGCTCTGTGTTGCAGAATTTCTATTTCTGACTGGTGCAACTTAAAGGACTGGGTCTCCCTTCACCTTATCAGCCTCTATTTATGTAGAAGCTTTACCCAAGATGAGGTGGGCCAAGTGCTGTTATTGTTTAGTCTCTAAGTCATATCCAACTCTTTTGCAACACATGGACATTAGCCCGCCAGGCTCCTCTGTCCTTGGAATTCTGCAGGCAAGAATACTGGAGTGGGTTGCCATTTCCTTCTCCAGAGGATCTTCCTGACCGAGGGATCAAACCGGCATCTCCTGCACTGGCAGGCAGCTTCTTTACCACTGAGCCACCAGGGAAGCCCAGGCCAAGTGTACTTGGACCCAATAGTCCCAGCTACATCTTGCTCATAGGGTGAAGGTTCCAAGCCAGAATATCAAGGTGAAATGACCAGGGGCTAACCATCATAGCCCAGTTCCCCCATTCAAAGACCAAGAGGACACTTCAGGAGAAGCTAGTCACTGTCCTTGTTTGCCCCCTCTCTGGTGCAGTGGTACACAGGCTCTGCTCATGTGGAGAAGCAGGACATAAGAGCAGAGATATCCATAGCTCTTCCTAAGCAAACTGACTTTATTTGGCATAGAATATAGGAAAGTTCATAGATAAGGGAATTATGGAAAACAGTGGAGGTCTAGGTGGTAACCAACAAATGAAACAGTAGATCCCACCTAGAATTTTAAGGGAGAACAACAGAAAAAGAAACCAAGAAGAGCCCTTCTGAAGTCACAGAAAGGCTCAAAGATTGGAAACTCCAAGTGCTTCAATCATGAATTTGGCTGTCCCTAAAAGGTGGGCCAAGTTTATGATGTTTTCCATCTATATTGAGATGTAATTGGCATACAGCTTTGGGTAAGTTTAAGGTATACAACTTCATGATTTGGTATACATGTATAGTGCAAAATGATTACCACATAATGTTAGTTAACACATCCATTATCTTACAAAGTAACTATTGTTTGTGTGTCTAGTGAGAAAGTTTCAGATTTACTCAGCAGCTTTCAAGTATACAGTGCAGTATTGTTAACTGTAATTACCATACTGTACATAAGATCCCCAAACTTATTCATAGCATAACTGAAAGTTTGTATCCTTTGACCAATATATCTTCATTTCCCCTATCCCAGAGATCCTGACAACCACCAATCTACTGTTTCTATGAGTTCAGATTTTTAGATTCCACATATAAGTGAGATCACACAGTATTTATTTTTCTCTGTTAGGTTTATGTCACTTAGCAAAACACTCTCAAGTTTTATTCATGTTATAGGAAATATCAGGATTTCCTTCTTTTATGGTTGAAAAATATTCCATTATATATG
This sequence comes from Muntiacus reevesi, assembly GCF_963930625.1. Lineage (NCBI taxonomy): Eukaryota > Metazoa > Chordata > Mammalia > Artiodactyla > Cervidae > Muntiacus > Muntiacus reevesi. The sequence continues at coordinate 107,032,059 of NC_089271.1, forward strand.
TGTGTGTATACACACACAACATTTTCTTTATGCATACATCTATCCATTGACATACTTAGGTAGTTTCCATTTCTTGGCTATTGTTATTAACACTGCAATGAACATAGGATTGGAGATAACCCTTCAAATTAGTATTTTCTTTTCCTTCCAGTACACACCCAGAAGTGGGATTTCTGGGTGTGTAGTTTTATCTTTACAGTAGTTTTATATTTAATTTTTTGAGGCTCCTCCATATTGCTTTATTTGTAGTAACTGTACAAATTTACATTCACACCATTCACTTTTCTCCTCATCCTCAACAGCACTTGTTATTTCTTGGCTTTTTGATGATAGCCAATCTAGCAGGTGTGAGGTGATATCTCATCGTGGTTTTAATTTACATTTCCCTGAGATTAGTGATGTTGGGCACCTTTTTTTAAACACCTGCTAACCATTAGTTCAGAGAAGGCAATGGCACCTCACTCCAGTACTCTTGCCTGGAAAATCCCATGGACGGAGGAGTCTGGTAGGCTGCAATCCATGGGGTCGCTAAGAGTCGGACACGACTGGGTGACTTCACTTTCACTTTTCACTTTCATGCATTGGAGAAGGAAATGGCAACCCACTCCAGTGTTCTTGCCTGGAGAATACCAGGGACGGGGGAGCCTGGTGGGCTGCTGTCTATGGGGTCGCACGGAGTCGGACACGACTGAAGCGACTTAGCAGCAGCAGCAGCAGAAGCAACCGTTAGTATATCTTGTTTGGGAAAATGTCTATTCAAATCTTCGCCCATTTTAAAATCAGATTGTCTCATTGTTATTGGATTGTATGGGTCCCTCATATAATTTGGATATTAACCCCTTCTCAGATACGTGGCTTGCAAACATTTTCTCCCATTTGGTAGGTAGCTCTTTCATTTTTTTGATTGTCTCCTTTGCTGTGCAGAAGCTTTTTATAGTTTGATGTAATCCCATTTGTTGTTTACTGCTTTTATTGCTTGTAGTTTGGGTGTCATATCCAAAAAATAATTGCCAACGCCAATGCTAAGGAGCCTTTTTTTGTTTCCTTCCAGGAGTTTTATGGTTTCAGATCTTACATGTCTTTAATCCATTTAGAGTTAATTTTTGTATGTTGTATAAGATATGAGTCCAGTTTCATCCTTTTCCATATAATTTCCCCATTGAGTATTCTTGGCTTTCTTGTCAAATGTTAGTAGATGTTATATGTGTGGATTTACTTCTGTACTCTAAATTCTGTTCCATTGGTCTTGGTGTCTGTTTAATGCCAGTACCATACTGGCTTTTTATTACTATAGCTTTGTAATGTAGTTTGAAAACAGGAAATGTAATGCCTTCAGTTGTATTTTTTCTTACAATTACTTTTGGCTATTTGGGGACTTTTGTGATTCATACAACTTTTAGGATTGATGTATCTATTTCTGTGGAAAGTGTCATTAGAATTTTGATAGGGATTGCATTGAATCTATAGATGTCTTTGGACAGTGGATATTTTAATAATAATAATATTTCTATTATTCTGATGTATGTACATAGGACATTTTTCCATTTACTTGCCTTTTCATCAATTTCTTTCATCAGTGTGTTATAACTTGAGGTGTACAGACTTTTAGCTCCTTGTTTAAATTTATTTTTAAGTATTTTATTGCTAGATGCTCTTATAAATATGATTTTTCTTATTTTTCTTTCAGATAGTTGTTTGTGTAGAGAAATGAAACTGGTTTTTTTTAAAAAAAATCTTTTGGCATGTGTCTGTTTCATGATAAGCATCATCAAATACTAGAAATACAAGGGAACATTCTCAACTTGTTAAGACTAGTTATAAAAACACACAGCTAGCATATTTGTTTTATACGTGGGTAAAAGATAGCCTCTATATATTTGCCTTTTGTTCTTTACTTTTTCATAGCAGGTTAGGAAGCACACAGGTACTAAACTCAAATTTTTACACATGCAGTTGCTTTAAATATAACTTTAAAAGGAAGATTATTTTTAGCTATTTAGAGCCTTTCTGCTTTTCATATTCTGCAAAACTGCACCCAATATCTGCTGGTCATAAGTAAAATAAACCCTGTGTCTATTAATATACTACAACCACTACTAGCCTTTGGAGCTCTCTGACACAGAATCCCATGCTACTGAGCATATATCACCTAAACATATAAGCCCCCTCTCCAAGTACCCTCTTTCAAGGGAATCCTTTGCCCTCTCTTCTTCTGGGTGGTGAACAAGCCCTCCTGTCTCTGGACAGTCTCCTGCTCTAAGGAATTTCCCCTCTCATGCAATTCTGTCTAAACTTTGCCCAATAAAACTTATTGAGCAATATTGCCACCGCATTGTCACTTTTTTTTCCCCTTTGATTAAGTCCTAAAATATGTGAACTCACCATATACTTACTGGTAAAAGATTGAACACATTTTCCATAACATCAGGCCTAAGAAAAGGCATTACATCTTGCCACTTGTATTTATTTGCTTGGTCTCCCACAACAAAGTACCATGGACAGGGCAACTTAAACAACATAAACTGTGAGAAATCACAGTTCTGGGAAATAGAAGGCTAAGATCAAGGAAACAGTAGCGTTGGTTTTTCTGAGGGCCATAGGGGAAAGATCTGTTCCAGGCCTCTCTCCTTGGCTTGTGGATGGCCATCTTCTCTGTGTCTTCACCTATCCCTCCCTCTGTGTCCAACTTCCCTCTTCTTGTAGGAACATCAGTCATATTGGATTAGGGTCCACCCTAATGACTTCATTTTAATTTAATTACCTCTGTGAAAAGCCTGTCTCCAAATATGGGTACATTCTGAGGTACTGAGGTTTAGAATTTCAACATATGAATTTAAAAGACGGGTGCTCCTTGGAAGAAAAGCTATGTATAACCTAGACAGCATATTAAAAAGCAGATACATCACTTTTCCAACAAAGTCCTGTATAGTCAAAGCTATGATTTTTCCAGTAGTCATGTATAGATGTGAGAGTTGGACCATACTGAAGGCTGAGAGCCAAAAGAATTGATGCTTTGGAATTGTGGTGCTGGAGAAGACTCTTGAGTGCCCCTTGGACAGCAAGAAAATGAAACCAGTCCATCTTAAAGGAAATCAACCCTGAATATTCACTGGAAAGACATGCTGAAGCTGAAGCTCCAATACTTTGGTCACCTGATGCAAAGAACAGATTCATTGGAAAAGACCCTGAAGCTGAGAAAGATTGAAGGTAAGAGGAGAAGGGGGCGACAGAGGATGAGATGGTTAGACAGCATCACTGACTCAGTGGATACGAATTTGAGCAAACTCCAAGAGATAGTGAAGAACAGGGAAGCCTGGCATGCTGCAGTCCATGGAGTTGCCAAGAGTTGGACATGACTTAGTGACTGAACAACAACAATATTCATATGCCAGCCCTTCCACAAGGAACCCAGAATAGCTAAAACAAAGTTTAAAAGGATGAACAAAGAGTGTTCATACCCTCTAATTCAAAACTTACTACAAAATGACAGTACTCAAGCAAGAGAGTGTAGCAGTGGCATAAGGGTAGACATTTAGATCCATGGCATTGACTTGAGAGTCCGGAAATATATCATTATATTTTTATGTATTTATGACAAGAGTCCCTAAACCATGCCATGGGGAAAGAGCAGTCTTAATAAAAGTAGGTGAGTTTACATAAAAATCAAAGCTTTCACTTTCATTGAAAAATTAGGAGTTATCATAGCACTGGATCTGGATTTCACAGCACTGGATCTGGATTTTTGCTCAAGGGTGGGGAAAAAAAAAGATGAGTAGATGTGACTCTCTTTAAACAACGTCTGATCTCTCCACTTGCCAGACTTACACTCCATTGTAAGTCATTCATTTGATCTGTCTGATTTCTCATCTGGGGAGTGGTTAAATGCTGAGGAGTGTGTTAAAATCTCCAAACTATAAAGTGTATCTAAGTAAGTTTCAGTACTATCAAGGTGTATTGATACTTACAAAACTTCCTAATACAGGAGCTAGAAAAGTTATTGTTGATTGTGTATCTATCTAGTACATCTCTCAACTTACTTTCTAATTGTATAGTAACTAGCCTGACTTCCGGTATTAAGTCAGATGACCTCCACTTTGGATCAAGTTGTACCTGATATCTGAAAATAAGGACTTCTAGTAACTGTACTGACCACTTTTCAAACTTGAAAAATTAAGGAAATATCTATATATTTATTGAGCCAAATTTTCATACATATTTCTTAAGGTGGGCAAACCTGTTCACCAATATAGACATAGTATTGCTATAATATTTGCTGAGATGACATTAAAGAAAATTGCACTAGTATTCACATAGGGACAACAATCCATCTCCTTTACATTAAGGACAAACATTTCTTTTTCTTATTCAGACAGAATAGCATTACACACTTTAGTAGAATAGAAATTACAGTGATTTACACTATATACTGTGCCAGTTTTTAAAAATGCAATAAGATGATTTTAATAATTAATTACACAACAGGAACTAATTGCCTGTCAGAGGGTGATATGTAGTGGGAGTACTAGAATGGAACAAAGTGAATACTATATTACTATCATAAACATTCACTCAATGCTCCTACACCGAAACACACACACACACACACAATCATGAAAGAAAGGAAGGAATGTAAAAAGATTTTCAATGCAAACATGCAGATAGTGACTTAAAAAGCAAATATATTTAGTATATAATATAATAATAAATATATTAATATTTATTAATATATTTATTATATTATAATATATAATGTTATATTATTTTATTATATATTATTATTAATATATAATAAATAATAAAATAAATATAATATAATAAATAATATATATAATATAATATATATATATTTAGATAACAGTAACAATTATATTACCTAGAAAAGAGAATTCAAAACCTGTTTCTTATTACCATCCAAACAACATAATTAACCATTAAATATACTACTGATATTTCACACTGTAAATTTATTTTCTATGTTACTAACTGCATGTTCCTACATATAACAAAACTACCAGTATGAGAAACTGACAATGGGCTCTCCCTGAAGTTTCTCTAAAAAAAAGCTTAGAAAACATGAATATAATAATTCCTGGGGAAAATGCACTGCTTCTGTGGAAGTATATGTGGAAATACAGTTTTTTTGGAAATATGTTTTAAAAAGCAAAAGTCACTAAGTAATATTATTTCTTTTTTTTTTTTTAGTGGATATGAGTCACTTATTTATTTTTTTATTTTTATTTTTTTTAATTTTATTTTATTAGTTGGAGGCCAATTACTTCACAACATTTCAGTGGGTTTTGTCATACATTGACACGAATCGTATTATTATTTCTTAAACTTATCATGCAATATTTTTTGCTTCCCAGAGAATTATAGGTATTGACATCCAACCAAGATGAATACACTAACAAGACTATTATCTTGATCAAAAGTCACAATAATGTAAAACAAAAGTTCTACAAAATATAAAATGAGTGTTCCTAGGAATAATTTTAGACATTGGAATCCAATGAGTTTATGAAGGAAACAAAGCAAAGAACAATGGAGACAAAGGTCAACAAAAAAATAGACTGTTCCAAAAACCATTTACTTGAATTTACTTAATTTAGTTGAAATTGCTTACTATATTTATTCAACTTGCTTCTGAGTGGTCTCAAAACTTGGTATGAAGGGATGAATTAATTCCTAAAATGTAATTTATGAATGAAAAATGACAGTGTAAGGATTTACATTATTCAAAATAAGTAGTTCAAAAGGTATGGCAAAAACCATCACAACATTGTAAGTTATCCTCGAATTAAAATAAATTAATTTAAACAAAAACGGAGTGGTATGAAGGATGATAACTTGCTGTCCGAAATAGAATATCTCAGGTTCAGAGGGAAGCCTTGGGAGAAAATTAGAGGAATCAAAGTGATAAGATTATGAAACAGATCAGAGCACAAACTCTTGAAAAAGTAAGGATATAGGGATAGTGGATTCTAGTAAAGATTGTGTAACTAGCAATTTATGAAAAAAAAAGTAGTGCTGAAAACAGGGGCTTTTAATGATTACGGGCTTCCCTGAGGGATCCTATGGTAAGGAATCTGCCTGTAATGCGGGAGACCCAGGTTCAATCCCTGGGTCAGGAAGATTTTGATGTCTATATATCTGGGAGATTCTTATTCTTCTAAAAGCATACCCTCAGCAAGATTTTTATAGAAAATTCTTCATCTCAGAAGACAAATGAGTATGTATATCAGACTAGGTTTTTCTGTTTGTTTTGAAGTGAATTAACAAAAAAATATAAAAATGTGTATAAATAGCCAATTGTTTGACTCAAATGACCACAAATGTCATGAGGTGAGAGAGTCATAAGGCATGGTATAAGCAAGATTCTAACTCTGTTTCTTATTAATTTCTTAGCAGCAAGCTGGAAGGGGGATGGCTATTGGATTTGCAGACCTCACATAAACACATGGCAGTGACCAAAAGAAGACAGTTCATCTCTTACACAGAACTTCTCTAAGTGGGAGAAAACTTTCCTAGAATTGCCCCACTGCAAACCACTTCACACCAAAAAACACACCTCCCTTTGCCTCTTATGAGTTAAAATTTGGTCATATACAAATTCCCTATGGGCAGGGGCATTCTACATTCTGATTAACATATACCTGATTTCAAAACTCCTAAATGGCAAAGAAACAGGATTGCTTTATATTAATCAGGCCCACTTCTGGAGCTGGGGGTGGGATCAGCTTTCCGAAAGGGAAACGAACCACAATCCAGAGAGGGGGTGGATATCTAAATAAATATCAGGATATTTAGAAAGAATGTAATGAAGTGCATAGCTCCATTTTTTCATGTTTGCTGACACGCTTCAAGCTCCACCCCTCTTTCCTTTCCTCTTGTACCACAACTGGCCAAACAGATAAGAAAGCCTGTGTGCTATGTCTTTTAGCATCAGCTAAAAAAAAGTCACTCAGTCATGTCCAAAATTTATGACCACAGTCCATGGAATTCTCTAGGCCAGAATACTGGAATAGGTAGCCTTTCCCTTCTCCAGGGCATCCTCCCAACCCAGGGATTGAACCCAGGTCTCCCGCATTTCAGGCAGATTCCTTATTAGCTGAGCCACCAGGGAAGTCCTTTAGCATCAGCAGAAAGTTCAAACCTCTCAAGCCTGGTTCACTTATGGGAATCCTCATCCCAGCTTCATCTCCTAACTATAATAAAAACAAAAGCCAGTTGCCTCTCCTAGCTCTCAAGCCATTCCTGACCTGTTCTGGAACCACCCAGCTTCCTCCAGAAAGCCTCATTGGGTCATTAAATTAAATCTCTTCATATCCTCTTGGTGTCTATTGGCATTAACAGTCCTGACATTGGAAAGAATGTTGGGTGAGAATTCATGCTTCCACTGCAGGGTTATTATGACAAAGAGTGTAGTAGATGCTGGAAAACATAAAGGACATAAAGAAGAAAATCACAACTTTTAATTTGGACCAGGCAAGTACAGTGATTTGAAAGATAGTGAAAAGTTCATCATTCTAAGGTTTATAATAATGAAGAAATGGAAATCTCATATGGTTGACATTGACTAAGGACACTTGGAAAGGAAATTTCAGAATGTTCATGAATCAAGAAAAAGAGGATCAATAATTTAATTACAACTCTATGATTAAAGCAAATCCAATAAGAAATGCAACATTTAGGTTTAGGTGTCACATTGTGTCTATCAGAGAGGTAAATATTGATGCTACTATTAATAATGGTCTGCAGAACTAGGAACTCTGTTATATAATGAATGGGAATGTGAAATCATACAATGTTTTAAAAGGTTAATTTGGAACTATCTATCAAACTTATAAATGCACATGCCCAAAATCTAACAAGGAATATTTTAATTAAAAAAAATTGCAGCAAAGGAAAACCACTCATTCTTTATGTTTCCTATGCTCTCGCATGATGCTACTATGGGTCACTTCTGACACCATATGTGTGGGGTTTCCCGCACAGCAATTCAACACCATCAGCTGTGTGCGTGCATGCTAAGTCACTTCTGTGGTGTCTGACTCTTTTGCGACCCTATGAACCATAGCCTGCCAGGTTCCTTTGCCCATGGGTTTCTCCAGGCAAGAATACTGGAGTGGGTTACCATTTCCTCCTCCAGGGGATCTTCCCACCTCAGGGATCTAACCCACTTCTCTTATGTCTCCTGCATTGGCAGGCAGGTTCTCTACCACCAGTGCCACCTAGGAAGCCCCAACACAGGCTGGGTATCTTACAATTTAACTCAGTTCCTTCACCATGTGCCTAAAGGTAGTGTGAGATCCCACAAGTTAAGGGTTCAGTCCCACAAGACTCCCACCACTATGAAGTTTAATTAATTTGCTAAAGTGACTCACAGAACACAGAAAAACAGTCATCTTACTAGGTTACCAGCTCATCATAAAAATATATATGAATAAGGAATAGTCATATGGAAGAGAAGCATAGAGCAATGTAAGGGGAGGGGCATAGAGCTTCTGTGTCCTCACTGGGCCACCATTCCCCCAGCACCTCCATGTGTTCACCAGTCCAGAAGCTCCCCAAACCACATGCCACTGAGATTTCTTTGAAGCTTCATCATGTAGGCATGATCGATATCTTCTCTATCCTCTCTGAGAATGGGGGATGGGGCTGAAAAGTCTAAGCTTTGAATTATGGCTTGATCTTTCTGACGACCAGCACCCAACCAGGAGCCCTCATTAGAATAAAATATACTTCTATCACCCAGGCAATTCCAAAGATTTAGGATCTCTCTGTCAGGAACCAAGGCAAAAGACCAAATATTAGAACTAGATATTTGGAGTGCTTTATTAGGGAATTATAAGGGTTTGGGAACTCTGTTCCAGAAACCAAGGGAGAGACCAATATATATATTCTGTTATTTAAAAATGCATATATATTTTGAATCAGCAATAAAATGTCTAGGTATTTGTACAACAGATATAATAATATGTATTCACTGCTATGTTCTCAGCAATTTTGGTTGCACTAATGGAAAACTGGGAATATTTTAATTGTCCATATGTAGGAACCTGGTTAAATAATTTATGGTACAGCCATGTAAATAGATACTGTGCAGATAATAAAAATGAAAATCTATATGTAATTCTATGGAAATTTAACCATCATGTACTATAAGTAATTAAAAGGAAAAGTTGTAGATAGATATTTACAGTATGATACATTTATATTTTTAAAATTATCTATTTTTATACAATTTTTAAAGATTACTTCCCATTTGCAGTTATTACAAAACACTGGCTCTATTCCCCATGTTGTACAATACAATCTTGAGCCTATTTTATACCCAACGGTTTGTACCTCCCACACCCCTACCTCTGTACTGCCCCTCCCCACTGGTAAATACTAACTTGTTCTCTATATCTGTCAGTCTACTTCTTTTAGATAAATTTTTTTTTTAATCTACTAAAATTGGTGAACTCTCGGGAGTGTGATTCTCAGAGCTTGGGTGGGAAGAGGGTTCCAAATGTTTTTTTCTGTTTCATAGAGCTCTGTAATGTTTTAATTGCATACAGTCCTCTATACAGGTCTATACTTATTGAATTTGAAAGGAGCTCATAATTCAGAGATTTAAAATGCAGACGTATGGTCAATGCTGACAGTGAAGAAGAAAACAAGAGAGGCATAAGGAAGACTTTGTAAAAGGGGTGAAGATGGAAACACACACCAGGATGGATTCAATACCCTCATAACTTCAAAAGCTGAAGACCCAAGTGGGCTGCAGGCAACACTCCCTCCCCCGCCTCCCCTGCCTTCCTCCCCCCCAACACAAAAGCATAAAATCCAAGATGTCTGTCTTCTGCCTAAAAACATTCACACAGAGGCTTCTTCTGAAACATCATCTCCATGCACTAGATGCCCTTCATTTCTGGAGCCTCTCCCACTTCAAAAGGCTTTCTGAAGAATGTCTTTAAAAAAAGGAAGTAAAGTAAAAAAAAAAAAAGAAAGTAAAGTAAAGTAAAAAAAAAAAAAAAAAAAAAAGGAAGTAAAGTAGCTTAGTTGTATCCGACTCTAAGCTAGGGATGTTGGACAGTCAACCTCTAGAAATTCCTAAAGGAACTCAGGTTTAACACATTCAAGCAAAGTTAATTGGTTACTGTGTCAGGAGGGAGTTAGACTGAAGGGAGAGCATCGCCAGATGCAGCAAAATGCACTACAAGTGGATGACATCCATTTTCCCCGAATCAAGAACCATATTGTTGGAAGTCACAGCCAGACAGATTTTGAGCCAATTTAAAGGAGGATTGGAACAGAATAGAAAGCCCAGAGATAAATCCACAAACCTATGGACACCTTATCTTCGACAAAGGAGGCAAGGATGTACAGTGGAAAAAAGACAACCTCTTAAACAAGTGGTGCTGGGGAAACTGGTCAACCACTTGTAAAAGAATGAAACTAGAACACCTTCTAACACCATATACAAAAATAAACTCAAAAAGGATTAAAGATCTAAATGTAAGACCAGAAACTATAAAACTCCTAGAGGAGAACATAGGCAAAACACTCTCCGACATAAATCACAGCAGGATCCTCTATGACCCACCTCCCAGAATATTTTAAATAAAAGTAAAAATAAACAATGGGACCTAATGAAACTTAAAAGCTTTTGCACAACAAAGGAAACTATAAGCAAGGTGAAAAGACAGGCTTCAGATTGGGAGAAAATAATAGCAAACGAAGCAACAGACAAAGGATTAATCTCAAAAATATACAAGCAACTCCTGCAGCTCAATTCCAGAAAAATAAATGGCCCAATCAAAAAATGGGTCAAAGAACTAAACAGACATTTCTCCAAAGAAGACATACAGATGGCTAACAAACACATGAAAGATGCTAAACATCACTCATTATCAGAGAAATGCAAATCAAAACCACAATGAGGTACCATTACACGCCAGTCAGGATGACTGCTATGCAAAAGTCTACAAGCAATAAATGCTGGAGAGGGTGTGGAGAAAAGGAAACCCTCTTACACTGTTGGTGGGAATTCAAACTAGTACAGCCACTGTGGAGAACAGTGTGGAGATTCCTTCAAAAACTGGAAATAGAACTGCCATATGACCCAGCAATCCCACTCCTGGGCATACACACCGAGGAAACCAGATCTGAAAGAGACACGTGCACCCCAATGTTCATCGCAGCACTGTTTATAATAGCCAGGACATGGAAGCAACCTAGATGCCCATCAGCAGACGAATGGATAAGGAAGTTGTGGTACATATACACCATGGAATATTACCCAGCCATTAAAAAGAATTCATTTGAATCAGTTCTAATGAGATGGATGAAACTGGAGCCCATTATACAGAGTGAAATAAGCCAGAAAGATAAAGAACATTACAGCATACTAACACATATATATGGAATTTAGAAAGATGGTAATGATAACCCTATATGCAAAACAGAAAAAGACGCAGATGTACAGAACAGACTTTTGGACTCTGTGGGAGAAGGCGAGGGTGGGATGTTTCGAGAGAACAGCATTGAAACATGTATAATATCTAGAGTGAAACAGATCACCAGCCCAGGTTGGATGCATGAGACACGTGCTCGGGCCTGGTGCACTGGGAAGACCCAGAGGAATCGGGTAGAAAGGAAGGTGGGAGGGGGGATCAGGATGGGGAATACATGTAAATCCATGGCTGATTCATTTCAATGTATGACAAAAACCACTACAATATTGTAAAGTAATTAGCCTCCAACTATTAAAAATAAATGGGAAAAAAAAAGGATTTTCTAAGACGCTTTTAACTGGTCACCTTGCCTCTGGCATTAACTTACTGCCATCCATCCTTTGCAAAGCATCCAGAATTATCTGAGACATAGTTTCAGCCATGACATTCTGCATGAGGTATAGAATAGCTATAATGTTACTAATCATCAATATGAAAATATAATTAGCAAGGAACTTAAAGATGTTAGAAATATTCACACTTTGCCCTCTCCCTCCCAGTAGCAGACTCTGTTCTTAAGGATTTAAATGTCATTACTTCTGCATAATTGCTTTTCTTTGTTTATTTTGTGCTATAATTAGAATATCCACTTAGGTTTCATCTGTGACCTTGTTTATAGTCAGTTAACCACAAGAAAAGAGCATACAACCTGGGGTCCCAGTTTGGATTATCAACAATGGATATAGTAGGATATTCCAGAATTCTATTTAACCGTGTTGTCATTGTTTGGTCAGACATGTCAACCCATCTCCTTCCCAGCACACCACTAAATCTTATCATGACAATGATGAAGTCAAGGAGAGAAATTGAGGGGAAGTTACTATAATTTGGAAATTATGACATTTTTGGGAACACCTCCTTTCTCTGAACAGAGGGTATAATTTGACTACCATGTAGCAGGAAACAAATGAACAATATAAACTTAAAATTTTGCTGGTAAAATTATTTTTCACTTTAGGTTATAATAGTAATCATGAAATTCATGAACACATGAGAGATGAGCTTTCATCTCATAATGATTCTCCTGACTTTGGAACTATGTCCAAAGTACTTAACTGTATATTCCAGGCTTTCTAGAATCTGGGCTCATTAGCTCTGTCTGTCCAATTATGAAACCCTGAACTCTAGGCCTCTGGCTGCATTGTTTCCTTTATGGGAAATATCGTCCAACTCCTGTGCCCACACTATCTATCTAGTCACTTTTCACAAGTGAATTATCTCCTCTTTTATGAAGTCTTTCATAATCCAACTTTCCCCTTTAGAGAACTATACCCTGTATATGTTCTCTAAAACCTACAGTATTTCCATGCACTTACCTATCCATATTTGTTTCCCTTGACTAGAGTCAAGTCATTGAGGGCAAAGATTTTGCCATTAGAATGCTGTTTTTCTCATTAGTGCTTAGTATTGAGTTCAGCTCAGTTCACTCGCTCAGTCGTTCCTGTCCATCACCAACTCCCAGAGCCTACTCAAACTCATGTCCATCACATTGGTGATGCTGTCCAACCATCTCATCCTCTGTCATCCCCTTCTCAAAAATTTACCTGTTATATGACAGTTTAAAAAACAAAATTATTAACTAATATTTTTCCTTTTCAGTAAGAAAAATTGATATGCCAGTGTGATGAAATATTTGAATTGTGTGTTCAATGAATACATAATGTCTGTATGTTGCGGGGGGGGTTATAATATAGATCAAAATGGAGAATATTTCCAGTATCTTGTAAAGCTCTTCTAGTGTTTCAACAAGTCAATATTCTCCCAAAGTTTAAAAGTACATCCTCTGATCTCTAATATAGGACCATAAATTAATTCCACATTTTCTTGAATTTCATGTAAATCATCAACATGTGTCCTTCTCATCACACCTCTGTCACTCAGCATGTCTGGGAAATTAACCAATATTGTTGCCTGACATCAATTATAAATATAATATAGTGAAATGTATTTATCTTTTCCACTGTTGATGGACTAATAGTTGTTTCCAGATTTAAGCTATTATGTACACATCTGGAGAACACTCATGTACAAGTGTTTTGGCAGATAAGCTGTCATTTTGGTTGATTATATATCTAGGAAGAAAATTGCTAGGTCACAGCATATATGTATGTTTAGCTTCAGTAGACAGTGTCAAACATATTTCCAGTGAGACTGAATCAATTCATACACTCACCTGCAGTATCTGAGTATTTAGTTGCTCTGCACCCTTGCCACACTTGATGTTGTGAGGTCCTTTTCATTTTAGCCATTCAGATGAGGGTTTATTGTTATCATGTGTCTTTACTTTGCAATTACATGATGACTAACAATACTGAATAACTCTTCATATACTTATTGAACATTTATCATCTTCCACAAAGTTCCTGAGTTTATCTCACTTATTTTTCTAGCTTTATTGATATATAACTGACATATAACATTGTACATGTTTAAAGTGTACAATATGAGGCAGTCATATTCTTTACCTCACAAAGTGTACAGTGTGATGATTTGAAACACATAAATATTATGAAATGCTTACCACGAAAACATTAGTTAACAATCTTCACCTCACATAATTACCATCATTAGAGAAATGCAAATCAAAACTAAATTGAGGTATCACGTCAGCCAGAATGGCCATCATCAAAATGTCAACAAATAAATGCTGGGGAGGGTGTGGAGAAAAGGGAACCCTGCCACACTATTTGTGGGAAGGTAAATTGGCACAGTCACTAGGAAGGACAGTGTGGAGATTCCTCAAAAAACTAAAAATACAGTTGCTGTATGATCATGCAATCCCAGTCCTGGGCATATACCCAAAGAAAATTATAATTCAAAAAGATGCATGCACCCCAATGTTCACTGAAGCATTATTTACAGTAGGCAGAAGCTACATAAATATCCATTGACAGATGAATGGATAAAGAAGATGTGGTACATATATATAATTGAATATTACTCAGCCATCAAAAGAATGAAATAATGCCATTTGAAGCAACATGAATGGACCTAGATGATCATACTAAGTGAAGTAAGAAAGAGAAAGACAAGCATATGATATCACTTATATGTGGAATCTAAAATAAACGTGAAACCAATGAACATATCTATGAAATAGTAATAGACTTGGAGACATAGAGAACAGACTTTTGGTTGCCAAGGAGAGAAAGGGGGTTGGGGAAGTGAAGGATTGAGTCTGGGATTAGCAGATGCAAACTATTGTATGTAGGATGGATAAGCAACAAGGACTTACCATATAGACAAGGAAATATATCCAGTATCCTGAGATAAACCATAATGAAAAATAATATGAAAAAACAATATATTTATGTATAACTAAATCACTTTGCTGGACGGTAGAAATTCACATATTATAAATCAACTATACTGCAATAAACTAAAAAAAAAGAACCTAGGCCATTCATCTTATAATGAGACAATAAATCTCCCTATTCTTTAAGCCTCTTTGACTTGGATATTCTTTACTTGTAGCCAAACCACTTGATACACTTAGCTTGTATAAAATTCTAAGTTTAGGGTTTTCATGTGAATGTTCTACTAAAACTAACAAAGTCTGGACACTTAAAGTTCATTCTTAAGACTAACAACAGAATGCCTCCCAAAAAACATCTAGATACTTGCTGCATAAGCATCCTTGATATTGAATTTCCTCTAGTAAAAACATAAGCACTTAAATTTTAACCAACTGTAGAAAAGATAACCTTCAATCATTGTTTTGGATACAATGTAAAGTCTTCAAAATGTTAGTTGCTTTTTTTATTATAATGAACTCATGATATGAAATTAGATATGAATATAGTAATCAGAATATGATGGTTTACTGAAGTACCTTAGATTGATTTTCATGCCTTGCTACGTTGATAATCTAGCTTAAAACTCTGTTTTACACAGAAAATTAAACAAAACAAGGCTGACCTAAACTTAGAAATGCAGAGAAAAGATTATTTGTGATCTCCTGAAATATACCACTGTAGAATCATTAACATGCAATAAACTTTTGAGTTTAGAATCATTAACTAAAGTAAAATAAAATAAAACACTTTGTTTCTTTGCTTCAAGTGCAAAACAAAGCAGTTCCTGACTTTCCCAAGGGAATAAATCCATTTAAGAAATGCAGAAAGAGCTTCTAAGCTGTGTTCAGTTCAGTTCAGTTGCTCAGTTGCATCCAACTCTTTGTGACCCCCTGGATTGAAGCACGCCAGGTCTCCCTGTCAATTGCCAACTCCCATAGTTAACTCAAACTTGGGTCCATTGAGTCGGTGATGCCATCCAACCATCTAGCCCTCTCTCACCCCCTTCTCCTCCTGCCTTCAGCCTTTCCCAGCATCAGGGTCTTTTCCAGGGAATCAGTTTTTCGCATCAGGTGGCCAAAGAATTGGAGTTTCAGCCTCAGCATCAGTGCTTCCAAAGAATATTCAGGGCTGGTTTCCTTTAAGATAGACTGGTTGGATCTCCTTGCAGTGCAAGGGACTCTCAAGATATCTCTCCAACATCACAGTTCAAAAGCATCAATTCTTTGCTGCTCAGCTTTCTTTAGTCCAACTCTCACATCCATACATGACTACTGGAAAAACCATAGATTTGAGTAGATGGACTTTTGTTGGCAAAGTAATGTCTCTGCTTTTTAATATGCTGTCTAGGTTGGTCATAACTTTTCTTCCAAAGAGCAAGCATCTTTTCATTTCATGGCTGCAGTCACCATCTGCAGTGATTTTGGAACCCCAAAAACTAAAGTCTGTCACTGTTTCCACTGTTTCCCCATCTACTTGCATGAAGTGATGGGACCAGATGCCATGATCTTAGTTTTATGAATGCTGAGTTTCAAGTCAACTTTTTCACTCTCCTCTTTCACTTTTATCAAGAGGCTCTTCAGTTCTTCCTCACTTTCTCCCATAAGGGTGGTGTAATCTCCATCAGGTGAGGTTATTGATAAATCTCCCAGCAATCTTGATTCCAGCTTGTGCTTCATCCAGCCCAGAATCTGGCATGATGTACTCTGCATATAGTAGGAAAGTCAAGAAAGTAGGAAGTCAAGAAACACCTAGAGTAACAGGCAAATTTGACCTTGGAGTACAGAATGAAGCAGGGCAAAGGCTAATAGAGTTCTGCCAAGATAGTGCACTGGTCATGGCAAACACCCTCTTCCAACAACACAGGAGAAGACTCTACACATGGACATCACCAGATGGTTAACCCAGAAATAATATTGATTATATTATTTGCAGACAAAGATAGAGAATCTCTATACAGTCAGCAAAAACAAAACCAGGAGATGACTGTGGGTCAGATCATGAACTCCTTATTGCCAAATTCAGACTTAAATTGAAGAAAGTAGGGAAAACCACTAGACAATTCAAGGATGACCTAAACCAAATCCCTAGTGATTACACAGTAGAAGTGAGAAATAGACTTAAGGGACTAGATCTGATAGACAGAGTGCTTGATGAACAATGGACAGAGGTTCGTGACATTGTACAGGAGACAGGGAGCAAGACCATCCACAAGAAAAAGAAATGCAAAAAAGCAAAATGGCTGTCTGAGGAGGACTTACAAATAGCTGTAAAAAGAAGAGAAGCAAAAAGCAAAGGAAAAAAGGAAAGATATTCCCATTTGAATGCAAAGTTCCAAAGAATAGCATGGAGAGATTTAAAGAAAGCCTTCCTCAGTGAACAGTGCAAAGAAATAGAGGAAAACAATAGAATAAGAAAGACTAGAGATCTCTTCAAGAAAATTAGAGATATCAAGGGAACATTTCATAGAAAGATGAGCTTAATAAAGGACAGAAACGGTATGGACCTAACAGAAGCAGAACATATTAAGAAGAGGTGGCAAGAATACACAGAAGAACTACACACAAAAAAAAATCTTCATGACCCAGATAGTCACGATGGTGTGATCACTCACCTAGACATCCTGGAATGTGAAGTCAGGTGGGCCTTAGGAAGCATCACTACAAAGAAAACAAGTGGAGGTGATGGAATTGCAGTTGAGCTATTTCAAATCCTAAAAGATGATGCTGTGAAAGTGCTACACTAAATATGCCAGAAAATTTGGAAAACTCAGCAGTGGCCACAGAACTGGAAAAGGTCAGTTTTCATTCCAATCTTAAAGAAAGGCAATACCAAAGAATGTTCAAACTACTGCACAATTGCACTCATCTCACACACTAGCAAAGTAGTGCTCAAACTTCTCCAAGCTAGGCTTCAGCAAAACATGAACAATGAATTTCCAGATGTTCAAGCTGGTTTTAGAAAGACAGAGGAACCAGAGATCAGATTGCCAACATCTGCTGGATCATCGAAAAAGCACAAGAGTTCCAGAAAAAAAATCTATTTCTGTTTTATTGACTATGCCAAAGTCTTTGACAGTGTGGATCACAACAAACTGTGGAAAATTCCTAAAGAGATGGTAATGCCAGACCACCAGGCTCTTGAGAAAGAAATCTTGAGAAATCTGTATGCAGGTCAGGAAGCAACAGTTAGAAATAGACATGGAAAAACAGACTGGATCCAAATAGGAAAATAATTACATCAAGGCTGTATACTGTCACCATGCTTACTTAACTTATATGCAGAGTACATAATGAGAAATGCTGGGCTGGATGAAACACAAACTGGAATCAAGATTGCTGAGAGAAATATCAATTACTTCAGATATGCAAATGCGACCACACTTATGGCAGAAAGTGAAGAAGAACTAAAGAGCCTCTTGGTGAAAGGGAAAGAGGAGAGTGAAAAAGTTGGCTTAAAACTAAACATTCAGAAAACTAAGATCATGGCATCTAGTCCCATTACTTCAAGGCAAATAGATGGAGAAACAGTGGAAACAGTGGCAGTCTTTATTTGTGGGGGCGAGGGGGAGGCTCCAAAATCACTCCAGATGGCGACTGCAGCCATGAAATAAAAAGACGCTTATTTCTTGGAAGAAAAGTTATGACCAACCTAGATAGCATATTAAAAAGCAGAGACATTACCTTGCCAACAAAGGTCTGTCTAGTCAAGGCTCTTGTTTTTCCAGTAGTCATATATGGATTTGAGAGTTGGACTATAAAGAAAGCTGAGCGCTGAAGAATTGATGCTTTTGAACTGTGGTGTTGAAGAAGACTCTTGAGAGTCCCGTGGTGCAAGGAGATCCAAACTGTCCATCCTAAAGGAAATCTGTCGTGAATGTTCACTGGAAGACTTGATGTTGAAGCTCAAACTCCAATACATTGGCCACCTGCTGTGAAGAGCTGACTCATTTGAAAAGACCCTGATGCTGGGAAAGATTGAAGGCAAGAGGAGAAGGGGACAACAGAGTATGAGACGGCTGGATGGCATCACTGATTGAATGGACATGCGTTTGAGTAAACCTCGGGAATTGGTGATGGACAGCAGGTCTGGTGTGCTACAGCCCATAGGGTCACAAAGGGTCGGACATGACTGAGCATCTGAACTGAACTGAACTCTCCATATATGTTAAATAAGGAAGGTGACAATATACAGTCTTGACACATTCCTTTCCCAATTTTGAACTAGTCTGTCATTCCATGTCTGGTTTTAACTGTTGCGTCTTGAGCTGCATACAGATTTCTCAGAAGGCAGGTCAGATGATCTGGTATTCCCATTTCTTTAAGAATTTTTCAAAGTTTGTTGTGATCCTCAGTGTCAAAAGCTTTGGCATAGGCAATATAGCAGATGCTTTCCTGAAACTCTATTGCTTTTTTTGATGATCCAAAACATGTTGGCAATCTGATCTCTGGTTCCTCTGGCTTTTCTAAATCCAGCTTGAACATCTGGGAGTTCTCAGTTCATGTACCATTGAAGCCTCATTTGGAGAATTGTGAACATTATTTTTCTAGCCTGTGAGATTCTTTGGCATTGCCTTTCTTTGGGATTGGAATGAAAACTGACCTTTTCCAGTCCTGTGGACACTGCTAGTTTTCCAAATTTACTGGCATATTGAGTGCAGCACTTTCACAGCATCATCTTTTAGAATTTGAAATAGTTCAGCTTCAATTCTATCACCTCCTCTAGCTTTGTTTGTAGTGATGCTTCCTAAGGCTCACTTGAGTTTGCATTCCAGGATGTCTGGCTCTAAGTGAGTGATCACACCATCATGGTTATCTGGGTTATTAAGATCTTTTTTGTGTAATTTTGCTAAATATTCCTGCCATCTTTTCTTAATATATTTTGCTTCTGTAATGTCCATACCATTTGTGTTCTTTATTGTGCCCATCTTTGCATGAAATGTTCCCATGTTATCTCTAAGTTTCTTGAAGTGGTTTCTAGTCTTTCCCACTCTATTGTTTTCCTCTATTTCTTTGCATTGATCACTGAGGAAAGCTTTCTTTAAATCTCTCCATGCTATTCTTTGGAATTCCACATTCAAATGGGTATGTTTTTCCTCCTTTCCCTTGCCTTTCACTTCCCTTATTTTCTCAGATGTTTGTAAGACCTCCTTAGACAACCATTTTTCCTTTTAGGATTTCTTTTTCTTGGGGATGGTCTTGATCACTGCTTCCTGTACAATGTCATGAACTCCCATCTGTGGTTTTCCAGGCACTCTCTGATCTAATCCCTTGAATCTATTTGTCACTTCCACTGTATAATAATAAGGGATTTTATTTAGGTCATACCTGAATGGTCTAGTGGTTTTCCCTACTTCAGTTTAAGTCTGAATTTGCCAATAAGGAGTTCATGTTCTGAGCTACAGTCAGCTCCCTGTCTTGTTTTTGCTGACTGTATAGAGCTTCTCCATCTTTGGCTGCAAAGAATGTAATCAATCTGATTTTGGTGTTAACCACGTGGTGATGTCCATGTATAGAGTCTTCTCTTGTGTTTTTGGAAGTGTAGAATCTTCTCTTCTGTTGTTGGAAGAGGGTGTTGGCTATGCCCAGTGTGTTCTCTTGGCAAAACTCTGTTAGCATTTGCCCTGCTTCATTTTATACTCCAAGGCCAAATTTGCCTGGTACTGCAGGTATCTTTCGACCTCCTACTTTTGCATTCCAGTCCACTTTGATGAAAAGGACAACTTTGTTGTTGTTGTTGTTGTTGTTACTGTTAGTTGTAGAAGGTCTTGTAGTTCTTCATAGAAACTTTCAACCTCAGCTTCTTCACCATCAGTGATTGGGGCATAGACTTGGATTGCTGTGGTATTGAATGGTTTGCCTTGGAAACGAACAGAGTCATATGTCATTTTTGAGATTGCACCAAAGTACTGCATTTCAGACTCTCTTGTTGACTATGAGGGCTACTCATTTTCTCCTAAGGCATTCTTGCCCATGGTAGTAGATATAATGGTCATCTGAATTAAATCCGCCCATTCTGGTCCATTTTTGTTCACTGATTCCTAAAATGTTGATGTTCACTCTTGCCATCTCCTGTTTGACCACTTCTAATTTACTTTGATTCATGGACATAATATTCCAGGTTCCTAAAGCAATATTGTTGTTCACAGCCTCAGACTTTACTTCCATCACCAGTCACATCTACAACCGAGCATTGTTTTCGCTGTGGCTCTATCTCTTCATTCTTTCTGCAGTTATTTATCCACTTTTCACCAGTAGCATATTGGCCCCTACAAACCTGGGGAGTTCATCTTTCAGTGTAATATCTTTTTGCCTTTTCATACTGTTCATGGGATTCTCAAGGCAAGAACACTGAAGTGGTTTGCCATTCCCTTCTCCAGTGGACCACGTTTGGTCAGAACTCTCCACCATGGCCCATCCATCTTGGGTGGCCCTACATGGTATGACTCGTGGTTTCATTTGGTCAGATAAGGCTGTGGTCCATGTGATCAGTTTGATTAGTTTTCTGTGATTGTGTTTTTCATTCTGTCTACCCTCTGATGAATAAGGATAAGAGGCTTATGGAAGCTTCCTAATGGGAGAGACTGACTATGGGGGAAACTGCTCTTGTTCTGATGGGCAGGGCCATGCTCAGTAAATCTTTAATCAAATTTTCTGTTGATGAGTGGGGTGGTATTCCCTCCCTATTGTTTGGCTTGAGGCCAAACTGTCCACCACAGGAGACTCCTGGACACTCACAGTCACTTTTGACTTGTGGCTCCATCTCTTCATTCTTTCTGCAGATATTTCTCCATTCTTCACCAGTAGCATATTGGCCCCTACAAACCTGGGGAGTTCATCTTTCAGTTTCATACAGTCTCTTATGGGTACACTACTCCTTTCTCCTGGGTCCTGGTGCACACAAGGTTTCATTTGTGCCCTCCAAGAGTCTGTTTCCCCCATCCTGTGGAAGTTCTGTAATCAAATTCCACTAGCCTCCAAAGTGAAATTCCCTGGGGGCTCTCAGCCCTTTGCCACATCCCCAGGTTTGGAAATCTGTTGTGGCTTCTAGAACTTTTTATCAGTGAGAGAATTTCTTTGGTGTAATTGCTCATGTATGGATATGAGTGTTGGACTATAAAGAAAGCTGATCACCAGAGAATTGATGCTTTTGAACTGTGGTGTTGGAGAAAACTCTTGAGAGTTCCTTGGACTGCAAGGAAATCAAACCAGTCAATCCTAAAGGAAATCAGTTCTGAATATGCATTGGAAGGACTCATGGTGAAGCTGAAATTCCAATATTTTGGCCACCTGATGTGAAGAACTGACCCACTGGAAAAGAACTTGATGCTGGGAAAGATTGAAGGCAGGAGGAGAAGGAAACGACTGAGGATGAGATAGTTGGATGGCATCACTGACTCAACAGTCATGAGTTTGAGCAAGCTCTGGGAGTTGGTGATGGACAGGGAAGCCTGGCGTGCTGCAGTCCATGGGGTCTCAAAGAGTTGGACATGACTAAGTGACTGAACTGAACTGAAATTGTTCTACAGTTTTTGGGTCATTGGCTTGGCAACTCTATGGTGGGGTTAATGGCAACCTCCTCCAAGAGGGCTTATACTACATGCCACGTGTCCCAGGTTTGCTGCAGCCAGAGCACCTGTCCCCACAGCAGGCCACTGCTGCCCCTTGCCTCTGCAAGAGACACTCAAACACTCAAAGGCAGGTCTGGGTCAGTCTCTGTGGAGCGTCTGGTTCCTGGTGCGCACATGGTTTTGTTTGAGCCTTCCAAGTGTCTCTGTTGGGCATGGGGTTTGATTCTAAATGCGATTTTGCACCTCTTACCATCTTGTTGGGGCTTCTCCTTTGCCCTTGGATGAATATAAACTGTATGTAGGCATAAAATACTAGATCTAGGCTGTGCTAACTCTGGCTATGTACAGTGATGTCAGTGTAAGTACTCTGTTTTAGTACTGAGTGAAGCTAACAGAAGCATAGGTAATGGGATCTATTGTCTGATCAATCTCCCATATTAGCTAGGCCTAACAGGTAGCTTAGATGCTAAAGAATCTGCGTGCAATGCAGGAAATGTGGATTCCATCCCTGAGTCAGGAAGATCCCTTGGAGAAGGGAATGGCTACCCACTCCAGTATTATTGTTTGGAGAATTCCATGGTCAGAGGAGCCTGGCGGGTTGCAGTCCATGTGATCGCAAAGAGTTGGACACGACTGAAAAACTAACACTTCCACTTTTCAACATATATTGGGTAGCTCTTCTGGAGCTGCTCCTGAAAGTTCTTCATGTTTCTCTTACCTCTGTTTTGTCATGTCATGACAGTAGGCAACTAAGAGGATGTCAGGACAACAGTAAGAAGTTTGACCAAGTAATGAAACCACCAGAACCTAAATCATAACACTTGAGTCAAGGTAGAGAGCAAATGACCACTTATAAAGGCCAGAAAAATGGAAAATAACGTATGTTATCTTTTCTGCTTCAATAGATGAAATCATAATAGAGAAAACTTAATCATGAAAGTATTTCACTTCTCAGAAACAGGAGTTATTTCAATAGAAATCATTTAAAATATTACTTTCTTTTCATTTTCACAGCTACTATGAAACTTCTATTTATAAAGGGAAACATCACATGCAAACACATTGAGGGCCTACTATCATCTTAACTGCTTATGTTCACTTGTATATAAATATAAAGTTACAGTTATCCCAGTGAAAGCCATGTGTTGGGTACTTGCAGGAATATTAGGAAGTATCAAGCAGGATACCTGCTCTGAGGATTTACTACCCCTACACTGGGAATGAGACATATGTATTGCAGCTATAAGTAACAATAAACATCAACTTCAAATTTTTTTCTCAAGAGCAGAATGACAATGCTTACTTCAGAAGAAAGAGAGGGCAAGAAGAAAGGGAGCTTATGATGGGCTGGTGAAAATGCAGGAGGCTTGATGTAGGGAATGAAAGTGGAGTTGACCCTTTAAATTGGTAGTACTGAGATAATTATAGAGGGAGATAAGTATTTGTGGTCAGATGAATAGCATAGATAAATGTAAAGAGGCAGGTACAAATATCATTGGAAGGACTGATGCTGAAAGTGAAGCTCCAATACTTTGGTCACCTGATGCAAAGAGCTGACTCATTGGAAAAGATTCTGATGCTGACAAATATTGAAGGCAAAAGGAGAAGGGGGCAGCAGAGGATGAGATGGTTAGATAGCATCACTGACTCAGTGGACATGAATTTGAGCAAACTCTGAGGGATAGTGGAGGACAGAGGAGACTGGTATGGTACAGTCCATGGTGTTTCAAAGAACTGGACATGACTTGGCAACTGAACAACAACGACAACAAATACCATGTATTTAAGGACCCAGTAGTAGGAATTTAGGTAGTGAATAGAGGTAGAGAAGATTGGTAAGATTCACTGGGGTCAGACTATAAATAATTATGAAGGCAAGGAGCAGGAGCTTGCTTTTAAGCTATAACCAATGGAGAGTCATTGAAGTATTTTGAAAAGAAGAACAATCCAGTCAAATTGATTAAGAGCATGGTTACCTAGCAAGGCAAGTTGGGAGGATGGAAGTTGGGATGGTGTGGGCAGTAGACCTAAAACCAAATTTGCTAATGTACTAATTTACATTAGTAAATCGCTATGATAATCCATGCATTGAATGATGAGAACCAACCAACATGTGGATGATAGTACTTGGGAACTAATATATCATAAGCATTCGTGTAAGTCAGAAGTGACATGGGCCCTGCTATAAATTCCCCTGAGGTTTCCTGAGGGCATGCAGGAAGAATCAAAGTGATTGCAAGTATGATCCACCAGCAAGTGACAAAATAATGATGAGTTTCAGCATATTTCATCTCACATACAGGGCAAGAATTAAAAATCACAGGAAGAGTTGATCAAAGCAGGTACCAGAAAGCAAGTAATGAAATAGTGCTGAATGGAACCAAAAGTTGATATCAAGATCATGAAGTCTTCTTTTGTAGATATTTTTAGGAAAATAGATTTTGTTTTGTGTCTGTACACAAACCCACATCCCAGCACATTCTCTTCCAAGTGGGGCAAATTAAGAGAAATTAACTTGATGACATCTCTAGGTGTTTTCCAGTCTGTGATTCCTGGGTACCATATTTGTTTAATTAAAAAACTATTCAACATGCACAGAAGATATTACAAAGACTGTTAATATTAAAATAAAATTGCAGGGTCATTTTAAAATCATTATCAAACATTTAAATTTCCATTAAGGAAAATCAAACAATGAATCTTTAAAGACTCCTAAATGGGTGGCACTCCACATTGTTTATTCTTATACTCTTATGAATAGCCAATTGTAAGTAATCCAAATTTCAAAAAGACAACTGGCCTGGGGAGGTGTATACAAGTGATTAGAATTTCAAAGAGCTCAGAATAAATACCAGCTCTTTGATAGGATAATTTATGCATAAAGTAGCAGGAAGAGGTGTCTGAGTTGTTCTTGGAAAGTTCACACAGAGCTATATTAGGAGTTTAAAGCGACCTTTGGTAATTTCTTATGTGTAATGAAACTCTAGGAGAGATATTTTTTCTTATTAAGATGTGTTATTGCCCAATGGTATCAACAAGGAACAGCTAATTCATATTGCTCTTTCATAAATTAGAAAGCTATAGTATGTGAAAAAAAAAAAAAAAAACACCATGATCTGTGCAGCGGTATCATTGAAATTGATGAATATCATCAAAAACAGCCCAAAGAAAACGGAGATGAATTACCAATTCAGAGGGATACTTGTACTCAATGTCTTTTTGTGAGCACAAAGGACTCACAGGAAACTCTAAATCCTTGAATGTATAGAGCTATTTAGTAATCCATGGACCTTTGGGAAGGGAAAAAAGAGACTGAAATACCCATTGTATTTTGTAGGCCAGTTGAGGGTTTACCCAGGTAATGTTAAAGAGGGCATCACAAACAGTTCACAGTCTTGGACTAACATTTTACTGAAGGGTAAATATTAAAGAATGTAAGTGCATCATTGGAAAGAAAAAAAACAACAAATATTCTGAAAGTATATACAATTTATGGCCTATAGCAGTATCTATATCCACTCCCAGTCCTGAATTCTTACATTTAAATTGTTCCTTATGGGTACACTGGGGAGAATTTAAATTCCAAAGATCTATTTTGTCCTGGGAAATAAAACCCTCAATTTGGAGTCTGCCTATTGCTGAGTCAACAACAACAACAAATTCCCAAACTGCAAAGCTATGTGGCTGATAGGGAACATTTTAGGGAGAGTCACGGAATATCTCTATGAAACTTTCCCAGGCCCACAGCTGGTGCCGTTCCCATCACAGTGTGACTGTGTCTCTGTGACTGTCACAGAGACTGTGACACAGTCTCTGTCAGGACTCAAGAGCATCTCTCAGCCTGGGTCCTAGTGTCCCTACACTTGAGCTGCATCTGGCCCCTGTCCCTCCCAGAGTTTCATTCCATTATATTTCAGGACAAGGGAAGCGGCTGGCAGTATGCAACTGAGGACACTTTGGATTCTGAAGCTAAGCCAGGAAACCCCTATTAAAAGTCGTGATGAGGAACTGTCCACAGATTGTATGGGGTGGAATTCAAGCTAATCATGTTCTCTCTGCTCACACCAATAATCTGAGAACAAAGCATGCTCTTAAAACAAATACAAGATACGTGCTCATCACAGTGAGTGGGGAAAAGATGGAATCAGTCATCCAGGCAAGGTTTTGTGGGCCCTGAAATCTGAATGATAAAAGGGAAACAGGGATAGATCATTGAGATGCAGGCCAGGGAGGGGGGAAATGGGGAGGAAGAATAGGATATCACATGTACAACACAAGGTATTTTGGTTCAATGTTGGTCTTGTGTTTTTCTTAACTTCTAATTTCAGAAGTTGGCATATAACATAGGGCTTTGGTTGAGTGGCTTTGGCTCTAATAATGGGCTGGCAAAGGCTATATCTCCTGCTTCATTGCTAGCTGATATAACACCTCTTAGCAAGGATAGAATGCTGTAAGAAAGAAATAGAAAGAAAGCCAAAAGAAGAAAAAAGATGTATAGCAGCAAGGGCAGGGTTAACTCACTCTTGAGTGGTTCTGAAGAACAATTGAATGGGGCCTCTGTCATGAAACCTGAGTTTAAAATGCCTCCTTTGGGGTCTCACTGAGACTAGTCAGACCTCTGACAGGGATGGCTATGCTGAGACGTTTCTATTCTGGCTTTAAAGAATAAAAAAGCAGACTATCCAGGAAAAATATGGTTTACATTTCCAATAATCAATGGAACCCAACTACATGCTGGAATATTTTATATTGCTGCCTCTGTTTCCTGTGAGACTAACAGGTGAGAGGTAACAAAAGGTTACATTGTCTGCTTCAGAGATTTGAATTTCATGAATGGAATCGAACATTCTTGTCACAGATGCAGGAGCCCAGCCTCCGCTGTAAGAAGAAGGACGAGCTGACAGGCGGTTCCCTGTGTCAAAGAACTTGAGCCAGGCTTTGACTCCCAGACAGGCAGGATAGCTGGCCTCCTCAGCCTGGGAATCCGACACTCTCCACAGTATTTCCTCCAGGATGATCTGCCATGGTTTTAGACCTCACTGCATATTTAGCATCTAATTGCAGCCTAACACAGTGCATCGGAGTGTGAGATGACAGGTTAGACTAAAGGGATTCAAGTGCAAGTTTTCCTACTTACTAATTCTTCTCACTGGGAGCATCACTTAAGCTCTCTGAACCCCAGTTTCCTCCTCTTTAAAATGGCTGAATCAAGGAATTCCCTGGTGGTCCAGTGACTAAGACTCCACATTTTCACTGCCAAGGGCGTGGGTTCAATCCTGAGTAAGGGAAACTAAGATCTCACAAGCCACATCACCTATAATTAATTAAGTAAAATCACTGTATCAATAGCAATAACCACACAAGATCATTGGCAGTTGTAGTAAAAATAAATACATTAATGATATTAAAGCACATTATACCAAATCTAGCACAGAGCAAACACTTAAATATAACCAATAGTCTTCTTTTTCCAGATGATGACTCCAGAATATATCTGCTTTATCTACTTCTCAACACCAAGTGGTTAACATACAAGGAACAAGCTACAGCCTGACAACATGAGCTTTCCAACACATTCCTTAAGTTCTTCCCCCCCAAAATAAATGAGACTTCAAAAAGAACCAATGTAACGTGGCCAGATTTAGCAAATATAAAATGTTTCATTAAATGTGAATTTCAGATAAACAAAAATAATTATATGGTAAGTATGTCCCAAATATTGCATGGCATATGGATACTAAAATATATATTTGTTGTTTATCTGTAATTCAGATTTACTGGGCTTTCTGTATTTCTTCTGGTAGGCAAGAATCCCTTAGAAGAAATGAAGTAGTCCTCATAGTCAACAAAAGAGTCTGAAATGCAGTATTTAGATGCAATCTCAAAAATGACAGAATGTTCTCTGTTCATTTCCAAAGCAAACAATTCAATATCACAGTAATCCAAGCCTATGCCCCAACAACTAATGCTGAAGAAGATGAAGTTGACCAGTTCTATAAAGACCTACAAGACTTTCTAGAACTAACACCCAAAAAAGTTGTCCTTTTCATTATAGAGGACTGGAATGCAAAAGTAGGAAGTCAAGAGATACCCAGAGTACCAAGTAAATTTGACCTTGGAGTACAAAATGAAGTAGGGCAAAAGCTATGAGAGTTTTGCCAAGAGAACGGACTGGTCATAGCAAACACCCTCTTCCAACAAAAGGGAAGACTCTACACATGGACATCACCAGATGGTCAACACGAAAATCAGATTGATTACATTCTTTGCAGCCAAAGATGGAGAGGCTCTACACAGTCAGGAAAAAAACAAGACCAGGAGCTGACTGTGGCTCAGATAATGAACTCCTTATTGGCAAATTCAGACTTAAATTGAAGAAAGTATGGAAAACCACTAGACAATTCAGGTATGACCTAAATCAAGTCCCTTATGATTATACAGTGTAAGTGACAAATAGATTAAAGGGATTAGATCTAATAGAAAGAGTGCCTGAAGAACTATGGATGGAGGTTCATGACACTGTACAGGAGGCAGGGATCAAGACCATCCAGAAGAAAAAAAAATGCAAAAAGGCAAAATGACTGTCTGAGAAGGCGTTACAACTAGCTCAGAAAAGAAGATAAGCTAAAGGTAAGGGAGAAAAGGAAAGATATATCCATTTGAATGCAGAGTCCCAAACAATAGCAAGGAGAGATAAGAAAGCCTTCCTCACTGATCAATGCAAAGATATACAGGAAAACAACAGAATGGGAAAGACTAGAGATCTCTTCAAGAAAATTAGAGATACCAAGGGAACATTTCATAGAAAGATGGACACAATAAAGGACAGAAATGGTATGGACCTAACAGAAGCAGAGGATATTAAGAAGAGGTAGCAAGAATACACAGAAGAACTAAACAAAAAAGATGTTTATGACCCAGATAACCAGAATGGTGTGATCACTGACCTAGAGCCAGACATCCTGGAATGTGAAGTCAAGTGGGCCTTAGGAAGAATCACTATGAACAAAGCTAGTGGAGGTGATGGAATTCCAGTTGAGCTATTTCAATTCTTGAAAGATGATGCTGTGAAAGTGCTGCACTCAATATGCCAGCAAATTTGGAAAACTCAGCAGTGGCCACAGGACTGGAAAAGGTCAGTATTCATTCCAATCCCAAAGAAAAGCAATCCCAAAGAATGTTCAAACTACTGCACAATTGCACTCATCTCACATGCTAGCAAAGTAATGCTCAAAATTCTCCAAGCCATGTTTCAACAGTAAGTGATCCGTGAGCTTCCTGATGTTCAAGCTGGATTTAGAAAAGCCAGAGGAACCAGAGATCAAATTGCCAATATCCACTGGATCATCCAAAAAGCAAGAGAGTGCCAGAAAAACATCAATTTCTGCTTTTTTGACTACACCAAAGCCTTTGACTGTGTACATCACAACAAACTGTAGAAAATTCTTCAAGAGATGGGAATACCAGACCACCTTACCTGTCTCCTGAGAAATCTGTATGCAGGTCAGGAAGCAACAGTTAGAACCCAACATGGAACAACAGACTGGTTCCAAATTAGGAAAGGAGTATGTCAAGGCTATATACTGTCATCCTGCTTATTTAACTTATATGCAGAGCACATCATGTGAAATGCCTGGCTGAATGAAGCACAAGCTGGAATCAAGATTGCTAGGAGAAACATCAATAACGTCAGATATGCAGATGACACCATTCTTATGGCAGAAAGTGAAGAGGAACTGAAGAGTCTCTTGATGAAAGTCAAAGAGGAAAGTGAAAAAGCTAGCTGAAAACTCAACATTCAAAAACTAAGATCATGGCATCTAGTCCCATCACTCCATGGCAAATAGATGTGAAACAATAGAAACAGTGACAGACTTTATTTTCTTGGGCTCCAAAATCACTCCAGATGGTGACTGCAGCCGTGAAATTAAAAGACATTTGCTTATTTGAAGAAAAGCTGTGACCAACCGAGACAGCATATTAAAAAGCAGAGACATGACTTTGCCACCACAGGCCCATCTAGTCAAAGCTATGGTTTTCCCCATAGTCATGTATGAATGTGAGAGTTGAACTATAAAGAAAGCTGAACGCTGAAGAATTGATGCTTTTGAACTGTGGTGTTGGAGAAGACTCTTGAGAGTCCCTTGGACTTCAAGGAGATCCAACCAGTTCATCCTAAAGGATATCAGTCCTGAATATTCATTGGAAGGACTTTTGCTGAAGCTGAAACTCCTATACTTTGGCCACCTGATGTGAAGAACTGACTCCTTGGAAAAGAGCCTGATGCTGGGAAAGGTTGAAGGCAGGAGGAGAAGGGGATAACAGAGGATGAGATGGTTGTATGGCACCACCGACTCAATGGACAACAGTTTGAACAAGCTCCAGGAATTGTTGATGGACAGGGAAGCCTGGCGAGCTGCAGTCCATGGGGTCACAGACAGTTGGACACGACTGAGCAACTTAATTGAACTGAACTGAAAGGGTGGTTAATTTTATTTTGATAAATATTTTGCAAAATATATGTGCATCAAAACATTACACCTTATACCTTAAACTTATACAGTATAATGTGCCAATCATATCTCAATAAAGCTAGAAAAAAATCTTTAAAAGATTTGTGACATTGATATTCTGGTATGCATTTCTTTTACTGTGATATTCTACACTTAGCTGAGGTGAGAAGGCAGTAATATTGGTTATGCCACCAGCAATAAAACACCACCTACCACTTATGATATATATCTACTGGAAGCCATGCATTTTGATATGTGATTTATTACACGTTTACAATTCTGACAACTCTGCAAAGTAAGTGAAGCACAACAAGATTAACTGACTAGCCTAAGGTCACCAAGCTATTAATTATCTGGCTAAGATTAAAGTAAATTTCTAACTAAAATCAAAGTCTGCACTCTTTCTAGATGACACCCTACTGCTTCCATGTAGGGCTTATGGAAGTTTCTGTGTCTTCTACATTTCTAACAAAACTTCCTTCCATCACAATACCCTACTGCTGAGTCACATCTTGTTTTGCATTGCACTTACAGGCATAGGATAATTTTGCTGAAGGTGAATGACTATTGAGTTTTTGTTTCTATCTTGCATTGAAGAATAGGTACTACCTTGAATTGGGTCCACAAAAAAGTTCTGTTAGCATTGAATTATTGATTGTTGCCTGCCTATACAAGGGCTTCTCTGGTGGCTCAGTGGTAAAGAATTCACCTGCCAGTGCAGAACGTGAGCTTGATCTCTGGATCAGGAAGATCTCCTGGAGAAGAAAATGGCAACCAACTCCAGTATTCTTGCCTGGGAAATCCCTTGGGAAGAAGAGCCTGGCGAGCTACAGTCCATGGGGTCACAAAAGTCTGACACGGCTTAGCAACTAAAACAACAACTGCCTAAACATGATGCCTCCAGAGCTAAAGCTGAAGCACAATGATACAGAAGTTCCACAACTTCCTCTGCTATCTTTAGGCACTTTGTGGCAGGTATTATGATGCTATGTAAGCTGTATGTTTGTATGTATGTATATAAGCTATATAGTTGATCAGAACACTGAATTTTTTTTAACACTGAATTTTTAATAAGGATGAACCTATGTTATCAAGTATGTCCCATATAAACAGAACTTGAGTCTTTTTAATAGCACTCACAACCAAATTCTTATAAAAGTATGAGAGAGTAATACTGAATGTTAAGGGCTTACCCTTGCAACTCAGATGATAAAGAATCTGCCTGCAAAGTGGGAGACATGGGTTGAATCCCTGGGTCAGAAAGAACCCCTGGGGAAGGGAAAAGCTACCCACTCCAGTATTCTTGCCTGGAGAACTCTATGGACAGAGGAGCCTGGTGGGATATCATCCATGGGGTCGCAAAAGACTGAGCAACTAACACTTTTACTTTCTACCTCCAGTGCTTTTTCTGCATATCTCATCCTGAATATCTGAAACTTTGTACCCTTTGACAAACATTTCCCCATTTTTTTTTACTCTCTAGCCCCTGGTAACCACCATTCTATTCTCTGATACTATAAATTTTACTCTTTATATTCCACATATAAATGAGATTATACAGTATTTGTCTTTCTGTGTCTGGCTTATTTCACTTAGTATAATGCCCTCAAGATTCATCCATGTTCCAAATGAAAAAACTTCCTTCTTTCTTAAGGCTGAATAAAATTCCATTGCTTTTTATGTTTTTTCTCACATTTCCTTTTCTTACTCATCCAATGATGGGCACCTAGGTTGTTCCCATATCTTGGCTATTGTGAATAATGCTGCAATAAACATGGGAGTGCAGATAATTCTTCAAGATATTTTATTACCTTTGGATATTAAGGCATACCAGAAGTGGAATTGCTGGATCATATAATAGTTTTTCTGTTATATGTAGCCTCCATTCTGTTTTCCATAATGGCAATAACAACTTACATTCCCATAAGTAGTGTATAATGGTTCCCTTTTTCCACATCCTCACCAATACTTATCTTTTGTCTTTTTGGTAATAGTCATCTTAACAAGTGTGAAGTGATATCTCACTGTGATTTTGCTTTTTCTGATGATTCATAATGTTGTACACCTTTTGATATACCTACTGACATTTGTATGTATTATTTAGAGCAATGAGTTTTGGAGTACTGTACCCATATTTCATTTTGTTTGTTTCTTGCTAGGGAGGTCTTTATATATTTCAGATCTTAATCTCTTTCCAGATATATGGTTCGCAAATATTTTCTACCTCTCTGTAGTTTCTGTCTTTATTCTGTTGATTGTCTCCCTTTTGGGGCTGCTACTGCTGCTGCTGCTGCTGCTGCTAAGTCGCTTCAGTCATGTCTGACTCTGTGCGACTCCATAGACGGCAGCCCAGCAGGCTCTGCCATCCCTGGGATTCTCCAGGTAAGAACACTGGAGCGGGTTGCCATTTCCTTCTCCAATGCATGAAAGTGAAAAGTGAAAGTGAAGTCACTCAGTCGTGTCCGACTCTTTGTGATCCCATGGGATTTTCCAGGCAAGAGTACTGGAGTGGGTTGCCATTGCCTTCTCTGCTGCCCTTTTGCGGAAGAAGCTTTTATTTGAGGCAATTCCATATATTCATTTTTGCTTTTATTTCCTGGGCTTTTAATGATGATGTTAAAATATCATTGCCCAGAACAATGTTAAGAATTTTTTATGCACCTTTTTTATTATAGTTTTACAGTTTCAGGTCTTATGTTTAAGTCTTTAATTCATTTTGAGTTACTTTTTGTATATAAGGAAACAATTGTATTCTTTTTTGATGTGAGCGTCCAGTTTTTCCAACACCATTTATTAATGAAATCTTTTCCCTATCTTTGTGTTTGTGGCAACTTTATCCAGATTTATTGATCATACATATGAGGGTTCATTTGTGGGCTCTCTATTCTATCCATTGGTCCGTATGATTCTTTTAATGAAAGTACCATATTTATTACTATAACTTTATAGTATATTTTGAAATCAGGCAGTGTGATATCTCTAGCTTTTTAAAACTGATTATTTTACTTATTTATTTTTGTCTGCGCTGGGTCTTCATTGCCACGTGGGCTTTTTCTCTACTTGCAGAGAGCAGGGTCTACTCACAAGATGCAGTACACGAGCTTCTTATTGTGGTGGCTTCTCTAGTTGCAGAGCACAGGGTCTAGAGCCCTCAGACTTCAGTAGTTGTAGCACACAGGCTTAGTTTCTCTGCACACATGTAGGATCTTCCTAGATCAGATATCAAACTTGTGTCTCCTGCATTGTCAGGTAGATTCGTTACCAGTGCACAACCAGGGAAAACCTCTAGCTTTGTTTGTATTGCTCAAGATGGCTTTGGCTATGTGAGGTCTTTTCCATAGGAATTTTATGATTCTTTTTCTGTTTCTGTGACAAAAAATTGTCATTAGAATTTTGGTAGGGATTGCATGCAGTCTATACATGGCTTTGGGGAGTATAGACATTTTAACAATATTAACTCTTTCAATCTATGAACATAGGATATCTTTCCATTAAAATATGTATTCCTTTTTGCTCATTAATATTTTAGAATTCATAGTACACATATTTCACCTTCTTGGTTAAATTTATATTCCTAAGTATTTTATTCTTTTTGATGCTATTGAGATATTGCAAATGAGACGGTTTTCTTAATTTCTTTCCCAGATATTTCCTTGTTAGAGTATAGAAACACAACTGATTTTTTTATGTTGGTTTTATATCCTGAAATATCACTGAAAAGTATTTGTATAGTTTGAGTTTATTTAATGTCTTTATTGTAAGAAATAAGAGGCTTCTCAGGGGGCTCTGTGGGTAAAGAATCTGCCTGCAATGCAGGAGATGCAGGAGCCATGGTTTCAATCCCTGGATCAAGGAGATCCCTTGGAGGAGGGCATGGAAACCCA
This sequence comes from Muntiacus reevesi, assembly GCF_963930625.1. Lineage (NCBI taxonomy): Eukaryota > Metazoa > Chordata > Mammalia > Artiodactyla > Cervidae > Muntiacus > Muntiacus reevesi. Next base: position 107,066,820 of record NC_089271.1, read on the forward strand.
CTCCAGTATTCTTGCCTGGAGAATCCCATGGATAGAGGAGCCTTGCTGGCTACAGTCCACAGGGTCACAAAGAGTCAGACACAACTGAAGCAACTGAAGCAAATGCACATTCAAAGATTATTTAACTGAGGTATAAGAAAGATATTCAAGTTGATTAAGGATCAGAACGTTGCAACCTAATTAACACATTAAATACTTTTGACTGATAGTATTTCAAGAATCTCACAAATTTATATCCTTTAAAAAGACATCCACTATTATGATCCAATTAGTTTAATAGCATTTCTAAAAAAATTTTAATTTTCCACAATTTGTAGAAACACGATGAATTTTTAAACTAATTAAACCAATATGGGAAATGTTGGAAATTTGAATTACAAGGAACTTAACCCTAGTGTTGAACAGACCAAAATATTATGCTAATATTTTTTTCACATGGCAAACATTTTATAAAGACTTTGAAACATGCTATCTTATTTTGTCCTGAAACTGAAGCCTTATTCTCTTATAGCCATAGCAACAAATGCTTTTAAGTATACAGTTTTCAGTCTCCACAAAAACACCATTTAGTAACTTTATTTATTTATATATATTTTTACCTTTTAAACCATTCTGTTTATCTAGACTAGATATCTTCAGAATGCACATAAAAGATCTGAATTATTTTTTGATTGGTTAATCAGTTAAAATCTCATAAGAAGTGGCTGTCGGGATAGGACGAAGCCAGCTGCAGACTAGAGAGGGAAGAACATTTAGATGCAGAAAGAGAGGTTTTATATAAACACACACCCACACACAGGGGAATGACATATAGCTGGTTTTGACATAACTTGGACCCTTGACAATTGTATCAAATCATACAGTTAAAAAGGCAGCACTTATTAGTCTTCACACTATAGAAAACAAGGAGGGGATAGCTCTCATGTTTTAAAAAATGATCTCTCTTTGAGACAAACAAGATAGACAAACATTCTCATGAGGATTTTCTTTGCTTTTTGTTCTAAGGTACCCCTTATATGAACCATGTTGCTCATGTCAAAAGCTCCCCAAAGCAGCCACTGCTATTCCAAACTGTCTGTTGAAACTGTCTGATAAGCATACAGTTTAGCTTTAGAGTGAGAAAGGCTGATGGAAGCAGGTGTTCAGTCTGTAAAATGCATCACTGAAGAAAAAGAACACTCCTCTGAGAACTGAACAATCTATAAGAACAGTACTTGTGTAACTTGGTGTCTATGATGTTTGGCCAAAGGGCAATCATCACCAGTCAGGGATCAAACTAAACCTGCCGAATCTGGGTAGATGAAACTAAGCAGGGAAATTCTCCAGAACACAAAGCCAGGATGGAGAAGGAAGTCCTTTCAAAGTTTTTAAAATGGTGTCCCATAAAAGTATTTGTTTCAAGCACACTGTTCTGAGGAGACCAGGTCATGGAGAATCTATTGAACTATACTTACCTGCTTCCTACAGACTTTTCTTATGAACAAACAACATTCAAGATGTTAGAACAGCAGACTATGAGAGGAGGTATTAGAAGGCACTAAGCCAATTTTACCAAGGAATAATTCAAAGCAGATTGGGTAACAAAGAACTGAACTGAGACCTTTACTTCAGTTCAGTTCAGTCAATCAATTGTCTGACTCTTTGTGACCCCATGAACTGAAGCACACCATCCCTGTCCATCACCAACTCCCGGAGTTTACTCAAACTCAAGTCCATTGAGTTGTGATGCCATCCAACCATCTCATCCTCTGTCATCCCCTTCTCCTTCTGCCTTCAATCTTTCCCAGAATCAGGGTCTTTTCAAATGAGTAAGTTCTTCACATCAGGTGGCCAAAATATTGGAGTTTCAACTTTAGCATCAGTCCTTCCAACAGACCTTATTCCCAGGGAAACAAAATAAACCCAGTGTTGAAGGGGTTCCTGAAATGTTGGGGTCCAATTAAGCATGAATTTACCTTTCCAGTGTGGGCAGGGTGCATATCAAATAGGAAAACACAATGGACCACAGATATGTACACTATTACTGTCTTGAGGGTCCTGAATCTCAATGGAACCTCCATTTCAGTCAAGGTCCTTCAAACAAAAGACCACTAGGAACACAACACTGGCTAAACAAACTATGTATATTATTCACCATAAGAAGGAAGAGCACACACCATGATGAACCATGAGACATTTCTAGGAGAGGTTATTAGAAAGGACTGATTTTAGAAAAGTCTTACATAGGAAGGTTTAGGGCTTGTGTTAGGTGATTTTGTGGAAGCTTTAAAGAAGCAGGGCTTTGTCCCTTGGTTGGATGTTATTAGGAAGTGGGATCATTCTGCAGTTGGCTATATTAATAAACATTATCTATGGAGAAGGCAGATCAGAGTTGAGCTAAAGCTGTAATTGGTTTTAAAAAAAATCAATCACCATATTAAACAGAATGGGGGAATGTTTAGTATTTTTTGACTTGGATAATGTTTATATTTTGTCTCTGTTCAGACAAGGTTGTGGAATGGCCTTCTCCTGATCCATCATGGCCAGACTAGCCTTGTTGGATGTCGATGTTCTATGACATTGTTTATGTTCAACAGAAGAATGCCAAGGCCTAGTAGTGAGTGCCAGACTACCTCATGGCAAAAACAAGGCCTCGTGCTCATACCAGTTTAGCTTCTGGATGTCAGTAGCTGCTTTTCTTGGGCCAACAGACATTTTATCTGAAGACAATAGTAGCTAATAGCATAAGCAATAGAGAAAAGCTCTCCCATTAGAGAAAAATAAATGTCTTAGGCCTGACAAGCAAAGCCCACATCAGAGGTATGTTTTTAAATTACCGAGAAATATCTCACGTTGGCTCCTGTATAGAAGGGAAGTGGAGAGAGATAAATATACATTAAGATGTTCTTAAGTCTGTCTTTTCACAAATAGTTCAAACAGGCTTATTTAAGAGCCTATTTTGAGCTAGATTTCTAGCTAAAAGTAAAAGTGTCTAAATGAGAACAATATACCCATTTTGCTCAGCACCAAAACCCTCTATAATTTGCCAGAGACATAATAGAACTGTTGTACAGACAAAACCAAAGCCTATAAAAATCTGTTTACCACTGGCCTAATAATAAAGCATCCCCTCTTAAGTCTTTTCACTTGCAATTGATTTCTGGAGGTTGGAAACAAGCTTGTGACTCAGGAGTTTAAAATCCATAGGGTGAACTTGCTGCCTCAGTGTCATGCTGCGTTGTAGGCAGCTATGGCCTTGAAGGAAACAGAAGGAAACCTGGGCTCATTAAAGGGTTTGGGCATGAGGTCAGATAAGCAATATGAGTAAGGAGGACATAAATATAAGAGGGTCACATCACACTGACCTGTGAAATGAGTGTCAATTGTCAGATATCAGAGGGTTGGCGGAGGACTAGGAATCTGAATCTGATATACTGCATCAGTCAGAAAGAAAGAGTGAAGTTATTAAGGCAATCCCAGGATGTTTTCTACTCTGACTGGTGAGCCTAGCCTAAAGGCTTGGCCTTGAAGGACACAGTTAGTTTACATCTAAACCATGAACTGCTGGATGGATTAAAATAAAGCACCTCCAGATACAGACTTTAGGTTGTCTAACAGTGGTGATACTTTGTGAGTTAGTATTTCTTCTTTGTTTTTCATACCACACTGTCACCTGCCTAACCTCCTTGCCATGGACTTTGAATGCCTCTCTTGTTTTTTCTAGTGCTTGCTGTTGAGTCCCTCTGGCATACAACAAAGTAGTAACTACCCTTTCCTTAGAAAAATCTATGAACTAGACAGTATGCAGGGAACTCTACCTACATTATTTATAATTCTCACAACAATTCTGCAAAATGGTCGTGATTGCCCCTATTTTATAGAAGGAAATGGAGACTCAAAAGCTTGTACCTTCAAACAGATTCAAACAACTGGATTCTTCTCTTGCTCCTGTATTAAGGGACCCAACTTACTTAGGGTGCCTCTGCTTGCTCTCAGCCTTGACACTTGCCAGGCACATACCCTTGATCACTGTAGTCAAAATGCCACCATTCCCAGCAAGATACTCTACACCTTCCTGCTTGTTCAGGGTTACTATTGCTCACCACAGCTCTTTTATCTAGACAATTCTCCACCAGAGTCATGCACAGCCCAGGATGAGGGACATTTAACTGCTTTTCTAAGTACTGGTCATCCATGGCTCTTCTTCCTGTAGCCACTTCCTGTGCCATTGGGCTGCCTTGTCCACTCAGTTTTCAACTTCCTAACTCACTGTCATATGTATGTTATGTTAAGGAATATGAAAGTGAATACGGAAAGACGGTACAGGAAGTGGCATCAATTGATTGAACTGTAGTAGCATTAACTTAGTTAATGCTCTGCAGTTCATACTCAGCAGTAACTGCAGAGCATTACTTTTTATTTTTTTTTATTTTTTTTTTTTTAAATATTATTTTATTAGTTGGAGGCCAATCACTTTACAACATTTCAGTGGGTTTTGTCATACATTGACATGAATCAGCCATATAGTTACAAGTATTCCCCATCCCGTTCCCCCCTCCCACCTCCCTCCCCACCCGACTCCTCAGGGTCCTCCCAGTGCACCAGGCCCGAGCACCTGACTCATGTATCCCACCTGGGCTGGTGGTCCGTTTCACCATAGATAATATACATGCTGTTCTTTCAAAACATCCCACCCTCACGTTCTCCCCCAGAGTTCAAAAGTCTGTTCTGTACTTCTGTGTCTCTTTTTCTGTTTTGCATATAGGGTTATTGCCACCATCTATCTAAATTCCGTATATATGTGTTAGTATACTGTAATGTTCTTTATCTTTCTGGCTTACTTCACTCTGTATAATGGGCTCCAGTTTCATCCATCTCATTAGAACTGATTCAAATGAATTCTTTTTAACGGCTGAGTAATATTCCATGGTGTATATGTACCACAGCTTCCTTATCCATTCATCTGCTGATGGGCATCTGGGTTGCTTCCATGTCCTGGCTATTATAAACAGTGCTGCAATGAACATTGGGGTGCATGTGTCTCTTTCAGATCTGGATTCCTCAGTGTGTATGCCTAGAAGTGGTATTGCTGGGTCATATGGCAGTTCTATTTCTTTTTTAATTTAGAAAAGCCCAAAGGACTCCAGGGAAAGGCATGACCCTCAGAGGTCTCACAGACAGGCAGTCAATACTGAGGACACCATTCTCCACCCCCACTAACCTCTGAAGGCCAAGAGAGCAACATTCTAGAAGCTGAAAACTCTCACCAGGATGACTATGTTTGAGTCAAATGCCCCCCCTCCTTCCATTTGGAATGATTTCCTATTTTGTTTGGAAAGCATCTCATGTCTTTTCACACCATTTAATCTAGATCAGGTGCTCAACCTGTATTTATTTGCCAGTTGAGTCTTCAGGAATTTTCATCTCAGGATTCCCAAAGGCTAAGCTTTCTAATTTCATGTCATTTGATACTCACTCCCCAAACTCTGACCCTCACCAAATTATTGGATACTTTTCCGTGAGAGCTGCACAGTACATCAAACATCATAGTAACTATTGGCAAAATTGACCAAAGGAAATAAACAAACATCAAAGCACTGAACACAGCATCTATTTTTTCTGGAAATCAAGGATTCTTTTCAGATGTCATGAAAAAAATCAAGCATACATTTTCTTTATACTGAGGTACAATTACACTTGCAATTTAGCAAATTAATGTTTAAACTGACATGAGAAAACATACGTCAGCTTCATATGGAAATTATGGTTCCATAAAAGCTTTGTGCTCACCTTACTGACCTATGAATACACAATTTTTAAACTGTTGAGGATAAGAGATGCGGTATCAGGATGTACTGAACTGGTTCGGAATGAGTCAAATCTCAGTATGTATAAATTCAATGGTAGCCTGTTTCAGAGAAACTCTTTCTGTGCGTGTCAAAGGAAAAGAGACTTGCAAACTGTGATATTTCAAAAAAATCAGAAAGTGTATTTACACTGATTTAAAAGATTCTCTCCTAAAGAATCCACAAGGTCAAAATATTTATCACATAAATGTAGAATGTGTAAAATGCAAGTCAAAACCTACTGGCAGATAATGAATACACGGAATAAATGACCTGCTCTTTCATCACTTTATTCCAGTTTCTCTAAAGCCTCTGCAGAGATGCTCTTCTGTCCATCTATACTACTTCTGAATCAAGAAACACAGTGGCCTCACCCTGGATTATAAGCTCCACATCATATCATCATATGCCATAACCATCTTTTTTTTTTTTTTTTTTTTTTTGCCATAACCATCTTTAAGTCGCAAAATGTTATTAGGAGCTTTTCCACTTTTCACAAGGAAAGCCTGAGCAAGAATAAAAGAATTTGAGGATACATTCAAAGAGCAAGTTCATCTTCAAATCTAGATGAGAAACAGAAATTTCTGCCACAAAACCAAAAGCTTCACATGTTGACTCTGGAAGGAGCATATTCTGATGAGAATGTGTAGATGTTCTGCCCAATTTTATTTTCTTTGCTATATTATTTTCCCTTTCTTGGGACCTCTTGCTCCTATTTCTCGCAATGGCCTTAGGTGAGGTGAGCAAGGTGACTAACAGAAGTGCCCGGAGGCAGGATGGGGAAGTGTCCACTGTGAATGTGGATAGAGGCTGCATATCCGGAAAACGACGAGTTCATTACACTTCAGGTAACCTCTATTATGGGAAGACTCAAAAATATGTGACCTCCCTCATTCACAAAGGGATTAAGTTCCTTTTGGCACCTTCCCCAGCTCCACAGAGAGGGAAAAAAAAAAGAGTCCTTTCCGTATGTTAGAACGTGGAAAGGAGGGATTGTCCCTCTTAGTCCAGTGGCTAAGACTCCGTGTTCCCAATGCAGGCGGCCCAGGTTTGATCCCTGGTCAAGGAACTAGATCCTGCATGCCTCAACTAAGATCTAGTATAGCCAAAAAAAAAAAAAAAAAAGTAAATATTTAAATATTTTAAAAAAGAACATGGAAAGAAGCTAGGATTTGCATGGGGTAAAGCAGGTAAATCTGAGACATGCCCTACACATCAGCAGTCTTTCCTTCTTGCACGCATGTGTGCTCATGCACCAGCACACATACCCAAGCTCGGCAGAACGAGGCCAGCACAGCAGCAGAGACAGGAAAGAGATCCAGAGCCAGAGAAGTGGCGGAAGGATGGAGGATGCCCAGTCAGCACCCCAGGGAGCAAGATGAGAAGAAGAGGGCTTCCCATCTTTAAAAGATTATTAAAATATTTTCCAAATGCATTTCTCCATTATTGATTCATAATTAATACCACACATAGCATGCATAACAAAACAGCAAAATATATCTGCACTCACGTATTGCCAGAGGTTGGAAATTTTCATCTGCCTGCTTTATTACTGAAATATCAAATCAATCCTTTTCCTCTGGTTGTGTTTTGATGGCAGTGACACTGATTCAGTAGCCAAGATTCTTTTGGTTACAAATGACAGATCAGGCCAAATTCTATGAAGCCATTAAAGGGGTTTTACTGGTTTATGAAACCAGGTAGGAAGGACAAGTTATGGCAAGAGTTGGTGGCTGAGTGCATTAGGAAATTTTGCAGAGCTGCTCCTTGAGGTGTGCATTTGTGGGTATAAAAGAAAGTACAACTACCAGGGTAACCTGACTTTCTGGTTCATAGCTTAGCTGCCAGGACATCACTGATCACTGTGTATGACTTTCATCTCGTGTGCTCTATATTCACCACCCATATGGCCCTCTCCCCCACCCAAATTAAAATTACACAGAACTATAAGAAATAATGAATATGTAAAATATTCACACATGAAAATCATTTCATTTGGGATTTGTGGTAGTAGCAGTAAACTGATGCAGCTGCCATCATATGCTTTATGAAATTATTGTAGTGTCTCTCTGGAATTTCAGCTATGTTGGACCAATTTGTTCCACTCCAGTTTAATATAATGCTATGTTTCTGACTTGGTGTAGATAGTTTAAACCACATACTGCAAGCCCTTCTACGCACACGCATACCTTTTAAAACATTTATTCTTTTCTGAATGATTCCATCAATTAACTGCAAATGGGCTGAAGTTGAAGTGAAAAGGAATATCATGACCATTCAACTATTTATTTCAAGGAAACAAGAAAATAAAAGTACTTTTATCAAAACAGAGATTTCAGAGGATAGAGATGAAAGAAAAGCAGATGATCATAAGGGTGGTTGAAACCCATAGGGAGAAAATGCTGCCCAATTTCAGGGAAGGCTGTGAGCCCTAGGAGCAGAGGTGGCCTATCCAGTGTCTGCTTCTGGAAGAATATTCTGTGATGGATACATGTGGTGGGAGGGTGTCAGTGTGAGAAACAGAAAGGCAGGGAGAGGAAGGCAAGATGTAAAATGCTAAAGTTTGGATGGTAACCCATTGCTTGTTTCCAGAGATTAAAAACACTGTGTATATCACTGGCATCAGCCTAAAGCCACAGGCCATGGGCCATGTGACCAGGAATGTCTGTTGTATCCAGGTAAAGAAGAAAAATTTATGCTCTAACAGAAGCATCTTTCTTCCCCTTTAAAATACCTATTAGTCATTCTGGAACGTTCCAAGGATACAGAAAAGAACAAAAAAGGATCACAAACATCCATGCACCCACCCAAACTGAACAAATGTTAATGAACCCTTAGGCTGTTTGCCTCAGATCCTTGTTGGGGTAAAAAAACAGAGACCTAGAGCCTGCTTGTTGTAATCTCTCTTCTTGCCTTTTTCTTTGATAGCAGAACCCTGATATAGCTGTGCACAGAGCTTCCTAGAAGTAAGAGCTGTATACCTTAGCCTATTCCAGTTACTGTGAGACAACGTGACTAGGTTATAGTCAACAGGATGTGAGGGAAGGGGCACCCCATCCACCATCCTCTTGACTTTACATTTCATAGTAACTGTGAGACATAAACTTCTGTTGTTTATAAGCCACCCAGTCTACGTCATTCTGTAATAACAGGCCAAACAAAAGAAGACAGTTTTGGACACGTTGATTTTGAGATGTCTAATTGACGTTCAGTGGGAGCTGCTGGGCAAGCAGCTGGTTACATGTATTGGGGGTAAAACGCAGGAATGCAGCACGAGATCGAAATCTGGGAGTCATTAGAGGATAGGTGTCATGGAAAGCCAGGATCCTGGGTGAGAGGACAGAAGGAATTATTGCAAATGGAAAAGAGAAGATACATAAGGACCTACTTTGAACTAGGCACTAATCCAGACATGTGGAATGTATCAGTGAACAAAACAGATAAAGATCCTTGCCCTCCTTTGATTTATCTTCTGGCAACATGAGATACACGTTCAACCATAGACATAGTGAATAATTATACAGTAACTTAGACAGTTTTTTTGTTTGGTAGTTTGTGTGGTAGTTTGAGCTACCACACAATTGCACTCATCTCACACGATAGCAAAGTAATGCTCAAAATTCTCCAAGCAAGGTTTCAGCAATACATGAATCATGAATTTCCAGATGTTCAAACTGGATTTAGAAAAGGCAGAAGAACCAGAGATCAAATTGCCAACATCTGCTGGATCATCGAAAAAGCAAGAGAGTTCCAGAAAAACATCTGTTTCTGCTTTATTGACTATGTCAAAGCCTTTGACTGTGTGTATCACAATAAACTGTGGAAAATTCTGAAGGAGATGGGAATACCAGACCACCTGATCTGCCTCTTGAGAAATCTGTATGTAGATCAGGAAGCAACAGTTAGAACTGGACATGGAAAAAAAGACTGGTTCCAAATAAGAAAAAGAGTACGTCAAGGCTGTATATTGTCACCATGCTTATTTAACTTATATGCAGAGTACATCATGAGAAACTCTGGGCTGGATGAAGCACAAGCTGGAATCAAGATTGCCAGGAGAAATATCAGTAACCTCAGATATTCAGATGACACCACCCTTATGGCAGTAAGTGAAGAAGAACTAAAGAGCCTCTTGATGAAAGTGAAACAGGAGAGCGAAAAAGTTGGCTTAAAGCTCAACATTCAGAAAACTAAGACCATGGCATCTGGTCCCATCACTTGATGGCAAATAGATGGGGAACAGTGTAAACAGTGGCTGACTTTATTTTTGGGGCTCCAAAATCACTGCAGATGGTGACTGCAGCCATGAAATTAAAAGATACTCCTTGGAAGGAAAGTTATGACCAACGTAGACAGCATATTAAAAAGCAGAGACATTACTTTGCCAACAAAGGTCTGTCGAGTCAAGGTTCTGGTTTTTCCAGTAGTCATGTATGGACGTGAGGGTTGGACTATAAAGAAAGCTGAGCACCGAAGAACTGATGTTTTTGAACTGTGGTGTTGGAGAAGACTCTTGAAAGTCTGTTGGACTGCAAGGAGATCCAACCAGTGCATCCTAAAGGAGATCAGTCCTGAATATTCACTGGAAGGACTGATGTTGAAGCTGAAACTCCAATGCTTTGGCCACCTGATGCGAAGAGCTGACTCATTTGAAAAGATCCTGATGTTGGGAAAGATTGAAGGCAGGAGGAGAAGGGGATGACAGAGGATGAGATGGTTGGATGGCATCACCGACTCAATGGACATGAGTTTGGGTAAACTCTGGGAGTTGGTGACGGACAGGGAGGCCCAGTGTGCTGTAGTCCATGGGTTCACAAAGAGTCAGACATGACTGAGCGACTGAACTTAACTGAACTGAACTTAGTGCTAAGAAATACAGAAAAAATCAAGTGTGATAAGGGGAAGAGGAAGTACCTTGGACTGAGGGACAGGTTTCAGTTTTCAAAGAGTGGCTAGTGTAGGCCTCAAGGAAAAGGTGGTAATTGACCTGAAAGGCACAAGGTGGGCAGTGATGGAAATCTATAAGGAGAAAGCATTCCAGGATGAAGAAACAGCAGGTGTGAAGGCCCTAGTCAGGTAATGAATCTGACATGATCAGAGCACCACAAGGAGTCTAGTGTGACTGAAACAGAGCAGAGTAACTAAACCCCGTTCCCCACTCTCCATCCACCCAACAGACCTTACACCCCAATACACTGCTGCCCTCTCTCTCCTCCTTACTCTTGAAAGCTTGGCCGAGCTATCAGCTGGCATCCTCCATTCCTCTCCAGTCACAGGACTTAGACAACCAGCTTACCCCTTTCCAAACAGCATCTACCTCAGCTCTCTGGTGTCACCCCACCTCCCCAGTCCCACTCATGTCCCAGGACGGTGCCTAGTTCAAGTCCTTTGTTCCAATGTCTGGATAAAAGGATCTTCTCATACAGAAAGGCCACCCAGGACTGTTGCTTGGTAACCTGACTGGTACAGGCAGGAAGACCTCAGCCTGGCCATGGTAAGGAGGCTGGGGGGTATTCTCATCTCCTGGAGGCTCAAGGGAGAGGAAGGAATGCCATCAGGAACTCTGGAATGCAGCCCTTAGTGGGGCTGACAAGAGTGACTCCAGTCCTTGTTACCAGGCACCTGCCACCTCTGACTGTCATCTGGATCAGACACAATAGCTCACGTGACCTGCCTCAGAGTAAGGATCAGGGAACTCAAGGGACTTTCCCAAGCTCACACAGCTTGTGAGTCTGGGAGTTGGGATTTGCATGGGACTCCTAGGCCCTTGCTCTTTACCCCTGTGCTATGCTCACTGAACCCCAACTCATCTGTGGGTAAAATGAGACAATGAGACCAGGCACAGCATAGGGTCCCATTCACCTCTTACGAGTCATGATTCTGGTCAAAAGACAGAGTTGACAGAAACAGCTGTTATGCCACTCTTTTCTATCTTGCTTATTCATAGCTCAGGTCCCTTGTAGCTGGTACATTTGTACTAGGTGGAAAGGTGACCTTTCTTGGCAGGTGAGACTTCAAGCCTGCCAGCCAAGATGCAGACAGACATCAGCTATATTCTTCCATCCAGGGAGTTGGGGTAGGACATTGACACTGACCTACTTGTGATCCCCATTTGAATTAATTAGCTTTGCAGTGCTCTCCCTATCTACACATTGGCTCTCAAACTCCTGGCCGCAGGGGTAGGCGGACAACAAGAGAGGCAGGGTTGGTGTATGTTTAACCTCATTTCTGGAAAAAGCTCACTGGACTTGACCTTCTTATACTGGAATAAGTGCAAATAGCATGTCTAGTGAGCACATTTCAATAGAAAATGGGCACCATATTTTTTGAGGGTTCCCTGTTTTGCCAGAGAAGTCAATATTCAATTTCAATTTCAGTTTTTGAAAACATGTGAAACTGAAATTGTTTCTATAACAAGTAAGAAGGTTTTGGGTCTTAGTATACAAAGTCTGACTGTATAATAATGAGGCTGGAACTTGAGTATTCCAATTCAGCAAATCTTTATCAAGCACCTACTGGATGAAAGACTATGAGCCAGTCAAAAAAGAGGCTACAGAAATTAACCAGCCTTATTCTCTGACCTGAAGGGACATGGAACAAAACCTATGTAACCTGAGGATCAAAATGTCTCCACCATTGTGGAAAGAGGGAGAATAAGGAGACAAGTACCCTGATAATGCTGGGAATTCACCCCAAGGGAAGAAAGAGTTGGGGTATCTGGGCTCCATTTAGGGATAGTGGTTCATGGTGTACCTAAACCAGTAAAACCACCAAGCTGGTTTCCAGGAGAACCTATTTATATTCCTTCACAGAGAAATTAGAAAGTTGAATGAGCCAAGGAATCTTTCAGGGACAGTGAGACCTATGGTTATTTAAAGGTTCAAGTTCAGCTGAAATAGCTAAAATACCCAGGCAGAAGGCCATCTTTCCCTTTGGGAATAGAGGGCACAGCTAAGAATTACAGAAAAACGCATTGATTTAGAAGGACTTGAAAACTGTGCTGGCCACCTGGGGCAGTGGATGTGACCCATGGGAAGGGAAGGGCTGTTGCAATGCTGCATAAGTGCCTAGAGTCAAGTGCCATTGTCATTGTCTCCAAGGTTGGTGCAGGCTTCAAATATGCAGATTACTGTCATCATAAATTAATATGGTTAGTGCCACAAGAGTAGAGCCACAAATATTTTGAGCAATGGTGACACCATCATTGAGCCTCCCAAAGTCAAAGCCTTGTAAAAAACACACATTTTCATGAAAGCCATTTTTTGTAATAATAACTCATGATTTAATAATGCTTTCTATTAAACAAAGCAAGCATTCTTCTTTAATTTTATGTAATCTGTATAACAATCCCATGATACAGTGCAGACAGTCCAGAAAATATCAGACTTTTAAAGAATTGGCACTCTGAGAGGTTAGCTGACTTGCTCAAACATATTAAGAGTAACAAATAGTGGAGCCAGAATTCAGTTCACTTCAACAGACACAGTGTGTGGCTTACTGCATGACAGGCACAGTGATAAGGTGTGCGGAATTAGAAAGAAGAATCTGCTACAACATGGTCCTGAGGACTTCATCCACTGATAGAGAAGCAGACATGCAGTCAATGCTAAAGCAGTGTTCTAAATGCTCAGAATCCTGAAAACCCTGTGGAAGCACAAAGAGGGGACACCCATTCCAGATGGTGAGGGATGTTAGGGAACCCTTTCTGGTGGTGATATCCAAATTGAGTCTTAGAAAGTGATTAGAAGCTAGTCAAGTGAAAATGGGCAGCTTATACAACTACAGCTAGTATGGTGCAATGCAAGATGGCATGAGGAATCACAGTTAAGTATTGCTATGCCACTTTGGCAGTGGCGGAGGTTAGTGTGACACACAGCACAGGTGCAGTAAACAAGACTGAGAAGCTGGGAAGGAGCAAAAACAAGTGTCCCAGAATGATCCTGGGCTTAAGTATACTTTTAATTTCTCCAAGTGACTCAAACATGTAGCCAGGACTGAGGATTCCTGATATCGGCCCTCCCTAGACTGTGACTTTCATGCTTAGTGTGCAAAGAAATCATCTGGGTAGTTTGTTAAAAATGTAAATTGCATAAATACCTCCCACAGGTGGTCGGCTACCCCAGGCCTGGGATCGAGCTGAGGAATACACATTTCCAACAGATGGCAGATAACTGTGATGTGGGTGTTCGCCAGAGTATGCTGTGGGTGACCCCCCAACCACTTCAACATATCCAGCTTAAATATGCAGTCTGCTCAGTTGCTAAGTCATGTCCGACTCTTTGTGACCCCATGGACTGTCATCCACCAGGCTCAGACTTTGTCCATGGGATTTCCTCGGCAAGAATTCTGGAGTGGATTGCCATTTCCTTCTCCATAAATAAACATTGATGATGTCCAAACCTAGATTTCCAGTCATGTCTCCTTTTTAGAGGTCAAGATTCATCTAGTGAACCTACTGCTAGAGGGTTTTTCTTGGATGCCCCAGATACTCAAATTCCATGCTCAAGATTGACCTTGAACAAGTACTTAACATTCCACAATGGCTTTTTTTTTTTTTTAAACTCAATTAAAATTCAAAACCTTTAAGATGCTCTAACCAGCCCAGAATGATCTGGCCCATCAGCACACAGCTTCTGGTGTCAGCGTAATGGACTTCTTTCAGTTTTTCCCAAGTACCCTGTTCTCCCACATCCTGGCCTGTAACATTCTTTTGCTGTGGGCACCATGCTTTTCTGCTTCATTCATATCCATTTTGTACTTTCAATAAATATCACTTCTTCTGGGAAGTCTTCCTAGGTTCTCCCCTATTACTGTATAATCCTTTGCATAAAGGTCCTAACAATTATTATCATTTGCCTAGTGACTAGAAGGAACACCAGGCTAAAAACTGTGAACTCCATTAGGGTGGAGTCCATGTTTGCTTGGTTCCTTACAGTATCTTCATTATGTCATACAATGTCTGGCCCATAGAAAGCAATTGCTAAGTATTTTGCACAATGAAGGGATGAAAGAAATGACCTAGTGCAGGCACTTGTGCTAAGGGAAAATACAAAATTCAGATAGAGATTGCTATGCACAGATGTTCATCACAGCAGTGTATAGCATAATTTAAAAATAGGAATGAAAAATCCAAATGTTACCCAATAGGAACACAAGTGAATAAATTATGGTATATCCACGGAAAGCAATCTTATGTATGCATTGAAAAGATGTTTGACTTTCTAAATATTCTGCAATTAAATAACTTATGAAAAAAAAAATCCCTGGAAATGTTGTTTTAGAAACTACAGGAGGAAGAGGGAATGCACTTTCACCTCAAATCCTCTATCATTTAAGGTTTCATCTGGAAGTAGAAGCCATTTTAGTGTGAAGCCAACCCCACACATATCCCCACCCCAGACATGGGAGCATATACAAGAATGAAAGGACTGGCATACAATGATCAAAGAAGTCACCACAACCTACCTGGTAACAGCAAAGCTGCTGTTCTTAAGTACTTTCCCAGAAGCCCCTCGAGATGCAAGTGGTTCTCAAGAAATCCCCCACTAAGTGGCTTCAAATCCCGGGTCTCTCTACCATGTCCGCCTACAACTGCCTACTGGAAGTAAGACCATTTCTCTTCTGCATTCCACGTTGAGCATGAGTCACCCTTGCTGAAGGATTATAATCCTGAACCTGTACCTGAGCAAACAGGATTCTATGGGGTCTTCCCAGAACAAGCCCTTCCCTCACATCCTCTGCTGTAGCTCCTCTCAGAAGCACCAAGATAATAATACCTCATGCATATTTCCTGAGTTTTTCAGATGCTAAAAACCACCACCCAATGGAAGAAATTAACTACTTGATGATCACAAGCACATAGCTCCTGACCTTCTGGCACCCACCAATTGATAAAGTTCATCGCACTGTTACATCAACAGCAACCAGAGAATTGTGCACCAGCTGGTCACATATCCTGTGACCCCCTCCCTCACCTGGCCTTTAAAACTGCTTTGCTGAACTTCCCTGGTGGTTCAGTGGCTAAGACTCAAAGTCCCCAATGGAAAGGGCCTGGGTCAAACCCTGGTCAGGGGAATAGAACCCACGTGCCACAAGTACAAGTCCAGAGTTCACAAGCTACAACTAGAGATCCCATATGCCTCAGCTAAGACCCAGCACAGTCAAATAAATATATAAATATTTAAAAATAAATTAAAAATAAAAATGTTTTGCTGAAATCTGTCTAGGAATTCAGGGTGTTTGGGGGGCATGAGCCATCTGCCTCCTCGCATAGCCCTGCAATAAACTTTTCTCTGCTCAAAACTCTGACATTTTATTACTGTTTGGCCTCACTGCTCGTCAGGTAGAGGAATTTGCCTTCACTAGCAAATCCACTGGTGAAGAGAATTCTGGAGCTGGAGTAGTTGTCAGCTTCTGGTTAGAAATGCAAATAGAATGGCAGTAAAGTTGGATAACAACAAGCAATTCAGCCCAACACCCAATATGATACAACACTAATGGAAGCATCCAAAACTTGCTGAAGGCATTGTGCATTGGTGGAAAGAAAATCACACTGAGAATATGAAGAGCCAGATTGGGGTCCTAACTCCACACAGCAAGTACTGTGACCTTGGGCAATTTCCTGGATCCCATTTTAGTTTTCTTATATGCTTTCAGTCGTGTCTGAATCTTTGCAACTCCATGGACTGTGTAGCCTGCCAAGGTCCTCTGTCCATGAGATTCTTAAGGCAAGAATACTGGAGTGGGGAGCCACTACATTCTCCCAGAAATCTTTCCAACCTGGTCTACTGCATTGCAGGTAGATTCTTTACCATCTGAGTCACCAGGGAAGCCCCATGTGCACCAAGAGGAAGTGATAATCTCTTCCCAGTATCAAATTAGATTTGGTATTTGAAACTTTTTAATTATAAAACATTATATGCTAGCTATGCTTATTAACTGTGATTCAACAATGTGTCTCTTATCCTCTGATAGGAGCCATCAAATGAATAATCTGATATAATAATAATACAATAGGGATTTGACATGAAATATTTCAAAACTACTGTTACAAGAAATTGTACTTATGGTAAATAACCTTTTCTCCATTAAATGTAGGTTGATCACTGTGGCCAACACTGGTACCAAAAGTCTGAGTGTGGACTAAGAATGGCATTGGAAGCTGGCTGAAAAGCAATTTGTAGATCAATAAATGCTTAAGACCTACTGAGAAGATGGTAAAACTTACAGCTCCATGAAATTGGAATTGTTAAATTCCAAACTGTTTGTGAATAAAGATTTAAGAAAATGTATTTTGATGTTTTGTAGGTCACTGAATTCATAAAGACAACTATGGTTTTCAAACAGACTACTTGACTGCTTTTCATACCATCACAGCAGAAGGAAGAATCCCAGTTGCATATTTTCGAAGAACTGCAAAAGATTATGAGGAAAGAAAAGATTATGAGGAAGCACCATCCTACAAATCTTCTAAATGAAATGCTTGAAGGGAACATGACCTTACTTACCTCGTTCCCCTGGATCGAATTTCTTCTGGACTCTGCTGTGTACCTTCCAGTCTCTCCTCTTCAGAAAGAGAATAGCCATTAGTCCTCCCTACAAGGAAATGGTGAGTTAAATCGTAAGTACTATGCAACAGTCTTTTTTTATTCCACTGGAATCAACGTCGGGCTTCCCAGGTGGCTCAGTGGCAAAGAATCCACCTGCCAACGCAGGAGATGCCTGAGACGGGGTTTCCATCCCTGAGTCAGGAATATCCCCTGGAGGAGGAAATAGCAACCTCCTCTAGTATTCTTGCCTGGAGATTTCCACCAGTAGAGAAGCCTGGCGGGCTATAGTTCATGGCGCCGGAAAGAGTCAGACTTGACTGAGCATAAGCATTGTCTACAATTTCATGTTGCACTTTTACATTTCCTTACTGGCCTCAACAATACTGGCTAGATTTAAAAGATAAAGCAGAATATTTAAAGCTATCCACACTTACCAAAGCAATAACCTTTCTCTTGTCTGCTTTCCCAAGACAACCACAATAGCTCAATTTCCAGAACAGGTCACGTGATTACTCGGCAGCGACTAGAGGCTTAGAACAGGGCTTCTCAAATGTTGTTGTGCATAGAAATCACCTGTGGGTCTTGTTAAAATGCACACAGTATCCGGGATGAGGCTGAGATTCTGCATTTCTAATAACCTCCAAGGCGATAGAGTTACTGATAGCCAGGACAACATGTCAAGTTACAATATACCACAGCTGTGTTTCCCGAATTGGCCTTTTGATAACATCCACCTGGAGCAGTTGTTAAACTACCTAATTCCATTCTCTGGACAGAAATCCTAGTGTTACCTGGGTTTGGGGACTTCCCTGGTAGTCCAGTGGCTAAGACTCCGCCCTGCCAATGCAGGAGGCCTGGGTTCCATCGTTGGTTGGGATCCCACATGCCACAACTAAGATCTGGTGCAGTCAAACACATAAATATTCTTAAAAGAAAGAAAGAAAATGGGGTTTGCCTCTTGGTGGGTGTCAAGTCAAAAGGTACAACCAAGCCAAAGCACAGAAAAAAGGCTTTCTTACTCGCCGCAAGTAAAAACACTTTCACAAAGCAGTGTCTCCTCAACATCAAAATTTGAGAAGTTTTAAGACAGAAGATGAGATGGTTGGATGGCATCACTGATTCAATGGACATGAGTTTGAGTAAACTCCAGACGTTGTTGATGGAAAAGGAGGCCTGGCGTGCTGCAGTCCATAGGGTTGCAAAGAGTCGGACAGGACTGAGCAACTGAACTGAACTGAACTGTGTACACTTTTATCTGATTGGCTGGTGGTGAGGTAATAGGGTGGGGCTCCAGGAATCCTGTGCACAGCCTGAAGTTACCATTCTCCACCGGATGAGGGCAGATTAGTTCCTGCAGAAGAACTCAAAGATCTTGTTCTGTGTATCCCTTGAGGAGGAAACAGGCCCTGCTTTAATTGCTACGCTATTGTTTGCTGATCACTCACTCACGGATTCTGCATCCCCTCCCATCCCTGTATTGTAACTATTTCAATGTGCCCTTTACATTCAAGTAAGGTCTGGGAAGCTGAATGAAGCCTTTTCCCTACCAACAGGAAAGAATTTGTACCCAAGAGGGCCCCACAGAGTCCTGCTCAGTATCGTGAGGGGATAGGTTGAGGCACAAAATGATACATTTGGGTCTTCTACGACGCAGGCCTGGAACCAAGTCCATTTATTCCTGAGCCACTCTTTCCGCATCTTCCGGCCCTCAGTTCAGTTCAATCGCTCAGTCGTGTCCAACTCTTTGCGACCCTGTGAATCGCAGCACGGCAGGCCTCCCTATCCATCACAAACTCCCGAAGTTTACTCAAACTCATGCCCATCGAGTCAGTGATGCCATCCAGCCATCACATCCTCTGTCGCCCCCTTCTTCTCCTGCCCCCAATCCCTCACAGCATCAGGGTCTTTTCCAATGAGTCAACTCTTCGCATCAGGTGGCCAAAGGATTGGAGTTTCAGCTTCAGCATCAATCCTTCCAATGAACACCCAGGACTGATAGGATGGAATGGTTGGATCTCCTTGCAGTCCAAGGGACTCTCAAGAGTCTTCTCCAACACCACAGTTCAAAAGCATCAATTTTTCGGTGCTCAGCTTTCTTCACAGTCCAACTCTCACAGCCATACATGACTACTGGAAAAACCATAGCCTTGACTAGATGGACTTTTGTTGACAAAGTAATATCCCTGCCTTTTAATATGCTGCCTAGGTTGGTCATAACTTTTCTTCCAAGGAGCAAACATCTTATAGTTTCATGGCTGCAGTTACCATCTGCAGTCATTTTGGAGCCCCCCAAAAAATAAAGTCTGTCACTGTTTCCATTGTTTCCCCATCTATTTGCCATGAATTGATGCCATGATCTTTGTTTTCTGATTGTTGAGTTTTAAGCCGACTTTTTCACTCTCCTCTTTTCCTTTCATCAAGAGGCTCTTTAGGTCTTCTTTGATTTCTGTCATAAGGGTGATGGCATCTGCATATCTGAAGTTACTGATATTTCTCCTGGCAATCTTGATTCCAGCTTGTGTTTCATCCAGCCCAGTGTTTCTCGTGATGTGCTCTTCATGTAAGTTAAATAAGCAGGGTGACAATATACAGCCTTGATGTACTCCTTTCTTTCCCAATTTGGAACCAGTCTGTATTTCCATGTCCAGTTCTAAGGGCCTCTTCTAGGCATTTTAAAAAATGCACTGTTTCCATGCATCTACTTCCCTGATGGCAAAGCCACCTTGCCTCTTTCCAGTTGGTGAGTAGGGCCACCTCCCTTCTCTCCTCATCTGTGCCCTTCTAGTAGGTCAGCGAGAAAGGAAAAGCAGACAAATGAGATGGAAATTATGCAAAACAATTTTTCTAAGAGCTAGAATTTACTATTTTAAGGAGACACTATATGAGACACTTTTACTTGGCTTCAACATAAACTTAGAACTTAAATCCTACTTTATTGTGATGATTCTCTTTCAAATGCCAGGAAGATTTAGCAGGACAAGAGAGGCCTTGTTCCAAACAAGGGAGCTGTTGGAACCCAATGAACCTCCTGTTGGCCCACTGCTAACAGAATTTTAGATGTGGACTATCCTTTTCTTAGATAATCGGCGTTCCTTTTGATTCCCCCAGAATAATGCATTTGAAAGTAAAATGTATTCTTCCTGCTGCCTTAAGTTCTAGTGACTCTTCCAAAACAGATTTCTGTCATATGGAGGTTTTGATTTAAAGTGATTTCCTACAGTGGCCTAAGGCAAATCACTTAACCACTAATGGGTAAGCCATCACAGTCTTGAAATGATGCCTATTTAAAGGCTCACTGAACTGAGTGGAACTATTTCAGAAGCAAGTGTGAAATTTCAAATGAACTTATCACATTCATTAGCTGCACATTCAAGTATATTTTGTGTTTAGCTTTCTTCTAACTCAAAGTTGGTAGGGGAGTGGAAGTGAAGAGATTGCAAGACCAGTAGGTGTGTGAGGTCACCTCTCAATTAGTAAATCAGACCCCTTGGACCCGAGACCAAAGAGTTATGAGGGGGAGTGCTCTGAAGTTCACATATGACCCAGGAACACACTTCTGCTCTAACCACCTATTTTAGCCCTGTGACTTGGAGATGGTGTGCTGGAGCTGGCTTGCACCAGTTTGTGAGAGCCTATCAAACAATACAGGGGGTCACAAAGAGGCGGACAGGACTGAGTGACTGAACACACACACACATACACACACGCATCAAATTTTTACCTTTTTTTTGAGCTGATTGAAGAAAGAATGTAGCTTGAAATTGACCATGCTGAGCACATTAACATTACCAAAACCATCAAATGCTACAAATTATGGTTTTTCAAAACGATGGTTTCATTAGCTCATTCATTTTGGAGACCTTGCTTAACAGCAAACCACTAAGTTGAAACAGATTTTTGCCTTTAAAAACCCCACTTTCCTTATCTATAAAATGGGATTGATAATAGTTCGACTTGGGGCTTGGGGCAAAGATACAAATGCAAGCCAATATACACTTTCTTCTTAAATATTTGTTTTTAAGCAAAAAGGAAATCAGGGGCTTTCCTGGTGGTCCAGGGTTTAATACTCCACAGTTCCACTTCAGGGGACACAGGTTTGATCCCTGATCAGGGAACTAAGATGCTTCACAGTGCAGTCAAAAAATTTATTAAATAAATAAAAAACAAAACAATATGAATCAACCTGGTGTTGCTGCTGTTTATTTGCTAAGTCATGTCTGACTCTTTGCATCCCCATGGACAGTAGCCCACCAGGCTCCTCTGTCCATGGGATCCTCCAGGAAAGAATACTGGAGTGGGTTGACATTTCCTTCTCTGGGGGATCTTCCCTAGCCAGGGATTGAACCCATGTCTCCTGGTAAAGAATCTGCCTGCCAATGCAGGAGACACAAGAGATGGGGGTTCAATCACTGAGTTGGGAAGATCTTCTGGAGTAGGAAATGGTGCCCCACTCCAGTATTCTTGCCTGGAAAACCCCATGGATAAAGGAGCCTGGAGGGCTACAATTCCCAGAGTTGCAAAGAGTCAGACATGACTGAGTGACTGAGCGCGCATGCATAGTTCCATAATAACTATATCAAAAGAAAGTATAAAGCTACATTTTTTACATTACAGAAAGTTGTCAAAATATCAAAGGCAACTAAAATATGATTACACAGGTCTGATGTTCTGTGGATTAGCTGGCAATGCTTAGATGAAAAACAAAATAAAGATATACCTAATTCATAAATTATCATACATTTCTTCAACTCTTTGATATCTTTTTCTCACCATTATTTAAGTATAATCTTCTTTTAATTGAAGTATAGTTGATTTACAATATTGTGTTAGCTTCATGTGTACAGCATAGTGATTCAGTATTTTTGCTGATTATATTTCATTATAGATTATTATAAGAGTTGTGATTCCCTTCACTGTACAGTATATCCTCCTTACTTATCTATTTTATATATAATAGTTTGTGTCTGTTAATCCCATACCCCTAAAAATCTTTTGTATAATCTTTAATTATGCTTTTATCATTGATTTTTATATAATTTTTATTGAAAGTGAGAAATACAATGTTGCCTGCCCTATTAGTACACAAAGGATGTCAGAGTCATGGATTGCAGCCACCACTGACTGTGAGCCCTGAAGGAACTCAGGAAGGAAACAAAGAATCCCTGCCATCTAGCAGCCAATCAGACTATACCCACTCATTTGGGTGAGCCCTGAGGGAACTCAATGTGAAAACACAGGATGCTGGCCCCAGATAGCTTAGGTGCATATGAAAGGAATGATTCCATTAAGCCCAGACTCTTGCATATTCCCATACAGAGAAAAGGGCTAAATTCCTTAACTTGAGATATTTAGTTTTCTTTTATTAATAGTAATCTTGTGTTCCTACTACCTGCCCTTTGTTGCAAAACTCTTACATATCCTGGCTCCCCCTCCACCTCCTTGGAGCAGTTTTCTCAGGGTAACCTGAGATGATGCTTCCTGGGCTTAAGTCCTAAAAATTCCCACTGAATCTTAAAACAGAACTCTTAACTTTTAGATTGTGAAAATTTTTTTAGTTGACAAAATTAATGTTGTAAAGGATAAAAATATAATTATACTCAAATTATGCAAAATGTAATATATGTTTATAACATTGTAAATTATTTTTAAAATAAAGATTTATTCAGTTCAGTTCTGTTCAGTC
Source organism: Muntiacus reevesi (assembly GCF_963930625.1). Taxonomy (NCBI): domain Eukaryota; kingdom Metazoa; phylum Chordata; class Mammalia; order Artiodactyla; family Cervidae; genus Muntiacus; species Muntiacus reevesi. The sequence goes on from NC_089271.1 coordinate 107,089,877, forward strand.
GCTCAGTTGCGTCCGACTCTTTGTGACCCCATGAATCGCAGCACGCCAGGCCTGCCTGTCCACCACCAACTCCTGGAGCTTACTGAAACTCATGCCATCGAGTAGGTGATGCCATCCAGCCATCTCATCCTCTGTCATCCCCTTCTCCTTCTGCCCCCAATCTCTCCCAGCATCAGGGACTTTTCCAAGGAGTCAACTCTTCGCATCAGGTGGCCAAACCACTGGAGTTTCAGCTTCAGCATCAGTCCTTCCAATGAACACCCAGGACTGATTTCCTTTAGGATGGACTGGTTGGATCTCCTTCCAGTCCAAGGGACTCTCAAGAGTCTTCTCCAACACCACAGTTCAAAAAAATCAATTTTGGGGGGCTCAGCTTTCTTCACAGTCCAACTCTCACATCCATACATGACCACTGGAAAAACCCTAGCCTAAACTAGACGGACCTTTTTGGCAATGTAATGTCTCTGCTTTTTAATATGCTATCTAGGTTAACATACTTTAAAAACAGGATTTTTAAAATAGTCAAAATCATCTGTTAAACTAAAGAATGCAAATTATGATTAACAAATGTAAAATGTTTAAATCAAAGTTAGGTAAATAAAGCTTATACTTTTGGGGAAACATTTTTTAACATATTAATTTTAAAAGTGTAATCACTATAAGGGAGGAAAGGAACAGGCTGAGCTGACTCCATCTTGAAAAAGAAGAAAACTCCATCTTGCACTTTCATTGAGCTTTGGACTATGTGCCTGGTAGCCATGGGGATAACATACCTACAGCTGAACCAGGCTCCTGGACTGATAAACACTAGATTCCATACCAAGATTTCCCGTCGCCAAAAAGAATGTAATCATCCCCTATCTAGTCAATCACCTTTGTAATCTTTATGGCACCTATTGGTGTAGGCTACAATATATAACCAACTGACCCTTCTGATTATGAATCATGGCTGTAACCTAATTGTATCTCCCTTTAACGCTTTCCAGGCTAGGTTTAAGGAATTTGGGGATGTAGGTTTGAGCAGTACACTTAAGGTATACAAGGTTTTCACAACAGTCAGTCAGGGTCTTCGGCTAAGAGGAGACTGCCTTGGGCCTGCCGGTATAATAAACTGCACTCCACTATCTGCATTGTCCTTCTGAGTGAGTTTGTTTCCTGGAATGCATGGCTCTAACAGTTATACATAGTTTTATAAAAATAACACTATTCACAACTCTAGTCTTCCATATCCTTATCTTTGCTCATGTAAAAAAATGATATACTTTATACATATTAGCATGTAAAGAATTTCTATTTTCTGTATATATATAAGCTCTATACCTATATAAAGGTAAAATTATGAAAGCATGAATCATTTAATATTGAATGATGTTCTTCAATAGCTATGTGCCTATTAATTTGTAAGTATTTATAAAACCATAAACATAAGAAAATGAAAGAAAGAAAATCAACAATACCAGGGAATGATACTATGGAAGAATTCAGTACGTTCATGCTATGAAAGAAGATGAAAGGATTTATTTGTTATTTCTGTTACCTAAACACCTCTAGTCAAATGCCCTCCAACTAATAAAATAAATAAATAAATAAATTCCCCTCATTATAAAGCAACTATACTCCAATATATTTTTTAAAGGAATCAAGTAAAAATAAATAAATATAAATAAATAAATAAAAATGCTCCCTGTACTCTGAAGTCCCTTGCCCCTCTCTGATATGAGCAGTGGCACCACTGTATTTGCAGTTTCCTCTTCTTTGAGGACCCAGGACAAGACATGGGGCTTGATCAGTGTTAGTCATGAGTGATAACCTCATAGGATTGGTGAGTTACTCTGGTTCAGCACTCCCTTGACTTGTGCTATGGTGACACTGTGCCAGCACTGAGGAAAAGATTATGAGTGATGCAGGTACTCGTTTTTTTGTTGTTGTTGTTGTTGTTTGTTTTTTAATAAATTAATTGCTGGGTATTTGTGATTCTACTATCTAGGACCTTCTAAATCATGGAGTTCAGTCAAGGAAGCTCTGTTCTCCAAATCTAAGAGCATAACCATGGTAAGCTACTGTAAGGTACAGTTCGTGCAAGGCAGAAAAGGAAAGACGACCTCAACAGAAGTAGGTTACCTTTATTCAGGCAAGGAGGGGCAACAGTCAGCCTAATGACCAGGCTGAGCGCTGAGAGGGATCAGGGAGCTTTCATTTTTACAGGGAGGTTTGTGGAAGCGATAAGGGAAACATTAATCAGGCAGGATATTTTGAGTATTCTTTCGCTGAGATGACATTTGTAGTTGGACAGGGGGTGATAAGTCTTCTGGGAAGGTGCAGGGAGTGGAAGGTTTCCGAACAGGGGGCGATAAGTCTTCTGGGCAGGTGTACGGGGTGGAAGGTTTCTGGACAGGGGGCGATAAGTCTCAGATAGATGCAACTGGCCTGAAGCATCAGGGCGGGACTAAAGTTCTGTTTTGTTTTCTCCAAAGTTAGATGACTCAGCAAGGACCTTTGAGACTGTTGTTTTCTTTTCTAGGCCCAAAAGACTCCTTAAGCTACTATGGGTTAAGTGTTCTGTGTACAATGTGACTTTTACAAAACCCCTAATATATATTAATTGATGCTATACAATTGTTATAGAAACACTCCTATTGTTTTATTCTTATTATAATTGTTTCTCCTTACAGAAAAAAACACTAGCTCCTTACACAAACTGTCACCTCAGTGATACACTGGAAGGAAGTCCTTAGTAATATATAGAAAAGGAAAGTGTTAGCAGGAATGGAAATGCCAAAAAAAAAAAAAAAAGAAAAGGAAAGGAAAATGTTAATGGGTCTTGCACTACTTTCCTATTGCTATTGTAACAGAGTACCACAAACTTAGCAGCCTGAATGGAACAAGTTTATTATTTTACATTTCTGGAGGTATAAGTCTAACAAAGATTGTAGTTGTTCAGTGGCTAAGTCGAGTCTGACTCTGCAACCTCATGGACTGCAGCATGCCAAGTTTCCCTGTCCTTCACAATCTCCTGGAGTTTGCTCAAACTTACATCCATTGAGTCAGTGATACCATCCAACCATCTCATCCTCTGTCTCCCCCTTCTCCTCCTGCCCTCAATCTTTCCCAGCATCAGGGTCTTTTCCAAAGAGTTGGCTCTTCACATCAGGTGGCCAAAGTATTGGAGCTTCAGCTTCAGCATCAGTTCTTCCAATGAATATTCAGGGCTGATTTATTTTAGGACTGACTGGTTTGATTTCCTTACAGTCCAAGGAACTCTCAAGAGTCTTCTCCAGTACCACAATTTGAAAGCATCGGTTCTTTGGCGCTCAGCCTAACAAAGGTATCACTAGACTAAAATCAAGTTGTCAACAGGGCTGTGTTGTCTTGGAAGCTCTAGGGGGTATCCATTTCCTTGCCTTTTTTCAGCTGCTAGAGGCTGCCCATGTTTCTCGGCTCAGGCTCCTCCCTTCCTCCATTAGCAAACACCACAGTAGAGTCTAGATCTTTCTTTTCATTCTGACTTCTTTCCCTCTCTTCTACTTTAAGGACCCTTATCATTACAGGGGGCCTACCTGAATAATCCAGCATAATCTCCCCATCTCAAAACCCTCAAAACCATTAATTTAATCACATCTGCTAAGTTTGTTTTGCTATTTAAAGGTAGCATAGTCATAGGATCCAGAGATGAAGACATGAACAATCATTGTTCTACCTACCATACAGCATCTTGTATTAAACATCAGCACATCTACTATTCCAGTAACTAACTTCTAACCACATTCCTCCCCTAATTTTCCACTTCATAGGAATCTGTCCTTTCCTTTCTTCCCCGTAATGGAAAACTTAAAGTGGACCAGATAATATTTTAGGCACAGGAGTTACAGCTATAAACAAAACAGGGGTGGCCCCTTCTGATGTGGATTATACTGTCTAGTTGGAGAGACAGAGATCAACTAAGAATCACACAAAATAATGTAAAATGCCTATGCCCAGGCAGGAGTTGAGAGATAGGAGGAAGGGGCATGCTTTGGAGACCATTAACTAGGAAGATTAGAATTACAGCAGGTGCCCTGGACATTTAGATAAGACAGTCTTTCCACATGATTTTCAGTCAATAAACATGTTCATTTCATTTAGCTAACAATGGCCTTTTCCATTTCAACTTCGTGTCTTTTATAAATGCTGTCAGTTCATACAGAAAAGCAAGTTTCATTTATTTAGATAGTCACAAAAATGCTTTGGCTTGAATACTTCAGGAGTGTCATCTCCACTGATGGATACTTCTGTAGCACTCTGAGATAGACATCGGTGCAGATATTGGCCAAGGGTGAAGGCATCTGTAAAATACTTAAAACACAGGGTTTTTGCCTCCATGTTCAATAACATAAGCTCTGGCTGAGGGAAGCATGGGTGAGAGCAATGGATACATGATCAAAGGGAAACTTAAGACACCTTTGTTGGTATCTGTGCTGGTTTTTCTATTACCACTGGTTTCTGTGCTGGTTTTTGCTATTACTCGAAGTCTTGGGAGAGAAGAGAGTACTGAACAAAGGGACTCAAATAGTTTACGACTTTCAGGGCCCTGGGAAGATGATGATAAAGTTTATTTTAACTATAGCTATTCGATACGGTCTCTGCTTTCCTAGATTTCAAGAATAAATTGGGGGAATTAAAAATACTTGAGGTTCAACACAACTGAGAATTATCTAATAGAAGGCAAAACAAAATAATCAACAAACAAAAAGCAAATATTGGTTCAAAACAGCCTGGCTTTCAAGCAACCTATTTCTTTCCCTCTTTTGTTGTTACTATTTTTAAAAAAATACCATCAGATTTATTTGGATAAGAAATGATTTTTTTCACAGTTCTCTTACTATGCAGAAACTTAGGGGTGGGGGAGGACTATACTGCCAGGGCTGCTTACTTTAGTGATTTAAAAATTCACAGGGTGGTTCAACACCTATGGTTCCCTCTTCATCTTCATGATTTATTTAAAACCACACATCTAGGAGATCAGTTTTCTGTTGACTTTCATTTATTTTCCCCAGGACAGAGATGATTAGTCAATGCAACAAATTTCATATCTGGAAATGTGTGCTGTAAACACTTTGCTAAGCAACATTTGTCAAATTAAGACAGTTGGTTTGGCCTTGAGTGTCCTTTAAAATGAGGTTTCTCTATTTGGGGTGCATTCTTTCTGGAGGCTAGGTTGGGTAAATAATTTATGGTGTCCAGAATACCCTTGATGAATTTACTACTTCTTCTTTATTTAGACCATTTTTGTCTTTATTTAGGCCATTTTCAGGTCTAGGGACTTACTTATTCATTATATTACTTCAGAAAAGATGTGTCAAAGATCTATAAGGATTGCATGTACCAAGCAACTGATTATCAGTATGGATCTAACTACTGTCTGAAAGATATTCTGTGAAACAAAGTCAAACAAATTCAGGATATATGAGAGAACAAATTTTCTCACCAAATGGAATGGCTTCTCAAGTTAAAGCAAAGCAAAAATCCTCAGGGTCTGCTAAGAAATCTCTGGTTTAGTGGAATAGTTCAAGAGGGTCAAACAATATTAATTGTTTCAGTGAAAATTCCTATTCTATTTTAAAATATGCATTTACTCTTTCATTTGGTTGTTGCTGGGTCTTAGTTGTGGCATGTGGGATCTGGTTCTCTGACTAGGGATGAACCCAGGCCCTCTGCACTGGGAGCACAGAGTCTTAGTCACTGCATCACCAGGGACGTCCCCAAGGATTCCTATTCATAGGGTCTGCTTACATGGATGTCCACTGCTACAAACATGCCTCTCTTCCCTCAGGTATTTTTACCCTTTGAAGATTCTAGCCTTAGTATGGATAACCAAAGAGGCCTCAGCAGAACTGATACAAGTTGGGGCAAAGATTAGCAAATACCTAGAGGGCAATGTATAAAGGAAAACACAAAGCACTGAAAGAAAGGAAAAAGAATTTTCTCTGTCCCTCTAGGTTCTTGGCTAAGACTTCCCTGTAATAATAAAAAAAGAGACTGATAGGAGAAAAACAAATTAAATTACTTATGTACAGGAGTCCGACAAATATATGAGACTTGAAGGCAGTCAGACGCTTGTGGTTTGTATGTCACCATGAGCTGAGGAAGGGATAGGGGTCCAGGGCTTCAAGGGAAATAAAGCAGTTTATAGGTGGAGAAGATGAAATGTTTGATAAACAAATGTTTGCCCTGCCTGCCATGCAGATAAATCTCTCAGATGAGAGATTATCTTTCAAATTATCTCTGGTAGTAGCTGCCTTCCTGATGTTAGGGGAACCACTGATAAAAACCACCCACCCTGACCAGGCATGATAGTAACCACTTGCATGAGTTATCTTACAACAGGAGGTCCTGGTAAGAACAATGGAACTGACAAGCTACCTACCAACCAGAGGAATTTGGGAAAGGTCAAAAGGAGGTGCCACATGTCTGACCACCTCCCAGAATCCTTCTCACTGGCATCCGTCTTGACTGAGTGACATGTGCATCACCATGAAGGACCCAGAGTCAGAATGATTGGCCAGAGACTACCTGGAAACTAATCCCATCACCATAAAACCCAAGACTGAGCTACATGGCAGAGCAGTTCTCCTGGGTTCTCTTATCCTACTGTTCTCCACCCAGGCGCCCCTTCCCAATAAAGTCTCTTGCTTTGTCAGCACCAGTTTATTCTCAGAAAATTTATTTCTGAGTGTTAGACAAGAGCCCACTCTCAGGCCCTGGAAGGGGTCCCTGTTTATTGCAACACTGTCAAAGGTTCCCTTTCTAAATTCTTTTAGACAGTTAAGGGTGAGATACAAAGTTCTTCCTGGGCTTACTAGGTCTGCATTGCCTTTAGCTCCTCATGCCAAAATGGCATATTTTAGGGTGAGATAATCTGGTCTCCTTCAGCATAAAAGAGTGAAGCTTATAAAGTACAGGTCTCTTATTCAAAAGGAACCTGAACACGGAGTCAGACACAGAACAGGCACTCAAAATATTCATTTGAAAAAAATATGTATACTCACATACATATATGCACTGTTATTTATTGTGTATTAAGATTGAGGAAATTAAATGCTACAAAGAATTCAAATTAACCTAAAGAAAAGTAGGTTGGAATTGGAATGAATAGAAAGGCACAAGGGTCTGGGAAGTTTCTTGGCCTTCCCTTTGAGCCTCAATAAGGAAGGTGGCTTTATCTCCTTTCTGTAGATAGAATTGCTTTGAGGGCCTGATATTTGCATGATGAGATGGTTTTGATCCTTTTGTGGGCTGTAAAATTGCTTCAGAGTACTTCTGTCTAGATTTCTCTGTTTCTCACCTCTGGGATTTTCTGGATCTCTGAGGAAAGGTCAGGCCTTCTGATATGGACAATTTAGGCACTTTAGGATATTCAAATATTCTAACTAGAACTTGACACCTCAAAGTATGTGATACTTCAAAATGGGAATAATGTACTGGGGCAGGGTAGGGGCTGTAAACCACAGGATGTGAGAAAGAAGATATTTCCCTGGAAATGGCAAAGATCAAAACTCTCTCAGCTCCCACTGTTCATTCTGGAGAAAGACCACAAAACTCCCTCCAGAAGTTCTTCTGGGTTCAAAGGGTTAATAAAATCTCCCCAACAGGATGAGTCTTTGTCTTGTTTAAGTTACTCCAGAACTCTAAGGAGGCGTGATTGATTTGTGTATGTGTATGTCTTTGCAAAGAAGACCCACACAAGAGGGAGAAGTCAGGAAACAGAATTAGGACTAGCAGCAGGGCCCATTACTAATACAGCAACATGAGCCCAAGAGCACCTGGGCTATAGATAGATCAAGGGCCAGATCAATAGATAGACTTCATATGTAAATACACTATGTCATATTCATATGACAGATTTCAGCAATTCAATGCCTCAATCCTTAACAATTAATGAATGATCTGATCTTCTAAGATCCTAATGCACAATCATATTCCTACCAATAAATATGAAATACTGAGTTTCAGAGTTAAATATTCAACTGTCATTTAGTGTGTGAAGAAACTTTTTATAAGAGGATGAGATATGTCAAAAACTTACAGTGAAGTTTTTCTTTTTTGGTTCTTTTTTCAGGATTATTATAGTTGCAGATAAAGCTATTTTCAAATAATAAGGATTTTAAAACACAAAGACTCAACTGTACTATTTCATGAGGAATCCTGAGCAAGGATTCTATTTTTGGAAATGAGAAAGGCAGGAAGGATCAAGGACATCTGTGATTACAATTGCTTCATATTGCTTAGAGGGGCTCAAGCGATTAAAATATCTGTTTGAAGAAAAGAAAATGCCATGACGTCTGTCTAAACAAAGAAAAAAGTAACAAAATATGATTTGTTGCTTCCTGAGAGTACAAATCCCTCAAGCTGAAATTCCATAGCTAATGCTTTCTTTGGAGGGTTTTGTGTTCTAAAAGGAACAGAAACAAGGAAGCAATGCTCCCCAGAAAAAAGAAGAGTGACCTGGGCATCCACCCAAAGCTAAGGTCCCTGTTCTAACATTCACTTCTACCCAGCTCTGTAATTCTAGGCAGATTACCTAACCTTTTTGAACATCAGTTTTTCCATTTTTAAAGTAGGGATATAGTATTCTCACCTCCAAGATTTGTCATGAGGATCAACTGAAAGAATGACTGCAAAATGCTTTATAAATTCTAAAGTTCCACACCAATAAAATTTATGAACAACTTCATTCACTGAATGAAAACTGAATAGAGAACTGCTAATATAATAATGATTATACAATTATGGTGGGTAGGATGAGCTGGTAGATTGGGATTGACATATAAACACTACAATGTATAAAATAGATAACTAATGAGAACCTACTATATAGAACAGGGAACTCTACTCAATGCTCTGTGTTGACCTAAGTGGGAAGAAAATCTAAAAAAGAGGGGATATATGTATACATGTAACTGATTCATTTTATTGTATAACAGAAAATACCACAATGTTGTAAAGCAACTATATTCCAACAAAAATTAATTAAAAATATATACAGTTATCATTTGCTAATCCCTTATTCTTTGCAGTCCCTGAATTCTCTAAGCACATTTTTCTCCAGCACAAGGACAAAGAGATGGAAATGATGAGAGAAGATGAGGTATAGGAGAAGAAAAAGGAATGATTCAATTTGTTGGTAATTGGCTATCCTGAGGAAGAAACCAAAATAAATGGAGCTGAAATAAAAATCAAATGTATAACAGAAGAAAAATTTCCTGAGCTATAAAGAGTCTGCTGATTGAAAAGGTCCATTGTATTTCAGTTAAAGTTAATGAAAATAGCACAACATCTAGGCTTATCCTGGTGGTATTTTTGAATTACAAGGACAAAGAAAAAAGTATCCTACATACAGCTCAACAGAAAAACCAGGTAACTTACAAAGGAACAAAACCCAGTCTAGTCTCAGACTTCTGCTCTACAATCTTGAGCACCGGAAGAAAGTGAAGCAATGTCTACAGAGTTCTGAGGGGAAAAGGTTGTGACCTAAGTTTTCTTTAGGAAGTCAAGATATCGTTGATGGATAAAAGTTACATTCTACCATGAAGAAGTAACAGCCATGTACTTTTATGCTCTGAACAACAGAACTGGCAAAATGTTAAAAATACAAGATGATCTAATAGTCTACCTGAAACATACACCAGAAACAATCGAAGGGTAATAAAATGAAATCAAATAATAAGTTTTAGAATTTTCTTAGGTTAATCAGGGCACAATGCAATAATTATTTAGAATATAAAATGAGAAGATGACTAATTTGAGAATTGCATTTATAATAGAAACAAAAGACATGAAATATCTGGAAATTCCCTTGAGGAGATTTATCAGACCTAAATGAAGAAAACTATAAAAGAGATATGAAAGATTTTTTTAGAAAATATTACAACTGTCAGTCAATTTACACTTTTAATTCTCTCTTAAAGAAGGATATTAAATGTTATAAATAAATTCATTCTCTAAAATTAGTTCATATAGTTTTAAAGCAAATCAAATCAAAATAAAGGAAAAACTGAATTAAATTATATTCTAATATTCATCTGAAAAAGTGAACAGTCAATATCTATAATAGAAATATTTTTTTAAAAGGTATCACAGGGAGATTTGTTCAAACGGATATTAAAATTAACTATAAGTCACAGGCATTAAAAAAGTTGTTACTGACACAAGAATCAACAAACAGATCATTTGAATATACTAGATTGCCCTGAAACACACTTTATTACAAAAACAAACTCAGCACATTAAAAATGGATTAAAAAGCAATGGAAAAACTTATTCCTTTAAAATATTAAGAAAAGAACTACTTGGAAATCACTTGAGTATATCCTCACCTCAAATCAAATGCCAAGGTAAATTTCAGATGGATTAAATAAAGAGCTAAATATAAAACTGCAGAAGCCATGAAAACTCTGAAGATGTAGATGAATGTTTAACTTACCATAATGTTCAAGAATAGGACTTTATTAAGATTGCAGAGGGCAAATATTAATCAAGGAGATTTAAAATGGAGAACATTTTTGCATTGATCCTGGACTTCCCTTGTGGCTCAGCTGGTAAAGAATTCTTCTGCAATGCGGGAGACCTGGGTTTGATCCCTTGGTTGGGAAGATCACCTGGAGAAGGGAAAGGCTGCCCATTCCAGTATTCTGGCCTGGAGAATTCCAGGGATTGTATAGTCCATGGGGTCGCAAGGAGTTGGACACAACTGAGTGACTTTCACTTCACTTCACTTCTACCTCCATTATTTCCTCAAGGCAAAATTATTGATACCAACCCCAAATTTGCAAAGTGACTTACCTGCTCATTTTATCAGCAAATTGTGTTTGATTAAATTTGCTACTTCTAAAATATCTTTGATAGGTGTTATCTTCCTTGATTTATAAATTAAGGTAAGCTGATATTTTCAAGGTATAATGACAATTTGTGTGTAGTAGTGTAAACATTGGTATTTCAAAGGATTAAACAATGTTGGCGTGGTAAGACAGAAGTCTCTTATTCTGACATTGTTGTCATTGTAATGGGAGTGGATAGCTGCTGGAAAACTGAATAATGTATTGCAGTATTTCAGCTTTAAGTAAACAAAAAATTCTTTGTGAAAAGTGTCTCTCTCTTAGCAACTTTCTTCTTTTTAAATTTTTACTGAAATATAGTTTATGTATAATGTGTTAGTTTCAGGTGCGGAGAAGGAAATGGCAACCCACTCCAGTGTTCTTGCCTGGAGAATCCCGGGGACGGAGGAGCCTGGTGGGCTGCCGTCTATGGGGTCGCACAGAGTCGGACACGACTGAAGTGACTTAGTAGCAGCAGCAGCAGTTTCAGGTGCACAACAAACAGATTCAGTTATACATGTGTATTTTTTTCAGATTCTTTATCCTAACAAATTATTACAAGATATTGAATATAGTTCCCCCTTTGCTATACATTAAGTCCTTGGTTATCTATTTTATATGCAATAGTGTGTATGCTTTAATCTCCAACTCCTGATTTTTCCTTCCTTCTCTTTTCCCTTTCATAACCATTGGTTGGTTTTCTATCTCTTTGAGTCTACTTCTGTTTTGGACACAAGTTCATTTGTATCATTTTTTTAGACTCCACATAAAAGTAATATTACATAATATTTGTCTTTCTCTGTCTGACTTACTCCACTCAGTATGATAATCTCTAGGTCCATCAGTGCTGCTGTAAATGCCACTATTTCATTCTTCTTATGGCTGAGTAGTATTCCATTGTATGTATGTGTATATATATATATATATATATATATATATATATATTTATTTATATATATCATATCTTCTTTATCCATTCATCTGTTGGAGGACACTTAGGGTGCTTCCACGTCTTGACTATTGTAAATAGTGCTGCAATGAACACTGGGGTGCATGTGTCTTTTCAAATTATAGTTTTCTCCAGATATATGCCCAGGAGTGTGTTTACTAGATCAGATGGTGTGTGCATGCTAAATCACTTCAGTTGTGTCTGACTCTTTGCAACCTTATGGACTGACGCCGATCAGGCTCCTCTGTCCATGGGATTTTCCAGGCAAGAATACTGGAGTGGGTTGCCCTGCCTTCTTCCAGGGAATCTTCCTGACCAAGGGATTGAACATGCATCTCTTATATCTCCTGCATTGGCAGGCGGGTTCTTTATCATTAGTACCACCTGGGAAGTCCAGTTCATATGGCAGTTTTATTTAATTTCTTTGAGGAAACCTCTATACTGTTTTTTCATAGTGGATATCCCAGCAAGCATTCTTAGCGACAGTGTATAAGGGTTCACTTTTCTCTACATCCTTTCAAACATTTATTTGTAGACTTTTTGAAGATGGCCATTCTGAGAGGTGTAAGGTGATACCTCAATGTAGTTTTGATTTGCATTTCTCTAATAATTAGCAATGCTGAGCATCATTACACATACCTGTTGGCTATCTGTATGTATTCTTTGGAGCAACTTTCAAGTATATAGTCTGGTCTTGTTAACTATGGTCATCACTCTGTACATTAGATCCCTAGAACTTTAATTTACACAGAAATCACCCAGAGGTGTTGTTAAAAAAGCAGGTTTTGACAGAGTAGATGTGAAGCAGAGCACAAGGTTCTGCCTTCCTAATGCACTCTCGGGTGGTACAGATGTTTCTGGCCTGTTGACCATTGGTAGAATAAGGTGGCACCAGTACACTGCATGACTGTCAAAATAGTTTCTTCTTAAAACACACACATGCACTCACACACCCATATATATTAGTTACTATAATATGCTAAGTTGTATGAAGAGAAAACAGGAGACTCTATAGTTCAGTTAAGCAAAAAGTCAACACCAATAATATAGAAATGTGTGGAAAGATATTTAAGTATTTAAAATACACCATCTAAGCAGATAGATATAAAACTAATTCCCATACCATAAATTCTCTAAATGTTATATTTTTGTAAACTGTGTCAAGGGTCTGCTTTACCTACTGAGAGTATGAGTGACAGGAAAAGCATGGCTTCTCTACGTTAGTGGAAATCATGGACAAGCACTGTTAAATGATGTCCAGTGGAACCCCGATGTTCAGATTGGATACTTGACACTATTACTGGCTTCAGTTTAGTATGATTCCTTAAGAGGACAAGAGGCGTATTACTGAAATTAATCACATTTCCAATAGATTAATAAAACTGACTTAACTGAATCTATAAAGAGACTCTCCCAATCAAAGCTGGATAGAAAGCACAGTTTTTTTTTTTAAGGAACTATGCATGTATATTTGATGATTCTATGAGCTCTTAAAGTCATGAAATTGTGACTATTATTATTCATTGAATCTACATTCTGAGAGCTATGCCACATTTCAGTGTAATTTCCGTTGCCTTTCTGCTAAACTTACCATTTCCAGTCAGCCCAATTTTAAATTAACTACAATCAAGATTCTATTCTCTTCCCTCTTTCACGTGACTACCTTTTAAGCTTGCTTGGCTCACCATTCTTGCTGTGATAAAGATGTGAGACTCCAGTCTTCATTTTGAGATCTAATCTCAAATTCGCTCTTTGATTTGCAAAACCACTTTTGAACTTTTCTTTCTGCAAATTAGAGAATCTTTTATTGGTCTCATTTTTCAAATGCTCTTCCTTTATCATTTTAGACTGTTCAGGTATGGGGGGAAAAGAGATAGCTCCTCATTTAGCTATATTTGGAGACTGACATACTTTATCATATTTATTCTCAAGTCTAGTAATTTTGTCCTGAATGAAGTATTATATTGAACATGTCATGTGATACTTCAGGCTAGATTTTAGTGTTAGGTAAGTTATAAATTCTTTACTCTTCCCTCAGTTTGTATATGCCTAAGAAAGGCAAGCAAAATTCTGTCTCCATCAAAGAACATAACATTATCTTTGTCTTCCCCTAATGATCATTTAATGGCACCTACCCAAGACTTCCACTAACATAGAAAGGTAATGCTTTCCTACCACTCATATACTCAGTGGGCAAAATAAACTTTGGACACAGTTTGAGAGACATAGCTTTTTTGGAGAATTAGCTTTACTTAATTGCCTACTTAGATAGTATATTTTAAATATATCTTGAAATTCTTCATTTTTAGTAATGTTCCCTCATGTGATGGTTTGAACTGTGATATTGGAGAAGAATTTTGAGAGTCCCTTGGACTGTAAGGAGATCCAACCAGTCCATCCTAAAGGAAATTAGTCCTGAATATTCATTGGAAAGACTGATGCTAAAGCTGAAACGCCTATACTTTGGCCACCTGATGCGAAAAACTGACTCATTGGAAAAGACCCTGATGCTGGGAGAGACTGAGGTCAGGAGAAGGGGATGACAGAGGATGAGGTGGTTGGATGGCTTCACCGACTCAATGGACATGAGTTTGAGTAAACTCCAGGAGTTGGTGATGGACAGGGAAGCCTGGCGTGCTGCACTCCATGGAGTCGCAAAGAGTCCAACACAACTGAATGACTGAACTGAACTGATCATTCCAATGTTGTCCGAATTCTAATGCGACTGCTGGACCAGCTACATAATTTATGGGGCCAAGTACAAAATAAAATTGTGGAGCCCCTTGTTCAAAACTTATTAATACTTTCATGAAGGTGACAGCAGAGCATTACCTCAAGCACAGAGCCCTTTCAATTGTGGAGGCCTGTGAAACTACCCAGGCTGCACACCCATGAAGCCAGTCTTACGTGGGTATGTGTGTGTGTACACACATTTGCACATTACATAGGCTAGGATGATACAAACCATAATGTCAATGGGCATCTTTGAACGGTGAGGTAATGGATGATTTTCATTTTCTTATTTTGTTTTCCTCTGAGTTTTTTGTTTCCTCAACAGTAAAATCAGAGTAATTAGGAAAAATACCAATTAATATTGTCATCAAAAGATAATGTGTGCATGAATGCTAAGTTGCTACAGTCCTGTCTGACTCTTTGTGACCCTATGGACTGTAGCCTGCCAGGCTCCTCTGTCCACTGGATTCCCCAGGCAAGAAAATGAGAGTTGGTTGCTGTGCCCTCCTCCAGGAGATCTTCCTGACCCAGGGGTCAAACCCACATCTCTTATGTCTCTTGCATTGGCAGGCAGGTTCTTTACCACTAGCACCACTGGGAAGCGTAACATAAACACACTCAGTTAAATTCAGTTCAGTTGCTCAGTTGTGTCCAACTCTTTGCGACCCCATGGACTGCAGCAGGCCAGACTTCCAGAGCTTACTCAAGTGCATGTCCATTGATACAGTGATGCCATCCAAACATCTCATCCTCTGTCGTCCCTTCTCCTCCTGCCTTCAATCATTCCCAGCATCAAGGTCTTTTCCAATGAGCCAGTTCTTTGCATCCAGTGGCCAAATTTTAGGAATTTCAGCTTCAGAATCAGTCCTTCCAATGAATATTCAAGACTGATTTCCTTTAGGATGGACTGGTTGGATTGCCTTTCAGTCCAAGGGACTGTCAAGAGTCTTCTCCAACACCACAGTTCAAAAGCATCAGTTCTTCAGTGCTCAGCATTCTTTACAGTTCAACTCTCACATCCATACATGACTACTGGAAAAATCATAGCTTTGACTAGATGGACCTTCATTGGTAAAGTAATGTCTCTGCTTTTAATATGCTGTGTAGGTAGGTTATAACTTTTCTTCCAAGGAACAAGCATGTTTTAATTTCATGGCTGCAGTCACCATCTGCAAACATTTTGGAGCCCCCCCCCAAAAAAAAAAATAAGGTCTGTCACTGTTTCCACTGTTTACCCAGCTATTTGCCATGAGGTGTTGGGTCCAGATGCCATGATCTTAGTTTTCTGAATATTGAGTTTTAAGCCAACATTTTGACTCTCTTCTTTAACTTTCATCAAGAGTCTCTTTAGTTCTAATTCACTTTCTGCCATAAGGGTGGTGTCATCTGCATATTTGAGGTTATTGATATTTCTCCCAGCAACCTTGATTCCAGCTTGTGCTTCATCCAGTCCAGCATTTCTCATGACATACTCTGCATATAAGTTAAATAAGCAGGGAGACAATATACAGTCTTGACATACTCCTTTTCCTATGTGGAACCAGTCTGTTGTTCCATGTCATGTTCTAACTGTTGCTTCTTGACCTTCCTACAGATATTTCTGGAGGCAGGTCAGGTGGTCTGGTATTCCCATCTCTTTCAGAATTTTCCAGTTTGTTGTGATTCACACTGTCAAAGGCTTTGACATAGTCAATAAGCAGAAGTAGGTATTTTTGTGGAGCTCTCTTGTTTATTCTGTGATCCAACAGATTTTGGCAATTTTATCTTTCTTTCCTCTGCCTTTTCTAAATCCAGGTTGAACATCTGGAAGTTCAAGATTCAGATACTGTTGAAGCCTGGCCTTAAGAATTTTGAGCATTATGTTGCTAGCATGTGAGATGAGTGCAATTGTGTTGTAGTTTGAACATTCTTTGGCATTGCCTTTCTTTGGGATTGGAATGAAAACTGATCTTTTTCAGTCCTGTGGCCACTGTTGAGTTTTCCAAATTTGCTGGCATATTTAGTGTAGCACTTTCACAGCATCATCTTTTAGGATTTGAAATAGCTCAACTGGAATCCCATCACTTCCACTAGCTTTGTTCATAGTGATGCTTCCTAAGGCCCACTTGACTTCACATTCCAGGATGTCTGGCTCTAGGTGAGCGATCATACCATCATGATTATCTGGGTCATGAAGACCTTTTTTGTACAGTTCTTCTGTGTATTCTTGCCACCTCTTCTTAATATTTTCTGCTTCTGTTAGGTCCATACAATTTCTGTTCTTTATTAAGCCCATCTTTGCATGAAATACTCCCTTGGTAGCCCTAATTTTCTTGAAGAGATCTCTAATCTTTCCCATTGTATTGTTTTCCTCTGTTTCTTTGCATTGATCACTGAGGAAGGCTTTCTTATCTCTCCATGCAGAGTTCCAAAGAACTCTGGGTATATCTTTCCTTTCCTTCAAATGGGTATATTTTTCCTTTCCTCCTTTGCTTTTTGCTTCTCTTCTTTTCACAGCTATTTGTAAGACCTCCTCATACAGTCATTTTGCTTTTTTGCATTTCTTTTTCTTTGGAATGGTCTTGATACCTGTCTCCTGTACAATGTCACGAACCTCTGTCCATAGTTCATCAGGCACTCTGTCTATCAAATCTAGTCCCTTAATTCTATTTCTCACTTCCTCTGTATAATCAGAGGGATTTGATTTAGACCATTTGAATGGTCTAGTGATTTTCCGTACTTTCTGCAATTTACGTCTGAATTTGGCAAAAAGGATTTCATGATCTAAGCCACAGTCAGCTCCTGGTCTTGTTTTTGCTGACTGTAGAGAGCTTCTCCATCTTTGACTGCAAAGAATATAATCAATCTGATTTTGGTGTTGACCCTCTTGGTGATGTCCATGTGTAGAGTCTTCTCTTGTGTTGTTGGAAGATGGTGTTTGCCGTGACCAGTGCATTCTCTCGGCAAAACTTTATTAGCCTTTTCCCTGTTTCATTCTGTACTCCAAGGCCAAATTGGCCTGTTATTCCAGGTGTTTCTTGACTTCCTGCTTTTCCATTCCAGTCCCCTATAATGAAAAGGACATCTTTTTTGGGTGTTAATTCTAGGTCTTGTAGGTCTTCATAGAACCGTTCAACTTCACCTTTTTCAGCATTATTGGTCAAGGCATAAACTTGGATTACCGTGATATTGTGATTTGCCTTGGAAACGAACAGAGATCATTCTGTCATTTTTGAGACCGCATCCAATTACTGCAGTTTGGACTGTTTTGTTGACTGTGATGGCTACTCTATTTCTTCTAAGGGACTTTTGCCCACGGTAGTAGATATAATGGTCATCTGAGTTAAATTCACCCTTTCCAGTCCATTTCCATCCCAAGACAGATGGGTCATGGTGGACAGCTCTGACAAAATGTGGTCCACTGGAGAAGGGAATGGCAAACTACTTCAGTATTCCTGTCTTGAGAACACCATGAACAGTATGAAAATGCAACAAGATAGGACATTGAAAGTGAACTCCCCAGGTCAGTAAGTGCCCAATATGCTACTAGAGATCAGTGGAGAAATAACTCCAGAAAGAATGAAAAGACGGAGCCAAAGCAAAAACAACATCCGGTTTTGAATGTGACTGGTGATGGAAGCAAGTTCCAATGTTGTAAAGAGCAATATTGCATAGGAACCTGGAATGTTAGGTCCATGAATCAAGGCAAATTGGAAGTTAACAGGAGATGGCAAGAGTAGATGTCGACATTTTACGAATCAAGGAACTAAGATGGACTGGAATGGGTGAATTTAACTTAGATTGGTTAGTTTTCTGTTATTGTGATTTTCTGTCTATCTGCCCTCTGATGGAGAAGGATAAGAGGTTTATGGAAGCTTCCTGATGGGAGAGACTGACTGAGTCGGAAACTGGGTCTTGTGCTAATGGGTGGGACCATGTTCAGTAAATCTGTAATCCAATTTTCTGTTAATGGACATGACTGTGTTCCCTCCCTGTTAATTGACCTGAGGCTAAACTATGGTGGAGGTAAGGAAGATAATGGTGACCTCCTTCAAAAGGTCCCATGCTTACAGTGCTGCACACAGTGCCCCCAACCCTGCAGCAGGCCACCGCCGACCTCTACCTCCACCAGAGACTCCTGGACAGTCACGGGCAAGTCTGAGTCAGTCTCTTGTGGGGTCACTGCTCCTTTCTCCTGGGTCTTGGTGCACGCAAGGTTTTGTTTGTGTCCTCCCAGACTCTGTTCCCCAGTCCTGTGTGAGTTCTGGCGGCTCTATGGTGTTATGGGGTTAATGGCAAACTCCTTCAAGAGGGCTTATGTCATACACAGGTCTGCTGCACCCAGAGCCCCTGTCCCTGCGGCAGGCTACTGCTGACCCGTATCTCCACAGGAGACACTCAAACACAGTTCTGGCTCAGTCTCTGTGGGGTCTCTGGGTTCTGGTGGGCACAAGGTTTGTTTGAGCCCTCTGAACGTCTCTGGTGGGTATGGGGTTTGATTCTAAACATGATTTCACCCCTCCTACCATCTTGTTGGAGCTTCTCCTTTGCCCTTGGTCGTGGGGTATCTCCTCAAGGTCGCTTCAGTGCCATGCAGCCACCACTACGTCTTGCTGGGGCTCTAGATATGAAATAGAAAATCAACAAGGACCTACTGTATAGCACAGGGAAGTGTACTCAATACTCCGTAATAACCTATAAGGGAAAAATGAATGAGAATAGATACATAGATATGTATAACTGAATCACTTTGCTGTACACCAGAAATTAACATGACATTGCAAATTACCTACACTTCAGTTTAAAAAAAAAACTAAATGAATAATACTATCTTTCAGCTTTTTTAATCCATAAAGTAGATAGCATGGATACAAACCATTGTCCTGATTAGTGGACAGTGTGATCACAAGAATCATAAAACGATAAATATATGTTAAGAACTCTAAAACCACTATGTTCCTGTGCTCACAAAGTCATTTAGGCCTGTGCCTGTGTTTGTGTAATAAAATTTGAGGGGAACAGGCTAGCCATATATATCACTGGTAGGCCTGTGGTTTGGAAGCATACACACAGGGTAATATGATGTATCCATGATGGCCAACATGTGCAAATATTTGAAGTATGTTCTCATTCCCACTTTGTGAAGTCACTCATCCAAGAAATCAACAGTGAAACTGAAAATCCAAGCCAGGCAATTTGACCCCAGGTTGTGGCATTCAGTTATAACACTGTAACTTGATTCAAATAAAACAATGCTCTTTCTAGACACTAACCCAATTATTTCAATCCAGGAATGCCTCACCAGGGAGAGAGAGACCTCGCTAAGTCCTTAATATGATTATGGCTTTAATAAAGCTTTGATTATTAGCAGCTGGAAGTTAAAACATCAAAAATTCATAAAAAGAGTGTGCATGGATTTTAAGTCTTTCTACAAAACACCCTCCTTAGAAATGTCATGTTTGGAGCTGAAGTTTGATAGGCCTATAAGAAATAATTTTCCACCACAATTGATGGCTACTGAATCGTCCTCACAAATGAAATGGCTCAAAAGAGAATTAGGTGTGATAAAGCCTTCCAAATAGTAGGTACAGAAATTTTCTCTGATTGAAATGGCAGTCAACTTCCAACTTTGCTAATTAAATACTAATGAAGAGCTGTTAAATTGGACTTTAGACATTTGTTTACAACCTACATTGACTGGTTGGTGCCACCAAGTGCCACTAAGGCCTGATGGGTCCTTGTGTAGGTTTCCAAAACCTTTACCTGTTTTTCTACCTGTACCAAAGCTACAGGCACTGCTTGACCAGACCCCGTGTGTCTCTTTTACCTATTCATCACCTTTTTGTGTTAATTTGATTGTTTGGCATCTGCAGTTTTTCTTTTTTACATCTTTTTCCTTTTCTCTCTCACAAGAAACATACTCACCTGCTTGGTTCTTTTGATTTCAGGATTTCTCTGCTTTTTTTTTTTTTTTTTTTTTTTTACTGTCTCCAGTTTCTTTTCATTTGTTGTTACTGTTGTTTAGTCACTAAGTCATGTCCAATTCTTTGCAACCCTATGGACTGCAGCACACCAGGCTTCCCTGTCTCTCACTATCTCCTAGAGTTTGCTCAAACTCATCTCCATTGAGTCAGAAATGCCATCCAACCATCTCACCCTCTCTCATCCCCTTCTCCTCCTGCCCTCAATCCTTCCCAGCATCAGGGTCTTTTCCAATGAATCAGCACTTCACATCAAGTGGCCAAAGTATTGGAGTTTCAGCTCCAGTATCAGTTGTTCCAATGAATATTCAGGCTTGATTTCCTTTAGGATTGACTGGTTTGATCTCCTGGCAATCCAAGGGACTCTCAAGAGTCTTTTTCCAGCACCACAGTTTGAAAGCATCAATTCTTCAGTACTCAACCTCCTTTATGGTCCAACTCTCACATCCATACATGACTACTGAAAACCATAGTCTTGACTATATGGACCTTTGTTGGCAAAGTGATTTTCTATTAGCTAACAAACGTAAGTTTGCTATCATTGCAGCTTAGAAACAAAGCTATGGTTTAAAAAAAGATGGCTTTCTTAAAATGTTGTTTGCTTTCTAGCCTTTCTAAATTAGAAAGCACATTAAATGTGATAATTAGGCATAATAAAGTTATCAAAACTAAAAATAAAAGTGGGAGGTTTAAACAGTGATGAACTATTGCATGAGCTATTGTTCCACGTCTCTGCTCCATTCTTGTTTGGCAGCTTAAGGATAAGATACTGAACACTAGAAGTTTCGAGGGGGTTTGTTAAGAGAATCAGTGGCTTAGAGACAACTAGATCCCCCTGTGCCTGACATATCTCTATTTCATCAGTGATACAAAGTATTGTTCTATAGGAAGCACCTTAAGAAAAACACTGCTTTTTCTAGTCCTAGTTGGTCGTCGGGTAAGAATGTGCCCACTAGTGCCAGGGGCCATCTATTATGGTGTTAGATTATACTCTGAATTTGGAGGAGAGAACTAAAATAAGAGAGTGACTACTTTACCAAAATACACATGTGATAATTAAGTGCAAGTGTAAAACTCCAAATAGAGCGAGTCCACTCAGCACACGATCATTTGTCAATGCCATTGCATCTACATTGCCACGTGTTTGTTTCAAGGGTGTGATATTGACATGTTACAGGTTTAGGGTGCTTCTGTGTCCAACCCTTTGACAGAAAAACTTCATCCCTTGGTATTTTCATATTGCCAGGTGGAGAAGTCAGCACTTATATAAGTCCACTTGGTTTCTCAGGCTGCAAAGGGTAGATTTATAAACACATTTCTTGTATTCAATAAGAAAATAGTAAACAAATATTTAGTGGGTGCTTTCACCATACCAAGAGTGGTAACAAAAATGTTTGGGAATTTATGGTGTGATTGTTTCCAAGCAAGGACATAAGGTGTTTACAGTCTTGTATAAGATTATGTTCAGGACACAATTAGAGAAAGAGAAGAGGGGGTTGGCTCCGTTTTCTGACAGAGGATGAAAAACACTGACAGGGGCTCTCCAGAGAGATGACAGGTAAAGGAAATGCCAGAAACCATTACTGAGGGAATGGAAATCGCTAGACTTGAGGTTGATTGGAAAGGAAAGGAAATTATACATAACCTAATTATTGTACTGCATCCTTAATTAGGTTAAGGGAATGTCTACATTTTAAAGGTTCAGAGATATTTATACTTCTGCCAGAATCACCAGGGAGAAAGAAATGGGGCTTTGTTTATATATAAAGTGATAAGGAGCAACAGCCTTTCCCACTATTTTAAAGGGAACAAAGAAAAAACAATAGGATGCTAGTTTACTATTATTTTGTATTTTTGGTGATCTCATGTTGAAACAGGTCAACAAGGTTCTTCTTAATCATAAGGCTTTTCAAAAATTAATTTGTGTATTATTGAAGGCATTCTTTAGTCTAAATACATTTGGAGTTTATAAATAGTTCGATTTTTGCTCTAAATTGACAGTCTCCTGTCACATGTGAATTTCTTCAGAAGCTAGGTTTTGTGTGAATTTTGCAAGTGCCCAGACTCTGTCAGAGCTAGTAAGGCTTTAGACACTTTTGGACTCCTGGTGGCTGTGCTGCCAGAGACCCTGATGTTAGCATTCAAAGTTAAATGAAAGTTATGACCAACCTAGACAGCATATTAAAGAGCAGAGACATTACTTTGCCAAAAAGGCCCACCTAGTCAAGGCTATGGTTTTTCCAGTACTCATGTATGGATGTGAGAGTCAGACCATAAAGAAAGCTGAGCACTGAAGAACTGATGCTTTGAACTGTGGTGTTGGAGAAGACTCTTTAGAGTTCCTTGCACTGCAAGGAGATCCAACCAGTTCATCCTAAAGGAAATCAGTCTTGGGTGTTCATTGGAAGGATTGATGTTGAAGCTGAAACTCCAATCCTTTGGCCACCTGATGCGAAGAGCTGACTCGTTTGAAAAGACCCTGATGCTGGGAAAGATTGAGGACAGGAGGAGAAGGGGACAACAGAGGATGAGATGGTTGGATGGAATCACCAATTCAATGGACATGAGTTAGGGTAGGCTCCAGGAGTTGGTGATGGACAGGCAGGCCTGGCGTGCTGCAGTTCATGGGGTCACAAAGAGTCAGACACAACTGAGCGACTGAACTGAACTGAACAGTTTTAAATTGATGCACAACCCCCTAATAGAGAAAGTGTGTTTGGGCTATGACCTCTATGTCAGGAATCTCAAACTGCATGCACCGTGACATTTTTGAGTTCTGCACCCTTTTAGGGCTTCCCTAGTGGGTCAGATGGTTAAGAACCTGCCTGCAATGCAGGAGACCAGAATTTGATCCCTGGGTCTGGAAGATCCCCTGGAGAAGGGCATGGAAACCCACTATATTATTCTTGCCGGAAGAATCCCCTAGACAGAAGAGCCTGGCAGACTAGAATCCATAGGACAGTACAGTCAGACTCAAATGAAGTGACTTGGCATGTATGCACCCTTTTAGTTTTCTAACCATAGATACGAGTAGACAATAGGTAGCTATGCAAATACATGCAAACCTCAGAGATACTGAAGGCTTGGTTGCAGACCACCACAACAAAGCACACATTGCAATAAAGCAAATCATGCAATTTTTTGGTTTCCCAATGCACATGAAAGTTATGTTTATACTATATTGTAGTCTATTAAGAGTTCAATGTGTGTTCAGTGGCTTAGTCATGTCGTACTCTTTGTGACCCCATGGATTGCAGCCCATCAGGTTTCTCTGTCCATGGAATTTCCTGGCAAGAATACTGGAGTGGAATCCTCCTCCAGGGGATCTTCCCAACCCAGGGATCAAATCCATGTCTCCTGTGTCTCCTGCATTAGCAGGAAAGTTCTTTACCATTGTACCACCTGGGAAGCCCCATTAAGTTTGCAATAGCATTATGTCTAAAAATAATGTATACACCTTAATTAAAAATACTTTATACTAAAAACTACTAACCATCTCCTGAGCCTTCAGTGAATCATGATCTTTTTGCTGATGGAGGATCTTGCCTTGATGTTGATGACTGCTGACTGATCACAGTATTGGTTGCTGAAGGTTAGGATGGCTGTGGCATTTTCTTAAAATAAGATAGCAGGGAATTTTGCCATATTGATTGACTCTTTCTTTTATAAATGATTTGTCTATAGCAGACGATGCTGTTTGATGGCATTTTACACACAGTAGAACCTCTTTCCAAATTGGAATCAATCTTCTCAAGCCTTACCACTGCTTTATCAACTAAGTTGATGTAATGTTCTAAATCCTTGGTTGCCTTTTCAACAGTCTTCACAGCATCTTCACCAGGAGTAGATTCTATCTCCAGAAACCACTTACTTTGCTCATCCATAAGAAGCAACTTCTCATCCATTAAATTTTTCTCATGAGACTGCAGCCATTCAGTCACATCTTCAGGCTCCACTTCTAATTCTATTTCTCTTACTATTTCCACCATATCTGCAGTTATTTTCTCCACTGAACCCCACAGAGTCATCCATGAGGGTTGACATCAGTGTCTAAATTCCTATGAATGCTTATATTTTGACCTTTTCCCATGAATCACAAATGTTTTTAATGACATCTAGAATAGTGAATCATTTCCAGAAGGTTCTCAAATATACTCTTTTCAGACTCTTTTCTTTAATAGGTTGTTACAAGATATTGAGTAGAGGTCCCTGTGCTATATGGTAGTCCTTGTTGACTATCTATTTTATATATGGCAATGTGTATATGTTAATGCCAACCTCCAAATTTGTCACTACCCCCTCCCCACTTTCCTGTTGGTAACCATAGTTTGTTTTCTATGTCTGTGAGTCTCTGTTTTGGAAACAGGTTCATTTGTATCATGTTTTTAGATTCCACATATAAGTGATATCATACAGTATTCATCTTTTTCTGTCTGACTTACCTCACTTAGTTTGATAATCTAGGTCAGTCCATGTTGCTGCAAATGGCAATATTTTATTATTTTTCCCCCTACATTTCATTCTTTTTATGGCTGAGTATATATACCACATTGTGTATATATACCACATCTTTTTTATCCATTATCTTATTCTTATAATTTAAAATAAAATCATAAGTCAAAGTCAGATTCTACATGCTATAAATGTTAATGTTTTAATTGAATATATTTTCAAACCACATCTTTTTGTCTAAAATTGATTCTAAGTTTTGTTTTTTCAGTGCAGCAAATTGTTGTTGTTCAGTGGTTCAGTCATCTCCTACTCTTTGCAATCTTTTTTTTTTTCATTCATTTTATTTTTTTATTTTTATTTTTTCCATTTATTTTTATTAATAGGAGGCTAATTACTTTACAATATTGTAGTGGTTTTTGCCATACATTGACATGAATCAGCCATTATACAGAGTGAAGTAAGCCAGAAAGATAAAGACCAATACAGTATACTAATGCATACATATGGAATTTAAAAATATGGTAACGATAACCCTATACTCTTTGCAATCTTATGGGCTGCAGTACTCATGCTTCCCTGTCCTTCACTATATTCTGGAGTTTGCTCAAAATCACGTATATTGAGTTGGTTATGCTTCACAATGCAGCATATTAATTCCCACCAAATATGAACTTAAAACATGAATTTCATGGAGAGAATGATTGGAAACTTCTTCTGTTTACATGTACAAACATCCCCTACAAACCATACTCTTCTAGGGGCAATTTCCCCATCACCTTGGGCCTCAGATATCAAACTCATTCAATGGCATTCATACTGCTTACCTCATATAGGCTGACCACATCTCCTGGTTTTAGCCCAGGAAGTACTACATCTCCTCAGTCCCAGGAAGAAGAGGACTATGTAGAGATGCTGAGAGGCTGACATCAGACGAAATGACCAGCAGCTAGCATGGCATCTGATACTGTAAGTTCAAAACAGAAAAAGAGACACAGAAGTACAGAACAGACTTTTGAACTCTGTGGGAGAAGGTGAGGGTGGGATGTTTTGAAAGAACAGCATGTATATTATCTATGGTGAAACAGATCACCAGCCCAGGTGGGATGCATGAGTCAAGTACTCGGGCCTGGTGCACTGGGAAGACCCAGAGTAATCGGGTGGAGAGGGAGGTGGGAGGGGGGATCGGGATGGGGAACTCTATGGCTGATTCATATCAATGTATGACAAAAACCACTGGAAAAAAAAAAACAGATAGCTCTCTTCTCTGCCTCTTCTACTCATGCCTCTGTTTCTATAAAGAGCACATTACTTTAAAGCAGGGAAGACATAGAACTGAAAAACATACTGTTTTGAATCCCTTTGAGGAGATCAGCCTAATCTAGAGCCTGGTATAAAATTAAACACTTCCTCTTACCAATGGGAATTCACTAGAATTAATTCCCTTTTTTGGTCACCTATCCTACCCTATGCTATTATGTCTCTCAGTCTGATTTGGTCACTGGCTCATAATATTTTTTAGTTAATTTATTTTTTTATTGAAGAATAATTACTTTACAGAATTTTTCTGTTTTCTGTCAAACCTCAACATAAATCAGCCATAGGTACACATATATCCCCTCCGTTTTGAACATCCCTCCCATCTCCCTCCCCATCCCACCCCTCTAGGTTGATACATAGCCCCTATTTGAGTTTCCTGTGGCTCATAATATTTTAATGTTCATAATAAGACAAGAATTCACACACCAAGCACACACACACACACACACACACACACACACAAGAATGATTTATTTAAGCGAAAGTCAGCAAGGTAATACTATGAAATGACAGATCTGGATTTTTATCTGGGTTCCACTAAAGACAAGCTGAGTGACTTTGGGCAAGTCATCTCCACTCTGTGCCTCAGTTACCTCATGGGGACAGTAGTGACAATCATAATTTATGAGTGCCACAGTGATAGGCTTTCCAAATACTGTGATATTTGATGTGACTTGTGACTTGTGTGTATCTTTATTCCTGGGTCTAATTTCAGGAAGCTGATGGAGTATCAGCCATGTTCACCTCTTCACCTTGAGTTAGGAAGTCTGCAAAAAGAAATCACACTCTGTTCTTTGATTCCTAAGTGGTACCAACATTCCTCGCATATTTTGAGAGCATCTATACAGATACTGAGGCTCAGTTCACCATATTCTCCCAGATTCTAAAACCCCCACACTCGGCCACATTGTATGTTTCCATTTGTTTTATAGCCTGGACAGCTTTTCACTATTTCAGGAAATATGCAAGCATATAATCATCAGAGTGGCAGTAAATTGGAACTCTCTGCCACAGCTGGGGTTTCATCCACTCCCTTCCCTGAGGCTACGCAAGGTCATTCAGGGTTTTTCTCCTTGCCTGGAAAGGAAAGTGAATATATGGATGTATTTCCACTGGTCATAGAAAGAGATATATGTCACCACTAGTAAAAAAAATTCAAAATTATGTTTCAGTCTTGATTAATCACATGGCCTAATAGGGTGAGACAGACACAGATGTTAAAAAAAAAAAATACAAGAGGGGCCTAGCATTAGGACTGTACTCCCTAATGCTACTAAGAGATATCAGAAAACTCTAGTTACAACTCAAGTTACATTAAAAAACTAGTTAGAACACAAGTGAAGCAGACATTGTATTTTTTTAAGGGCTTTCATAACAGATGCCCATTCCAAGATAATTTTGTCATTAATGCCTGACACAGCATCTGGCACTTAGAATGTAACATAATGTAGTGAAAAGAACACAGGACTGGAAAGGCAAAGAGAAGCAAGATTTTTCCTCCTGGATCTGTTCTAGGAGAACTGTGTGACCTGGGTCATGGAGGCACTTGATAGCTATTTGTTGGCTAATGAATGCATTATACAAAATACCAGAAATAGATGTCCCTGTGAATCATAAGGGAAAGAGAACCGCACCACTTCTCAGTTCTCTCAAGTCTGATCATACAAACATACACATAAAGAAAACAGGCAGAATGATTATCTCAGCTGAGGGAACAACATGTGCAGATTCAGTGAAACTTGGAATAGGACAGTGTGTCCTCACTAGTTAGTACCCTAAGTGAATGGCAGAGGCAGGGCGTGGGATTGGAGAACTGGAGGAGAGAAAGATTGTGCTTCACTTTATACATTGTTTTAAGGGCTCTAGCTTTAACCCTATGGTCTGTGGGAAAACTGGGCTGGAGGGAGCAGAGAAAGATTCCTATCATGAGAGCTGGTATGTAGGAGAACAATTCCTCCGAGAGCAATACGAAAGATGGACTGGTCAAGGTGGCCAGATCGGGGCATGGAGAAACTAGAGCAAGGGAGATGGAAATCAGGCTAAGAAGTAGTTGCAATAGACAAGGCAAAAGATGCCCATGTCTTGAATGATAACATTTGTGACAGGATAAACACTGTGGAGATAAAATTTTATAGACGTCACCCCCTCCAAGAAAAAGAGAATCCTATATTTATTCTCTTGGTTTCTTCTCCCTCTCCCTTCCTCCACTGTCACTTGCTCTCCTCGTTTCCCTTCCTGATGCCTAAGGGGTTTTGCTTACTGGGAGGAAAGGACTAGTATACCTGTATTATAAGATGCAGATGAGGTGATAGTGGAATGAAGTTTTTTTTTTTTTTTGATTGGTTGGTTGGTTTTTAAGCCTTGTGAGTCAGTATTTTAATGAGGTTTGGAGTTGGAAAGAGAATGCTGACAATGGGGAAGACTATGGGGCAGATAGTGGTACAAAGGAATGAAGAAAGATGAAAAGGAGACTTTGAGACCTAACGATGGATTGCAAGTTAGATCTCACATTAACACTCTGCAAGAGATGCTGATAAAGGATAAAGTTATTTTATTATCTCTTTTGGGCTGCTTAATAATGCTACCTGGCAGATCAGATGATTTCATCAACAATTTCAAAAGGAGTCTCCCATTCCTTGAATGTCTTCTGTCTCCATTATACCATGGGTTACATGAAGAATAGGTTTTATGATTACCATTTAACAGATGAAACAACCAAAAACCAAAGGTCCAGTCCCTTCACCAAGGCAACACAAGTCAGTGGCAGAGCTACAATCTGGTCCTGTGGCTTTGCACTCTTTTCATTTTGTTTCTCAGGCTGCGAAAGATAATTTTTATACGATGATTCTACAAGTGATGAGATACCTAACTTGTCACTCTCTTTCCTCTCTACCATGCTGCTTTACAAGCCTGGGGTAAGGTAGTCTCAATAAGACTAGAGAGGAGAAAATAGATATCAAAGATATTTGGAAGCAAAATAAAACTAATTAGTCCAATGGCTTCTCAGAGGTGTGGGTGAATAGGGAAACACTTTGTTTTGTCTTTTGTTCCTTTGTTTTTCTTTCTGCTTGTTTTTGAAGTAGATGGTAAGGCTGTAATACAGTGTTGCAAAGAAAAGGGGAGTAGAAACTGGAGTATGACAAAGAAAATGTTAGTTTCATCATGATGAACTGGAGGGTCCAATAGGATGTCCAGGCTTCCCTAGTGGCTCAGTGGTAAACAACACGCCTACCAGTGTGGGAGATGTGGGTTGGATCCCAGGGTTTGGAAGATCCCATGGAGAAGGAAAAGGCAATCCACTCCAGCATTCTTGCCTGGGAAATCTCATGGACAGAGGAGCCTAGCGGGTTAAAGTCCATGGGGTCGCAAAAGCCGGAGACAATTTAGCGACTAAACAACAACAACGTGGGATGTCCAGTTGGAGATTACCCAAAGGAACTTGTAAGTATGGAATTTGAATTTAAGAGAGGGTCAAGGCCATAGATACTGATTCAGAATCATCTACATACAAGTGGATGTATGTAGAATTATTTTTACTGGAGTGAATGAGATCACCCAGGAATAGTATTATAGTCTTCCTGGATTGGGGGCCCTCAGATCTCTAGTAAAGATAAACCTAGAGGTTTATCATCCTCACTGAACCTCTCAGCTATAGCTTTCACCTAACAGAGAATATTTATAATAATACTTGATAGGGGAAGCATTTATTATTTTTGTGGTAGAAATTAATGTTAGCCCTGTCTTGAACATAAGAAAACTGGGTATAATGGAGACAAAAGGCATTCAAGAAATGGGAGGTTCCTTTTGAATTTGTTGATGCACATCATCTAATCTTGCAAATTAATGCTAGCACTGTTTTTAACACAAGTAAACTAGGGAACAGAGAGGGGTAGTAATTTAGGACAAGTCACAGAGCTACTTAGCTGAACTTGGAACTGAAATCAGTTTGCCTACAGAGCCTATACTTTTAATCACTATAAGACAGTTCCTCCCAAACACTGCCATCTGTTGAAATGAAATGAAATGGACTCATGTGAATATCATTGTTCCTTTCTTGGCAATTTGGAGAGCAAATGAGGAAATTCCTGAGTTCCTTATTTTTCATCTTAGTCTCTGGTCATTCTTATCACATAGGCTACAGCACAACTCATTAGAAGTCCCAAGAAAGGATACAATGTATGGGAGTTAGTTAGAGACATTCTCCAAGGAGACTTAGTAAGTAACTAGAAATTTCATTGTGTAACAAACACTATGGCTATGCTATACAGACAAATCATGCCTATATATAGATACCCTTTAGCTATGTGACTCTTAGATGCTGAAGTCTAGCTCCACAGCAGCACTTCTCAACTCTGGCAAAATTCACTGGGGAAGTTTTTTTTTTTTTTCTTTTTTTTTAAATTCTGATGCCCAGACCCCACCCCACTAATTATATAAAAATCCTCTGGGTGCCAGGCACAGGCATAAGTACTTTAAAAAAAAAGTTTCCTGGTGACTTTAAGGTGAAAACAGGTGCGCGTCAGTCACTGGGATAAACCCACATATTGTTTGACTTGCCTTATGGAGATTTACCGTAGAAACCTAAGAGATTCATAGAAAAATCATATTTATAAAACTTTACATGGGAACCTTGATAAAACCTATTAAAAAATAGTCACAACTTTATTTGCTCTAGAAGAAAGAGAAACAAATAAATACAGCATTTGATACTGAAACATTAAACATTGCTACATGATTTCATAAAAGAACCTTGTGTAGCTATGAAATTACCAACTATAAAATTATAATCCTCCATCCTCAGAGCAAATGGAATCGTAATCCTTAAGTGCAACAGTGTTGGTCCATAATGACTGTTATTAGTTTCATCTCTATACTACAAAATATTTCACTTGCACTAGTTATTAGGTCTTAGCAATGCATTCTGTCTCCATAGCTCTTTTTAACTCCATGTAATATTTATTTTATAGCCATCATCTGTGATATGACCATGACAGGTGATACTTATGGAAACACAATAAGCGTGTTTGCCATCTCTGTGTCTAGTGACTGATTTATTCGGAAGTCTCTTTCTGAACCTAAATTCCTTTGAAATTGCTATAAAATCAGATTTGCTTCGTTGCCAATTGAATAAAGATGCCTGCCCCAGTTTAAGTCACTCCTCAAACTAGCAAAATCCTTATCTTGAATATGTAAATGTCCCAGGATGTCAAGGGGACTTGGTCAGCCCAGGTTCTTCCTCTAATGATCTCTCCCACTCTTTATGTCTTTATCCTAAAGCCTACAATGCTAACCAGTGCCCTGAATTTCTGCGTGCCTCTTCTGATCTTGGGTAAGTTACATAAGTTCTCTGAACTTCAGCTCCTTGCTCTGTAAACTGTAAAATGGGCCTAGTGATGCCTAAATTACAAGGTTGTTGTGCAAATTAAGGATAATGATACAAAAGTACAGTGTCTCTGGAGAACAGACTTGTGGCTGCCAAGGGGGAGGGGGGGAGGGGAGGGATGGACTGGAAGTTTGGGATTAACAGACATAAGTGATTATATAGAGGATGAATAAACAACAAAGTCCTACCATATAGCACAAGGAACTGTATTCAATATCCTGGGATAAACCATAACGGGAAAGAATATGAAAAAGTATAATTGAACAACTTTGCTATGTGGCAGAAACTAACACAACATTGTAAATCAACTATACTTCATTAAATAATTTTCTAAAGTGCAGTGTCTAACTTATAGTAAGTATGCAATAATTTAGAGTATTTTTATCAGTCATCAATCCCTTTATTCATTTATGCAACATTTAATGAACACATTCTATGTGGTAGGCCAAGTGTTAACAAAAGACAAAAATCTTTCCCCATCATGAGACAAAAAAGAAACAAAACAAAAAAAAAGAAACAAAATATATGAGTATATATAGAGAAGATGTGAGCTGGTGATTAAATACAGTGGAGCAAAACAAATCAGGAAGAGGTGACAGTGATTGCCAGGGAGAGGGTGAAAGAACAGTTTCAAGTTTAGGGTCCCCAGGAAAGCTCAGTGATAAAGTTATATTTGAATAGAGACCTAAAGAAACTGAGGAGAGAGTGAGCCATGCTGATAGGTGGAAGAAAAACGATGCAGGCAGAGGAATAGCAAGTGCAGAAGCATCCCTTGCATTTGCAAGGAATATGGGTATGTGTGGCTAGTTGTTATGCAAAAGTATCAGCAGACAAATGGATAAGAAAGCTGTGGTACATATACACAATGGAATATTACTCAGCTATTAAAAAGAATTCATTTGAATCAGTTTTAATGAGGTGGATGAAACTGGAGCCTATTATAGAGAGTGAAGTAAGTCAGAAAGAAAAACACCAATAAAATATATTAATACATATATATGGAATTTAGAAAGATGGTAATGATGACCCTATATGCGAGACAGCAAAAGAGACACAGATGTAAAGAACAGACTTTTGAACTCTGTGGGAGAAGGCAAGGGTGGGATGATTTGAGAGAATAACATTGAAACATGTATATTATCATATGTGAAATAGGTCGCCAGTCCAGGTTTGATGCATGAGACTGGGTGCTCAGGACTGGTGCCCTGGGATAACCCTGAAGGATGGGATGAGGAGGGAGGTGGGAGGGAGGTTCAGGATGGGGAACACATGTACACCCATGGCTGATTCATGTGAATGTATGGCAAAAACCACCACAAGGTAAGGTAATTAGCCTCCAGTTAAAATTTTTAAAAAAGCATCCACAATTTATAAACAACAGGTGTAGCCTTGTTCCAAAAGATACTGAAATATGTGTTTCATGTGATTTTCATAGAATGAAGGTTTTTTTTATTGTATTATTTTTCAAGCATTAAAATATATAAAATACTATGCAAAATATGTTTACAAATATTAACTCATGAGCCACATAAAAATAGATAGCAGGCTGGAATTGGTTCATGGACCACAATTGGCTGATTCTGATCTAGGGTCTTGAAGATCACTGTGAGGCTTTCACTGGCTGAGATAGGGAATCATTGGAGAGTATTGAGTAATTGAGGTACATGGCCTGGTTTGCATGTTTAAAGGATCCCTTTGGTTGCCATGTTGAATGAGGGCAAAAGTAGCAAGGATTTTATTATATTAACTCAGGCAAAAGGTGATGGTGCTTTGTCTGAGGATGGTGGTGGAAGAAGTAGTCAGAAGTGGCCAGTTAGTGGACATATTTAAAATCTACTTTTAATATTTTTGTATCTATGTTCATAAGTGGGATTGGCCTCTACTTACTATTATTTTCATATTACTCTTGGTTTGCTTTGTGATTATGGTCTAGTAGTCTTATGAAATGAATGTGTAAGTGAGGTTTTTGTTATTTTTGTTTGTTTGCATTTACTGAAGAATTTTGCAAAACATTAGGTGTACCTCTTCCTTGAATGACTGATAAAAATTAATTATAAAACCATCTGGACCTGAGGTAAGTTTTTATTTTTGTGGAAAGACATTCACTTACAGATTCCATTTTCTTAATGCTTATGAGACAAATCAGGTCTATTTTCTACTTATTCTTGAATAAATTTGATAATGCTTCTTTTCTAGGAATTTGTCCATATGCCACTAATTTTCAAATATTTTGTTATAAAATTGTTCGTAAGATCCTATTATCATTTTAATCTATACTTTATGTGTTATGATGTCCCTTTTTTATTTTTATTATTTATGCTTTCTTTGTGCTTTCTTTCTTCTTGTTTAATTTTACCAGAAGTTTATTGATTTTAACTGTCTTTTCATGGAGTAAACATTTATCTTTGTTGATTCTTATATATATATATAAGTTACTACTTAATGCATTCCTATTTTATTCTTATTATTTCCTTCCTTCTCCTTTTTTGGGTTTCTTCTTTATTTTTTTTTTTGTCTAACTTCTTGTTTAGGACTCTTAGCTCATTAATTTTAAGAAAGTTCTTTTCACAGAAGTTTTAAGACCATCCTTGTTCCTCTCTATACTGCTTGAACTGTGTTCAGTGAGTTTTGATGTGTGATATTTTCTTCATTGTCCATAGGCATTTTCTAATTAATATTATGATTTATTCTCTAACCATGAACAATATATTTTAAAATATCTAAACCTATGACACTTAGTCACCTACATTTGTATTGATTGCATGTGTAGTCTATATGATATCACTTCTTGAAAAATTTAAGCCTGATTTATAGACTTTGTCATCATTAATAACTGAACAGATCTGAAATCTCATTTTCAGTCACCCCATTAATGAACCATCTGTTACCTTTCCAGCTTACTTAAATGATGACACCCATTCCAACAATTCTGGGACCACATCAAGACCTCTAACCCAATTACCCTACCACTTTTTAAATTGTCATCTCTCAAAATCAGGCCTTCTCTTGTTTATCCATAGTGGCTTCCACAGCCTAGCATTATGGCCTTTAACATACTCACTTTGAACTCACACATCTTTTTCTCTCTCTGACAAAACCTGAACATTGCTCAAACACAGATCTCTGGAGCTTTCACTTATGCAGCTAAAAGTGACTGGAGAAAAATAGCAATGATACTGACTACTCTTACATGAAATTTAAGGTCATAAATCTCAAATGTATACTGAATACTGCCCAAGAATAGAATTCTTCTCTATAAACCTTCTCTTCCCTACTTCAATATGTGATCAATCCTGGTGTTTATATATTGAAATTAACACTTTAGAATTAATTTATTCTTTAGAGTAACATTTTAGAGTGTTACTGGAATCCCATACCCTCTTACCTACTCAAGGACTTTTCTCTTATAATTAACCCCAGTGAGTGTCAGGGGAAAAAAAGAACCCAAAGAGAACAAGAAACCATTTTGCCAGCATTGCCTAGAGAAGAGCCAATCAAATCTTCAAACATGGCAGAATACATAGAGAAGGGAGAGCATAAGAGAGACAGACCAGGGCCTCTAGAATTTGGGGGAACTGGTCCTAGGTTTCTCTCTGTTTCAATGGCCTCATAAATAGAAGAAGAAAGAATAGAAGGAAGATGACCTCAGCCTTTTAACCTCATCCTCATCATCTAATCATATGAAAGATGTTAAAGTCAAGTTCCCTAGGTCTTTAAACAAGGCATATTGTTTAAACAAGGCATAACCACCATCACAAGGAACCAAATTAGTACCTTTGACTTTTATGAACTTAGATCAACACCTTTCTTCCTTGTGGGCAGAAGTAGAGGATCTCCATACACCTGGAGCAACAGTCCTTAAACAGGAACACTTGTTAATTATACAAATCCTAGATCCAGAACCTGACAGGGGTGGGATCTAAGTAAATGCATTTTTTAATATACAGTAATGTTTCTGATAGAGACAATTATGGTTCAGGAAACCACACTTTGAAAAAAATTATTAGACAGTATTAATATAACTGGGCAGGGAATGGCCTATTAGGAAATGAATTAAATTGTTCGAAAATTGTACAAGTGTGAGCATTTCAACTGCATAGGAAATGTTTGTCTAGAAATGATAAACATGCAATTCTTGTTAGACACAGAGGTAGAAGCACACTGGATTTAAAAGCAATAAAATATAAAGACATTTATAGTGTTACAAAACAATCATTTTAATTTTTAAAGCTTGAGTTTAAAATTCGTGATGTGTTCATTTAATTATTCATAATTCACTGTGTAGGATATTATAGAAATATAGAGACTTCCCACTCCCTCAGTAAACACCAAGAAATTCAACATCTTTGGTAAATATGGGAAAGTGAAGAATGTTCTGACCCTGAAATGTTGAATTAAAACCATATTTTCTTATCATTCCCATGTCACAGTTGCTATTAGTGTTTCATGATGTTTTCTAGTATGTTAAGATCTTATTATCCTGCCAGTTTGAATCTACTCCTGGTTCTATTGTAACATAGAATAGTTTTCTCATGCTCACCATAGTCCATTAGTTGGTTTTTAGCTTTTGCTCTTAGTGCTTTTATATTTCTAATTACTTCTTAATGGTTTAAGATCTTATTTAGTTTTACTCCAGCTTTAGAAACATATTACTTTAACTTGTGCAATTTCTGAATATTACCATGATAGTCTCAGTTAGAAAGAAAAAGCCCATACGCATTGAAATAATTATCATCCTGAAAACACAAAAGACCTGCGTTTAAGCAATGCTTTCTTCAGGTAGCAAAAAATGGCTGTAGTGATGTCTTGACCTTCCAGAAGACAGATATTCTCTCAAACCATGTCTCTATGGACTATTGGTGTTCTTTGACCTGAAACAGGGGTTTATTCACTTCAGTGGAATCATGGTGATCATGCTAATTTGCATAAAATTTGTTAGATATAATTTTCTCATTTACATGGTTTTGGAAAAGTAACAGTTATTCTTTTCATTATGAAAGTTGTACATGCTTATTGAGAAGAAGAGAAAGGTGTAATGGGAAAACTAAAAACTGAAAATCACTCTTACTAGCTATGCTCCCATTAAGACAACCAGTGTTAATATATTTGTGTTTTTCTATACAGTGTTTTTTTCTACCCATATGTATAAAGCTTTAAAAAATGGGACTACACTACATATTTTGATGCATATCCTACTCTCCTTTTAATATCATCTGAGATTTAAATTTTTCATTATTTTAAACTCAGGGCTAAAAACTTGAGTTAATCATATTCCTCAGATCACTGAGTATTTTCATCATTATGATAGATTCAAGATCCTTGTGTTATTTTATTTTTCCAATTATCATTCCTAACAGCTATTGCCTTTTCTCTTGGAGGTATATATATATTCTTATGAAATATATACTATGATTCAGTGTATGTATATGGCTTTAATTCATGTAACTTGCCTTATACTATAGAATTAATTTTCTTTCTCTTCCTTTCACTCAGTGATGTGTTTCAAAGATGTACCTGTGTTGCTATATATAAACCTAGTTCATGGCTTCTAGTATCTGCGGAGGATTTTCCAGTGTGCCCCCACTGCATTACATTTCCTTACTCCCTGAGTGATAGACATCTAGCTATCTTGCTACCATTTGGAAGTTTGTAATTGGACTTGTATAAGAGTTTCTCTAAGGCAAATACCTGGATGATGTATGGGTAAATAGGCATAAACATTTGTTAATTTCACTAACGTATGCCAGATTTCTCTCTAGAATGGCTGTACCAGATTACATTCTCACTGGCAGTTTATGACACTTCCATTTCTCCACATCTTCTGCAACAGTTGATATTATTTGCATCTCTAAATTTTGCAAATCTGATAGATAAAAAGTAACATCACATTGTTGTTTGAATTTCTACATTTCTGTTTGCTAGTGAGGTTAGCAGCAATTTACTAATTAAGAGCTAATCCACAGTAGAATGGGCTTCATAGTTAAGGCCTCATATGATTCATTGGGACCAAAGTAACCAATGTCACTAAAAAAAAACCTAAAAATGTCCTCCAGAAAATTTTCAGCATTATACTAGATGCTGTATGCAGTGAAATAAGGAAAGAAAAATAAATACAAGATATAGAAATTAGAAATGAAGAGATAAAACCAGATTGGTTCATAGATGACATCACTGTCTATGTAGAATATTATAAGGAATCTATAGAAAAGCTCCAGAAATAGTAAGGAAACATAAAATCTTTCAGGATACAGGTCAATACAAAAAATAAATTCTATCTCTATGTACAAAAATTAGACAACTAGAAAATGAAATGTACAAAGTAGTATTTATAATGGTAACAAAAAGCAAGAAATATTTATAAAATATATCTAATACTGATGTCTTGAAAACTACAAAACATGATGAAATTTGTAAGAAATAAATTTGAGGCATGCCATGTTCATGGGTCAGAAAACTCAATTGTTAAGATTTAAATTAACCCCCAATTGGTCTCTAAATTCAATACAACCTTAGTCAAAATGTATGATGTATTTTGTGTAAATCTTTAAGCAAATTCTGAAATTTGTATTGAGACATAAGGAACCAAAAATAACCAAAATAATTTTGAAAAAGGAAAAAGTTGGACTAAAAGCTATGATAATCAAGATAGCATAGTATTGGTGAAAGGAAGTGACATGTAAACCAATGAAACAGACTAGAAGTTCCAGAAATAAACCCAGACATCATGATTTTTTATGAAGTTGCCTAGGTAACTCAAGGAGGAAAATACTCTTTTGAAAAAAACATGCTGAAACAATTGGATACCCACTTAGAAAAACAATTAACTTTTACCTCACAGTGTGTGTGTGTGTGTGTGTGTGTGTGTGTGTGTGTGTGCTTAGTCACGCAGTTGTGTCTGACTCTTTGCAATCTCATGGACTGTAGCCCACCAGTATCCTCTGTTCATGGGATTCCCCCAGCAAGAATATTAGAGTAAGTAGCCATTCCCTTCTCCAGGGGATTTTCCAGACCCAGGGATCTAACCCGGGTCTCATGCATTGCAGGCAGATTCTTTACTGTCTCTGAGACACCAGGGAAGGAAGCCCTTACCTCACAATATACATAATTAAGTGAAACAGATGACAGACCTAAAAGTGAAAGCCAGAACAAAAATTTCTTGATGAATTCTGAGAAGAAAATTTTCATAGGCAACACTAGGAGTATTCCTTGGAAAGAGCACAACAAGAAAAAAAATGGACAGATTGAACTTTATCATTAAAATCATCTGGTATTGTAAAGACAGTTGAGAAGGTGAAAAGGCAAGTCACACACTGGGAGAAAATATTCATAATACACATTTCTGACAGATAATTAGTAATTGTACTACATAAAAAAGCTCTATATATCAAGAAGAAAACAAGTACTAAAAATAGATAAATTATTTGTAAACCTCAAAGAAAATATGCTGTGTTGTGCTTAGTCACTCAGTCATTATTGAGTCTTTGTGACCCCATGGACAGTAGCCCACCAGGATCCTCTGTCCCTGGGGATTCTCCAGAATCAGCTGGACACAACTGAAGTGACATAGCACAGTAAAGAGTTAGGCAGTTTAACATAAAATTAAAAATGTACTTTCTATACTGCCTAATAATTTCACCCCCATATATTCATCCAAGAAAAAAGAATATATATGTCCAAAGATTTGTTCATGAATGTTCAGAGCAGTCTTATTCAAGCTGAGAAAATGGAAACAAACCAAATGTCCACCAACAGGTAAATAAATCAATTGTGGTGCACATGTACAATGAAATACTACTCAAAAATAAAGAGATGAAAAACTGACACTTGTTACAATATGATTGAATTTCAAAAGAATTTGGATGAATGAAATAAGTCAGAACAAATTAACCAACCATTTGAATTCATTTATATGGAATCCATAACCAGTTTAAACTATGGTGAGAGAAAATAGATAAGCAGTTGCATGGGGCATTGGTTTGCAAAGTGCACTGACTTGCAAAGGAGAACCAAGCAACTTTTTTGTTCACTGGTGATGGTTCTTGTTGAGTCTCTAAGTCATGTATGACTCTTTGCGACCCCATTGACTGCAGCATGCCAGGCTACCCTGTAATTCACCATCTCCCAGAGTTTGTTCAAATGCATGTCCATTGAGTTGGTGATGTCATCCAACCATCTCATCCTTGGCCATCCCCTTCTCCTCCTGCCTTCAATCTTTCCCAGCATCAGTCTTTTACAAAAAGTCATCTCTTTGCATCAGCTGGCCAACGTATTGGAGCTTCAGCTTCAGCATCAGTCCTTCCAATGAATATTCAGGGTTTACTTCCTTTAGGATGGACTGGTTTGATCTCCTTGCAGTCCAAGGGACTCTCAAGAGTCTTCTCTAGCACCACATATCAAAACCATCAATTCTTCGGTGCTCAGCTATCTTCATGGTCCAACTCTCACATCCATACATGATTACTGGAAAAACCATAGCTTTGACTATATGTACCATTATTGGAAAAGTGGTGCTTCTGCTTTTTAATATGCTGTCTAGGTTTGTCATAGCTTTTCTTCCAAGGAGCAAGTGTCTTTTAATTTCATGGCTGCAGTCACTGTCCGCAATGATTTTGGAGCCCAGGAAAATAAAATCTGTCACCGTTTCAACTTTTTCTGCATCTATTTGTCAATAAGTCATGGGAACAGGTGCCATAACCTTAATTTTTTGAATGTCAAGTTTTGAGCCTGCTTTTTCTCCTCTTTCATCTTCATCAAGAGGCTCTTTCGTTCCTCTTCCCTTTCTTCCATTAAAGTGGTGTCATTTGCATATCTGAGGTTATTGATATTTCTCCCAGTGATCTTGATTCCAGTTGGATCTTCATCCAGCCCAGCATTTCACAGAGGTACTCTGCATAGAGGGCTTCCCTGGTGGCTCAGAAGTAAAAAAAAATGCAGGAGCTGCAAGAAAGGTGGGTTTGATCCCTGGATTAGGAAGATCCCCTGGAGGAGGGCATGGCAACCCACTCCAGTATTCTTGTCTGGAGAATCCCATGGACGGAGGAGCCTAGCAGCCTACAGCACAGGGTCGGAAACAGTCAGACATGACTAAAGCAATTTAGCATGCACATACTCTGCATAGAAGTTAAATAAGCAAGGTGACAAATGTACTTCTTTACCAATGAATTTCTTTACCAATTATGTACTTCTGTACCAATTTTGAGCCAGTTCATTGTTCCATGTTTGGTTCTAACTGTTGCTTCTTTATCTGTATACAGGTTTCTTGGGAGACAGGTAAGGCGGACTGGTATTCCCATCTCTTTAAGGATTTTCCACATAGTCAAAGGCTCTACTTTGTTGTGATCCACATAGTCAAAGACCTCAGTGTAGTCAATGAAGCAGAAGTTGATATTTTTCTGGAATTCTCTTGCTTTTTCTATGATCCAAAGATGTTGGAAATTTGATCTCTGGTTCCTCTGGCTTTTCTAAATCCAGCTTGTACATCTGGAAATTCTCAGTTCATGTACTGTTGAAGCCTAACTTGAAGGATTTTGAGCATTACCTTTCTGCTCAATGTGAAATGAGTGCAGTTGTATGGTAGTTTGAACATTCTTTGGAATTACCCTTGTTTGGGATTGGAATGAAAATTGACATTTTCCAGTCCTGTGTCCCTTGCTGACTTTTGCAAATTTGCTGATTCATTGAGTATAGCACTTTAACAGCATCATCTTTTTGGATTTGAAATAGCTCAGCTGGAATTCTATCACCTCCACTAGCTTTGTTTGTAGTAATGTTTCCTAAGGCCTACTTGACTTCACACTCCAGGATGTCTGGCTCTAGGTGAGTGATCACACCATCATGGTTATCCAGGTCATTAAGACCTTTTTTGTATAGATCACCTCTGTATTCTTACCACCTCTTCTTAATCTCTTCTGTTTCTGTTAGGTCCTTGCTGTTTCTGTCGTTTATTGTGCCCATCTTTGCATGCAATGTTCCCTTGGTATCTTTAATTTTCTTGAAGAGATCTATACTCTTCCCCATTCTATTGTTTTCCACTATTTCTTTGTATTGTTCACTTAAGAATTCTTTCTTATCTCTCCTTGCTAGTCTCT
Organism: Muntiacus reevesi; assembly: GCF_963930625.1. Classification (NCBI taxonomy): domain Eukaryota; kingdom Metazoa; phylum Chordata; class Mammalia; order Artiodactyla; family Cervidae; genus Muntiacus; species Muntiacus reevesi. The sequence goes on from NC_089271.1 coordinate 107,131,609, forward strand.
GGAACTCTGCATTCAGTTGGGCATATCTTTCTTTTTCTCCTTTGCCTTTTGCTTCTCTTCTTTTCTCAGCTATTTGTAAGGCCTCCTCAGACAACCAGGGCTTTCAGGTAGCCTAGTGGTAAAGAATCCACTTCTTAATGCAGAAGACATAGGAAATTTGGGTTCGATCCCTAGGTTGGAGAGATCCCCTGGAGGAGGGCATGGTAATCCACTCCAGTTTTCTTGTCTGGAGATTCCCATGGACAGAAGAGTCTGGAAGACTATAGGGTCCTGGAAGTCCATGGGGTCACAGAGTCAGACACGATTGAAGTGACTTAGCAAGCAGGCAGGCACTCAGACAACCACTTTGCCTTCTTGCATTTCTTTTTCTTGGGGATAGTTTTGGTCACCACCTCCTGTACATTGCTACGAACCTCCATCCATAGTTCTTTAGGCACTCTGTCTATTAAATCTAATCCCTTGAATCTATTCATCACTTCTACTGTATAATCATAAGAGATTTGATTTAGGTCATACCTGAGTGGTCTAGTGGTTTTCTCTACTTTTTCAATTTAAGCCTGAATTTTGCAAAAAGAGCTTATGATCTGAGCCACAGTCAGTTCCATGTATTGTTTTTGCTGCCTGTATAGAGGTTCTGCATCTTCAACTGCAAATAATATAAACAATCACTGGTGGTAATATGTATCTAAATTGTGATGATAGTTACTCAAATAAATAAATTATACCTTGATAAAATTGACAAAAATATAATGTGAATTAGTTTGGCTATAGAACAGTATGAAAGGCAAATTATCACTACAATAAGATTCTGAGTTGGGGAAAAGATGTCTTATGTACAGCCCAAAGGTCTAGAATTATTTAAAATATTTTATCAGATTGATGAATGAGGTAAACTAGGCATTTTATAGGATAGAAACACAGTAGATTTTTGTTGTTGTTCAGTCACTAAAGTTTTGTTTGACTCTTTGCGACCCCAAGGATTGCATACACCAGGTTTCCTGTTATTCACTGTCTCCTGGATTTCCCTCACATTCTTGTTGCTCGGTGGTAAAGAATCCACCTGCAATGCAGGAGACACAGGAGACAGAAGTTTGATCCCTGGGTCAGGAAGATCCTTGAGGAGGAAATGGCAACCCATTCCAGTATTCTTGCTTGAAAAACCCCATGGACAGAGGATCCTGGTAGGCTACAGTTCAAAGAGTTGCAAAGAGTCAGACAGGACTGAGCATACAGTAGATTTTAGGGAAGAAAGAAATCTTAAATGCAAAGGAAGTTTAAAATTGTGTATGTGTGTGCACTTATGTATGTGCATAGTTGTGTATATTTCCAGAAGTAGAGTGGACTTGTAAATTACTGATGTGGTTATTAAATTAGGTAAAGGATGTTTCAGTGATTATACTGTAAGCTGAGTGAAAGAAATATATGACAACAGCTACAACCGATGAATAATATTGGGACTTCTTGATAAGCAATGGTGAAATATATGCATATTAGAAATAACAGAGAGAAAAACACATTCTAATGTCGTGTTTAGACATATAGACAGGCTTGATCTCTGCAACAGTGTAATTTTTCTATATAATCAAGAGAGCAAAAATATGATTCATGTCAGAGACTGAAAAGTTCAAACATGGTGTCTGTCATCAGTGATGCCAAATAGTGTATAAATATACTATTAAGTAGGGCAATCCACAAATGTCTCTATGTTTAACAATTCTCTTTTCCTGTTAAGGGACTTAAGATAAGATCCTGAAATAGGCTTTTGTAAAGAATATGACCAGTAAGTTGAGAGAGTGTAAGAGCCCTGCCACCTCTAAGCAGAAAAATACATTGTGAGGATTCTCTCCTCAAAGAGAGAACATGTTTTGGTAATCAAAAAAAAGAAAAGAAAAGAAAAGAAAACAACAGCTCATTGACCACTAATGTATATAATACAATTTATACTTAGGATGCCTTTGTAAATAGCATAACATGAAATCTATGGTCATGAATATTTCCTGTACTTAAATGAAACTTCCTTATTTTATTAATGCACTCTTTATTGGCTAGCTGTTTTATGTTTTTAATTTTGGGATCATTTTTCTTGATTCTCTCTTCTCTTGTCCTGTCTCTACCACCCCGAGTAGCCAAGATTAAACCCCAGCGCATATCCTACTTTTTTCTCCAAGTATATATAACAAGGTATCTTTGTTAATTATACAGAGAAGGAGGTGGTTGTTAATAATCTTCTTATAAAAATTGATTGTACACAACTTGAGACTTTTCTTTTTGCTTAAAAGGACACCATGCAGTCTTCCCAATTCACCACTCAATAAAGCCCTAATTTGGTTCTTTTTATGGTTTTATGATAATCTATAGGGTGGATGGAACTTTCCTGGTGACTCAGTGGTGAAGAATTTCCCTGCCAGTGTAGGAGATAAGGGTTCAATCCCTGGGTTGGGAAGATCCCTTGGAGAAGGAAATGGCTACCCATTCCAGTATTCTTACCTGGGAAATCCCATTGACAGAGAAGACTGGAGGGCTACAGTCCACAGGGTTTCAAAGAGTTGGACATGATTTAGACTCAACAACAACAACATAGAGTGAATGAATCCTAATTTAATGAACCATTTTCTTATTGCTGGGGATTTACTTTTACTAAGCACACACATGTACACATCCTTATAAACTGGGAGTTTTCTGTCTGTGGTGCAGAATTGCCATGGGTGGAATTAATGATTCAAAGGGAACATACAGAAAAACAAACAAGCAAATACACCAAAAAAAAAAAAATAGCCAAACCAAACCAAACAAAAACAAACAGATAGATACGGAGAACAGAGTAGTAGTTATGAGAGGAGAAGGGGCAAAGGGTAGGTGAAATGGGTAAAGAGAAATCAACTGTGTAGTGATGGATGGAAACTAAATTTTTGGTGGTGAGCACTCTGTTGGGTATGCAGAAGTAGAAATATAAGTTTGTACACATGAAACTTATATGTTTTTATAAACCAATGTTAAATAAATAAAAAATAAATTTGAAAAACTTGAGAGATATGAAATTTATTTCCCAGAAGACTATAATAATCCACAGGTTAACAGCAATGTCTGAGAGTACTATTATTCTTGAAGCCCACAATCAATAGATGTTAGTGTTGTTTAAATTTTTGCCAGTCTGATCTGAATAAGTGATATTTCATTGTTATTATTATTATTTTGCCTTTTCCTAACTGAGTTTGAACACTATTTAATCCATTTTCAGCAATTTGGGTTTCCTCTTTTCTAAATGGCCTATTTATTTCTGCATATTTTTTAGCTGGATTCTTTATCTCCTTGTTAATTTGCAAGAACTCTTTATATATTATAGCTATAAGCCTTCTTTCTGACCTCTGTGTGGCAATCCTCTGTTTTGCAAATTGATTGTTTATCTATTGACTTTATAATTTCACATTACATTTATGAAATGTATATAACATATAAGCCTTCTTTTCCTTTGATGGCTTCTGAGTTTATAGTTGCACTTTTCTCCTCTCACAGGCCCAAGGCAGGAGTAATCAGGCCACTGTTCATCTTCTTTGGGGACTGTTGAGGACCAGGTAGATGAAGCATACTAATGTGCGGGTGGCAAGTGACATTAGCCTTCTCCAGGCATTTCATAGAGCTCTGCAGTATACACTCACCCCCCAAATCCCTCTGCATTATAACTTTCATCCCAAATCTCATATACTTGTCTTTGGGAACTTTCCCAGTCCCAGAAGAAGAAAGTCCTGCATTAGTTCTCTCTTCCCACATTACTCAAAAACATTTGACCCTAGAGGCCAATATTGACAGGAGAGGCAGATACAATTACCAGGCTCCTTTCTTCTCTAGCATTTTCTAGTTCTGCTTTCCATATGACTGGATACTATTTTTAAAAATATTAACCAATGTGGGGGCTTCCTTTGTAACCAATGTGGTGACCTGAGTGGGAGGGAAATCCAAAAAAAAGGGAGATATATGTATACATACAGCTGATTCACTTTGTTATGCAGCTGAAACTAACACAACCTCGTAAAGCAACTATAGTCCAATAAAAATTAATTAACAAATAAAAAATAGTAACCAATGTGAATTCTTGCTTTTCCCACTCTCATGCTTTATTCTATCAATTTGAAACACTAGGTAATTTCTTTATTATTCAGAGAAGGGATGTGACAGCATAAATGAAAAGAATTATTTTCTAAGGTTTTGAAACTCAAAACCCTCTACCCTTTGGATAATGAATTTTGAAAAAAAAAAAAAAAGCTCATAAGAGAATGACAGCATTACTCTCTAGGATAAAATAGTAGATTGAAGGCTAGGGGAAAGGGGAGAATCATGTGGGCAAGAAGAAAGAGTGGATGCTATTGGGTCCCCAGGAGAGGGGCCAGTACCAATAGTAGGCAAGTTGCACTAGAACAGGTTTGTGAGATATGAGGACAGGATCAACTCTGGCCCTGAGGCCAGGGGTTAAAACAGGGAAGTGGCAGACTGAAGTAGAACTAGCTATGTGGCTTGCTTGGAAAATTAAGCCTTAGATGCATGGATTTTCCTTCTCTCAAGTGTGATGCAAAGGCAACCCAGTACTTTCTATATACCCCTACATGGGAGGAATGTAGAAGACAGAGAGATCCAAGGGGAACACTAGGTAATGAATGGTGAATATGGCCCTGGTGACCCGCAGGCTCCCTTCAACTGCACACAGGATGGGCTGATGAGGCAAACGTCATGGTGGACATATGAAATAGAAGACAAAATGAGTCTCAGACACTTTGACACATGTAGCTTCCTTCAGAATTCAGGAACAGCTGCAAGGAAGGAAAGGAATCCTGAATTGACTCACAGTAATTTTTGCTATTGTGGAGACTGAAATTTTGAAATTAAAAATTGACTTTTTAGAAAATGCGGTTAAAGCCTTGTTTGTGGACTGAAGTGAAGTTGCATCTAGAATGTCATACTTTGATTTTGTGTAATTACATCTACACCTTGCAGGTTTTCAGATATTAGATATATATGGTGACACCTTTGGCTCCTCAATTTTCTAATCCTTATCAATTTATGTGACCCTTTTTCATCGTCTCTGCATACTATATGCAGCCTTTCTAGAATTTTTATCTTTTCAATGCATTCTCTCCATGTATCATTAAATTATTCAGGAAAATTTCCTCTGGGATAAATGTCTTACTTGAATCCAATCAATTGTTCTAAGTATGTGCAACCTTGGAAGCGGTAATATAAAAATCATGAAAAATAATGCAAATCTACTAGGAGAGAAAATCTGATAATTAATAGCAGGCCTCTTTAAAGGGCTTTCAGAGAATCTGGTTATATATCACTAACTGCATAGAGAGATCAGTGCAAAGGAAACTTCTAAATGTTGTGTTATAGTCCCTTTTCTTAAGGACAGAGCTTAAGGGAAAAAAAAAAAAAAATTCAGTCAAGCCTGTCAAAACCAGAGAAAGTTATTAGTCACTTATAACAGTAATGATTTTCCTATTCTATGAACTCCCGAATTTCACCTATAAAACCTCTACTATGGGGACTTTCTGCTGGTCCAGTGGCTGAGACTCCAAGCTCCCAATGCAGGTGCCTGGGTTCAACCCCTGATCAGGGAACTAGATTCCACATGGAACAACTAAAAATCCTGTATGCCACAACAAAGATCAAAGATCCCACATGCTGCAAATAAGACCTGGTGTGGTCAAATAAAATCAATTGATTAAAAATTAAAAGAAACCTCTACTATGTATTTTTTTCACAGTCCTTCTTAAAATAATTTAGCGTAATTTTTTACTTTTTTGACTGTGCTGAGTCTTCACTGCTGTGTTGGCTTTCCTCTAGTTGTGGTAAGGAGGGGCTACTCTCTAGTTGTGGTGTGCAGGCTTCTCATTGTGATGGCTTCTCTTGTTGTGGAGCACAGGCTTTAGGGCATGTGGGCTTCAGTAGTTGCAGCTCCCTGGTTCTAGACCACAGGTTCAGTAGTTGTGGTGCCCTGGCTTAGTTGCTTCGCAGCCTGTGGAATCTTTCCAACCCAGGGATTGAACCCGTGTCTCCTGCATTGGTAGGTGGATTCTTTACCACTGAGCCACCAGGGAAGCCCTTTTCACAGTTCTTAAAGTTATTAAACTGGTGGGTGCCTCATCTCAGGCCACATGTATTTTCACTGGACACGGTTAATATAATATAATATCAGCTTCATGATGCCCTCAGAGAAATATTTCAATACAGCACAAGCTGAAATGAAAACACAACTAAAGTATAAATGAAATAATATGTGAAATTTTGAGGTTAACTGAGAAACAGTACAGAGGGATAAGTACCACTACATCATGTATAAAGATGAAAAGCCCCACAAAATAACACAGAAGCAAAAAGCTTTAACCCAACGATCCCTGTGTTTTTCAAACAAAGGACTCAAAAATTTATGTTTCTATATTATCAAAATTAAGCTTAATTAAATGCCTTTGGGGAAAAAAAAGAAATAAGAATTAACTGATTGGATTCATTTTCAAAAGCATTTGATTCACCTATATCCCTACTCTCACACAGAATTTTCTTCACTTTTACAAATGGAATATTCCAAGTCAAATTCTGTATTTCTGAAAGTGGCAAAACTTTCACATAAATCCTGATTCACACTCCCAATGGTCTCCTATTACAACCATAATTAACAGATATTATGCAGCTGGCATGTGTAACCTGCAGATGTTAATGCTTATACTAATGATGTCAGCAATTTTCCTGTTAATTTGTATTTTACTAGAGCAGTTAAATGACCTAAATATCTGCCACCCTTTCACACAAGTTTCGTTCTGCATATTAACATGTAGCAGGCGGGAAGAGAAGGTTGCCTGCCTGCAAAGGATTTGCCAAATAACTAAACATGTCTGCCACAGAGGAGCCTGGGCCTGGAGCACCCCCCAGATGAATATATCAATCCCAAGCCCTGCAACCTTCACAGGAGGATGTAGACATTATTTAGTGCAAGTCCATCTCAAAAAGGATATTGTTATGTTTCTATTTTTTCAAACATCTCCGTGTTTCTTCGAAAAGACCCAGAACATAAAACTAACACTTAATATTCAGGCACAGCCACATCCCCCATGAGCTCTGATTGTATGTTCTCAAAAACTTGGGCAAATGCTTTTGTTATGACACCTTTGCTAAGCTGCAATGAATTCAAGCATTTTAATAGGGAAAAACTGCCACATAGCATTATAGTACAGGGACTCCCATAACATTTTGCTTGCCATCTTAGGAATGAGCAATGTTTTGGCTGTGTGGATGCATATGCAGAATCTTTTTTTTTTCTTTTAAGAAAAGACTTTAAATTGGTTCAACAACTGGTTATCTTGAACACTGGTTATCCTGAAATTCAAGCAGCTCCTTCTAACTAGGTTTTGGGACATCATGGGACACTTTATAACTTTTCATTAGGGTTCTTGGCAGAATGGAGTCTAGAAGTCAACCATACTCAAGTCCTTCCAAGGAAATACAGTCATATACAAAGGTTGGACATCCATAATAATAATGAACTGGCCAGGGGCCATAATGCAGGGTCACCTTACACTGAGTAGTCAAGTGATGTTTGCAGATCTCCACCGTATATGCCTTTATTGTGCCAAACAATCAGAGCTTGTGTAATGTCTCTGTCCAATGAATATTATCCTAAATTCCCAACATCTAGTAAAAATGTGCCAAGGACATTTGAGAAAATTTCCCAATATAGATTCAAATTTGTGGATGGTGCTTCTCCCACCCCTCACTGCCATTTTCAGTGTTCCCTCTTACCTTTCCATAAGAAATTGATTTATTGCCCAATTCAGAGAAGCATTATGTTCAGGAAATAGCCATTATTTCTCTTCACAAAAGTGAGAACCATCCTAAGGATCCAGTTCCAGTTACAGAAGTGAATGATATCCAGCCCTGGTTTGCTTTGGTGGAAATTCATTACTGGGTGGCTGAAAATAGCAAATGGTTAGAGCCAGAGACTACTAAAGAAGCATGGAAGGCTATGTAGCTATTAAAAAGAGGGAAAGAAGAAAAAAGGAAAGCTGATTACATACTGAGGACTCAATTATAGTGGCTGGCATAAGGTAGGCAACTGAGAAAGACTGATTAAGTAAGGAACAAAAGCAGGGAGACAATGAGTGATGTTTCTTGCTCCCAGTGAGTAACTGCCCTCAACTTGATCAGTCTTCAGTGTGGAGTAAAGGAGAAAATACTGGCAAATTCTGCCAAAAATATGTGCATTCTTAAATATTTATTTGTTTATTTGGCTGTATTGGGTCTTACTGGGGCTCAGTAGCTGTAGCACATGGGCTCTGTGGTTGAACCATAAATATTTGCATGTTAAACTGTAACATTGACAAGGGACTCTCAAACTTTGAGTCTGTTTTCTCATATGTAAATTGAGACAAGATGATAATGAATGAATTGCCTAGCTCCCCTGCATTCATACATGCACAGATGTGTGTGTATAGGTGTGCAGGCAAACATTTAGGGACAAAATGACATCATGTGTACACCTGCCTTGTAAACTATGTCATATAAAAGTGCTACATTTCTTACATACTTTCAACATTCTTTCTTCCAGGGTTGATTGAAATCAAGTCTCACTCAGCCCAGTTCTTTCTGGTTCATATATTTTATGACAATACCTAGTGCTAAGACATCCTGCCTTTTTATATGAAGAGGTTAAAGATGAGTAAGAAATATGTCAAGCTGAAATACTTTTCCACAGTTCCAATGAGGTGATAAGGTTAAAAATATAATTCATACATTAAATGAATCGGGTGGGTCAATAACATTATACAGTAAGCTTTAGAATGACAAAAGGAAAATCTAAATCTATGGCAGCCTAGAATATTATCAGGTGTGTTAGGATCATGCCCTAAGAAGTCAATTATTTTCTAACAGCCTTGAAATATGGGTCTTTCCTCTTTTAAACTCTTGTTAAGGATGTGATGATGGGAGCTGCTGGGTAGAGCAGAATTCTTAGTATGGTTGCAAAAAAGAAAAAACAATAAGTAATATCTTCAAGCTCAAAGGATTGTGCTAGGACTTGCTTCAGATGGATTTTAATCTTTCTCCTGAATTTGAAAAAAATATGTAAACATAGCATGTTTACTTGGAAATAGTATGGTGATTTTAGAAAAATGAAATAATAGTTAACTGTCCAAACTGAGAAAGTTTTTGATTTTTAAATATTAATAATGCACTGTTAGCTATCATTTGAGAAAGAGAAGTACTATATATCATACATCAACTGGTCTATACATATGTATATATTGTTTCAGTGTAAAAAATATTTTTCTAGTAAAATTCTACTATATCTAAGTTTTCAAATTTATTGACATGTTGCTGTTTCAAGTATTCTCTTATATTTTAAATCTCTACACTATTTGTTACATTCCCTTTTAAATTCTAATTCTTTTATTTCTGCCAACTCTACTATTTGTTTCCTGGAGCAATCTTTCTCAGATGTTTATTCATTTTCGAAAGAATAACCTATGGGTTTGCTGATTTATTGATCTAACCAGAAAATTCTTTTTTTATTTAATTTGTTTTATTTATTTAATTTTATTTATTTTTTTATTTAATTAATTTCTGTTTGTACTGTTCCATCCTTCAGTTTTCTTTACTTTGACTTTATTCTTTTTCTACATTTGTGAGTTGAACACATCACATGAATTCTCAGCCTTATTTTTTTTTTAATTTTTTTTATTAGTTGGAGGCTAATTACTTCACAACATTTTCAGCCTTATTTTATATATAACACTTTATAGCTAAAATTTTCCATCAATATACCAATTTAGCAGCATTGTTCATCTTTGAAATGATGTTATTCTTGTCATTTAATCATCACTAAGTCATAATTTCCATTAGGTTTTTTTATTGACTCATGAGTTAATGAAAGGTGAAATTTTCATTATGAAACATGTGAGACAGTGGTGATGTTGGCTCTCATATTGCTATTTATTTTGGTTTATTTAATGCTGTAATCATGAAATTTGATCTGCATGATACAAATTCTTTAGTAAGTTTTTGGACTTCTTTTGCAGCCTAGTCCATGGTAAGTTGGGGGGTAAATATTCCATGTGTACTTAAAATAGATGTGTCTTCTATTTGTTGGGTGAGATGCTCTACACTGTCCATTAATCAAGCTTCTTTTCTGAGTTGGTCAAATTTTCTATATTCATATTACTTTTTCCATTTTATTTATTTATGCTATACTTGTTCTTTTTCAACAAATTACTCTCCAGTTCATTCATTATGACTTTTAGATTCCGGTTTACTATTTCCTCATTTTAAACATACTTATTTTATATTCTTTTACAGATTATTCTATTACCTGCATTTCTTGGTTTGCTAAATCTGTTGTTTTGTTTGAAATTAGCTGGCTCTTGTTCATGGTGGCTAATTTTGTTTTGTGCTTTGTATTTCTTTTTTTTTTATGTGGCTAATCCCCAGTTTAAAGTTGCTTTATACTTTTTTGTTATTCCTCATTGAGTATTATGTTCCTTGGGTTGAAAATATGCCCTTACAAAAGTGGTTTTGTATCTCCATTTAGAGAGACTCCCATGCAGACTTTAATGGCCCCTGCCCCATTTTTATTTTAAGAGCTTGTAGGATTTAGCACACAAGCATTATGAATCCATGCCTGTACATGGCACACATTTGGGATTTCTCATGGGTGATTTTTCTATTTCACTTCCACACAATATGAGCAAACAGAAGTTGAGTTTACTTGCTACTTTCAAGGTCAGTCAGTAAAATTTCTTTTAATTATTTATTTTAATTGGAGGCTAATTACTTTACAATATTGTGGTGGTTTTTGCCATACATTGACGTGAATCAGCCACGGGTGTATATACAACCCCTGGTCTGAACCCCCACCCACTTCTTTCCCCATCAATCCCTCTGGGTTGTCCCAGTGCACCAGCTGTGAGTGTCCTGTTTCATGCATCAAACTTGAACTGGTCATCTATTTCACACATGGTAATATATATGTTTCAATGCTATTCTCTCATATCATTATTGATAAGTATGATTCCGTGGCCATTAACTTTGTTTTGGGTTCGAGTTTATACACAAATTCTGTGTTTCCTGCTTAAAGAAGATCCTTTAGCATTTGTTGGAGAGCTGGTTTGGTGGTGCTGAAAGCTCTCAGCTTTTGTTTGTCTGTAAAACTTTTAACTTATCCTTCATATTTGAATGAGATCCTTGCTGGGTACAGTAATCTGGGCTCTAGGTTATTTTCTTTCATCACTTTAAGTATGTTCTGCCATTTCCTTCTGACCTGAAGAGTTTCTATTGAAAGATCAGCTATTCTCCTTATGGGAATCCTCTTGTGTGTTATTTGTTGTTTTTCCCTTGCTGCTTTTAATATTTGCTCTTTGTGTTTGAACTTTTTTAATTTGATTAATATGTGTCTTGGGGTGTTTTGCCTTGGGTTCATCCTGTTTGGGACTCTCTCGGTTTCTTGGACTTGGGTGACTATTTTCTTCCCCTTTTAGGGACGTTTTCAACTATTATCTCCTCAAGTATTTTCTCATGGTTTTTCTTTCTGTCTTATTCTTCTGGGATTCCTATGATTTGAATGTTGGGGCATTTAACATTGTCCCAGAGGCCTCTGAGGCTGTCCTCATTTCTTTTAATTCTTTTTTCCACTCTGTTTCCTTTATTTCTACCATTCTATCTTCTACCTCACTTATCTTTTCTTCTGCCTCCATTATTCTACTGTTGGTTCCCTCCAGAGTGGTTTTGATCTCATTTATTGCATTATTCATTATATATTGACTCTTTTTTATTTCTCCTAGTTCCTTGTTAAACCTTTCTTGCATCTTCTCAATCCTTGTCTCCCAGGCTATTTATCTGTAACTTCAGTTTGTTTTCAAGATTTTGGATCATTTTCATTATCATTATTCGGAATTCTTTATCAGGTAGATTCCCTATCTCTTCCTCTTTTGTTTGGTTTGGCGAGCATTTATACTGTTCCTTTATCTGCTGGGTATTTCTCTGCCTTTTCATCTTATTTATATTGCTGTGTTTGGGGTGGCCTTTCTGTATCCTGGCAGTTTGTGGTTCCTCTTTATTGTGGAGGTTCCTCACTGTGGGTTGGGTTGGACGGGTGGCTTGTCAAGGTTTCCTGGTTAGGGAAGCTTGTGTCGGTGTTCTGGTGGGTGGAGCTGGATTTCGTCTCTCTGGAGTGCAATGAATTGTCCAGTTATAAGTTTTGAGATGTCAGTGGGTTTGGTGTGACTTTGGGCCGCCTGTATGTTGAAGCTCAGGGCTATGTTCCTGTGTTACTGGAGAATTTGCATGGTATGTCTTGCTCTGAAGCTTGTTGGCCCTTGGGTGGTGCTTGGTTTCAGTGTAGGTATGGAGGCGTTTGATGAGCTTCTATCAATTAATGTTCCCTGGAGTCAGGGGCTCTCTGGTGTTCTCAGGATTTGGACTTAAGCCTCCTGCCTCTGGTTTTCAGTCTTATTCTTACAGTAGCCTCAAGACTTCTCCATCTATACAGCACCAACAATAAAACATCTAGGCTAATGATGAAAAGGGTCTCCACAGTGAGGCACACCTAGAGAGGTACACAGAGTTACATGGAGAAGAGAAGAGGGAGGAGGGAGATAGAGGTGACTAGGAGGAGAAGAGGAGAAAACAAAAGGGGAGAGAGCAAGCTAGCTAGTAATTACTTCCCTGTGTGCTCTCCACAGTCTGGATCCCTCAGAGATGTTCATGGAGTTACACAGAGAAGAGAAGAGGGAGGAAGGAGACAGAGGTGGCCAGGAGGATAAAAGGAGGAATCAAAAGGAGAGAGACAGATCCAGCCAGTTAGATTCTCAAAAATACAATATTAAAAAACAACAACAACAAAAAACAAAGTCACAAAAATTATAGAATATATATATATATATATATATATATATATATATATATATATATATATGAAGTTTGCTTTAAAAATAAGGTCTTTTTTTGGCAAGGTAATTGTAGGTTACAAAAATGAAAATTAATGGAGTAATAGGGGATTTAAAAATGACTTTTTAATTTAAAAATGATAATAGTAAAAATATATCTAGGACTTTCTCTGGATCTCTTGGGGTCTGTGTGGGGTCAGTTAATTTTCAGATGGTTCCTTGGTCCAGCTTGTACTTCTCAAGGTCTATAGGCCCCTTCCTGTGTAGTCAGTGCTAACTACTGGGCTTTAATCTATTGCACCTATCACTTCCAAAGCAGTTCTCTCTGTTTATTTTAGCTTCTTCTGTTTGCTGGTCTCTTCAGTGTCTGATTTCTGCCCTGATACAACAGGGGCTGTGATGGTCACTTTTTTAGGCTCACTTGTTCAGTCGTGCTGTGGGGAGGGAGGAACACTGCAAACAAATCTCACTGGTGTGTGTGGGGAGTGCTCGCAGTGATTCAGCTGCACTGGGTTTGCCCCCGCTCAAGGCGTGTGTTCTTTCCCAGCCTACACTGCTTAGTCTCTAGGTTGCTCTGCTGGGAACTGTCTGATGCAGGCCCTGGTTTGCATGCAGTCCCCAGGTCTAATCCGCTCAGATTCAGGTTCTTGGGTACTCCACAAAGGTGCAGACTTGGTTGGGCCTGCGTTTTGTGCCCGTCCCATGTCCAAGCAGCTCAGGTGACCAGGTGCTTGGTGAGCATGGTTGCTGCGACTTATCACGCTCCCCATCCCAGCCACTCAGTTTTCTGGGTGTACAACGGGCATGCCTTCTCAGGTGTGCTGTATGTCTCTTCTGGGGAGCTGATCTCTGTCTGCAACACTCCCAGTGGATGTCAACCATTCAGAATCCCAAGAAGTCTTGGTCAGCAATGAAGCCTGCTTGCAGTTTGGTATAGGATGCCTCTCTGGGGCCACGATTGCCCACTTCCGGCTCTGGCTGCCCTTGCCTGCCTGCCTCTGGCAGGGGATGGGCCGGTCCACAGCTGGCTAGCTCTGCTCAGTTCTTTGTTCTGTGAGCGAGCCTGGCAGTGTCTTAGGTTAGGGCTTTTCATGGGATAGCCATCCCACAGTCTGGGTTGCCATCTCAAGTTAGTTCCCTCAGATTGCCCTTGGGGTATTCAGGCCCAGTCCTTACCCTAAGCACTGCAGCCCACGCCTCCCTGTCCAGCCCCAGCTTGCTAGTGGGGGATGTGAGCGTCTGGGCTGCTATTCTGCTGTGGGTTGCTGTTAGGCACGTAATCTATGGTTTTTAATTATTTATTTTTCCTCCTGGTTATTTTACCCTCTGAGATTGCAAGGCTCGCCACAGACCCGCTGGAGAGAATGTTTCCTGGTGTTTGGAAACTTCTCTCTATTTTAAGTCTCCCTTTCCGGGACGGATCTCCATCACTACCTCTTTTGCCTCTCATTTTATCTTTTATATTTTGTCCTACCTCCTTTCAAAGAAAATGGGCTGCCTTACTGAGTGCCTGATGTCCTCTGCCAGCATTCCAAAGTTGTTTTGTGGAATTTGCTCGGTGGTAAAATGTTCTTTGAATGAATTTGTGGGGGAGAAAGTGGTCTCCTCATCCTATTCCTCCCCCATCTTAGGACCGCCCCTAATAGCATAATGTCTTGATGACTGTAGCTTTATAGTATAGTCTGAGGTCAGGCAGGTTGATTCCTCCAATTCCATTTTTCTTTCTCAGGATTGCTTGTTTATTTGAGGATTTTTGTGTTTCCATACAAATTGTGACTCTAAACATGGACATCACCAGATAGTCAATCCCAAAATCAGACTGATTATATTCTTTGAAGCCAAAGATGGAGAAGCTCTATACAGTCAGCAAAAACAAGACTGGAAGGTGACTGTGGCTCAGATGATGAAATCCTTATTGCCAAATTCAGACATAAATTGAATAAAGTAGGAAAAACCACTAGACCATCCAGGTATGACCTAAATAAAATCCCTAATGATTATACAGTAGAAGTGAGAAATAGATTTAAGGGACTAGATCTGATAGACAGAGTGCCTGATGAACTATGGACAGAGGTTCATGACATTGTACAGGAGACAGGGAGCAAGATCATCCCCAAGGAAAAGAAACACAAAAAAGCAAACGGCTGTCTGAGGAGGCCTTACAAATAGTTGTGAAAAGAAGTGAAGTGAAAAGCAAAGGAGAAAAGGAAAGATATGCACATTTGAAGGCAGAGTTCCATAGAATAGCAAGGAGAGATAAGAAAACCTTCCTCAGGAATAAATGAAAATAAATAGAGGAAAACAACAGAATGGGATAAACTAGAAATCTCTTCAAAAAAAATTAGAGATACCAAGGGAACATTTCATGCAAAGATGGATTTGATAAAGGAGAGAAATGTTATGGGCCTAACAGAAGCAGAAGATATTAAGAAGTGGTGGCGAGAATACACAGAAGAACTATACAAAGAAGATCTTCATGACCCAGACAATCACAATGGTGTGATCACTCATCTAGAGCCAGACATCCTGGAGTGCAAAATCCAGTGGGCCTTAGGAATCATAACTATGAACAAAGCTAGTGGAGATGATGGAATTCCAGTTGAACTCTTTCAAATCCTGAAAGATGATGCTGTGAAAGTGTTGCGCTCAAAATGCCAGCAAATTTGGAAAACTCAGCAGTGGCCACAGGACTGGAAAAGGTCAATTTGAATTCCAATCCCAAAGAAAGACAATGCCAAAGAACGTTCAAGCTACCGCACAATTGCACTCATCTCACATGCTACTAAAGCAATGCTCCAAATTCTCCAAGCCAGGCTTCAACAGTACATGAATCATGAAATTCTGGATGTGCAAGCTGGTTTTAGAAAAGTCAGAGGAACCAGAGATCAAATTGCCAACATCACTGAAAAAGCAAGAGAGTTCCAAAAAAAACATCTATTTCTGCTTTATTGACTATGCCAAAGCCTTTGACTGTGTGGATCACAATAAACTGTAGAAAATTCTGAAAGAGATGGGAATAACAGACCACCTGACCTGCCTCCTGAGAAATCTGTATGCAGGTCAGGAAGCAACAGTTAGAACTGGACATGGAACAACAGACTGGTTCCAAATAGGAAAAGGAGTATGTCAAGGCAGTATATTGTCACCCTGCTTATTTAACTTATATGCAAACTACATCATGAGAAACGCTGGGCTGGATAAAGCACAAGCTTGAGTCAAGATTTTTGGGAGAAATATTGATAACCTCGGATATGCTGATGCCACCACCCTTATGGCAGAAAGTGAAGAAAAATAAAGAGACTCTTGATGAAAGTGAAAGAGGAGAGAGAAAAAGTTGGCTTAAAGTTCATCTTTCAGAAAACTAAGATTATGGCATCTGGTCCCATCACTTCATTGCAAATAGATGGAGAAACAATGGAAACAATGGCAGACTTTATTTTTGATGGTTCCAAAATCACTCCAGATGGTGACTGCAGACATGAAATTAAAACACGCTTGCTCCTTGGAAGGAAAGTTATGCCTAACCTAGACAGCATATTAAAAGGCAGAGACATTACTTTGCCAACAAAGGTCCATCTAGTCAAGGCTTTGGTTTTTCCAGTAGTCATGTATGGATGTGAGAATTGAACTATTAAAAAAGCTGAGTGCTGAAGAATTGATGCTTTTGAACTGTGGTGTTGGAGAAGACTCTTGCGAGTCCTTTGGACTGCAAGGAGATCCAATAAATCCATCCTAAAGGAAATCAGGCCTGAATATTCATTGGAAGGACTGATGTTGTAGCTGGAACTCCAATACTTTGACCACTTGATGCAAAGAGCTGACTCACTGGAAAAGACCCTGATGCTGGGAAAGATTGCAGGTGGTAGGAGAAGGTGAAGACAGAGGATGAGATGGTTGGATGGCATCACTGACTCAATGGGCATTAGTTTGTGTAACCTCTGGGAGTTGGTGTTGGACAGGGAAGCCTGGCATGCTGCAGTCTATGGGATCACAAAGAGTCGGACATGACGGAGCGACTGAAGTGAACTGAACAAATTTTGAAATTGTTTGTTATGGTTCTGTGAAAAATACCTTTGGTAGCTTAAAAGGGATTGCATTGAATCTGTAGATTGCTTTGGGTAGTATAGTCGTTTTCACTATGTTGATTCTTCCAATCCATGAACATGGTGTATTTCTCCATCTATTTGTGTCATCTTTGATTTCTTTTGTCAGTGTTTTATAGTTCTCTATATATAGGTTTTTTGACCCTTTAGGTAAATTTATTCCTAAGTATTTTATTCTTTTCGTTACAATGGTAAATGGAATTGTTTCCTTAATTTCTCTTTATGTTTTCTCTTTGTATAGGAATGCAAGGGATTTTCGTTTGTTGATTTTACATCCTGCAAATTTACTATATTCATTGATTAGCTCTAGTAATTTTCTGGTGATGTCTTCAGGGTTTCCTATGTAGAGGATCATGTCATCTGCAAACAGTGAGAGTTTTACTTCTTCTTTTCCAATCTGGATTCCTTTTATTTCTTTTTATTCTTTGATTGCTGTGGCTAAAACTTTCAAAACTATGTTGAATAGTAGTGGTGAGAGTAGGCACTATTGTTCCTGACTTTAGGGGAAATGATTTCAATTTGTTGTCATTGAGGATAATGTTTGCTGTGGGTTTATCATATATGGCTTTTATAATATTGAGGTAGGTTCCTTCTATGCCTGCTTTCAGGAGAGGTTTTTAATCATAAGTGGATGTTGAATTTTGTCAAAGGCTTTCTCTGTATCTGTTGAGATAATCATATGGTTTTTACCTTTCAATTTGTTAATGTGGTGTATCACATTGATTTGTGCATATTGAGGAATCCTTGCATCCCTGGGATAAAGTCCACTTGGTCATGATATATGATCTTTTGGATTCTGTTTGCTAGAATTTTGTTGAGGATTTTTGCATCTATCTTCATCAGTGATATTGGCCTGTAGTTTTCTTTTTGTGTGTGGAATCTTTTTCTGGTTTTGATATTATGGTGATGGTGGCCTCATAGATTGAGTTTGGGAGTTTACCTTCCTCTGCAATGTTCTGGAACAGTTTGAGTATGATAGGTGTTAGCTCGTCTGTAAATTTTTGGTATAATTCACCTGTGAAGCCGTCTGGTCCTGGGCTTTTGTTTGATGGAAGATTTTTGATTACAGTTTCTATTTCCTTGAGGGACAAGGAAGTCTGGTGTGTTCCATTCCATGGGGTCACAAAGAGTCAGACACGACTGAGTGACTGAACAACAACAACAACACAAAAGAACATTTATAATTATTAAGCTTGTAGAATTTTTATAAACTTTTATCTGTGTAATCAGTACAACAATAACAATAATGCAATGAAATATTATATATATCCCAGAAGCCACATCCCATGTCCCTTTCCATTCACTGTTTTCTCACCAATACTGCTTTCTTTTGATTTCTAAGGTCAGAAATTAATTTTGTCTGTTTTAGAACTTTGTAGAAATAGAATCATATGGCATATACTCCTTTGTGTGTGATTTTTTTTACAATAACAATAATGCAATGAAATATTATATATATCCCAGAAGCCACATCCCATGTCCCTTTCCATTCACTGTTTTCTCACCAATACTGCTTTCTTTTGATTTCTAAGGTCAGAAATTAATTTTGTCTGTTTTAGAACTTTGTAGAAATAGAATCATATGGCATATACTCCTTTGTGTGTGATTTTTTTTCTTCTCCTGACACTATGTTTCTGAGATTCCTCTATTTTTTGACACAGAGTGGATTTTAGCACTTGCTGTGTTGTATTCCATTGTGTGACTGCATGACAATTTATCCATTCCACTGGAAATGGTTATTAGGGGCAATTTCTCATCTGGACCATATCCTTTTGTAAACATGTTAGATCTACATTAAAGGATAAGTTTTTCTCCAGGGCTCTTACTTCCAGCGTTCTTGCCTCCTCCACTGTGATATAGGAATCCTTAACCCTTAACCATGACACCATGACACAGAAGATCACAGTCACATCCCAGGCTTTAACTTTTCTCATTATTTCTGGTAACTTAGTTTGAGGTCAGCACTCCTTCTCTTTTACTATATAGACAATAGTGTTCAAAGTTATGTATGTGTATATATAGACACAGATAACTCTTAAACTGAATTTTACCCAAAATATGTACATGCTTGTCAAGGGTTAGGGGCCTGTTCATATTTGCTTAGTCTTCCTCGAGCCCCCTTTCTCTCCAGTACACCATGTTGCCTGGAGCCTGGACTCACTCTTCCCTGACCAGGTAGATATGCTTTCTCCCACCCCACACCCAATCTTATGCTTTCATAGCAGTGCAAATATTCAATCATAGCAATAATCCCACCCCTGACATTATCCTCATATGCTTTTTTTTTTTTTTCTCTCACTGGACTGTGAATTCTTTAAAGACACAAGCTGTGAACTCTTTTCAGCACTTGCGATGGTGGGGTCTGAAAATGTACCAGAATGATGCCTACTGAATAAATCCAGATATTCCCCCAATTCTGTTTTTATCATGTTTTTTAACAACTTCTGTAGGGAAAATTTTGGAGAGTATTCTCCTAATTAAACAAATAAAAGAAAGTCAGGACAACTTGAGTGTACATCTAAACATACCTGTTACAACCCCTGCATGGAACACAGGCTTGTCATGGGAAAGGGGCTTGTATAACTCCATGAAGCCATGCCATGCAGGGCCACTCAAGATAGATGGCTGCCATGTGTGTAACATGTTTGCAAATGTGTATGCAAATGTGTATGCCTTCGTTTGACATGTATCTTGAAAGAGGAAATCTGACCATTTGTGTAAGATTCCCATATCAATATGCTATTGTTGAACCTGAATGCTGCCTTGAGTATAACCAGGCAGTGAAGTAGAAACTTCAGCAATTAATTGTTGAATTTGATAAGTTTAGCCAAGTGGCTAATTTCTGTCAACTGTGTACTTTCACTTTGAAAGTAATGGTCACTTCAGTTCTCCACCTGTGTAGACAAGCCTTAGTAGAAAAACAAGGAATACTACTGGCCTAACAGGAGGAGGCCAAGGAAATGCTTTCTACAGCAGTGTGCTTTTATATTCCTCACAATACAATCTTAGGGCCAGTGGAGAAATTTGGTTACTTAGCAACTACTGTGTTGATTCTCTACAACCAAATATTTATGACAAATAAAGAAAATTAGGAATTCTGTATACATCAGAAGAAATCAAAGCTCATATTCCACCAGTGAGAGGAAGCTACAGCAAATAAACCATACCTGCTCTCCAAAAAAATGTAAACCACCATACAAATGGTAACACTGCATCTTCTCCACTAACCCTGGCTCCTGACAGGTTAAAATTACACCTCTGATCACCAGAAGAAATGCTCAAAGTGCAGGAATCAGCAATGCAATAAAGATAATGCATGTAATATAATAATACCTTTAAGAGAAGACAGCCTTTTCTCTAAGAAATGTCAATGGTCAAATAAATACGAGAGCCTCAAGGCACTCCTGAAAGGTTACCAACACTGTTACTATTAGAGGTCAGGCCACTCAGTAGAGGATATAGAAATTTTGTGATGGTATCTCAGCATATAGTTGGTGAGAGAGGTGCTCACGTGACATGATTATATGCTCCATGAGAGCAAGGACAACATTTGTCAAGGTCACCACTGCATGCCAGCCCTAGTACACAGTGCCTCGTGCTTGTTAGCCACTCAGTATGTGATGAATGAATTTTAGAGGAAATTCTTTCTGGAATAATTAGAGATTGAAGGAAAATCTGGACACAATTCATAGCTACCTTCAAAAACCATGGACATTAAACAGCTTTGGGATGAAAGAAAATTGAAATCGTTAAATAAGAGAACTTGCTCCTATTTACTTGCTGTTTCACAGTCGTAAAGCCCCTATGGCCCTTTATCTCAAGGGCACCTTCCATGGCTCTGAGAGGATCAGGGCACCAGCAGTTTACAGATGCACAGGAACAGTAGTGATATCATGGACATTTTATTAGGGGTGCTAAAACCAAAATAATTTCTTTTTCATTAGTAAGTATAATCCCATGTATTACACCTATGCTCCTGGGAGCATAAATTCCTTATGCAGGGTTTCTTCAGCACGTCTCCTCCACCCCTCTGCACTCATGGTATAGGTACTGAGCTGTAGAACGTCACACTGATCATCACCTTTTTCCTATATACCTTTCCAGAACAGAGTTTAAAGAAGGACATTCAATCCCATCCCTCACAGAGAATTCTTGGAGGCAGGCATGTCTATGGTGGCTGACTTTCCAAAAGCATTAGTGGAGAGTTGTATGGAGAAAAGGACAGAGATTACCCTTCTTGGGAATCAGGGAGAGAGAGACAGGAAAGCCCCTACTATATAGGAGATTAAGCAAACACATGACAACTGCCATATTTGAGTCCACCACTTCCTCATTTTTAGAATTTTCTGATTTAAAATTTCAATAAGCCTCTTCTGCCTCCGCAACATATTTCTGCTTTCTCATATTTGCCAAGAAAGTTTTCCTAAACTTGCACTCCAGAAATATCCAGGTTCAGTTCATCCTTTTCTCCTAGCTCCTGAAAGGGATGGAACATAAGAATTTTAGGCACTTGTATGGTCACCTCTACTAGACTGAACTAATGCAAACATTGCAACAGTTTTATCCTTGTCACACTTTAGATGTTGCTATAGCAGGAGGTTTTAGCCCTTAACATCTGTGAGTCTCTCTAACTGGCCCCCACAGACATGAATGATTCCCATAGTAGACATATTTTAGACTCAAACCGGGACCCTTGCTGAAAAATGTTTGTTGGTATAATATTGAACACCATACAAATTGGTTTACAAATTGGTCCTACTGTACATGTATAACCATCAGATGCAAATGAGTCCTCAATACTGCCTAACAAGCCTGCCACATACCTTTAATCAACTCTTCACAAACACCAACACAATTCCTTAACTCCCCTACCGCTTTATCTCCTCCCTCTCACACGTGATCTTAAATGCTACTTTCCAGAGAAAATGTAAGTCAGAGAAAATGTAGCACACCAGGTGGGAGTGTTCTTATCTCTCTGCTACCAATCGTAAGAATCCACCTGCCAATGCAAGAGGTGTGGGTTTGATCTCTGGCTGGAGAGTACCCCCTGGAGGAGGAAATGGCAACCAACTGCAGTATTCTTGACTGGAAAATTCCATGGCTAGAGGGAGCCTGGCGGGCTACAGTCCACGGTGTTGCAAAGAGTCAGAAACAACTTAGCGACTAAACAACACCACTTTACACTAGCAATCCCTTCTTTCTTTTGTATATTCAATCTCTCCTCAAATAGATCCTCCCATTTAATCATGCTCAAGCCTCCATCATTAAAAAAAAATTAAACCTCAACTGAACCCCATATTCCTTCTGATTACACTCCTATATCTTTTCCTTTCATAAGCAAATCTCTTAAAAGAATTCTCTGTCCCATTCACTACCAACTCAGTCAGGGTTTCAGCCACATCACAACTGACAACATCCATATTGATAAAGCAAATGGACACGTTTCAGCTCTTACAACTCTTCAGTTCTTCAACAACATTCGATGTCATTGGCGACACTTCTTCCTCTTGAAACCTTCTCTTCTCTTGGAGAACATAATACATTATGTTTAGTTTTTCCTTTCTCTTTCTGGGCATTTTATAATGGAGCGCATCATGACCTGATTCTAAGCTCACTTCTTTCCTTGTACCCAAGTGATGTCACCCACACTCACGACTTGAATCATCCCCTGAAATGAGGCAGCCCCCAGTATTTCATCCCCACAGTGGACCGCTTTTCAGAGTATCAGGTCTGTATTTCTAATAGTTCATTTGAAATCTCTTCTTGAATGTCTTAAAGGCACCTTGAAATCAATATGTCCAAAATAGAGCTCATGAGCTTTCCATTCATTTTTTCCCCTCTTTTTCTGCTGTTCTCTCTCTCAATTAAGAGCCCCACTGTCCATCCCATTATATTAGCCAGAAATTCAGGAGTTGTCATGGTCACTTCTAGCTCCCTTACTCTCATATCCAATAATCAACAATTCTTGTTTATTTTACCTTCTAAATAGAAGCCACCCACCACTCCATTTCCACCACTACTGCTCTAGTAAAAGCTGCCACTGTAACTCACCTAGACTTTTTAAATAACCTGTTAATGGCAGCTACTCTGGTTTCCATCCACTTTATTCTCTTCCTGTAACCAAGGCAATCTTTTTAAGATGCAAAACATTGTTACTCCTTTGCTTAAAATTTGTCAAGGACTTGTCTTTGCTATTAGGATAAAGAGAAACACTTTTTCCATCAAATTCACCCTTCTCACCCCCAATTCTTCAATCAAATTCACCCTTACTCTTAATTCTCTGGTCATATTGGTATTCTTTCAGTCACTGTGTTTCCTCTCATCACAGGGCTCTGCTTACATTGCCCTCTTGACCTAGGATACCACCTTTTCCTTTTTCCCAGTCATACTTCATATCTCAGCTCCATTATCTCTTCTTCAGGAAATCCTCTCCCTAATTATAAGATTCATCATTGTAGTATTTGTTCCAGCTACCATTTTATATTTGCTTTTTATGATCATTTAATCACTCTCTTCACCCACACGATTATAGGCTGCAAGAGCCTCAACATCAGTATCTTGCCTACAATTACTTATACAAAGTATAAGTACTTAGCTTAGTACTTGGCACACAATGGATGCTCAAAAAATATTTACTGAATGAACACTCAAATAAATCAGAATAATGAATAAAGGCAGAGGAAGACTCTAACCACCATAAATCTTGATGAAAATAACACACATAAAAATACAGAGAAAATAGGGACTTCCCTGGTGGTCCAGTGGTTAGGACTCTGCTTTTTCACTGCCAAGGGCAGAGGTTCCAGCCCTGGTTAGGGAACTAAGATCCTTCAAGCTACACAGGGTAGCCAAATAAATTTTTAAAAATTGCATTTGGCTCACACTCTAAGAACAAAATGAGAGTTGAATGGATTACATGGACTATGTCAGAAATCGTGAGTTGACTGTTAAACATAATAGTCTCTAAAAACATAGTGAAAACAGATACATCTTTGTTGATAAAAGGCAAGGACATTCTACTGGTGAATAGACACTATGTGTGACATGACATTAATTATTAGGAAGTACCAAAAATAGAACCCTGATATTGTTCAAATCTTTTAATTAATTAATTAATGGTAATATAACTTTATAAATTATTTATTACAAATTAAATTTATTTCTATGTTTATTGTTGAACATTTTCTACAGAATCCAGTAGATTTTTACTTCTAACAAGTATTATTTTGGTTCTTGAGGTTTTCCTTCTGTTGCACTCTTGTTTTGTTTAAATCTCCTCTATATATATTTACAAAGTATATTATATATATAGTATGTGTGTATATATTTACAAAAAAGTAAAATTTTTTTCATATATTAAATCTCTTTCAGGAGAAATATATTTCTGAACTCTTTCCTACTTTTGTCATCTACTCTTTTGTTGTAGATTTTGTCCACAGGTTCTATGCTGTTCTTCCCTTTCCCTGAGTTTGGATTCATTAATAGTGACAATGATATTAAAGTAGCAATAATAATCATAGCAACTAGTAATCAAATACATTTTATATAACTGGAACAATATTTTATACTTAATGTATATTATGTCCTTTCTTCCTAATAAAAAAATTGTGAGGGAGACAAATGTTATTACTATTTTCTTACAGATTAAAAAAAATGAAGGCTCAAATGGGCAAAACATTTGCATAAGGAAACAATTAAAATAATAAAAAACAGGGAAGCATATCTTGTCATTCAAGCTACTCATTTCTAAAGGGTGTTAAGATCATTCCAGATATGAATATCCTTCACTTGGGAAATTTAGTTGTCTTGAGTGTTTTCTGAATATTTTCTGAGCTTAAATTAGGTTTAGACTTTCTTTTAAACATAAAATATTCTATTTACAAGAGGATACAACCTAACTGATAGTTAATCTTTAATTTGTGAAAATATTGCATGGCTTTCCGAGATTGTAGAATGTTTCCCAGGTAAGATATTACTTATGGGCAAATTAGGGGCTTCCCTGGTGGCTCAGACAGTAAAGAATCCTCCTGCAATGTGGGATACATGGATTCTATCCCTGGGTCAGGAAGTTCCCCTTGAGGCGAGCATGGCAACCCACTCTACCTGGAGAATTCCCATGGACAGAGGAGCCTAGTAAGCTACATGGGATTGCAAAGAGTCAGACATGACTGACTGACTAAGTACACATGGGCAATTTAAAATTTGTGCTCTGTGAAAAAAAAAAAATTGAATATATAGATAAGTCTCTTAATGACAAGCTTCTGAACTTTGCTTGACAGTACATCAAAGATAATATTTATTACCTTCCTAATTGTAGCTATTGTACATGAGGCAAGAATTGCTTTAGGAAAAAAATGTAGATATAATTTGATTAGAATGTTATGGAAGTATTAAAAGTCTTTGGCCTTTCATTTTAAATAATAATCAAAACTCAATATGGTTTTTGTTTAATTGACATTTTTGAAGGTGATCACTGATGGATTAGTAGTGCAAAGACTCAATGATGCATTACAAAATATGAATCTTATTTATGTGTGCTTTAATGACAAAGCACAGTTAAAACAAATTTCTTGAACTTTAAAGCAAATATACCCCAAATTTTTCAAAACATTATTTTTGTATTTTAGCATTCTTCCTGAGTCTGGTGGTCAGTCTTGCTAAACTGGAATTGTAATTTTAGAAACTCAGTTTTCTGTGAAATGCATAATGTAAAAAATTTGATCAATATCTTTATGAAATAAATTACATTAAAGAATAGCACTCTTTATTCTGCCAACAAGGATGTATGAATTCTGACAAAATTCCCTAATCAATAAACAGGAAACCATTTGCAAATCAGATCTAAGTTTATCTGCCCAAACTTACATATGGCTACACCATTCCTAAATCATCCTTAACTCAGGGCAGGAAACCATTTTATCTTTCAGGGACAGGGAAAGACAACTGAGTAAATGTTTCTCATGACTCCTTTATCTCTCTTCAGTTTTTGAAACATTACAAAGTCAAAATGATATGATTTGCCGATGATATAAAGTACAAGGGGACCAATAAAATAGCTACATTTGAATTTCAGATAAACAATGGACATTTTTCAGATAAGTATATCCTGTGCTATTTGAGATACTCTTACATATAAAAAATCATTCATTGTTTATCTGAAATACAAATGTAACTGGGAATCCTGTATTTTTGCTAAATCAGGCAATTTTACCTCCCACCCATGATTATAGCTATTCCTCTATTTTGTTTATTGTTCTTTGTCTTTCCACTGTGGATACTAGAAGTAAGCCTTATGTTCTTCACTTCTCATTTTCCTACTCACAACAGCTTCCTCTGAACTTTATCCTGCTGTTGTTGTTGTTTAGTCCCTCAGTGGTGTCTGACTCTTTGTGACCCCAAGGACTGCAGGCTTCCCTGTCCTTCACTATTTCTTGCAGTTTGCTCAAACTCATGTCCATTGAGTCAGTGATGCCATACAACCATCTCATCGTCTGTTGCCCCTTTCTCCTCCTGCTCTCAATCTTTCCCAGCATCAGACTCTTCTCCAGTGAGTTGACTCTTTGCATCAGGTGGCCAAAGTACTAGAGCTTCAGCTTCAGCATCAGTCCTTCCAATAAATATTCAGGGTTTATTTCATTTAGGATTGACTGGTTTAATCTCCTTGCTGTTCAAGGGGATCTCAAGAGTCTTCTCCAACACCACAGTTCCAAAGCACCAATTCTTCAGCACTCTACCTTCTTTATGGTCCAACTCTCACATCCGTCCATGACTACAGGGAAAACCGTAACTTTGGCCATATGGACCATTGTCAGCAAAGTGATGTCTCTGTTTTTTAATATGCTGTCTAGGTTTGGCATAGCTTTTCATCGAAGGGGCAAGTATCTTTCAATTTCAAGGCTGCAGTCACCATCTGCAGTGATTTTGGAGCCCATGAAAATAAAATCTGCATTTATTTCCACTCCACCCCCCCCCCATATATTCGCCATGAAGTGATGGGACTGGATACTGTGATCTTCGTTTTTTAAATGTTGAGTTTTAGCCAGCTTTTTCACACTCTTCTTTCACCTTCATCAACAGGCTCTTTAGTTCTGCTTCCCTTTCTGCCATTAGGGTGGTATATTTTGCATATCTGAAGTTGCTGATATTTCTCCCAGCAATCTTGATCCCAGCTTGAGATTTATCCAGCCCAGCATTTTGCATGATGTACCCTGCATATAAGTCAAATAAGCAGGGTGACAATATATAGCTTTGACACACTCCCTTCACAATTTTGAACCAGCTCATTGTTCCATGTCCAGTTCTATTGTTGCTTCTTGACCTGCATACAGGTTTCTCAGGAGGCAGGTAAGTTGGTCTGTTATTCTAATTTCTTTAAGAATTTTCCATAGTTTGTTGTGATCCACACAGTGAAAGGGTTTAGCGTAGTCAGTGAAGCAGAAGTATATGTTTTTTATGGAATTCCCTTGCTTTTTCTGTCATCAAATGGATGCTGGCAATTTGATCTCTGATTCCTCTGCCTTTTCTAAATCCAGTTTGTACATCTGGATGTTCTCAGTTCACATATTATTGAAGCCTATCTTGAAGGTTTTTAAGTATTACCTTGCTATCATGTGAAATGAGCACAGTTGTATGGTAGTTTGAACATTCTTTGTCATTTTCCATGTTTGGGATTGGAATGAAAACTGACCTTTTCCATTGCTGTGGCCATTGCTGAGTTTTCCAAATTTGCTGACATACTGAGTGCAGCACTTTAACAGCATCATCTTTTTTAATTTGAAATAGCTCAGTTGGAAGTCCATTGCCTCTACTCACCTTGTTTGTAGTAATGCTTCGTAAGGCCCACTTGACTTCAGACTCCAGCATGTCTGGTTTGAGCTGAATGATCACACCAGCATGGTTATCCAAGTCATTAAAGCCTTTTTTGTATAATTCTTCTGTGTATTCTTTCCAGCTCTTCTTAAGCTCTTCTGTTTCTGTTAGGTCCTTGCTGTTTCTGTCCTTTATTGTGTGTATCTTTCCATAAAATGTTCCCTTTGTATCTCTAATTTTCCTGAAGAGATCTATAGATGTTCCCATTCTATTGTTTTCCTCTATTTCTTTGCATTGCTCACTTAAGATGACTTTCTTATATCTCTTTGCTATTCTTTGGAACTCTACATTTGGTTGGGTATAACTTTCTTTTTCTCCTTTGCCTTTTGCATCTCTTCTTTTCTCAGCTATCTGTATAGCCTCCTCAGACAACCACTTTGCTCTCTTGCATTTCTTTCTTTTACTTTGGGATGGTTTTGTTCACCACCTCCTGTACAATGTTATGAACCTCCATCCACAGTTCTTCAGTCATTCTAGCAGATCCAATCCCTTAAACCTATTTGTCACTTCCTCTGTATAATCACAAGGGATTTTATTTAGGTCATATCTGAATGGCCTAGTGATTTTCCCCACTTTCCTCAATTTGAATTTTGCAATAAGGAGCACGTGATCTGAGTCATAGTCAGCAGCAGGTCTTGTTTTTGTTGACTGTATAGAGCTTCTCCATCTTTGGCTGCAAATAATATAATCAATCTGATATTGGGTGGACCACCTGGTGATGTCCATGTGTAGAGTCACCTTGTGTGTTGTTGGAAAGAGGGTGTTTGCTATGACCAGTGTGTTCTTTTGGCAAAACTCTGTTATCTTTGCCCTGCTTCATTTTGAACCTGTCCTTTCATCTCCTAAGCTGAGAGTTCTGTTCTAACACATTGTATCTGCCTGCAGGCTACTTCTGCTTGAGTATCTCACCTGCATTTCAAATCTAAAATATCAAACATGAAGCCTATATATTAGCCTCAAAAATGTGTCCTCCAATCCATCATTATCATTGCTTACAGGGGTACCACCCTTCTCAAGGGCCATAAGGCACTTTTATGAACTTTTATCTGAGTGGCTCCTTCCCCTTGACCATACTATCCAGGCAGTTACTTATCATTGCCACTGTCATCATCTCATCTCCAAGCGCTCTTTACAGTGTGCCAAGAAATCAGTTCCTCTTTGGACAATCTTCTTTTAGGAAGAATTATTTGCCTAGACTATTCAATCTGTAAACTGAACAAGGAGAGGAAGTGCTATAGTATAAATTGAAGATAATGGCATCCGGCCCCATCACATCAGGGCAGATAGATGGGGAAGCAGTTGAAACAGTGGTTGACTTTATTTTTCTGGGCTCCAAAATCACTGCAGATGGTTATTGCAGCCATGAAATTAAAAGATGCTTACTCTTTGGAAGGAAAGTTATGACCAACCTAGACAGCATATTAAAAAGCAGAGACATTAGTTTGCCAACAAAGGTTTGTCTAGTCAAGGCTATGGTTTTTCCAGTGGTCATGTATGGATGTGAGAGTTGGACTGTGAAGAAAGCTGAGTGCACAAGAATTGATGCTTTTGAACTGTGGTGTTGGAGAAGACTCTTGAGAGTTCCTTGGACTACAAGGAGATCCAATCAGTCCAACCTAAAGGAAATCAGTCCTGGGTGTTCATTGGAAGGACTGATGCTGAAGCTGAAACTCCAATACTTTGGCCACCTGATGTGAAGTGCTGGCTCATTGGAAAAGACCCTGGTGCTGGGAAAGTTTGAGGGCAGGAGGAGAAGGGGATGACAGAGGATGAAATGGTTGAATGGCATCATCGGCTCCAAGGACATGGGTTTGGGTGGACTCCAGGAGTTGAGGTACAGGGAGGACTGGCGTGCTGCAGTTCATGGAGTCAGAAAGAGTCAGATACAACTGAGCGATTAAACTGAACTGAATTATAATTAGCATACATGATATCAGGCTTCCCAGGTGTCTCAGTGGGTACATAATCTACCTGCAATACAGGAGACTCATGTTTAATCCTTGGGTCAGGAAGATCCCCTGGATGACCTGGCAACCCACTCCAATATTCTTGCCTGGAGAATCCCACGGATGAGGAGTCTGGAGGGCTAAAGACACAGAATTGCAAAGAGTTGGACACAACTGGTGCAATTAAGCGCGCGCGCACACACACACACACACACACACACACACACACAAGATATCTACAAAAACAAGCAGTTCATATGTACCTAGATGGAAAATCATTATTATCAGCTTTCACCACTGTTCAAGGATAAACATAGCATGGATTTTGTGTTAAATATCAACCACTGTTATGTTAGGCAATGTGAAAACGGAAATTTGTTCTCTTGCATTTGTGTTGGTGTGGATCTTTTTCTTCCTTTGGAATTCTGCTCAGAATGCCTTGTATTTATATCTGTCATGGCTCCACATCAATCTACACCTATCTGTAAGCCATAGGAGATATTTGAACACTAGATTGCCCTTAGTGTCAATAACTGCAATTCAAAGGCCTTTTTGCCTTAGCTACACAAATTTCAGTTGTCTACAGTCTTAGTTATTTCTGGGGCTGTTTGCTCTTTAATCCAAATGCATGTCTATTCTTGAAATTCAGAGGCATGACTCTTCTCCAGTGTGAACTCAAGCCACCATTTCCTTTTACAAATTGTCCATGAATGTGTCATATAATATTACTTTTGTGAAGTGAGTGGAGGTTTCTGGACAACAGTGGTTTCAAATGGAGAAAAAACTAGATGGAGAAAGAGTGATACTTGAAAGGTAATTCACTGTTAGACTCCAAAATCTTTTCCTCTTTATTTGTTTCTCATTTTCTGTTGAACCTTCCCCCAGTTAGAGTTAACTGGGGGATAAAACAAAATGACCTCTCTACAGCAAACTGCTGTCTGCCTGACTGTGGGTTTATTCTTTGAATATCTCATGTGCAATGCAGTTACAATTGGAACATCAGTTTCCTCCTTACAGGTTCTCTCCTGCTGGTTTAGCTTTTCCCAATTCATCTTACACTGTTGCCAAGCTACTCTTCCCCAATTTCCCCTGTTTTAATTGTCTATTAGATTCTGATGATCCCCTGCTGCTTAGAAAGTCATAGACAATGCCTGAGCCTGACCTATGAAGCCATACATTACCAGCCCCATCTTCCTAACCCACAAATCCTTTCATGACATCTTGCTTCCACTCCTTCTGCATCAATCAACAGTGAGAAAATCGATTTTGTACTCCAAACCGTTGCTTCTGCTGTTTTTCACCACAGCTCATAATTACTTTGAGAACAGTATACACACTTTCTTGTTCATCTGATCTTCGTGGAAAATCACAAGGTCAAAATGGCAATTTCCACTGTTACATATGACAACACATCAGGGCTTCCCTGATAGCTCAGTTGGTAAAAAATTCGCCTGAAATTCGATAGACTCCAGTTTGATTCCTGGGTCGGAAAGATCCCCTGGAGAAGAGATAGTCTACCCATGCCAGTATTCTTGGGCTTCCCTTGTGGCTCAGCCGGTAAAGAATCTGGCTGCAATGCGGGAGACCTGGGTTCGATCCCTGGGTTGGGAAGATCCCCTGGAAAAGGGAAGAGCTGCCCACTCCAGTATTCTGGCCTTGACCATACCATGGACTGTATAGTCCATGGGGTTGCAAAGAGTTGGACACAACTGAGTGACTTTCACTAGTGTTCACTCACTCACAAAGTTTGTAGCTCTAATTGAATGGATGAATAAGTGAGTAGTGTATTGGAAAGATCACTGGATTTAAATTCATCAGATCAGATTGAAGTCTCAGTTTTCTTATTTATTAAGTTGCATTCTTCTACACAAGTGATTTTAGACAGGAGTGCCTATTCCTTTTCCTGCAAAAAGGGGATAAATTACCCATCCTAATTAATCCATAATGTTGTTGGTTGTTGTAAAGTTACAGTCAGGTAATATTTCTGAAAAGCATCAACCTGAGGCTAAATGGAAATATAAGTTTTGGTGTCATTGTGTATCCAGTGCATTTACAGGTGAGAGGCCCGGCAACTATAAATGCAATGCCATCATCTGACCCTTCCATGAATTTGGAAATAAACAAACATTTTGCCTAGATTTTCTAGCTGTAAGTCAAACCACTGCAGTAGATTTTCTCTTTTCCCATATCTCATTATGGTAATACAAAATCAATAAACCTACCCATGAATTTATTCAGGGATGATTTTTGTGTTGGCAATATGCCTTCTGCATAAATCCATATTTTTCTCTTCCCAAAGGTCAGCTGTATTACTGAACATCTGCTCTACGAAAATGCTAGTGGAGTCAATGGTGTTCTAGAATAGGGAGCCATTTAATGCTCCCAGAACATGTCTCCTATTGTCTGTCCCTTGTCAAATGTCCATGCTTTATTGAACATGGTAATTCAATGGACACATTAAGCATGTCGGGATATGCAAAACTATTTTAAATAACTTTATCTATAAGATAAAATGGCCAAAACATTTCTGAAAATGCAACAGTATATAGCTGTTCTTATCTGGCTATAAACATCCAATAGATGATGATAGAAAACATTTATATAGCATTTACAGTATGCCAGGCAATGTTCTAAGTGATTTGCCCAATGATTTAGCTACTGCTATGATCTATATTTTATAGAAGAGGAAACTGATAGAAAAGAGGTTAAGCAACTTATCCAAGGTCATGCAGTCAGTAGGTGGCTCTCCAGAATGCAAACCCAGGTAGCTGGGATCTAGAATTTATACTTACAATCACTATGCTACATGCCTACAAGAATAATTAAATTTCTTTCTTTTTTGGTAAAAGAGAAACCTCTTAAAAAGCATTTTTTTTTTGGTTGCAAAGAGAGTCTTTGTAGCCAAGAGCAGGCTCTCTAGTTGTGGTGCAGGGGTTTAGTTATCCCCAGGCATGTGAGATCTCAGATCCCTAACTAGGGATTGAACCTGCTTCCACTTCATTGGAAGGTGGATTCGTAACCACTGGACCATCAGGGAAGTGCTTAAATTTCTTTTAAAATTGGCACAATGACTGCATTATATAAAATGGATCACAATTTGTGTGATCAATCATCTATTAATGAACTTTGGTTCTTTTTGCCATTATAATTTTTTCAGTGAACAACCTAGTACAAAAAATGTTTTTATATTTGTCCAAATATTTCCTTGAGATAAATCACTATACTTTCTGGGAAAAAATGTTCTGGAAAGCTTGTGCCTAAAGATGTTGTTTTCACATATATCTCATTTCATGAACACTGCAAACCCAAGACTTGGGTACATCTAATTATCTCAATTTTAGGCACAAAGAAATTGGGAATCAGAAGGGTCAAGTGAAGTGCTCAAAGCCAGAGAGCTAATAGGTAGTACATGTCAGATTCTAATCTAGGGAAGTCCAAGGTCAAGCCTCCTACTGTTTTTATTATACTTATATTTCACCGTTTTTCTTCAGTCAAGCTCACACCTTCTCAGATTACATGCAATGGACTTAAAGTTCTTTTTTTCCTTTAGATCCAGGCCCACTCTAGTGGAGCTCATTCTATAACTACATATCTTCATTTTGCTCTCCACAGAAAACTAAAACAAAACAAAAGCAATAAAACATATTTCACTCAGACCCTCTAATGTTCCACTGAGTTTTTTTTCAGGTTTTGAAAGTTTAATGAGCAGATTTTATTTAATAAAAATATTTCTATGTCATAATACAAGCACAAAATTCCTCTAGGAGAAAAGCAGTGAAAACAGTAATCTAATGAGAATCAAACTTATGTGTGGATGTAGTTATTTGTGACCTCTTAACACATAAGTTCCAAATAAGTGCTGCTGATATAGGAAGGTAGTTGAAAGAGATTTAAAAAAGGAAGACTATGGATGCTTGGTTTAAAATGAAGAATTAAACATACATGATTATTACCAGTCATTCCAGAATCTTCAGTAAAACAATAGGAAAGGAAAGAGAAAGGAACAGACAGAACAGACTAGTGGTTGCCACAGGGGAGGGCAGTGGGGGAGGAATGGATTAGGAGTTTGGATTAGCAGATGCAAACTGGTATATATAGGATGAATAGGACAACAAAGTCCTACTGTATAGTACAGGGAACTATATATTCAATATCCTGTGATAAACCATAATGAAAGAAAATTATGAAAAAGAATGTATGTATATATATGTGTGTGTGTGTGTAATGGAGTCACTCTGCTGTACACCTGAAACTAACACAACAGTGTAAATCAACTATATGTCAATAAAATAAATTCAAAAAGGAATAAGAAAGAGGACAAAAAAATGAGAGAAGAGAAAACAGCAGAGAAGAGAGGTTAACAGCATGTCCAAGGATGGAAATGGGATGGGCCTTTGTTTGTTAATCAGATCTGAAAGCTAATTCTGAAAGAGATGGGAATAGCAGACCACCTGACCTGCCTCTTGAGAAACTTATATGCAGGTCAGGAAGCAAAAGTTAGAACTGGACATGGAAAAACAGACTGGTTCCAAATAGGAAAAGGAGTACATCAAGGCTGTGTATTGTCACCCTGCTTATTTAACTTATATGCAGAGTACATCATGAGAAACACTGGGCTGGAAGAAGCACAAGCTGGGATCAAGATTGCTGGGAGAAATATCAATAACCTCAGAAATACAGATGATACCACCCTTATGGCAGAAAGTGAAGAGGAACTAAAAAGTTTCTTGATGACAGTGAAAGAGGAGAGTGAAAAAGTTGGCTTAAAGCTCAACATTCAGAAAACTAAGATCATGGCATCTGGTCCCATCACTTCATGGGAAATAGATGGGGAGACAGTGGAAACAGTGTCAGATTTTATTTTTTTGGGTTCCAAAATCACTGCAGATGTTTATTGCAGCCATGAAATTAAAAGACGCTTACTCCTTGGAAGGAAAGTTATGGCCAACCTAGAAAGCATATTAAAAAGCAGAGACATTACTTTGCCAACAAAGGTTCGTCTAGTCAAGGCTATGGTTTTTCCAGTGGTTGTGAGAGGTGATGGGAGAGGTGGACTATAAAGAAAGCTGAGCGCTAAAAAATTGATGCTTTTGAACTGTGGTGTTGGAGAAGACTCTTGAGAGTCCCTTGGAGTGCAAGGAGATCCAACCAGTCCATCCTAAAGGAGATCAGTCCTGGGTGTTCATTCGAAGGACTGATGCTGAAGCTGAAACTCCAATACTTTGGCTACCTATGCGAAGAGTTGACTCATTGGAAAAGACCCTGATGCTGGGAGGGATTGGAGGCAGGAGGAGAAGGGAATGACATAGGATGAGGATGACTGGATGGCATCACCAACTGGATGGGCATGAATTTGAGTAAACTCCGTGAGTTGGTGATGGACAGGGGTGCCTGGTGTGCTGCGATTCATGGGGTCGCAAAAAGTCGGACACGACTGAGGGACTGAACTGAACTGAACTGAACTGAAAGTGCTTACTGAAGTAGTCGGTCACTGAGGTAGTCACCAAAACACACATGGTTGGTACTCCAAAGCTTATGTAGTTTTTTCGGTTTGACTCTGGTTTAGCTCTGTGATTTGCTTTAATCAATGGAGTACAAGCAGAATGATGCAGTGTCAGTTCTGAAGATCAGTTGGAAACCAGTTTTTTTTTTTTCTTTCTCTCTCCTGCACATTTAGAATTCTCATATACATCTCCTAAGCAGGTGACGAGACAATTCTCAAAGAAGAAACTGACCAACCCAACGGGGAATCCAATTCAGGAGAATGGTGAAGGAGATTTCCAACATAGGGGTCAATGGAAATAATAGGATTACAGCTGTGCAGCATGTCAGAGGGCTCAAAGAACACCTGTGACCAAGGTCTCTAAGAGGGGAAAAATCCTCATAGAATACTTGATGCACTTTGAAGAAAGATTTTACAGTTACTTAGGGGAGTTTGCAGCCATGAAATTAAAGGATGCTTGCTCCTTGGAAGAAAAACTGTGACAAACCTAGACAGCGTATTACAAAGCAGAAACATCACTTTGCCAATAAAGATCCGTATAGTCAAAGCTATGGGTTTCCCTGGTGGCTCAGATGGTAAAGAATCTGCCTGCAATGTGGGAGACCTGGCTTCAGTCCCTGGGTTGGGAAGATCCCCTGGAGGAGGACATGGCAACTCACTCCAGTATTCTTGCTTGGAGAATTCCCATGGACAGAGGAGCCTGGCAGGCTACAGTCCATGGGGTCGTAAAGAGTTGGACATGACTGAGTGACTAAGCCCAGTCAAAGCTATGGTTTTTCCAATAGTCTTGTATGGATGTGAGAGTTGGACCATAAAGAAGATTGAGTGCCAAAGAATTGATGCTTTTGAACTGTGGTGTTGGAGAAGACTCCTTGGACTGCAAGGAGATCCAACCAGTCCATGCTAAAGGAAATCAGTCCTGAATATTCATTGGAATGTCTGATGCTAAAGCTGAAGCTCCACTACTTTGGCCACCTGATGCGAAGAACTGACTCATTGGAAAAGACCCTGATGCGGGGAAAGATTGAAGGCAGGAGGAGAAGGGGGTGACAAAGGATGAGATGTTTGGATGGCATCACTGACTCAATGGACATGAGTTTGAGCAAGCTCCAGGAGATGTTGAAGGACAGGGAAGCCTGATGTGCTGCAGTCTATGGGGTTGCAAAGAATTGGACACGATTTAGTGACTGAACAACAACCACAACCACAATAAGGAGAGTCTGGTGGGGGGGGGGGGAGGGAATTAATGACTTTATATTGAAGAGTAATCAAGGAAAAATCAAGTCAATCTTTAAGTGTAGGCAAAACAAAGCTTCCCAACAGATAAGAGATATATGTATGACTCTTTTGTGAACAAAATAAAGCAAACACCGAGTATTTGGTAAACCAAACTTTCTGCCAGTATTAGAGTAGCAAGGAGAGGGTGATTAAGGGTATGTGAAGGTGACGTGGGAGTATGAAATCTACAATTTCTGTGGTAGAAGGAAAGTGACTAATGTCTAAAATTGAAAAAAAAAAATCAAGTACTGGCAGCATATGCACATTATTTAGAAATAATGGAAGTAAAATTCAGGAGCAGCAGGACTAAGATTTGTAAATAGGTTGACTCTGAAGAACAGGGCTGAGAGAAGTGGGCAGAGGAGGGCTGTTTTTCTATAGAAACCTTGAAATATTTATTTGAACTCTGTACATGTCTTGCTTTAATTTAGATACACATAATGTTAGAAATCCAAAAATAAAAACAAAGAGGGAGAAAAGGAAACCTATATAAAAAGTGGGAAATGTGTTAATCTGCTTGTAACACAGAATGTGTGGACCTAATAATTTTTAAAAACCTCTTCAAAAAGATGTTCAATAGAAACAGTGAGAAACTAAGTGCTGATTTTCTCTTCCAGCCTCACTGACAATGTCATTTACATCCCCCAGGTTCAGATATTGAGTAAAAACAAGCTGCAGACAGTTTAGTTTATAATTATAATTTATACATTCCTGTAATTTTTTATGCCAAAATAAAATCTTCATTTTATTCCAGAAACTGGGCAAAATTAACCATACATGGGAGTAAAGATTATTTCTGTTAAAAATAACTTTATAGCAGTTTTATTTAGTGTTTCAGCTTTACCATCCTGGATCACTAGATTAAAAAAAAATGCCCAGAATTTGTCTCCAGGCAACTACCCAAATGCAGCAAGCTGAGGAGCAAATGAAATCAGCAAGTGACAAGCTATGGGCATAAGCATAGGGAGAGATGGTGAAATGTGACTAATTGAAGAACTCTCACAGTGTAGGGGAGATATCCAATGAGTGGAGACAACAAAGAATCAAATAAGATCTTAGAGACAACTGGAAATGTCCCTTAAAATAGAATTGAAAGCATAATTAAGTCAAATGGCAGCTCTCCATTTTTTGATAATGTACAAAAATAATCATCTGAACTGAGTGTAAAAAAGGCAAGGAAAAGAATAATAAGCCAACTAAAGTAAAGAGATCAAAACACCCAAGCAAAAAAAAAAAGTGAAAGAAATAGGAAATGTGGAAGAAAAATAGCAACAGAACAACACAAAGTAGACTCTTCAGAACATGATTGAGCTGCAAATAACCCATCATTGAACTTCTAGTTATTATGGTCAGCTAAGAGAAGAGAGAAAGCATCCCCTCTGGCTTCAAACAGAGAAATACTGAGTGAAATTTAGTTTTCTTTTTAAAAGTGTGAACCCAAGACTTAAAGCAAGAATAGGAAACCCCTGGTAACCAAAATGAAGCAGATCTCCAAGCCAGAAAGTGAGCAAGAATCATATGAACGTGAGAGAAGCCCTGAGGCATGTGTGTGATTACAGAGGTAGAACTGAGCTCCCCAAATAAAGTCTATCAAAAGTGGAACTAGAAACAAAATTGTTCCCATAAGTCTAAGACAAGGTAAGGAACCTTCCCTGTCCGGTCTTGTCAGACTCCCATCTCTATAATATTTCAAGGGGGAAAAGGGGAAGGGGGTGACCTTGATAAAATGGAACTCTAATGTACACTGTCTCTTATTCACTTAAAGACTTACACTGAGAATTAACACAAAACTAGAACTGAGGCAATCCTGCAGCAGTTAATACAGAATCCACCAGAGGTAGGCTCTGACTCTAAAGGCACAAGGCGCCTCCATGGAAGAACTGTGCTGTGTTAATAAAGGAAAGTAGACCCATAAGAAAGAAGTAGGATGAAAAAGCAGGGAAATTGGTTAAGATCTATGGTGAAATCTATGTAATTATTTGCACTAAACAATAACAACAATAATAGTGAAAATAATAGTAATGGCAAATTTGGATGGGTCAAAACCAAAGTAAAACATGAGACACACATAGACTGGAAGGTGCAATGGGAGTGTTTGAATTCAGTCTTTCTGAAGGCTTGAGGAACAACACTAGCGAGCAACTTTAGGGTTGAAACCCTTGTGTTAAAAAGCTTAAAGGGTTGACATGACCAGAAAGCACGTAGAGGGACGTTCCAGGTGGTGGTGTGGTGGCTAAGACTCCAACCTTCCAATGCAGGGGCCATTCCAGCCCTAGTCAGGGAGCTGGATTCCTCATGCCACAACTCAAGATACCTCATGCTGCAGCTTAGACCCAGTACAGTCAAATAAAAGAAATAAATGCTAATAAAAAAAAAGAATATAGATGTCTATGTTGAATATTTCCCCTTTGCCCATTAAGATCAGTCTCCACCCTTCTCTGGCCTACTCTGTGCATCTAGAGGCTTAGCTCTAACAACTACATCAACCAGCCTCTCTGGCTTTCTGGCTTCATGGTTTGTTAGTGGCTGAGGTAGCTGAAGGCCACAGCTCTGATGAGATGACCCTCTCCTGCAACCTGGAACACTTGCTGGGCCCTGCGAAAGCCTGCCTCCTCTTGCCTCTCAGACTTCTGAAGTGCTAGCAGCTTCCTCTGGTCTCTCAGATCCTACTAAGGAGCCTCAAGATGATCCATGATACTTTGTTTTTGTTAACTACCCCCCCAACACTTTGAGTGCCGCCCTTTCACTAATTTATTAAGTAACCATTCTGGAGCTTACAATTTGTGTATTTCCCTGTGTGTTGGATCCTTAACAATACAGAGATAGAACTTCCAAATCAGTTTGAGGAGGAAGAAACAGGACTGGAGAAGGTAAAGACAGCTCTAAATTCTAGGAAGCCAGAGAAAAAATAAAAACTAAACAAACAAACAAGCATGCTAAATAAATAGCAGCACTAACTCATATGATTGAAGTAAGTCAAAATGATATACATTTATGGATATTTAAAATGAACAAAATGATACTATATACTGATCATAGCTACATTTTGCATAGTAAAATTATAAAACCATGAACTGGAATTATATATACCAAGTTCAGCTTAATGGTTGCATCCAGGAAGGCATAAAAGAGGATTCAAAAGGAAGACATTTGAATATATCTGAAATACTTTATTCCATAAGAAAAATAATTGAAGCAAGTATGCAATTTCTTAGTACTTTCGCTTATTTTGAGTGGTATCTATGTGGGTGCTGTAGAACTTTCTGCAGCGTTCTGTGTGTATGTTTCATAAAAAAAAATCTATTATTCCAAACGAGAGCTGTTTGTTTCTTACTCAAACCCTGTTGTATCTTGATTGGTTTCCCTTTTATCAATATATGACCCACACAATTATCTTAGAATGAAAGAAGTCTTAAAATGTCACAGGCATAGCAACAAAGATATTTTCCCTATGTATATTAATAAAAACCTTTGCTGTGTTACTATTGACATATAAAATGTCATCCTCAAGTGCCTCTTAAGATCCCAGGTGCTATGGGACAAAGCACTAAGAAGGCATAATCTCAGCCCTCAAGTATCCAATGATAATGAGACTTTAACATCCCCACATGATATTAATTAAATAAGAAAAGATAATTACATTAGAGGGGCATTGGGTTGGGTGGGCTTACCAGGTGGCGCTTGTGGTAAAGAACCTGCCTGCCAATGCAGGGTACATAAGAGATGCAGGTTTGATCCCTGCATCAGGAAGAACCCCTGGAGGAGGACATGTCAACCCACTCCAGTATTCTTTTTGAGCCTTCCTATAGCTCTGATGGTAAAGCATCTGCCTGCAATGCAGGAGACCCAGGTTCTATCCCTGGGTCGGGAAGATCCCCTGGAGAAGGAAATGGCAACCCACTCCAGTATCCTTGCCTGGAGAATTTCATGGAAAGAGGAGCCTGGCAGGCTATAGTCCATGGGGTTCCTGACAGTCGGACATGACTGAGTGACTAACACACACACAGTATATCACATGCTAGATTTCTAAAACCATCCATGGGCATTTTAACACGAAGCCATACAATGATTTAGCAGGTTGAGAAAAATCACAGCAAGGTCCCACTGACTTTGATATACCTTAATAAAATAAGATGGATTCAAATGGCTGTCTTTCTGAAAACTAACTCTATTATTTACATTTTTCATTTTGTCATATGACACTATAGATACATGAAAATGCAATTAAAATTTACTTTCAATCTTCATAGGGCTTTCTGTTCCAGATATAATATTCTGTTATGCTCTAAGAAAGAGAATAAATATAATAAAAATTGGTATAGTGTTATATTGAGAATAGTAAGTATATTTGAATTTATTATTCTAATCCTTATCCATTTTCCTTGTGTACTTTTATGGTCATAAAAGATAGATCTCACTGAAACTCACATCTAGGAAGGATATCCATAAACATGCAGATTATCTAATACATAAGAGAGAATATTTTCAATTAGCAAAGGGTTGATTTTACCAAGTTCTCTATTACACAAAACCCTTTGGGTCCCTGCTGATTAACAAGATCTCAATATGCAGCAGATTTCCACTCAGTTGTACTGCCAGTCCTCTTTCAAATATGAGTAAAATGGGTGAAAGAAAAGAAATCTTAGATAAATTTGACATAATATTCTAGATAGATTTTCTTATAGAAAAAGATATTAGTACAGACCAAAATGTAATTTGGAGACTACATAAATTTATTCTTGATGCCATCTTCTGTAAGTGTAAAGAAAGGCATGACTACCACGTGCTTAACCAACAGCTGAGTAAATAGTAAAATGCACTCCTATTCTCTAAGAGGAAGATAGAAAGGAGCTGAACACTAATTTATCATCTTCTGTGTGTCATGACGCTTGGACTGCATTACTTCTTTTAATCCCCTCAACAATCTTAAATTTTACAGATGGGGAAACTGAGGCTCAGGGAAGTTCACTAACTTCACTATGGTCACAAAGCAATTAAGTAGTGACTCCAGGATTCTAGTGACAATAGTGTTGACTCTAAATCACAATTGTAATAACAAATGGAATTGAGGGTATTGGTTTTAAACCAGAATAAAAATTCCAGGATCCCATTCTCTTTATATATATTCATAATATATAATCCTCCATTCAGGCTAGATGGAGAAAATCTTACTTCTCTCTACCCGTTAGAATAGGCTGATCCATCCTCAAGAAGAAAAAACTAACTTCAAGGCCGAATCTTTGCAAAATCAAGACATGTATTATGGGGACTTCCCTGGTGGTCCAGTAACTAAGACCGTGCACTGCCAATGCAGGGGGCCTAGGTTTGATCCCTGGCAGGGAACTAGATCACACATACAACTAAAGATCTAGCATGCTGAATGCTGCAAATAAGATCTGGTGTGACCAAACAAATTAAATAAATTATAAATGTATATAAAAAAGACATGCATTGCAAAATGATTTTTTCTTCACCAAAAAGTCAAGTGGAAAGAGATGTTCATGGTCTAAAGACACAGTGTTGTTGACACACTTCATTTCTTAATAATCCAATCAACACACCCATAGAGAAGATCAAGTGCAAGATTGTATATTATAATGGCATGAATCAGAAAATAATTATTTAGACCTGGATGGAACCCAAAAAAACCTTGTCCAGAAGGTTCAGAGTTTCTCTCAGGGACTGTGGAGGCAGGTGAAGGTAGAATTCAATGGCAAGAACCTAGACCTTTCACCCCTACTTTAACCAGAACAGTTCTGATTTATCTGTATAAATAATAAGCTTCTTAATGAGGACTTCTTTGATTGCATTGTTCTACAAACTATAGACACTTGAAAATTATTGTTCTGGTTCAACTTGCTTAATTTTTCAGAGTTGAACTCTGGTTCAACTCGCTTAATTTTTCAGAGAAGGAATACAAGTCCAGTTTAGGGAAAAGACTTGCTCAAGTCTGCATAGCTCCTTAGAGCTCATCCAGAATTAAAAAAAAAAAAAAACACAAACCTGCACCATGTCTTATTCTACACCTAAATCTCTTATTATGTTACTTAGCATTCAATTAAAGTCCACTAATAAATGGTAATATTATTAGTTACTGTGAATATAATTTCCATAGTCTGTTAAAGTTTTAAGCTTTGTGTTTTTATATCTGTGTGTTCATTACTTGTTCCTTATAGTTTTTCAATGAGTTCAGTTCAGTTCTGTCACTCAGTCATGTCCGACTCTTTACAACCCCATGGACTGCAGCATGCCAGGCCTCCCTGTCAATCAAAAACTCCTGGAGTTTACTCAAACTCATGTCCATTGAGTCTGTGATGCCATTCAACCATCTCATCCTCTGTCATCCCCTTCTCCTCCCACCTTCAATCTTTCCCAACATCAGGGTCTTTTCTAACGCGCATCACGTGGCCAAAGGATTGGAGTTTCAGCTTCAACATCAGACATTCCAATGTATATTCAGGATTGATATCTTTTAGGATGAACTGGTTGGATCTCCTTGCAGTCCAAGGGACTATCAAGAGTCTTCTCCAACACCACAAATCAAAAGCATCAATTATTTGGTGCTCAGCTTTCTTTAGAGTCCAACTCTCACATTCATACAAGACTACTGGAAAATCATAGTTTGACTAGACAGACCTTTGCTGGCAAAGTAACGTCTCTGCTTTTTAATATGCTGTCTAGGATGCTCAAAACTTTTCTTCCAAGGAGCAAGTATCTTTTAATTTCATGGCTGCAGTCACCATCTGCAGCGATTTTGGAGCCCCCAAAAATAAAGTCTGTCACTGTTTCCCCATTTATTTGCCATGAAGTGGTAGGACTCGATGCCATGATCTTAGTTGTCTGAATGTTGAGTTTAAGGCAACTTTTGTTGTTGTTGTTGTGGTTAATCAGATGACTTGATTTTTTTGGCTCTATTTTTTTTTTTTAACTTTTTCACTCTCCTCTTTATTTTCATCAAAAGGCTCCTTAGTTCTCCTTTGCTTTCTGCTGTAAGGGTGGTAGCACCTGCATATTTGAGGTTATTGATATTTCTCCCGGGAATCTTGATTTCCGCTTTTGCTTCATCCAGCCCAGTGTTTCTCATGATGTACTCTGCATGTAAGTTAAATAAGCATGGTGACAATATACAGCCTTGACATGGTCCTTTTATTATTTGGAACCAGTCTGTTGGTCCATGTCCAGTTCTAACTGTTGCTTCCTGATCTGCATACAGATTTCTCAAGAGGCAGGTCAGGTGGTCTGGTATTCCCATCTCTTTCAGAATTTTCCACAGTTTGTTGTGATCCACACAGTCAAAGCCTTTGGCATAGTCAAAAAGCAAAAGTAGATGTTTCTCTGGAACTCTCTTGCTTTTTTGATGATCCAGTGGATGTTGGCAATTTGATCTCTGGCTCCTCTGTGTTTTCTAAATCCAGCTTTAACTTCTGGAAGTTCACAATTCATGTACTATTGAAGCCTGGTTTGGAGAATTTTGAGCATTTCTTCACTAGTGTGTGAAATGAGCTCAGTTGTGCGGTAGTTTGAGCATTCTTTGGCATTGCCTCTCTTTGGGAT
The DNA here is from genome assembly GCF_963930625.1 of Muntiacus reevesi. Lineage (NCBI taxonomy): Eukaryota > Metazoa > Chordata > Mammalia > Artiodactyla > Cervidae > Muntiacus > Muntiacus reevesi. Next base: position 107,175,782 of record NC_089271.1, read on the forward strand.
TGAAATGAAAATTGATGTTCTCCAGTCCTGTGGCCAATGCTGAGTTTTCCAAATTTGCTGGCATTTTGAGTGCAGCACTTTCACAGCATCACCCTTAAGGATTTGAAATAGCTCAACTGGAATTCCATCACCTCTGTTAGCTTTGTTCATGATGATGCTTCCTAAGGCCTACTTAACTTTGCATTCCAGGATGTCTGGCTCTAGGTGAGTGATCACACCATTGTGATTCTCTGGGTCATGAAGATCTTTTTTGTATAGTTCTTCTGTGTATTCTTGCCACCTCTTTTTATTTTTTATTTATTTTTATTTTTTTATTTTATTAGTTGGAGGCCAATTACTTCACAACATTTCAGTGGGTTTTGTCATACATTGACATGAATCAGCCATTGAGTTACACGCATTCCCCATCCCGATCCCCCCTCCCACCTCCCTCTCCACCCGACTCCTCTGGGTCCTCCCAGTGCACCAGGCCCGAGCACTCGTCTCCTGCATCCCACCTGGGCTAGTGATCTGATTCACCATAGATAATATACATGCTGTTCTTTTGAAACATCCCACCCTCACCTTCTCCCACAGAGTTCAAAAGTCTGTTCTGTACTTCTGTGTTTCTTTTTCTGTTTTGCATATAGGGTTATCGTTACCATCTTTCTAAATTCCGTATATATGTGTTAGTATGCTGTAATGTTCTTTCTCTTTCTGGCTTACTTCACTCTGTATAATGGGCTCCAGTCTCATCCATCTCATTAGAACTGATTCAAATGAATTCTTTTTAATGGCTGAGTAATATTCCATGGTGTATATGTACCACAGCTTCCTTATCCATTCATCTGCGGATGGGCATCTAGGCTGCTTCCATGTCCTGGCTATTATAAACAGTGCTGCGATGAACATTGGGGTGCACGTGTCTCTTTCAGATCTGGTTTCCTCGGTGTGTATGCCCAGAAGTGGTATTGCTGGGTCATATGGCAGTTCTATTTCCAGTTTTTTAAGAAATCTCCACACTGTTTTCCATAGTGCCACCTCTTTTTAATATCTTCTGCTTCTGTTAGGTCCATACCATTTCTGTCCTTTATTGTGCCCATCTTTGCATGAAAAATTCCCTTTGTATCTCTAATTTTCTTGAAGAGATCTCTAGTCTTTCCCATTCTATTGTTTTCCTCTATTTCTTTGCACTGGTCATTGAGGAAGGCTTTCTTATCTCTCCTTGCTATTCTTTGGAACTCTGCATTCAAATGAGTATAGCTTTCCTTTTCTCTTTTGCCTTTCACTTCTCTTCTTTTCTCAGCTATTTGTAAGGCCTCCTCAGACAACCATTTTGCCTTTTTGCATTTCTTTTCCTCGGGGATTGTCTTTCTCCCTGTCTCCTGTACAATGTCATGAACCTTTGTCCATAGTACTTCAGACACTCTATCAGGTCTCTAACAGATCCCTTGAATCTGTTTTTCACTTCCACTGTATAATCATAAAGGATTTGATTTTGGTTATACCTGAATGGTCTATTGGTTTTCTCTACTTTTTCAATTTAAGTCTGAATTTGGCAATAAGGAGTTCTTGGTCTGAACCACAGTCAGCTCCTGGTCTTGTTTTTGCTGACTCTATAGAACTTCCCCATCTTTGGCTGCAAAGAATATAATCAATCTGATTTTGGTATTGACCATCTGGTGATGCCCATGTGTAGAGTCTTCTCTTGTGTTCTATGAGTTGGGCAGTATTAGTAATGACACCCTTCTTCAAATAAAAAGATTTTGAGTCTCACTAGGTAAGTGGTTAAATTAGGGGTGGGAACCAATTCTACTAGTTTTCAATCTAGTACATTTTCTTATACTTATACATTTTCTTAACAGTACCTCTCAATGTCCTGATTAGGGAAGAGCATCAGAACTATTTCATTCCAAGAATATTTTGTAGGATATTACCATTATTATCATGAATTTTTACTTAAAAAGATCTTGTTGGAAATTCCAAAACTTGCTGTCTCTGCAGTAACACCCCTGCTTCTTTGAGGAAGTTAGGAAAACGATATTTTAAAAGACTTATTATTGCTGATGAATGACAGACCCCTCCTTTGGATATTTTTCTTCACAAGTTTTGAAACAGAATTTAGTGAAAAAATTTCAAATGCTCTTTCCATAACACTGATCATAAATTCAGATTCTTTTCATCAATCACATGTTCTGCTAAAAGCAGCATTGCTGTTTGCCTTCACTATTGAGAGAACAAATGAAAGAATAAATGCAATAACTTCCCATTCCTCATCAGTTATTGGAATGTGCTTCATACATGCCTCTTAAGCCACAAGTGGTAGGTAATTGAATTCCTCAAGGTATCACAGATTTTGAAAAGGATTGACAGTTTCCTTAAGGGAAATATCACTTTTGGTTGGTTTTAAAACTACTATTTTTCAATCAACCCACATTGTGGATGTATACACAAACGCACACCCTTCATTTAGCATCTGCCACTCTGACCTTTCAAGTGATATTGTTGTTGCTATTCAGTCACTCAATAGTGTCCAACTCTTTGTGAACCCATGGATTGCAACTCACCAGGCTTCCCGGTCCTTCACTGTCTCCCCAAGTTTGTTCAAACTCAGGTCCATTGAGTCAATGATGCCATCCAACCATCTCATCCTCTGTAGCCCCCTTCTCCTCCTGCCCTCAATCTTTGTCAGAGTCTTTTCCAATGAATCGGCTCTTTACATCAGGTGGCCAAAATATTGGAGCTTCAACTTCAGCATCAGTCCTTCCAATGAAGATTCAGGGTTGATTTCCTTTAGGATTGACTGGTTTGATCTTATATTCCTTAATTTTTGCTTTCCATTTACTCTGATGGAAAACAAAAGCTGTTATATGTGTAAAAGAAATTTGAAAGCTGTAATTTTATATTTAAAAGTGCTGAATTATTATTATTACATTGTAATAATACTAGTTATTACAGGATACTTTGGAATAATAATCAGTCATACCTTTTCACTAGAAATACTCATGCATCATATAATTTTCTCAATCTGCATTGTTGAATATCTCATTTTGCACTTTTGTTATCAACTCACTCAATTCTGCAGTTATAGAATTCACTAATTTTCCACCAAAATTTATTTGATGGTTGATCTCATTGTAAGGTTTACTTGAATCAAAAAATAAGCATTCTTCTCCGATTTCTTACTGTGTTTTCTCCATTTTGCCTGAGGAAGTTACTTAAATTCTATAACAGAAGGAGATCTTGAAGGGTACTTAATCTAACTCCTTTTGCCTGAGAAAAAGTGATTTGCCTAAGACAGCACAGTGACAAAAATTATTTTAGACACTTGTCTTACAATTACCAACCCAACCTTCTTTTTCAACACAAGCAACCCAAAAGTTCTGCTTCCCCAGAAAAAAATTCCTCTTCAAAGGAAAACAGGTAAAAATCCTGTGTCTTTTTTATCTCTCTGGCTTATTTTCTAAAGTTTTGGACACCTATGAGGCAGAGTTTTGCTATTAACGCCACACCACACAAGGCTATTTTGGTGGTAAAAAATATAGTGGCCATAACGTATTCCATTATATCAGCAGATTTTGATTTGTGTATAATAAGAAACACAAACTCATGGCTCTTCTGTTCTCCCATTCAATTATGAATGCACTAAAATAGCAATACCAATATTATGGAGTTTCCCCTGAGGGCTACTTCAGCTATTATTTTTTATGACATATATAGGCTTAAAGTATTTCACAATACATATTCAAAAATAGAATTACAAAAAGTGAACTTCCGAAAACAATGTCACATGAAAACCGATTGAAATGATAAGAGAAAGCCTCCGTAAAAAGTACAAATTCATTTCCATTCACTATGTCTCAAAGGACAAAGTATACTTAATGGTTTCATTCTGCATAAAATATCACCAAAAGACATCCGAATAATGCTCTTAATGAATTTTGTTTATCATCTTTTTTGAGAAAATTAGGAAGAGTAGTCACCAAAAACCCATCTTTTCCCCTCCCCCTGAACAGAGGACCTTTTTATTCTTCCACACTTGGTAATAAAATACACCTATGACTATGCAGTTTTCTAAAAGTACTAAGAGGAAGAGGGAATCTGAACCACCATTTATCTTTTGGGGGATCTTTTGGGCTTCCCAGGTGGCTCAGTAGTAAAGAATCTACCTGCCAATGCATGAGACCTGGGTTCAATCTCTGATTCAGGAAGATCCCCTAGAGAAGGGAACAGCTACCCACTCTAGTATTCTTGCCTGGAGAATCCCATGGACAGAGGAACCTCGTGGGCTACAGTCCATAGGGTCCTGAAGAGTCAGACATGACTGAGCACACACACATACACACACACACACACACACACACACACACACACACACACACAGAGGGATCTTTAGCATTCTCACTGGAAGCCTATCAGAAATGTGAAAGCCAATAACTTGCAGTGTTAGACTGTACAATGGGAAATTACCCATTTTTCCTCCCTCGAAGCTTTAAGATATGATAGACCAATAACTCTGTATATATTTAAAGTTTATAACATGATGATTTGATACACATATACACTGTGAAATGATCATCACAAATCAGGGTAATTAACAATTCATCACCCCATATTGTTGTTGTTGTTGTTTAGTTACTCAGTCATGCCCAACTCTTTGTGATTCCATGGACTGTAGCCCACCAGGCTCCTCTGCCCATGGGATTCTCCAGGCAAGAATAATACTGCAATGGGTTGCCATTTCCTTCTCCAGGGGATCTTCCCAACCCAGGGATTGAACCCGTGACTCTTGTGTCTCCTGCATTGCAAGCAGATACTTTACCACTGGCTCACCAGGGAAGCCCATCAACCCACATAGTAACCTTCTTATGGTGAGAACACTTAAGATCTACTCTTTAAGCAAATTTCATGTATACAATACAGTATTATTAACTATAGTCACCATGCTGTACATTAGATCCCCATAACTTATTCATTTTGTAACTTAAAACTAATGCCCTTTGATTGTCATTTCCCCACAGTCCCCATCCACAGCCCTTGGTAACTACCTTTCAACTCTCTGTTTCTATGACTTAAGCTTTCTTTTTCTTTAGATTCCACACAAAAGTGAAATCATATAGTATTTGTCTCTGTCTGGTGTGTTTCACTTACCTTAATACCATCAAGTTTCATCTAAGTTGTTGTAAATGGCAGGATCTCCATCCTTGTATCTCAGGGATAAATCTCACTTGATCGTGGTGTATGATCCTTTTAATGTGCTGTTGAATTCAGGGTGGCTAATGTTTTGTTGAGAATTTTTGCATCTATATTCATCAGAGACACTGGCCTGTAGTTTTCTTGTAGTTGCCTTATCTAGGTTTTGTATCAGAGTAAATCTGGCCTTGTAAATGAGTTTGGGGGTGTTCTCCCCTCTTCAGTTGTTGAAGAGTTTGGAAAGGTTGGCATTAAATCTTTGTTAGAATTCACTAGGGAAGTCATCTGGTTTGCGGCTTTCCTTTGTTGGGAGGTTTTTGATTACTGCGTCAATCTCCTGACTAATTTTTGCTCTCTCAGTTTGGTCTTTATTGGCAACATGCTCTATCTTGGCAAATATTCCTTGTGCTTTTGAAAAGAATGACTATTCTGAAAAACATTTTAAAAAAATGAGTATTCTGCAATGGTTGAAGAAATTCAAACTGTAGAAATTCAAATGTGTTATGTGGTTTGAAAATATTGTTTATATTTTCTATACACTTACTAATTTTCTACTTGTTCTATCAATATTGAGAGAAGGATATTAAAATGTCTGATTATAATTTTGGATTTTTCTCCTTCTTACTGTTCTTTCTGTTTTTATGTAATATATTCTGAAGTTTTGTTATTAAGCACATAAATGCTTAGGATTCATTGACATTTTTATCATTATGACATGACTTACTTTATTTCTGGTAATATTATATCTCTGAAATCTACTTTGTCTATTATTAATATAGCCACACCAGCTTTTTGTGTTTTGCTTTGATTGGTGTCAGAATAGTAGATCTTTTTCCATGCTTCTATTTTCAACCAATTTTTATCTTCAAAATTAAAACATTTTTTTTCTTACAGACAGAATAGTGTTTTGCACCTCTATCTAAGCTGACAGTCCCAGGATTTGGACTGGGTTATTTAGACAGTTTATATTTAATGTGATTTTTGATATGTGCTATGTGCTCAGTCACTCAGTTCTGTCCAACTCTTTGCGACCTCATGGACTGCTCTCCACCAGGCTTCTCTGTCCATGGGATTTCCCAGGCAAGAATACTGAAATGGGTTGCCATTTCCTTCTCCAGGGAATCTTCTCAACCCAAGGATCAAACTCCCATCTCATGTATTGGCAGGCAGATTCTTTATCACTGTACTACCTGGGAAGCCTTATTTTTGACACGATTAAGCTTAAATCTATAATCTGTTTTCTATTTGTTTTAGTTTATCTTTCAGTTCAGTTCAGTCACTCAGTCATGTCTCACTCTTTGTGACCCCATGAGGCATGCCAGCCTCCCTGCCCATCACCAACTCCCGGAGCTTACTCAAATCCATTTCCACTGAGTTGGTGATGCAATCCAACCATCTCGTCCTCTGTTGTCCCCTTCGTCTCCTGCCCTCAGTCTTTCCCAGCATCAGGGTCTTTTCCAATGAGTCAGCTCTTCGCATCATGTGGCCAAAGTACTGGATTTTCAGCTTCAACATCAGTCCTTCCAATGAACACCCAGGACTGGTCTCTTTAGGATGGACTGGTTGGATCTCCTTTCGGTCCAAGGGACTCTCAAGAGTCTTCTCCAACACCACAGTTCAAAAGCATCAATTCTTTGGTGCCCAGCTTTCTTTATAGTCCAACTTTCACATCCATACATGACCACTGGAAAACCATAGCCTTGACTAGATGGAACTTTGTTGACAAAGTAATGTCTCTGCTTTTTAATATGCTGTCTAGGTTAGTCCTTCTATCTTTTAAACTCCTTTTTATTGAATAAATTATAATCCTTATTATATTTTATCTTTTTTATATTCTATAACTTTATTTTGTTTATTGTATGCTTTTGGGTTTAAGTATACTTTTTACTTTGTCACAGTCTGCCTTCAAGTGGTAGACTTGAAGGTACCACTTCATATATAGTATAAGACCCATGAAATAGTATACTTCCATTTCTCTCCTCTAGGTCTTTATGCTATATTTTCAGATGTTTTACTCACTCATATATTAGAAATCATGGGCTTCTCCAGTGGCTCAATGGTAAAGAATCCACCTGTGATGCAGAAGACACAGGAGACTTGAGTTTGATCCCTGGTTCTGGAAGATCCACTAGAGAAGGGCATGGCAACCCACTTCAATATTCTTGCCCAGAGAATCCCATGGACAGAGGATCCTGGCAGGCTACAGTCCGTGGGGTCACAAAGAGTTGCACGTGACTGAAGTGATTGAGCACGTACACACATATTATAAATCATACAGTAAATTTTGTTTTCTTTGCTTAGTTTATTATATTTTATTTTAAAGAAATTGAAATAGTAAGAAAAATCTTACATAGTTTTGCATGTAGTTATTATTTCCAGGAATCTTCATCTTTTTGTGTATATTCATAGTTCTATCTGGTATTATTTTTGTTCTGTCTGAATGATATTCTTTACCATTTCTTGTAGCATGGGAATGCTGGAGATGAACTCTTTCACCTGTTGTCTGAAACATCTTTAATTCATTTTCATATCTGAAAGATATACACACAAAGTGAAGAATTCTAGGTTTCCAGTTATTTTTTCTTTTAGTCCTCTAAAGATGTTGCTACACTTTCTTCTCCTTTGTATTATTTCCTATGAGAAATCTGATACACTTTGTTCCTGTGTGTATCTCTTTTTTTTTCTCTTTCTGATTTAAATATTTCTTTTTTATCATTGATTTTAAGCAGTTGATTATGTTGTGTCTTAGTGTAGTTTTCTTCGTGTTTCCTGTGTGAGATTTGTTGAGCTGCATGGATCTCTGAGTTTTTAGTTTTCATCAAATTTGGAAATTTGGGGACCATTACTTCTTCAAACATTTTTCTGCTCTCCACTGCAGAGACTCAAATTGCCTATATATTAGGGTGTTTGTAGTTGTTCTACAAGTTTCAGATGTCTTTTTTTCCCCAAATATTTTTTGTTTCTTTCTATATTACACTTTGGACAGCCTCTAGTGCTATGTCTTCAAGCTTACTAATCTTATCTTCTGCACTATCTAATCTGTATTTAGTCCCATCCTATATATTTTCTATTTCAGACCATTCTGTACTTTTCATCTATAGACATGTGATTTGGATCTTTTTTGTATCATCCATGTCCCTATTTCACTTTTCAAACATATGCAGTAATGATAACTCTTTTAATGTCTTTGTCTACAAATTCTAACATCTATTTAATTCTTGGTTGGTTTAAACTGATTTTTATCCCCATTATGGGACTTATTTCCCAGCCTTTTTGCCTGCCTGAGAATTTTTCATAGATGCCAGACCTTGTTAATTTTATCTTATTGGTTGTCTTTCTATAAATATCCTCAAGCTTTGTTCTGGGATGCAGTTAACTTACTTGGAAACAGTCTGATCCTATTTTGGCTTTGTTTACATGATTTGTTAAGTGGGAACAGAAGCATTTAGGGCTAATTATTCCCCACGGCTGAGGCAAGTCCCTTATGGGTACTCTATTTAATGCCCTATGGATTATGTGCTTTTTCTATTTGACTGGTGGAAACTGGCACTATTTTCAGCCCTGTATCAACATTGAGTACCGTTTCCTATAAATCTCTCAGATGGTTCTTTCCCTGCCCTGGGATAGTTTCCTCATATGCTTGTACTATGCTGAATGCATGAATGAGACTCTCTGCAGGTGATAGTGTTTCCATTTCTGTTCATTTCTTTCCTCTCCAGTACTCTGTGCTATGGACTCTAGCCCCTAGACCCTCACCTCTATCTCCTCAAGTCAGATAATTCACCTGGCTTGACCTTGGCATTCTCTCCCTGTGCAGCTGGAAACTCTTTTCAAGAAATAAACTGTAACAGTAATCACATGGAACACACCTAAGATGTTTTCCACCTTTTGGGTACTGCTGTTTATTGTCACTTGATGTACACTGTCTTGAAAACATTGTTTCATAAACTTGTGTGTGTGTGTGTGTGTGTGTGTGTGTGTGTGTGTGTGTGTGTGTGTGTGTGTGTGTGTGTGTGTGTGTCTTGGCCAGAACATATTTCAGGGAGAGGATGAATCTGGATGCTGCTATTCCATCTTGCCTATAAGCAGAAGTCTTCCATACATTTTTTTCATAGGAGATTCTGTAAACTATAAATCATCATACCCTGATGTCTCCTTCATGGAGATATGCCAAGGTGATGTATGTATATCAAGGTGGCATAATTATTTCAATAATCACCATGCAGTAACTATCAACTGTGTATAGAAAACTATGTTTGAGACAAATGATAGGAAAAGAAACACAGCCAACATTATGACTCCTAAGCTAAAGAAAGTCATATTTCTTTTCCCCAGAGCGTATCTCTTATTCTGGTGGTGCCACACATGAGCTATAGAAGCAGAGTCCAAGGAAGCAAAGTGCCCATATAATAAGGATCCACTAGGCTTTCCCCTGTTCTATATGAATTCTTTCTCCATTGGGGTGATTCGAACAGACAAGATTAATTCTCATTTCCAGAGCTCTTCCCCAAATAATCACATATAGAAAAGAATTTTAGAACCATTACCTTTTGGACCATTTTCTAGATTTCTTATGGCTGTTCTTTAATGGTTAGATCAAACACAACCAAGCATCCATAAAATGATCCTCACACCTACCTTTGGTTTGGAAGGCAAGCTAGGTGGTGTTTCCCCAAATTTCTGATAATGCTAATGAGCTCAGGAACTTGGTAATAGACTATCTTGCTAAACAATCTCTTGGAGAATGTGCTTCAGATTGTCTGGTGTGGGACTGGAAATTTTTCTTAATGAGTTCCCCAAATGATTCGTAACTCTAGGAAAGTTTTGGAAATAGTGAATTAGAGGACTTCTTGACCAGTGGGTACCACTCAAAAATGTACACTCTAGTTACAATTCACATACCAGCCTCATACTTGGTCTATTTTTATTGGGCCAAAAGAAACTGATTCTGCATTGGCACTGGGTAGTGCTCCCTAATGTAAGTTGAGCATGAGATGGCAACTATGACCCAATAGAAAAAAACAGGTTGCATTTCTATAGTCCATTTTGGAGGAAAAATAAACCTTTTTTACTAAGCCATAATCCCTTCCTTTATTTGATATATCAGTGCTATTTTCAAAATTGTGCCCATAATCTCCCAACTTGAAAAAACATCTCATGGAGATAAAGTGCTTTGCTAGATAGTAGAGCATTTGGCATCTTGAAATAAGTCATTTACAGTGGCTTCATTATTGTGAACAGCAGAACATATGAACAAGAAGTAACATAAAATTACCCTTGATGAGACTCCAGCATCATGTCTTTCATCTTCCTCACTAAGAGCACTCACAAGAGATGGACTCTATTTAGGCAATCTTTAAAATTTTTGATTCACTAGTTTTAAAGAACATATATTGTGGCTGTATTAAAGGCATGGAAGTCAGAGTTTGTTTGGATGGCATGGCAGACAGAGAAAGACCTGGGGATGGGGGATAATATAACACCTGGAAGCAGGACTCTAAGAGCTGACAATTTCTGAGCACTTAAATGCCAAACATTATGCCCGGTGCTATGCATATATCATTTCATTTAATCATTTATAACAACCCTAATGGAAAACGAAATTTTGGGTTACCAAGGGGCAGTTATCTGTGGTATGGTGTGTGGAGAATCTGATATCTATCCATGGATAAGTTTTCCTGTGGAATTCAGCTGTTGCTGCTGCTGCTAAGTCTCTTCAGTCATGTCTGACTCTGTGCGACCCCATAGATGACAGACCACCAGACTCCCCCGTTCCTGGGATTCTCAAGGCAAGAACACTGGAGTAGGTTGCCATCTCTTCTCCAATGCATGCATGCATGCTAGGTCGCTTCAGTCGTGTCTGACTCTGTGCGATCCTATGGACAGCAGCCCACCAGGCTCCTCTGTCCACAGGATTCTCTGGCAAGAATACTGGAGTGGGTTGCTATTTCCTTCTCCAGTATTGTAATGCTACATAACGTTAATGCAGTATGACTTGTAATGTTGCACTAGGGCAAGCCCAGTCCCCCCCAGGGTTTGCCTCCACCTAGGTCAATATTTAAGAACCATTTTAGGAAACCAGTTGGTAAGTCCTAAAGGCAAATGGCCATAGCACTTAAATGTAGAGACTGCTAAAAGCTATTTCTATGTTAGTATATATCTGTTTTTTCAATCATAAAAAACTATGTAGCAAATATCAAAATACTTCAAAATATTGTTTTAATGTCTTATTAATTCTTCAAGGTAAATAGCATACACATATTAAAACATGCTTTTTTCAAATTTCCAAGGTTAGAATAATACACCTTTCCTGACCCACTGTCCTACTTCTTTTTAGCCATCTGAACATCCGTTACTTTATAGTTATTACATATACTAGATCTCTGTTACTCATGATAGGTTGGGGACTGAGGATTTCCAAGGAAATCCTACAATAAACAAAGCTAAATAAGGGGGTTGTCTATACCAGTGCTATCCACTATAAATTTCTCTTACAATGACAATGTTTTGTACCTACACTGTCTAATAGGTAGCTACTGGCCACATATAGCTGTTGAGCAATTGAAATTATGTTTTCATAAATGGGGGTCTGAATTTTTAATTGTATTTCATTTAAACAGCCTCATATGGCTAATGGCTATTGTATTGAACACTGCAGGTCTATACCAATGAGGTTTAAGACCACTATCTAACTTTAAGAGCAAAGGTGAGCACCCAAAAAACTGTACAAGATGTGATCTCTACTTAAACTATCTCCTTCCAACAAGACAAGGCTTGGCACACCAGACTTGGAGGAAAGTTCCCCCTCAATGCTCTGGAATGTGGAAGACATGCATCTCTCGAATTCTGTAAAATGGTAATAGTTAACTCAATGTGAAACCATGCCTTTGGAAATGAGACTATATGCCCCACCCCCCACTCCATGCCACCTTATATACATCACACCACTGCTACAACTAAAAAGGGCACTCGACTCAGTGCTCGTTATTCCAATAAGAGACTGTGTTACAGGTGAAGTACAGGTACTGGCAATGCCATGCATTCTAAACATCATCCTGGCAGTGGTGAGGACTGTGGAAGATCAGTAGCTTTTGAACCATGATGGGCACAATACATAGCACCTGCTTATCCTCAAAGCACCAGCCTACGTCCAGAAAAAGACCACTTCCTTTGCAGAGAAGTTTCTCTTTTTGTGCTCATCACAATCTCTGGGCACCTTTTAATTTCCTTTTCTCTTCATGCAATATGCATTACCTAACTTGACTGACAGGCTTTCCCAAAGGTAAAGAATCCACAATGCAGAAGACACAAGTTCGATCCCTGGGTCAGGAAGATCACTTGGAGTAAGAAATGGCAACCCATTCCAGTATTCTTGCCTGGAATATTCCATGGACAGAGGAGCCTTGTGGGTTACAGTCCATGGGGTTGCAAAGAGTCAGACAAGATTGAAGCAACTGCGCGCTGCACAACATGACTGACAGAGACTACTACATTGTAAACCCGTATTCCGATCTCTCTAAATATAATGAATGCTGAAGAAATAGTGGAGACTTTGAAGCTTCAAAAACTAGCCCAGAAAGTTGGGTATGATGGTCTTCTCTGGTCTTGGGGAAAACACCAATGGCAACCTCTCAATGATAATTCGATGAAGCCATTTTTGTTAGTTAGGTTGAAAGATATAAAAACTTGAAAATAATTTTTTAAAATCCTCAAAAGTAATTCTGATACAGATAGTGATACTACAATGATTCCTAATGCACACTTATTTTACTCACCTTCTCAGCATTATCAATATGCTTTCTTTTCCTCTTCAATTTGTAATGAGCTAGACTTGCTCTGTTTCACTTACGTGTTCTTTTTCTGGTTTTATAATAACTATAGGCTGTTTTCATGGCTATGCTTTTTTCTCAAAGGAAATTGGAGGACACAAACCTTTCATTATACTAGTTGGAAGCAGACAGCAATGTGTAACACTTCCTTTTGCCCAAACAGTGAATGTTATCCTGGTAACAGTGATAAAGAGGATCAACAGATGATTGAGAAGGGCTGGCAGTCAGCTGCAAAGACATGGCTATAGGAGCAGTGTTTCAAATATATAAAAATATTATAGGGAAAGATGAAGAGTGTCTCAATGAGGGTGAGGAAGGGCTTGAAGAAAGTTAAAATGCGTGGGCATGTAAGGGGAGAATTTCCAAAACACAGAACAGATGAGTTTAAGAAAACAAGGAGAAAATGTCTTGTCAGCATCTCTGTCTCTCCTGCTAGACTAGACTCTTTGGAGACCTGAGCTTCATGGGCTCTGTGTTCTTTACTTTTGCAACGTCCTGTAATCCCTCCCTAACCTCCAAGGCAGCAGCTTGTGGAATTCTTGACACATATACTGTTGAGGAAATGTGAGACATGGAAATGAGTGAATGAATAGAAGGAAGCATGGAATGGAGGAAGTAAAGGAAGGAGGGAAGCATGGAAGCAGGACAGGGGGGAAGGGAGCAAAGGAGGGAGAGAGAGAGGGAAGAAGGGAGGAAGGAAGAAAGGGGTGAGCTGGAGGAAACCATAAAGGTCACCAGTGCAAGCAAAATCTGGTGCTTTGAGTCTGTTCGAAAGAGAAAGGACAGCAGCCTGCCTATAGCTAACCCTTCCCCTCAAGCAGCTCTTAGCATGCCAAGCACATGTAGGGGGCTCAGAATGGAGAGGAGAGCCAGTTGCTGAGTCTCAATTGATTAGTTTTACTTCCCTCACAGTGTCAAATTCACATGCAAATCAGAAGAAAGAAAATATTTCCACCAAATATACAACATCGTGACTATAGTTGATAATACCATATTGTATAAGTGAAATTTGCTAAGAGAATAGAACTTATGCATTCTCACCAAAAAAAAAAATAGTAAATACGTGAAGTGACAGATGTGTTAATTAAGAAGATTGTGGGGATTCTCCCACTATATATCTATATCTCGTATATTTACATAGTTTATCTACATTTATATAGATTTAGATATAATTATCATGTTGTAATCTTTAAATACATTACAATTTTATTCACCATCTAGCCCTTAACAGAGCTGGAAAAAAGGCATGGAGGTAGAAACAAAAAAATATATATATATATTTCAACACAACTAACTGTTTCTTACGACATCTTGTTAAATGATATTTCAAAAGTTATCTATTCCAAACTCACATCTATGCTCACTCTCCTCCTTCCCTTCTCCTTGAATCCTGATATTTTTCATGGATACCCCCATTCATAGGGGCTCTCTACCTTCTGAAGCAACCCACTGCATCCTAAGAGAGCTCTAGTGATAGAAATGTTAAACCAAAATATTTCTTCTCACAACTTCTATCTTTTAATGTGAGCACTTTCCTCCGGTACCTCAGCTTAGTCTGTCTTCTACATGAAAACACATATCCATCAGGATACTGGCAGGAAACAGATGGCACATTCAAAGATATAATTAAAGAGTTTCATAAAGACACTATTTATAATGGGAGAGACAAAAAAAGGAGCTGAAGAACCCTGGGGCTAGAAAGTTGCTGGGAGGACATGGAGAATAATTACAGAGGAAAATGTATCTATAAGAGAAACAAGAGCTGTGACCTTCAGGAAAGGAGAAGAGACACAGCCAAGCCCAAGTTCAGCAAGGAAGACATGGGGAAATAAATACCCTGACTTTCTTCCCCACTTCCGTAACCGTCACTTGCTGGTGCCTCTCATTAGCTAAATGAAGTCAGAAGCCAGAGAGCTAGAGAGTGCAAAGGGTTGGAAAAGGATCCTGAAGGACAAATCACACTTCACATTTTTCAAAGATTTTTGTTGATGTGGAACATTTCTAAAGTGTTTATGGAATTTGCTACAATGTTGCTTCTGTTTGATGTTTTGGTTTTCTTGGCCACAAGGCATGTGGGATCTTAGCTCCCAGACCAAGGATCGAACCCACAGTCCCTGCATTGAAAGGCAAAGTCTCAACCACTGGACACCAGGGAAGTCTCCACACATTGCACATTTTTAAAGGCAGAACTAGTGTCCTCTTTGAGTCTTCTCTTCTCCAGCCAACCATCCTCCACTCCTCCATTCACTCAACAGAAGATACATACATATATCCATCCTCCATCCCAGATGCCTATTCTCGACCCAACATGGCCGTCCCAGTTCAAGGGAGCTGGGAATACTATCCTTCTCACTCTAGGTAACACTTCTAAAGTGGTACATCTATCTTGAGAAAGATTTAAAGAATTCTTTCAGTGGTTACATGATATAATGACTCCTTATGATTTTTACAGTTCTTAAATGTCTGCCCACCAACTCCACTAGTCAAGATGAAGGTATGTCTCCCACATTCTATAGGTGGGTAGTTTACTCTCTGGACCTAGGGGCAGGACCAGACATTTATCCATTTTTACATTTTTATAATGAGTCTTTTGAGATAGCTTGCTGCAATCTTTTCTGGACTTCATCTAAAAACTTTTAATTTTTAAGGTAAAAGACATTTAGATATCATCTCATGCAATGCTTGGGCTTTCCAGGTGGGTCGGTGTGTTAAAAATGCACCTGTAATGCAGGAGAAGTGGGTTTGATTCCTAAGTTGGGAAGATCACCTGGAGGAGGGCATGACAGCCCACTCTAGGATTCTTGCCTGGAGAAACCCATGGACAGAGGAGCCTGATGGGCTATAGTCCATAGGGTCACAAAGAGTCAGACACGACTAAAGTTAATGAGAATGCACACATCCAATGCTATCATTTTTTGTAAGGGCAAACAGGGACTCAAACAACCAGAAGCTTGGGCGAGTAAGGAGTAGAATAGGGACAGAGCTTCCAATAGGCTTCCATTCCAAACCTCACAGAGCTTTTAACTGAAGTCATTGGACATTTTAGCCTTTTTGTACATTTATTTTCCTCACACATAGGACAAGATAAACTCTTATTATTCTGAAGTATTGCCTTTCGAAAACATGCTTGTCTGATGTCAGTTTGATGACACAATTCTCTCAAGCTGTTAGGTAGCAGATAATTTCTTGTGTCTGAAGAACTTGTTGGTTCATTTTGCTCTCACACTGAAAGTCTATCAGATGAAAAAAGCCTCATTATGGCCTCTCAGTCATCAGAAGCAATATTGTTGAATTACAGTCCAATGGATAATGCTATTAAGA
This sequence comes from Muntiacus reevesi, assembly GCF_963930625.1. Classification (NCBI taxonomy): domain Eukaryota; kingdom Metazoa; phylum Chordata; class Mammalia; order Artiodactyla; family Cervidae; genus Muntiacus; species Muntiacus reevesi. The sequence goes on from NC_089271.1 coordinate 107,192,104, forward strand.
AGCAGGACTATATTGTTAGATGCATCAAAGAAAATTGTGCTTCCATTTTACAAATCCCAAAAAACGACAGCTTAAGTCAAGCCAAATTCACAAGTCGGCACATATATTGGGTTGGCAAAAAAGTTCATTTGGGTTTTTCTGTAAGATGGGTTTGAAAAACCCAAATGAACTTTTTGGCCAACCCAATATCACTTTTATCTAATCTATCCATGAATTTCAAAATAAGTCACTTTTAAACACAGTGAATTATTTTTAAAAAATAACACCTAAAATCAAAATAAACAAAGACAAACCTAACACAACAATATAAAAAATCTGGGGTCTAAGTCCTTAGTTCCCCACTGAGTGCCTTTCCTGATGACAACCTTAACGTGATGTCCTTGATTTTTATTAATGCTCAAATCAGAAAATGAAAATGAATGATGCTTCTCTGCATTTTATGATAAATAGCTTCTGAAGAAGCTTTCAATTTTGTTGTCCAATGTCTCATGCATATGGATCCATATGATAAATTATTTTTAGAATCCAATATCTGCTTCAACCAGCCCGTCCCAATCAGCAAACCTGGGGAAGAATTTTCAAAACAGCATGTATACTGTGCCTCCCATAAATAAAGTAGCCATTTGTTTTGTAGCAGAAAACACTGAATCCTGTAACATATTGTGTTTTCTTTTATATCCTGGTGGCCAGGAAGCTCACAGTCAATGATACTTCTGGCACTCCTCCATGTAACTGCTTCCTCCTCAGTCTCCATGGGTTGTTGTTGTTGTTTTTTGTTTTTTAACAGTCATCATAAACATTTTTTTTTTTAATTATAAGCCACCTCAAGTCATCTTTGTAAGCAAGCATCACAAGCATAACAAAACATCTAAGCACCACTATTAATGGAGATAAAATAGCATTTTGAAGAGACTGCACCAAAACCCTCACTGCATTTCGTCAAGACTGGATGCTTCTAAATATCTAGTTTATCAGCATAGACTGTTTTGAAAGTTAATCTGGAAAATACAGAGAGCAGTCATAAAAGTGGCCCTATTTCTTATTTAACTGGACACAAAAGTCCCTTGAGAGCTTTGGCTCATAGCTTTGGCCTGAACTAAGATCTAGTTGCACCAATTTAGAAGAGTAACTCTTGGGGGTGGTTAGGAGGGAGTACAAGGATAGTCATCAGAAAGGTGATGGAAGGAACAAGAACCTACTAAGCTGTGAGGTATTTTTAAGTGGCCTAAATACATGAAAACCAGAGGCCATGCTATTGATAAATTTCAGAGTCTATAATCAATGCCACTTTGTGTCCTTGATGGGAAAATTCAAATCAAGATAATTCTAATTTCAGATATAGAAACAAGAACTCCACTAGACTCAGGTATGAAAGTGAGCAGATGATATGTGGTCTTTCTCCAAAGCCACAATAAAAGGTGAACAACCCCCACCATCATGCCCATCCAGGGAAAAAGCAGGAGAGGGAGGTAAAGGAGGAGAATCTTTATTTATTTACTTAAGAGGGGCTGAGGTAGAAATTCTGCACCAATCAAAGAATCAGAGTAGACTGAGGAAATGCATGGAATGTACTAAAAGTAATTTTTCTAGAAGGCTGGTGACAAAGAGTCAGCAAAAACAACTGTTTTGTAAAAATGCAAAACAGAAAACAGTGTTCACCAACAAGGGGTTGTTAAAATAAATTAGAAAACCTGCATAGCAGGTCATAGTATTCAACCATTAAAGACTAAAGCAGATCTATTTATATAAACACACAGAAAGGCTATCATGTAGTATTGTTAAGTGAACTGTAGAGTCATGAAACTTACCATATAGTATGATTGCAATTGAGGGAAACAGACTACTATGCATGTGTGGATGTATGTATGTGTGTGTGTGTGTGTGTGTGTGTGTGTGTGTACAAATGACATGTAAGAATCCACTCATGACTAATTACATACTTTGATTTGTCTCATAATTTCATCAACTCTTTGGTCTCTATTTACTCATGTTTCCAAAATCATGTCACATAAATGCTGAATAACAAGGATTTGTAAAATGAAAAATAGTTTGGAAGCTATTTATTTCATCTGCTTGGCTGCTTGGGTTTTCTTGACTGCAGTTGTCTGCCTTTGTGCATCTAGAGTTTGACCTTCAACCTTCTACCCCTTCCATGGGGATATGTAGCCTTGATACAACCTAAGAATTAGATTTACCTATAGTCAATGATTTGAAAGAAATACATGTGCATGAATTGACATTACCTCTATAGTCCAACTTTTGGAAACACCATTGAAACTTCTTGGCCAGAAAGATGCTGTTTTTGAGTTATCTCACTTTCACTGTACCCCAGGACAGCATAAAATATGAAAGTGGACCAAGCATGCTACCCCTGGACTTTCCAGGTGGCACAATGGTAACGAATCACCCTGCCAACGCAGGAGACATAAGAGTTGTGGATTTCATCTCTGAGTCAGGAAGATGACCCAGAGAAGGAAATGGCAACCCACTCCAGTATTCTTGCCTGGAAAATCCCATGGACAGAGGAGACTGGCGGGCTACAGTCCATGGGGTCGCAAAGAGTCGGACACGACTCAGCACAGCACAGCATGCTACTCCCCAAAGAGGAATGGAATTCCTCTCCAAAGAATGTTGGGCAAATTCTAATTTCAACTCTACTGCCATGCACTGAAAATTTCAAAAGGCCTGACCTTGCATCAATCACTAGAAATTATCACATCAGGAGAAACACATCCAGTTCTGTACTTTTAGAGAGTTGGTAGGCAGCAGCAGTGCTTTGCCCCTCGTTTCTCCCACCTTGTCCTGGAAAATGTCAGGCATGGGCCATGCCTCACTTCCAGCCAGTACTGCTCCCTTTTTTTTCCCTTAAGACAGTGTCAACTGAAGATAAACATACAACCTAAAAGTTGCGAGTTAAATTTTATAAGAGGACCTTACTGAGGACTAGAGCCAGCCTCTCAGATAGCTCTGAGGAACAGCTCCAAAGTGGTAACAAAGGGGTCGGGATACATAAGAATTTTTGCTGAAAAAAATTTTACAAGCCCAGTCAAACATCAAAAAGATTTCTGCTAATCACAAAACCCAGACATCTCAAGTTAGTGATTTTAGTGAGTTTCTGTGTATAGGAAAATGCAAGAGTCTGGACTCATTGAAATTATTCCTTAAATATTCATTTTAACTCTCTAGGGCCAGTAACTAGAGCACAGAACATTTCCTATTTTTCTCCATCTTGAATTTCTCTCAGGGCGCACTGCACTGTCTGGGGGTAGCTACAGTGGCTGATGGCTTGATAGCAGGCAGCACCCCTTGTTTACTGAAATGGCAGGCAACATTTGCTTCTCATCACAGTTACCAAGCTCCAATAAGACTAATAACCAACATTGGTACTTAGGAGCACAGGCTTCAGTGAAAGATAGGCCTGTATTGAAATCTGGTTCCACTAGTTCCTAGATGAGTAACTTAGGCAAGAGGCTTTCCACTGAGCCTCAGTTTCTATACCTATAAAATGGGAAGAATAGTAACACCACTGTCATAGGGATCTGTGAAGATTCATTAAGATAATCCACAGAAAGTGCTTCTACACAGTGAATCTCTGTACATTCTCCTAGTTATTGCTCCTGTTGTCACCATCATTCCTTACAGTGGGCCCACTGCCACAAGAACAGCGAGGTCCTGACAGAACCAGAAAAGCCTTTTAGAGCCAACACTCTAACTTTTAATGGGCCTCAAATACCTGTCAGCCGTTCACAAGGAGGTCCTGTGACTCTCAGCAGACCAAGATCCATTAGATAAGTAGCAAGAGACTGTGTATGAGATGGGGGATTAAATTATATCGTCTCTCCTCCCATATATGAGTCCCAGTGACTCATATAAATGGCATACATTTTAACAGTTTAACAATTCATAACACTGTCATACATTGTAGCAATTAACGGCATATGCTTTCCCAATTTCACAAAGGTAAGATAACTTTGGGGGCTTCCAAGGTGGGTGCCAATGCAGGAGATGTAAGACATGCAAGTCGGATCTCTGGGTCAGAAAGATTCCCTGGAGGAGGGTTTGGCAACCCACTCCAGTACTCTTTCCTGCAGAATTCCATGGACAGAGGAACCTGGTGGGCTAGAGTCCATAGGGTCACAAAGAGTTAGACACAACTGAAGCGATTTTGCACACACGCAAGATAACTGTCAACATTATACTGAGAATCAGGAGACCTGGATTCTTGATCTAGCTCTACCTCCAAGGAAATCATGTGCCTTATTCAAATATACATTTAATTGTTTGTAAATAAAAAGCGATTGTACTGCTAGATGGTGCCACTGTATCCTGGGTGGTGTTGGTGTGAGGGTATCAGTGATCTAACTTTTCACTTCAGAAAGCACAGAACCAAGTGGAGCCATATCTGAACCTGATGGAACGGAATAGGTCTCCCCTCACCAGGTATGGATGCAATAAACAGCTTGGGACCTTGGCTACTGTCTTACCTATGGGAGGAGTAGATAGTTAATGAGTTATATGTGTAGAAAGAAGATTTACCAAAAGTAATTTTGGTAATCACAAGGGTGTGACATAGCAAAGCATTCATACTCACTAGCAGCTACTTTCTCCCTGACTCCCCTGATACATCATTAGACCACTTTGCCTGGCCCACTTGCAATTAGGTGGGTCCATGTGGCTATGCTTTGGCTAATGGAGTGTGTATTGAAGTAGATGAGTTTCTAGCACCTCTCAAGTCATTCTCCATGGTTTTCCCTTCCATCACCAGCCAATTGGATGCAAAAAATTAAAAATCCAGTGGAAAAGTCCAAGACTCCCTCTCTAAGAGGGTGTGAGTTCTTGATAGAAAGACCCCAAGTCCCTAAAGCAGAGTTCCTTGTTGACGCAATTAGATTTATGATAGGAATAATGAATCAACCTTTGTTGTGTTAAGCCATAGATTCTATAGATCCATTAGCCAAGTCTGATTACTGTATAACTCTACCTAACTGTTGCCTCATCTATAATTTGAGGAGAAAAACATCGACCCACATGGATGTTGGGAAAAGTAAATGTAATAACATTCTAGCACAGTGCCTGGCCCCTAAATGTAGTGATCTTCAGCCTTAATAATTCACATCAAGTCATTGCAACTACTGATTTTTTTTTTTTTGCTTTTTGACAATAACATCTTTATGTAGTAGAAATATCGACCCATTAGAGCAAGTCTGAGTTGTTCTAAATTGTTAAAGATATGTGTAAATCGCCTTGTGGTTTATTCTTGAATAATGTGAAGCTGAAGTCATTGTAAACACTGAAGTAGCTCACCAATGCCGCAGCTTCTGCTGATCTCAGAAACCACAAACACTATTCTTCTAGGGGGAAGAAAAATATGCCACTCCATCTGGTAACTGTAAGAAAATCTTTTTCTTCTCTATGTTGACTTCAATGTGGATTGTGTCTATTTTGAAAAATATATGTGTGTGTGTGTGTGTGTGTGTGTGTGTGTGTGTGTGTGTGTGTATACATATATATATACACCACTATTCACATTTACCATCTCAGGGCTGAATCACAGAATGTGTAGGCTGGAATCAACTAGGGTTTCATATCAGCAGCCAGAAAATGATTGAGGGCTGGTTTGGAGTCGTGTGTTCTGTTTGTAATAGCTCCATTTTCTTCTAATTGTCCCAGCAAAGACATGCTGATTAAACAGCTGCAGTTCCTACAAAATCCATTGGAATAAAAGACACACTCAGGTAACCCATTCATTATTCTGGAAAAGCATTGGTAGCTTTGACAAAATAATTATATGGAGAATCAGACTGTTAAAAATTCCATTGATTTTCTACATATTCAGATAAATGACACATCAGAAAATGGACTGGTACCAAGGGTTCTGTGCTAGCAATCAATCATCTCTTGGATGAAGAATATGTGCAAAGTCCATCCTAGAGGCTATGTGACAGCCAGCCCAACAAAAGCATGAGAATGGAGGGCATACTAATCAAGACTCAGCTCTTTTCAGATCTGTTTCCTTCTATAAAAATGTCCACCAGCTCCCTACTGCTTATGAGAGTCGTTAGAAATCTGTTATTGGGTTGGCCAAAAAGTTAGTTCAGGTTTTTCCATGCCATCATACAGAAAAATCCGAATGAACTTTTTCACCAACTCAATATTTTGACATTCAAGATCCTCTGCAGTAAAGCCTTAGTCAACCTCTATGAACAAATTGAACTAGCTGCTGGTGCACAAACCTGACTGGACCTTTCCTACATCCAGGCTTTGATTATGCTAAATCTCGTAGCTGAATTGTCCTCATCTATGCCTATTGAAATCCCATTCAGCCTTTAAAGTTCTTCTCCAGTCCACTGATTTCATGCTGGCTTAGCTGATTACTTCTAAAAACACTGAAAAGAAATGTCCTGTCCCCTCTCCTGTGCCAGTGCCTCTTTGGGCACTTCTCATCCTCATCTATTCATCCTTCATCTATTTGTCTTAGTTGCTTTACTGCTACTACACCTGAAGGGTCAAAACTGCCTTAATTATCTCTCACAGTACCCTATACGTAGTTCAGTGTATTAAAAAAAATAAAAAACCCAACGACAAAAAAACATAGAAACCATCTTAATAATGGGCAAATGACATGAAGACATGCTTCTCCAAAGAAATACAAATGGTCAGTAAGCATGTGAACAGAGGCTCAATACCACTAGTAATTACAGAAATACAAATCAGAACCAACATGAAATGCCACTTCACACCCATTAAGATGGTTATTATAAAAAATGACAAATGTAGGAGAGGATATGGAGAAATTAGAACACTTGTGAATTGCTGGTGGGAATGAAAAATGGTGCTGCTGCAGTAGAAAAGACCATGGTAGAACAGGCACATGAAAGGATGCTCAACATCAGTCATCATCAGGGAAATGCAAATTAAAACCACAGTGAGATACCAACTCACACCTGTCAGAATGCCTGCTATCAAAAATATAATATGGAGTAAAGAGAACCCTCACACACTGTTGGTGGAAATGTGAGTTGGTATAGCCACTATGGAGAACTGTATGGAGACTCCTCAAAAAGTTAAAAATAGAACCACCATACAATCTAGCAATTCCATCCCTGGGTATTTATCTGAAGAAAATGAAATCGCTATTTGAAAAAGATAATTGTACCCCAATTGTTCATTGCAGCATTAGCTACAATAGTCAAGATATGGAAGAAATTTGAATGCCCATTGATAGATAAATGGATTAAGAAGCTGTGGTGTATATATATATATATATATGCATGGACTACTACTCAGCCATAAAGAGGAATGAAATCCTGCCACTTCTGACAACATGGGTAGAACTAGAGAGAATATTATGCCAAGTGAAATAAGTTAGACAGATTAATACAAATACCAAACAACTTGTGAAATCTCAAAAACAAGAGAAGTGAACAAATACAACAAAACAGAGAGTTGTAGATGCAAAGAACAAAGTGGTGGTTTCTGGGGGGCACTGCAGGGCAGGGATTGGTGAACTAGGTGAAGATTAAGAGGCACAAACTTCCAGCTATAATAAGTCACAAGGATGTAATATACAGTGTAGGGAATATGTCAAAAATATTGTAAAAGCATTATATGATGACAGTTGGTAACTAAGCATGGTGCTCTTTTCCTAAAACATAAAAATATTGAATAAATATGAGGTACATTTGAAATTAATGATATTATAAGCTATTTAATACTTCAATAGAAAAAATAAAGAAAATAGTATGATGGTTCCTCAAAACATTTAAAATGGAATTACCACATAACAGATACTTGTACATCAATGTTCATAATAGCCAAAAGGTAGAAACAACACAAATGTCCATCAACCGCTGAAATAATAAGTGAAATATAATACATACACAGAATAGAATATTATTCAGCCTTAAAAGGAAGGAAATTTTGGTACATGTTACAACATGCATGGACCTTGAAAATGTTACGCTACATGAAATAAGCCAGACATACAAGGACAAATATTATATGATTCTACTTATATGAGGTACGTAGAATAGGCAGATTTACAGAGAGAGAAAGTAAAATAGAGGTTACCAGGGATTGTGGGTAAGGGGGGATGGGGGCTATTGTTCAATGGGTAGAACATTTCTTTGGGGGATAACAAAAAAGTTTTAGTGATAGATAATGATGGCAGTTGTGCAACATTATAAATTACTTAATGACACTGAACTGTACACTTAGAAATGGATAAAAGGGTAAATTTTATGTATTTTTAGCAAGACGAAAATGTAAAAAGTTTAAAATTAACTTGCAGAACTAGACTTTAGACCTGTGGAAATATGACAAATGATATATAGTAGAAAAGAAAACAAAGTAAAGAACACGAGAGTTCAGCAGAGGTGAGTTCAAATTCAAGGTATCCTTGGGGTGGTTATTAACCTCTCTGAATTCCCATTTTCTGATCTGGAAAAGGAAGATAACAATAGCACCTGACACATCTTGTGGGACTATCTGACATAATTCTTGAAAAGCCCTCCATGAAAAAAGTACAGTGTCTAGCACATATTAAGCACACTACAAAATATTATTATTCTTATGAGCAACAAAAGTAATTGAGTATTCTTATGCTGTTAATGCTGACTGCTAAGCCAAGAAATGTGCAATGTATCTTGCTAATAAGGTAGAGGATTTTTTTGAGAAAGAAATAGTCTTGGTGACAGGAGTTTTTAAGTGGTAAACTCTAAAGACAGTAGATAGAAAATAGATTTTGTTTCAGAACAATTGGTTGAAATGGTAGGTAAGCTGACACAGTGAATTGCCAGCAAAATGAACATTTCCAGGTAGTAGCTGAGTCAATATTTAGCACACCTTGTCTACATTATCTTTCATTCACTGTGACCAGCCAATTTAAGGGAGTAGAATATCTAAGTACAGTTGAGAAACACAAAATGCCTACTGGTATTGGAAAGGTTAACAAGAAGTGAGCTACTGAATTGATTTCTCATTTCTTCATTTCACATTTTGATATGAATGCTAAATCAACATTTTAAAATGTAATGCTATCATATGATATAGCTTATATGTGAAATCTAATAAAAGGGTACAAGTGAATTACAAAACAGAAGTAGAGTCATAGATGTAGAAAATAAATTGATGATTACCAGGGGGCAAGGCAGGGGAGGGATAAATTGGGAGACTGGGATAGACATATACACATTACTATATAAAAAATAGATAACTAATAAGGACCTACTGTATAGTACAGGGAACTCTACTCAGTACACTATAATGACCTATATGGGAAAAGAATCTTTAAAAGAGTGAATATATGCATCTGTATAACTGATACACTTTGCTGTACACCTGAAACTAACACAACATTGTAAATCAACTATACTCCAATAAAAATTTTTTTAATGTAATGCCTATTTCAAAACCATCTAAAAAGCAAAGCACTCATCCTTTTATTCCTCCTAGAAGATTTATTTTTGTTTTTCTTTGCTATGAAAACTGTGCTGAAATACAAAATAGAAATCAACTTATAATGGATTGAAAATACTAAATAGGTAAAAAAATAAGTCTCTATGACCCAAAAAGTGAATGTCAAAGATGCTCTAGGAGCACCTTGAGATGAACAAAAGTCATTAATAAGAGAGCTAGTGGCTGACAATATTGCTTTTGACCACTTTACTTTCTGAAAATGCATTTAGAGCTGGAGGCAAAATGTTTCAATTCAAGCAACATTGAAAAATACGCAGAACTGGTATAATTTCAAAAATGACTTAAACTCTTTTAATTCAAAAAAGGGAATGAAAATTATTAACAGAGAAACCTGCTTAACAACTGCAAAACTTTCCCAGTATTTATAGAAATTATCAAAAATATTTTCTAAGAAATAGAAATGGCCGGAAATACATTAAAGCCCATAAACACATTTCAAAGCTGCCTCAAGGTATGAGAAAAGCAAGTCGTGTGTGTGTGTGTGTGTATGCAGTGGCACAGTCGCAGAAGATAATACAATTTTGACACATATGCTGCTTTGCCTGGTTTGATTTTTATCCATTTCTTTTCTTTGCCAATATCTTCTTGACAAATTCACCTACAGTTCTGCCAAAAATGGATTGGGGTTGGAGGAGCCATGAAGAATGGTAGGGAGGCTGCTACAACATTCCAAGAATGAGGAGAGGTGGGTGAGTCAGTGCTCTTTCAAGGGTTTTTCTCATTCTCTAGGCTGAACAGCTTTAACTGGAGGCTGGTCTAAGTCCTCCCCATGGTGTCTGCATTGTATCTGGAATGAGTGATCTTGTTACTCTTCAGTGTCTTGTCTCCTTCACTAGACTACGAATGTGTCAAGTGCAGGGATCAGGGATTTCATGGGTGCTGAGTTCTGCCTAATCAACAAGCCTCAGTTATGAGACAAGTGCTCAGGACAGGTGGCTATTTATTACCAATTGAAAGCATAAATTAAAACATGGGTACAAATGAAACACAAATTCATGGAGTCACAAAAGTAAATGTAGTAGAAATTTCTTGGAGAAGTTTCTGAAAAATGAGGGAAATAACCTTTCAATGGGAAAGCAGCAAGGGGAATTAGGACAGGCCCAAAGGGGCTCTTGAGTTTACTGAAACTATAGACTTTATGAATAAAGTTTAATATTGTCTTCCTGCTTCAATGAAGAAGATGTTTGAACTGCCAACATGCTGGGCTTTTACTTATGTAATGAGTACATAAGTTGTGATGCTTAAATATGCATCTGAGCCATTTGCAATAATCAAAGCAGGGATGAAGAGCACTGTCTAGTATAGTATAATTGCACCTCTTCACACACTTTGCTAACAGCTCAGGAAGGTAACACACTTAGATTTGCACTATGCAGCCTCCAAGTAAAACATATTTCTAAGAATCCTAGAACTTTGATTCTTAAGCACTTTTCTACAAACTAGCTATCAAATTTGAATTCTTTATGTATCAGCTTACTCTTTTCTTTTTCCCTTCTCTGCTCCAATAATTCACCCAACTGCACACAGCTTCCACCACTGGGCTGGGAAAGTCTTTTCTAAGAGCTCTACATTGGAATAATCAATTGAGGAGAAGAAATCCACAAAAACCAGGTTGTTCCTGGGGGCAATCTTAAGAAAGGCAGGAGAGAGTGAGCATTTAGTGTGATCCCTCTCCTGATAATGTTGAAAATATTTTATCTATTTTAATATGTAGATAGCACTTACCAAGTGGAGAAGGAAATGGCAACCCACTCCAGTATTCTTGCCTGGAGAATCCCAGGGACGGAGGAGCCTGGTAGGCTGCCATCTATGGGGTTGCACAGAGTCAGACACAACTGAAGTGACTTGGCAGCAGCAGCAGCAGCACTTACCAAGAGCTGGGCACTGTTTGAAGTATTTACCAAAAAAATGAACTCATTTGCTAGAATAAACATTGAATATTTAAGACATCTGCTTTAGCTAACAGTTTTATGTTTGAGTGGGAAAGAATGTATTTGAGTTACAGCTGTGTGCTAGTAGGATGCACTCTCCTGAATTATCAGATGCTGCTTCAAGTTGGTTGTGAGATAGGCAGCAGCAACCAGACATTGGACTGCATCCCCCAGATGATGGAGAATTTCCATTATTGGAGAAATGGATCTTGTTTGTGTAGGGGGAGCATGGGTTATGAGTGAGTCAGAATTTCAGGATTAAGATGTCTTGTTCTTTGATGAAATAGAACAACGTTGTCACTTGGCCATGTCAACACATTGAGAAGGGAAAAGAGAATTGAGAGAATTGTCCAGTGTTGGACACATTTTAAGTCATCCATAGATGCAGTTCAATGAATATGAAGATTAAAGATTAGTTAAATTGTGCCTCAATTCCCTTGCTAATTCATGAATGAATTGATGTGTTTTTAAACATTTTTTTAGTCCATCTCTCTTTTTATTCACCTTATGTGCATGTACTCATCTTCCTGAGAGAAAATTCCAACTGTATGGTTAGTATTAATCATAACAACTACCATTTCTTAAAGGCCTACTTTGAGCCAGGAGAATGCAATGTGCTTCATATATATCTTCTTTCATTCTTACAGGGGAGATGTGATCTTCTTTTCATTCTTACATCATCTTCCAGGGGAGGGAATTAAGGTATCTTTCCAAAGTCCTTCAGCCAGTCACTAGTAGAGCTGGGACTCTTACTGCCCTCCCTAGGACCTTGACTGGGACCGTACCAGCCTGCTTGCTCTTCCTTGGCTGCAAGTGCTCCTTTGGATCCCCAAACCTTCTAGTTCTCTGTTCCTTCTTTCTGGAAAGTCTTCCTGAATTTCTAACCTCACTCTTCAGGGCCTAGCTCAAATGTTGCCCCTTCTGAGTTGTCCCTTCCCCACTCCACCCCAAGAACTAATATTGACTTATATTAGCACTCGGTACTTTATATTAGCACTCAGTATTAAGTACTTTATAGTACTAATAGCACCTTGTAATATTACTATTAGTATTGATACTTTATATTAGTACACTGTACTTATATTGTATCAGTGCTCAGTACTTATATTGACTTTGAAAATGAACTAGTAGGTGGGCGATAGGCTAGGAAGGCCTAAGACAAGGTTTCTCTGTGTTATCTGTGGACTACTTGCATCAGAACCCCTTGCGTTGCTGGTGTTGAGCATGTGCATATTGAGGGTGAGAAGGGAGTTGTCAAAATCACTTTCCTGGGCCCAGTTCCAGACCTCCAAAGCCAAAATCTCTGGTCCAGAGTCCTTGGAGAATGCAAGGACCCCAGGTCATTCCTAAAGACAAAGGTTTGAAAAGCTTTGTAATCATGACAGTTATACAATTTCCCTGGTGACAAATTCTCCAGACACAGGCTTAGTCAACCACCTCTAAATAAAAATCAATATCACCTATAGGAAAAGGAATGAAGAATTGCTGAGATTAAGCCTCTTTGTTTAGAGTTAAGTGACTCTTCTTATGATGTAAATTTTAGATGTCATATAAATTCATTTCATTCAAAATAACTATAAGAATATTTTTATTAAAGATGCCAGATAATGTTTATTGTTGATTGGCAAATTTCCTCCCTGAAACATCTATTGCCTCCTTTTCACCTCAGCCCCATAACCCTCTCCAGACCCAGCATACAACTGGGGATAAAAGATAAAAGTGTCTGATCACTGAAACAAATAGCTGAACAGAAAGAAAATAAGATCCCCCCATCAGCATTGTGTCCCACCCAAGAGTTTCATTCAGCTGACGTCTGTGGTCAAGTTTTCATTATGGGTAGAAAAACTTTAGTTAAGCCTTAGTACCTGACCTCAAGGACCTCACTGTAAAGTAGGTAGATTAACACATACTCAAAGAACTATAATACGGTGAACTAGATGATGAACAGGCTTCCCAGGTGGCTCAGTGGTAAAGAATTTGCCTGCCAATCCAGGACATGCAGGTTCAACCCCTGGGTCAAGAAGATCCCCGGGAGAAGGAAATGGCAACCCACTCCATTATTCTTGCCCAGGAGATCCCATGGAAAGAGGAGCTTGGTGGGCTACAGTTCATGGGGTCACAAAAGAGTCAGACATGACTTAGCAACTAGACAACAACAACATATGATAAATATTATGAGAGACATATAATAAAGCCTTGTTGAAGGTTTGCAGGAAATGATTTTCTACCATTGCATTAGGGAGGACTACATGGAGGAAGGGGCATACATCTAAAAGCATAGTAGCCTGAATGCTTTCAGATAAAAGGTAGATGATAAATATTTCTGTTTGTACGTAGTATGAATTATGTTCAGACAAAAAATAAGCTAGGAAGGCAGTAGAGATTTGTCCTTACTTTTTATACGAGTAAGTACAGAATCCATAGATAGAATCTTTGATACAAAAAATTCTCTGACTAATAAAACATCAGCAATATGTTAAAAATTCTCAGGGAGGAGAACTATGAAATAAGCATAATAAATCACTTTAATGGTAATAAAACCAAGAAAAATCAAAGTCCCAGTGTTGACTTTCCAGTTATCTTTCAACAATTTTGTATCTTGAGAACAAATGTCGATATAATTCCAAAAACTTATGAAGGACAGCACGTAAATATTATATTAAACAATTTTTCATTTATAAGACTTGCCTGCCTCAGACTTTACAGCTTCCCCATTCAGAATGTGAATATTTGTCTGGAAGTTGCCTTGTTTTATTATTTCTGCCACATATGCTTTTAGAGAATTGTGTCACTGAATACTAATTCAGAGATTCTTCTTACATTTTTTAATTCCCTAGATGGAGTTTAATTTCTTTGTTATGACTAGTCAAGCTTTTGAAATAAAGTAGAATTTAAGGCGTACAGATTTATCCTTACTTTGGGGCATCTTAAAGTCTACCAATATCAAATGCTAGGCACAAGTTACCCACGGGTTTAATGCTTCCCACTTCTCTTTTGTTAGTGAAATGTTTGCACAGCTGCTTCAGTGTGTACTGGAAGATTAAAACCTGCTGTCACTTTGTTAAGAGAAACCTGGGGGAGATTTAACACATCTGGCCTGAGGATTAAGGAAACCTGGTAAAAGCAAAATTGCCCATTAGTTTACAGGCTTCAACCTGGAGACAGGAAGCAGGAAGGAAGATGTGACGACCTTTAAAATTGACTGAAATCAATTACCCCATGTACCTGTCAACACTTCATGACTTGTGCTTATGCTGTAGCCACCTTTAACGCTCCCATGAATTCCTATCTAAAAACAAGTTCTTCGTTGGTTTAAGATGGGGTAAAATGAAATGATAATTATGAGATGGAGGTGGAAGCTAATTCTACAGCAGTCATCATATTGCAATATATAAACACATCAACTCAGCACCTTAAACTTACACAATGTATTTGTCAATTATACCTCAAATTTTTTAAAAGATGGGGTAAAATAACTGAGTTGAGAAAGTAATTTCCTATCTGAATTGCAAATGCAGTTTTGGTCAAGCAACTTATAGTCCTTGAGAAAAAAATTAAAATAGGAAGCCACTGGGATGGATCAGAGGAGTAATTTGACAAAGCTGTGTGCTCAGTGTGAATCAACAGGAAGGAATGTGTTCTCAGGGATGTGCAACTCCTGCAACAGCTAAGGCACAGTTCCGCAGCTTCGTGTCAAGCCCTATGAACAGGAGCATGTGCAGAACTGAGACGGAATGCCTTGTCACTCACCTGAAGGCTCAAAGAGTTACTGTCTGTTAGTCTGCACATCCTTCTGAACTAATCACTTAAGGGCAGTGTTGAGGGCCTGCAGGAAGCACTGGGCAGGCTCGGAGAGTTCACATCTTCACTCTTTGTACTTGAGCAGTTCTTGCACTGTGGAAACCCAGCACGCTTTGGGGCAACAGACAGTAGAGCAGAGAGGCCAAGAAAGTTTCATGACTTGCTAGAGGCTAACAAGCTGGCTTTGAAAAGGTGAGGGAGGAAGGAACTCAACCTCTTTGTCCTAGCCACCAGGCCAAGACTCCCTCCACCAAGACGATTCTCTTGGAAGAGAAGGCACTCTGGTCAGAGGAAGACCAAATGAAACAAATATACACACAAACAGAACCCACTATCACTGAAAATAGAGTCCAATGGGTTGAACTGATACAAGCTACTAATATTCTAACAGTTACAGTTCATTTTAGCACCCAACTTGTCTGCAAGGCTGTTGGGGTACCCAGGGCCCATACCTGGGGCATCCCTGGGAGTTGCTCTAGGGGGAGGCTTGCTGAGCCCCAACCCCAACTCCACCCTCTCCGTCTCCTCTGAGCATGTTCATATTGAGAAGCCACAGCAGGGCAGGAGTCATCCTGAGTAAGGAAGATTTGGGCCTCATGGGGCACATGATGGTGGCCAGTCTGTGTCTTGAGAGTTTCTTAACAGGACATTCTCTGCCCTCTCTCCTTCCAGAACCAATTCTCTTCTTCACTTGTAAGTACTATTTATCGACAGCCCACTCTAAGGTGAAGGGCAGTTTGCTTTCAGAAGTCACCGGCTCAATTCGACTGGCAGACAAGCGACAAGACGACAGATGGACGCTGCTGGAAAGTCGTCCCTCTCTTTCGCTCTCCTCGCCACCTGCTGCCAGAGCCTGCTGCTTTTGCTGTGCACAGTCTGCTTTGTAGCTCTGCCTCCTTTCTCTGTCACAGCCCTTCCTAGCAGCTCAGCGGGCTGTGACCACACTGTCCTCACAGCTACCCCTGGTCCAGTCCCCTCCACAGAACTAATCTTCAGGGCCTCCACTGAGGTCACACTTTTGAACTGGACACCTTGCCTACCTCTATTCATCCTTGAAGTAATCATCTTTCTGGGAACCCCAAGGTGGCTAGTATCACAAAATAAACCTCATTCTGTGTTGTTGGATATGAGTTAATGATTTAAAATAACCCAGACTTAGGAGCTTTGGTTTGCTTGGGTCCTTAAGACTTGGCAGGCTACTTCCTGGCTGTGTGGTCTGGAGCAGCTTCCTCCATGTTCTGGGCCTCAGTTTCCTCATATGTAAAATGCATATCATGATAGTACTTACCTCCTAGGGTTGTTATGAGAATTAAATAGGTGAATATATGTAAAGTGCTTAGAACAAAGCCTGAAAGTTTGTGAATGTTATCTACAGTTAAATAA
The DNA here is from genome assembly GCF_963930625.1 of Muntiacus reevesi. Lineage (NCBI taxonomy): Eukaryota > Metazoa > Chordata > Mammalia > Artiodactyla > Cervidae > Muntiacus > Muntiacus reevesi. Next base: position 107,208,696 of record NC_089271.1, read on the forward strand.
AAATGAATAAATATTAACTAGCATAAATATGGCTGCCAGTATGGCTGCCATTCTGATATTGACATGAGAAAACAATTCTTGCTAAGTAGGAAATCAAAAATATCAAAAATGCCCAGCACAATTTCATATAAAATGGTCCTTCTCAGCAGTTATAGATAACAATGTGGCTGTTTTGAACCACAGGATAAGCAGTTGTTTTCTAAGGTATTTTTCAGTACCACTGAGGTTTGTTGAAGTAAGCCATCAGATCTTGAGAAATACCTGATATATGCTATACAGAGTCATCTTCCTGTCTCTTTCCCAGTGCTTTTCTGCTTCAATTGTCCTTGGAACCCACCTTGACCTGTCATAGCCCCATACATGGCAAAGGCTCCAATGTCATGCTCTTTACTGTCCACAGCCCCTGAGTAGGGATGATGGCTTCCTCACTTCCTCCTCGCTCCCCACCCCACATACCCACCTCATTGGGCTGAGAATGATGTGAGGACAGGGACTGGTTTCATCCATCTCTGTGTCCTCAGAGCCCACATAGCTGAGGATCTGACAAAGAGTGCTGCTCTGCCAACAAGGAACTGACTTGTTTCTTTCAGTTTTCTTAGTTTTAGGTCAGCTAAGTGGCCATCAGAGATTATGAATGACAGATACCTTTGTCTAGTTATTTAAAAATCCAGGAAAATAATAACATTTCTACCTTTGGCTCTACTTTTCTCCCACTCTCTATCTCAAGAAAGATACTTTCTCAGTAGTTCTCTAATGAGGCTTACCTTGCCCTCACCCTGTGTTTTTCCATTATACTCCCTTTGCTGTCGTATTTTAAGATCTCAACTTCTTGGCATATGGCTATAAAGCTAAAACTCTATAAGCCCCATCCATAGACACTACTGGTGATGCCCAATATTGGTCTCCTCTACTTCTTCTTAGATCCACAGGAAGTCTGCATCTCCCAAGGTCCCTTATATTTAGGAGAAGCCATATGACTAGTTTAGCTAAAGGGATATGAGTAGAAGTGAAATGGGCCCCTTCCAGGTTTGGCTCAAATCTTTCTCATTCTCTATCTGCTCACTGAACGAGAGAGGCCTCCAAGGACCAAGAAGTAGGTGACGTTCAAGATTCACGGAAGAAAAAAAAGATGAAAGGAGCCCTGTGCCCTGAATGACTGCATGGGGAAAAGTCTCTTCTACCGACCCATATAGGACTGTAAACAGAGCAAAAGTTAAACTTTTAAAAGAGTAAATCATCCAGATTTTAGGTCTGTTTTTTAAATAGAAATTAACACTCCAACTAACATATCTCAGCACCTCTGTCACATGGCAGGCTCCTAGTAAATTGCAAGGGAATGAATGACTAGATGATGGAGAAGATTTAACTGTTGTTTGCTAAGTGAGGAATAAAATTCATCTGAAAGATCCTGAGATCCTCCTGACTACAGTACACTTATAACATGTGAATCAAACCAAAGTACACACTCAGAGGTTTGCTCTTGGAATGAGTGACTGAACAGTTCTGTGCTGATAATTATAAGGCTCTTGAACCACCTGGTCTACACAGGCCCCATTTGCCTTACCTGACCTACTTTCCCTCAACTGCTGGTAAACTTTGTACATCCACAACCCTTTGACTTCTCTAGATTTCAGAGCCATATGCCAATGAACTCCAATATGTCTGTAACTTAGCAAAAAATGAGAAAATTAAGATCTTTGTTTTCTGGAATATAGTCATTGTGCTGTTCTTGATGAATAAGCATTTGTAAATGATAATATTAATTGTATTTATCCAACTAGGTTCTGAGACCTAGACCCTAATAGCCATAGCACCAGATAGCATTTATCTATATAATGTAGGAAAGCATAGACTTAGAGGATATAAAGTGTTCAGACTGAGTGTCTATACTACATGGCCTTGGTTCATAACATTACTTCAATCGTACTTCGGCATCACCTCCTTCCCTGATGTGAAGGAAGGAAGTGATGGGAAACAAAGCCAAAGATTGTAAAAGGGCTCAGATCATACAGGTCATCCCTTCCCATGTTATTTTAATCTTCAGACTCCCAGAGAATCATTAACAGAATTTAATAAGAGGCAAAATAAGATCTGATTTTTCTTTTTGAAAGATCACTCTGACTGCTGTGTGGAGGATAGATCTGAAGTGGTAAGACTGTAGACACAGAGAAAAGTCATTGGATTGTTTCAAAGGGAGAGGATAATGAGGTCTTCAGTGAAGGCAGCATATGTGGGTGCAAAGAGAGAAGGATAAACTGGAAACACAAGCATGGTCAGATATAAAATGCACCTGGTCCTTCACTATGCCACATGTGACATGGTTTGTTAATGTCCCAGAGTTAAACAGAATTCTCCACAGGAGAACTAATGAGCACAGAATACAGTGGGACTTGGCCTGGACATCATATTTGCACATATTTGCCCTAAAGTAAACTTACTTTATGTATTGATTAAGTCACACTGTGGGGTCACTTTGAATCTATGATAAATTAGAACTCTCAGGCCTTATTAATATGAACTTCTCAAAGGTCATATCTCTCTCATTTAAAATCTGTGCGCCCCAGAGAAGAGATTCTTGTTTTGCTGAACACATAAGGGCAAATCTTGATATGCAACTTCATTATAAAGAGAAAAATAGAACTCAAGTCAGATCTGGAACAATTATTCATATTTCCTTTCTGGGCTTCCCTGGTGACTCAGAGGTTAAAGTGTCTGCCTCCAATGTGGGAGAGCCGGGTTCGATCGCTGGGTCAGGAAGATCCCCTGGAGAAGGAAATGGTAAAGAACCCCTTAGAAGACTATTGCCAGATGTAAGAGCAAGCTTAGGACATATGGATTTGCACCCTCTCTCCAGTATTTACAGCCTAGAGAAGTTTAATAAAGCTGTCTGAGCTTAGGTTTCATCATCTGCTAAATTTTAGTAAAGTTATTACTTATCTGCTAGGGTTTTCCTTCTACAAATATCTATTGAACAGCCATTATGTGCTGGGTGGGTGCTGTGCTAGACATTAGGAATACTACAGTGGGCAAGAAACCCTGCAATCCCTATTCTCATGGATCTTATATTCTAATAGTGTTTGAGTATTTAAAAAACTGTACATGATATACTGAGCACAATGCCTAGACGAGATCCTGAAGGAGGAATGGCTATCATTTTTCAACTCATGACACAATCTACTTGAACTTCTGCTCAAATTGTTAAAACTGACAGAGCATTACAAATAAGTGTTGTACATGTCTCACTACCCACAACACCTGTGGCACACATACCCACAATGGCACTAAACAAAAAGAGGAATTGCAACCAAGGACTCAAATTGCTTCTCAAAGTAGATGCAATTGGACTGAAATACAGAAATAAGAGAACACACAGCCTAAAGGACAGAAGGGAAAAAACAACTTTCTAAGGTGATGACAGAATTACAGAAGCTCTAAGAACAGAGAAAACAAACACAAAGAACCTGAGGGATTCCTGGGAAACTTCTCAAGGTAACTGTGTCTTTTCAAGAGACATTCTTCCCAACAATCTCCATAGCTAAATACACACACAGTGACATTGACCCCCACACCAAAACCAAAAAGAAACTACCTGACTGGAAAAAGATTCTTACAAAATATAGCAACCTGACAAAAAAGCAGAGAAGGCCTTACGGTAGTTATGGATCTCCATAGTGATCACACATGTGCTTATGCATGTGTGCATGTGCATGGTGTGGTATGGGTATGGGTTTAGGGAGAAGCATTGCCTCAGAGGGAGTTACTCTAAAATCCTCCACCAGTAGTGCAGAGCATTGCTTGCTGGCAATGGATCACAGGGGCCTCTAAGGCCACCTACCCCATAGAGAAATCTGTCAGTTGACACACTCCAACTTACCCAGAGCCTCAGTCAGCCCACTGCTGTAACTTGGGGGAGAATGCTGTTGACCCAGCAGAACTGTCCAGAAAAATAAAGTGAATCATCATATGTCAGGAAGACAAGGAAGATGAAAGAAAAGGACTAAGGTGAATAACATGGACAAAGATGTACAATTGACTCTACAGGAAGTACATAATTTAGAGAAAAAAGGAGAAGTATATATACTTAGGCTATGAAAGGAGATTTCATCCATTCAACAAGAAAAGACTTCTACAAAGAAAAGCAATCCAATGAGAGAAAGGATTTAAAAATTAAAACTATGACTGGCGAATATGTCATTCAATAGAAGGGCTAAATAACAAAATAGAAATAAGGAAAGCCTAAATTCATGATCTAGAAGATAAAATTGAGGGAATCTCTCAGAATGTAGGTAAAATGACAAGACATGGAATACTGGGGGGAAATGTTCTGTGATATAAATTCTGACAACCACTAAATGAAGTTAAAAACAACAACCAAGTGAATGGATAAGAAAGTGAAGTCGCTCAGTCGTGTCCGACTTTTAGCGACCCCACAGACTGCAGTCTACCAGGCTCCTCTGTCCATGGGATTTTCCATGCAAGAGTACTAATAAGAGGTAATAATAATAATCAGAGAGCTAGGCTAGGAAAAGCCCCAGCATGGAGGAAACACAGAACACTTCAGTGTGAAAGAATCCACTGAGTATCACACAGGGTGAATGAAAAGAACACTTACCCACATCTGGACACATCCTCGTGATATTTCAGACCTCTAAATCTGAAAAGCTCCCAGGGGAGGAAAACTAAAATCACACTGGCATCAGGCTTATCATTGATATTTCTGCATGACAGTGATTTTGAACCTAAAAATCAATATCTAACCAAGCTCCCATTCAAATATGAAAGTAAACTCAAGACAGTTTGGACAAAAAGAAATCAGAAACTTTACTGCCTTGAGAACTTCTCTGAAAGAAATATTTGATAATGGATTTTAACAAAGCAAAAAACAACAAAGGAGAGAAGGAAGAGATGAAGGGAAGAAGGGGATGATACCAGACACATGAGTGGTGAGCAAAGAATACAGTATAATTTCTGGTTACATCTAAGTAAATATGTTTACATTATATAGAAAGCTGATGACAATATACAGTAAAAACCTCAGATGATGACTACACAGGGGATTTTAGGGGAATGGGAGAAAATAATAGACCTTCTTTTATTTTTTGAAGGAACATAAAAAATATTAATTAGATCTAAATGTGTATTGAAAAGAAGAAGTTTAAATATGTGTAAAATTTTTCAAGTATTAGAAAACAGAAATATAAAGAAAAATGAAACCAAGAAATTTTGATCAATCTAACAAATGGCAAGCTGTTAGGAAAGAGAAAACAAAACAATAAAAGTGCAGTAAACAGACAACATAAAATTACATGCCAGGAATAAAATCAAACAAACTGATAATAACAGTAAATATCAGTGTATTAAATTTCATTATTACAAAATAGTGGTTTCCAGCATCAATTTTAAAAAATCCACATATGCTTTACTGATAAGAGGCATTCTCTGTCCAACAGAGAATGATTAAAAATTAAGGGACAGACAGAAAAAATGGATATGCTAATCAAAGATCTGGAGGAGGAAAACAGGTGTACAGATACTAACACAGAGGAGAATTCATATTCAAAGAATTAAATTGGACTAAAAAGGTTATAGGACAATTTTTAACATTGAGAAAATATCCAATCTGTGTAAAAGATATAACATCTGGAAAACTTTTTGAATCTAGCAGAATTGATATAATAAAAATTCTGGAAATAAAAATTTGACATTTTTCCACAATCATGTTGAGAGACATTAACATGCCTCTACTTTTATTCCAAAGGATAATAAAAAGAATGAAATTGATGTAAATAAAACAAAAGGGAAGACTTACAACAAATAAAAGCATAAATTAAGAAATACAAAACATTAAAAGCAGACTTGATTGATAAGGCTAAAAGCCAGTTTTTCTAATTGTGATAAAATAAACACTATGTAAAGTTTACCATCACAGTAATATTTAACTGCACAGTCCAGTACTGTTAAATACATTCACATTGTTTGTAACCAATCTCCAGAACTAGTTCATCTTGCAAAACTGAAACTCTATTTCCGTTAAACAATAATTTCCCATGGCCTCCTTCCCCTAGTCCCTGGCAACAACAACCAGTCTGCTTTCTATTTCTATGAATTTGACTACTCTATGTGTCCCATGTAAGTGGGATCACACAGTATTTGTGATACTTTTTGTGTCTGTATATTTTTGTATACTTTTTGTATTTTTGTGACTAACTATTTCACTTAGCATAACGACCTCAAGATTCATCTATGTTGTACCAAATGTTAGAATTCTCTTCCTTTTTAAGGCATGAATATCCCACATTTGTTTTATCCACTCATTTGTCAATGGACATATGTTAGTTTTCACCTTTTAGGTACTGTGAATAACACCGCTATAAACAGGGGTATATGAAAATCTCTGAGATACTGATTTAATTATTTTGGGTATATTCTCAGAAGTGGACCTTCTGGATCATATGAAAATTCTATGTTCAATCTATTGAGGAAATGCCATAAGTTTTCCATAAAGGATACATCATTTTATGTTTCTATCGGTAGTGCCCAAGGGTTCTAATTTTTCTATATCCTCACCAAAACTTGTTATTTTCTGTTTTGTTGTTGTTGTTGTTTTGGTAGGGGCCATTCTAATATAGATAAGAGGTGATATCTCATTTTGGATTTTGATTTGAATTTCCTTAAAGATTAGTTATGTTGAGCATCTTTTCACATACTTATGGCCATTTGTCCTCCCAGGGTTGTAAAGAACTCTCCTGCCAATACAGGAGACATAAGAGACCCAGGTTTGATCCTGGCTAGGGAAGATCCCCTGTAGGAGGAAATGGCAACCCACACCAGTATTCTTGCCTGGAGAATCCTATGGACAGAGGAGCCTGGTGGACTATAGTCCATAGGATTACAAAGAGTCAGATACAACAAAAATGACTCAGCATGTTTGCGTGGCCAGTTATGTATCTTCCTTGGAGAAACTTGTCTTTAAGCCCTTTGACCATTTTTTGATTGAATATTTGTGATTTTTGTTGTTGAGTTGTAGGAGCTTTTATATACTCTAAATAAGAATCTCTTATCAGATACATGATTTGCAAATATCTTATCTCCTTCTATAGGTTGACTATTCACTCTACAGATAGTGTCTTTCAAAACTAATGAGTCTTCAATAGTGTTGTTCAGTTGCTCAATCATGTAGTGTCCTACTCTGTGCGACCCCAGGGACTGCAGCACACCAGGCTTCCCTGTCCATCACCATCTCACTAAGCTTGCTCAAATTCATGTCCATTGAGTCTGTGATGCCATCCAACCATCTCATACTCTGTTGTCCCCTTCTCCTCCTTCAATGTTGAAGTAGCCCAATTCATCTATTTTTACTTTTGTTACCTGTGGAAAAGGCAGTTTTGATTTGTTTTTTAAAGCAATACAATTGGCAAATCTTTGTGAAATCTGAACACAGGTTTGGAGGAAAAGAGAAGACCAAATAAATGCACAAATATTTTAACTTTAGGGATGAGAAAGGGAACATAGCTAGAAATAAACCATAAAAGTCAATGCACTTTAGAGTTTTTAAAATCTAGCATTTTTGTCATAGAAGTTAAAAGGCTAATTCAAAACTTTATTTGGAAAAGAAAATGCATGAAAAAATAGGAGGCGCATTTGATGGGGCACATTTCATATAGTACAATAGAGGTGGGGTGGTAGCACACTACCTGTAAAGTTATAGTACTTAAGAGAGTGTACCCCTGGCATAGGACTAGAATAATACATCAATGAAATAGAAAATAAAGTCTAAAAACAAATACAGGTTTTATAGAGAAACTTGGATATTCAGTCAGGGATGAATTAAATAGCTATTAAATGGTCTTAGAACAATTGCCTATCTGTTAAAAAACAGATGATTGGATCTTTTCATCAGTTCATTCAAAAATTAAACTCCATATGGATTAAAGATCTGGGTATGAAAACTACACAGTTTCAAACATACTGGAAAAATTAAGAGAATTTTTTCTTATTGTTTCAAAGTGGAAAAGGCCTCCCTAAGTAAGACACAAAGCACAGAAGGCTACAGGAAAAGATCAACAGATTTGAGTATGTAAACACATCATTTCATGACAGACACCATAAGGAAGAAGCAAAATACAAGTGTGAGGCTGAGAAAAACTATTTAAAACAGGCAAGATTAAAATCCAGAATATATACAGACCTTCTAACAATCTAAAATCAAAGGCAAATAAACTCTAATTTTTCATGATTCAGTCCTGATAGTGGAATGTTCCTAGGAATTTATCTATTTCTTTTAGGTTATGCAATTTGATGGCATATAGTTGTTAATAATAGTCTCAAATGATCTTTTGTATTTATGTGGTATCAGTTGTAATGTCTCCTCTCTCATTTTTAATTTTACTTATTTGCCATTAAGATGATATAACAATTATATTTATACACCCAACATTGAAGAGCCATTATAGAGAAAATGAACCTAAAAGATATATACAGAAAATTCCATCCAACAGTAGTAGAGTACACATTCTTCTGAAGCACATACAGGACATTCTCTAGGATAAATCATATAGCAGGCCACAAAACAAACCTCAACAAATTGAAGTAGGCAATTATATCAGGTATCTTTTGTGGCCACAATGGAATGGTGCCAGAAATCAATAATGGGATGAATGCTGGAACACCCATAAATACATGGAAATTAAACAACATGCTCCAGAATGACCACTGGATCAATGACATCAAAATGGAAATAAAAACTGTCTTGAGACAAATGAAAATAGAATCACAATATACCAAAATTAATGGATGTAGCAAAAGGAGATCTAAGAGGGAAGTTTATACTGATAAACACATAATATATAAAAAATGAGAAAGATCTCAAGTAAGCAACCTAAGTTTACATCACAAGGAACTTTTAAAATAAGGACAAATGAAGATCAAAGTTAACAAAAGAAAGTAAATAATAAAGATATTAGCAGATTAATGAAAGATAATAGATACAATAGGAAAGAGTGAGAAAACCAAGTTGTTTCTTTGAAAAGAAAAAAAATCAAATTATAATAATATACATGTTTGTGAACATTTATCTCTTATGTTATTGGGGATAAGATAAATGGGTAGTTGTTTTGGAGGGTAATTCAGCAGAGCATATATAGATATTAAATGCACGGAAACTTCAAACCCTTGATTTGATTTCAGGTACTGATCCTTATGTGAATGAAGAGGCATGTACAATGCTGCTCACTACATTGTTGATGGGCAACAATTTAAATAGATATTAATTTGGAAGTGGCTAAATAAGTTGCAGTTTCACCTATATCACAGATTAATATGATACATTTAAACATAATGATGTGTACATTGACATAGAAAGATCTGTAATACCTATCACTGAGTGAAAATAAGAGAGCAATGGAAGAATACATAGAGCAAAGTCCAATTAATATAAAAAGGTTTATTTATACATGAATACAGCTAGAAATAGACACTAAACTCTTCACAGTTGTTGTGTCTGGGAAAGAAAGGTGGAATTAAAGGTATATGTTCCATTTTTATCCTATATTCTGCATGTTTGAAATCATTTCTCATTACAATATGGTGTCCACATTTTGCTTGCTTGAAAATAAATTAAAATATCTCTGTTTACTTTCCTAATTCATGCTCCTGAATAAGTCATAATTCCATAAGCTTTGTTATATCTTTTCTTATTTATTTAATATGATAAGCATAATTACCCATTTAAAAGTTCATTGGTTTCATTAAATTATCCCAAGTTTAATTTTTTAATGCAAGTAAATCTCTTCTGCTTAGCTGGAGAGCTACAAAAGAAAAAAGAAAAACAAAAGTTGCATAACTGAATGATTTCATTAGTTTCCCTGGGCCAAAAATCATTAGACATGTTTTTAATAGTTATATTATGCCCAATGGCTTATTGATGAGTCTAATCCAGTAGTCCGATGTGTTGATTGGGAACTAAATGCCAATGGCAGAGGGTTCATTGTTTCTTCCATCCTTGAGTTGTTGTACCCACTAAACCTTCATTATGAGTCACAGCCAAATTATTATTTGCACAAAAATAGTCTTAGTGAATATGAACAACTGGCACCTTTTAATACTTAAACAGGGCAGGCAAGTATTCTACTTCAAAGAAGTTTTCATTAATGAATATTTATTTTATTTTGCATCTCATGCAAATGGAATAAAGAAACAAATGTTCCTCACTTGTTATTATGCACTAAGTCATATTTGATAAAAGTGAGGTCTGAAATAACAGATGTCTTCTTGTATTTAGTCAGAGTAACATTTCTTAAGACACATAGTTTTGGAGATTAGGTCTTCATCAGACTTGGATAGCTTAGGATCTAGTAATAGCTTTTGCATTTTCCTGCTATGTGACATTGAAAAAAGCACATAACCTCCATGAATCTCATTTTCCTCATATGTAGGACAACATAGATAACATTAGTTGTTCTTGTCCTCTCACAAAATCGTAAGAAGATTCACATGAAACATTGGAGGGCAAAATCTCTCGGCAACAAATAATTATGCACACAAGAGGTATGAATATGAGATAAGAATTAGCCAGTGAATACTAATTCAATCAACAGAAAGTCTGAATAACTCTCTAAATCTGGTGCTTCTCTTAAAAATTTTTTTTTCTTGTATTATAGAGTCAAGTTACAAGTATGAAATGCAACAAACATGTTTCCAAGGCACAGTTGTTGGGAATACAAAGCTTTATAGGGAAATATAGACTCCCTTACTATTCTTACTGGTGTGGAAAAATAGCTGTCAGTCCTTGACATACCTTGTTATCTTTTGGTCAGTGGTGCTCTTTGGTGTTGGAACTGCTGCTTTAGTCTCCTGGGAGATAGGCTTGCTTCTTAGGGTGCAGTAGGAGATTTGCAGAGAACAGAGGAAAGCCATAGCTGCCATTAGCAGCATGCTGATTCAATGCTTTCCTTTAGGAAAGAAATTTTTAAAAAATTCTTTTGCTGTAACAAATGTTTTACACACTAAGACAAGAAAAAATAAAATTAGCTTAAATGTTTCTGCATGTTGCATACTCTATTTCTATTTAAAATAAATTAGGCTGTTTTGACACCTGTGCACAGGAAGGGTAGAGGAAACAGAATCGGGAGAGGAGAAACTCAGATGCTGATGAGACTTTAAAAAATATTGACAACCCAAAGCAGAGGTCTGAGGCAAAGAGGAAGAGTTAGAGAATTCTACCTTAGCCAAAATGGCCAGGCCCTTGTACACACGCTATTTTTGGTCATCACCTAGAGATCTCACCTGTAAAGAATGTGGCCTTGCCAAAACTAAGATGGTTTCTGAAGAAGTGAACACCTGAACAGAAAGTTCTTTCTTGCAGGATGATCTGAGCACAGACATCCATGGTGGCCACCATGGTGCTGGAAGTCAGGTGAGAAGGAAAAGCATTAGAAAATCTTCTTGGGGTGAAGGATAATGAGTGCCTTAGGTTAATGCAGTAGGATTTCTGGGCAGCATGATGGTATGCTCTTCTGAAATCATGTTCACCTATTGCAATAGGATTTACCAGGGTTGGGATTTTGCTGTCTGAGTAAAACAGAGGACAATGTCTGTACAGTCCATGCAGTTTCCAAATTCCACAATTTTATGTTCATATTAAGGTGATCTTTCACCCCAGTTGCTGCCACATAGGTTCTGGAAAAATACATCCCATGGACCAAATTCAGCTATTTTATTTTAGAAACAAAGCTTTATTGCAACACAGCCAAGCATATTTGATTACATATCGTCTATGGCATTTGTTCTGCTTCAGATGCAGGGTAGAGTAGTCACATTAGAGATTGTATGACCCGCAAAGCCTAAAATATTTTATTTCCTGGCCATTTACAACAAAACTGCTCTCTGGATTAGGCTCGGCTAGTTGGTCTTCCTTGTGGATTCAACCCTAAACTGTGGTTTCGAAGAACGTGAGCACCTGACATAGACAAGGGGCATTATTTGATGGTGGATGGAAGAGAAGGTGTGGCCCCTGCTAGATTCCTCAGGCCCTAGCAGTTGCTGAACATTTAGTCAATACACAGTACATTTTTGTGGAATTAATCTGTACTAAACATCAATTCCAATATTGTACTATTTTATGTATTGTACATATATCCAAGCACCTTGTCTGTACCACACCACTGTTACAGGGGCAAGGGATATAGCATGTAAAGATGGTATCATTATTACCCAATATATTCTTGCAACTATGTCTTTTATCCTATTTTCCCAGAGAAAAGAACACTATTCTTCTACTTCATATTACCCTCCTGAAGTGAAGTGAAGTGAAAGTTGCTCAGTCATGTCTGACTTTTTGTGACCCCATGGACTGTACAGTCCATTGAATTCTCTAGGCCAGAATACTGGAGTGTGTAGCCTTTCCCTTCTCCAGGGGATCTTCCCAACCTAGGGATCGAACCCAAGTCTCCCACACTGCAAGCAGATTCTTTACCAGCTGAATCACAAGGGAAGCCCTCCTATCTAGAAATAATGACTGAAGAATTATTTTGTATTAAATAAAATGGTATGCAAGTCAATATTTGGGAAAGTGAAACCAGGATTCTAAAATTCTGCTGAAATATTAGCAGTACTGTTATTTTGTGTAGCACTTTGCCTGCTAAGTTTAGAAACAACTCCTCTTTCTAGCTCCAGCGACTATTGACATTCACCTTGTTTTGCAGCATCCATTCAGCAGGCATTTAATCAATTAGTCGTTCAGATGCAAACTTTAGGAAACAGTATGGCATTCACAGTTCATGTGCCCTCTCAGCTTGCAGAAAAGAGAGCTGAGACTGTAGGCCAAGCTTTGTGCCTACGATTTGGATGAAAGGAAATGATTTGTTGCTTCCAGAAGGGTCTGGGAATTGGAGAAGAAAAAGGATTACGGACTGGGAAAGAGAGAAATTCAGGATTATTTTTGGGAGAGGTGAGAAAGAAAGCCATGGAGGGCAATGCTGGAATTGGGGAAGGGTATCCCAGGGACAGGGGAGCCTGGTGGGCTACTGTCTATGGGATCGCACAGAGTCGGACATGACTGAAGCGACTTAGCAGCAGCAGAAGCAGCAGCAGGCTATTCAGAAGAACCAGGTCATGGTTGGCTAGGGCTGAGTAATACATTTTCCAAGTGTGGTTAATGTGGAAAGGGATGCTAATGCTAGCAAAGGAGGAGTTTCTGGCCCCTACAGCAGAGGAAAAGTCAGAAAATACACGTTGGAGATACTGGACTGAACTGAGATTTCCTATGGTACATTTGGTTTTCATTTGTCATCTGCAGAAATGATGGGTATTGTTTTTGTTCATTAAAGTTCTTGCCATAACTTTGCATGGGTTGCTTGCTCTGTGGGATGAAAAGGGAAGTCAGCTGCCCTTAGGGACTGAGTTATGTTCCCCTTCTAACTTTCTGTATTGAAGCTCCAAACCCCACTCTGGTAGTATTTGGAGATAGGGCCTTTGTGAAGATAATGAAGGTTAAATGAGGATGAAAGAGTGAGGTTGTGATCCAATAGAACTGGTGTCTTCAGAAGAAGAGGAAGGGACACTCGAGATCTCTGTCTCTCTCTGCACATGTGTAGAGAAGAGGTTATGTGAGGACGCAACAGGACAGTGATCATCTGTAAGCCAGCAAGAGACCTTTCACCAGGACCAGAATCTGTCAGCACCTCAGTCAGGGACTTCTAGCCTCCAGAACTGTGAAAAAACAAATTTTCATCGTTTAGGTCACCCAGTCTGTGGTATTTTTTTTTTAATGGCAGCCTGAACACAGTAATACAATTGTGCATTGTCTTCTAGATAAAGATTAATGCCAAGTAAAGCCCAACACACACAGAGAAATTAAGCTATCCTCATGTGGTCAGGGATAACTATGCATTTAGGCCCATCTTCTCACTGCACTCCTAGAGTTGAGTCCTTCCTGCACAAGGAAGTTACAAGGGTGTTTTTCCTAAATCATGTTGCATCCACAAATTGTCATGGGCTACCACCTATTGGACAAGAGCTATAGGACAAGCCCCCTCATGCCTGAAATTGCATTATAAAATTAACTACTATTCCTCTCCAACATGAAATTAGGGGCCACCACCCAGGCCCCTTTGTAACCAGACACCCTAAACCCCAGCTGTGCACTTGCATTTTCTGATACATGGCATAGTCTTGTATGTTACAGTGCTTTTGAGTCATCACCCTGTCTAGATTGCCCTCCTCAACATTCCACTCCTCAACTACCTGCTACACTTCCTCTCTCCATCCCAGGGCCAGCTTAAGTGTCACTCTGTCTACCTCAGCTGGAACTAATTACTCCCTCATTTCTGTCACTACATCTGTTTCCCTTCACTAGCACTTATCACATTCAATTGCAGTTGCTTTTCAGGGTGTCCACCCCCAAGAAAAAATGATCTCTTCAAAGCAGAGAACATATCTTACTCATCTCTTAGAGGAGAACAAAACCAGCTCAGTAAAAGCTGCTGAAGGAACATTGCACAAATTTACATAAATGTTGAAGATGAAGAGTATTAAAGAGAAATGAGGCACCTTGGGAATAAATAAATGATTAGCTTGCCAGGACACTCAGGGATGATTCCTTTCTGTAGCAAAATCACATCATTATCATCAAGAGTATTCAACTGGTAGGAAATCACAGTTTTACAGAGAGAAAATTCCATGGTTCTGGCCAATGTTTAGGAGGAATGAGGCTCAAAAAGAACAGGTTGCAACTACTTGTGGATTTGAAAAGAGCCACCTGACCTAATGACTTCCTGATTTATAAAATGAAAGATGTAAGCAAGACTTCTAAGGCCCTTCCAAAGTCTACATTCTTTGTATTATTCACCGGATAGGCAAGTCAATCCTTATTTCCACAGCCCCGGGTTCATCATTTTGCATTTATGATTTGCTGAATAAACCAACTCCTCCTCACCATCAAGGATATGGTTAACTGGAAAGGGCTGGGTTGAAAGCAAGCTTTTTTAAAAAAAAGACCCCCAAACCCATTGCAGGACTCTATTATGCAGCGGCCTGCCTGGGCTCCTCTCTGGACCCAGCAAGCTATCAGATTTAATGACTAGGGTGAACTGGGGTCGTTTCCCACATGTTTAAATATCAGCAAGCCTGATAGGCACACTGTTTCCTGAGGCATTGAGACCCATGCAAACTAAGCATCAGATTTCAAACGTGAAACCAAAGTTTTGTTTTTAAAAAACATAAACCTAGCAGCGTGCCTCCCTCGTAGTACAAATGTCTTATCCAGATAGTTGACCCAATTTAAATACAGCTACTTTGGAAACTCAGCTACACTGTCAAATTAAGTTGCTAATTGCTTAACTACTTCACATTAATGGTAGAGACCCAATTCAAGTAGATTTTCATGTCAAGCTATCATCATTTAAGTTATGTCAAGACAAGCTATTAAGAACAGAATCATAGAAGCATAGGGAAGGAGAAACCTCAGAGGTCATATTCATTTTACAGATGAGAAAACTGAAATCTAAAGAGGCTTAGCTGCTTTACTATGGTCTAGTGTTCTTTCAAATATGTAAATGCATTATGACATAGAGGTGTGCATTTCTGCAGATGTATTGCGGACACTGCAGATTTCAGTCTTGGATGCATTCATGTAAAAACAAAAAAAAGCATATAAACAACCCTTTCCGCACACATACAACCCCTGCTTGTCTGTAGGATAAAATACATGCTCCTCAACTTGCACATGAGACCCTGTAGGACCTGGCCCCTTCCGCCTCTCCCAGCACCCAGCCCTGCTCCTCCTTGCTCTGAACGGGACTCTGCAACAACTCAACAACTTTTGTTTGTTCCCCTAAATGTCACGTCATCACTCACAGTGCCGCTTTTCTTCCTGCTGGCATTGCTGTCTGGAATGCCTGCTCTGTTCAACTTTTTTTTTCTTTGTGTATCCAGCCGTTTCAACCCTGACTTCAGTAAACCTCCCTAGAGTGTCTGTTTCAGAATCAATCTCGTCTTTCACTCTCCCTCTTAGCACTATCACTACAGCCCTGGTCACATCCCACCTTGCATTGAGAGGTCATCTTCACATTTGTCTCTCCACTTGACCTTAGCTTTGGGAGGCCCCAAGATTCCTAGTATGGAGCTTAGCATACAGTAAGTGCTCAATCAAGTCTATTTGTTTGCATTTGAATTGAGGGTACAGGTTGGGGAGAGGGTACAAATGATCTGACTGTCTAGGGGCTCTAGGCAAAAATGCAAAACAGCCAACACAAGTGTGTATTGCCTTTCTGTTCTGCATATTTCCCCACATCTTAGATCCAGTATCCTCATGCTGGTGGACTGGTTTCTCCTGATGTGCTGTGTGCACTCTGAAAATTACCTTTTCCCTGCTGCCATCTCAAATCCAATTCCAAACCCCCATTCTCTCAGTGTAGCTGATCACAGTTGGCCATTAAAGAAGAAAGTAATTTGTTTTACATAATACCTGCAAGGGCATGGGTGGTGGGACAGCCCTTTGCATATATCTACTGAAAGCTCACAGGAGACATTTCATGGGAAGCAATAAAGGAGATTCAGAGTTCTACTCAGCAGCACACTAACTATGGGTTCTTTTCTCTCTTGCCAAATGAATGAATGCTCTTGAGTATGTTAGATTCAGCCACAAGAGCCTGTTCTTTCTATAAAAGTGGCTTTATCCATCCATTCAGGACTATGCAGGGACTGGGGCATGATAAACCCACACAATAGTTAGTTAATCTAGCTAGTCGCTTCTAGTTAGTTCCAGTGAGCTATGCATAGTAGTAGCTCTATGGGATGACCTTGGAGTCAGAAGACTTGTAAGTCTTGGCTTCACCAAAGAGTGTAAGTTTAAGTCCTCTTCAGAGAAGAGATACCAAGACAGAGCTAGAAGGGCAAAATATTTATTGAAAGAAACCACTGATAGATAAGAGGGAAAGAGGGCAGGAAGGTGCAGGGGAAGCTTTCAGAGAAAAATGCAGGTATGACATGTATGAAAAGAGGGAGCAAGAAAGAAGGATTAGTTAGGAAGAGGCTCAGATTGTACTACAATTGTAGTATAACTGTACAATCTGTAGGTTTCAGAATGGCTTGTTCAGCCCAAGAGGGGTCTCCAGCGTGCTGGGTAGAAATAGCCAGACCCTAGTATCCCATTGTGCTCAGCCATTGCCTAGAGCTGCCTAAAGAAAGCCTGTCCTGGGCTGAAAGACCAGTGGAGACGAAAATCACTACATCTGAAAGTTTTCAACTGACTGTACACCTTATAAGAAGTTCTGTCTTGATAAATTTGAGCAGGAGCCATCCATGTCCACTGCACAGCAGAAGTCATTGAATCTTATCACATTTCTACTTCTTCCTCTGCAAAATGAAGGGAACAAGACTTACCAATTATATTGATCAAATAAATCAAACTGGATTACTGATTGGTTGGTATTCCATTGTCAGAATAGAAATTTGTTTACAGAGCAGGCTTCCAGGAGGAGCACAATTTAGAGAACACTCTGCCAAATGAAAAGATGACATAGTTTTGGAATTTGTTTGGAATATGCATATGCATGTATGTGTGTTTATACATGTTAAGTCAAACAACAGTATGTCTTTAAGTGGTAAAACTATGTTTCAAATCAAGATCTTCTGATTCTAAATAGTGTTTTACCCATGTTTTTACCATGTCTCTTAAGAAAAATAGAGTTGTTTGCAGAATAAAGCAAAAATCCATATGACAACTGAACTGAGACTTGTAGGGGGACTTTTCAGACATTTTCAGATATGTATGTCAACAGCACTATAGACTGAGCCTACTTTGAGGTCCATTTACACAATACTTGGTTGAGAGGTGCATGTTAAAAGATGTGTTCTTTCCATCTGTACTAAACACTCCAAAAGGATTCTTGGACACTGTATCCAAGTCAGCAACAAAATTTTACTGGAACACCTTTATTGAGATATAATTCACATACCAGACAACTCTCCCATTTAAAGTGTATTAATATAATTCAATGGTTTTTAGTATATTCACAGAGTTGCACAGCCATCATGACAATCAGGGCTTCCCAGGTGGCACTAATGTTAAGGAATCCACCTGCTAATATAGGAGATGTGGGTTCGATCCCTCGGTTGGGCAGAATTCCTGGAGGAGGGCATGGCAAAACACTCTAGTATTCTTGCCTGGGAAATACCATGGATAGAGAAGCCTAGTGGGTTACAGTCCATGGGGTTGTGAAGAGTCAGACATGACTGAGTGACTTAGCACAGAACCCACCACAATCAATTTTCATCATGATCATTTTAATCATCCTCCAAAAGAAACCTTACATCCACCAATCCCTTTCCCATTGTCTTCTGTGTCTGACTTCTTTCACTTAGCAGAATGTTTTCAATGGCCATCGATGTCATAGCAAGCCCTTCATGTTGTTGCAGTATTTCATTCATTGTTTTATGGCCAAATGACAGTGTACTATACTGATATGCCAAATCTTGTTTATTCACTAAGTTGATGAATATTTGGGTTGCTTCCACTATTTGGCTATTATGGATAATGTGGCTGTGAACAGTCATGTACAAGTTTTTGTGTGAAGTTGTTTTAATTTCCCTTGAGTACATATCTGTCAGTGGCATTGGTGAATTATACAAATCCATGTTGAACCTTGTAAAGAGTAGCAACTGACTTAAAATCTAGGTATCTGGAAATGACAGTTTCAGAAAGGTAAGAACCTTATTCTCTGCACTAGGACAAGAACAACCACATCATGTAACTGGTAGAAGTTATTGAGATCTCCTAGATCTGGTCTAGTCACTTCATTTTTCTCCAGTCCTGAGGATACAGCATGCTGCCAATTCTAAAGATGCCTTTCATATTATTTAATAAGTTTAGGCTCCTTCCTGTCTGAGGACTTTTACACCTGCTAGTTCTTCTGCCTTGGAATGATCTTTCTCTGCATGGTTACATGCTCGCTTCTTTGTGTCATCATCACTTCAGCTCAAATATTCTCTCTTCAGCCAATCTAAAGTAGACCACACTCAGTGATTCATTGTTCTCTTACCTTTAAAAAAATTCTCCAGATCACCAGCCCAGGTGGGATGCATGAGTCAAGTGCTCGGGCCTGGTGGTCTGGGAAGACCCAGAGGAATCGGGTGGAGAGGGAGGTGGGAGGGGGGATCGGGATGGGGAATACGTGTAACTCTATGGCTGATTCATATCAATATCATAACAAAACCCACTGAAAAAGAAAAAAAAAAGAAAAAAAATAAATTCTCACTTCATGCCTGATGAAAAAAAAAAATTCTCCATACAACTTATTACCATCTAACCCACTATATGTGCATGCTAAGTTACTTCAGTCGTTTCTGACTCTCTGTGACCCTATAGACGGTAGCCCACCAGTCTCCTCTGTCAAAGGGATTCTCCAGGCAAGAATACTGGACTGGGTTGCAATGCCCTTCTCTAGGGGAATCTTCCTGACCCCTGGATTGAACCCGCATCTCCAAAGTCTCCTGCATTGGTAGGCAGGCTCTTTACCACTAGCACTACCTGGGAAGCTTATAAATACACGTGTAGAGTATATATACATATTATGCCTTTTCAAAATTGATCATTATTCCCTGCTCTGTGAAATGGGTCAAAGTGCTTTTCTCCTCTCTGACTAACAGAGGGCAATGGGGAGACACTGTTGGAGAAAGGAATTTTGTTTCCTGGTTCCTGTGGACACTGCTAGTTTCCCACAGCACTGGTAGCTTCCCCACCCACAGCTTCCCCACTTCCCAGCTCCCACTCTGGGCACCTTCCCCAGAACCCAGCTTCCAGAGTGCATCTAGCGCCCATCTCCTGCAGCATGAGCAGTTTCCCTAGCACCCACCTCCCACTGCACTTGCATCTCCAGTGTTCCTGCAGTGCATTGTAGTCAACATCACCCAGCTATTGTATTGTTGGGTATTTGGTTTTCATTGGGGTGATTGGAGTGACAATCCTTCACATATGTCCAATAGTAGGAATGTTGAATCATATATATGGTATTTGTACTTTTAATTTTTTGAGGAACCTCCATACTGATTTCCATAGTAGTTGTACCAATTTACATTTCCACCAATGGTGTATCAGGGTTCCCTTTGCTCCACATCTTCTCCAGGATTGGTTAACTCATTATCTCTTGTCTTTTTGATAATAGCCAAGCTAACAAGTATGAGGTGATATCTCATTGTGATTTTGATTTGCATTTGCCTGATGATTATTTATATTGAGTACAATTTCATGTAACTGTTGGTCATTTGAATAGCTTCTTTGAAAAATGTGTATTCTAGTCCTTCACCACTTTTTTATTTGGGTTATTTGTGGTTCTTTTTATTGAATTATATTAGTTCCTTATATATTTTGGACATTAACTGCTTATCAAATTTATCAATCAGGTTTATAAACATATTCTCCCATTCCATAGGTTTCCTTTTTATTTTGTCGATATTCTCTTTTGCTATACAGAAACTTTTTAGCTTGATGTAGTCCCACGTGTTTTTTTGTTGTTGTTGTTGTTGTTGTTGTTGTTTTTATTTTTGTGGGGAGGGGAGTTGGGCTTTTTTTGTTTGCTTTTTGGTTTGTTTTTGCTTTCCTAGTTTGTGCTTTTGGTGTTATATCTAAAAAAATCAGTGCCAAGAAAAGTATCAAGGAGATTTTTCCTATGTTTTCTTCTAGGTTTTTATAGTTTCAAGTCTTATGTCTTTAATGCATTTCAGGTTAATTTTTACAAATGATGTTAGATAGTTGTCTTATTTCATTATTATGAAAGTGAATATCCAAATTGGCTAACACAATTTATTGAAGATACCACACTTTCCTCATTGAACATTCCTGGCTTCATTATCAAAATTAGTTGACCATATAAGCATGGATTTATTTCTGTGATCTCCATTGGGTTCCATTGGTCAATGTGTCCATTTTTATGCCAGGACAACACTGTTTTGATTAGTAGAGCTTTGTAATATAGCTTGACATCAGGAAGCATGATCGGGAGGGTAACAGGCAGGAAGGTCAGGGGTCTCCAAATGGAGGAAATAGACTGCAAGTGTCAGACAATTTTTCTCTCTCTCCTAAGTGGCAGGAGGAAAAAAACTAGTGTTACATTTTCCCCCTTCTCTATACAAATTTAAAAAAGAGGTTTCACTTAAAATTCTGTATTTCCATAACAACACCTGGTTCTACCTGAACTTAACTTTTCTCAAACCTTGAGCTGACCAATGCATTTTTCTTATGGAAATGTTTGTCTTAAGCTATGTTAATGTGCTAGGTATTTACCCCAGACTCTGTCTTCAAGTCAATTCTGCCTAAATGCTCAGAACCAACTTGACAAAACAGTATGTTATACTCATACATTGTTCTCCTAATGTATGTTATTGAAACAATATATTTTTATGGAAATCTGCCTTTCTTCAAGTTTCATGTCAATCATTTTATGGCCCAGATGACTCACCTGATGCCAAGATTATCTCAAAATGCATCTTGTGGGTAAGGGGCCTAGTGCCATTCTCTGAGTTTTGAGACATTTCCTTTCTTTAATTAGCAGACTCCTAGTAGCTATATAATATCCAGCTAAAGACTAGCATGGGGGTATTATTTCTGCCCCCTTGTGATGTCTATGTCAGAAGCTTTCTCTATCTATTTTATACTTTAATGAAACTTTATTACACAAAAGCTCTGAGCGATCAAGCCTCGTCTCTGACCCTTGATTGGATTCTTCCCCTCTGGAGGCCAAGAATCCCAATGTCTTTTGTGGTTTAGCAACTACCTTTCATGATGCCTCCAGCTTTGCTCTTCTTCCTCAGAATTCCTTCAGTTATCGATTTTCTGTAGTGCTACATGAACTTTAGGATTGTTCTATTTCTGTGAAAAGTGCTATTGGGATTTTAATATTTTACATTTATTTAATATTTTTATTATTTTATTTTATATTTTTAATTGAATCCATAAATGGCCCTGGGTAGTATGGACCTTTTAGCAATATTAATTCTTCCAATTCATAAGCATGAATATCTTTCCATTTGTTTGTGTCTTCATTGATTTCTTTCATCAATGTGCTATAATTAATGCTGTACAGATCTTTCACCTTCTTGATTAAATTTATTCCTAAGTTTCACTGTTTTGATGCTATTATAAATGGGACTGTTTCATTTCTTTCTAGGCAGTTCATTTTAGTGTATAGAAACATAATTGATTTTTTATATGTTGATTTTATAAGCTTCCACTTTATTAGTTCGAACAGTTTTTTGGTGTAGTCTTTTGGGACAATATATCTATATCCATATCCATATCTATATCTATGATCATGTTATCTTCAATCAGAGGCAATTTTCTTTTTTCTTTCCCAATTTGGATGAGCTTTTTTTTTTCTGTTTCTTGTAGGCAAGAAATTTATTTAGACAGCTAAATTTATTTAGCTAGAATTTCTAATACTATGTTGAACGGGAGTGATGACAGTGGGCAAACTTGTCCTATTCCTGATTTTAGAGGAAAAACTTTCAACCCTTCATTGTAGAGTATGTTATTAGCTGTGGGCTTGTCATATATGACTTCTATTGTATTGATGTAATTTTCTTCTATGCCCAATTTGTTCATTTTTTATCAGAAAACATGTTGAATTTTGACAACCTTTGATTAGAGGATATCCGAGTTAAGACCCATATGGTGGTATAAGGAAGAATCAAGATGAGAATAAGAGAGTACTATCCAACACTGTTCCAACTGAACTCTGTTCAGCCTACAATATCTGGATGTGATTGTGTCCAGTTTTAGTTTTATTAAATCTGACGTTATTTCCTTAGGAATGTATCAGAAAGGATATTGGCACATTTGGTAATGCTGAGGAAAAATAAAAAGGAGTGAAGTAGCTAGTGTTCCTTGGGAATTTAAGTTGACAGCAGGAATTGGGGCCAAAGACAGTCATAAGTCTTCCTGGAAACCTATATCTCTGTCTATCTATATTACTTATACATACATATTTTATATATTCTAAAATGTGTGGGGCTTCCTGTATGTATGAGAGATGGGGATATATTGGGGATGGCTCTGAAAGGGAAAAGACTCTGAAAGTTTTGGAGACACCAGGACACCTAGAATGTATTCTCTTAATTTACTCTAAAACTTCCATGGCAAGAATCATTACCATTAAATGTTCATACAAATACTTCTCCATAAGTATTTCTAGAAGCTGGTTCTCATGTTAATAAAACTAGTACTGGTGTTCTCTGTAGGCAGAGATTCTAAATCCCAAAGTACAGGAAAAGAGAAAAAGAATATTCTCTTTCAGGCCTAAATCTGTCATGTAAGAGAGGTTAGGGCTGAGGATATAAATACAGATATTTCAACTCATACGCCTGACTAGGAGTGAGGGTAAATAGTACCATGCAGAGTCTGGAGCACTAGAACACTCAGAGATGAAAGAGAGGTGGAAAAAGCGATAAAGTAGAACAGAGAAGAAGTTGCCAGGGACATAAAAGAAAAAGCAAGAGAAAAACAACCTAGAAAAACAAGCAAAGAGTGCTGGCCAAAGCAAACATATGTATCCTCATATATATGTCTTGGATGTACTTTTTAAATTGTTGGTTTTTTTCCTGATATTGAAGTAGAAGAAAAAAAGAGAGTTTGAAAACAGTATTTATGGATTTGGTTCCACTAGAGCCAGGAAAATGAAATAATTTTTAAAAATTGGAGGTATAAATAAAATATTTGAAGTCAAAATAATATTATGAGTTTCATTATACTTACTTTTAAATTTTTTCATTATTTTGGAAAATATATTAAAATACATAAATACACATGTATACATATATATGCATATATACAGAGTCACATATAATGGGCCTCAGCCTCCTTTATGGCTTGGCATGGCACTACTAGATCACATCTTCATTTAAAATGTTGATATTTTTATCATAGATATTTAGAATTTATTTTGACTTTTTGAAGTAATGCATTGAAATAGTATACAAACTGATTACTGAGGTTTTATGCATCCCCTAAATTTGGTGCCTGAGGTGAGTGAAGCACTCAGTTTTCTCCCACCAGTCTTAATTCTGCAAATGAAGAAAGCATTGCAAGGAAGAGAGAACAAGTCACTGGACCTGATGCTGCTTTTGGATGGTCATGTAAGCTGGAGATGGTTAACTGTCCATTGGGTTTAGCAACAGGGGAGCCATTGGTGACCTTCACAAGACCAGTTTCAGTGGGGTAAAAATTTGACAGGAGTAGATTCAAGACTGTTAAAATGTACTTGCAGGATTTTAATTTATGGAGATAACTATGAGACAATGCCATTGAAAGAAGATTCTTGTCACTTACATTTCCTGAGAGGAGGGATCATGCCACATCAAGCAGGCCAATGGGGAAGAAGCAGGCTTGGTCAAGAGGAAGAAGCAAGAGTGAGAGGAAAACATGACCCAGAGGTTTTATCCTATTTTCCTCATGAAAGGAAAAGCAGGACCAAGGAAACAACTTAGTAATGGTCTATAGTTGTCTGGTGGGCTTCCCAGCTGGTGCTAGTGGTAAAGAACCCATCTGCCAATGCAGGAGATGTAAGAGATGTGGTTCAATCACTGGGTTGGGAAGATCCCCTAGAGGAGGTAATGGCAACCCAATCCAGTATTATTGCCTGGAGAATCCAGTGGACAGAGGAGCCTGGCAGGCTACAGCCCATGGGGTCACACAGAGAATCAGACACAACTGAAGCAACTTAGCATGCATGCATGCATAGTTGTCTGGTACCTGGCCCTGGGTGATTTAGCGAAGGGGAAATATTGACTTAGTTGTGTGAAAGTTAGATACAGGAGGTGATTTGGGATAAAGAGAATTGATTCAAGAGTTTGAAATATGATTTTTGTTTGCTAGCAAAACCTAGATCACAAGGGAGATATAAACAACTATGGCCATTAGTTTGGTTCTGTGATTAATGGATGCCAAACAGACAAACACAGAATCTAAGAAAATTCAGAACAAAGACAGAAGGGTTGGTGCGGAAGTACAGAAGGCAAAGATTTTTTTTATATTTGCTTATTTATTTGCTATCTGTTTCATTCTGACCTAGTTTGTTCTCAAGCTTGTTAAATAGCCAACATTTTCATACTTTCTACAGACTATATATGTTAAAACATATAAATGAGAATAACCACTGAATTGACATTTCTTGTGAACTATTCAATGTAATGCTTTTCTTTATATCAAGATGAGAAAAAAGACAACTTGAATGGAAGACAGAAATCAAATAATCACAAGATAAAGTATTACTTCCTGTTGACATTTTATAACACTTAATTTACCTTTAGAAATGTCAAATGATCTTTTCTCCTTTATTCAACATGTTCTCCCTGCTTTCTTTTGAAAGAACTCCTCTCTCTCCCTCCTAGAATATCTCAACACAATATAATAGTTTACTAAAATGAGAGAGACTGAGAGGGGAAGCAAACCACTGCATTATGAAAAATGCATACTATTTCTCAGGATAACTGAGATTAAGGATTCTAAAATATTTAATATTTATACTTGTAACAAACATAACTGCCAGAATTCCTCCATGGTAAAGTAATTTGCATCTCTCCAGTTCATGGATCCATTTAGCAATGTAACCCATAGACACATAAAATATTAAAGCTGGAAGAGCCCTAAGAGATCATTTACCTAAATGTTTCTTAAACACTCAGAATCTGCAAAAATGTCCTGAGGGCTAGGGTGGTCATTGTGTAAGTTCGATTTCTATTTTTAAAAATCACTCGAAAATAAGATAATTATTTTAATGTTCAGCTTCCATTTCAGATATATATCAAGTGGTCACATGGTAGCTGATTGTTAGATGACGTGGTTGATTGTTAGATGAGGTGGCTAATGGTACAAGATTGTCATCACCAACTGACCTCAGTGCTTTGATTAGTACATAGTCGAAGCTGTTTTTACCCTTATCACATATGTTTCATTTTCCCCCTTAACAGGCCAGAATAAAGACAGAAAACATAGGGAACACTGATGCTGTTATACAGCCTGTGACTGAGGAGTCTAGACATGATAATAATTCTGCCAATTTGCTTTCTGATGATCTATCACTTCTGACTCATCAATATTCTCATATGAAACCTACCTGACACTATCTCCAGGACATAAAATATCAGCCTTAAAAGAGACAGTAATGAATATATAATTTCTCTATTCATTTATGAGGAATAAAAACTACCCCCATCCAGAAAGAACAATTGCAGAAAAAAATGCTTTCAAATAGCAACCTGGAGCTTTCCCTCTTGATGGGAATATTCAGCAACTGATGCATATTATAAAAACACTGGAACAGCTAACAAACAATTGAAGGAGAAGAGCAAATTTGGAGGACTTATGATGCCTGACTTCAGTTCAGTCATTCAGTCGTGTCCGAAACTTTCCGACCACATGAACTGCAGCACACCAGGCCTCCCTGTCCATCACCAACTCCCAGAGTCCACCCAAACCCATGTCCATTGAGTCAGTGATGCCATCCAACCATCTCATCCTCTGTCATCCCTTTGTCCTCGTACCCTCAATTTTTCCCAGCATCAGGGTCTTTTCCAATGAGTCAGGTCTTCGCATCAGGTGGCCAAAGTACTGGATTTTCAGCTTCAACATCAGTCCTACCAATGAACACCCAGGACTGATCTCGTTTAGGATGGACTGGTTGAATATCCTTGCAGTCCAATGGGCTCTCAAGAGTCCTCTCCAACACCAGAGTTAAAAAGCACTTCAGCACCCAGCTTTCTTTATAGTCCAACTCTCACATCCATACATGACCACTGGAAAAACCATAGCCTTGACTAGATGGACCTTTGTTGACAAAGTAATGTCTCTGCTTTTCAATATGCTGTCTAGGTTGATCACAAGTTTCCTTCCAAGGGACAAGTGTCTTTTAATTTCATGACTGCAGTCACCACCTGCAGTGATTTTGGAGCCCAGAAAACTAAAGTCAGCCACTGTTTCCACTGTTTCCCATCTATTTGCCATGAAGTGATGGGACCAGATGCCATGATCTTAGTTTTCTGAATGTTGAGCTTTAAGCCAACCTTTTCACTCTCCTCTTTCACTTTCATCAAGAGGTTCTTTAGTTTTTCTTCACTTTTTGCCATAAGGGTGGTGTCCGCTGCATATCTGAGGTTACTGATATTTCTCCTGGCAATCTTGATTCCAGCTTGTGCTTCTTCCAGCCCAGTGTTTCTCATGATGTACTCTGCATATAAGTTAAATAAGCAAGGTGACAATATACAGCCTTGACATACTCCTTTTCCTATTTGGAACCAATCTGTTGTTCCATGTCCAGTTCTAACTGTTGCTTCCTGATCTGCATATAAGTTTCACAAGAGGCAGGTCAGGTGGTCTGGTATTCCCATCTCTTGAAGAATTTTCCAGTTTATTGTGATCCATACAGTCAAAGGCTTTGGCATAGTCAATAAAGCAGAAGTGGATGTTTCTCTGGAACTCTCTTGATTTTTCGATGATCCCGCAGATCTTGGCAATTTGATCTGAGGTTCCTCTGCCTTTTCTAAAACCAGCTTGAAGATCTGAAAGTTTATGGTTCAAGTATTGCTGAAGCCTGGCTTGGAGAATTTTGAGCATTACTTCACTAGCAGGTGAGATGAGTGCAGTTGTGCAGTAGTTTGAGCATTCTTTGGCATTGCCTTTCTTTGGGATTGGAATGAAAATTGACATTTTCCAGTCCTGTGGCCACTGCTGAGTTTTCCAAATTTGCTGGCATATTGAGTACAGCACATTCACAGCATCATCTCTCAGGATTTGAAATAGTTCAATTGGAATTCCATCACCTCCACTAGCTTTGTTTATAGTGATGCTTCCTAAGGCCTACTTGACTTCACATTCCAGGATATCTGACTCTAGGTGAGTGATGACACCATCGTGATTATTTGGGTTGTGAAGATCTTTTTTGAATAGTTCCTCTGTGTATTTTTGCCACCTCTTCTTAATATCTTTTGCTTCTGTTAGGTCCATAACATTTCTGTCCTTTATTGAGCCCATCTTTTCATGAAATGTTCCCTTGATATCTCTAATTTTCTTGAAGAGATCTCTAGTCTTTCCCAGTCTGTTGTTTTCCTCTATTTCTTTGCATTGATAGCTGAGGAAGTCTTTCTTATCTCTCCTGGTTATTCTTTGGAACTCTGTATTCAAATGGGTATATCTTCCTTTTTCTCTTTTGCTTTTTGCTTCCCTACTTTTCACACCTATTTATAAGGCCTCCTCAGACAACCACTTTGCTTTTTTGCATTTCTTTTTCTTGGGGTTGGTCTTGCTGTCTGTCTCCTGTACAATGTCATGAATCTCTGTCCATAGTTCATCAGGCACTCTGTCTATCAGAGCTAGTCCCTTAAATCTATTTCTCACTTCCACTGTATAGTCATAAGGGATTTGATTTAGGTCATACCTGAATGGTCTAGTGGATTTCTCCACTTTCTTCAATTTCAGTCTGAATTTGGCAATAAGGAGTTAATGATCTGAGCCAAAGTCAGCTCCCCGTCTTGTTTTGCTGACTGTATAGAGCTTCTCCATCTTTCAGTGCAAAAAATATAATCAATCTGATTTCGGTGTTGACCATCTGGAGATGCCCATGTGTAGAATCTTTTCTTTTGTTGTTGTAAGAAGGTGTTTGCTATTACCAGTATGTTCTCTTGGCAGAACTCTATTAGCTTTTTCCATGCTTCATTCTGTACTCCAAGGTCAAATTTGCCTGTTACTCCAGGTATTTCTTGACTTCCTACTTTTGCATTCCAGTCCCCTATAATTAAAAGGACATCTTCTTGGGATGTTAGTTCTAGAAGGTCTTGTAGGTCTTCATAGAACTCTTCAACTTCTTCAGCGTTACTGGTTGGGGCATAGATTTGGATCACCATGATATTGAATGGTTTGCCTTGGAAATGAACAGAGATCATTCTGTCATTTTTGAGATTTCTTCCAAGTAGTGCATTTTGGACTCTTTTTTTAAACTATGGTGGCTACTCCATTTCTTCTAAGGGATTCCTGCCCACAGTAGTAGATATAATGGTCATCTGAGTTAAATTCACCCATTTCAGTCCATCTTAGTTTGCTGATTCCTAGAATGTCGACATTCACTCTTGCCATCTCCTGTTTGACAACTTCCAATTTGCCTTGATTCATGGACCTAACATTCCAGGTTCCTATGCAGTATTGCTCTTTACAGCATCGGACCTTGCTTCTATCACCAGTCCTATCCACAACTGGGTATTGTGTTTGCTTTGGCTCCATCCCTTCATTCTTTCTGGAGTTATTTCTCCACCAATCTCCAATAGCATATTGGGCACCTCCCAACCTCGGGAGTTCATCTTTGAGTGTCCTTTCTTTTTGTCTTTTCATACTGTTCATGGGGTTCTCAAGGCAAGAATACTGAAGTGGTTTGCCATTTCCTTCTGCAGTGGACCACATTCTGTCAGACCTCTCCACCATGACCCGTCCGTCTTGGGTGGCCCCACCTGGCATGGCTTAGTTGCATTGAGTACACAAGGCTGTGGTCTGTGTGATCAGATTGACTAGTTGTCTGTGACTGTGGTTTCAGTCTGGCTGCCCTCTGATGGCCTCTCTCAGTGCCTACCATTTTACTTGGGTTTCTATTACCTTGGGCGTAGGGTATCTCTTCACAGCTGTCCAGCAAAGCGCAGCCACTGCTCCCTACCTTGGACTTACCTGACTTTAAGACTTACTGAAAAAAAATCAAGACTATAGTAATTAGGAAAATGTGGTGTTGGAGAAAGAACAGATAGATAGATCAATGGAACAGAACAGAGAGCCCAGAAATAGACCCACATAAATATAGTCAACTGACCTTTGACAAAGGAGCAAAGGCAGTACAAGGGAGTCAAGATAGTCTCTTCAACAAATGGTGCAGCATCAACTGGACACCCAGCTGATGAGGAAAAAAAATTTTAGACTCAAGCTTTCTACCCATCACAAAAATTAACTCAAAATGGATTCTTAGACTTAAATGTAAAACAAGAAACTGTAAAATTCCTAGCAGATAACATAGGAGAAAATCTATATGATCTGGGGCAAGGCTATGGCTTTTTACATACAACACTAAAGACACAGTCCATGAAAGACATAACTGAGAAGCTGGACTTCACTATATTAAAGAACTTCTGCTCTGTAAGAAATACTATCAAAAAATGAGAAAACAAACCACAGTCCATGAGAAAGGATTTGCAAAAACACATCCAGTGTGTTTGGATATATCCAAAGTATACAAAGAACTCTTAAAATTCAATGATAAAGAAACAGCCTAATTTACAAATGGGTCAAATACCGTAACAGGCACCTCACCAAAGAAAGATATACAGATAATGAACAAACATAAGAAAACAACAACAACAAAAAAACATATCATATGTTGCCATAGAAATGCAAATTAAAACATCAGTGAGATACCACTACAAACCTATCAGAATGGCCAAAACAGGGAAACACCAAATGCTGGCAAGGATATGCAGCAATGAGAATTTTCATTCAGTGCTAGTGGGAAAGGAAAATGATACGGCTACTCTGGAAGACAGTTTGGTGATTTCTTATAAAATTAAACATCATCTTACTATGATCCAGCCAACAGTTTCCTTGGTGTTTACCCAAAGGAGTTGAAAATTATATTCACAGAAAAAACCTGCACATGGAGACTTATAGCAGCTTTATTCATAATTGCCAAAACTTGAAAGTAGCCAAGATGTCCTTCAGTAGGTGATTAGATAAAACATGGTATATCCAGGAATGGAGTGTTATTCAACACTAAAAATAAATGAGCTATCAAGCAATTCAAAGAAATGAAGGAGCTTTAAATGCGTAGTGTTAAGTGAAAAAAGCCAATCTTAAAAGGCCACATACTGTATGATTCCAGTTGTATAATACTCTAAAAGGAAAACTGTGGAGAAAATTGGTCTTCCTAGATGGCTCTAGTGGTAAAGAACCCACATGCCAGGGGACATAAGAGACATGGGTTTGATCCCTGGGTCAGGAAGATTCCCTGGAGGAAGGCATGGCAACCCATTCCAGTATTCTTGCCTGGAGAATCCCATGGACAGAGGAGCCTGGTGGACTATAAGCCATAGGGCTGCAAAGAGTTGCACACGACTAAAGTGATTTGGTGAAGCACATGGAGAAAATTAAAAATCAGTGGTTGTGGGGATAGGTGGGAAGAGAGAGATAAATCAGAAGACAGAGGATTTTTAGGGCAGTTAAAATAAATACCCTGTATATTACAATGATGGCTATATGCCATCATACTTTGGTTCTAACTCACATAATATACATTAGCAAGAATGAACCCTAAGATAAACTATAGATTTGGAGTGACTATGACATATCAATGTAGGTTCATCCTTGGTTAAAAAAAAAAGTACCATTCTGGTGAGTGATACTGATAATGAGGAAGGCTATATGTGTGTGGGGACAGGGGGCATGTGACAAATATTTGTTGTAAACCAAAAACTGCTCTAAAAACAGTCTTTTTTAAAAAAAAAAAATTGGTTGCTAAGTACAGAGTGCAAGATTTTCAAATATCTATTTACTAATCAGTAACTCAGACACATTGAAATAATTTAAGGTATTTCCCTGGTGTTCCAGTGGCCAAGACTCCCTTCTCCCAATGCAGGGGACCCGGGTTCCATCCCTGGCATAGGGTAGGGGGAATCAGATCCTACATGCGGCAACTAAAGTTTCCCTCATGCCACAGCTAAGACCCAGCACAGCCAAATAGATAAGTAAATTAAAAATTAAAATAAAAACGACTACTACTAATAATGTAAGACATCTCTCTAGCAATTTGTGAAATTAGTGAAAGCCATAGAAATTCACAGTCTAGTTTTTAAGAAAGTTGGTTTTTCCATGTGAAGAAGCTATCATCAGCTCAGGTGATAATTTGCTGAAGAAACTGGACACAGCACCCTTTTCTATAACACATTACCTCAAAGTATACATGGTGTGAATATAATTGTTGAAATGATTGCTATAAGAAGAGTGAAATAAAACTACCTGTTATGATCTTTAGTCAGATGAGACAACTGATGTCTCTAATTTGGCCATTTTAAATGCATGCAGTCCACAAATCAAACATGATATAAAATGTGTTTTATAGGTTATCTGTCAACACAATGTGAAGAAAGGTTGAGAAATGATAGTTTAGCCTTCTTCCCTCATCTTACATCAGGAGTAAACTAGGCTTAGGGAGGGAAAATGATTTGTCCAAAGCCACACAGTGAATTGAGTAAAGGCACAATAAGAACTCAGTTTTCTGCCTTCCATGCTCTTATTGATCCTATAGCACCTTCTTGCATTTCGGATAAAAAGTGTGTCAGAGGATTTTTAAGGGCTCTCATTCTGAGCACTCATTTTAAACAATATTCTTTATAACAACAATTTGCAACAATATGAAAATTTGCTATCGTTCAGTTGAGTTGCTCAGTTGTGTCCGACTCTTTGTAACCTCAAGTACTGCAGCACACCAGGCTTCCCTGTCCATCACCAACTACCAGAGTTTCCTCAAACGCATGTCCATTGAGTCAGTGATGCCTTCCAACCATCTTATCCTCTGTCGTCCCCTTCTCCTCCAGCCTTCAATCTTTCCCAGCATCAGGGTTTTTTCCAGTGAGTCAGTTCTTCGCATCAGGTGGCCAAATAATTGGAGTTTCAGCTTCAGCATCAGTCTTTCCAGTGAATATTCAGGACTGATCTCCTTGCAGTCCAAGGGACTCTCAAGAATCTTCTCCAACACCACAGTTCAGAAGCATCAATTCTTTGGTGCTCAACTTCCTTTATGGTCCAACTCTCACATCCATACATGACTGCTGGAAAAACCATAGCTTTGACTAGATGGCCCTTTGTTGGCCAAGTAACGTCTCTGCTTTTTAATATGCTGTTTAGGTTAGTCATAAGTTTTCTTCCAAGGAGCAAGCATCTTTTAATTTCATGGCTGCAGTCACCATAAGCAATGATTCTGGAGCCCAAGAAAATAAAGCCTGTCACTGTTTCCATTGTTTCCCCATCTATTTGCCATGAAGTGATGGAACTGGATGCCATGATCTTTGTTTTTTGAATGTTGAGTTTTAAGCCAACACTTTCACTCTTCTCTTTCACTTTCATCAAGAGGCTCCTTGGTTCCTCTTGAATCTGATTGTTAAAATCAGTTAATTCAGATATTGCTCTTTCCTTTTAGTCCTGGTAGCAATACATGGGGGAAAACGAGAGGATGAGGGTGGGTGGTGGCTGTCCAAAGGCCAGCTAATAAAGGCAAACAGTTTAAAACCTTCTCTCTTATATAAATGTAAGGCCGTAAGAGCTAGAAGAATGATGACAGAAATAGGAAGCAGTGACAATGTGGAGGGAAGGCTGAAGACTTGAGAGGACTTAGTGACCATCTGGAAGTTGCTGAAAAGATGGAAGTCACAAAGGATTCCAACTGTTTTCACTGAGATGTCTAGGAGACTAGGAGAACAGAGAGAGAGAGAGAGAGAGAGAGAGAGAAAGGGAGTTGAGAACTGAACCTCAAGGGAACATGCCAGAGAGATTGTTATTGGTACTGAATCCTGTCATTTTTGCTTAGGGGCTGGAGGCTTGGAAACTATATTTCCCAGATTGCCTTGCCATTCAGGTTTTATGAAATTTGGAAGGCAAAATACAAGAAGCAGGAGCAGATGGCTGGTGTGAAATTTGCAGTGGCTTCCAAGCAAGCTCCCTTTGGTTCTGCCAGCTGCTGCCAACATGGCTAACGGCTACTTACTGTTCCAATACTTCCTGATTTCCTCAGCCCTCCTGACCTCTGCCCAATGCCAAGTGTTATGCAAGCAGGATGTTTCCCAGATGATATCCTCCCACTAAAAAACTTTAGTTTCTCTATTTCTAACCAAACCCTGATTGATGGAAACCCTTGCACTCAGAGTATGGATGCTGGGCCAGCAGCATCACCTGGGAGCTTGTTAGAACCTCAGGCCCCACTGCAGACCTACTGAATTAGAATCTGCATTTTAAGTGACCTCTAGGTGACTGGTATGTGGATTCAAATTTGAGACTTGTTACATAGCAATTACAGACATATGTCATCTTTGCGTAAGTTTCAGTGCATTGATGGAGCAAGAGAAGAAAATTTATAAGAAAAAAGACATAAATGGAACCTGAGAAAATGAAGGCAGTAAATAGGCATCACTGTTTTGAAGAATTTATCCCTAAACTAAAAGGGGCCAATCTAAGAAATGGCCTCTCCCTCCCCTATTTTTTATGACTTTAAAACAAATCACATCATGGTGGTTGTTACACAAGTGTTGTTTCTGGGAGTATCTTTATTTTCCACTGGACTATGAAACTCATGAGTCATGATGTTCAATACAGTGGGCTTTAGCCCTAGGTCACTATCGTGCACTTGAAATGAGGCTAGCCCAAAAAGGAGATGTGCTGCATGTATAAAATCCAGAAGGGATTTCAAAGATAAAAAAGAAAAAAAAATAATCCAACTTGTCACTCATAGTATTTTTTTGTTTGTGACATACCAAATGTTAATATGTCAAATCAGTCAGTTCAGTCACTCAGTCGATTGGGTTAAATAAGTTTTTATAATCAATCCCAACTTGTTACCTTTTATCTTTTTTAATATGACTACTAGAAAATTTTAAATGGCATAGGTGACTCGTACTATATTTCTTTTTTTTCCCAGCTTTAATTTTCTATGTCTTGAGATATGATTGACATAGAACATTGTGAGTTTAAACTACAGAGTGTGATGATTTTGTACACATATAGCGCAAAATGTTTCCCACAAAAAGATGTTAACACATCCCTCACATCACATGTTTACTGTTTTGCTGTGCTGTTGTTATGGTGAAAACATTAAAGCTCTACCCTCATAGTAACTCTAAATTATACAATATAGTATTGTTAACTATAGTCCCCATGCTTCACATGACATGCCCAGAACTTATTTGTCTTATAACTGAAAGTGTGTACCCTTTCACCAACATCCCTCCAATTTCTCTACTGCTAAGCCCCTGGCAACCACCAATCTACTGTTTGTATGAGTTCAATGGTTTCATATTCCACATATAAGTGAGATTATACAATATTTTGTGTTCCTCTGTCAGACAATTCACTTAGTATAATGTCCTCAAGGTCAATCCATGTTGTCACAAATAGCAGGATTTCCTTCTTTTTCATGGCTGAATCATGCATACACACACACACACACACACACACACACACACACACACACACACACACACCACGTTTTCCTGATCCATTTGTTCATCTGTGTAAACTTTGATTTTTTTCAGGTCTTGGCTATTGGGGATAATGCTGCAACAAACATAGGAGTGAAGATATCTCTTTAAGATATCTATTTTATTTCCATTGGATATATGCCTAAAGTCAGACTATGTGTGCACGTGTGCTAAGTTGCTTCAGTCATGTCTGATTCTTTGTGACCCTATGGAGTGTAGACCACCAAGCTCCTCTGTCCATGGGGATTCTCAAGGCAAGAATATTGGATTGCTGTAACTACAAAATCCCAGAACTGATTTCAAAGATATAAAAGAAAAAAATAATCCAACATGTCACTTTAGCCATGCCCTTCTCCAGGGGGTCTTCCTGACTCAGGGATTAAACCCATGTCTCTTAAGTCGCACGTATTGGCAAGCAGGTTCTTTACCACTAATACCACCTGAGATTGCTGGATCATATGATAGTTATATTTTTAATTTTTTGAGGAACCTCCATACTGTTTTCCATAGTGGCTGCACCAAATTTACATTCCCAGTGGCAGTGGGCAATGAATCTGTTTTTCCTCAACATTCTCTTCAATTTTTTTTACCATTTGTCTTTTTGATAATAGCCATTCTAACAGGTGTGTGGTGATATTTCTTCATGGTTTTGATTTGTCTGATTATGAGTAAGTTGAGCACTTTTTCAGGTACATGTTGGTGATTTGGATGTCTTCTTTGGAAAAAGTCAATTCAGGTCCTTTGCTCATTTTTTCAGTTAGACCGTGTGTGTTTTGCTATTGACTCATATGAGTTTCTTATATATTTGGGGTATTAAACCCTTATCATATGTATGATTTACAAATATTCCCTCCCATTTTGTAGGTTGTATATGGTTTACAAACATTTCCTACTATTTTGTAGATTGCCTTTTCATTTGATTGCTTCTTGCTGTGCAGAAGCTCTTCATAGTCCCACTTGTTGATTTTCGCTTTTGTTACTTATGCTTTTGGTGTCATAGCCAAAAGATCATCATCAAGACTGATATCAAGGACCTTTTTAGGTATGTTTTTTCCTAGGAGTTTTATGGTCTCAGGTCTAATGTGTAAGTTCTCAATTCTTTTTGAGTTTATTTTTATGAGTAAATAGGGGTCATTCTTTTGCATCACATTATATTTCTTTTAGACAGTGCTGCCCTAACAGAGCTGGGATAAGGTCTTAGTGATCACTGAATCTACAATACCAAGTGCTCCATTTCTCAGCCCTGAACTGCTAAAAACTTTTAAGCTCTCCAATCAAAGCTGATTTTTTTTTCCTGCATGCTCACAGTACTTAATATTTGCTCTTCCTTGTGCATAATTGGGCCTCCCTCGTAGCTCAATTGGTAAAGAATTCACCTACAATGCAGGAGACCCCGGTTCAATTCTTGGGTTGGGAAGATCCCCTAGAGAAGGGATAGGCTACCCACTCCAGTATTCGCGGGCTTCCCTGGTGGCTCAGAGGGTAAAGAATCCACCTGCAATGCGGGAGACTTGGCTTTGATCCCTGGGTTGGGAAGACCCCACAGAGGAGGGCATGGCAACCCAGTCCAGTATTCTTGCATGGAGAATCCCATGGACAAAGGAGTCTGGTGTGCTACAGTCCATGGGGTTGTAAAGAGTCAGACACGACTGAGGGACTAAGCACATTCATAACAATATTATTCAAAATACCCAGCAACTGGAAAAAAACCCAAATGCCCAGCAATTTGATAAAGGGACAAATAAAATGGAGTATATTCATACCACAGATTAGATCCTCTGGAGGAGGGCATGGCAACCCACTCCAGTACTCTTGTCTGGAGAATGGACGATTAAGCATGGCACAGCACGGCACGTACATAATTATGCATGATTTAGACTAACTTGACATAATTTCATGCTGTTAATCATGTCATTTCTGTAAATATTTTCACCAATTTTGTGCATCCTATTATTATTATGCCTAGCACAATGCTGTGTACATAGTAGGAACTGATTAAATTCTGTTAAAATAGGTGTCTTAAACTTTCTGCTTGTGATGAACTTTGCTACCTCAGTAATAAAAGCCCAATCTACACGTGACCCATGAGGCTGACCCACTTAGAGACAATGTATCTTTGACATAAGCATGGCCTCATAACAGTGAATTAGCCTATTGAGATATTAATTCATTCACAAATGTTTGACACCTACTATATTCTAGGGTTAAATCTTCATTTACAACCACTAGCCCAATTACATTCATTTTCATCTCTGTTAAAAAACTGAGTAAACAAAGGCAGTCCTCAATTCTCATATACTTTGTTATTAGAACCATTTTATATATATATATGTGTGTGTGTGTGTGTGTGTTAATATATATATATATATATATATATATATATATATATGGAGAGAGAGAGAGAGAGTAAAGTGTGTGCATTTCTATCTTACTCTTATCCAGAGTTACTTCTTACAAAGATATTTATTTTATTGTTTTGGTTCCCAGTAACATAGATTGGCTCAAAGGAGAAAAGAAGAAATGGGTTGAATAGCTGCTGTGGATTCATAAATTCTTCCCATAGCCTTTCTTGAGGGCAAGTCAGAGCTTGGTGGAGGGTACTAAAATAGACTTCTTGATCAATAGAAAGGTCTCAAAGTTTCTCCACTTCTCACTCTCCCCCTTAAAAATGAAAGAGCTACAGTTTGATCTCCACCTTTGACATATAGTAATTTAAACATCAAAGAGGTATTTTAGTAATGGGTTTCACACTTTTGAAAGAAAAAAATGTTTCCCATAGCTTTGTTGGCAACAGATCAAAACACTGAATCAAAATAACCTAGATAAACTGTCTGTGGAGTTCATCCAGAAAGTCCAGGTTCTTGAGTGAAGGATCAAAAGAAGAATTTACTTAGGTCAAATTATTTCTCTAGAGAAACAATAACCCAATTCATCCAATAAGTTGACCAACAAAAAGCCTACATTTAGATTTTTTAATTTTCCCCCAGAGTCCAACAATTGCTGAAGTCATATCTGCTCATCCACTGAGCTTTCATGCCAAGTCGCTCTGTGAAGCACTTTCTCTTGAAAGTGCTCTGTTCTCTTGTGTGTCATGTTCAACTGTCATGTGATGAACACCCCAAAGCTTTCCTCCATTGCTTGGCTTCAGGGTGGAGACACCCATATTGTTGTCAGCTGCTGATGGCTATCTTTAGAGTCAATCAAGTGGAAGCCTTTATGTTCTGACTCATTCTTTCTCCATACAATAATATCCAGTGGTTAAACTTCCATGTTCCCAATGCAGGGAGCCCAGGTTCGATCCCTGGTCAGGGAACTAGATCCTGTATGTGGCAACTAAGACCCAGTGCAGTCAAGTAAATACATAAAATAAATATTAAACAAATAAAAATTAATATTAAGGAACTGAAGTTCCAGAAGCAAGGGGTTCTAGGGTAGAACGTGCAGAGTCATGGAGATGGATGTAGGGAACTTGGGTTTACTCTGAGGGAGAACAGACTATGGGAGGGCAAGGGTTGAAGCAGGGAGACCAGATAGGAGGCAATTACAATAATCTGAGTGAGAGTGATTATGAATCCACAGTAGTTGTAGACGAACTGGTGCTTCCGATGCACTGCCCACCTCAAACTGTCTTAAGCTAGCTTCTCTGACACCATCCCTCGATTATGTATTATGCATGCATATATATCAAGTGTGTGTATATACATCAGTATATCTCTGGTGTCTTATGGCACTTGGTACATAGAAGGTGCTCAGTAAATGTAGGTTAAACGAGGCATTGCTGGAGATGTCCATAAGAGCAAAGGGTTAGATGCTTTGAGTAGTTATAATAATCTTAACAAATCCTCTGGAGAATTTCCTACCTTTCTAGTCCCTAAACCATAGATGAGATGTTAATCACAATTCCTTAATTAGAATAGGTCTTGACCTCCTTAAAGATGACACCTATATGCAATCTTGGACAGCTCTGTCGGGTGGGCAATGATATGGGCAACTCTCTTCCTCTGGCAATTTAAACCTTAACACAGGTATTTCTACCATCACCCATTTCCCAGAACATTTAACATACATTAATAATAGGCAAAAATATCATGGTGAGTTGTAACAATATATAGTCTGTGCTTGTGTCTCAACCCATGTCAAGGAACAGGAAGAAGCTAATAAAATATCCCAATTTTAGAGAAGTTCTGGTTCCCATTTGTACTGACTTAACCTCTTCATCCAAGGGAATGTGCATATGTACATGTTTGTGGGTGTGTATAAACATATATTGATGTATTTCATTTTAGATATTATATACACATACATGTATCTATCCCAAGCTCACATAGCTCCTTTTCTTTTCTATTTTTTAATGTGTGTTTTACATTGGAGTACAGTAGATTTATAGTGTTATGTTAGTTTCCAGTGAACCACAAAGTGATCGTTATATGTGTACTCCTTTTCTACTGATACTGTAGATTATGAGAATAAGACAAAGGAATCGCTCCGCTCTGATCTCAGGAAAATAATTGTACTAGCTCCCCCTCAGATAGTATGTTCATACTGGTAGAAGCTGAATACACATGTCTATAAAATGGGGAAAACATCAATAGAAGTACTTGTACCTTTTGTATTTTGTGACTTTGATATCTCTGTATAGACTCTGTAGCTATCATAATCTTATTAGTATTAAATGGGCAACTTGAAGTCAAAAGCGAAAGTCTGTTTTCTAACGATTATGCCGAGGTGAGGTGGTAACTTTGTGGACAATGACAATCACAAAGTGGTTCTTGATGATTTTTAATGAATCCAGATTTGTTTTTTTCTAATGCTGCACTATAAGCAAGGCTTGCAGTCAGGCTTTGGAAAGCTATTCGAATTGGTAATTAAATACAATCTGTACACTGACTGGCACAGAAGGTGAGGAGAGAAGAAGCCATACCTGCCAACGATGCTCTCAGTTGCTGTGACAACAAGATTTGAAAGATTGGATGAAATCAGACACAGAGGGTCCCTGATCCAGGGCTGTCCACTTTCACAGTCAGACATATGTACGGATGGCTCTTGCTCATTTTGTGAGCTGGGTAATGTCCACTGAAGTTGCCTGCAGACTTCTGCCCCTCGGAAAACTCTAGCCTCCTCATCACTGCCAGTGTCAGTGCTGAAACAATCAGAAAGATCAGTCCTCTGCCCACTGCCACCCAACCTGAAACCTCTCAGACACTGGTGATAACCTTTCACTCACAACATTGCCCTTTATTTTTCACTGGGATAGAACTTTTACCTTAAGCAAACAATAGAAGTATACCTCTGACCAAAGCCTCCAAAATACTGAAAAAAATGATTATATTCATTTGTGCAATGATAGCTGATTTTTTGGGGGGTTTTGTCATACATTGACAGAAAAAGATAGCTGATTTTTAAGTCCTTTTTTCCAAAATATGTTTCGTGATGTCATGAGAATATTTCCCCAATAAAATAATCAAGTACTAAGTGATTTCTAGGTTTTCCCCCATGATGGCAGAGCAAATATCCATATGTCCATCTCTCCTGAGGAATGCTATTTGGAATGTCACATCCAGTCACCGTGTTAACACTGTAACCCAGCATGTCACAGCCCACTAACGACCTCTAAACACTACACATGACCACTGCATCAGCACTTAATTTCCAGTGCTTTTATGATAGAGAAAGGAAAAAAAATACACACAGGCAAATTGCTGATAAAGGTCAGAGATGCACCTCAGTCAAAAGCCTCTCCCCTTTTACTTTTTCCATCTTTTGTCAGTAGCATTCAGAATTATACATCTCAACGTCTCCCTTTCTCATCAGAAACCTTGTCACATTTTCTTAGGGTTCCAGCCATTTCAAGGAGATCATAGGTGGTGGTGGATTAATTGCAGAAGTTGATCCCTTGTGCTATATATAGTGCTATATAGCTTATGCAAAACAGCCTTTTTTAAATTTTAATTTTTAAACCACTTTCAATGGTGATTATGTAGTCTCATTAAGAGAGAGACTACCCATACATTTCACAGCACACTTCTAACATGACTGCATAATATCCTTCTGCTTATGTGTAAACTTACCCAAGAACTTCAGCATCGCTTCTCATCAAGTGATCAGAGAAACTTTCCTGTACCTCATCTTCCTCCTTATTTAGAGTATCCCTAAACGATGACTCCAATACTTTGGCCACCCCATGCAAAGAGCTGACTCATTGGAAAAGACCCTAGTGCTGGGAAGGATTGGGGGCAGGAGGAGAAGGGGGCGACAGAGGATGAGATGGTTGAATGGCATCACCAACTCGATGGACATGGGTTTGGGTAGACTCTGGGAGTCTGAGTAAGCTCCGGGTGTTGGTGATGGACAGGGAGGCCTGGCATGCTGCGATTCATGGGGTCGCAAAGAGTTGGACACGACTGAGCGACTGAACTGAACTGAACTGAACTGAAATGACGACTCAAGTGGCCAAAGGGAACAGGCCAGAGAGGATGTTGGGAATTTAGCTAACCTACCTCCTGCTATAGCTGAACTCTCTCTTCTAGATCTGAAAGGAATATAGAGTTTGCTGAACAGAACTTTTCTAAACATCAGTTCCCTTAAATAGGAAAGGGTGGTTGTGATGATTAGAAATAATATATGCAAAGTAGCTAATTACAGACCTGGCTTTCAGTAGGCAATCAATAAATTGCAACTATTTTTATTTTGCTTATAAGCTAGAATTTCTACTGGGGTGGCACCCACTATGGAAAACTGGCAGTCTAGACAGGAACACATATCCAGACTTGATTAAAGCCACAAACTGAGTCTGGAATGAGGAGCAGATCTTCAGGAAATGTCCACAAATGGGTTCTGAAATGAATGTGGCACCAGTGACTGTAGGATGGATGACCTCTTTTTTTTTCTACAGAAATGTTCAAAGCAACTTTATTATAACAGTATAAATGTCTATCAATAGGTAAATGATTAAACAGATTGTGATGTACCCATACAATAGAATAATGCCAAAGTATTTTATTTCCAAAGTAATATTGAATGAAATATACCATACCAAGAAAGTGAGTGCCTCCTTAAATTTAGCACCTTACGTACCTCACTTGCCTTACCCTAGTCAGGGGCTAAAGAGGTCATCCATCTATAGATGGGTAAGGCAAGTGAGGTACGTAAGGTGCAAAATTTAAGGAGGCACTCACTTTCCCGTGCCTACATCATACTCCCTGGTCGCTTAAACAGTAAAGAATTCACCTGCAATGTGGGAGAGCTAGGTTTGATCCCTGAGTTAGGAAGATCCATTGGAGAAGGGAACAGTTACCCGCTCCAGGATTATTGTCTGGAGGATTCTATGAACAGAAGAGCCTGGTGGGCTATAGTCCATGGGGTCATAAAGAGTCAGACATGACTGA
Source organism: Muntiacus reevesi (assembly GCF_963930625.1). NCBI lineage: Eukaryota > Metazoa > Chordata > Mammalia > Artiodactyla > Cervidae > Muntiacus > Muntiacus reevesi. The sequence continues at coordinate 107,251,334 of NC_089271.1, forward strand.
GTGACTTGCACTTTCACCTTCCCTCCCTACTCACATGACCTTGAGAGTTGGTGCTTCCTTAAATGTTCTGCCCTAGATGCTTCATTTCCTTGAGTTTGGTCCAGCCCTTGTCTGAATTCCACATCTTTTGGGAGTGGGTAGTAGAGAGTGGCTGTACCACATGGAGTGGCCTGCAATGAGCCACCAGTCACCAAGAAGAGAACACCCTGGCCTAGGTTGTTAGCACTCAGAGGTCACAGGTAAAACAGAAGCTAGGGAACAATCATAGAAGAGAAAAGACTACAATCTGAGTTGGGCCACCACTTTTAAACATCTTTCCGTCATGCACAACAGTGTTCCCATATCAAAAGGGTCAGCTATTTAGAAGGAAGATCTGCCTTTTAGCAGAGGTACCTGAGCCAAGGGAAATACTTTAAGACCTATATTTTATTAGTTGTCTCTGGCATAAAGAATATAAAAGCATGACCCCTAAAGAGATGACTAATACAACAGGATACGATTCATAGTTCTCCTAAGACTCATCTATGAGTGTTGCTTTCCACTTTACAGAGAGCTTTAAAATTCATCACCTTGTCTTTTCATTACAACTCAGAGACTGGCAATCTAGGTACTATCATTTCCATGTTATAGAAGAAGCAGCATGAGGCAAAGAGAGGGTTACTGCCTTAGTGATGCAACTTAGCAGAGGGGCGAGAGTTTGTCCAGGAGACGCTGACTTTTACATCAGACAGTGCTTTGAATCCTAAATCCATCACTACGAGTGAGCTCTACAGCCTTGGGAAACCGATTTCACCCTTCTTTGCTTCCTGTTTCCTTATCCATAAAATCTAGCCTACAAAATCCAGGCTTGTTGGGTTGCCGTGGGCAATAAATTAGAAAGCAGGTACCAAGTGTTCAGAACCATAGTAAGTCCTCAACAAATGTCATCCTTCTTTTCTCTGTGCTTCTCTATTGTACTGATTTGCGGTGTCTCTGCTCCAGATTTTGTCAGGAGCCCTTTTCTAGATGACTTCCCCTCTGAATGCACATTTGGCATCTCTAGCTGGAAGATGAATGACAATGAAGGGTCCTTTGTTCATTAAACAAATCCTTTCCCACAGCTAAATGGGAGGGGGCCCTGGGAGACTGGTCGTCATTTTCATTGGATATAAATCAAAGCATGAATCACAGGCCGCAGCTCCGAGGGGCGGGGGGATGGGGTGGGCTGGGTGGGAAACATTTTTAGAACTGTCACTTTAAAAATATGTTCCCTCCTGCCTTGCGGCTCTCTCAGTGGGCAGATTTGAAAATAGAAACAAGTAACTTTAATTAGACTCTAATTAGCCCCACAAGTTTGGTGAGCTAGGATAGTTTATCTTAGAAAAAAAAAATATAATAACAGACGGAGGATTTTCCAGCCACCACAACTTTAATTACAATCCCAAACACCTCAAGCGTGCTTACTGGGCCAATTAAATCAGCAGGGCAATGGCAGAGCGAATGCACTGGATACCAGACATAAACTACGAGGAGGTTTTCAACTGGAGTTTGTTTCCAAAGTAATTTGAAAAACAGATAACTTACAATGCTTACTTAAACAGAAGCAGGAGGCCTTTAAACTGTGGTTAATGCCCGAGGCATGGGATCTCAGAGACAGAGACTCTCTCCAACTCAGGGTTGCTCAAGAATAAGCCCTTGGCTGGGTGTCCCTAATCTTCTTTGCTTCAGCCTCCTCCTCTAAGATGGAGCAGTTTGGCCCTTCTCTCTCCCACTCCCCTTTGCACCTGGGTAGGAAATTCAGCTGACTGACCATTTCACAGAGAGAATCCCTGCTCTAGATACCCTTCTGGCATCTTCTGACACATCAGTGGAGCCAGTCCACAGCAAACTGCCTCTGAACTCAAGAAGGGGGACTGTCCAAGGAAAAATAGTGCTTCCAGTGACACACCTAGAAAGGGAAAGGAGATGAAAGAGGCCCGGCATTGCCCTGACCATGTTTGGGTGAATGACAGTCAACACTCATGTCCAAACTAGCCATTCAACCTCTACCTGAGGTTGGAATGAGAAGTCCAGGGAGGTAAGGATAAACTTTCCATTTCCCCCCATCCCCCACCAACCCCAAATGCATTTTCCACACCGGCTGAGAGAAATCCAACCTGTAACCCATGAACAGGCAGGTGGGCCCTGCCCCCGTTCACAAATCTAGTGAATTCCTACAGTTAAGGGCCTTTGAGGCTGGCTGTCAGGAAACTGTTCTGCTGCCTGCCTTTTGTTTCCTCAGAGTTACGTTGAAAAAGAGCCACCTCAATCAGTCAGTGTTGTCACCCGAAATGACTAATGTGATGGGAGTGACATAGCAGTCAGTGGGTGGGTGGCCCTGCACGCACCTGCCGTTGAGCACTGAGAAGCACACAGTGTAGCGAGGGGCCAGCCACTGAGGGACTCCTGTCCATTTCCAGTGTTTTCCATGGCATTACTCATTGAGCTGAACCTGGTGCTCTGTGTAATTCATTCTTCTAACAGTTATTTAATTGCCAAAATGTCGTCTAGCCCTGGACTAGCTTCTGAAGGTGCGGAAAGGAATGAAGCAAGGTCCCTTGGCTCGGGGAGCAGGCTGCCTAGCAAGGGGTGAATGCGGGTCCATGGTGGGGGGAAAGGAAAGAAATGAAAAGAATGGAAAAGAAATGAAAAGAAAGGAAAGAAATCAAGGAAAGAAAGGAAAGAGATCAATTAAATAAAAACTCCTTAATTAAGCTAAAAAAGGTTACTGCTTTATCTTTCAAGTCACCAAAGGAAAATGCCCCAAGGGCAGAGACCTCACCAGTCCATTTGCTGTAACCAGGGCTTGCTATAGTTCCAGATGACCTCTCTCTCCTCCCAAACAATTCCAGGAATCTTCAGGAAGGGACTCATTCTCTTACACAGACTCAGACTCTTATTTTGTCTTTTCAGTTCTTGGCTTATATAAGTTATATGTCTGACTTCTGACAACAGCAAAAATGTCAGTGACATTAAAAATAAAACTTGAGAATAATAATGAACAATATTTAATAAGTGGATACTATATAGCAGGCAGTCAGCTAAGTGATTCACATTTGATTGTAAGTTTAGAACTTATTTAATCCTCCAAACAACCATTAGTGATAGATACTATTCTTTTCTACTTTTTCCATGCAAAGAAACTGAGGCTCTAAGAAATAATCTTGCCCAAAATAGGAAGCAGTAGAGCCAGGATTCTAATGCAGACAATCTAAATCCAGAGCAAACTTTCCATTGACAGTAGGTTCTGCAGCTCCTGCATGGAAGCTGATTGCACTAAAGGTCAACGGTGCTAATGTTTGTGCCAAGAGCTCTGACACCCAAAGTCATGAACCAAAGGCAATGACACCATGACTACCACTGTTGATGTCACTGTCGGTAATGAAACCTACTGCTGTCATCACTGCCATTAAACAGGATGAAGCCCTTCCAAAATCCCTCATTCAAGCAAAAAAAGCTCTCTTTTTAGAAGAGATCTTGTTAAGTCTTATTAGATTACTGGCCATTTCATCCTCCCAGATGGATGAGTGATGAATTCATAGGAACTGTGCCAGAGGACCACTGAAGTAGCCAACACTATTACACTGTTCTTGAAATCACTGGCCTATCATCTTTGAATCAACTACCTCCCCTTGAACCTTCTCCAAACAGGAGTTATTTCCCAGGGAACACCTCAAATCCTCCTGTATGGGTTCCCTAGTACTTCCATGTGATCACACTCCATACAATAGAGAGGTTGTGGCCGCCTCCAGAAGTCAAATGGACCCCACCACAAGTTTGGATTGAATATCAGGACTAATGATGCTATTTATACACCAAGAGGATATGAAAAGATTTATCACCTACATTGCTCTCCAGGGAGAACAGGGCAGGGTCCCAGGAAGTCCCAAAATGGCTTGCTATCAGCAGGCCAACCTGAAAAATGGAGTCAGATGGACTCCTCATTACAACACACATGTTTGAATCTTAGGATAAAATGGAATTTAGACTCAAATTAGAAAAACCCTTTGGCCCAACTTCAGTTATTTTGCTGATGGAAATGTAGATATGGATCTCCCCCACAAGTGCATTCTCAAAAATCCTATATGTATGTAATATATATAAAGGCATAATGATATATTTTTATATTTGAAGCAGTTGGGAGCAATGTTACCTAATTCATGTTATTTGACTTTTTGTATCATTTCATTTTTGGATAGATTTAAAGTTCTATTTCTTGTTCTGTTAATTATAGAAATTCTCTTGACTCTCCACTTTGGGAAACTCCCTTCCTCCTTTATTTCCTCTTTTTACTTCCAAGGTTTATACACTGTAATTAGACTTGAAGTGTTCTACATTGGAAAGGTCGATCCCATTTATATTCCTTTTGCTAACATCCTTTCCTGTTATTTGACGCCAGCTTGATACTAAAAGTTAAAAGATTAATTAACAGCATTCACACGATTATGAGGAAGTCAGTATTATAAGGTGGAGAGTCAAGTCATGGGCTATGGGTGCACTTTATTCTCTGTGATTCCAATGTCTTGACCACTGTGACACTCAAGAACATTCACAGATTTTCCTTTCTTACATTGAAACATATGCCATAATTTAGCTCATTTCATAATGAAACAACACATGTCAATACCTCTTTTGTTCTTTTGTTTTTCTGACTTTTTCACATCTGCTTTCCTTTTTATTATTGGAAAAGGAAATTACATATACATAGTACCTCCTTCATCACATTTCTAATGACTTCCAATTTCTTACTCATTCTTTCTCTTGTTAGGAATTATTCCTCTATTTTTTGTTGTTGTTGTTGTTTTTCCTGAGGTTCACTGACCATGTGATCTGATTGCTTCATATTTGGAACATGGCCTCTTTATCCTTGAATTTGGAGTTGTCTTTTTATTTATATTCTGGCTTTTGTTTTGGGTTCTTAATCATATCTTCCCATTCTTCCCTTGTCTCCTTCTGCTCTTATTCTAAGAAACTCCTCAATTCCCTGAAGCCTGGCTTCCCAAAGCCCTCCATTCTCCTGACTGTCTGGTCTGATTGGCCTGATGATCTACTGCAGAGTCTAAATTCTAAGACTTATATTCACTTCTATCAACAGTTAGAGCCACTGTTTTGTGGGGTTTGTTTCTATTCATTCTCTTCCTTGGTGTACTCCCTTGGTTTGATAGTTTAAATCTCTAAGTAACTTTCCTAAGAAAGTGATCAGAAGTGAATTTTCTAAAAAGTGTCTGTATTCTTAGGTCAAATTTCATTAGAACCTTGGCTGGAGTGGCAAAAACTATTAGTAGTTGACCTGTATCTATTCTCTCTTCTTCTATGATAATAAAACATTTAGCTGGTCACAGGGTTTCCCACAATAAAGACTCCACTGCCCAGCCTCCCTTGTAAGTACATATGGCCAATGGATATAAGAAGTGTCATGTGTCAGCTTTCTGGAATGGTTCACGAGAGGCAGTTCACATGAACCATGGGTGCTCTTCTTTGTCAAGCTTTTTTTCAGACTGCTGCCCGGAGCATGAATGCTATCACCTTGTATCATGAAGCCAAGGCCATGAATAGTAGAGCAACAAAATAGGAAAAGCCTGGGTCTCTGAATGTCATGCCTGCGTGTTAAGTCACTTCAGTCATGTCCGAATCTTTGTGACCTTATGGACTGTAGCCATCCAGGCTCCTCTGTCCATGGATGGGATTTTCCAGGCAAGAATGCTGGAGTGGGTCGCCATGCCCTCCTCTAGAAGACCTTCCCAACTCAGGGATTGAACCCATGTCTCTTACATCTCCTGCATTTACAGGTGGGCTTTTTTTTTTTTACCACTAGAGCCACCTGGGAAACCCCTGAATGTCATACTAGCTCTGTAACGCTGACCAGGACTTGTACATAACAAAGAAAGAAATGTTACCTTGTTTTCAAGCCACTGTGATTCTAGGATATCTGATACAGCTACATTTAATCCTGGGTGAAGCAGGTTGGGTATGGAAACATGGTGAAATCATACTCCCTAAGACCACATAAAGCATTATTCCACTGATCTCTACCATCTACTATAGCTGACATAAAAACCAGTTCTCTTTATTTATTTATGTCCTGGTGGTGTTTTTCTCTCTGTGAGCTCCCAGGAACTTATCTATGACTAAAGTTCTGAAATTCACAGTGGATCATTTTTTCATTCTTCCTGGACTAATACACTCATTAGGTTCTTTCAGTTGAAAGGCTTACCTGTTCATTCAACTCTAAGATTCTTGCTTTATTTTTAACCTCATTCCTTCCTGTTTATTTTGTCTAGTCTGTTTCTAACAGGATCTTTTTCTCTACTAGTTGGATGCTAGACCTGCTGATTTGAGACTCTGAGTTTTGCATTTCTTTCATAATTTGTCTTTTTAAATTTTTTCCTGTGTCTAATTCTTCTACTGCATTTTGCATACTGTAATCAGGCTTTCATTTCCAAAGGCTATCTTGTTCCCAGAGAAGGAGGCTAACTCCAAGGGAGAGGATTAAGGCCTTGGGTGGAGCTCTGGGCTGCTGACTCTTTGCGACCCCATGGACTGTAGCATGTTAGGCTTCCCTGTCCATGAGATTCTCCAGGTAAGAATACTGGAGTGGGTTGCCATTCCCTCTCCAGGGGATCTTTCCGACCCAGATATCCAAGCTGTGTCTGCCTGCATCTCCTGCATTGCAGGCAGATTCTTTACCTGCTGAGCCATCAGAGAAGCCTGATGAATGTCAAAAACTCTGTGGACATATTGTGAAAACTCCCACATTGTCTAGGATGCTAATTTGTTTGTTTTTAATAGCTGTTTTGTGGTCTCTGAATTACCTGTTTCTTCCTGAGTCAGTTCTGCTTTCATCTTGCTCTCTCTTGGTCATGCAGCAGGCTTTTTTCAAATATCTAGATGATGTTAGTTGTCCATTTCTGTGATGTATAATCAGAGAATGTGAAAGTTGACCAGGCTTGTGTGTGGAAGGGTTTGGGATTGGCAGGTGTTAGGGTTGGTAGTCAGAGAACCGGGTAGTCCATAATTCCAAAATGAAATGGTCTTTACACTGAGACATACACCCTGCACTTCCTGCCTTAGCTCTTCATATACCAATAGTTCAAATGCCTTAGGGAAGTCTCTCTTCAAATTTTGGCTTGAAAGTAAATGCCTGGCCACAAACTATGTAAAAAGGAAAGGGGCATGGTGATATCGACTCATCTAAGCACAGAGTTTTAATTACACCTAGTCTTTTTCAGTCCCTATAAGGCACTCACATTTTCTAGCTCTGGCCTTATAAAGATGACAATGTAAGGATTTGGCAAGGAGCCCATTTCCCAGGAGGCAGACTGTTTTGGAGCCATATAATCACTAAAATAAGAGGCCAGAATTTATTGTTAATTTTGTCTGTAATCTTACCCAAGAATTTCCCTACATTGTCTCATTTATAAAATCAGAGATATGGACTAGATGAACCTGATGTCTTCTTATAATAATGTTAGTCCAATTCAGTTAGGATTTGAAACTTTTCTTGCAACTATGTTCCATATATTCTGAAACAGAAAAAATTCTCTTACATGGTAAAAAATAAATAAAATGAACTAAAGCTGAGAATATATAAGAAAGTTAGGAACAAGCTTCCAAAATAGCTAGTTCAGTATTTTTTTTTTCAAGATAACAAATACATGTTACAAGAAACCGTCCTATACTTTTTTTGGAAGAACTCAGTGTGATGAACACTGAAAAAATTGAAGACTGTTTTCCTTAATGGAGCACAATGTTTAGAGCATTTCAGTCATTTAGAAGGAAAATACGAAGCTGAGACAAAACAGCATTTTCTTTTGATGGTATAGCTGGGACTTCTGGGCTTCACAAGATTCTGGGAGAAGTAGTTCTGAGTATCCTACATTGGTGATATTAAACACTATTTTCTGAGAATCTATTGAGACACAACTCCTTGGGTTTTTTGTTTTGTTTTGCCATGCAGCATGTGGGATCCTAGTTCCCCAGCCAGGGATGGAATCCATAACCCCTGCATTGGAAGCTCGAGTCTTAACTGGACCCTCAGGGAAGCCCCTGAGAGTGTGTAGCTTGGATATTCTCCTATTGCCTACTCCAATTGACTTTCTATTTTTAAAAGTAAAATTTATGAAGTTATAATTTAAGTTGTCCTCTAAATTATGCATAATTAAAAATCATCTAAATATTTTATCATTTTGTCTTTTAATCATACTTCACCTTAATTTTATTTTAAATGAATATCACTATGATGAATTGGGTTGATGAATTTAGCATGCCACATTTTGAAATAAATAGAGAAAAGGAGTGAAGTCAATGGAGAATTCTGAAAACTCACAGGGACATATTTCTAGTTCAGGTAAAAATAAACCACTTGAGTAAAACAGAGATCTCAAGACCTACTCATTGACACAAATGAAGTTCAAGAGTCAGGAAAAGCACTACTGTTTATGGATAAACATTTATCAGATCCAGCAGGTATATTGTACTGAATTCTGCAGAGAACCTCTTTAAGGATTATTCACAGTAAAAGAAGTCAGGCCAAAACCAGACTAAATCTCAGATCATAAACCTCTGTGGTCTTCCCCACCAGCAATCTTTCAGCAGATCTCAGACTTGCAAAGGGTCTTAGAACCCATGTGTTACTATTACTTTAATCACAAAGTAGAATTTCATTCTTCAATATCATGGCTTTAGTAAATCCATCAATAATAGCTCATTACTTCTTAAGGCAGCTATTTTTGAACTTCTGTTAGCTGTTGGCAGATTATCCCTTTTATCCAGATGAAACTTGCTCCCTTCTGACTTCCACTCATTGGTTCTCATTTTGTCCTTCATAGATGTATTATTAGTCTAACCCTTCTCCTATGTAACAACTCTGAAAGCAACTACCATATTCCCTTCAAATTTTTTTCTTTTCCTGATTAAATATCTGCCATTTATGCATCTGTTCTTTCAAATCTCCTTTGCCATCATGATCACCCTCCTCTAACTGTGGTGAACAATATGGAGTATATTGGAGCTTTAGGAGTCAGTTATGAATTCTGGCAACAATATTGGGTTGGCCAAAATGTTCCTTTGGGCTTTTCATAAGCTGTTATAGAGGCTGTATTCATCTATTTATCCTTCTTTCCCTCCTTCCCTCCTAAAACATTGTAATGAGGACCTATCATGTGATATGAGGAAATAAAGGTTAAAAAATTGGTTATCATAGCTGAAATCTTATAATGTTATCTTTTTGATGTGATAAAGGACACAATAGAAGACCCCAGAGGAAACACAATAGATTGGCAAATGGAAGAAGCCCAGAAACCCTCAAGCTATCTCTACATTTTCTTTTTTTCTTTTTTTTTTTAATTTCAGTAATTTATTATAGGCAGAATGTTGGAAATATTGTTATTATTTTTTTGAGTGTGGCATAGAGATTCAGATGTTAGAAGTCCAGCAAGTGGTATGACAGAAAGAACTTTTAACTGGTAATCAAGCAATCTGGGTTTAGGTCCTGGTGCTGCCTGTGCAGTCTTAGATATGTTACTTTACCTGTATGAATATCAGCTTCTCCATCTATAAATGTTCAAAATAAGTAAAGTTCACTACTTGTAAAAAGATAAGGATTCAGACCACATGAAATTTGGAAATCAAGTCCAAACTTAAGATGGAGGTTTCTTCTCTGCCAATGCAGGGGGCCTAGTAGGCCCCATTGTTCAGAAGGCACGTTCCCTAGGGAATGTCCTCTCTCCCTCACCTAAAGCTCTTCTGGGAGGGTCCCTTGTCACTTTCAAGGACTCACAGGAGAGGCGGGTATAAAGAAAGGTAAGAGGCCTCAGCAAGATGGAGAGGAAGAAAGTAGGTTGCTGACTCTTGTAAGCAAGCTGCAGGCTGAGACTCATAAAAGAGAAGGAAAGGGGATTTCAAGTCTCCTTTCCAGGGCAGCCAGACTGCCACATGAGAAAAATAAAGAGAGCAAACATGTAAGTCTTATACTGGGAGGTTGAGGTGAGGGAAAGCTTCAGGGCAAAGTAGACTGGATTAGCTGAAATCCCAGTGGCAAATATCACACCAAAGTGTGGAAAGAGAAAACTTCAACAAAACAAACATAAAGCCGTACAATAGTTCCCGTCCCCCCACAACCCCTCGCCACACACACACATCAGGAATTCCTGGGAAATATATCCTTCTCTACATAACTGGTGAGCTCCCATGTGCCCAGCTTAAATTCAACTTCCCATTCTGTGGTTTTTCCCTGGCCATCCCACACAGAGTTAATTACCTTCCCTCTGTGTCACACAAGTATTTGTGCAGACCTCCATGACAGCCCTGGACACATTACGCTATCACCACTTGCACCCATGTCTGTCTTTCCCACTGGGTTGTGATTTTCTAAGGAAATGGTTCATCTTAGAGTCTTTTGGATCCTGCACTGTGCAAGGCCTAAAGTAGGTTCTCAGTAAATGACTTTGAATTTGACCTTGGGCAAGGGCCAACTCCCAGTTCTAACAATTTCTAAGACCTTTCCTTTAAAGGAAATTTGGATATAACCAGAGAATGAAGGGTATTTGGTTAACTGTAGCTGGTTGGAATTAATGAAAAAACCAGGATGTTTGTGTGTCCAGCAAGCACTTTGCTCAGAAGCTTCAACTGAGTAGAGGGAGGTCTCTGCCTTTACCATGGGATTGCCTACATGCTTCCTCCCTTGTCTAAAAAAATCAGGAAACTTTTAAAGTATAGCCAATAAAGCTTAAGTATGAATAACCCGTGAGTTAGGAGGCAAGGAAAGCTCATGCAGATACAGGATACTTGCTGTCTGACTGCAAAATGCTCATTGTCTCCACTTTCCTACACAACTCTTGCCTCTCCACAACTATGCAAACACACACCTACATCTCTGTAATGACAGAGTGTTCTGATTGTTTCATGAGGCCATGTGGAAACAGGGTAGAAGCTCTTTGCTAACACTTTTCTGGCATCTCCACAGTGCCCATAGAACCCTCCAGAGGCAATCTAGTTCATTCATTTGTGGTGGGGTCTCACATATAGCCATATCAAATTCAGATCTGCCAGGAAAATATAGCTTCGTTATTTCCCTAAAACTGTTCTGATCTCCTCACCCATATCTCCTCCACAATCTGATGAGGTCAAAGGGGAGGAGGAAATTAAGAGATTAGATTGAATTCAAGCCAATAAACTCATACCCATTCATAATTTGAATGGTCTCTTTAGGTGATTTTGGTCTCTCCCTGGTTGGCTCAGGTTAATGCCCAGTCTTTCAGAGTTCAGCCTCTTTTCAAAGATGGCCTCCAGATGTTATAAAGAGGGTTCCTACTAGAGAGTGACAGCATCTTTCTTCCAGGATGCTTAGGATAAGCATGCCACCAGGCTTTAAGCTCCCTCAACATCATATACTCTTTTGAACCTATAGTAACAGGCTTCATGGATTAAAAACTCTTTGGTCTGGGTCTTTGTCTTGCTGGATGTCTGTCTATCTCCCTGGCCAAATCTTGGCTTAAAATTCCCTTGTCTTGCTGAGGACTCAACCCAAAATGAAATTTCAAGTGAGCAACAACTTCTTAGTTCCAGCAGCTATTAGCCATGTCCTGAAAGTCTAGCAACAGTAAGGCAATGAAATCTAGAGACAGACCTCTTTCAAAATATTTCCAAAAAAATTAATTGTCTGTGATATAGTTTTGGGGCTTCTCGGGTGACTCACATAGTAAAGAATCTGCATGTAAGGCAGGAGACCTGGGTTTGATCCCTGGGTCAGAAAGATCCCCTGGAGCAGGGAATGGCTACCTGCTTCAGTATTCTTGCCTGGAGAACTCCATGGACAGAGGAGCCTGGCAGGCTATAGTTCATAGGGTTGTAAAGAATTGGAGTGACTAACACTTTCACTCATTCACATGTATGGAGCCCCTACTGTACGGCTTACCATGTCCTAGATGCAGACAATATATAAATACACAAGGTAGACAAGGTCCCTACTCTGAAGAGTGCATAGACAGCAAGGGAGAGAGGGACACAAGCAAACAGAAAAATTCAACACAGTGCAAGCAGCCTCAGACAGGCATTGGCTCCAAGGATGTAATGCTCAGAGAAAGCTTGTAATAGAGGTACAGTATGTTTGATTTGGAAATGCTCTTATAGGGTCCATGGTAGTTCTCAGTGCTAGCACCCTATGAGAATCACTCAAGGACTTTCCTAGTGGTCCAGTGGCTAAGGCTCTGCACTCCCAATGCAGGGGGCCAGGTTCAATCCCCGGTCAGAGAATTAGATCCCACATGCCACAATTAAGAGTTTGCATGCCACAACTAAAAGATCTTGCATGCCACAACTAAGGTGCAGGCAAATAAATAAAGACTAAAACAAAGGAATTACTCCTCACTCAGGAATTGTAAAGTCAGACACAGTCCCTAGACTCCAGCCCAGACACTGAATCAGAATATCTGGGAACTAAACCCATGAGTTCATATTTTACAAAATTTCTCAGATGATTATGAAGCCAGTTTACAAGCCTTTGGGAATCACTGATATATTCAAGAGGTTTTCAAATCTTTTTCTTAAATCCAGAAACTATTCAATAATAAAAAAATAAAACAAACTTTTCTGTCACTCCTGGATACTCAAAAGTCATGAGTTCATATGTGAACCAAAATACATATAAGAATGTTCATAGAAGCTCTATGTGTCATGTGTCATAGCCGCATACTCTAAACACCACAGATATCCATCAAATAAATCATGATATAGTCATACAACAACATACTGAAATACTATTCAACAACGAAAAAGAATGAACTCCTTCTACAGGAATTGACTTGGATGAATCTCACAAATGATATTTAGAGCAAAATCAATTAGACACAAAGCAGTATAATGCTATTGATTCCATTTATATTCAATTTAAGAATAGGCCTAAGAAAGTCATTTAGAATAGGCCTAAGAAAGTAATTCATTTGGGAGTAATGACTATCTCGGGGGCAGCAGCATTGGAACTTATCTGGGAAGAGGCATAACGGAACCTCTGAGGTGATCAAAATGTTTTTGTAGCTTGATTTCAGTAGTAGTCTCAGGGGTGAGTTCCTTTTGTAAGAATTCATTGTGCTGTACACTTAAGATCTGGGCACTTGACTTTATACAGCTTACACCACAATAAAAGTTTAAAACTCAAGAAGTCATAGTCACCTCCCAAGGAAGCAGGAGCAAACACAGCAGAGAAAGTCTGCCTGAAACTGGGGACAAGGTGGCCCAGTCTGGGCCTCCTATAGCACCATCCATGATACACAAGGAGGGCATTAGAGGTCCAGTTTGTCCTCTTCACTGTGCAGATGAAGGAATGGACCTCCAAGAAGGGAGAGTGCCTCAGAGTAAGGGGATGGCAGAGCCAAGAGTGAAAATGTATCCACCAGAAGTAACTGCATTAAAAACCCATGAAGCATAAAATGAAAAAAAAAAAAAAAAAAGCACCATTTAGTTACTATGATATAAAACAAGGCAAATAGAAGCAAAGAAATCCAGGTCACAGCTTTTCCTTCTGAGCATCTATCCATTCCCTGGATCACCTTCAGCCTCCTCAACTCCTGCACTGTATAAAAGCCTCATTTAGTCAATCTCTACCAATTGCAGCATCATAATAATTTAGATAGATGTTCAACTGAAGTTACCTATTACTCATCACTCTTTCTTCAAAGATTGGGCAAAGGAGCAGTAGAAACACAATCAGAGGCAGTAGGTTTGCAGTACTTTAAAAACTAAACAGGTTTAGAGTAACACCAAGTACATTAGATGAAGAAGGGTGTGGCAACCCACTCCAGTATTCTTGCCTGGAGAATCCCATGGACAGAGGAGCCTGGAGGGCCACAGTCTATGGGACTGCAAAGTGTCCAACATGACTGAGGCAATGTAGCATGCAGAAGCACATCAGAAATGTTCAACAAACCATTGTCATCCTTCAAGGCTGGATTCAAGTGCCACCTATTCCAATGGCTTTCACTGACAGCTCCTTCGCCTGTATTCCTCATTCACTGGATCTTACCTCTTACTGAAACATGGTCCTCATGGTTATCTACTTATTTGTTTAAGCCTTGACTTCCTCTGCTTGGCTGTGAGCTCTTGGAAATCCTTGATCTCATCAGTGAACAGTGTGTAGTCAGGTGTGATGAGAGCAAAAGGCATTACTTGGGGGTAGGTGTCTGGACATGAGCTCAGGATAAGAGTTGAGAATTGACTCTAAACCCATGTCAAGAACCCCAGTTTTTGTAAAAGCAAGGTGATAGCAGATTGTCAGGAAATAGCAAGTGGCTCCTTGTGGCTGGAATATAGGGCAAATATGGAGCAGGGAAGGAGGGAAGAGTAGAGAGCATCCAGAGTAGTCTAGGACCAGAATGAACAGAACACTGTCAGTCACCTTTGGACTTTATCAAGCAGTGAATGGGCCTCAAGTGAAGGCTTTTGAAGCAGCAAAATGATCTGATTTCTGTTTAAAACTCACCTCTTGCGGACATGAACTGAGAACCAAAAGTGGAAACAGGTAGGCCAAAGCCTTTGACTGTGTAGACTATGACAAACTTTGGAAAATTCTTAAAGGGATGGGAATACCAGACCACCTTACCTGCCTCCTGAGAAATCTATATGCAGGTCAAGAAGCAACAAGAAGGATCCTGACCTTCACAGCCCCTGAATAAGCGTGTGCCAAACTCTCAGTATGGCCCCTTCTTGACCCAGTTGGGATCTTGCCCAGCTATGCTCCATGCTGGAAATAAACAGATGCCCTCAAGAAGTTTCCAGGTTGTTGGAAATAGGTAGAGCTATAAACCAACAAGTCATGGAGCAAGTAAAGGTAGTTCTCATTCATCCATCCTTCCAACCATTTGTTCATCCACCAATTCTACAAATATATTAGCCATGTCAATCGGCTAATTGCTGTTTTGTATATTGGGACTAGAAGTGTCAAGAATACAGCTTAGGCCCAGAAGATCTAAGTCTCCATCCTGACTTTCTCCATTTCCCACACATCCACCACTAAGTTCTCAAGAAGTTTCGTGATCAAACCTTTCTAAGACAAATATAACACATCTAAGATCCTGTTTCTGAGATCACAACTCAGGCTAATATGAGACACTGTGGAAAATTTCGAGGAAAACTGACATCAGAAGAAGTTCACAGAGACAACAGTCTCACAAACTACTCAGTATGTGTGAATGTGCTATGGGATTCTTAGATCATTTAGAAGAGCTCAATCATCAGGGAAGGATTTCTCCCTCCAGGTTTTCTGCTATAGAAATGTCTGAGAATCTGTGTACCTCTCCAGTGGTCAAGAGATGATGCTTTCCTTAGACACATTCTAAGAGCTTGGACCTGCCTTTGGAGTCCACAGTTGGCTCTATAGGCTTGCAGCATTTCCAAAAATTGAGAGGCTCTCTAAAACCATATTAAATTTGAGAACCTGTAGACAAGTGTTAATTCATACAGGTCTTAGTATCCAGAACAGGGTACCTGCCAGTCCCACAGATTTGGCTCATGTCACTAAACTAAAAGGCCACAAAAAATGGTCCTGGTGCTCTATCCTCAACACCAGGAATTTGGTTCTATCTTTATCTTATAATTAAACCTGACTTAGAGGTCTCAGTGAAGGATTAGGAAGCACTAGAAAAATAGCATGATATATGAACACAGAAAAGACCCTGGAAAACTTGGAAAAGACCCTGATGCTGGGAAAGATTGAGGCCAGAAGGGGGCGACAAAGGATGAGATGGTTGGATGGCATCACTGACTTGATGGACATGAGTTTGAGCAAACTGCAGGAGATAGTGAAGAACAGGGGAATCTGGCGTGCTGCAGGCCATGAGGTCACAAAGAATTGGACACAACTTAGTGACTGAATAGCAAAAACAATGAACAGACATAAGGAATCTTCTTATACCATTAAATTCCATATTTCTAGCATATTCCGTGGGGCTTCCTAAGCACCTCTTAACTAAGAGGTGGCTCTTAGAGCAGGGCAAATGCTCGAAAAACACATGAAGAATGTTATCTTTCTGATAAGGTAAATTCTTGTTGCACTCCTGAAGCATGAATGAAAGGTCAGCACTTATACTGAATTGAATTGGAAAGCTTATATGAGGAACATACAACCAGATGTTAAGAAGGGAGTCAGCCAAGGCACACCAATAATCATCTTAGCTACTATGAATCTAGTGCTTTCCATGGACCAGAGATATTTTCTGATTTATTCCTCATGATAACCTTGGGACACTGGTATTATTATTATTATCCCTATTTTATGCATGAGGAATCTGAGCTCCATTGAGCTGAGGTGGCTTGCCCAAGGTCACATTGCAGCTAAGTGGAAGAGCTGCAATTTGCATCTATGTCTGTTTGATTCCAGAGCCTCTTAATCACTACAATTTATGGTTTTTTAACAAGAAAGCTTGTTTTTCACATTTTCAAAACCAAAATCAATAAAATTCAAGAATCCAATGAGCACAAACCAGCTCAAAGATGGCCATACGTGGTGGAAAGACAGGATCTTGCCAGATCATGAGCTGGCGGATGTTCTGTGATTGAACAGGTACAGTCATACGTGTGATTGTACAGATAAAGCAGACACTGAGAAATAAAGCAAGCCAGTTAGGGGCAGATGCAGTCCCCTTATTTCTTACCCAGTTCTGCCATTCCTACCTCCTCTTTGCTGGGCCCACTTGTTCTTGGACCCAAAAATTTAGTCCCATTCAGTTTTTGGGCTGCTCCTCACAACAGA
Organism: Muntiacus reevesi; assembly: GCF_963930625.1. Lineage (NCBI taxonomy): Eukaryota > Metazoa > Chordata > Mammalia > Artiodactyla > Cervidae > Muntiacus > Muntiacus reevesi. The sequence continues at coordinate 107,268,093 of NC_089271.1, forward strand.
GAAAAATCAATGCACCTTCCTTGCCCGCCCCCCTCCCCCACCTTCAGAGAGAGTTGGTCTCATTCCCAGTATTGACTTGTGGGGCTGTCCGAGGCAATAATCCCTGACTTACTTGGAAGCACTAGATTCAAGAGCTTCCCTGATAGCTCAGTTGGTAAAGAGTCTGCCTGCAATGCAGAAGACCCCCAGTTTGATTCCTGGGTCAGGAAGATCCGCTGGAGAAGGGATAGGCTACCCACCCCAGTATTCTTGGGCTTCCCTTGTGGCTAAGCTGGTAAAGGATCCGTCTGCAGTGCGGGAGACCTGGGTTCAATCCCTGGGTTGGGAAGATCCCCTGGAGAAGGGAAAGGCTACCCATTCCAGTATTCTGGCCTGGAGAATTCCATGGACTCTATGGTCAATGGGGTTGCAAAGAGTCGAACACAACTGAGCAACTTTCACTTTCACTAGATTCACAGTAGCTAAGATTATTATTGGCTTGTCTCAGCTGACTATGTTCAATGTGTGGAAGCACTGATCCTCCCACCCCACAGGTCCCAACTCCCAGGACTGGGTTTTCCCCAGCTCCTGGGTGCTCTGTCTGATCTTGCTGAACTGCTACTTCAAGGACTGCTGTTACACCCCTATAACACTTGTCCATGGGTGTTATAACAAGCAGAATGGGCTTGTTCTCCCACCAAAGTTATACCAAATGTCTCAAAATTCCCTTTCAGGCCAAGGCAGGACTATATGCAACAGTCTGGAAAGGAAGCAGATCCTCTAAGTCAATGTTACATCAAAGATAGTCACATGTACACCTTCCACATGGAATTTCCCTCCTGGTAGTATCCCTGAAATAATAGCAAAGAGAATTCTGGTCTTTTCATGGTAATCTTGTAGTGGTGATAGAGTGGAAAGATTGAGAGTTAGAGGATCCAAGCTCAAGTCCCACTGTCACCATTAATTATAAGTAAAGAGAAAAACAACATCAAATAAAATCTAGTGTACTTGTTTCATATGCTTAATTTCACACACTGGCTACTGGAACATCATGTTGTAAGGCACCCAAGTAAGCAGTGTGGGTGGGTAAGGGCGTGATGGCATATATAGGACTGTTCTCAGCCTACTGATAACCAATGCTGCAGTTGGACAAGGCCTTTCAGTTCTTATTATGACTGCAAGATGCTTGCACTACAACAGGCCAAAAGGGAACAATTTTGCTCCATCCAGCTCTCTCCCATCATCTCAAGATGAATTACTGAGATCTCTTGAGATTGGTTGGTTGCAGTCAGGGGAGTGATTCCTGCAGATCTGCCTGGGCCTGGAGCACATAACCAATGCCTCAGGATGCACACAGGCTACACAGATTAAGATTGGATTGTGTCTGCTAGAAGATAGCATGGATCGTGGAGACAACAATACATGCCCAATAGAGTGCTCCACCTTGAGAAGGTGATGTGAGTGAATAATCTCCCACCCTCCCCCACCCCCAACATGTCATGGCCTAATCCGGATGCTGTGAGCATGCTCCCTTCCATGGCAAAGGGGTTTTGCAGCTGTGATTAATTAAGGAGCCTGGGTGGAGAGGGTAGCCAGGATTATCCAGGTGGCCCTAATGGAATCACAATTGTTCTCAAAGGGGGAGAGAGGACAAAGACAACAGAGTGGTGCTGCATGGGCACTCAGCTCTGCTTTGTGAGTTTTGAAAATGGAGGAAGGGGTCATGAGTCCTGGAACGCAGGCTGAATCAAGCAGCCAGAAGAGGCCAGAGACTTGATTCTCCATTGGAGAGTCCAGAAACACTGTGGCCCTGCTGACATTGTGGCTTTAGCCCAGTGAAACCACTGATCTCCAGAACTGTAAGATGAGAAATCTGTATGATGTAACTGCAGAAACAGGAAACCAACAGACTATCCCTGATAGTCTAATTACAACAGACTAATTACTGATACTCGGGTGAAGAGACAAGTTACTATGAAGCCAAGGCAGCTTAAACTTTAGGTGCACATTCTCCATATGAGTCCAGCAGGGAGGAGGCCCAGCCTCAGTCCTTAGAGTTCAGAACTGAAGCAGGCAAGGGGACAACACCTCCAGCTTATCCAGACCCCAGAAAAGCTATTTGCCTCTTCAATAGCTTTGAAGTTTGTCACAGGCTCCAACATAAGTCTGCTCTCATGAAACCAACAGGATGCTTTTTAGGGTTTGCAACACCAAGCCTTTGGGGGTGGGAGCTCTCAGTTGACCTACAGCAAACTGAGCAGGCAGGTTTGTGAGCCCCAGGGCGGGTACTTTGACCAGACAAGCTCAAAGACCAGAAAGTTCTGCATACCTGCATCACTCATGACGAGGGTTCTGCTCAACACTGCACACTGACAGATGCAGGAAATCATGGAAGTTGAGAAGAGGCCTCATTTAGAATACAAATCCAAATAGAAAATGTGCCAAAAACAAGAGAAAATGAATTGAAACAAACAAGAGCAAAATTTAACGAGCCAATCTAAGACCTATTAAATATTTGTTCATACCGCTGTGGGATTTTGAAGCTGATGGTATTAAAATATCCCTATGCTTTGAAGGATCTCAGGTTTCCAAAATAATTCAGGCTTACCTTGACATAAATCCTAGCCCCCCAGCAGATCTTTCAATTACCTTAAAAAATAAAAAAAAAAAGTTCTTTATCAGGGAGAGAAAAACTCACTGTGAGGAGGATGAGAGCAGGGCTGCATGGCCCACTGCACCGAGAGGAGGCCAGAGCAGGGCTCGCTGACTCTGCCAGCTGAACAAGTGGCAGAAATGACAAGCTTGATTTCCACAGGGAAAGCAGGAGCTGACTTCTCCGTCTAGAAGGCCTCCCTGTCGGCAGTAGGTCAGCCACAGCTTACAGCAGTGTTTTCTGGTGCCATGGGAAAACATGGGTTTTGAGCTGGTGGGCAGAGAAGAGAACACTACTCCTATTGGGGAGTCAGGGAGACTCACTGTGCCTACGGTTGTCCCTCTTTCAGGACAGCCCCACATGGGCCATACCAGAGCCCACCAGCTCCAGACTCAGGGGGCTTGAGATGTGTTGGAGACAGAAAAGGTCAGGAGCCAGGTACAGCAATACTAGCTACAGCTGGAGAAATCTCACAGTTCCAGAAAAAGAAAAGCAGCCCTGCTGGTTTACCTAGCCCTGGGAGCTTGACTTGAATACCTTGGTTTTAGAGTTAAAGCAAAGGTGATCTAGCTCCTTGCTACTCAAAGCGGAGTCCCTAGACCAGCAGTGTTATCATCAGAGAGGCTGATGGAAATGATGACTCTCAGACTCCATCGCCCCAGATTTGCTGTAACACAGTTTGCAGGTTTGATTCACATGGACGTTAAACCCCCAAGGAGGACTGAGCCAGTCCTCAACTGGTATAGATGGGGAAACTGTAGTCCAGAGCGGGAAAGGAAGGAACGGCCAATGGCCAGTAGGACAGTTTTTAATAGAGCCAGAATTAGTGCTCAGTTCCCAGGTTTTTAGCTTTCTACAGCCCATCCTTTCTGTTCTTGTTCTATTTCCAGTTGTTAATTATTTTTTAATAGCATTTGCTCATTTTAAAAGGGAACTATTCTAAAAGGTATTACACATTGCCTTACCAGGGCAAATGAAAATTCTGAAGCAAATGGAACTCTTCCTAATGATTCAGCATCTCATCATGCACCGTTTTTCAGGTCTCATTGTGACTCCCAGCCTCAGTATGACAGTGACTGTAGTGGTGAGGAGCCTGAGCTTTGCAGTCCTACAGACTGAGGTTCAAATCTGAAATCTGCCATTCCTAGACTGTGTTATCTTGGTTAAGTCACTTAACCTCTCTGAGCCAAACTTTGTTCACTGGTGAAAAGGGGTCAACAATAGTCCATAGGATTACTGTAAGGAGATGGCGAATTGACTCATGTACAGCCCTTAGCACAGGGCTTGACAGAGAATGAAAAGCCAGCAAACTTTAGCGCTCATGACTGAAATGATCAGCAACCCTGTAGAGTCTTATAGGTAGCAACCCACCCTGGGATGGTCATAAGCCTTAATGCTCTTCAGGTTGTAGAGGCTTTCTTTTTTTTCCTTCTAACCACTCAGCTTTGTTCTGGTTAAATGAGGTCAGCAGGTGTGACCTTCATAATCTCTGCAAGGGGGAAACCCCAAGAGCAATGAAACAAGAGGTACCACACTGGAGTCTTAACTTTACCCCCCAAGCACCTGAGGAAGTCAGTGCTTTTGTTTCCTTCCTTATAGAGTAACATCAGCTTATTCTGCCTCAGAGGGTGCAGGGAAGAAAACAAAATCACATATGTGAAGGTACATGTTTATTTCAACACTGGAATCTTAGAATGCTGGAAATGAGAAGGCTCTTCAGGAATTACTTAGCTCAATCTACTCACTTTACAAATGAGGAGCCCAGAAGAATGAGTGTAACAAACTTAGCCAGGATCACAAGTCTCAGAGCCAGGGATGAGTAATAGTAAACATGATCATAAATAATAGCTATAATCTGAGTGCCTATTGTTCACTAGGGGTTCCTATAAACTTAATCTCTTTAAATCCTCACAATTTGCTTAGTTACTATTATTGTTCCCATTTAGTAAGTGCAGAAATTAAGGCACAGAGAAATTCAATAACTAACCCAGGACAACACTGCTAGGAAATACAAAATCCCAGATTTCAATCGAAGCATGCCCACGCCAGAGACTGTGGTCTTGGTGTGAGGGCCACGCTCTGCCCATGTGTAGCTAGCTCCTTGATCTGGAGACAATACAGAAAAGGGGAAACCAAAGCCAGTGGGATGCAACTCTGTAAATCTGTGCTAATTGTTCTTTGTGATTTCATTTGGGACTCCACTTTTGAGTTACTGAGTCTTCTTTTTTTTTTTTTCATTTATTTTTATTAGTTGGAGGCTAATTACTTTACAATATTGTAGTGGTATTTGTCATACATTGATATGAATCAGCCATGGATTTACATGTATTCCCCATCCCGATCCCCCCTCCCACCTCCCTCTCCACCCGATTCCTCTGGGTCTTCCCAGTGCACCAGGCCCGAGCACTTGTCTCATGCATCCAACCTAGGCTGGTGATCTGTTTGTCTTCTTAAAATTGATTTTCCCCATTCAGGTTAAAGATGAGAGCTTTATATGACAGAAGCCATCACAATACTGTAAAGTAATTGTCCTCTAAATAAAAATATATTATAATATCTGCCAAAGAAAAAAAAAAAAGATGTAAGCTTTGTGCCAGGCCTTGGTCAAACTTTAAAGCAGTCAGCTTCTTGACATACTGCTTGAATTACAAGCATGCATTCCAAAGACACTCAAGTGTCAGAAGCTCCATGGTTGTGATCAACTTCTTTGACTAAAATTCTCTAGTTCCAGTCCTCAGTCTTCCTCATAGGAGCTACAAAATCACAGGAATCAGCTTCCTGCAATAATGCAGAGTATCAATAAGAACCCTAGAACGGGAGCCAAGAGAGTTTGTGCTACCACTGCCATGGGACCTTGGATGAATCCCTTTCCCTCTCTGGGTCTCAACTGCCTGACAGCGTGACCTCCCATCCCCAACCCAGTGTGGGCAAAGGGTCCTTCACTGGAGATATGATTGACTTGTAGGCTTCACTCCACCGTTGCACTTAGTACTCCATGTTGTGAATGTGCATTTCTTTTTCATTCTCTATTACTTGTAGATTCCCTTAAGTTCTGAGCCATGTCATATTTGTTTCTGCATCCCCCAGAACTAGCACAGTGCTTGGTGTATAACTGGTACTAGATAATAAGCTGTAAGCTCCCTTATGCTTCTCACAGTTTCTGATGATATTTTACGCTGAATAATATAGAACAAGAACAATGGATTTATTCCATAGCAGAACTGAATCTGCTGTGGCTATTTCTGTGTATATAAAAATTACTCAGCACTTCATAGGGGAAACCATAAAATAGAGAAGCAGGCACATTAAGAGCGGATCTTAGGTCTCAAAAAGATGGAACCAGTTTGAGATTTAAGACAGAGCTGGGATCAACTGGTTATGATCAAAAAACACTGACCCTTTCTCAAGGCAATAATTTCTCTCATTTTATGTCTTTTATTACTAAAATAGGGTGGAAGACAGGGCATAACATGATGAAGCTTTCTAAAAGCTCCTGGTAAAGTTCATCATTCTTGTTTCCAGTGATTCCTGAGCTGTGCAGATTTTCAAGGGACTGGGTTTGTAGTGCAAATTATTAGGATTTGGCCAAATCCCCTGCTCCCTGGAGGTAATCATTCTACATGTTACTCTTTTATTCAGCCAGCCACACAGACTTATTGAAAATCTTGCTTTTGGGTTCATCTATGGGCTCTGGAACATGGAATCTGGAGATGAAGAAGATTCACATTCTTGATGGTTTCACAGTTTGTGGGAGACAGAGAGAAATAGAAAAAAAATACTAGCATAGTAACTATTTAGTGGTAGTGTGTGTGTGCTCAGTTGTGTCTGACTCTTTGCATGCCCATGGACTGTAGCCCGCCAGACTCCTCTGTCCATGGGATTTCCCAGGCAAGAATACTGGAATGGTTTGCCATTCCCTTCTCCAGGGGATCTTCCTCACCCAGGGATTGAACTCACTTCTCTTGTGAGTGTTTATAGTGGAATAAAAACTTCAGTGGGAGCTGAGAGGAGCTAGTGACTAACCCTGCTTATGGGAGTGGAAAAGGAGAAAGGAGGAAGAATAAGCAGATCCAAAGCCTAAGAAGAGACCATTTGAATCAGCTCAAGTGTGTGGCTGGAGAGGGATGGGTGATGAGAGCATTTTTGGCAGAAGACATCAGCCAAAAACATGGAATGATAAGAAGGGAGTGTGGGTACAAGGAAGATGGGATGAGAAGAGGGAGAAGTTAGAGAGCAAAGGAGAAAGAATTGTTTCTTTAAATCTAGAGATGATTGAGAAGTTCTGAGGTATCTAGGTTAGCTAGAGAGACATTATAGAAATAAACAAACAAACAACAACAAAGAAAAAACCATAGAGTTTCCATCAGTTAAGTGGTTCAATGAAGGCCAATTGAATCCCAACTACAAAGCAGCCACAGCATAGGGCAAAGAAACAAATGGTTCCCTGAGTCAGGAAGAAAACAGTTCAGGGATGACTCTAATTGCAGTTCATTTCCAATACAGAAACTATCAAATTCCTGACCCTCTGACAAAGAATGACCCAACCCTGGTTGTTTCTTCTTATGCTAGCAAACTTTGTTCCTGGAAGAAATACCCAGAAAATATATGGATCTACTCGCTTGAAGCCAAGTGTTTTCATTTTATACAATGTTGCCTAACAAATCACCACAACTGAGTGGGTGAAAAAAATAATCCTCATTCTCTCACAGTTCCTATAGATCAGAAGTCCGACAGGCACAGCTTCGCTGGTCTCACCCTCCGCTTCCAGTCTCACTAGGAAACAATCCTGGTGACAGCCAGGGCTGTGGTCTCATCAGAGGCTTCACTGGGAAAAAGTATCATCTGTCCTAGCTCCTTTAGCTTGGTGGCAGAATTTATCTCCTTGTTTTTGCAGGATTAAGGTCCCTATATTTCTTGTTGCCTATTGGCTGGGGGAATCCTCAGATCCTGAATTTTCTTGCCCTATGGCCTTGTCCATAGCCCTTTTACAACATGGCTGCTATTTCTTCAAAGCCAGCAGGGGAGGGAGAGTTTCTCTGACCTTAGGAAGGGCCTAGTCCTTCTTTTAAGGGCTTTTGCCTGCTTAATTCAGGCGGGACTATCTCCACTTTTATGAACTTGAAATCGGCTGATTAGGAACCCTAATTTTATCTGTAAAATCCCTTCAATTTACCAGCTTCCATTGTCTAGAAGCAAGTCACAATTCTTGCCCACACTCAAGGGGTGTGAACAGCAGGAGGCAGTGGGCATGGGGGGCACTGCAGGGTCAAGTTCACCACACCAGGTTCTGCTCTTGGGCATATTTGATAACTCCCCAATTAAACACATCATAGCTTTGAACAAAATTACCCAGATATGAAAATAATAACCTTTTGCTTCTGCATTCAATTATCTAGCTGGCTTTCCACTCATACCATACCGTTGGCTCTGCCCTCCATCCACCAATAACAACTCTATAGAAGTAGCCTAAGAATTTTGATTAAAAAGAAAAAGGGTAAGTGCTTAACACATTCTAGTACTGAATAAATATTTCTTGGGTGGATGGATGGATGAATAAATAAATGGATACGTGAAAAAGGTGTTCTGAATTCAGACAAACCTAAATTCCAATCTTGTTCTGCCCCTTATACATTGTATGACCTTAGCACAATGACTTAACCTCTGAGCTTTCATTTCCATACCTATACATTCCCATGCCTATAAATTGGAAATTGTAATACCTCCCTCACAAGAAGCCGTATAATACAGTAGTTATGAGCATAAACTATACAGGCAGACTCCTTGATTTTATCCCCAACTCTCACACTCAGAGCTCCTGGACTAACAACAGAACCTGCCTCATAGACTTGGTGCAAAAATGATATACTACCTATGAAGGCTTTAGGGCAGGGCCTAGCAGTTAGTATGCATAACATGTTACTGTTAGTACTGTTACTGAAACTTACTAACATGACAGGCCTCTGTCCTTATTCAATAAATGCTATTAATATTTACCTTTCCCAGTCCAGATGACCTTAACTCCTTCTCCCCTTTACTAAGTGGATAAAGATCTTTCCTTCTCTCTCTCTCTCTCTCTGTAAGTATGTGTCTTCCTCATCTTCAAACTGGACACAGGAAATCATTAAGGGTTAAGTGGGATGCCCCAGATCAGTGGTTTTCAAATTGTTTTTTTTTTAAACCATGAAATGTTTCCTTCAGAGGAAATTCTATGAAGAAGATGAATGAAATCAACACATAAAGTGGCTGATCTATTTGAAGTTGCTTGGTGGGACACATCCCAAGCTTAACTCTCTCTGTCTCTTTCTTTCTCTCTCTCTCATATGCACACAGTGCCCCTCTGAGAATGAGGAAGCTCCAGAGTTCTAAACAGCATGATTTGATAGCCTCTAAATTACCAGCTTTTAAACCTGGCAGATTCAAATACAGACAGCTGGAACATGGGATTTTGTTCAAGCAGTCATTCCTCCACTATGTGGTTCAGAAAATAGAAGATCTTCTTTTTATCCCCCAAAGAAAATCCTGATTATTCTCAACTATCACCATGGCCCATTCTTCTTGCTAGGAATTGAATTGGGACTGTGGATGTGAAAAGTCTGCTGAGGAATTTATGGGAAAGGTTCTTCTACTAATAAGAGAAATACTAAGGAAGAGAGAGTCCCTCTTTTTCCACTGTACTCTGTCCAGGTATGGCCTATAGAGGCAGCTATCTTGTAACTGTGAGATGAGCTTACCTCAGGCAAAACCACTGAAAATGGCAGACTCAAGGATGAAAGTGATCTGTGCCCTCAGGGACATCACCTAACTCTCAAATAAGCATGGGATTTCCTTTTGTTGAGACTTCTTGTTAGGTAAATTAACCATTCTTTTTGAGAGTATTTCTCAAAGTTTCAGCATCACCTTTTTAGACATGCAAATGATCAGGCCTCAACCAAACCACTGACTCCAAAAGTCTTAGAGTTGGAGGCCAGCCCTCTGGGTTTTAACAGGCCTTTGGGTAATGCTGATGTATGCATAGGACCACTGAGAACTAAGCCATTTTGAGGTGTTTTTATAAAATTTATAGCCAAGTATTTTCTTTTATTTTTTATTCTTTTTCATATTATCTTTTGGATCTCTAATTTATTTATTTATTAATTTTATTGGAATATTGCTGCTTTATAGTGTTGTATTAGTTCTGCTGTACAAACAACAAAGCAAATCAGTTACACATATACATATATCCTCTCTTTTTTGGATTTCCTTCCCATTTATGTCACCACAGAGCACTGAGTAGACTTCCCTGTGCTATACAGTAGGTTCTCATTTGTTATCTATTTTATACATAGTAGTCTATATGTGTCAATCCCAATGTCCCAATTCCTCCCATCCCCCCATAGCTAAGTATTTGAACTGAGACTAAAATAGATATAAAATTTCCAAGCCTAAGTTCTGCTAGTTTTTATGTGCTCATTGACGGTAGTCCCTTGGGCTAGGGCTGAGACCTGAGCTCGTAGGATTGGTCTAGGAATAGCATGAGGGACAAGTCTCACAGTCCTTCTCTCCCAACCCTTCTTCTCCTCACACAGACTCATGACTCTCCCACAAACTGTACTTTCTTTCCTTCTTTCTTCTCTTTTCTTTTTTCAGGGTAGGTACCTTATCTTCTCTAGGCCGGTTCAGGCCTCCAGAAATACCTCAACACAAAAGGCCTTGCTAGGCACAAGTTGTCTTTTAAGCCTCATAACATCCTTGGAGACAAATGTTATCACTATATTTTCCATACAGGGAAAAAACAAACAAGCCTCTGAAAAATTTTCTAAGGGAATTTTCAAGGTTACCAGGCCAGCAGGGCATGGAGCCTGGGTCTTGACTCCATTGACTGTTCTTTCATGAACAGCGATACCAAAACTGGCAACCATTTTTGCCATACATTGACATGAATCAGCCATGGATTTACATGTGTTTGCCATCCTGAATCCCCTTCCCACCTCCCTCCCCATCCCATCCCTCTGGGTCATCCCAGTGCACCAGCCCTAAGCACTTGTCTCATGCATCCAACCTGGACTGGCGATCTGTTTCACCCTTGATAATATACATGCTTCGATACTATTCTCTCAGATCATCCTACCCTCACCTTCTCCCATAGAGTCCAAAAGTCTGTTCTATACATATTGTAAAGTAATTAGCCTCCAATTAATAAAAATAAATGAAAAAAAAAAGAATACAAAGAAAAATAAATAAATAAAACAAACAAACAAAAAACTGGCAATGACCTTTAGAATCACGTTTTGGTCATTTGTGTTGGAGAGACATAGAGCAATCCAAAATAACTCAGAGGATACTCCCCACCACCAGCAATCCAATTACCTTGAGTGCTATTCAGAAACACCCCCAGTGTTAGTCTTACTTTTACACAAATTTACTGCTGTTACAGACTCCTCCTGGGGAGGTCAGTGAAGTGAAAGTCACTCAGTCATGTCCAACTCTTTGCGGCCCCATGGACTATACAGTCCATGGAATTCTCCAGGCCAGAATACTGGAGTGGGTAGCCTTTCCCTTCTCCAGGGGATCTTCCCAACCCAGGGATAAAACCCAGGTCTTCTACATTGCAGGCAGATTCTTTACCAGCTGAGCCGCAAGGGAAGGCCAAGAATACTGGAGCGAATAGCCTATCCCTTCTCCAGTGGATCTTCGTGACCAGAGAATTGAACCAGCGTCTCCTGCATTGCAGGTGGATTGGGAGGTCAAGAACTAAATAAAGGTGGTGGATAGATCAAACAGGAGGCTAAGAGTACAAACCATTCAGAGGTTCTGGAAATTCAATTTGATATGTTTAAAGACTCTGAGATGTAGGGGCATGGATAGATTAGGAGTTTGGGATTAGCAGGCACAAGCTGCCATGTGTAAAATAGATAAACAACAAGAGCCTACTGTAGAGCACAGGGAACAAATTCAATTGTTGTTTAGTCACTAAGTCATGTCCAACACTTTTGTGACCCCATGGACTGGAGCCTGCCAGGCTCCTCTGTCTATGGAATTTCCCTGGCAGGAATACTGGAGTGGGTTGCGATTTCCTTCTCCAGGAGACCTTTTGACCCAGGAATTGAACCCACGTTTCCTGCATTGGCAGGAAGATTCTTTACTGTCTGAGCCACCAGAGAAGCCCATAAATGAGATAATACACATACAAATACCAAATCACTGGTAATATAATGGGTTGTATATGTGTGCTGAATCACTTCAGTCCTGTCTGACTTAGTGCAACCCTATGGACTATAACCTGCCAGGCTCCTCTGTCCATAGGATTCTCCAGGCAAGAAAAGTGGAGTCAGTTGCCATTTCCTATTGGCAGGAAGGGGATCTTCCTGACCAGGATCAAACCCATGTCTCTTATGTCTTCTGCATTAGCAGGTGAGTTCTTTACCACTAGCACCACCTGGGCAGCCCATAGTGGATTGACATTAAATATTAATAAAATAAGTTTCTATATATTGAGTTTTTACTCTTTGCGAGCCTGTTGCCAAGGCTTTACCTGTATAATTTCTTTGGATCCTTACAGCAATCTTAGGATAACCATTCTATTATATTCTCCATGTTACAGATGAAAGAAGCAGACTTACGTTAAATACTGGCTTCCCCAAGTTTAAATAGTTAGTTCCTGGCAGACCTAGGATTCAATACCAAGACTCTCAGATTTTGAGTACTATTATTGTGCTCATTTTACAGATTAGAGAAACCAAAATCTTAAAGAGGGGATGTAACCTGTCAAATTAGTAGATGTCAAAGCAGGGATACAAACCCAGTTATGATTCTCATGCTGAGGCTTTTAGTCGCACATAGTCTCACTGATTCCAGGGGATCTTTGGTGAAGGAATTAGCACAGCATGAAGTGCAGGGCATGGGCACAGAGTCTCTTCATCAACACCTGGATTTTAAGTACTGATAGATATGTGTTTCTTTGCTCCTGTTTTGGCTTAGCACCATTCTTGGCAACATCGGGGGTTTCTATATATCACAGTCTTGTTGTGATGCTTTGTTTGAAGATTAAAAAAAAAAGAGTATGATGGTATTTATTTAAAGTAGCAGATGAAAGTGACTAAGGCAGTAGCAATCACATTAGTTCTTGGACTCTCTGATTCTGCTATATTTAAAAAGTATAACCAACAAGGTCCTAGTGTATATAGCACAGGGAACTCTGCTCAATGTTTTGTGGCAGCCTGGATTGGAGGGGAGATTGGGGGAGGATGGATACAGGTATATGTATGGCTGAGTCCCTTTGCTGTCCACCTGAAATTATCACAACATTGTTAATCAGCTCTCCCCTAATACAAAATAAAAAGGTTCTGGTTTTTTTTTTTTTTTTTTTAAAGAAAAAATCAGATTATTGAGTTTTTCAGATTGAAATATTTCTTTTAAATACATATATTCAAGATGACTGCTGCCATGAAAGTTCCAGACTATGGGTGTTAGGAGTATCCTGCTTTCTTTAATAGCAATATGTGTTATACTTCGGAACCACTACTAAACCACTAGCAGGCATCAATGGCAGAAGCTTGTTCATTTCTGGATCAGGTCACCTGTGGTCCTCTAGCAAAAGAGATCCATAGGGAACACTGACACATTACCAGTTCAGTTCAGTTCAGTCAGTTAGTCATGTCTGACTCTTTGCGACCCCATGGACTGCAGCATGCCAGGCTTCCCTCTCCATCACCAACTCCCAGAGCTTGCTCAAACTCATGTCTATTGAGTTGGTGATGCCATCCAACCATCTCATCCTCGGTCATCCCCTTCTCCTCCTGCCTTCAATCTTTCCCAGCACCAGGCTCTTTTCCAATAAGTCAGTTCTTCACATCAGGTGGCCAGAGTATTGGAGTTTCAGCTTCAGCATCAGTCCTTCCAGTGAACATTCAGGACTGATTTCCTTGGGGATTGACTAGTTTGATGTCCTTGCTGTCCAAGGGACTCTCAAGAGTCTTCTCCAACACCACAGTTCAAAAGCATCAAATCTTCGGTGCCCATATCTTCCTATGGTCCAACTCCCACATCCATACATGACTACTGGAAAAATCATAGCTTTGACTAGATGGACCTTTGTCGGCAAAGTAACGCCTCAGCTTTTTAATCTGCTGTCTAGGTTGGCCATAGCTTTTCTTTCAAGGAGCAAGTGTCTTTAATTTCAAAGCTGCAGTCACCATCTGCAGTGAATTTGGAGCCCAAAAAGATAAAGTCTCTCATTGTTTCCATTGTTTTCCCATGCCATGAAGTGATGGAACTGGATGCCATGATCTTCATTTTTGGAATACTGAGTTTTTTTTTTTTTTTTTTTTTTTTTTTTAATATTATTTTATTAGTTGGAGGCCAATCACTTTACAACATTTCAGTGGGTTTTGTCATACATTGACATGAATCAGCCATATAGTTACATGTATTCCCCATCCCGATCCCCCCTCCCACCTCCCTCCCCACCCGACTCCTCAGGGTCCTCCCAGTGCACCAGGCCCGAGCACCTGACTCATGTATCCCACCTGGGCTGGTGGTCCGTTTCACTGAGTTTTAAGCCAGCTTTTTCACTCTTCTCTTTCATCTGCATCAACAGGCTCTTTAGTTCTTCTTTGCTTCCTGCCATAAGGGTGGTGTCATCTGTGTATCTGAAGCTATTGATACTTCTCCTGGCAATCTTGATTCAAGCTTGTGCTTCATCCAGCCCTGCGTTTCTCATAATGTACTCTTGAATATAAGTTAAATAAGCAAGGTGACAATATATAGCCTTAATGTACTCCTTTCCCAGTTTGGAACCAGTCCCTTGTTCCACATCCCATTCTAACTATCCCTTCTTGACCTGCATACAGGTTTTGCAGGAGGCAGGTCAGGTGGTCTGGTATTTCCATCTCTTTCAGAATTTTCCACAGTTTATTTTGATCCCCACGGTCAAAGACTTTAGTATAATCAATAAAGCAAAAGTAGATTTTTTTTTCTGGAATTCTTTTGCTTTTTCTATAATCCAATGGATGATGGCAATTTGAACTCTAGTTCCTCTGCCTTTTCTAAATCCAGCTTGAACATCAAAGTTCTCGGTTCACATACTATTGAAGCCTAGCTTGGAGAATTTTGAGCATTGCTTTGCTAGTGTGTGAGATGAGTGCAACTGTATGGTAGTTTGCACATTCTTTGGCCTTGCCTTTCTTTGGGATTAGAATGAAAACTGATGTTTTTCAGTCCTGTGGCCACTGCTGAGTTTTCCAAATTTGCTGGCACATTACCAGAACAGATCAACAGAGATCCAGATCTGAGGTGAAGTAGAGACCAACAGAAAATGAGAACAGACATACCTGAACAGGGGGACATACAGACCAACTAAAGTGAAACACATACATTCAAAATGTAGAGATGAATTTTGCTTCCTAGATTTAACTATGGGGAATAAGTGAGATGAAGGGTATACAAAAGTCCTGGCACATAGGTTGTGCTAAAAAAATTTGCTGAACAAAAGCAGGCACATGAGGGTCAGAGGATCCCAACCACTGGGCATGGCCCTGCAGGAGGTTGCTCTCCCTGGGCTCAGCTCACTCAGTGACCCTGAAAACCCAGTACTTCCAGTTCAGAGTAGGTTTCTCGGTATAAGTCTCCACATCAACTTTTTACACAGCAACTGATATTTACAAATTCATGCTCCTACTGTCCTTGAGGGTACTTGAAACATTTCTCCCTGAAGCAAGGAAAGTATCACTGCTGAGGTTTTTCCTATTGAAATGTACATAATGAATATTTTTAACTGTTTGAATCAAGAGAATCTCTATTAATTCACATGTAATGGAGACCAAGGTGGGGAGGAGTAGGAAAAAAGAGATAGCGGGGGGGGGGTTAAAAACAATCATGGATTTGAACATTGATTTAGCCTGAGGAATTCACAAAAATAAACTAAGTCAAATACAAAAAAAGAAGTGAAGACTTTGGGGATGGTCCTTGCATTTGCTGGAGGGTAGAGTATGGTCCCTTGGGAGTCCCTTGGACAGCAAGGAGATCAAACCAGTCAATCCTAAAGGAAATCAACTCTGAATATTCACTGGAAGGACTGATGCTGAAGTTGAAGCTCCAATACTTTGGCCACCTGATGGGAAGAGCTGACTCACTGGAAAAGACCCTGATACTGGCAAAGATTGAGGGCAGGAGGAGAAGGGGGCAGCAGAGGATGAGATGGTTGGATAGCATCATGGACTCAATGGACATGAGTTTGAGCAAATGCTGGGAGATAGTGAACAACAGGGAAGCCTGGCTTGTTGAGTTCACGGGTTGACAAAGAGTCAGACACAACTTAACAACCGAACAGCAAAAACCAAGAGGATACTGAGATCTACTTCAACATCTCTTTCAAATTTCCAGATACTTTCATGTAATACCTAAATGATATGGAATCTTTTAACTATCTCATTAAATCTAAATTAAGTGCTTTAGATACTTAAAATGTGGTCAATTTGGAACTGTATCTTGTTTCTTTAAAAATCATGCAAAATGTGTTTATGGTGCATTTCTGCCCCAGTAAATATGACCAAAAAAAAAAAAATGTTTTTATTTACGGTATCCCATGTCTGAGCCTACAACTACGTCTGTGGCAAGAGAAATCTCAAGGGGCCAACTCATAACTCAGAAGACAGATGAGTCATCCAACATATTCAAAAGAGAATTTGAATTAGACCAACCCACCCATTAACGTGATTAGGATTGGTTGACAGGGCATAATTCAATTTACAAATGAAAAATTCTTTTCTTTTTTCTTCTTTATTGAAATTAAGGTGTCTGCCACTAATGTATTCAAATTAAGACACAAGGAATTTGGGTACTTGTATGTGCATATGAGGTCATATAAAACTCATTGTATTTGTGTCTGGGAAAATGATTTCTCTTTCGGCATTAATAAAACTAAAAAATGAATTGCTTTATGATAAGTCATTGAATCAGGCTATAGTTCCAAAAACTTACTTTTTAATTACAATATTAAAGGCACCTTTAATTGATGTGCCTGCCTAAAATGAAAAAGCTACTGATAGAGCTCTAGAAACAATTAAGATAATCCTGTCAAGAGGAATAGAAGTGGCATATTCTTATTAGCCCCAATGGCCTGCTGGATTTCAGAATTCTGTTCTCTTGTTTCCCTTTCCCTATTCTTCTCAAAGGTCATCCATTGAAAAGCAGTCCATTCCCTTGTTTGTTACTGACTCCAGCTAGAGCAGGGCAGACGAAGAGATCTAAAGTACAAGTCAAACTCAGAGGTGAGGATTTGCTGACCGCTCATTCGCTCTAGTGCCACAGTATAGTATATTAGACATAAAAGGAAATCTGGCTCTTTTGGAAGAAAGACTGTCAAAATTAAGCTATGGATATTTTCTTTTTTAATTTTTAAAAAAAATTATTTATTTTTATGTATTTGATTGTGCCGGTTCTTAGTTGCACAATGCAGGATCTTTAATTGTGGCATGTACACTCTTAGTTGTGGCATGTGGGATCTATTTTCCTGACCAGGGATCGAACCCAGGCCCTCCGCATTGGAAGCACAGAGTCTTAGCCACTAGACCACCAGGGACGTTCCAATAGAGATATTTTAAGGATGAAGTGCCATAGATTTTCAACTCAAGCCATTGAAGGCCACTGAGCTCCAGAGGGAAAGGGGCATGATTTGAGATGAGTAGTGTCTTGCCACAAGCAGCACACCATTTGTCGTTCTTTTATTCTCCCAAGTGTTTTTAGAGGAAGGGTGTATTGGGTAGAACTGCATTCCATCTTCTTTTTAAGCACTCGTTATCTCTCAGGGACTGAGTAAGGGCCAAGCTTGTAACACCTTATGTAATCTTTAAAATAATCCTATGTGAAGGTGTGGCTGAGCCTGCTAGCTGCCTATCAAATATCCATTCTTTTTGCTTCATAAAGAGAATTATGATTTTATTTGTCATAGCAAGGCTACTAACTAAACACATTTCCTGGCCTCCCCTGCAGTCATGTGTGGTCATGTTAAGTTCAGGTCAATTACATAAAACTGGAAGTGTTATGATTATGTCAGACTTCAAGACAGACTTTTTAAAGGGAGTTGTCTCAACACAGACATGGACCTTTTTTACCCTCCAACCATTCTTTCTTCCTGCTGCATGGAATGTAGTCCAAATGGCTGGAGCTTCAGCAACCTAATTAGACTATGAGGTGACTTGACGATGGAATCCCAGGTGCTAGTGTGGTAGAGTAGAAAGACATAAAGGAATTGGATCCCTATTGATCTTGGAAACTCTGTGTTAGTCCTGGATTTCCTGCTGCTAGACTTCTTTCACATGAGACATAAAGTTCATTTTTTTAAACTACTATTATCTTAGATTTTCTGTTTTATGAAGTCAAGCCTAATCAATACTCCTAATGCAAGAGGACACTATTATCATACTTATTTTACTGATGGGAAAATGAAAATTTATAGAAGTTTATTAACTCATCTAAGGTCCTAGAGCTACTAATTGCTGAACCACAGCTTTGAAACCAAGTATGATTTGTATGAGGAAGGCATGGGAATCCACCCCAGTGTTCTTGCCTAGAGAATCCCCATGGATAGAGAAGCCTGGCAGGCCACAGTCCTTGTGGTGGAGTCAGATAGGACTGAGTGACTAAGCAGCAGCATAAGCATGATTTGTATGTGTATAGTGTGTGGGGGGGTGCATGCACACACAAGCATATGCATTATATACTACCTCTAGTGAATATTAGTTACATTTATATTTTGTACTTTTTTATTATACCCTCCTCTGTAAAAAAAAAAATAATATAGTTAACATTTATTGAGTACCTAAAATGGATCTGGCATGTTGTCAGCTTTTTATCCATTAAATCATTTAATCCCCACAGCAACTACAAGAAAATATTATTTTTCCATTTTTCAAGATGAGGAAAGTAAGAATCAGAGAGGGTAAGTAGCTTGTCCAAAGCCTCACAGCGAGGAAACAGCAGACTCAGTACTCAAATTCAAGCCTGTCCAACATGCTATATTCTCATAGAAACTGTATTGCTCAAGGTGTCTGCCTACCACCCACATAAGAGTAGAGGTGTTCATCTCTCATGGTCCTGGTAGCCAAGAAAAGTCGGCAGTCCCAACAATGAAGATAATACATATTGGCATTCCAACACCTAAGAGACCATTTCAGATGATGTCATCCCTGTGTTGATTACCCACCCAAGGCTTCTCATTGCCTTCAGAATAAAGACCTCACCAGGGCCTACCTCACTAGGGCGTACAAAGTTCTGGCTCACCTAGTGTTATTCTACCCCTTGCTCAGTATGTTACAGCCACCCTGTTTTGCTGTTTTTCTTTCTTGTCTAAGCTCATTCTGGCCTCAAGACCTTGAAGTTTCTATTTGCTATGCCTATAATTTTCTTTCCTGACTCTTTTCCCATGACTCTTTCTTTATCACTATTCAGGTCTCTGCTAAATGCCACTTTCTCACAGACACATTTCCCCAAAAATCTCACCTAAAGTAGCCTACTGTCAAGTCTGTCACTCATTTTCATATCTGATATTATCCAATTTATTTGTTAACTTGCATGTTAGTTATCTCAGTTCACTCAAATGTAAGCTCCATCAGACAATTTCTAGAAGGGCAGAATTCTTCTCTATCTAATCTTTTATACAACAATAATTCAGTCAGCAGACATTTACTGAGTGTCTCTTCTGTGCAAGCTCACAATTCCTTTGCATGTTATGACTGTTTATCTTGGAAAGATAGTCATGATATACACCCTTTTAGATGCAGAAGCCCTATTCTCTGATAACTATTTTGCAGGTAGAGCCCCTGTATATAGAACTCTGTAATATTAAAAGAGGACAAATAAAGGCAACACTCCTGATCCTGCAAGGTTAGAAGTCCTATTCATTCTCCTACCTTTTTTCTCTCATAATAAAAGACACACATTAAGCAGCTAATTGCCAAAGAAGGAGGATTCTTTGGGTTCCTGTGGAAGGAAATTGGTGTAAATATAAAGAACCTAAGTGAGGAGTAAATTCCTGACGTTAGGCTCTATAGTCTAAGCAAATGAGTTACAACGTTTTGAAGAAGATGCTCTTGAGAAATGTGCTTCCACTTGGAATCAAGCTATTCTTCTTTACAGCATAGGAACATTTCTTACATTATATGCCCTCACAATCAGGGCGTTCACAGCTTAGCTGATGAAAAAAGTCATCATTGGTCTTAGATGTTATCATCTGTAAAAATAAGATAGAGCTGTGAGGACAAAGGATGAGATCATTCTCATTCCAGGTATTAGTCTTTTTTTTTTTTCAATTTAATTTTAGTTATCTATTTTTCTTTCTTTTTTTTTTTTTTTTTTGGATACCCCACGTGGCATGTGGGATCATAACTCCCTGACCAAGGTTAGAATCCTCGTCCCCTGTAGTGAAAGTGCAGAGTCTTAACCATTGGACCACCAGGGAAGTCCCTAGCCTGTTTTTTTTTTTTTTTTTTTTTTTAATTAACCATTTTCTTTTGATATAATAACATGTTGTTGTTCAGTTGCTAAGTCATGTCCAACTCTTTGTGACCTCATGGGCTGCAGCCTGACAGGCTCCTCTGTCCATGGAATTTTCCAAGCAAGAATACTGGAGTAAGTAGCTATTCCCATCTCCAGGGGATATTCCCAACCCAGGGATCAAACCTGGATCTCCTGCATTGCAGGCAGATTTTTTATCATCTGAGCCACCAGGGAAACCCCAGTATAACCACATATTCATGAGCATATATGAATTAGTACACAGAGGTCTTTTGTTCCCTTAACCCAAATTTCCCCAATAGTAATGTCTTTTGAAAATTGTAACAATAATATTGTATCATTGTCCAAAGGGATCAGTCAAAATCAAGCATATATTTTTTTTTTCTCCTAGTGTTTTAGAATTCAACTACTGTCCACATAGGTCAAGATGGAAGAGCCTTACTTGTAACATGAGACATACTTTAGCCCATAATGCCAATCCTGTTTGAATTCCTAACAGAATCTACACTGGAGGTGTGAGGTTAAAAATAAGCGTGTCAGCAGTGAATACAGCACTGGTTCTGTTATCAGTGTACCACACTGGGGCCAGAACTTAGAAATAGTTTCTATAGAAGAAAAAGCTTATCATTTAATAATGCTTGTCCAATTACTTATTTTTAGAGTTAAAAGTAAATCCCCTAAATTTTAAGCACACACACACACACACACACACACACACATATACAAAGCATAGTCACAAAGCAACAGTTTTATTGTATGTATTTTATTGACTATGAGCTCCATGAGGAAAGGGACTATGTTTCTTGTATTCACTGCCATAGCCCCAGCATGGTGTCTGGCCCATAATGTGTGATCATTACATAATGTTAAAGGACTTTTTTGATTGAATAAATACCTCATCAGCAAGTGACAATTTTAAGTGTATTATGAGGCTAATAATTGCTAGAGAGAAGATATAATAAGGTCTCCTTTTCAAAGTTAATTGCAATAGTTTCCTTAAAAATACTTAGCACAGATTCCTATTACAATAAAGTAGACTTAGGCAATCTGCCCTAATGTAATATAGAGCATGATGGCTTTAATTTAAAGGAAAGAAATTCTGTTAATCAGGCTATAGTAGACTTTTAAGATAAGTTGGAAGAAACACACTTTGCATTTTACTCAGTTCATCATGTTGCTATGTCATCTTAGGTACACACAGATATCTTGAATGCTCATAAGATCTTACTGGCAGATTCAACTTCTCCAGCTAGCAAAGCAAACATCTACACAGAGACACAAGACATAGTCTTGCCTCCCAAATAACTTTCTATTTTCTTTTATGAATGACTCCAAGCTTTTGAGGCACCTCATTTGATGCCAATTTATAAACAAAATCTATATGTAAATAAAACCTGAAAATGTTGAAAACAAAAACTTATTATCATAGCTATTCATAGGATTGGTGGTTACTTTTTCTTTTACAAAGATCTTATTTTGTACACAATATATGCTTTCAATGATGATTTGTTGCAATCTATTTTTTTTACATTTATAAGTAATTTTACTGCTAAATAACTTTGCTGATATCACCTTTTAAAGCATATTAGTTGTTAAAGTACTAGTCTCTTATTTTCATATTCATTGTATAGGATAAGAAGCACAGTATACTCTGAATGCTTATTTTAGAAAAATCAAAGTACTCTTCATCTTGAGATGTCCATATGGTGCCAATTCAATCAAATGACTTATTAATTGAGGAAAAATTAGGCAAATTGCTTGTTTGGGTTCAATTGTTATCATTCTGATTATTTCACTTCCTATTTTATCAAGCTTCTCTAGATGCTTTATACAAAAGGTGACCATAAAATTTATGTTTTTGCCAGTGAAAGGAGGTAGTGTTAATAGGTGCACAGGACAGCAGGCCTATAGCAGGACTGTTGCAGGCAAATTGGGACATATGGTCACCCTATATATAGTTTACTTTCACTCACATGCTGTCCGAGGTCAGGTTCTCCCAGAATCAGACTCTGAGCCAAGAATTTGAGCATGAGAGATTTAGTAGGGAAGAGCTCCCAGAGAAAGGAATAAAAGAGTGGAGGGATCATGACAGCGGAGCGGAAGAGCATATGAAAGAGTGCAATTTCATGAAGTCTCAGCTTCATCCAGGTCCCAGGGGAACCCTGGAGATTAAATGACACTTCAAAGTTGATCCTACCTCAGGTCAAAGAAGCTAGGGCTTTGTCCTCCGAGACCAGTCAGCCCTGGCCTGCGGGCTGTTCCCAACAGAAATGGCAAAACGTTCAGGAACTTATAGCTTTTCAAACTGGCAAGGCAGTCCCAGTGCCTGAGCACAATCCTCTGAAGGTTATAAAGCATGCCGAGACTTGGAAATGGGCTTGGCATCGCCAGTATGTGCTATAAATGGAAGTGGAGTGAAAGTGTTATTTGCTCATTGTGTCAGACTCTTTGTGACCCCGTGACCTCTAGCCCGCCAGTCTCCTCTGTCCATGATATTCTCCAGGCAAGAATACTGGAGTGGGTTGCCATGCCTTTCTCTAGGCAATCTTCCTGACCCAGGGATCGAACCCAGGTCTCTTGCATTGCAGGTGGATTGTTTACTTTCTGAGCCACCAAGGAGACCATATGCTATATATACATAAATGTATTCAACCCTCCAAACAACTCTGCAGAGGTGACAGAGAGAACAAATGTATGGACACCAAGCAGGGAGAGATGGGAGTGGGAGGAATTAGGAGATTGGGATTGACATCTGTACGCTACAATGTATAAAACAGATAACTAATGAGAACCTACTGTATAGCACAGGGGAAAATAAATGTACAATCTGTGTGTAGGACATACATTGTTAGCCTTAAAAATGTATTCCAGTATGCAGGGGGTGCAGACACACACTGTTTGATTCCCACTTCTACAAGATCCCTAGAATAGTCAAATTCGTAGAGTCAGAAAGTACATTGGTACATGCCAGGCACATTCCAGGGGGAATGGGAGGTTGAAGAGGGGGAATGGGAAGTTAGTGCTTAATGGGGACAGAGTTTCAGTTTAGGAAGGCGAAAAAATTCAGGAAATGGATGATGGTGAGAGTTGTATATCAATGTGGATGTACTTAGTGCTACTGAACTATATATAAATATGGTTAACATTTTTTAAGAGGTCCATTTTGGGGCTTCCATGGTGGCTCAGTGGTAAAGAGTATGCCTGCTAATGCAGGAGGCTCAGGCTCAATTCCTGGTCTGAGAAGACCCCACATGCCGAGGAGCAACTAAGCCCTTGCTGCATAGCTACCGATCCTGTGTTCTAGAGCCTGGGAGCTGCAAATATTGAGCCTGCATGTCACAACTACTGAGCTCAGGCGCCCAGAAGCCACCGGAATAAAAAGCCTGTGCATCACAACTAAAGAGCAGCCCCCGGTTGCTGCAACTAGGAAAGACTGCACAGCATCAAAGACTCAGCACGGCCAAAACTAAATGAGTAAATAAAATTATAAAAGGTCCACTTTTAAGATGTGGGAACTACTGTGAGTCTACTCAACTAGACTTATGCAGAATCATACAGCATATCATCAGCAGAGCTGGGATTTAAACCCAGGTATCTGGACTCAAGAAGGAGAGCATGTCTAACCACTCATATCTATCAGGAAGTGCAAGTAAATAAGTCTATGCTATGTGTAGTCCTTATTAGAAAGCACTATTAAAGAAGCAACTGCTCTTGAAAGTGCTGGTGTCCAGGCTTGGTATAATTATGTTTATGTCTCATTTTACATGCACGTTTTTTTTTTGTTTGTTTATTTTTAGTTAAAGCTATGAACTTGGAATAACATATTATCTTTTATTTGAATGGTTAACGAAGAAAATTAGTGTATTAGTAAGGGTTCTCCAGAAACAGAACCAAGGGAATATGTACACATATAGAATGAAATTTATTCTAAGAAATTTGCTCACATGATTATAGAGACTGAAACATTCTGAGATCTGATCTTTAGGGTGAGTTGGCAACCTGGAGACCCATAGTGTGGTTCCAGTCAGAAGGCCTGCAGACCAGAGATTGAAGAAGAGTCCATGTTTCAGTTTGAGTCTGAAGACAGGAGAAAAATGGCATACTACTTCAAAGACATTCAAGCAAGAGGAATTCTCTCTTTCTTGGAAAGGATCAGGCTTTTTTATTCTATTCAGACTTTCAATGGATTGGATGAGACTCACCCACCTTAGGGAAACTAGCTTTACTCAGTCTACTAATTTAAATGTAAATCTTATCCAAAATCACCCTCACAGAAACATCTAGAAAATAATGTCTGAGTAAATATTTGGGTACCTCGTGGCCCAGTGAAGTTGACACATAAAATTAGCCATGATAGTTAGTATTGCCCCAATGCCCTGTGCTTGATTATAAAGGAAAATATCATTAAATTAAAAGAAATTAAGTTCCAATTTAACATTTAAGCACATTTTATTTCGCTGTCTTTACTTAAAAAACATACACATTTTCATTTCTTATGATCTGCTAGTACTAGAGACTATTTCTACATCATTTAATGAAAATTACATGTACCATCTCAGGATCTAAACTTTTAGGAGTTTTTCCCTTTATTTTCAGTTCATGTATACCTGCTTATATGTTAGAAATAGTTTTATAAATAAATGGAATAGATTCTGATACTATCAGTTTCTACGAGAAGCAAAAAAAAAAAAAAAGAAAGAAAAGAAAATGTAAAGGAATTTGGTCCACAAATCATTGTTTTAATGTAGTCATATTTTTGCAGACATTTTTTTTTTAATATTTAGATCTAAAATACTTAAATTAGTCTCTGTTTCTACAAAGTGAACCCACAACTGGATTTATTGGGAAAAGTAAAATTGTTCCTTTGAGCTGAACTGATTTATTCAGCCAAAATACAAGCTCATAAAAGTAGTAAATAATATTGCTAGCACTCAAATCAGCTCTTGCCCACTAATCTCTACAGCTTTCCTAAAACAGAACATTAAGTTTGCCATGTGCATTTATTCAAAGGTTTATTTATGTTTAGCATTTTCTTAGTTTAAAAGTGTCTCTTCTCTCTTCCTTTTGCTATTGAAATCTTATCTTTGGAAACTCAAACCAAAAGTCAGGTCCTCAAAGAAACCTGCCCTAAGACCTCAGTTGGAGTGACTCTCTACTCTGTTGGCTTTTTCAATAGCATATTTCGTGGGTTTCTATAGCAGCTCTTGGTTGATTCCACATATGTCTTCTCTGCTAAATGGTGAGACCCCTGGTGATTCACAGCATCTACCATAGTGTCCTATATATATAGATGTTCAATAACTATTGAGTGAATGCTTCTCATCCAAATTGACTTAGGTGGCAGAGAAATATCCACCAGCTACTCAATGCTGCAGAGGTAGTGGAGAGGGGCTGAAAGACCTGGCTTAGATCCTATTCCAACTACTTCCTGACTTTGAGCTTGAGACCTTGGAGAGCCCACTTTATTGAGTTTAATTTAAAATGATTCATATCAATGTATGACAAAACCCACTGAAAAATAAAAAATAAATTAATTAAAAAAAAATGTCTAAAAAAAATTTTTAAATGAAAAGAGTACACAGGATGATGTCTCAACCCCCTTCTTGTTCCAAATCTGATGTGATATACTACTTTTTTCCTCTCTCTCTCTTTTCCTTCCTTTCTTTCACTAAGCATTTACTGAATATTTACTAAGTACTATGTACATAAAATACAGTTCAATTGTGACCTCACTCTTTTAATGGGAATATATCTATTTTTTATTCTCCACTATTTCAAGGTATATTTTTTCTTAAGGCAGGGGGTGGGATTCACTGGAGGAGTCAGCTTTTACTTTTTCATGAGCAGAGACTGCAGAAATGAGCTGTCTTTGAATATGTAAACTGTCTGAGGAAATCAGCCATCCCATATTATTTTTTCTCATAGTTCAGGAATAAACCTCTGGACAGACCAAAAGAAAATATTCCAGAAAAAAGTAATGATTCAACTCTGCTATTGTTGCCCTGACATATATCATTGAGACACTGGTTATAGCGTCAGATTCATCTTGATACTAAATAAGTTACACTTCCATCCTCAACTTACTTAGGCTCATGAAGCCAAGACCCATTAAGAGACAGCTCCAATGAAAAAAATCCATCAATATTAAGGTCATCTTGTTATTAAAATAAACCAGGTTTTACTCCAGTATAATTTTTCACTTTTCAAATTTGCAAGTATTCAAAAGAAGAATAATACCCGATTTGGAGAGCCATGGTGAAATAAGCACTCATATATACTGCTAAAGAGACTATGTACATGTGTGGTTAGTCGCTCAGTCGTGTCCAACTCTTTGTGACCCCATGGACTTCAGTCAGCCAAGCTCCTCTGTCCATGGAGATTCTCCAGGCAAAAATACTAGAGTGGGTTGCCATGCCCTCCTCCAGGGGATCTTCCTAATTTAGTGATCAAACCCAGGTCTCCCACACTGCAGGCAGATTCTTTACCATCTGAGCCACCAGGGACACCCAAGAATGCTGGAGTAGATCACCTGGAGAAGATCCCCTTCTCCAGGGGATCTTCCTGACCCAGGAATCAAACTGGGGTCAAAGACACTATACATTGGCATTACCTTTCTGGGGAAAATTTTGTAAAATATATTCAAGCCTTAAAAATCTCCAAATTTTTTTACCTAGTAATTTCCTTTCTAGAAATTTATCTTAAGAAAATTATCATGAATTTCCACAAAGACTTACATGTAATGATAAGCATTACAGCATTTCTATATGAGCAGAATAACAAAAACAATAAAAATACATAAAATAGGGAATTGTCAAATCATGTCATATAACCATATGATCATATTCTATGTACCTATATATTAGGGAGGATAGGATAGAAATTATTCTACCATAACAAGTTAACCTGGAAATCCCATTGACTTACCAAAATAAGGGCCTAATAAGCCACTTGTGCTGCCTGTCCAACTCTGAGTGTCAGGAGTCTCTTAGCTTCACATAGCCATTCTGAGACAAAGGCTGATGGAAGATCCACCATAAGATGTCACCCATTTAGCAGAAAAAGAAATAAATTGGTGGATGGGACATAGCAGCTATTTTACACTTTGGCCCAGAAAGTTATTCCTCATTTTCGTCCTTTATGTTTATGCTCATTGGCCAGAATTAGTCATGTAGCCCTAAATGCAGAGGACCAAATGGAATGCTTGGTAAGCACCAACATCTCTACCAGAGCAGTTAAAAAAAAAACATTTTGTAGAGATTAAAAAGAACAAGATGCTCATGATATGTTTAACTAGAAAAGCAAGCTTAAATGCTCTGTCTTGAATATAATTGCGGATTTGTAAAATATAATACATTCCTTTTTACTTAATGCATTTTGAAAATGTTCTTAAATTAAATGGGTGACTTTCATAATAAAATTATTTTTGAATACATGTCATTTATTTTTTTTTTTTTTTTTTTTTAAATATTATTTTATTAGTTGGAGGCCAATCACTTTACAACATTTCAGTGGGTTTTGTCATACATTGGCATGAATCAGCCATATAGTTACACGTATTCCCCATCCCGATCCCCCCTCCCACCTCCCTCCCCACCCGACTCCTCAGGGTCCTCCCAGTGCACCAGGCCCGAGCACCTGACTCATGTATCCCACCTGGGCTGGTGGTCCGTTTCACCATAGATAGTATACATGCTGTTCTTTCAAAACATCCCACCCTCACGTTCTCCCCCAGAGTTCAAAAGTCTGTTCTGTACTTCTGTGTCTCTTTTTCTGTTTTGCATATAGGGTTATCGCCACCATCTATCTAAATTCCGTATATATGTGTTAGTATACTGTAATGTTCTTTATCTTTCTGGCTTACTTCACTCTGTATAATGGGCTCCAGTTTCATCCATCTCATTAGAACTGATTCAAATGAATTCTTTTTAACGGCTGAGTAATATTCCATGGTGTATATGTACCACAGCTTCCTTATCCATTCATCTGTTGATGGGCATCTGGGTTGCTTCCATGTCCTGGCTATTATAAACAGTGCTGCGATGAACACTGGGGTACACGTGTCTCTTTCAGATCTGGATTCCTCAGTGTGTATGCCTAGAAGTGGTATTGCTGGGTCATATGGCAGTTCTATTTCCAGTTTTTTAAGAAATCTCCACACTGTTTTCCATAGTGGCTGTACTAGTTTGCATTCCCACCAACAGTGTAAGAGGGTTCCCTTTTCTCCACACCCTCTCCAGCATTTATTGCTTGTAGACTTTTGGATAGCAGCCATCCTGACTGGCGTGTAATGGTACCTCATTGTGGTTTTGATTTGCATTTCTCTGATGATGCGTCATTTAGCCTAGGATAGTCAATGTAAACTTCTTCTTCTCTTTATTGATACCTAACTCAATCAGATACTGAGTGCTAGGCCCCAAAATACAGAGATGGGCCTGATAGTCATACCCTCAAGAAGTTCACAGTCAAATAGGGAGAAAAATGCATAAAATCTGTCAGGGCAGCATTGGTAGTGTGATGTGATAGGAGAGGTGCATACAGAGTCTATGGGTGAGCAGAGACAGGAGGAAGGCAAAGACAAGGAGAATTAGAGAATGCTACAAAAGAGAAGATAATTGTTCTGAGCTTTAAAGGGGATGCAGCAACATGCAACATAAAAGGTCTTCAAAATGTCTTCTCCTTGTTTTCAAAACTTACATTCTTTTGCTTTATTGCCTTAACTCTAGGCTGGTTTGATATTAAGACTCATTGCCACAAGTAACTGGGGACAAGAGTAGTTATGTGCCCTAAAGCTAGGATCTAAGCACCTCATGTGAAGAGTTGACTCACTGGAAAAGACCCTGATGCTGGGAGGGCTTGGGGGCAGGAGGAGAAGGGCACAACAGAGGATGAGATGGATGGATGGCATCACTGACTCAATGGACATGAGTTTGAGTAAACTCCAGGATATGGTGATGAACAGGGAGGTCTGGTGTGCTGCGATTCATGGGGTCACAAAGAGTTGGACACGACTGAGTGACTGAACTGAACTGAACTGAAGATGCCTAGGATAGAAACACAAATACCAACATGGTCTCTACCCAATACCTTATATTATATACCTAGTATCTAATGATATCTGCTTAACCTCTTCACAGGAGCAATTTGAAGCCTAGCTTACAAGGCTTAGGCTCTTAGAAGACAGCCCCAGTCCCCTGTCCCTGGGTCCTCACTAACCAATCACAGACGTAATTGCTGCTCCATAACTTTCCACCCTTCCACTGCCAAGTTAACCATAACACAGTAATCTGCCTGCCTACCAGTCTCTCTTTTGCCCAGGTGCCTGCTACCTGGTCACTAGAACATGTGTACCTCTGATATCAATTTCAGCCCAACAGAATGCAAATTCACTGTATCCTCTTTGATTTGAGCTGCCTTTGGACATGATAGACAGACACTGTCAGTTCCTCTGGAGAACCTCACCACTTGAAGTTCCACCATACTCCCACCACACACAGAGATATTTTGGTAATGCCAGAGTGCTCCACTGTTCCTTCCTATACCAGAGGCATGACTTTTGACCACTCTCCCATTAATATTTATCATCTTCACCAAGCACATTTATGCCATTTCAGTGTGATGGCTTATTAAATTGGCACAATAATGATTTTTGAACACAGATTGTGCTCGTAAGAAATGTGAAATTGTTTGCATCTATAAAATGTGATTATCTTTAGATTGCTCATTTTAGAGAAAAAACTTTTTGTGCTTAGCACAATGAGAGATTACTCTATAACTCCTTACCGTTTCTAATGGTTAATGATGCAAACTAACAATGCCCCTGCATATCATTCATCATTTCAAGATGGATAGCTTAACTGGGAAAATGTTGCTAACCTAATAAAATACATATAAAATATTGGTCCAGTCAGCTATTGTGAAAACCAACAACAAAGAAATACAGTTAGTTTAACAGGGACTGACTACATACCTTGGGTTGGTCAAAAAGTTCGTTTGGGTTTTTCTATAGTATCTTAAAGTAAAACCTGAATGAACTTTTTGCCCAACCCAGTCATTTGGTGTGTTGATAGAGTATCCATACTAAAACAAGTAACTCCATTGCCATGATTATTGAGTTGAGAGGTTAGTGTCTCAAAAGTATTTAACTGCATATGAACACATAGGGCTTGCTTACATTGTCCCAGGGGCAGTGCAGTAAAGATTTCAAGACCAAAAAACATACAAAAAGTGTATGTGTATGTATGGAACAGCTATCCAGGGACTTCCCTGGTGGTCCAGAAGTTAGCACTCCATGCTTCCACTTCAGGGGACACAGATTCAATCCCTGATTGGAGAACTAAGATTCTGCATACTGTACAGTGTGGCCAAGAAATAACATAGCACAAGAAATAATCAAATAAAATAAATATAGAACAGCTATCCAAAGGACTAACAGTAATAAACATTAATGGGGAAATTTTTTCTACAATAGCATAAAACATTAGGTTTAAATTTTTAAAAGACAATTTGCTTGTGGAATTTTTATGGACTAAAACTAAAACTGCCATATGACCAGCAATCCCACTGCTGGGCATACACACTGAGGAAATCAGATCTGAAAGAGACATGTGTACCCCAGTGTTCATTGCAGCACTATTTACAGTAGCTAGGACATGGAAGCAACCTAGATGTCCATCAGCAGACAAATGGATAAGGAAGTTGTGGTACATATACACAATGGGATATTACTCAGCTATAAAAAAGAACGCATTTGAGTCAGTTCTAATGAGATGGATGAAACTGGAGGCTATTATACAGAGTGAAGTAAGTCAGAAAGAGAAACACCAATACAGTATATTAACACATATATATGGAATTTAGAAAGATGGTAATGATGACCCTATATGCGAGACAGCAAAAGAGACACAGATGTACAGAACAGACTTTTGGACTCTGTGGGAGAAGGCGAGGGTGGGACAATTTGAGAGAACAGCATTGAAACATGTGTATTATCGTATGTAAAATAGATGACCAGTGCAAGTTTGATGCATGAAGCAGGGCACTCAAAGCTGGTGCTCTCAGATAATCCAGAGAGATAGAGGAGGAAGGTGGGAGGGGGCTCAGGATGGGGGGATACATGTGTACCTGGCTAATTCATGTCTATATATGGCAAAAACCACCACAATATTGTAAAGTAATTAGCCTCCAATTAAAATAAATAAATAAATAAATAAATAATAAAATTTAAAAAAAATTTAAAGAAGTAAAACTAAGGTTTTATACAATTCAGATTTAAGTTTAAAGAAAGATATTTATTTCAGTCTTAGAAATATGCTTCAGGTGATTTTTAAAATCTTTATTTTAACATCAGCAATTTACACTCTAAAGCAGGGGTCTGCTAACCACAGTCTACAGGCCAAATCCGTCCTACCGCCTACTTTGGCCAATAAAGTTTCAGTGGAATGCAGCCATGACTATTCTTTTATGTATTCTCTATGTGGTTTTTTTTCCCACTTTACAATGGCATAGTTGAGTATTTGTGACAAAGTCTATATGGCCCATAAAGCCCCAAACATTTACTATTTGGCCCTTAACAGAAAAAGTTTCCTGGCTGGTTCCTGCTGTTAAGTGGAATAGTCAGATATAGTAGCCACTAGTCACATGTGACTATGTAAATTTAAATGAATCAAAGTGGAGAATTATCTGGTGGTCCAGTGGTTAGGATTCCACACTTTCACTGCAGGGGTTATGGATTCAATCCCTGGTTGGGGAACCAAGATCCTGCATGCCACATAGCATGGTCAAAAAAGAAAAAAAGAAAAAGAAAATGAAATAAAATTTAAAATTCAGTTGCTTAGTCACACTAGCCACATTTCAAGTAGCCATGTGTGGCTAATGGCTACCATGTTGGACATTGCATCATTTCCATCATGGCAGAAAGTTTCATTAGATAACAAGGCTACTCAAAGTGTGGTTCATGTACCAGCAGCATTGTCATTTCTGGGAAACATGTTAGAAATGCAGAATGTGGGCCCCTACTAAATCAGAACCTACAGTTTTACAAGATGCCCAAGTGATCCTTATGCACATTAATAATTGATAAGCAGGGTCTGGGTGGGGGGATGAAGAAGAGGTTCAATAGATGGGCAACAGATGATTCAGTAATGAGAGGAAAGTGCCATCACTAGGGCAAATAAAATACAAAGAAGCTCCCCATAATGGAGACTCTGATAACTATAAGACCACTCTGCCCTCAGCACCTCCTGTGTGCAGGCTCCAGAAACTCGTACTGTATTGAAGGGTGGCATCCAGGCCAATGATATCCAGAAAGGCAAAGTCCTTTCAATGTTGTATTGTTGTTGTTGTTTTTATCATTGCCATTAATAAAAGGTTCCTGGTGACGTTATGATTTGAGGACAGCTACACAAAATAGTAGCCTGGGAAGCGTTGAGCCTCTAGAAGAGAAGCCACCTGAGACATCTGTGTGCTGAGAACTGTACACATGCGAGCTGAAGGCAGACCAGGGAGCTCTTTCTTGGTGTTGGAATGACTTCAACCTAGGTCTCAAATTCCCTTTTCTTCCTCCAAACCCATGGAGAGCAACTGGTCCATAGACTAAACTCATGGAAGTATCTCCCTATTTTAGTTTTGTTTTGTTGATTTTGGGTTCAAAACATGAGAAGACTAAGGAGGCAATGAGAAAAATCATAAAATAATTCTATTCGAAAAAGACTTCCTCATTCCAGAGGCTAAGACTGATGCATAGAAGTTATTGCTATTGAACCCAAGTTTGTGTGCCTGATGTACAGTGAGGCCAAACAAACCAAACATTAGTATTTGGAGCAGAGAGAGGTTTACTGCAGGACCAAGAAAGGGGTATGAGTAGCTTGTGCTCAAAAGACCTGAACTCCCTAATGGTTTTTAGTGAAGGATTTTTAAAGGCAAAATTTGGAGTGAGGGCTGCAGGGTGTATGACTTTCTTCTGATTGGTTGGTGGTGAGGTAATAGGGTGGTGTTCCAGAAATCTCAACCTTCTGGTTCCAACTAGTCTGGGGTCTACTTACTCGTGGTCAACAAATAGTTAACATCCTCCATCTGCTTGGGGGTCTTAGTTTCTGTACAACTCAAAGACATGCCTCAAATTATTACCTATAATCCTTTGGAAGGAACTAGGAATCCGGGAACTCTATCCTACTAACTGCTTGAGTCTGCCCTTTGGAACTCAGAGAAAGCCTAGAAGCCTTTTTTCCCCCTGCAAATAAGAAACAGGGGACACAGAGGGGCTTTTGTATCTGGGAGGACCCTGCAGAGTCCTGTCTGGTTTCAATCGCCTCTTTTCTTTGCTACTCCTACAATCTTAAAGGGGACTGGGACTGGACAAGAAGAGAACACAGTTTTGGATAGAGAGGTTAATTGTAAACTTGGTGGGGAAACTCAGTTTTAGGGGAACTTTGTTTCATTATGAGGAAGCAGATGTTGGTCCCTGTAGAGAGGGCCTACCTGTTATAGTGGAAGACCAGAGGGACTGTCAACTCTACAAGAGTTCTAGTGAAGGGCTCCTTTAGGGCAAAGCTTTTCAACAAAGTAGAAAAACCAGAATCATTACAGGTGGGAGTGAGGATGGATGAGGGGGCAATTTGTATAGTCTGGGAAAATAAATTATAATTCGATCTTCACTTTAGGTATTTAGAAACTTTAAATCATAATCAAGAAAGTTGTGATATTTTTCTGTTTATTACAACATGGTATGGATAATAAAATGTTAAAACTCTCTTTAGTTCAGAGGTGGAAATAGCTTCAGAAGATTGGCCTCATGACCTTGTGAATTTGGTCTGATCTGAGGTCTAATACTTGGTATTGAAGACTCAGAAAGCTGAATGAATCACATATAGAGATGAGAGGTGAATCCACTCGCTGACTGCTCCAGAGTGCACTGGTGGGAATCAAGCTCAGAGCAACAATATATTAATATAAAACCCAAATGCTAACTTTTTAATGTAAAATGAAAAGTATGTCACAAGAATTAGATAGTTGGCACAAATTCATCATCGTCTTTTTTTTCTCCCTATCTTTATCTATAATTCAGAGGTATAATATGTATAATTCAGGGTATACTCTGAGTGTCAATTTGTTGATATGCAGAGAGACTCATTAGTGTTATAGGATCTAGATCATTTTAAGGATAGCATATTCTTTCTCTCCTTTGCAAACATATATTTGAGTTCAAACCTTAAATCCTTAAATGATTACTTTGTGATATTTCATGGACTCAACTAAGAAAACTTTTTTTTTCTTTTGGTCACACATCATAGGTTCTCAATCAGGGGATCAAGGATCAAACCTTCGCCCCTTGAAGTAGAAGGGCAGAGTCTTAGTCATTGTTCTGCCAGGGACATCCTTGTATTGTATTTATGATAGAATTAT
Organism: Muntiacus reevesi; assembly: GCF_963930625.1. NCBI lineage: Eukaryota > Metazoa > Chordata > Mammalia > Artiodactyla > Cervidae > Muntiacus > Muntiacus reevesi. The sequence goes on from NC_089271.1 coordinate 107,302,615, forward strand.
TTACCAAAGGAAGAGGAAAACTTGCTTCTGTCATTCCTTTCATTTATTTATTCACTTCCCCAGTCATCCATTTACTCATTCATTCATTGGACATATGTAAGCATCTACCACATGCTGCTGTTTTTTAGTCATTTAAGTGGTGTCCAACTCTTTGCAACCCCGTGGACTGTAGCCCTCTAGTCTCCTCTGTCCATGGGATTTTCCAGGCAAGAATACTGGAGTGGGTTGCCATTTCCTCCTCCAGGGCACATTCCCAACCCAGGGATCAAACTCATGTCTGTTGCCTCTCCTGCATTGGCAGGTGAATTCTTTACCACTGAACCACCAGGGAAGCCTTCCTACCATGTGCTAGGCTCTCCCTAATAGGCATTAGAGATACAGGCATGGAAAAAACAGGCAAAAACAAAGTATATATTCACATGCAGTTAATATATAGGTGGACAATAACAGAAAAGGAGACAATTAAGGCAAGGAAGAGAGATAGAGATTGAGGTTCAGTTCACTTCAGTCCTCAGTCGTGTCTGACTCTTTGCAACCCCATAGACTGCAGCATACCAGGCTTCCTTGTCCATCACCAACTCTTGGAGCTTGCTCAAACTCATGTCCACTGAATCGGTGATGGCATACAATCATCTCATCTTCGGTCATCCACTTCTCCTCCTCCTTTCAATCTTTCCCAGCATCAGGGTCTTTTCCAATGAGTCAGTTCTTCAAATCAGGTGGTCAAAATATTGGAGCTTCAGCTTCAGCATCAGCCCTTCCAAAGAATATTCAGGGCTGATTTCCTTTAGGATGGACTGGTTGGATCTCCTTGCAGTCCAAGGGACTCTCAAGAGTCTTCTCCAACACCACAGTTCAGAAGCGTCAATTCTCCAGCTCTCAGCCTTCTTTACAGTCCAACTCCCACATCCCTACATGACTACTGGAAAAACCATAGCTTTGTTTTGATGGACCTTTGTTGGCAAAGTAATGTCTCTGTTTTTTTAATATGCTGTCTATGTTGGTCATAGCTTTTTTTCCAAGGAGCAAGTGTCTTTCAATTTCATGGCTGCAGTCACCACCTGCAATGATTTTGGAGCCCAAGAAAATAAATTCTGTCACTGTTTCCATTGTTTCCCCATCTATTTCCCATGAAGTGATGGGACCAGATGCCATGATCTTAGTTTTCTGAATGTTGAGTTTTAAGTCAACTTTTTCACTCTCCTTTCACTCTCATCAATAGGTTCTGTAGTTCTTCTTCACTTTCTACCATAAGGGTAGTGTCATCTGCATTTCTGATATTATTGATATTTCTCCCAACAATCTTGATTCCAGAGATAGACATAGGGGAGTGAAATTTTAAACTGGTGATCACATAGGGCTCAAAGATAAGCTTTCCCCTAGTTTCCTTAGATAACCAGACCGTCTCCTCTTATGAATGACTCATTATTTTTTAGCAACATTCAGTGATGTGAGTGAAATGCTAAAGCCTTAAAAGCTATGCTGTTTCTTTAAGGCAATGATTTGAAATCAGGACAGCAGATTAGAATCACTTGGGAGAGCTTTAAATAAACCATCTGGGCTCCACCCTCTTCGGATTAAATAAGAATCTCTTGTGATGTCAATAGTTTGTAAAAACTCCCCAGGTGACTGTCAATTGCAGCCAAAGCTGCAGATCACTGTTTCAAGGTGACTTTGCTTTAATTTAATATACATTGAGCTGAAAGTTTAATTCTTCAAAGACCACCTTATTTCCTATTTTGGGGGGCAACATACCTTGTTCCTCCAAATTACTCTGTAGGAAACAAAAGTGTATTGTCTATAAACTGTTACATTCAGAGCAACATATCCTTATTGATGGATATGATTCAATATCCTTTAATAATTTCTAAAATAGGATCAGGAAAGAAGTACCAAACAATCTTTTTAAAAATAAATTTGAAAGGTGCAAAAATAAAAACCCTCTCTAAGATTAGGATCTCCCCCTTTCTGACAGATTTCTTCTTACCAATAATAAAGCTCCCACTCCTGTTTGGCAGACTCCTCAGTATTAAAAGTTCCACCTCTTTCCTCCTTGGAGAATAGAAAATTGAGTTAGTAATCTAGCTGCAGTCACATTTAGCTATTGATTTGTTTCAGTTCTAAGACAGGTGCTGCACTGAGAATTACAGCACTGGGTTGCTGGGTACTGAGGAGATTTCCACAGATCTCCTCTCAGGGAGACTGTTTATAGGAAATTCAGAAACTTGAAATGCACACCACTGGTGGCTAATGAGGTAATTAATATGAAACAGACCAGATCTGTATGATACAAGTGCAATACAGGAGGACAGTGATTCAGAACTTCAGAAAGGAGACATTGCTGATTATACACACAAAAGCACTGGGAAATGAGGCTGTGAATTTACCTGAAAAACTTGTCACATGCAATTTGGTTGGTCTGAAAATTGCAAACAAAGACATCGACTAGGAGACCCCAAATTTGATTCACCCCAAAGCTAACACCTGTCACGATTTGCTCATGAGCAAGTTGAAATTTGATACCCATCTTGATTTCCCTTGAGATATACATGGGTTTCATAGTAAAGACGGGAAAATACTCTCCTTCAGGGGTACAACAGAAAGCCATGGCCCACAGGAATATCACAGAGAATATTAATCCATTCCCAAGGTAGGCCCAATAGAAGCAGAGAGGAGAGAATAAGAACTTTGAGTACAACCTCTGCACTGTGAGGCTCTCCTTGGCCTATGGCTTATTTCTTTTCATTCATCTGTTCCTTCACTTGAAAGGAACTTTTGCTCCAAAATGTACAGAGGATAAAAGGACTGGTTTAGTTTCAGGACACACGTCATGAAAGCATTTTCTTCTGTTTGTCCTAGCCTAGGAGATGCCCCTCTTTTGAAATGGGAATGAACCATTCTGTTCTGAGCCTGGGGTCATTTGAGTAAAAGAGGGAAATGGGGTGAAAGAAATATGTTAGGTACTCACAATGCATCAGGCATTTGACCTAGATTGGTGTTATCTGTAGTGGTTTGAATGGTGTCCACCCTCCCCATTCAGGTACACTCAGAACCTCAGAACATGACCTGAGTTGGAAATAGGTCTTTGCAGATGTCATCAGTTAAGGATCCTGAGCTGATATGATTCTGGAATTAGGGTGATCCTTTGATTCAATAATTGTTGTTCTTATAAGAAGAGAGGAAGTCCATGTCAAGATGGAGGCAGAGGTTGGGTGATGTGACCATAGCTGAGGAACACCCAGGACAACCAGGAGCTGAAAGAGGTGAGGATGTCTTCTCCTCTTGAGCTCTCAGATGGAGAACAGCCCTGCTGACATGTTAATTTTGGACTTCTGGCTTCCAGACCTGTGAGAGCATGTATTTCTGGTTTTTGAAGTCATCAAAATAGCGGTAATTTGTTCAGGCAGCCCTAGGAACCTACTACGCTATCCAATTCGAAGCAAATGTATGAGGAACACAGACTTATCCTCACTTTCTAGGTGAGGAAGCTGAAGCCACTCAGCAGTGGACAGAGAATTTCAAACTCATATCTATTTGACTTTAAGGCTGCTCCCTTAACCCACACTGCTTGTCTAATAAGAAAACGCCCTCATCAACTGCCTTCTGAGCCTGAGCCTCCCTATCTGTAATGGGCATATGAATCAGGGGCTCTTATTAAAATGCAACTTCTGAGTTCTTTGGTTTGGAAGGTTCCTGAGATTCTGCATTTCTGAAATGATCCAGTGATCAGCACTTAGGTAGCCCTTTAGGTAGCAAGGACCCGAATCAGTGATCAGAATAGTGTTTTGGCACAAACAGTCAGATAGTACATATTCTCAGCTTTGCAGTCATACAGTCTTTGTTGTAGCTGCCCAACCCTGTTGTCACATGAAAGCAGCCATAGACAATAGACATGAAAATTTGAATTTCATATAATTTTCGTGTGCCATGAAATATTATTCTTTTGATATTTTTTTAGCCATTACAAAATGTTTTAAAAATTCTTAGCTTCCTGTTGATTAAGAAAGAGGTGGCAGACTGACTTTGACCCACAGGCTATGGTTTGCAGAACCCTGGTCTAAATTACTAACACCTGGTGTGTGTGTAATACAGAAGCAATGATCTTATTTTTTTTTAAAGGCAGCATATTTGAAAAACATCCTGGTATGGAAAGAGAATTGGAGAGGGGATGAGAAAATCTAGGTTTCAAATGCGACCTGTGCTCTTTATTCACAAATGACTTCTCTGAGCTCCGTCATTTTTTTCATTTCTTTACTGGAGTTGATGATAAAAATTGCCCTCCTTATCTTCCTGGGTTGTTTGGGGGTTAAATGGTAAAAGATATTCCCTAGCTCCACTTTCAGAGAAGGCAATGGCACCCCACTCCAGTACTCTTGCCTAGAAAACCCCATGGATGGGGGAGCCTGGTAGGCTGCGGTCCATGGGGTTGCTAAGAGTCAGACAGGACTGAGCAACTTCACTTTCACTTTTCACTTTCACACATTGGAGAAAGAAATGGCAACCCACTCCAGTGTTCTTGCCTGGAGAATCCCAGGGACGGGGGAGCCTGGTGTACTGCCGTCTATGGGGTTGCACAGAGTCGCACAAGACTGAAGCGACTTGGCATCAGCAGCTCCACTTTCTTCCTGTTCCTTCTACCCTCTTTGTTCACTTTTGCATACAAATTTAATCTCAGCAGGTAAATTAGCTGAGATGAGAATATTAATTTAAGTGGACTTGTGTCAACATCAGTCTTAGAAATAAAGGTGCCAGTGTGCCTTGAAAACTGGTACATCATCAAACTAAAAACACTGGAAATAGACACTTGTAGGCCTGAAACAAACTCCAAAGCCTGACAGACATCTGAGAGGATACCAGAATGGTGGCTAGATGGCAGGGAAAGAAGGGATGATGAAGGCTGAGAAGCAACAGCATGCAAAAGGAATAGGGGGTGTAAGGAAAAGAAGCCAGAGATAAGGACTGAGCTTGAGAATGTCATCCCTTTATTAATCAGCATTGCAACTCACACCATTGTGGAGATGGTTATACACCACTATGTATAAAACATGCATATTTGATCCAAACATTCTCACTTCAAAGACATCTTTAGGAATAAGGATAGGATTAATTCACATTGACGCTGGCTTCCTATGAAGTTCATCTTGATTAAAATCTTCCTCAACTGTTGAGCCACAAAAATGAACCAGGAAACACTGGACCCTCATTAATTGCTCAAAGGTAACATTTAATTTGCAAATCTATGTTTTCATTTGCCAGTTGAAAGTAAACAAGGAAGGGCAGGGGGGTCACAGAAAAGGAGCTAATATTCAAGTTTTTACAAGTAAGATGAATTTGACCCTAAAGATAATGTTGAATTGCCATTCCCATAACATACCTTCCATTCACCAGTCACATCCACAACTGGGTGTTGTTTTTGCTTTGACTCCTTCTATTTATTCTTTCTGGAGTTATTTCTCCACTGATCTCCAGTAGCATACTGGGCACCTACCAACCTGGGGAGTTCATCTTTCAGTATCCTATCTTTTTGCCGTTTCATGCTGTTCATGGGGTTCTCAAGGCAAGAATTATGAAGTGGTTTGCATTCCCTTCCCCAGTGGACCACATTTTTTCAGAACTCTCCTCCATAACCCGTCTCTTGTGGGTGGTCCTACACAGCATGGCTCATAGTTTCATGGAGTTAGATAAGGCTGTGGTCCATGTGATTAGATTGGTTAGTTTTCTGTGATTGTGGTTTACAGTCTGTCTGCCCTCTGACGGAGAATAACAAGAGGCTTATGGAAACTTCCTGGTAGGAGAGACTGACTGAGGGGGAAACTGGGTCTTATTCTGATTGGCGGGACCATGCCCTGTAAATTGTTAATCCACGATGGTGTGATCACTCACCTAGAGCCAGACATCCTGGAATGTGAAGTCAAGTGGGCCTTAGGAAGCATCATTATGAACAAAGCTAGTGGAGGTGATGGAATTCCAGTTGAGCTATTTCAAATCCTGAAAGATTCTGCTGTGAAAGTGCTGCACTCAATGTGTCAGCAAATTTGGAAAACTCAGCAGTGGTCACAGGACTGGAAAAGGTCAGTTTTCATTCCAATCCCCAAAAAAGGCAATTCCAAAGAATGCTCAAACTACCACACAATTGCACTCATCTCACACGCTAGTAAATTAATGCTCAAAATTCTCAAAGCCAGGCTTAAGTAATACATGAACCGTGAACTTCAAGATGCTCAATCTGGATTTAGAAAAGGCAGAGGAACCAGAGACCAAATTGCCAACATCCGCTGGATCATTGAAAAAGCAAGGGAGTTCCCGAAAAACATCTATTTCTGCTTTATTGACTATTCCAAAGCCTTTGGCAGTGTGGATCACAATAAACTGTGGAAAATTCTGAAAGAGATGGAAATACCAGACCACCTGACCTGCCTCTTGAGAAACCTGTATGCAGGTCAGGAAAGAACAGTTAGTACTGGACATGGAACAATAGACTGGTTCCAAATAGGAAAAGGAGTACATCAAGACTGTATATTATCACCCTGCTTATTTAACTTATATGCATAGTACATCATGAGAAACGCTGGGCTGTATGAAGCACAAGCTGGAATCAAGATTGCCAGGAGAAATATCAGTAACCTCAGATATTCAAATGACACCACTCTTATGGGAGAAAGTGAAGAGGAACTAAAGAGCCTCTTGATGAAAGTGAAAGAGGAGAGTGAAAAAGTTGGCTTAAAGCTCAACATTCAGAAAACTAAGATCATGGCATCTGCTCCCATCACTTAATGGCAAATAGATGGGGAAACAGTGGAAACAGTGGCAGAGTTTATTTTTTGGGGCTCCAAAATCATGGCAGATGGTGACTGCAGCCTTGATAGTCATGTATGGATGTGAGATTTGGACTATAAAGCAAGTTGAGTGCCAAAGAATTGATGGTTTTGAACTATGATGGTGTTGGAAAAGACTGTTGACAGTCCCTCGTCCTGCAAGGAGATCCAACCAGTCCATCCTAAAAGAAATCAGTCCTGAATATTCATTAGAAGGACTGCTGTTGAAGCTGAAACTCCAACACATTGGTGCCCTGATGCAAAGAGCTGACTCATTTGAAAAGAGCCTGGTGCTGGGAAAGATTGAAGGTGGGATAAGGGGATGACAGAGGACGAGATGGTTGGATGGCATCACTGACTCAATGGACATGAGTTTGAACAAACTCCAGGAGTTGGTGATGGACAGGGAGGCCTGGCGTGCTGCAGTTCATGGGGTCTCAAAAACTTGGACACGACTGAGCAGTTGAACTGAACTGAACCGAACTTTCCATTCAGTTCAGCCAACATTTCCAAAGCACTCACTAGGTTTTAGGCACTGGACAACACCCCAGCTCCACCAGTGGGTTCAAACAGAGAAGGACCTTGTTCATGCCCACAAGGAATTTGAAGTCTAGAATGAGAGACAGTCCTGCCCAGTCAATAGCCACAATAGACCACAGAATGCATGCAATTAAGACAGTGTATACAAGATTCAGTGGAATGGATGGTGAAGGAGAACAAGGGAGCAAGGGTAATGGCATAAAGATTGTGCAAAGAACACCCAAGTAAGTTTTTTAAGAAGACTATTTCATATATATAGAATGCTTATTACATGCCAGACATTAAACTACATAAACCCATTTGATCTTCACAGTAATATATTCTTTCTCTTTTCCTAAAAGTTGGGATTGGGATTGAGAGACACCAGTCATTCTTTACCAAACTGAAAACACATAAGTGCAAGAGGCATGCATCAGCCATGTCAGCCTATGTGCACACTCAGGCACTCCAAACTGCCCTTTACAAAATGGCAGAGGCAAATGGCAAATGAGAATGAATGAACCCATGAGCAAATAGAAACAAAGACAAGAAATGGGGTGTTCAAGCAATAGAAAAGGAGGACTACCTGTTTAAGTGGGCATTAACAAGTTTTCACTTGTTTACACGTCTTAGGTCAAGCAGCCATAATGTAAACATTCTATTTCCAGCCACAGTCCTCCCATCCTAGCTAATTGCACCATGATCAGTCACGTGACCCACCTTTTGACCTGTGGATACCAATGCAGTGAGTCAAAAATACCTAAGGGGAAGTAAACCTAAAAGGACAGTAGCTAGTTGAAGCCTGAGTCTCCTGAGAGCTTTCTAGCACCTGCTTTGTGATACCTAGCTGTTCTCTGCCCTTGGACTCCATGGGCTGCCTCTGTATCTAACCAATAAAATTCCTGATTTTTGGCTTGTGGTATTTTAAGGTGGAAGTTTCAGTTAGCTTCAACCAAAAGAATCTTACTTAAAACATAAAAGAAGAACCTGGGCAATTATTTCTCAAGAGGGTAACTTTTCAGTGTACTCACAGGTTCCTGAGTAGAGCTTTTGTTTCATTCACAGCAAATCATTTCACAGAATATTATAATACTAAAGAATAAGAATTTCAGTGCTTTGGATGATAGGATTTAACACTTCCCTATCTGCACTATATTCCCTATTTTTAGATCCTCTATTATAGGACTGCTGATTATAAGAGAGATTGAGGCATGTAAAAGGCAGCCATATATTAATGACTCCTCTGGTATAAAACTCAATGAACATGACAGATTGAACCAGTTAAACAATCCCTTTTCCCATACTGTTTACCCATAAAAAAATAAGACCTGGTTGCCACTTGATGAAAGCTGCCCCAAACACAACACTGGAAGAATATTCATGTGTGTCCAGTTTTTCCAAATGGCTCTTATTATGTCCTAATCATATTATGGATGGTGGAGAGAGAAGAGTCTTTGAGGTTGAATCTGAACCCCATATTCAGAAATGTGAAAGTATATACAGGCCCACTGGAACCTGGAGCCTTTATCCATCCTCATTCTGCTTACCTTGTAGGGCATTTTTGAGGATCAGATGACACTTTGGAAATGCAAGTGCTTTGTCATCCTACCACCATGTCAGTGTGAGGAATTAGGGGGCAAAAAAGGAAGGATTGAAGAGGAAACTGACATTTGTTGACTTGTATGACTTCTCAATTAGTCTGTAGAACATCCTGCTGCTAGGTATTGGATGGGCCTATAAAGTTCATTTGGGTTTCTCTGTAACAGCTTATGGAAAAACTGGAATGAACTTTTTGGCCAATCCAATATTATTTTTCTTTTCCTATTTTATACATGAGGAAATGGAGGGTCATTGAAGCTCTTAAGTTATATCAACAGTCATAACAGAAAAACAGCTTTCCATACTAAAATGTTCTTTTCCATGTCTCAACACTCATACTCATTTACCATCTTCTTTCAAAGGTAGTTATAAGAACTCTTTAGCACAATGATTCAATAACAAGTTATGTATATTCCATGATGAGATCAACCAGTGAGGAACCATGCTACTCCCCTGCATCAAATAACCATTTCTGTGTTAGTCTAGTTGTGGGGGCTGACTTCAAAATATTTCATTTGGATGCAACAAGCCATTCAGCTGAATTGGAGGGCAAGTTATAGCACAGGATTTTTTTTATTCCTTTTGATAAAGGAAGAAAAGGTCACATATTTGCCAACCTTCCCATCAAACCTGTTTGTCTTCAATGTGTTAGCACAAAAGGTGCCCCAGCAGAAGGGTTGAGTGGGAACTGAAATCCAGCCATAGCTCTGTTCATCAAGCCTGGCACAATGGCAAGGACCTACTTCATTCCAGAGAAAGCATTTTTCTGCCAGTGTGCCCAAGCCCAGCTGTATAAGTCTGGGAGGGATATCATTTATTGATTCAAGGTATCCTTAAAAAGGCAACCTGTTGACTAATGTCTCCCCTTTTCTTTCAAAGGCATGTTTTTTTCCTCCTAAAGGCAGATTTTAATCCAAGAGTGAAGGCAACTTCTACTGAAGGAGAAAATACAAACAAACACCTGTCTGTATAGTTCATGACTATCAGGTGCTCCCCAAATAAAATTTAAAATACAAGTGGCTGATTTTTTGAGGCAACAAAATCACAGAAACCTAATTGCAGAGACACAGTTAGTCCTTTGCTTCTGATCGCCTTGTAAGGAGATATTCAACATGGGCCTGAATCAGAGGGAACAGATTCTCTGAAATTATGTCTTTGAACAAGGCTCAGTGAGACAGCTCTTGATCCTACCCGTGTAGCACAACATGAGACTTCTTTGCTTAAGAATCTTGGTTCTGGTGGGGCAGGGAAAGGCAGAAAGAAAGGCAGAAAGAAACCTTGGGGAAACAAAAGCAGCACTCCAGATTCAGATTCTCTAGGAGGGACACCAAAGTATCAGTTTTCAGCATGGCTTTGGTCTTTTCATAATCAGCTCTTATCTTTCCCAAGGTTTCCCTGTTGGATCAGATGGTAAAACATCTGCCTGCAATGCGGGAGACCCAGGTTCAATCACTGGGTTGGGAAGATCCCCTGGAGAAGAAAATGGCAACCCACTTCAGTACTCTTGTCTGTAAAATTCCGTGGATGGAGGAGCCTGGTAGGCTACACTCCATGGGGTTGCAAAGAGTTGGACACGACTGAGTGATTTCATTTTCACTATCTTTCCTAATAATGGCTTTAATAGACATTATCTTGTGATTGATTGTAAAATATATAGAGGTGATTCTCATCCGTTGTTATATATTGCATATTCATGTCCACCCCCCAATTTTATATGCTTAAAATCTAATGTCTGATGTGATGGTATTAGGAGGTGAGGCCTTTGGGAGATAATTAAGTCATGAGGGTGGAGCCCTCATGATAGGATGAGTGCCCTTGTAATTAGTGCCTGTGTAAGAAGAGAGCTTGCTTCCTTTCTCTCTTCTCCACCATGTGAAGATATAATAAGAAAATGGCCATCTGCAAATGAGGATGCTGGCCTTTGCTAGACACTGGATCCATCAGCACCTTGTTCTTGACTTCCCAGCCTCCAGAAATGTGAAAAGTAAAAGTTGGTTGTTTAAGACACCCACTCTACTTTAATTTATATATGGGCTTCCCAGGTGGTGCTAGTGGTAAAGAACCCACCTGCCAATGCAGGTTAAACATAAGAGACACGGGTTCAATTCCTGGGTTGGGAAGAACCCCTGGAGGAGGGCACAGTAACCTACTCCAGTATTCTTGCCTGGCAAATCTGATGGACAGAGGAGGCTGGCGGGCTGCAGTCCTTAGGGTTGCAGAGTCAGACACGACTGAAGAGACTTAGCACTCAGCACTCACATGCTAATATACTGTATGTCAGAGAGAATGTATAACTCAGGTGTTGAGTATTACACATAACTGCAGTAGCACCATGGGAATGTGGCATTTAGGTGGTGGTAGGAAAGATTTAACATAGCAGGCTTGAGATCGCTATCCTTGGAATGACTTGCTTGCAGAGTTGGCCATTGGCTGGAGTCTGGGAACTTGGTTTTTGGGAGACTCCCCACCATTCCCTAACTGAAAACAGTGGCTTGCTGTGCCTAAACTGTTTGTACAAACAATATAATTTATGCTGAATGTCTGCTTTCCTTTAGGGAGTCTGAAATTCTGAAACACGCTAGGCAAAGAGCACCTATTGAAACTCTTGAATACTGAGTCTCTACTGAACTTTCCCAGAAGACAACACTTTGCATGTGTTGTCACAGTTTGATGCTGGAGAAATTGAATTAAGTTCATTCTTTGTGACTCCACTGGGAGAGATCTCTTGAAAAATTTGTCAGATTTCCTCCAGATTTGGTCCCCATGCTACTTTTCCCTTTGCTAATTTTCCCTTGTATCTTTTGCTGTAACAAGTCATAGCTGTGAGTGAGACCATATGCTGAGGTCCGTGAGTAATCCTACCAAATCATTGAACCTGGGGTTGTCTTGGGAACCCTCAACATAGTTGAACACCAGGAATCATGGGAGTAAAAGAAGGAAAGAGGCAAAGAAAAAGGTGAGATCTGCTGACAAACAACCAACTTATAAGAAAAAATACCTTCAAACCATTGAATACATGTTAATTTATATCTCCTTTTTTCCTCAAATGTTTAGCAGTAGCTTATGACAAGAATATGCATAATAATACAGCATGATCTCATTATATAAAAATATACATATGGGCATGGAGAAAAAGACTGGAAAGAATACACCAAAACATTAGCAGTTGTTTTCTCCAGATGAAGTGATAGAATTCTATTGCTTAATTTTTTCCCTCTTCTTCTGCATAACTTTATTTTCCATATTTTCTATAATGAACACATATTGCTTTTATAATGAGACTAGAAAAAGATTACATAAAATTGAATGTTAAAACATAATTAAGATCTGAAAAAATCAAGAAAAATACACAAAAATACAGGAAGCCATGACTAAGAGAAAAACATTTAAAATAGATGTACAGACTGTAAAGACCTAAAACTTTTAACATTTCTGCCTCAATTTTGACTCTAGGTTCCCTGACAGAGAAGGAAAAATAGAGACACAGTTCAGTCTGTTGTCAAGAAGGCAAGGTATTTGTATTACTAAATATTTGCTTACCACAAACTCAATGGCTTAAAACAACACAGTTCTATAGGTCATAAGTCCAGCTAGGTTATTTTCTAAGGGTATCACAGCCTGAAATCACAGATTTGGCCAGGACTGAGCTTTCATCTGGAGTCTCTGGAAAGGTCTGCTCCCAGTATCATTCTCTCTGTTGGCAGAATTTACTTTCTTGTGGTTGTTGGACTGAGGTCTCAATTTCCCTGCTACATATCCTCCTCCATCTTTAAGTAAGCAGTAATATATTGAATTTGTCTTGTGCTTTGAATCTCTGACTTCTTTGTCTGTAACCTTACTTTAAGGGGCTCATGTGACTAGATCAGGATTCCCCAAAGAATCAGCCATCCCATATATTATAATGGAATCACAGGAATGAAATCTATCATATTCACAGTCTCTGGGTTATATAGGAAGTGTACACCATCAGGGTGAGGGGAATCTTGGGTATCATCTTAGAGTTCTATCATATGTAGCACATATAATTTTATGCTGGAATTTAACCACTTCGCCTATAGAGATATAGTCTAGCCCCTCATTCTGTACCCAGAGATAGTCCTAAGGAAATACAGATAGCAACTTGTGTGAACACTTATCACACTCTAATTCTCCTTTTAATTTTAATGTTTATCTTTTTCCAGCTGGAAACAAGCTGCAAAGGAGGGAGAAATTGGCTGGAGATGGTGGGCAGGACAGATGCTTTTAAGTAGAATGGAAGGTGATTGACAGAAAGCAGTCACAGTTTGGGGGAATGAGAACGTAACTGAGAGTTTGGAATCAGAATTCCTAGTCTCTGCCTGTACCTAGTCTTGTGGGCTTTGTCAAGTCCTTTTCTTTCCCCCTATAGGCCTAGCTTTCCTTTCCTTTCCTTTTTTAAATTTTATTTATTTATTTGGCATGAAGAGCAGTCTGAATAAACCTAAGTGATGTCTCAGCTTCATACTTTGAACTACTAGATAGATGCTAATGGCACATGTACCTTGTTTCCCAAAGTGTAATTCAGGGACCAGCAGCATTGTCATCACTTGGGAGCGTGTTAGAAATAAAGTTTCAGGCTTCACCCCAGACCAACTAAATCAGAACCTGGTTTACAACGTGATGGCTGCATGAGTCGTTACAGCTTGAGAAGTGATGCTACAGAGCATTACTGCTCCCTTTGTGAATCCTGCTGCCCAGACCCACTACGGTCCTAAGGACCTGGGACTTGTGTCCTATGGTCTGCCCCATCTCTCATTTCCACCTCCTTAGAAATGAAAAGAACTGCTGCTGATGGACTGGGGTTGTGGCTGGATGCTCACCTCACTGTAAGAAGCTACAGTTAAGCTAATCCTAAAATTCATATGGAAATACAAGGGATCCAGAATAGCCACACACACACACACACAAAAATAAGGCTGAAGGACTCAAACTTCTCAATTTCAAAACTTTCTATTAAACTATTGTAATTAAGAAAGTTTAGTACTGGCATCAGGATAGACACACAAACTAATGGAACAGAATTGAGAGTACAGAAATAAATCCATATATCTATTTGTGATTAATTTTTGGCATAAGTGCTAAGGTCATTCAGTGGGGAAGGAATAGTCTTTTCAAGAAGTGGTCCTGGATATCTGTGTGCAAGAGAATGAGTTTGGACTGCAACCTCACATCATAATCAAAAATTAATTCAAAAGGGACCAAAACCTAAATGTTAGAGCTAAAACTATTAAACTCTTAGAAGAAAACAGGGGTGGACTTGAATGCTTTTGGATTTCTTATATTTAATATCCAAGTCACAAGAAACAAAAGAAAGAATAGATACATTCAAATTTAAATAGTTAAAAATTTTGTGCATTAAAGGACACTATCAAGAGAGTGAAAAGACAACCCACAAAAGAGAGGAATATTTAAAAATTGTCTGTCTGATAAGGGTTTAATACCCCGAATATGTAACTCAAAAACAAAAACACAATCAACCTAATTAGAACTTGGGCAAAGGACTTGAATAGACGTTGCTCCAAAAAAGATATGGAAATGGCCAACAAGCCAATGATAAGAGGCTTCACATCATTAATTATTAGGGAGTTGCAAATCAAAGCAACCATTGAAGAACACTTCACACCCACTAGGACTGTGGCACCCCACTCCAGTACTCTTGCCTGGAAAATCCTATGGACGGAGGAGCCTGGTGGGCTGCAGTCCATGGGGTTGCAAAGTGTTGGATGCGACTGAGCGACTTCAGTTCACTTTTCACTTTCATGCATTGGAGAAGGAAATGGCAACCCACTCCAGTGTTCTTGCCTGGAGAATCCCAGGGGTGGCGGAGCTTGGTGGGTTGCCGTCTATGGGGTCGCACAGAGTCAGACATGACTGAAGCGACTTAGCAGCAGTGGCAGCAGCAGGACTGTTATAATTTTTAAAAAAAGAAACTGGAAAATAACAAGTGTTGACAAAGATGAGGAGAAATTAAAAGCTTCATATATTGCTGCTGATAAAGTAAAATGGCTTAGTTCCTGTGGAAAATAATTTGGCAGTTCCTTAAAATGTTAAACATAGAATTACCATGTGAACCCAGCAAAGGAGCTCTTAGATATATACCTAAAATAATTGAAAACATATTTTCATGCAAAAATATGCTCACAAATGTTCACAACAACATTATTCATGATAAGCAACAAAAATGGGAGCACCACAAATGCCCATCAATTGATGAATGGATAAACAAAAAGAGGTATAGCTACAAAAGGGAATATTATTCAGTCATTAAAAGGAGTAAGCTACTGGTATGTGATGCAACATGGGTGAACCTTGAAAACATTATGCTAAGTAAAAGAAGGTAGACGCAAAAGACCACATTTTATATAATTTCATTTATAAGAAATATCTGTAATAGGGACATCGATACAGACAGAAATCCTATTAGTCATTGTTATGTGACAGAGAAAGAGGGCAATTAGGATTGACTGCTAATAGATACAAGGTTTCTGGGGAGAGGTGGTGGAAAGTTCTAGAATTAGGTAATGGTTATGGTTACACAATGTTGTGAATATACTACAAACCACTGAATTGCACATGTTCAAAAGGTAAACTTAATGATACATGAACTCTACCTCCATAATTAAATATATGAATAAAGAAGCAAAAGAGCAACTTTTTGATTCTGGTCCTTTGACCTCAGGCATCAGAGGCCAAGCCAGGATCTCCCCTCAGTACACACTGAGGGAGGAGGCAGAACTGAGGCAGTAGTTAATCAGTTTAAGAGAAATGAAATTAAATCACAACATGAAATGAGGGGATGAAATTCTTCTTCATTCAGAAGGAATATATCAGCTGTAAAAATGAAACTCTTTTCTTCTCTAGGGATAGAAGCAAATGCTGCCTTTCTCAATTAAAGTGTCAGCTGTCCCTTCCTAAGGAAAGGAATTCAATCATCTAGTTGTTTGGTCTCCAAGCCAGTTGACGAATTTTTTTTTTCTCTCCCCGCTGAATGGACTGTTTTCAAACTTCTTTTGGTGATGAATTATTTCACTGCCATCTGCGAAAAGCCTTAAAGCTGGTAGGGTCAATGAAATGTACTCTGGGATACTCTGAATCGGGTGTTCTGCCAAAGAAGCTGTAATGGGAGAAGGAGGGATTTTCTTCCCCTTTTTCACAAATATGGTGAGTCTCAGTGTTTCTGAAAAGCATTCTGTGATGTCTCAAGTGAGGATGAGGCTTCTCACTTCCTAACACATTTATATTCCTCTTTGCCTAGATCACTGCTTCTCATCTTATGTTTCAGTTTAGCCATCACCTCCTTTAGGCAGCGACCCAGAACACCTGCAACCGGCAAGCAGCCCAGAGAGGTTGTTCAATATTTTAGCCTGCCCGAAACAAGAGATGAACCCTGCATTCATTTTCTATTTTTGCTAAACAAATTACTGCACACTTAGCGGCTTAAAACACCATGTCTTTATCACCTCAAAGTTTTAGACAGTCAGCAGTCTGAGGTGGATCTTCTGCTCAGGGTCTTATAAGGCTGCATTCACATGTGTCAGCTAGGTCATGTATTAATCTGGAGATTGGGGTCCTATTCCAAACCCATTTAGATTGCTGGTAAAGTTCAGTTTTTTGCCACAGTGGATCAGAGGACTTTGGCTCCTAGTGGTTTCTCCTTCCTGTAGGCAGTTCACAACCTACTCGTTGGTTTCTTCAAGATCAGCAAAACAGCATCTATGCTGATTTGAGACTCTGACTCTAAGGAAGGCCTAGACCCTGGTTTTAAAAGAACTCACCTGATTAGATCAGACCCACCCACTCTCTCTTCTGACTGTCTCAAAAACCAACAAATAGGGATTCTACTTACATCAGAAAAGGTCTTTCACCTTTGCCATATAATGTAATATAATTACAGGAATGCTATTACATTATATTCACAGGTCCTATCCACACTCAAGGAGAAAGGATTATACAGGGTTTGTATACCAGAAACTTGGGCAGGAACTTGGAGACCATTTTGGAATTCAAAGACCCCTTGATTTTACTTTGCAGACCACATTTACCCCCCACAGCTCATGAGATTTGGCTGCAACTGACCCCAATCTCTATTATTTTCTAACTGATTTTTATAGAAAATCCATTAATGAGCTGTTCTTTGTCAAATAAAAGGCAGATCATGTCTGCCCTATAGGGAACCCAGGATACCAACAGGTACAGGCAAAAGCACACTGATCTTTGTGTCAGACAAACCTGGTTTGGAGTGCCCTGCCTCACCTCTTACTCTCTGTGTGACCTTGGGCTGTGCTTAGTCGCTCAGTCATGTTCAACTCTCTGCGACCCCATGAACTGTAGCTTGCCAAGCTCCTCTGTCCATGGGGATTCTCCAGGCAGGAATACTGGAGTGGGTTGCCATGACCTCCTCCAGGGGATCTTCCCAACCCAGGGATCAAACCCAGGTCTCCTGCATTGCAGGCCGATTCTTTACTGTCTGAGCCACCAGAGAAGCACAGATCTGAGTCACTGTGTGACCTTAGGCAAGTCTTAAAATCTCTCTGAACCCCAGTTCCATAAGTGCAAAAGTGCTGTTGTGAAGAATTAAAATGAGGATTGAGAATAAATATTGAGGCAGAATCCCAGGCCTTCATATGTTTGCAATGAAACTAAAAGGAAAGACTTGTAATAAATGAACACATCTTACTAGAGCTTTCTTTTTATAAATTTTCTGGTCGAAATCTGAAACAGTGCCACAGTGTGCTTTGCTGAGCAACATATTTATCAGTGACTTTCATAGGATAAAATCTCTGAATGCGTAAAACTTTGAAGAGGGGAAGCCCACTTGCTCTGGAATTTCAAAACATCAAGGCCTCCAGACAATACAAGATAGTCACGTTTTCCCCTGAGGGCCTAAGTTAGCTGCTGCCTGGATTCAGCTCCACTGAACTGAAGACTTGGGCGCCCTCCATTGTTTGAGCTATTGCTATTGATGATCAGTGCCCTGGAACAGAGATCTAACTTTCTAGAAGCAGCATTTACTTACTCACCTAGGTCAAAACCACATCTAATGATTGTGTAGTGCATGTGCACACACATACCCACATTCACACAGAACAGCGATACTCTCACCTCGACAAAATGGATGCTACTCTCATTAATTTCATTAATAGTGTAACTGTTATTTACCTGACTTCAGGAGGTTCCTCCTCTCGAAGACAGAGAGAGGGGAAGGGAGAAAGTGACGCAAAATAGCTTTTTCTTCTAGTGTTTCTTAGTCATAATAGTTACCTAATTGCACAAGCTGGTACTTGGGAATGACCATATGCATCTTCACATCTATACGCAGTGCACTACCAAATCTCGTTGGCTCTACCACTAAAATACATATCCCAAATCACTTCTTTCCATCTCCACTGCTACTAGCATAGCTAAAGTCACCATCTCTTGTATAAAGAATTACAATAGTCACCTAATTGGTCCTTTGACTTTCACTCTTGCTTCTTGCCCTATAGTCCGATTTCCATGCAGCAGCCAAAATTTTCCTTCTAAAGTTAAAACATATTCTTCTGCTTAAACATTCTTCTGCTTAAAATCGTAAACTGTCTTACACCTTAGTCCAAAATGCTTGATGTCAACTAGAAAATCTCAACAAAATCTGTCTCCTTCCTTAGTCTGCAACCTCATCTTATCCTACTCTCTCCCACATTTACCAACAACTGTAGCTACATTGCCCTGTTTGTTAACATGCTAAGCTTATTTCCTCCTCAGAGCCTGTGCCCTGGTTGTTCCCTCTACCTGGGACATTTTTCTCCTTGAACTTTGTACCCACAACTAACTCTTTTATGCCATTCAGGTCTTAGCTCAAATGCCACCTTCTCAGAATAACTTTTTAAGTCACTCCCATCTAAGTTAGAATAAATCCCTAGCCTTACAATCAAGTCACCTTGTTTCTGTTCTTCATAATAATTTGTATGCTTTTATTCTCTGTAATATTTGTTTTTATGGGGACCTCAGTCCCTACCAGAATGTAAGCACTATAAAAGCAAAAACCTTATAGATCTTGTTCAATTTTATGTCTTCTGAACTTAGATGACTCTTTGGTATTTATTAGGGGATATCTGTACCCAAATATATATGTAATTATATATATATATAGATAGATAGATATAGATATAGATATAGATGTAGATATAGATATATAGATATAGATATATATATATTAGGGCACAATTGGGTAAAAGGATTTTCTCCATTTTCAGATGAAGAAAGAAGCTTGAAGAACTGTTCTTGGGTTAAAAAGCTAGTAAACATCTTTGAAACCAGGAGTATCTCTGCAAAACAAACAATAATTGTAAGCACTTCTGTAACAATATGTTCCAGATACTAATATGTGCCAGTACAGTCCTCACTTAATCTGCAAATCTTCTCTAAGGTGTATTTCGTGAGGTGTGGGGGGAAGGTTAACAAATAATGATTGATGTATCACACATGTCTTAGTTCAATGCAGTCAGTCAAACATGTTTCTTCCATCACATGGTTCTGCCAGCTCCTTGGGTCTCAGAATCTGGATTCTTTGCTACTGGACTGCAAATGAAGGAAGGAGATCTTCTCCAAGGGATCTTCCCAACCCAGGGATCAAACCCAGGTCTCCCGCATTGCAGGTGGATTCTTTATTAACTGAGCTATCAGGGAAACCCGAAATGAAGGAAGAGAAAATGTCAAATAGGACGACTGATTTTTAGGGACCAGGTTATTCTCTTCCAGCACAGCAACATGAGGGGACAGGTAGAACATATTCTCTAATTTGGGGAAAAAATAGTAAGTGGGCCTAGCTCACAAACGTGTGGGATGGGAAGAGAGGTGCACACAAACTGGGTCCTGTTCCTCCACATTTCATTGGCCAGGACTCAGCCATGTGACCTGATCTGAACCCAGAAGGGGACGGGGATAGATAGTGCTTGCTGTGAGCCTGGGAGGAAGAGAGAGTGACAGTTGGTCTTTCTGATGTGATGGAGACCATTATTCCTCTTGACGGGACTCTTGGTCCTGGGGGATCTGAAGGTGCCAGATGCAAATGGAAAGAAATTCATTTAGGGTAAGTCAAAATAATGAAGAGGAAGGAAGCTTTTTCTTCAGAAATGTATATATTTTATAAGTAAATGTTGTTCCTTTTGTCTTTACCCCTTTTTTGGGGGGAGGGGACACCCCGAACTCCTGCTTGTCTTTCAAAATAGGGCTTCACCACCTTCTAGAACTTGCCACCTGATTTCCCTGGCAGTCATGACATTTTTCTCCCTATACTCTTTGGTCCTCTTTCCACCTAAAAAATGAAGTTCTTTAAGAACACAGTCTTTGCTGTTAGAAGTGTGAACCGTGTAACTTCTAATTTTCAAAGATTTTCCTACTGTCTATCATTTTAAACTTTGTGTCCGTGTTGTGGAATATTCACTTAAATAACTGAAGCTCAGCCTGACAGAAAAGAGCGAATTTGAAAGTAATGGAAAGAAATTGTTTATAAGTATTTAGACAAAGCCTAAAAACCAGTATTTGAATAAGGCGGGCGACATGGTGTAAGAAAAAGAAAAGGTAGCCAGGGAAGATCATATAAAGATAAATTGAAAAACTGAAAATGTTGAGATATTTTCTCTCTCTTTCATACCACAGATATTAATTTTAAAGGAGGAAATGCCTTGCATAGAGGTGATTTCTTTTTTTACTCGAACTTTTTCTTCAGAAACAATTTCAAGCTTTAAAAACCTTCAGAGATATGAAGAGTATTGGGCAAACCAGATAGCCTTTACTCAGATTTCACTTCAGTATTTTATTGTTTACTCCATTTGCTTCATTGTTTACTCTCCATCTTTCTGAACCACTTGTGTGCCTCCTAGCCCCTTTCTGCTAAATATAAAGTGTGTGTTTCCTGAACATAAGGATATTTCTGGGGACTTCCCTGGCAGTCCTGTGGTTAAGACTCCATGCTTCCACTACAGCAGGTGCAGGTTCTATCCCTGGTCAGGGGACTAAGATTCCACATGCCACATGGCAGCAGCAAAAACAAACAAAAAAAGATATTCTTATAACAATTGTATCCATATAATACAAGGGCATGGTTAGAGCCGGAAGACACAGCAGTTAACACGTGTTATTGCAAGCCTTACTGTATTCTATGGTGATTGTTTCTTTCTTTTCCTTCTGCCAGAGTTCCTGCTCTTGAGGACAAGGATCACCGCTGATTATCTCTGAATCCCAGTGCCTGGGCACATGGTAGGTGCTTGTGATTTTTTCTTTTTTTAATATTGGCTAATGGTGGAAGGTTTGCAAGTATCAATTTTTTCACATGACAAAAATGAATGAATTTTGTTTCTATTAGTACTTTCTGGTTTAACTGCTTTATGATCCAAACGAGTCGTTTGTAATGTGGCTCCTTTGTGAGATTTATTAATATTTGTTTGTAACTTAATATCTGATCAGTTTTTGTGACTCTGCCATGGGCTGTTGAAAACAAGGTATGTTCCATATGATTAGAGTGAAAAATTGTACATATATTTGTAAATTCTACCTTGTTGATTAGGTTGCTTAGATCTTCTCTTGACTTCCTGATTTTTTATTCACTTGATCTGCCTTGTCTTGAGAGTGGAGTACTAAAATCTCCTCTATTATTACTGTATTGCTGCTTCTGTCTTCTTGCAGTTTCCACAGTTTTTACTTCTTTAAGGTGTTGCTTACTATTTGGTAATATTCTTAAATGTTATATTATTCTGCATTGTGGCCTTTAATATAAAAAATTGGCCTTCTTCTGTTACATATTTTGCTTTGAGACTTGAATTTTATGTTGCTGATACCTGGATATGTTGTTTTTTTCTATTGTTCTGTTTCCATACTTCTGTTTCCATTTGTCTGGTATACCTTTGTCCCTCTCTTTATAGTCTTTTTGAATCAGTTTGAGATGTGTTTCTTGTTTACAAGAGAGTTGAGTTTTGTTCTCTGAATGAACTTGAAAATCATTTTCTTCTACTGATTAGGTAAAGCCTATTTATCCTTATGAGTTATCTGTGTATTCTCAATGTCACAATCTTTTAGAATTGTGTGTATTTTATTTCTCTTATAAATTTATTCTTTTTTAAAATTGGAGGATATTTGCTTTACAATGTAATATTAGTCTCTGCTGTACAACAACATGAATCAACTCTAAATATGCAATTGTGTGTATTTTATATTTGTTATGTTTCTGTATAACATGTGTGAATCATTTGCCCTTTACATATTTTAGGTGTTTAGAAAAGTTTGCAGCTTTGTTTTAGTGGTTATCTTAGTTTATACCTTTTCTAAATATACATGTTTTCTTATTTAACCCATTGATGTCTGGCTTTTCATCTTTTATTTGTATCATGCCTTTTATTGACTATTCTCTTTTCTTCTCTGCTTTCATTTATCCCATTTATTGGTTGAATTGCTGTTACTTTCTCAAAACATTATATATATATATATATATATGAGTCTTTCACTCTCATTTATCCCAAATTTGTTTTGTTGCATAAATCTGTATTGTCCATCTATCCCTCAATCTACTTACCTACCTACCTACCAAAATGCTTTACCATCAGTCTTTTGCTGAATTTTTCCAAATATCTTTTGGTTGAGAGAAGCTTATCTTCTAGTGCAGAAGTTGGCAAACTTTTTCTCTAACAGGCCGGATAATCAATATATTAGGCTATGCACGCTATACAGTCTCTGTCAAAACTGCTTAGCTCTGCTTTTGCAGCTCACAAACTACTAGACAATAAATGAATGTGGCTGTATTCTCATAAACTTTGATCTATAGACACTGAAATTTAACTTGTATATCATTTTGCAGATCACAAAATATTGTTAATTTTAGAATTTTCTTTCACCAATTAAAAAATGTAAAAAACATTTCTATCTCAGTCTCTGTCAGAAACAAGACGGGCTTGATATTATCTGTGGATGCATAAACAGTTTGCCAATATTTGTTCTAATAGATTTCTCAAAAAGGGCTATGGTTACAGAATTCCCTAAGATTTTGAAGGTTGAAAGACTGTATATATGTATATGTAAAAGCCTTGATACTTGGGCAATTTGTTGGATATAAAATCTCTAGTTCATAATTAATTTCTTTGAGTATTTGTAAAGTGCTTGTCTATTTTTGCTTTGCTTTTTATATTGTTTTTGAATGTCTGATTGCCAGTCCAGTGCTTTTGCCTTTATTTATTGCTTGATTATTTTGCCTGTAGGCCTCAAAGATTTTATCTTTATCTTTGAAAATTTGTAGTTGAATTAAGTTATATCTTGGAGTTGACTTGTGCATTTTCAATGTATAGGTAAGCATAGGTCTTTTTTGTTTCTGGAAAGTTTTCTTGGATTATAATTTTAAGTAACAGTTTTGTTCCATTGATTATCTTTTCACCAGGAATGCAGCATTATTCTTCTTTGCTTGTCTTCTGTTTCCTTTGTTTTCTGTGCTAACCTTTTTACTTTCCTGATCTTCTTTTCATTCTATTGGTTATTTTCTTGATCCTTAGTATTCTTCAGTGCACCCTATTAAGGTTTCCTAGCTTCTATTCTTGCTTGAGAACTTTGTAATTTATTATTGAATTATAAAATATCTTAAACTTTTTGTTCATTTTTTTTCGTGACTTCAATCAACTCCTTTAATTTCTATCTGTGTTTTGCCCATTTCTGTTCTAAGCTTTTGAATTTCTGATTCAAGGTAATTTTTATTTTTAAAAATAACCAAGTTTTTATTTGTGTCTGTTTAATTCCATTTGAAGTATTATCCTACATTAATTTTTTTTTTTTGATTCATGATTGCTTTTCTGAGATTGGGCTACCTCAGTTGTTAAGTACTGAATCTAATTTTCTAGTTTTATCCAGAACTCTATATGAACCAATTAATTTTCTTGTTCATTTTTGTGGTGTTCATAGCTTAATGACACACCTGTCTGTCAGAATATCAAAGTCCAAATACTTCAATGCATTTGCTTTTTTGTTTGGTGGGGATTGATTGTGCATCCTCTGTCTTAATGGATCTCTTGCCTTGCATGACTCCTAAAATTTTCTCTTTTGCTCCTTTTCCACTTCACCATCCAATTGCCAACTGATGATTTTCCCTTCCTATTACTACTTTTCTCTCCAAGAAGCTATGAGTCTTGAAGGCTGCACCTTCAAATTGAGTGTAGTTTTAAAGTCCTCTATGTTCAGACATAAATAGTTTTGTTTTTTAGTACTTTCACACTGAGGATGGATTTATGCTTTCTCACAGTGTTTTAGACTCACCTCGGGCTCTTGATGTTTCTTCTCTTTTGGTTTTTCTTGTCTTTGGTGCATTCTTATTTTTTCCTTCCTAGTTTTCTTTTATTGTTTTGGAGGGAACATTGGGAGATAGAGACCTCAGTGGCCTCACTTTTCTTCAGATGGGTTAGAAGTCCCTAGAAATGGATGTACATTGAAAATAATTTCTTTTATACTATGAGAGAAGGAAAATTGTTAAAAACAATTGGTGCTGCTTACAAAGACCACCACTAAAATGCAGCCAATGTCAAAGAGACCTTAATAATTTCAGTTTGTGGTTAAGTCACACCACTATATCTGAGAAACCTTGGGAAGCCTGTAAAAGGTGTCTGATGACTTCATGGAATCTTTTGAAACTTGAGCTATTTGTCCACATTTGCCTCTGTCTTTTAAATACTGCCAGAAACTTTACTTTGGGGTAATGACAGCATGAGTAATTCATGCTGTTGAGTCATGTTCAATTAATGTAATTATAAAAGTGAGACTGAGGGTTTTTTTTAAACTCCTGGTAATGTCAAATGATAAACAGCTCACCTGAATTGTCAATCATCTGAATAAAGTTCCTTCAACCATTTTAATCATACTGGGAATGTTAAAGATAAAAAATGATTGTACTTTGTATAGATGGGATAAAATATTATTGAAAAATGTGTTCTATTCTTATATGTAGCAAATAGCATGTTACTATCATGAAATATCAAATTAAATAAATAATAATTCCATGATTATGACTTTAATGTTTCAGTGATGATGTTTATTAACTGATATGCTTAAACTCTTTTTAAAAGTTTTTATTTATTTATCTTTGGCTGTGGTGGGTCTTTGTTGCTGCACACAGGCTTTCTCTAGTTGTGGTGAGTGGGGGCTATTCTCAAATTGTGGTGTGTGGGCTTCTCATTGTGGTGGCTTCCATTGTGGAGCATGGGCCCTCAGGTGCTCGGGCTTCAGCAGTTGTAGCACGTGGGCTCAGTAGTTGTGGCTCCCAGGCTCTAGAACACAGGCTCAATAGTTGTGGCATGCCAGCTTAATTACTTTTAGGCATGTGGGATCTTCTTAAACCAGGAGTTGAACTGGGTCCCTTGCACTGCAAGGTGGATTCTTAATCACGAGAAGGTGGTGTCTTTAACCAGGGGAGCCCCTGCTTAAACTCTTATAGCAGATTGGGAGCAGATTAAACCTTCTCTAAATCAATTAGATCAGAAATTCCAAGAAAGCAGTACAGTTAATGAACAGTCTGTAATTTATATCCTGTTATACTTTAAAGGAATATTCTGAGCTACCTTTTGCAAAAGTAAAACACAGCTGACAATTATATGTCTTTGAAAGTTCTATATATGATAGATCCGTAAAACAGGAATAAAGAAATTAATTCAAGATTTGCTCCTGCACAATTTACTTGCTAAGAATTAGCTCTTTAAGAAGTTACATTCATTCTTCCTCATGTAATTGATGATTTATGCAACTCTTGTTTTTTACTTCATTATTTTTTTCTTTCAACTTTATTGAGACATAATTACCATATAGCACTGAATAAGTCTGAAGTGTACAGCATATTGATTTGACTTACATGCATAAGGAAATGATTAACTTAATAAGTTCAGTGAATATCCATCATCTCATGCAGATACACAAAAGAAGGAAAAAAAATATTTTTCCTTGTGATGGGAACTCAGAGTTTATTCTCTTAACTTCCATAGATAACATATAGCAATGTTAATTATGTTAATCATGTTGTACATTACATTCCTAGTACTAATTTATTTTACAACTGAAAGTTTGTACCTTTTGACCACCTTCATGCAATTCCCGCTCCCACCATCCCCTGTCTCTGGTAACCACAAATTTGATCTTTTTATGAGTTTCTTTGTTGGAAGTATAATTGACTTATAACACTGTGTTAGTTCCCAATGCATAATGTAGTGACTCAATATTTCTATACATCACAAAATGCTCATCATGATAAGTAAGTCTAGTTACCATCTGTCACTATACAAAGATATTTATTGCAGTATTGTTGATTATAATCCCATGCTGTACATTTAATCCTAGTGACTCATTTATTTAGTAGCTAGAAGTTTGTACCTCTTGATTTCCCTTACCTATTTCACACATCCTCTTACTCCCCTCCTTCTGGCAAGCACCTGTTTTCTCTGTATCTATGACTCTCTTTCTGTTTTATTACTCTTACTCACTTGTTCTGTTTTTTAGAATCCATACATAAGTAATACCATACAGTATTTGTATTTTTCCATCTGACTTATTTCACTTGTGGTAATACCTTCTAGGTCCATCCATGTTGTTGCAAATGGCAAGATTTTATTCTTTTTTATAGTGAGTAGTGTCGCATTGTATATATATACACACACACCAGATTTTCTTTATCCATTCTTCTATCAGTAGGCACTTATGTTGCTTCTATAGCTTGGCTATTGTAAATAATGCTGCAATGGACATAGGGGTGCATATATGTTTTCAAATTAGTGTTTTTGTTTTCTTTTGGAAAAATACCCAGAGGTGGAATTGCTGGATAGTATGATAGTTTGGGCTTCCCTGGTGGCTCAGGTGGTAAAGCATCTGCCTGAAATGCGGGAGACCTGGGTTCGATTCCTGGGTTGGGAAGATCCCCTGGAGAAGGAAATGGCAACCCACTGCAGTACTCTTGCCTGGAAAATTCCATGGACTGAGGAGCCTGGTAGGCTACAGTCTATGGGGTTGCAAAGAGTCAGACACAACTGAGAGACTTCACAATTCAACAAATTCAAAGATAGTTTTATGTTTAATTTTTTGAGAAACCTCTGTTCTGTTTTCCATAGTGACTGTACCAATTTACGTTCCCACTAAGAGTGCACGAGGGTTCCCTTTTCTCCACATCTTTGCCTGCACTTGTTATTTGTTTTCTTTTTGATAAATAGTCATTCTGACAGGTGTGAGGTGATATCTCATTGTGGTTTTGGTTTGCATTTTCCTAATGATTAGTGATGCTTGCCATGTTTCACATATATCTGTTGGTTATCTGTATGTCTTTGGAAAAATGTCTATTCAGCTGTCCACTGGGGGCAGGGCCATGTCCCAGGTTGTTTGGCCAGGGCTGGCACTGGTCCACTGGTGACCAGGACCACTGGTTGTGGGACTTGGCTGGGCCCCAGGTTGGCTGGCTGCAGGGCCTGGGAGTCCTGGAGCTAGTGCCCACATGCTGATGAGTGAGGCCAGTTCCCAGGGCAGCTGGGTTCCAGGTCTGTGGAATCTTACTGCTGCCCCCTGCCCACTGATGCCATGTCCTGGGGCATCTTCCTAGGGGACTTGGGTGAGCCTGGGGCTGGCATTGACCTTCTGGTGGGTGGGACTGCGTCCTCATGCATGCAGCTGGCTACTCAGCCTGGGGAGGTCCTGGAACTTTTGCAGACTGGCTGGTGGGTAATTAAGCCCCCAAAGCTAATAGGCTAGAAGGATGACTCCAGAATGGTACTTACCAATACTAGTGTCATCATGGTAGAAAGAGCTTCTGGAAAATAGCTTCTGCCAGTGTCTGTGTCTCCAGGGGGAATGGCCTCCTGCCTCTCGGGGAGGCTAAGGTCAGCAACTGTATTGATCTAGGGTCCTTTCAAATTACTGCTCTGTGTTGGATCTCAGAGCGTGTGAGATTTTGCATGCACCTTTTTTTTCCTCTTTTTTTCCATTTATTTTTATTAGTTGGAGGCTAATTACTTTACAATATTGAAGTGGGTTTTGTCATACATTGATATGAATCAGCCATGGAGTTACATGCATTCCCCATCATAATCCCCCCTCCCACCTCCTTCTCCACCCAATTCCTCTGGGTCTTCCCAGTGCACCAGGCCCAAGCACTTGTCTCATGCATCCAACCTGGGCTGGTGATCTGTTTCACTATAGATAATATATATGTTTCGATGCTGTTCTCTCGAAACATCCCTCCCTCGCCTTCTCCCACAGAGTCCAAAAGTCTGTTCTATACATCTGTGTCTCTTTTTCTGTTTTGCATAAAGCGTTATCATTACCATCTTTCTAAATTCCATATATATGTGTTAATATGCTGTAATGTTCTTTATCTTTCTGGCTTACTTCACTCTGTATAATGGGCTCCAGTTTCATCCATCTCATTAGAACTGATTCAAATGAATTCTTTTTAATGGCTGAGTAATATTCCATGGTGTATATGTACCACAGCTTCCTTATCCATTCATTTGCTGATGGGCATCTAGGCTGCTTCCATGTCCTGGCTATTATAAACAGTGTTGCGATGAACACTGGGGTGCACGTGTCTCTTTCAGATCTGGTTTCCTCAGTGTGTATGCCCAGAAGTGGGATTGCTGGGTCATATGGCAGTTCTATTTCCAGTTTTTTAAGAAATCTCCACACTGTTTTCCATAGTGGCTGTACTAGTTTTCCTTCCCACCAATAGTGTAAGAGGGTTCCCTTTTCCCCACACCCTCTCCAGCATTTATTGCTTGTAGACTTTTGGATAGCAGCCATCCTGACTGGCGAGTAATGGTACCTCACTGTGGTTTTGATTTGCATTTCTCTGATAATGAGTGATGTTGAGCATCTTTTCATGTGTTTGTTAGCCATCTGTAACCTATGGACACCTTATCTTTGACAAAGGAGGCAAGGATATACAATGCAAAAAAGACAACCTCTTTAACAAGTGGTGCTGGGAAAACTGGTCAACTACTTGTAAAAGAATGAAACTAGAACACTTTTTAACACCACACACAAAAATAAACTCAAAATGGATTAAAGATCTAAATGTAAGAACATAAATTATAAAACTCCTAGAGGAGAACATAGGCAAAGCACTCTCCGACATGAATCACAGCAGGATCCTTTATGATCCACCTCCCAGAATATTGGAAATAAGAGCAAAAATAAACAAATGGGACCTAATGAAAATTAAAAGCTTTTGCACAACAAAGGGAAACTATAAGCAAGGTGAAAAGACAGCCCTCAGATTGGGAGAAAATAATAGCAAATGAAGCAACAGACAAAGGATTAATCTCAAAAATATACAAGCAACTCCTGCAGCTCAATTCCAGAAAAATAAATGACCCAATCAAAAAATGGGCCAAAGAACTAAACAGTTCTTTCTCCAAAGAAGACATACACATGGCTAACAAATGTATGCACCTTTTGAGAGGAGAGTCTGTTTCCTACAGCTCTCTAACTTTCCTATATGCACATTCTGCTGGCTTTCAAAGCCAGACATTCAGGGGTCTTGTCTTCCTGGTGCAGGACCTCCAGGCTAAGGAACCTAATATGGGGCTTGGACCTCTTGCTCCTTGGGGAAAACTTCTGCAGTTGTGACTATCCTCTCATTTGTTGGGCATCTACCTGGGTGCATGGGTTTTGACTATGCCATGTCTCCATCCCTCCTGTCCATATTGTTTTTGTTTGTTTTTTATATCTTTAAGAGTTGAAAGTCTATTCTGCTAGTCTTTAGGTCATTCTCATACATAGTTGCTTTGTTAATAGTTGTAATTTTGGCATGCCATTGGAAGGTTGTAAGTTCAAGGTTCTATTCTGCCAATTTCACTGCTCTTGTCTTTTAAAAACTTACCTAGTGTACTCAAATTGCACCACCTTCAAGTTTAAGAAGCTTGATCTTTACTACCCTTCAGTTATGTTGAAGCAGTCCTACACCTTAAATATCATTATCCCTTCGAAATGCTCCAGTTTTGGACTTCTCAGATTGAAACCCAGGTATTCTGTTTTCTCAGATCTCCTGCAGTTCCACTTGCACTGAGTATCCACAAGGCCTTGGGCTGCCAGTGATGTCCAGCCTCTCATCTATTTTTTCCAGACCATTGCTTAGTTCAGATTTGTTTACCACCTAGAGCAGGCTGGAGCCCTGAATAGTCTCTTTCAGTAGTGTCCCCGCTGCTATTCCAGGATCCCATGCCTCTTTGACCTGTAATTGGAGCTGTGCCCTTTTCCACTATGGTCAACCCAGACGGGTCCCTAGCCTAATATTCAGACCCCTACACTGATTTCACTGTTGACTTCACCTTCTAACATCAGCTGAGCCCACTTTTGTGTCTTTATTTGTTGACTCCGTCTCTTGTCCCACCACATTTTCTCTCTATTCCTCCATTCTTTTCAAGCCATGTAACCTACTTTTTTTTTTTTTTACAACATCATATCACACTGTTGTTCAGTCACTAAGTTGTGACCAACTGTTTGCAGTCCTATGGACTGAAGCACGCTAGGCTTCCCTGTCCTTCACTATCTCCCTGAGTTTGCTCAAATTCATGTCCATTGAGTCAGTGATCTAATTGTTTAATGATTAGATTAAACAATCTAATACTCTGTCTCCCATTTCTCTTCCTGCCCTCAATCTTTCTGAGCATCCATGTCTTTTCTAAGGAGTTGGCTGTTCACATCAGGTGGCCGAAGTATTGAAGCTTCAGCATCAATCTTTCTAATTGAGTATTCAGGACTGGTTTCCTTTAGGATTGACTGGTTTGATCTCCTTGCAGGCCAAGGAACTCTCAAGAGTCTTCTCCAGCACCACAGTTCAAAAACATCAGTTCTTCAGTGCTCAGCTTTCTTTATGTTCCAATTCTTACATCTGTACATGACTACTGAAAAAACCATAGCTTTGACTGTATGGACCTTTCTCAGCAAAGTTATGTCTCTGCCTTTTAATATGCTGTCTAGGTTTGTCACAGCTTTTCTTCCAAGGATCAAGCGTCTTTTAATTTCATGGCTGCAATCAACATCCACAGTGGTTTTAGAGCCCAAGAAAATAAAATCTATCACTGTTTCCACTTTTCCCCCATCTATTTGCCATGAAGTGATGGGACTGGATGCCGTGATCTTCATTTTTTGATTGTTGAGCTTTAAGCTGGCTTTTTCACTCTCCTCTTTCACCCTCATCAAGAGGCCCTTCAGTTCCTCTTCACTTTCTGTCATAAGGGTGGTGTCATCTGCATTTCTGAGGTTATCGATATTTCTCCTGGCAATCTTGATTCCAGCTTGTGCTTCATCCAGCCTGGCATTTCACATGATGTACTCTGCATATACATTAAATATTCAGGGTGACAATAAACAGCCTTGACAAACTCCTTTCTCAATTTTGAACCAGTTTGTTGTTACAGGTCTAGTTCTGACTGTTGTTTCTTGTCCTGCATGCAGGTTTCTCAGGAGACAGGTAAAGTGGTCTGATATTCCCATCTCTTTAAGAATTTTCCACAGTTTGTTGTGATCCACACAGTCAAAGGCTTTAGCATAGTCAATGAAGCAGAAGTAGATGTTTTTCTAGAACTCTCTTGCTTTTTTGATGCTCCAATGAATGGTGGCAATTGATTTCTGGTTCCTCTGCCTTTTCTAAATCCAGTTTGAACATCTGGAAGTTCTTGGTTCATATACTGCTCTAGGCTATCTTGAAGGATTTTGAGCATTGCCTTGCTAGCATATGAAATGAGCTCAATTGTGAGTAGTTAGAACATTCTTTGGCATTGCCCTTCTTTGGGATTAGAATGAAAACTGACCTTTTCCAGTCCTGTGGCCACTCCTGAGTTTTTCAAATTTGCTGACAGTTGAATGCAGCACTTTAGCAGCAGCATCTTTTAGGATTTTAAATAGCCCAGATGAACAAAACTCCACTAGCTTCGTTCACAGTGATTCTTCCTAAGACCCACTTGACTTCATACTCCAGGATATCTGGCTCTAGGTGACTGACCACACTATCGTGGATATTCCAGTCATCAAAATCTTTTTTGTATAGTTCTGTGTATTCTTGCCAGCTCTTCTTAATCTCATCTGTGTCTGTTAGATCCTTGTAGTTTCTGTCCTTTATTGTGCCCATCTTTGCTTGAAATTTTCCCTTGGTATCTCCAATATACTTGAAGAAATATCTTGTCTTTCCCATTCTATTGTTTTCCTCTATTTCTTTGCATTTTTCCCTTAAGAAGACTGTCTTATCCCTCCTTGCCATTATCTGGAACTCTGCATCCATTTGGGTATATCTTTCCCTTTCTCCTTTGCCTTTCACTTCTCTCCTTTTCTCAGCTATTTGTAATGCCTCATCAGACAACCACTTTGCCTTCTTGCATGTCTTTTTCTTTGGGATGGTTTTGGTCACTGCTTCTTGTACAATGTTGCAAACTTCTGGCCATAGTTTGTCAGGCACTCTGTCTATCCCTTGAATCTATTCATCACCTCCACTGTATAATCATAAGGGATCTGATTTAGGCCATACCTGAATGGTCTAGTGGTTTTCCATACTTTTTTCTGTTTAAGCCTGAATCTGCAATAAGGAGCTCATGATCTGAGCCACAGCCAGCTCCCTGTCTTGTTTTTGCTTTCTGTGTGGAGCATCTCCATCTTCGGCTGCAAAGAATATAATCAATCTGATTTCAATATTGACTATCTGGTGATGTCCATGTGTAGAGTCATCTCTTGTGTTGTTGGAAGAGGGTGTTTGCTGTAACCAGTCATTCTCTTGGCAAAACTGTTAGCTTTTTTGCCCTGTTTCATTTTGCACTCCAAGACCAAACTTGCCTGTTATTCCAGGTATCTCTTGGCTTCCTATTTTTGCATTCCAATCCTCTATGATAAAAAGGGCATGTTTTTTGGTGTTAGTTCTAGATCTTGTAGGTAGGTCTTCATACGACCATTCAACTTCAGCTCTTTTGGCATTTAGTGGTTAAGGCATAGACTTGGGTTATTGTGATATTGAATGGAAACAAATGGAGATCATTCTGTCATTTTTGAGATTGCACCCAAGTACTGCATTTCAGGCTCTTTTGTTGACTATGATGGCTACTCCATTTCTTCTAAGGGATTTTTGCCCACAGTAGTAGAAATGGTCATCTGAATTAAATTTGCCCATTCCAGTCCATTTTAGTTCACTGATTCCTAAAATATTGGTGTTCACTCTTGCCATCTCCTGCTTGACCATGTCCAGTTTACCTTGATTCATGAACCTAAGGCATTATGAATAAGGGAACACTTTAGCTGGACCTTGAAGAATTTACACCCTATTGACAGCGATGATAAGAATGACTGACGCAGGCTGAGAGAAGAATAGGATAGAAAGCATGGATGGCAAAGCCCGTGGATTGTTTCAGAACTGGCAAACAGCACAGTATGACTAAAGCAGAAGTATAATATTAAAATTTCAGGTTTGTTTCTGCTTTGGCACAGCTTCTTCATTCTTTCTGGAGCTATTTCTCTGCTCTCCCCTGGTAGCATATTGGACACCTGCTGACTTGGGTGGCTCATCTTCCAGTGTCATTTCTTTTTGCCTTTTCATATTGTTCATGGGGTTCTTGAGGCAAGAATACTGGAGTGGTTTACCATTTGCCATATCTCACTATTCTTTTATTATACTTCTCCTTCAGTCATACCATGCTGTTTGCCAATTCTGACACAATCCATGGGCTTTCCCATCTCTTGTGCTTCCCTGTTCTTCCCTCAGCCTGCATTAGTCACCCTTATCATCACTGTCAATAGGCTGTAAATTCTTCAAGTCCAGCTAAAGTCTTCCCTTATTCATAATGCCTTCCTTTAACTCTTCACTCAAAAAAAAAAAAAAAAAAAAAAACTTTGCATTTCTACAGAACTGTGTTTATGCTTCTCATACAGTATTTCTGTTATTGATCCTTACAGCTGATAATTTTATTTGCCATAGGTATCTTTCAACACTGCTCTGAGCCTCTTGAAGGCAAGGATAATCTGATTTTTTCTTTTAGCCTTAGCACATAATTTAAGGTATGACACATGCCAGATACTTAAATAAAGAGAAAATGTAGCAAATCATGATCATTTTAAAGCCTAGTACATTAGTCTAGCTAAAAAATAATGATGACATGGGCAAGGGGATTAGTGATGGGCATCTGCTCCATTCTGATAATTCTAAAAATATATCTATATATTAAGGAAAACAAATTGTTCAGCGAAATTGGAGAAAAATACTGGTTAACATAAGCTACAAAGCCCCACATGTGCTTTTAAATCCTTAGTGTCTCATCCTCTAGCATGCTTACTCTTGTTGTTCCCCATATAGCTCTATTGGTTTGTTTGTAGACGTTCATGTATGTGTGCACTTATTCATTTATCAATTTAGTATTTATTGAGCACCTACTCTGTTCCAAGCATTTTAAGTATTGGGGTTGTATATGTCAAATAGGACATTTAAAGCCTTTGCTCTGATACCAGCTTCCTCTTTAGTTGGGAGAGACACAAAATAAAAGGAAATAGTAGTAAGTTATTAAGTATATAAATCAGTAAATAATTTCCAAGTATTAATACTTTGGAGAAAACAAAGTTGTGGCATGTGTTAGAACATGATGGTGTGGGAAGGCAATGTTAGATAGGGTTGTAAGGAGAGATAATCTTTGTGGAGATGACATTGTAGCTGAGACCTGTATGACAGGAAAGAGCCAGCTCTGAGCAGATGGGAGGGAGAGTTTTTCAAAGGGCTCAATGTGTGCAAAGACCCAGAGGCTCAAACAAGTTTGAAGGGGTCAAGTAACTTCTGTGTGCTAAATACTGTTCTTTGGGTCTAAAGACATTGAAATAATGAAGACAATTCTACTTTCAAAAAGGTGTGATGTACATATTGGGCAATAGGCAAATAACAGGAACACAAATGAGTGAAGCAATTTATTTCAGATAATGATAATGCCATCAATAAAATGGGCAATGTGATATCGGATGCAAAGGACAGACGTTGGTATTCACTTTCCACAAATGAGAAAACTGAGACTCAGAAAAGTTAAAATTGCACGGGTCATATTTTAGAGGTGTCAGAGTCTTTTAGAGCATATCTGTTTGACTGAATGCTCTGTGGGCTCTCAATGGCAGAACTGACCTCTCTGATCTTAGTCTTCTTTTGAGGAACTCCCCTCACGTTGATCTATATCCCTCCTGTAGCTCTTTCTAATTTTTTTCAGATATCTTTTAATTCCATAAGTAATACATTTTCCTTGTTAATAAATATTATGAATATAATTAAATAGTTAATATTAATCTGTCTAGAACATTTTTTATGTACTGAGATACTCTGAAAATGTGGCATTGTTCTGTATGCATTATTTTCACGTAAATGGTATTATAGTCTCCATATGTTATGGAACTTGGAGGATACATGCATATTTATCCATTCCTCTATTGGTGAATATTGAAGTTATTGACAATTTTTAGCTAATACACAGATGCTGTATATTTCTATCATGCAAGTGTGCTAGAATTTCTCTAGTTTAGAGACTAGATGGAGAAGGCAATGGCACCCCACTCCAGTACCCTTGTCTGGAAAATCCCATGGACAGAGGAGCCTGGTAGGCTGCAGTCCATGGGGTCGCTAAGAGTCGGACACGACTGAGAGACTTCACTTTCATTTTTCACGTTCATGCATTGGAGAAGGAAATGGCAACCCCCTCCAGTGTTCTTGCCTGGGGAATCCCAGAGACGGGGGAGTCTGGTTGGCTGATGTCTATGGGGTCGCACAGAGTAGGACACGACTGAAGTGACAGCAGTAGCAGTAGCAGCAGAGACTAAGAAGTACAATTGATGAAGATCCTTACTGTATATCATAATGGGACTTGGTTTACCTCCTTAAACTGGACAGTAAACTGCTTAATGATAGCAGCAATCTTCATATACCCAGGACCTAGCACAGAGCCTGGGACAGTGCCTACCAGATTGAGATGAATGAAAGTGCAGACAAAAACTGTGGCCTGCCAGACTAGCCATCATGTCACTAGTCACTGAATCTCCCACAACTGTATGCACTGTGGGGGAATTCAGGATGGAGAAAAACAGGATACTGGCCCTGGATAGTTAAGATGTGTATCTAGGAAATACTTTCAATGAATCCAGATTCTTATCTCTTCCCATACAAAGAATGGCTCAGATGATAAAGAATTTGCCTACAATGCAAGAGACCCGGTTTGATCCTTGGGTCAGGAAGATACCCTGCAGAAGGAAATGGCAACCTACACCAGTATTCTTGCCTGGAAAATTCCATGAACAGTGGAGCCTCATGGTCTATAATCCATGGGGTCACAAAGAGTCGGACACAACTGAGAGACTTAACACTTTCGTATGCAAAGAAAAGCACTAAATTCATTAACTTGAGATGTTTGTTTTTTGTGGTTAGCAATAATTGTTTGATGTACCGCTCCATGGTTCCAGCACCACCCACCCCTAGGGAAAACTCCTATATCTTGGCTACTCAGAGCTATCCAAGAGGTTGTCTCCCAGGCTCTAGTAAGGTCCCCTCTAGCAAATTTTAGGTTGTGCATATTTCTTCAGTCAACAGAAGAGAGTCCTGCAATTATATGTATTCAGTCCAGTCCCTCTGGAAGTTTTATTTTATGAGTAAGCCTTCCTTGTATACACATGGACCTACTTACAGTCTTGAGAAAACCCAGAATCTAGAGCACTCATTTCTCTCTCTCACTAGTCTCTTTACCTTTCATCCCCTATCTTCCCTATTCTGTCCCTTCCTTTTCTCATCCTCCTGCACCTAATCATTATCTCCTCTAATCCACCTCTGCATTCCCCACTTGCTTTTCCCCTGGGCTGAAAGATGCTAAAACTGAACAACTGAACCTTAATCAAAATATCCATGCATTTGACAGATAAACCTTTAGAAACTTGCCTGATAGCACAACAATACATGTGGTCCTATTTTTATATCACCCTAAGATTTCAAGAAAGACTTGAATCATTTCCATCACACATGCCAAGTTGTCCCCCCTCTATTATGCTCACATTCTATGAACATCACTCATTCCATTTATCGCCATTTATCCATTTATGACATGAGTCATAATAATAATGAGACAGATGACTAGGGAAGAATATATTAGCAATAATAATGACACTAATTCTACTCCAGAGAAGAACAATCAAAGAAAGAATTTTCCATGCCCACATATGTTTATAGGCTAAGGAGTTTAACTGTCTGAATAACAGGGAAAACAGGCAACTAGAATTGCATAGTAGTGCTTTTCATCCAAACTGTCCAAAAGTTTTATAAATCTGAATTTACCAAATGCCCTAGAGTAGGGGTAGGCAAACTATGGCATACAGACCAAATCTACCCTGTTTACTAACTTTGTAAATAAAATTATATTGGAAGACCAAACATCATTTGTTTGGGGTATTAATTATGGCTGCTCTCTTGGTACAATGACAGGGTTGAGTAGTTGGAATGGAGATTGCCTTATGGTTCCCAAAGCCTAAACTATATACTGTTTAATGCTACTCTAAACTGTATATGAA
Source organism: Muntiacus reevesi (assembly GCF_963930625.1). Taxonomy (NCBI): domain Eukaryota; kingdom Metazoa; phylum Chordata; class Mammalia; order Artiodactyla; family Cervidae; genus Muntiacus; species Muntiacus reevesi. The sequence goes on from NC_089271.1 coordinate 107,340,096, forward strand.
TTTATATAATCTATGTATAAACTATCTGGCCCTTTGCAGATGCAATTTCCTGACCCCTCCCTGCAGTATGAGATCTCAGGTGGCACAGTGGTAAAGAATCTGCCTGCCAGTACAGGAGATGGAAGAGACATGGTTTTGATCCCTGGGTTGGGAAGATCCCCTGGAGTAGGAAATGGCAACTCACTCCAGTATTCTTGTCTGGAAAATTCCAAGGACAGAGGAGGCTGGCAGGCTACAGTTCATGGGGTCTAGAGTCAGGCATGACTGAGTGAACAAATATGTGCACACACTCTGCCCTATAGAAGGAAAAGAATGCAATGAGAATTCAGTAACTGTTCTAAGAGGGCATGGATCTGCAGATCCCTTCTATCTAGCATAATTGAGTCACACAACTTGTTCATCTAGCCAGTCCCCTTTCTTTCCCCTATCTCTTGTCTCTAATCCTTCATATCACTCTGCCAGAACATTCTCAGGAAAATATTGGTTTTGTTGGTTCATTTTTGCCAGAACTCTTCTGTATAACTTTTAAGACCCTCTGTTATTGCACTTTTATTCAAACTGACTCCCTCTGACTCCGCAACACAGACTCCTTGTTCAGGTAGGTTAGTAATCTGAGCATGGCCTGCAGAGACTGTGGTGAGATCCCGCTCTGTGCATCTGCCCAAGCTGCCTTCCCTCTTGGAATGTCCTTCTTGATCACTAGATGACTTAATCTGAATCTTACTCATTCTCTAAGACCCCACTCCAGAATCCCACTTCCATATGACTCTTAGTTACCTAGCCTATAGAAACTGATCAATTCTGAGGACCATTCTTGCAACATATGGCTTCTAGAAGCCTTATAGATGCCAATAAGTAGTGTTTGTTTTTAGTGTCTCCTGTTTTCCTTTACATCTATGTTTTAACTTGATTTAAAAAAAAAAGACTATCATTCTATCTACTGCCCTAAACAAATGAAAGCCAAGTGTCTATTTTCACTTGGAGATATTTTAGTGACAATAACTAGGTAGTATTTTTTCTAGAAAAGTGGAACATATTGTAAGGAAAAGAACGTCTTTCTTGTCAGCCTAGCAACTTCCTCCTGCCTCTATAAAAATTCATTTCCCCTGCCCATACTTAAGTTAGAATTGCTAAGAAGAAAAATACCACTTTAATGAGAAGGAAATTGAGTGAACCATGAACATTAACATTTTCAAAACTAGATGAATAGTAAAGAACATCAATCCAGTTGAGTATGTTTTTAGGAAATCATGATTTCCTAGGTCTAAAATATGACCAGAATATCTTGAAAAACAAATTGGTACATAAATGTGCTGTCAGTAAGATTCTATTTTTTCCTCTCTTCCACAGTACTGTTTCTTAAACCCAAGTTGGATATTTCACTATGGCAACATGAAGTAAATTACCCAGCATCAGATTGAAATGGAAAAATTCCAACATATATATATATATATATATATGGTACAGTAAGCCAAGATATCACTGTAAGCACTCAAGAGCAAGATCTTTCGTTGACTGTTTGCTGTTTCTGATTCCTGTGAAAAAATAATCTCTCAACTTAAGGTTTGTCCTACCTTTTCATCTCTTCTGCTATCTCATTAACTACAAGCCACCTCTACTCTGACCTTTCTTTAAATATGCCTCACATATTTTATTTTTATTCAGAAACTCAAATTAACTGGGGGTGTTGAAGTTTTGTTCAGCAGTCTTACCCTAAACCATTCACTACCCCTGTTGCTAACAGCGGGTAACACAGTATAAGGCTCCTCCCTTCCAGCCAGGCACCCAAGCCAGAAACCTGGGAGATACACTAGATATTAGACTCTTCCCTCTTGGCATCATCTCCATCACTAGGTCACATCTATAGAATGAACTTGCTATCACTGTATATTAGTCCCTCTCCATTCTTAATGTCACTGCCCTAGATTCAGCCCTCCTCGACTTCTGCCTGGATCTTTGTTGTAGCTTCCTTAGAGGTCTTCACACTCCTACTCTTGTCTTTTTCATTTTCATCTCTATCTGCTCCCTGCCTATCTCACTAACCTTTTCTCTTACCTAACCTCTAGCACCACCCTTGCATGTTCTTTTCCAGCCATTCTTGTTTGAATGTGCTTTCTTATTTCTCATCTCTGGCTTGATTCCAGTCATCTGGAATTAACACTTTTCCCTTGCCAGCCTGAGCCTACATTCCTACTCTGCTCCACTTCCTGGTCTCTACAACTAAAAGCTGTTTCTTATTACTGGGCACTTCCTCAGTTAATGGATGAGGCTTCACCACACATCCTCTCGCTTACACTGAACCTTTCTAAAAACATAGTGAAATGGGTTAAGGTTAATTTATCAGGGGAAACCACAGTGGTAGATGACTTTATAAGGCACATGCTGCTCAGTCCCTGTAACAAAGTCATCACTGCCAAAGACAGAGTGCTTTTTTTGCCAGGACATTGCTCAGGAGCCAGGAAATCAGCTTAGGGTCCAAGAACCAGATGAGGCTAATTCAGTGGAAGAGACGGGATAGAAAGGGGGAGAAAAGTCTCTCTTGTTCACATTTACTTTGTTTTTTGTCATGTCTTGTTTTGTATTAATTAATTAGAACATTTATTTATTTACTTACTTGGAACTGGGACCACTGTTTGAGGAAAGCTGAAAAGTCATTAGAAATTGAGGTAGATATACAGCCCTGTTTTAATAAAATAACTGCCAGTGTGAATGGCATGGAAGAGAAATCTATCACTTTTTTAGGGTGTATAGTTACAAAATTTTATAGACAGTTGTATAAGGAAGAAGTAGGCCAATTTACAGAGGTCAAAGGAAAGTCACCCCTAAGACTTTAAAAGCAGCTGTGTTTAGTTAGAAACGTCACTTACTTAAGGAAAAAAAAAAACTCTTAGAAAAACTTACTGCTTTTTTGTATGTCCTCTGCTGTGCTGTGCTTAGTCACTCAGCTGTATCCGATTCTTTGTGACCCGTGGACTGTAGCCTGCCAGGCTCCTCTGAACATGGGATTTCCCAGGTAAGAATACTGGAGTGGGTTGCCATGCCCTCCTCCAGGGGGTCTTCCTGACCCAGGGATTGAAACCAGGTCTCCCGCATTGCAGGTGGATTCTTTACCATCCGAGCCACCAGGGAAGCCCAAGAATACTGGAGTGGGTAGCCTATCCCTTCCCCAGGGGATCTTCCTGACCCAGGAATGGAACTGGGGGGTCTCCTGCATTGCAGGCAGATTGTTTACCAGCTGAGCTATCAAGGAAGCCCATGTCCTCCACTAAGCACCTTCAAATGTTGGTTTCCCCTAACAACCTTTTAAGAATTGGGTCACAGGTGTGTGCTCTATTCCCTAATAACGCTTTTGGATAAGATCTAAAACAATGGTTCTCCTCCTTGGCTGAACATTAAAATCACAATTGAAGTGTTTAAAAAGTACTATTTATTACCCTAGACCCACCCCCAGAAATTCTAGTTTAACTGGTCTGGTGTGAAACCCTTGGAAATGACATTTTTTCAAAGACCCCCAAGATGACTTATGTGTACTTAGGTGGAGAAGCACTGATGAAATTTCATAACTGGCCTCTCTTACTGAGACTTCCCTTTTACTTTATATAGAGTGTATCCATTCCAAGAAGATTCTGTGCTGGATGCAAGGCTGCAGGCTGGTTGCATGTAGAAGCAGCACATGCTTCTCCTGTGACTGCTCCTTTTCAATCAACTCTGGGTACTCAGGGTTTCTGTGTTACACACATGGAACACACTGATAATACATCTTCAGCCTCATAAGGGGCTGGAAGCCTTGACCTTATGTTGTTGTTGTTCAGTCACTCAGACAAGTCTGACCCTTTGTGACCCCATGGACTGCAGCATGCCAGGCTTCTCTGTCCTTAATCATCTCCCAGACTTTGCTCAAACTCATGTCCATTGAGTCAGCGATGCTATCCAACAATATAATCCTCTGTTATCCCCTTCTTCTCCTTCCTTCAGTCTTTCCCAGCATCAGGTTCTCTTCCAGTGAGTCGGCTCTTTACATCAGGTAGCCAAAGTATTGGAGCTTCAGCCTTAACATCAGTCCCTCCAATGAATACTCAGGACTGGATTCCTTTAGGATTGACTGGTTGGATCTCCTTGCAGTCCAAGGGACTCTCAAGAGTCTTCTCCAACACCACAGTTCAAAAGCATCCATTCTTTGGTGCTCAGCCTTCTTTATGGTCCAACTCTCACATCCATACATGACTACTGGACAAACCATAGCTTTGACTAGACAGACCTTTTGTCAGCAAAGTAATTTCTCTGTTTTTTTTTAATATGCTGTCTAGGTTGCTCATAGCTTTTCTTCCAAGGAGCAAGCATCTTTTAATTTCCTGGCTGCAATCACCATCTGCAGGGATTTTGGAGCCCAAGAAAATAAAGTCTGTCACTGTTTACCCATCTGTTTGCCATGAAGTGATGGGACTGGATGCCATGGTCTTAGTATTTTGAATGTTGAGTTTTAAGCCAGCTTTTTCACTCCCTTCTTTCTCTTTCAAGAGGCTCTTTAGTTCTTCTTTGCATTGATGTACTTTGCATATAAGTTAAATAAGCAGGGTGACAATATACAGCCTTGACAAACTCCTTACCCAATTTGCAATGAGTCCACGTTCCATATCTGGTTCTAACTGTTGCTTCTTGACCTGCATACAGATTTCTCAGGAGGCAGGTAAGGTGATCTGGTATTCCAATCTCTTTAAGAATGTCTCACAGTTTGTTGTGATCCATACAAAGTCCTTAGCATAGTTGTTGAAGCAGAAGTAGATGTTTCTTTGATATTCTCTTGCTTTTACTTTTTTTTAAGTTTATTTATTTTAATTGGAGGCTAATTACTTTACAATATTGTAGTGGTTTTGCCATACATTTACATGAATCAGCCATGGGTGTTCATGTGTTCCCCATCCTGAGCCCTCCTCCTACCTCCCTCCCCATCCCATCCTTCTGGGTCATCACAGTGCACCAGCCCTGAGCACCCTGTCTCATGCATTGAACCTGATCCAGCGGATGGTGGCAATTTGATCTCTGGTTTCTCTGCCTTTTCTAAATCCAGCTTGAACATCTGGAAGTTCTTGGTTCACATACTGTTCATTTGACCTTATACATGGTACTAAAAGATATTTGCTCTTTTTAATCCTGAGAAGGATGCTTTAAGGGATAAATAGACTTGGAATTCAACTATGGTGCTCTTATTCAGAAATGTCATAGATTTCCAAAGGATGAATGGATTCCAAAGTGATTCAATAATTACACTTGTATAGAACCACAATATATAGAATTTCCAGTAACATTATCTCTAGTTAAATCATTTCTGTGTATATATTTTCCCCTTCACCTTTTGTGTAAGTGGTGATAAGAATAGAGTGAATGTTTCTCTCAGCCTACCACTTAACATTAAACAGTGCCAGTGTGAAACAGGAATCTGATCTCTTGGAATTTTAAGTCCAGTAACCGAAACCCCCAGGGCATCCTGCATAGGGGTGCTGTGAAAAGAATATCTTCATCTTTAGTAAAAGTTAGGAAGAAATTATGGAAGTTACTACTGATATTAAACATCACATGTATGAAGTTGTACATTTTATGATTTATAAATTGACCTATAAAAGCAATAGGGAAAACAGTCTAACAGCAAACATAAAACTGATAAGATAAATAAAAGCATAAATATTTTCAAAACACAGGAGCTTCTTTTTATAGCTGTAAGAGATGATTGCTTTCATTATTATCTCAATTCTTTATCTATTTTTTCTGCAGCAAATCCTGGCCCTACATTCTATTTGGTTGTCCTGAAAATATACTTCCTGAGAGTGGGAAATAGCCCATATTCAGTGGGCTCCTTCTATTACTCTTGAGGTGCTAGATAAATAATATAAATCTCCCAGCAAAATGATATACTGTGGGCATCCCTCCAAATTTTAAAGCTCTCATCTATTCCCATAGTGATTCTTTCATTACCATGGGTGTGTATAGGAACCTCAGGTGTTGGAAGCCTTGTGTCAGAGATTCCATATTCCTCCCTCTACTGTTGGTAAATGGGTTTACCAGTGTGGACAGCAAGTCATGGCTTCAGCTTTCTAATGGAATGGATTTGGTATAGTAAGCTACTCCAGAGTAGGAGGGAGGATGTGGAAGACTGGGCAGATAGATCTTTTGGCAGCAGGTGCAGTTTTTAGTTAAATGTGAGCCAGTAATCATTTGAAGTTACTTTATAGCCAGAAACAGGAGATAGATGGAGGGGAGAAAGAGAGAGGAGGGAGGGAAGGAGGATGCTTAACATCACAAAGTAGGACAGGGTTTTTGCATGTTATCTGTTGCTTTGATTGCAGAGAAGAAATACTGTTGAACCCAACCAGCAAAGTCTATGGCTAGAGGGTTTCTGATTGGCAGGGAGCAGAATTGAGGGACTGGGATGAAAGCTTTTCATTCTTTTTTAGTATCCTAATCATGATTATCATATTCAGATGGGTAGTACTTGGCACTACCAGGAGAGGAAAATTAGGATTCATCACCTTCTCTTATCAGACAGTAAGAGAATGTTGAATTTGGTGTTTGGTCGATTAGATTGTTTAATATAATTCTGTGTCTGCAATACGTACAAGATTTGTGCTGAGGGTAAAATCACCATTTGGGATAGTGTAATAGGTACTCTCTAACATCACACCTACTAAACAGAGCAGGATACTTGTTGAATTTTTAATCTAGTTCTTCTGAGCCAGAACCAGAAACAGGAATTTCTGATGAGATGCTGGTTGCTATTTATATGTGATTTCCCAGAAATGATCTGATGTTGAGATGCCACACATACACAAACACAAAATAGTCACAGATTGACACATTCTTCCTGCATGTGCCTGTGGGATTACTCCTGGATTCATCAGGGATCTGTGGATTCTTCCTTAAAGATACCTTAGGTCTTCTTTTCTTCCTTTCACGCTGCATACTATTGCAATAGCATTGAAAAATTTCATTGAAATATAATGTAGCTGTAATTTTACCAGGCAAGTTTTTTGGATCGGTTACAGAAGAATGATCAAAGATGAATTTTTAATACGTGGCCTTGCTTAGTTCATTTTGGATAAAAGTGAAAAAAATAAAAATGCATCTCCTGAGTTTACTAAAATTTCTATAAAATCTCCTCTTCCATTTTCATTGGTATACCTCAGTGAGACTCATGTCTATACTATTTTGTATATTTTTAAATTACAAAAATTGTGATAAAACATGAATAACATTTACCATTTAAACCATTTTAGGCATACAATTCAGTGTCATTAAGTACAATCATGTTGTTGTGCAGCAATCAATATCATCCATCTACAGGACTTTCTTTATTTTGCCAAAACTCTGCCACCTTCTTTCCACCATATCTACCCCTGCCTCAAATGTGTAGTCTCTCCTCTACAAATTCCTTCTCTTCCCTCAGGGTTCACTTTCTTGGTAGTTTTTAATTTTGATTTGAAGGCCTTAAGTAGACATAATAATAGATGTTGGGATCAATCCCTGAGCTTTGATAGTTTGCACAACTGCCATATTTGCAAAGTTGTCACTTTTTTTCATCAAAGAGCCATAAGCCCCATTGGATTGAGTCAATTTACAGAGTGGAGGCTGTAGTAGTTTGGCTTTCCGGCATTACATGAACTCCAGTTCTTGTACAGAGTGCTTCTAGAGGATAACATTTTGTTCCCCTGGAGGATCTGAGAAGAGGGTGAAAAGGAGGCAGAGGGGTCTCAGTGCTCTGGCTGTTCTGGAAGTTTCTTTGAGTATAGTATAATGGAACAAATCCTCAAAGAGTAATGGGCCACTGAGTTTACCCCAGTGACAAATATTTGAAGAAGAGTTCTGGGCTATTGCTTCCTGGGCAAATCAGCTGTTATGGAACAGGTAACAGGTAAAAAAAAAAAAAAAAAAAAAACTGAAACAGAAATTGTTCTCACTACAAAATGATTAAGAACAGAACAGACCTACCTTGTTTCTGACCAAAATATAAGGAAAGCCTTAAAAAAACTTAAAAAGAAAACCTCTAGAAGGTATAACAACTAATAAACATAAGGGTCTTTTATTATAATAGAAACTTTAGTGTGAAGCACACACAACAAAGATTACTTTTAGTAAAAGGGCAAATAAAAAGCATGCAGAGATGCCTTATGAATAAATTATTATCTATTTGTCCATGTCTTTCATAGTGTTACTATTTATATTGCACAAATCTTATCTATGAAGCAGTTTTTCACTCCAGAATGAGTTGTATTTTATTTTCTTGAATTATTAATGATATACTTTATTAGCCATATGTCAACATCACAGACACATTTTTCATGGAAGGCACAGTGGCTTTGATGTGAAAGAGAAAGCAACTGTGACCTCTCCGGCAGCAGCTCTGTTTCCCCTCTCTGGTCCCTGGAGAGTACTCCATTTTCCTGCCATGATTTCTCACAAAGGAGACTGTGAATTTCTTCCACTTCCTTTTCAACAGAAGTTGAAAAAATTTCTGCACTCAACGAAATAGGGCTGAGCATCTGGGGATTTGCAATACTGACTTTCAGCAGGTCCTCATTTACCAGTCAGTGCTAGATTTTAGCCTCTGAGCCAGAGCCTTCCTGCTTTTGTATTCTCTGGCATTACTATGTTATCACCTCTGGAGAAAGTCTCCTTTTGAAAATATCTTTCTGTATAACATGGAAGATTTCCAGAAAAGCAAAATATGTAAAGATTTGTTGTTTCAGTCTCTCAAAAACGCTTTGCTTTACCCCATGTTTTTCATTTTTTCTTTAATGACTCCATCTTGTTTGCTCTTTAATAAAGGAATTATGCCATCATCATGGTGGAAAGCTTAATTTCACATTATCTTGAGGGATGTACTCTTCCAAATTATCCTCATGTCAGTGCAGTCATGGGAATTACATCTGCATTTTTGAATTACAATGTTTGGCAAATGTCCCCTTTAGGGTTTCAGTTGTATAAAAAAAGCAGAGAAAGGTAGTGAAAATCACTGTCAGAACAACCTGTTCAGTGCTCCAGAAAAGGTCTCTTACCGTCTTACTAAATTCTTCAAGCTAAAGTATGGAAGAAATATAATAGCAACTGAAAACTTCTAAAGACCAGATAAAACTAATGTTTAGAAAAAACAAAACTGACAATACAGTCTGAATTCTAAATATGAAGTGGTCCCTTCCAGAGTCTTTTGACTCAGCGGTGCTAATTACACTTTGTCCTTTCAGTTCAGTTCAGTCGTTCAGTTGTGTCTGACTCTTTGCGATCCCATGGACTGCAGCACGCCAGGCTTCCCCGTCCATCACCAACTCCTGGAGCTTTCTCAAACTCATGTCCATTGAGTCAGTGATGCCATCCAACCATTTTGTCCTCTGTCATCTGCTTCTCCTCCTGCCTTCAATCTTTCCCAGCCCCAGGGTCTTTTCCGATGAATCAGTTCTTCAGATCAGGTGGCCAAAGTATTGGAGTTTCAACTTCAGCATCAGTCCTTCCAATGAATATTCAGGACTGATTTCCTTGAGGATTGACTGGTTTGATCTCCTTGCAGTCCAAGGGACTCTCAAGAGTCTTCTCCAATACCACAGGTCAAATTCATCAATACTTTGGTGCTTTCCTTCTTTATGGTCCAACTCTCACATCCATACATGACTACTTGAAAGACCATAGTTTTGACTAGATAGACCTTTGTCAACAAAGTAATGTCTCTGATTTTTAATATGTTGTCTAGGTTGGTCATAGCTTTCTTCCAAGGAGCAAGCATCTTTTGATTTCATGGCTGCAGTCACCATCTGCAGTCATTTTGGAGCCCAAGAAAATAAAGTCTGTCACTGTTTCCATTGTTTCCCATCTATTTGCCATGAAGTGATGAGACTGCATGCCATGATCTTAGTATTTTGAATGTTGAGTTTTAAGCCAGCTTTTTAGCTCTCTTCTTTCACTTATATTAAGAGGTTCTTTAGTTCCTGTTTGCTTTCTACCATAAGGGTGGTGTCATCTGCATATCTGAGGTTGTTAATATTTATCTTGGCATTCTTGATTCCAGCTTGTGCTTCATCCAGCCCAGCATTTTGCATGATGTACTCTGCATAAGAGTAAAATAGCAGGGTTACAATATAAGCAGGGAACTACCTGGGAAGCCCCACAAATAGGGTTATTGATAAAATACAGGACACACAATTAAATATGTAATTCAGAAAAGAAACATTTTCTTTTTTTCAGTATGTCTCAAATATTGTATGGCACAAACTTAATGAATGGCACAAACTTGTATGGCACAAATTTACTGAATACATTTATGGCTTATCTGTAATTCAAAATTAACTGACTATTTAAGGTTTTAGTTTCTAGGTCTGACAACAAGTGTAAATGAGTTATTACCATCTAGGTGTAGCCTTTGACCAGTGATAGAAAGGCTACAGTGGCTACAGGCTACAGGCTATAGTCCCCTCTGTTGTTTCTCGGGAAGACAGTTCTGAGAATCATTCTAAGTGGTTTCTCGAAGGACCCCACACAGGATGAGCCATGGTTGACACAGCAGTGAGTAGCTTATTAACAAGACCTTGATCTTTTTTTTCACCTTTTCCTTATTCACTCTTTCCAGTTACCCTCTCCAATTCTTTGGGATTACTACTTGTATGCCAATTCTTCTGTCTACCTTTGCTTTTGGAGGAAACTCAATCTAAGCATTATCTTTTCCTTATTACACTCAATTCACCTGGTGCAATGTCTAGTTTTATTGTGAAAATAGATTGAAATTGGACTTCTGATAGAGTAGTGGGATCATATGAGTCATAACCTTGGATTGCTCATTTCTGGCTTTTAATCATATATGAGCATGTTTGGTGAACTTAAGGGGTAGGCCTAAGAAATCAGTGGGGAAAAGAATCCAGGGAATATTCAAATCCAAGGTTCAAAGACACTGGTGAAGTGTCTTAAAAGAAGTTGATCAGTGATAGCATACTGCATATATACATTTTAAACTCTCCTCTCTCCATACTCCTGTTGAAATATCAGACATGAAGTGTATTTAAAGAATAAATCTATACTAGCATTGAAAAATAAGAAAGACTGCTTCAAATAAATCAAGTATTTTGAGTAATTTATACAAGATGGAAAAAAGAAAAAGGAAGACATCATATTGACTAAAGGAGTAGAGCAGGGGAAATCTCATGGAAGCCACAGGAAAGGGCTTCCATGAAAGTGTAGATCAGTTCAGTTCAGTTCACTCGCTCAATTGTGTCTGACTCGTTGTGAGCCCATGAATCACAGCATGCCAGGCCTCCCTGTCCATCACAAACTCCCGGAGTTTACAAAAACTCATGTCCATCGAGTTGGTGATGCCATCCAGCCATCTCATCTTATGTCGCCCCCTTCTCCCCCTGCCCCCAATCCCTCCCAGCATCAGGGTCTTTTCCAATGAGTCAACTCTTCGCATGAGTTGGCCAGAGTATTGGAGTTTCATCTTCAGCATCAGTCCTTCCAATGAAAACTCAGGACTGATCTCCTTTAGGATGGACTGGTTGGATCTCCTTGCAGTTCAAGGGACTCTCAAGAGTCTTATCCAATATCACAGTTCAAAAGCATCAATTTTTCGGCGCTCAGCTTTCTTCACAGTGCAACTCTCACAACCATACATGACTACTGGAAAAACCATAGCCTTGACTAGATGGACCTTTGTTGGCAAAGTAATGTCTCTGCTTTTTAATATGCTGTCTAGGTTGGTCATAACTCTCCTTCCAAGGAGCAAGCATCTTTTAATTTCATAGCTGTAATCACCATCTGCAGTGATTTTGGAGCCCCCCAAAATAAAGTCTGACGCTGTTTCCACTGTTTCCCCATCTATTTATCATAAAGTGATGAGACCAGATGCCATGATCTTAGTTTTCTGAATGTTTAGTTTTAAGCCAACTTTTTCACTCTCCTCTTTCCCTTTCATCAAGAGGCTTTTTAATTCCTCTTCACTTTCTGCCATAAGGGTGGTGTCATCTGCATATCTGAGGTTATTGATATTTCTCCCAGCAATCTTGATTCCAGCTTGTGCTTCTTCCAGCCCAGCTTTCTCATGATGTACTCTGCATATAAGTTAAATAAGCAGGGTGACAATAAACAGCCTTGTTGTACCCCTTTTCCTATTAGGAACCAGTGTGTTGTTCCATGTCCATTTCTAACTGTTACTTCCTGACTTGCATATAGGTTTCTCAAGAGGCAGGTCATGTGGTCTGGTATTCCCATCTCTTTCAGAATTTTCCACAGTGTATTGTGATCCACCCAAAGACTTTGGCATAGTCAATAAAGCAGAAATAGACGTTTTTCTGGAACTCTCTTGCTTTTTTGATGATCCAGTGGATGTTGGCAATTTGATCTCTGGTTCCTCTGCCTTTTCTAAAACCAGTTTGAAAATCTGGAAGTTCACGGTTCACATATTGCTGAAGCCTGGCTTGGAGCATTTTGAGCATTACTTCACTAGCGTGTGAGATGAGTGCAATTGTGCGGTAGTTTGAGCATTCTTTCAGATTGCCTTTCTTTGGGATTGGAATGAAAACTGACCTTTTCCAGTCCTGTGGCCACTGCTGAGTTTTCCAAATTTGCTGGCATATTGAGTGCAGCACTCTCACAGCATCATCTCTCAGGATTTGAAATAGTTCAACTGGAATACCACCATCTCCAATAGCTTTGTTCATTGTGATGCTTTCTAAGGCCCACCTGACTTCACATTCCAGGATGTCTGGCTCTAGGTGAGTGATCACACCATCCTGATTATCTGGCTCATGAAGATCTTTTTTGTACAGTCCTTCTGTGTATTCTTGCCACCTCTTCTTAATATCTTCTGCTTCTGTTAGGTCCATACTGTCTGTCCTTTATCAAACCCATCTTTGCTTGAAATGTTCCCTTGGCATCTCTAATTTTCTTGAAGGGATCTCTAGTCTCTCCCATTCTGTTGTTTTCCTCTCTTTCTTTGCATTGATCACTGAGTAAGGCTTTCTCATCTCTCCTTGCTATTCTTTGGAATCAAATGGGAATATATTTCCTTTTCTCCTTTGCTTTTCACTTCTCTTCTTTTCACAGCTATTTGTAAGGCCTCCTCAGACAACCATTTTGCCTTTTTGCATTTCTTTTGCATGGGGATGGTCTTGATCCCTGTCTCCTGTACAATGTCATGAACCTCCATCCATAGTTCATCAGGCACTCTGTCATTCAGGTCTAGTCCCTGAAATCTATTTCTCACTTCCACTGTATAGTCATAAGGGATTTGATTTAGGTCATGCTGAATGGTCTAGTGGTTTTCCCTACTTTCTTCAATTTAAGTCTGAATTTGGCAATAAGGAGTTCATGTTCTGTGCCACAGTCAGCTCCCAGCCTTGTTTTTGCTGACTGTATAGATCCTCTCCGTCTTTGGCTGCAAAGAATATAATCAATCTGATTTCGGTGTTGACCATCTGGTGATGTCCATATGGAGAGTCTTCTCTTGTGTTGTTTGAAGAGGGTATTTGCTATGACCAGTGTGTTCTCTTGGCAAAACTCTATTAGCCTTTGCCCTGCTTCATTCCATACTCTCAGGCCAAATTTGCCTGTTACTCCAGTTGTTTCTTGACTTCCTACTTTTGCATTCCAGTTCCCTATAATGAAAAGGACATCTTTTTTGGGTGTTAGTTCTAAAAGGTCTTGTAGGTCTTCATAGAACCGTTCAACTTCAGCTTCCTTAGTGTTACTGGTTGGGGCATAGGCTTGGATTACCATGATGTTCAATGATTTGCCTTGGAACTGAACAGAGATCATTCTGTCATTTTTGAGATTGCATCTAAGTACTGCATTTCGGACTCTTTTGTGTCCATGATGGCTACTCCATTTCTTCTAAGGGATTCCTGCCCATAGTAGTAGATATAATGGTCATCTGAGTTAAATTCATCCATTCCAGTCCATCTTAGTTCACTGAGTCCTAGAATGTCAACATTCACTCTTGCCATCTCCTGTTTGACCACTTCCCATTTGCCTTGATTCATGGACTTAACATTCCAGGTTCCTATGCAATATTGCTCTTTACAGTATTGAACCTTGATTCTATCACCAGTCACATCCACAACTGGGTATTGTTTTTGCTTTGGCTCCTTCTATTTATTATTTTTTTTTATTAGTTGGTGGCTAACTACTTCACAACATTTCAGTGGGTTTTGTCATACATTGACATGAATCAGCCATAGAGTTACACGTATTCCCCATCTCGATCTCCCCCCCCCCCCCCACCAATCTCCAGTAGCATATTGGGCACCTACCAACCTGGGGAGTTCTTTCAGTATTATCATTTTGGCTTCTCATACTGTTCATGGGGTTCTCAAGGCAAGAATCCTGAAGTTGTTTGCTATTCCCTTCTCCAGTGGACCACAATCTGTCAGACCTCTTCACCATGACCCGTCTGTCTTGGGTGGCCCCACACGGCATGGCTTAGTTTCATTGAGTTAGACAAGACTGTGTTCCTGTGATCAGAGTGGCTAGTTTTCTGTGATTATGGTTTCAGTGTGTCTGCCCTCTGATACCCTCTTGCAACACCTACCATCTTACTTGAGTTTCTCTTACTTTGGATATGGGGTATCTCTTCATGGCTCTCCAGCAAAGCGTGGTCACTGCTCCTTACCATGGACGAAGGGCTCAAAATAATAGCTGTAAAGATGAGGAGGGAATGTTGGGATGGTACTACAAGTAATACAGGCTCCTTCTGGGCCACCTGGACACATGTCTTTGTGCCATGTATCTAACTACCTGTCAGGCTGGCATGATAGATATTTTCTCCAATAAATAGTACTGATAGAGTGATTTATTGATTACCTTATTGGGAGGGGGTGAAGAAGGTTGTGATTTTACCTCATACCATATACAAAAACAACAACAAAAATTTAGTTGATTGAAGATCCAAGCATTAAAAAAATTAAAATATTAGAGAAGAATTTATAACAGACCACCTTTTTAATATTTTGTATTTATAAAACCTTCCTAAGAAATACCTGAAACCCAGAAGCCATAAAGGCAAGAACGAAGGGGGGAAGGAAGAAGTAATCTAACATATTTCTTACATCAAAATTAAAAATTCTGGGGACTTTTCTGGTGGTCCAATGTAGAGGGTGCAGGTTTAATCCCTGATTGGAAAACTAGGTCCCCACATGCTGCAGGGCATAGCAAAAAATAAAATTAAAATTTCTGCATGACAAAATTTAGCATTACTTATCATAAGCAAAGTTAAAAGACAACTGACAAGATTGGATAAAATGAGGCACAGGGTTAATACTATTAATCTGCACATTGCCCAAATAAATTGGTAAGAAAATGATGAAACAAGAGAGCAAAGTAGATAAATGATGTTGAGTTGACTATTCACTGTTTTCCTTCCCTGTAGGAGAATTAATGCTTTACCATTTTGGCAACCTTGAGCATGGCCAAATGATTTGTTTGAGTCAATGACATGTGTCACAGGCACAAGCTTTAAGACTTGGTATTTGAACTGCCAAGGCAGCCAGAGATATTCTGGATAGTGACTGCTCTCAACCAATCCAATATTGAAATATTATGTGAATGAGAAATAAATTTTTGTTTAAAACCTCTGAGATTTGTGGATTGTTTGACACCATGGCTTAAGCTCATGTCTCCTGATCCATATAGAAATCAGAATCAGAATACAGGTGGTATTGAGACAAAGCTCTATAAAAATAAATGGCATTGATTTAAAGATTGTGCTCTAGGCAGTGAGGAAATTGTCAGAAGCTAGGAGATTGTGAGACATTTCAGGTAGTAGACAAAGTTTTAGTAAAATTTGATCTACAATAGCCTGAAAAGCAGATCATATACATAAAGAGCTTGTAGTTTTAGGAGAAGAAGTTGAAAAAAAGAATGTTTCATGTGCTGGTAAGTTTTGTCTGCATTTTTTGAATTATTACAAAAGAGATGAGCTTAGGTAAGTAAGTGGTTTGTAAACATAAATGAAAGAGAATTGAGAGTATAGAAATTGGTGTGATTTTAGGGCTTGAAACTGAGTTTAAACTTAAAAACAGTGTGAAATAAAACTTTTGAGAAATAAGCAGATTTAATTTTAAGAATTACAAGAAGGAAAAATCAAAATACATGGCCTCCTCCATGTGTGCGTGCACTCAGTCACTTCAATCATGTCCAACTCTTTGAGAGTTCATGGACTGTAGCCTGCCAGACTCCTCTGTCCATGGGATTCTCCAGGCAAGAATACCAGAGTGAGTTGCCATGCACTCCTCCGGGGGATCTTCCCCTCCAGAGATCCAGGAACCTTCATCTCTTATGTCTCCTGCTTTGGTGCTTGGGGGGATGGTGGGGGGTGAGGTGGTTCTTTATCACTAGTGCCACCTGGGAAGTCCAGTTTCCTCCATACCTATTGTTAAAATCTTTAAATCTTTTTAACATATTTTCTCAGTGCAGTATCAAATTAAAGGTATAATCCTCACACCCATTGTTAAAAACTTCTTAGAGTTTGAAGGTTCAGCTAAATGTGTGATGTTCTTCATTTGGGTAAAATGGCTCAGGAAAAAGGAGTCTAAGGGTATGACTTGCCCATGGAAGACTGATGGACCTAAGGTGCTCAAACCTAAGAAGAAGAAGGAAATCTAGATATCAACAAAAGAAGTAGAAATGTGGTTACTGGCACATAGAACTGACTAGAATAAAGTTGATAGAGAAATCAACTTAAGTTTTTGGAAAAAGAAAATCGTGCTATCAGAGAGAAAATAAGTCTGGATTACGTAGTTTGTGACTGAGGCTTAAAATGATACTTCGAACTTCAGCCTCTTTGGGAAGAGAAGCAGTTCATAATAGCTGCTGAATTTCCAAGGAAGGCAATATCCTGATGCCAACTTCATATATGGCCTAGAAGCATAGATGAAAAAGAATCTCCTGGATGGTGGAGTCAGGAGTCACAGGCAAACAGTAGAGAGCAAAACAGCTTGAAGGAAGAGCAACCAGAGCCTATTCCCAGGATACTTTTGTAAGCCTAGGGCAGGGGCCCCTCTAAGAATCTATATGCTGAGATTTCATTATTGCTGTGGGTCAGTGGCTACTCAGTGTCTCCCATTCTTCCTCTTTCTCAATGGGAGAGTTCAGTGCAGTTATTCTATGCCTATTTCACCATTGTATATTAGAGGTATGAATCTCTGATGTAGAAAATACTCTGTGCTTTGAGATTCTTGATTTTGAGCTTGAAGCAGTGGTTGGACAGTGGTTAAGGTTATCTTCTTTAGAGAAAGGATAAAGTGAGATGGGAAAAGGACCAGTATTTGTCTACCAGAAGATTAGACTGAATCAGGTTTTTATTTCTGCTTCCTAATGTGAAATTCCCCTTCTTTCTGGAGGATCAAACTCCTCAGCCTTTTTTAACTCTCCATGATCACGTGGCCTGCTTTGACCAATGAAATGTGAGCAAAATTAATATATATCCTTCTAGAGAGAAGAATTATGAGTTAGTACATTCTTCATCAACTTCTGTATTCCATTGGCTATGGCAGCTATCACTGTTATGGCTACTAAATAGTGGCAACTCCATCAATTTGGGTCCTGGAGTGAAATAAGAGGGTCTGACCTGTGGTGAACACGGAGTGTGGATGAGAAACCAACCTTCTTGTAGGCTACTTGGATTTGGAAGGTGTTTGTGTAGCATAACAAAGCCTATCCTGATAGCTATACATAAGTAATTGGGAGAAGATTTAAGTATAAATGAAAGTGAATGTTGCTCAGTCGTGTCTGACTCTTTGCAACCCCATGAACTATAGTCCATGGAATTATCCAGGCCAGAATACTGGAGTGGATAGCCTTTCCCTTCTCCAGGGGATCTTCCCAACACAGGGATTCAACCCAGGTCTCCTGCATTGCAGGTGGATTCTTTACCAGCTGAGCTATGAGGGCTTCCCTGGTGGTTCAGATGAGAAAAGGAAATGGCAATCCACTCCAGTATTCTGGCCTGGGAAATCCCATGGGCAGAGCAGCCTGGCAGACTACAGTTCATGGGGTTGCAAAGAGTTGGAGTTGTCTGAGCCACTTCACTTTCTTTCTTTCTAGAGTATAAATGGCCAGTGAACATATGAAAACCAATGAGTAACTGAGTAGTAAGAGTACGTAGGAAAGCAGTACATATATCTTGGGACTTTATCTAGAGTATATTTAAGACACTCCTAGAATTTAATTTTTGAGTGGAAGACTTGTCAGGAGATTAGAGTTTGATCAGATGGGAGCCATGGGGTTACAGTTAGGAAACAATTTCAGATTATATTTAGTTCTAACGTGTGCAGCTTCAACAGGAAAGGCTGAATGGTTGGGTGAATCATATTCAGTCTGACACTAATCATTGTGTTTGTGAGTTTTCCTTTAGTCTTCAAACTGGTTCATTTACCTTTCTACTCTTAGAAGAAATTTCTCCACTCCCTAAGAGATACAGCCCTAAATTCTGTTTGCTGTCCCTAGCTCAAAGTCCATACTCTCAGGATGATATACAGTATTTCCCATCTCGTCTGTATGTAGTAACTTACAGGTTAAAAGGTAGATTACCTGCCCGTATTCACCCATATCCAGTATACAAATAATTGCAAAAACATGTTGGTGGTAGACTATAATTGTGATTGTTGTTTAGTCACTAAGTCTTCTGCGACCCCTTGGACTGTAGCTCACCAGGCTCTTCTGTCCATGGGATTTCCCAGGCAAGAATACTGGTTGATGCTGCTGCTAAGTCGCTTCAGTCGTGTGCGACTCTGTGCGACCCCATAGACGGCAGCCCACCAGGGTCCTCTATCCACAGGATTCTCTAGGCAAGAATACTGGAGTGGGTTGCCATTTCCTTCTCTGAAGAATACTGGAGTGGGTTGCTATTTCTTCTCCAGGGATCTTCCCGACCCAGGGATCAAACCAGCATCTCCTGAATTGGCAGGCGGATTCTTTACCACTGAGCCATCTGGGAAGCCCAAGACAATAATTGGTGTTCACAGTTTTCCTGTTTTCTATCCTTAACACTGTGTACAGGGTGTCTTTCCCCTGTCCATATAAATTGATTGTGTTTATAGCCGCATGCCTTGCTCTGGTTACTGGAGTGTGAGCAAATCCAGCTTGTGCCATGTTGGACTAGAGGCTTTAGATGTGCTTGTATGGCTTAGCTTTCACTTTAGTGCTCTGTTCCTGAACTGCAGTGGGATCACAACCCTGGTAAATGCTGTTCCCTCACCCTGCATCCCAGAGTTAGACATGTTACACAGCCCAAAATGCATCCCATAGCCTGGAGCTGAACCCCATTGAGCCACAGCTGACCCACAAATCTGTGAATGAGAAATGAATACTTGTTGTTATAAACTACTAATATATGAAGACATTTTAACCACAGCAAAAGTTAGCACAATTCCCATTTAGAAAGGGGAATAAGAGGAGACACAGAGCAGTCACTAGGCCATGGTAATTTTGAAATCCCCTGGGGAACATTCCTTCCTGTGAAGGTTCCTTATGCTTGGACTGGGAACATTACTTGATTTAGACTCTGATTCTTCACTCTGAGAGATGGTTAATGGGTCTAGCCTCTAGGGGAACCATTCCTTGTTCATTATTCTCCTTGGCCACATCTGAAATGTGTTTCAGGGAGAAAGCTCTCCTTAGGGGCTACAGAGCTTTGAAGTCATCCACCTAATCATGGAAGGTTAAAGGACCCGGGTTTGTTTGTCTAAAATGATCTGAGGTACTTCCATCTGGCTTATGGTTTCTTTAACAGTACAGTTACCTCCAAATTTAGTAATCTGTTTTTGTTTAGTTATTTCTATATGTCAATAACTATAATTAAAGATTTTTCTGGACATAACTTTCAAATATTCCTTGTTTATTTGCTTCTTTTACCCCCAGACCTCTTTTAACTTATGGTTAAAAATAGTTAGAACAGCACATGAAAATGACACCCCCTTAATTTGGTCTCTATCTGAAGTCACTTTGAGAAGTTTTACTGGGCATTTAAGTCTTTAAGCCTGTTTTATACTGTCTCCTGTCATTTTCTTTATGCAAGTAAATGACTTTTCCAACTCTATGAGCCCCCAGTTTTTGGGACCTTCCTTGATCATTAGATTTCTTGTCAGAAATCAACCACTCTTTTTTTAGGTCATCTTTCTTATATAATATCTTGCTGAACAGAATCAATAGAACCTAACACATGCTACTAACATTTTGTTTTTCATGCATTTGTGTTATAAACACCAACTATTTAACTTCAATATACATTTGTTATTTTTACAGTTTCATCCCACTTTTGGTACCAATTTCTTAATTAGGTGAAGTTAGGCTTTAAAAAGAACACCTGGTAGCTGTGAGCACAAAAGTGCTTGAAAAGGTCAAAGTGAGAATCATAATGCCCTTATTTGGTGAAAGTTATCTAGATCCAACCTATAGGTGTGATGTTGAAAATATATATCTATAGAAAACAGGTTTCTCAATCAGTTGTTTTCAGTAGAGTAAAATAGTGAGGTCTTGATCTCATTTCATAACTAAAATGACAAGAAACTGGTTGATGAATCACACTGTTTGAACAGTCTGTTATTTTCTATCATCACAACAAACCAAATAGGTTGTTTATGATTGACCAGAATAACAACTGAAAATTTAATGACTCTACTGTAGTCTTGTCACTTCAGTCAAACAGTATAAAAGCAATGGAAATATCCTTTTTGCTTTATTCCAGTATAAGGTATTCAGCAGTTAGCATGAGCTCCTCTGATTAGAAATGCAGACATAGGGCCCTTGGGGTAGAGGCTTGCTCATTTGCTGTTAGAATCTCCCTAAGGACAAATTTCAAGCCCAGTGAAGTATATGATTTTGAAATTAATAGAAAATATATATTAACACTCAGGTCAAAGAGACCTATGAAATGCTACTTAATTTTGAGAACAGAAACTTACAGAGCAAATGCATTATGAAAACTAAATGTTTTCAGTAGCAAGGGGTTTTCCCCAGTATCTATAAAGAGCCCAATAAGGAGACCATTCTTCCATATAGTAGAATACAAGTTCTCAGGACCAGGACTCCAATTTAGGGCATTCAGTTGCAAATGAGTAATTCACTGTATAGCAAAAGAGAAAAACCACTCTAGATCTGCGTCATGTGTCTGATTCCAGGCATTACTGTTTGGAGCTAGTTAATCCTACTAAAATAATTTAGGGAACATTATTATTATTTCCTTGGGACTTCCCTGGTGGCTCAGTCAGTAAAGAATCCTCCTGCAATGTAGGAAACCCAGGTTCAATCCCTGGGTTGGTAAGATCCCCTGGAAAAGGAAATGGCAACTCACTCCAGTATTCTTGCCTGAAGAATCCTTTGGACAGAGGAGCCTGGTGGGCTACCATCCATGAGGTCACAAAGAGTTGGACACGACTTAGTGAATAAACCACCAGCATTATTTCCTTAGCACACAAATTCAACTATGTGTGTTTACTAAATGCTATTTTACTTAAGGGCTTCCCAGGTAGCACTAGTGGTAGAGAACCTGCTTGCCAATGCAGGAGACATAGCAGATGCAGGTTCGATCCCTGGGTTGGGAAGATCCCTTAGAGAAGGTCATGGCAACCCACTACAATATTCTTGCCTGGAGAATCTGATGGACAGAGGAGCCCCATGGGTGGGCTATAGTCCATAGGGTCACAGAGTCAGACACAACTGAAGTGGTTTTATACACACACACCATTTTACTTAAAGATGAGAGCTATATAAGCATGTGTGACCAAAAGTAAAATAAAGGAAGCAGAAGAAAAAAAAAAATGCTCCCAGATTCCAGAAGGTCTGTAGTTGCTGTCATGGCTTGGGTTCCCTGGAAAACAAACTTTGAGGTAGGGAATTGCTTGCAAGAAGTTTATTGGTGAGTGCTCTCAAGATCATCACCTCTGGGGGTGTGAAGGAAGGAAGATTAAGAAGTTATACATGATGCAATCAAGGCCTCTAAACAAAAGCCTCAACCCAATACTTCAGAGAATTCTGAAGCTGAAATATCTTTGCAAAGTTGTCCCAAATTGGAGTAAGGGCAATTTTTACTTCTCCCACAACTTCCCCACAACCACCTTCCACACCTCACTCCCATGGAATAACCTCCCCCCCCCCACCAGCCGCACTGTGACCAGTCATTGGACACAAGCCATCCAAGGAAAGGAGATGTGATTTTGGGGAGCAGTGTTTCTCTCCAGCTATGGGAAATTTCTGGAAATTGATTCAGTTGAGAAAAATCAGTCACCAACACCAGCTGAGGAAATGAACATTTCAGTATTGGAAGTGGGAAGCACAGTTTTTCATGTGGTAAATATACCAGTAATAGCTATACGGTTGAATGTGAATGTGTGTGTGGGTGAGTTGGAAGAGGTGGTAATGGAGAGGGAGGTTGATGGGGAAGAATTGGAGCCAGATATATGACTTTTCCTCCTCTGGAATCAAATCATGTCAGTCTCCGTATTATTTGGCTTCTTTAACAGCAGATGAAGCCATATGTGTTATTTGATTTAAAAGTATCTAACAAGATTCCCTGAACTTCAAAACTGGGAGGAACCTTGAAGATCTTCCAGTATAAAGCCCCAGAGATAGTAACTGCCCAAAGTCAGAAGTTAAACTAGGGCTTTATATTCATGCTTAATGGCTAAGATATGACAAAAGTCAAGTGTAGCTGATATTGAAACATTGATTATCATCTCAACATCTATCTTCCTGTTCTTTTATTCTAAAATGACTTTGTTCAAATATTGGGAGAAGGCCGTATGTTGAGCAGGGTGGACATTAGAGGAAGTAGTTGAACCAACTAGGGCACAAAAACCCAAGGAAGCCCTTCTTTCAAGATCATAAAAGGTGCACACAGTTAAAGAAGGAATTCAAAGGGTGTTGCAGGTGCATGACCCTAGAGTGAGTGCCTCCTTAAATTTTGTACCCTGGACACCTCACATACCTTATCCTGTTTCTGGCTCTGGGGTGATAGGATGGGCCTTTTTCCTTCTGGGGGGAAGAATCCCATTCTCCTTCCGCAGGAATCTGTTTAGGGCAAAGCATATAACCAATACTGGTCAATGAGGTAGAAGATATGGGCTGCAGGGGTCCCTTGAAAGTTTTTTCTTCTTGGTAAAAAGGAGACACTTGAGAAAGTTCACTTTTTGTCTGTGGAGAGAGTGATAGGAAGATGTGATGCCTTGAACTGTTTATCCATCTGCAGCTGTAAGGGGATAAATCAACAGGTGAATACAACCTGGTACAGAGGAGAGTCTTACTCCTTGAGGTAGTGCTGCTTAATGAACCAGTCCTGGAAATGCCAGCCTCAGGACTCAGAGGTGAGAAAATAAATTGTCACTGTTTCAGTCATTTTTTATTGACTGTTATGTTATTTACTGGCCACATTAACCCAACTATTATAGAGTGTCTTTTTAAACATGGACTCTTGTTCCATCTCCTCATAAGGACTTTGATCCCATGAGCATGATTCTCTTTCTCCATCAGAACTTCTCCCTTATACCAACCAATACATTAACCTGGAGAGTGTAAGGATTTGGTGATATCCTAGGTTGATAGCCCTGTTCCTCCACTTACTATTAATAACTGTGAGACCATGGACTAGTGATTTCACTGCTCTGGGTCCTCAGTTTTCACATTTGTAAGATTTGAATAATACTAAATGGCAACCCACTCCAGTGTTCTTGCCTGGAAAATCCCATGGACAGAAGAGCCTGGTAGGTTACAGTCCATGGGCTTGCAAAGAGTCAGACACGATTGAGCGACTTCACCTTCACTTTTAATACTTAACAACAGAGGGTAAATGTGAGGCATATGAAAATGTACTTAGGTATTTAATTAACATAGTGCCTGGTAGATATTAAGAATTCAATAGACGTTATAAATTATTAGCCTTTCAGTTCAGTTCAGTCACTCAGTCGTGTCCAATTTTTGCAACCCCAAGCACTGCAGCACACCAGGCCCCCTGTTCATCACCAACTCCCAGAGCTTGTTCAAACTCATGCCCATCGAGTTGGTGATGCCATCCAATCATCTCATCCTCTGTTGATCCCTTCTCCTCTTGCCTTCAATCTTTCCCAGCATCAGGGTTTTTCCAATGGGTCACTTCTTTGCATCAAAGTATTGGAGCTTCAGCTTCAGCATCGGTCCTTCCAAAGGATGCTCAGGACCGATTTCCTTTAGGATTGACTGGTTTGATCTCTTTGCAGTCTAAGGGACTCTCAAGAGGCTTCTCCAACACCACAGTTCAAAAGCATCCTTTCTTTGGTGCTCAGCCTTCTTTATGGTCCAACTCTCACATCCATACATGACTACTGGAAAAACCATAGCTTTGATTAGACAGACCTTTGTCAGCAAAGTAATGTCTCTGCTTTTTAATATGCTGTCTAGGTTGACCATAGCTTTTCTTTCAAGGAGCTAGTGTCTTTTAATTTCATGGCTGCAATCATCCTCTGCAGTGATTTCGGAGCCCAAGAAAATAAAGTCTGTCACTGTTTCCATTATTTCCCCATCTATTTGACATGAAGTGATGGAACTGGATGGATCTTCGTTTTTTGAATGTGGAGTTTTAAGCCAGCTTTTTCATTCTCCTCTTTCACTTTCATCAAGAGGCTCTTTAGTTCCTCTTTGTTTCCTGCCATAAGGGTGGTGTCATCTACATGTCTGAGATTATTGGTATTTTACCCAGCAATTTTGATTCCAGCTTACGCTGCATCCAGCCTGGAATTTCACATGATGTACTCTGCATATAAGTTAAATAAGCAGGGTAACAATATACAGCCTTGACATACTCCTTTCCTTATCTGGAACCAATTCATCATTCCATGTTTGGTCCTAACTATTGTTTCTTGACTTGCATACAGGTTTCTCAGGAGGTGGGTAAGGTTCTCTGGTATTCCCATCTTTTGAAGAATTTTCCACAGTTTCTTGTGATCCACACAGTCAAAGGCTTTGGCATAGTCAGTAAAGCAGAAGTAAACATTTTTCTGAAACTCTCTTCCTTTTTCTATGGATGTTGGCAAGTTGATCTCTGGTTCCACTGCCTTTTGTAAATCCAGTGTGAATGTGTGAAAGTTCTTGGTTCATTTACTGTTGAAGCCTGGCTTGGAGAATTTTGAGCATTACTTTGCTAGTATGTGAGATGAGTGCAATTGTGGGATAGTTTGAATGTTCTTTGGCATTGCCTTTCTTTGGGATTGTAATGAAAATTGACGTATTCCAGTCCCGTGGCCACTGCTGAGCTTTCCAAATATGCTGGCATATTGAGTGCAGCACTTTAATAACATCATATTTTAGAATTTGAAATAGCTAAACTGGAATTTCATCACCTCCACTAGCTTTGTTTGTAGTGATGCTTCCTAAGGCCCACTTGACTTTGCATTCCAGGATGCCTGGCTCTAGGTTAGTCATCTCACCATCGTGGTTATCTGGGTCATGAATATCTTTTTTGTATAGTCCTTCTGTGAATTCTTGCCACCTCTTCTAAATATCTTCTGCTTCTGTTAGGTCCAAGCCATTTCTGTCCTTTATTGAGCCCATCTTTGTATGAAATGTTCCCTTGGTATCTTTAATTTTCTTCAAGAGCTCTCTAGTCCTTCCCATTCTATTGTTTCCCTCTATTTCTTTGCATTGATCACTGAGAGAGGCTTTCTTATCTCTCCTTGTTATTCTTTGGAACTCTGCATTCAAATGGGTATCTTTCCTGTTCTCCTTTGCTTTTAGCTTCTCTTCTTTTCTCAGCTATTTGTAAGACCTCCTCAGACAACCATTTTGCCTTTTTGCTTTTCTTTTTCTTAGAGATGGTCTCGATCACTGCCTCCTGTACAATGTCACAAACCTCCATCCATAGTTCTTCAGGCATTCTGTCTATCAAATCTAATCCCTTGAATCTATTTGTCACTTCCAATGTGTAATTGTAAGGGATTTGATTTAAGTCATACCTGAATGGTCTAGTGGTTTTCCCTACTTTCTTTAAGTC
Source organism: Muntiacus reevesi (assembly GCF_963930625.1). NCBI lineage: Eukaryota > Metazoa > Chordata > Mammalia > Artiodactyla > Cervidae > Muntiacus > Muntiacus reevesi. The sequence continues at coordinate 107,366,074 of NC_089271.1, forward strand.
TGAATTTTGCAATAAGGATTTTTATATTGCCTAGTATAATTCTGAATACCAGGAACAAACATCCCCATACATCATCTACCAGTTTGGATGCTGTAGCTTTTTTGTCAGGAAATGACCCTTGGCTCCAAGACAGAAGGTCTGAAATTTCATTGCTTTGGCAGTTCTTCCATTTGAAAGATTTCTGGCCTTCAGTTATTATTGGGTCAGACACAGCATGATTCTGACCAATTTGTAGTTTAATTCAGAAATCACTGGTCGTTACTTTTAATTCAGAGGATCCTGCCTTCTGGGCTGCCCTAGTCTTTGTGGTCAGTCTGTCCCAAAGCAGATGCATCCAGAATGCCAGGTCACATAGCAATGTTCACTTTAATGTAAACAACAAAATTGATAACAAGAAATTAGAGTTTCATTATAGTGTTTTGCAGAATAACTGACAATCCACAGGAGTTTTTATACTTGTTTTATAACGTGCAGTCCTTGTCAGAAGAAGCAGGTGGCATACAGTTTAATACAAGCTCATTGCTTCTGAGCTAACACTTTCCCCTCTGCTTGGAGTAATTTAGAGTTCAGCTTAGACTGACCATACCTGACCCAAACTGGCATGATGGATTTTGATCAGAACATTTTTTTTTTGTCCCCAGCAATAAGAAATCAGAGTTGTACGCATTTTATTTTGCAGTCTCAAGTTATCTTTGCTTTTATTTACCAGTGTCCCACTACTTTCGTTCAGGTCTCAGAAGATCACAATGGAACAAGTTAAAAAAAAAGAAGTCTTCAAATACATCATAAAATATAATGATCTGTAGTATAGTCAAGATGGTATTAACACACATTCAAAATGACTTGTTTATCTCTACTTTTACACTGAGCACTAGATAAGCTGCATTTCAAACCTTTTGTGCTATTCTTGAGGTTTCTTATTCTTTTCCCACTTAGATAAATTCAAAGAGTTGAAGCATCAAGCTTATTTTCTTTGTCATTTTCATTCAATCTTCAGAAAAATGCTTCTCTATTTAGGCTGATGGTCTTAAGGGCTTGCTCTGGAAGAATTTGGATTCAAGTGTTTTAAATTTCAGTGTTCACCCGTAGTCTTGACAGCAGCAGCCCTCCTTCCTATTACATGCAGATTTCTGCCACCCAGAACAATCCTTTAAAGGGGAGCATGGCATAACTGAATCTTTGTGAGTCTTAGTTTTCTTATCTGAAAATGAGGTTAGTTGGAAAATTTCCAAATTCCTGGGTCAGTGACACCAGGTCCGATCTCTCTTTGCCAGATGCCAGGTTGTACTCCTTTATGCATTACTGCTGTTTCCTTTGCAGAAGTAATCGAGGGTCTGTATTATTTAATCACTATATTTGTCAGAGTATTAGGGCAAGCGTCTTCCTAAAACACCCAGACTCCCTTGTAAAACTCTGGCTTCCAGACAGGTATGTGCGTTCTGACTTGCCTCTGCAGCCAGCCACTCCAAGGAAACATGTTTTCGCCTCAATGACTGTTTATTCTCATTTCCTTTATGTCTTCATAAGCTGTGTTTTACTTCTTATTTTGACTTTTTCTGACCTGACTCCTTGAAACTATTGCTGTGTGTGTGTGTTTTCTTCCTTGGGAATTTATCCAGCTTTGGGTTGCTTCCCCCTTTGCTTGCCAGTGTCTCATGCTGGATTTATTTTTGCTATTAAGAATTGGGAGGGAAAAAGTAGGTGAGTTGCGGAGTGATACAGCTGCTGACTGTTGTTATTCCCAGAACAGTTTGTCTTTAATATTCTCCATTTATGATCAGTTCATGATGATGGCTCAGGTGTCGGGAAGTGGCTGGGATGCACTGCCAATTTCTCCTTATCTCATCTCCTTTTATGTGGTTTTTAAGTCACTTTATATGACCATGGATTTTTGTGTCCAGGACTTTCTACTGCACTTCATTGTCCACCAAGAAATTTTTTCCATTCACATTTTTGTTTCCACATTCAACCATTCTGTGAGCTTCTTCGCATAAACACCTGGGTTTGAGACCTGGCTTTTGATCTCCTAATATTAGGCAAGTCTCTTTACCTCTGTGAGCTGGTTTCTGTTTGTGTAAAATGTAGATGATAATGCTTTTGTCATATTGTTAATGTGAAGATTAAATGAGGTGTTGTCTGTGAAAATGCCTAGCACAGTGCCTGACAAACAGTGGGACACTCAGTACATTCATGTACGTTTCTTCCCTCCTACTTCAACCTCTCCCCCTCTTTATTTCGCACTGAATAAAGCAAGCACAGTGGGCTATTTTCATTGTTCCACAAAACACGTCTCTCAATTATTAGGCCAGGAAACTTTGCTTTTACAGGTTTTTCTGGCATATTTAGAAAGACTTCTAAAGCCACCCAAATAAAAATAGACTACATTCCCAGAATTTGTTTGTGTTGCTGGTGGCTATGGATACCACTGTACAGTGGGTTATACTGTATTTCTTGGTTCTCAGCAACTTTCCTAAGCATGATAAACTTCCATGAAGTACGACTGAAGTGACTTAGCAGCAGCAGTTCTCAGATTTGGGCTTCCCAGGTGGTGCTAGTACTACCCTCCTGCTAATGCAGGAGACATAAGAGACAGAGGTTTTATCCCCTGGTTGGGAAGATCCCCTGGAGAAGGAAATGGCAACCCACTTCAGTATTCTTTCCTGGAGAATCCAGAGGAGCCTGGAGGACTGCAGTCCATAAGGTCACAAAGAGTCAGATATGACTGGAGCGACTTAACACACACTTCTCAGATACTTTTAATTCTTTTTCTCTACTCCTTGTATCCTGAAGTAAACAGTCATTGTTTCTCCTTCCTTTCACACTTTCTCAAGCAAACACCATCTGTTATAGTGCTAACCCTGCCAAAAGCCCTTCCAAATTTGAACTTCGGCACCTAGACCATTCATCAACTCTAGTTCACGGTATTTCAGAGATGTTGCAGATTCGTTTATCCATTTCGCTATTCCCTTTTCTTCCATAGTCAGCTTTGGCTTCTGAGAAATACTTTTTGCCTTCATCAGCTAGCCTTCCAAATTCTTGGCTCTAATCTTTACTCATTGGCTTAACTTCACAGCCATAACCACTTATGTTAGGCATGTAGAATTGTCCACATTTCTCATTATCTTTGTGCATTCATAAGTCTCTTTTCTACCTAGCAAAAGACAAACCTAATGCACTGCTCCATGCTCTTAGTATAGGAAGTACAACTCTTTGTTATTCTCTGGTTATCTTACCCATCTATAGTTCAAGAAGCTATACACTCTTAAAGACATAACAGCTAAAATGATTCTAGCCCTATATTTATGTTGTCTGCTCTTTTTTGTGCTTCCCTGGTGGCTCAGGTGGTAAAGAATCTGCCTGCAGTTCAGGAGACTGAGGTTCAATCCTTGGGTCAGGAAGATCCCCTGGAGAATGGAATGGCAACCCACTGAAGTATTCTTGCCTGGAGAATCCCATGGACAGAGGAGCCTGGCAGGCTACAGTACATGGGATCACAAAATTTTGGTTTTTGTGCAGATTTTTCATTATGAGACAATGTCCCTATACATCATAGAAGACAGTACTCAGGCACTTATTGGGAAGGTCTGTTAGGAATACTGACACTCAGAATCAGAAATTCCCCTTGAAATTTTCCAAGCCTTATACTCTCTCTAAAGTAACAATCTCATTTTTTATAAGTGTCTATCTGATCTCTAGAGATTTTGAAATCATTATCTAATGAGGATATTTTTGGCCTATTCTAACTGCTATAGAATTTATTTGACTATCAGGCAAAAAATCTACTTTCTTAAAATTTCCAAGTGTGCTAGTGTTCTAGCTTGTCTCTCTTGAACTACATAGTTCTTTTCTGCATAGTTGTTGTTTTGGGCTTCCCTTGTGACTCAGCTGACAAAGAATCTGCCTGCAATGCGGGAGACCTGGGTTTGATCCCTGGGTTGGGACAATCCCCTGGAGAAGGGGAAGGCTACCCACTCCAGTATTTTGGCCTGGAGAATCCCATGGACTGTATAGTTGTTTAGTTGCTAAGTCATATCTGACTCTTTGCGACCCCATGGACTATAGTCCACCAGGCTCCTCTGTCCATGGGATTTCCCAGGCAAGAATACTGAAGTGGGTTTCCATTTCCTCCTCCAGGGCATTTTCTGAACCCATGTCTCCTGTATTGGCAGGCAGATTCTTTACACTGAGGCACCTGGGAAGCCCTACTGCATGGTAGTCCTTTAAATAATTGAAAACATTAATGTCACCTGTGCTAATTAGTTCCCCCCCCAAACAACCTCAGTTCTTCCATTGCCAAAGTTTCTTGACTCTTTATCATCCTGACCATTCACCTCTAGATGTAATCTAGCATGTGAATATTATCTCAAAATGTGAAATTAAACAGTAAATCAGAACATTAGGTAAAGCCTGGTCCTCAAAACAGAGACAGTCATCTCCCTTGTTCTAGATAGTATGCTCCTCTGATATAACATAAAATGATAATCACTACTCAGCAACTTGGTCACACTGTAGAGTCATTGTGAGCTTGCAAAAAATGATAAGTCCCCTTTGTAAAAGTTATTGGTTAGTCAGAGCACTTTAATTTGGTACTTAGTCAATGCTTCTGCTTGTTTTATTTCATTTTGGTCCAGAAACGGAGTTCACATTTACCTACATTATCTTTCACTTTGCTAAATTTACTGTTCTGTCATTTCGGCCTGTTGAAATAATTTTGAATGTTGTCCTTATCAACTCCTTTTATGTGATTTTAAAGAGAGTAATCTTCAAAACTGGATTTAATTTTGTGAAACAAATGCCATTTAAAAATTTTAAAATTTACATCATTATTATATTCTGTTCACAGTTTGTTGCCATGTCTCATACTTTATTTAACTTGGGAGAGTCTCTTTAAAGAGTGCTTAAAGATTGCTTACCATTGGGATTTTACTCTCTTTTGAAAGCCTGGTGCTTATATCTGAATGTAAAGTCAGTTCTCTACATATAAACAACCTGCCACGATAGCCAAAATACATAAAAGGAGAGGTCGCAGGTAATATTCATAAAGTCAGAGTCAGTTTCTTTTCACAAAACAGATGAACATGTCACCCAAACAGCTGATGTACAAGGAAGGATTTCAGATTTTGGCCCCATACCCAATGAGTTTGAATCCCAGCTTCCTGGCTTCCTTGGTGGGTCACGCTGAGCCATTTGATCATCTTTGTGTTGCCTCATCTAAAAAGTATAGCTTTATAGGGATTGTGGAGGTGGGTTATGTGAGACAATAGCTGTGGAAAAGCCTGGGCCCCAAATACCTAGCATTTAGTTGGTACTCAGTGTGCATTGTAGTGAAATAAACAGACCCTGTCTTTTCACATTCATGATTTCTTCATCACTTCCATGAAGTCTTGAGATTCCTCTATGTGTAGTTGATACTTAAATTCCATAACCACACTGCAGTTTTTTTTTTTTTTTTCTTAAATATAATGATTAACACATTCCCTGAAATCCTCTCTCATTTATTCTCTATGTCCTGGACTGCACATTCAGTTCCATTTGAATTAAATAGAACAATATTCAACAAGAGCAGATGCTGGTGTAGAGTGATTTTCCAACCTACAGAGTTCTAGCATATGGAAAGCCCATGTGAAAGTGAAGGCTGATCTGATGTGAAGGGAAGGCTATTTGCTAGAGGGAATCCTGGTGGGCTTTGGCTTGAGAATCTTCTAATCCATTTCTTGTCTCCCCAGTACACTTCAGAAAGGTGCCTTTGGAAAGAAAGTGAGCAGAGGGTTTGCTCAGGTCAATGTCATTTGAAAAGTGTTTTGTTTCCATCGCTTGTGACTCACTTGTGAGTCCATCTGCTTTCAGCTGATAGTGGTTGTTCTAAACCAGGGCAGTTCCCCATTAACCTCACTGTATCTTGACCCCTTTTTGACCTCCCAGTTGAAAGTACAGTCATCAAGCTGTGTGACCTCCATGCTTCTTAACCATAACACTTTAGTGGGAAATCAACATAGCATGTGGGTAAGCATTAAAGTAAAGCTCTGGAATCAAACAAAATGATCTAGATTTAAATATGGTTTGTCTTACCTCTGAACCTCCATTTCTTTATCTACAAAATAGGGATAATCATTGTGCCCACCTTTAAAGATTATTGTGATAATTAAAGTGATAATAGAGTATCTGGTTCAGAATATGTACTTAATAAATTTTGGCCATCATCCCTGTTATTATTTTATAAATTTTGGCCATCATCCCTGTTATTATTTTATATAAGTATCTTATCTCCTAAACTTAGAGTTTTACTCTTCAAACAAGTATATGAACCACATGGGGAGATTGGTTAGTATGTTCTTCAATTATCTTTTTAAAAAATTACTAATTCTCACTCCTCCTCTGAGAAAATGAGGCCTACATGACATTAATGAATGCGTTTAATAAGAAAGACTCAATTGGCAGCAGTGTGTGGACAGTACTGGAAAGAGGCTGAAGATATGGAGATCTATTAGGACACTCTTGTCTTTGTTTATGTTGAAAGAGGAAGAGGGAGGTACAAGAGAGGTGAGTATGAATATACGAATTACTGGGTAGGTAGGGCTTGGATAACAGATTTAACTTGTGGGAGATCCAAAATGAGTGCAAGTTTGAGCTTCAGTGATGGGGAAGGTGCACATTCCAGTAAGACATATGGTAAGCACCAGAAAAGGAGACGTTTTATAGTTTTGCATGTGTGTTGAATTTGACAACTAGTGCATACACAGTACTCAAAGCCTGAGGTTGAACTGAGGCTGAGTGCAGACACATTGTCTCGGATAAGTATGGAGAAAGGGGTGCAGAGAACCTAGCACTGCAGACAGAGGTCTGTCTTGAGATAGTAAATTTACCAAAGAAGTGACATTCCTAGTGAACTCTTTGTCATAGTATCTAAGGGACAATTATACAAAAGGAAAAATGTCAGATACTGCAGAGATATCAAGGGACTTGAAGACCAGGAAAGGAAAAAGTGATTAGATTCAGTTACTGTGACCTCATTGGTGATGGGACAGGGAGATAAGAAAGTGGCAATTGTCAGTTTACTAAATGTAAAGTGTGCACATTTTGCAGTGAGAGAACTGGACTGAGAACCTGGTTCTGCAACTTAGGATGGGGCCCTTTGCTTTTAAGCCTCAACTGCCATATCTATAAGAAGTAGATAATAAAATAGTACCTGTCCTACAGTGTTATATAGACTAAAGGAGATAGTCTTGTAAAGCACCCTTGGAGCATCTCCCACGGAGTCTATTGGGCAGAACATACTTTCCTAGATGGGGTGGGGGAGAGCAGAGGAACCTCCTATTACCTTGGTCCACCAATAGTCACATTCTTTCTATGAGCTAACCAGCAGTAATATGAAATTACACCCATTCTTTCAAGTCTCCTTTCTTATGACTTAGGAAATGTTTGTGATTTCCCCTTATATATGTAGAACAATTTCGATATGATTATTCCTGTGCATTTGATTTTTTCCTTTCAGGGATGACTTTATGTATATAATTATATGTAATTTAATTATAAATATATAAATATAAAGACATATGTAATTTAATTAATTTAAATTAATTAAATTTAAATGTTTAATAGCTGAGTAATATTAATTAGTTGATTACTTTAATCAATTGAGCAATTTAATATTAAATTTAAATCAAATTTAATGTAATTTAATATGTAATTTAATTATATATAAAGACATATATGTTTAAATTATATGTATTATTACATATTAATAATATATATTATATATATATAGTTTGTTTCTACCAATCTGATCTGACTGTCTTAGTAGTTCTCATAGTTTTTAATGTATTATCTTGGGATTTCGGCATGTGGGATCTTAGTTCCCCAGCCAGGGGTTGAACCCATGCCCCCTGCAAGGTAAGTGCAGAATCTTAACCACTGGATCACCAAGGAAGTCCACTCTTGGGATTTCTAAGTAGATAATATCCTCTTCATGTATGCATTGCATTATTAAAATCAAGTAAATATTGTCCATTTAATAATAGAAAAGACTTAAAAAACAGCCAACATATCCTCTCATATAGACCATATAGAATAAGGCAGTGCTAGACGTGGCTATCCAGGATAATTCAGGTAGCATCCCTGATTTGGGTGCTCCCTTCCCAAAGGAAACCCCAAGTGCCCCGGAAAAGATTTGGTCACAGTGAGTCTCAGTATTGTCTGTCCACAAAGGGGTCAAACAGCAGGTCTTAGGATAGGTTGTTTCTTATAGTCACACTCCAGAAAGCCAGTGGGTTTTCCATAGTAAAGCCGTAGCAGTGGAATCATGTCTTGGTAATACTGACATTCAGTTTAGCAAAGTTTCAAGTAGGTTCACTCTTGGTATGTGGGATGGCTCTTGATGGGAGGAGATGTGATGATTCCATCTACTTCCTAGGCTGTGGTGAAGATTCTAGGACAGAATCCTTGGAAAGACAGGGTACAGTGCCTGAAACATAGAAAGTGCATAATGTGCTTAGCTGCTTAGTCGTGTGTGACTCTCTGCGGCCCCATGGACTGTAGCCCACCAAGCTCTTCTGTCTATGGGACTCTCCAGGCAAGAATACTGGAGTGGGTTACCATGCCCTTCTCCAGGAATCAAACTGGGGTCTCCTTCATTTCAGTAGGATTATTTACCCTTGCTCTGTAGCACATATCGTTTTCTTCCTGAATATGTGAAAAATTAAAAGTTGGCAATATTAAGGATACTAAATAAAAGATATTCATTTTCTTGCCATTTTAGAATTAGTTTTTCTTAGAGGAGGTGCTCAAATGCCTATGAAGAGTGTGAAAGATTTAAAAAGTCATTGAGTGTGTTTTGCCTATGTTTTCCTCTAGGAGTTTTATAGTTCCTGGTCTTACATTTAGATCTTTAATCCATTTTGAGTTTATTTTTGTGTATGGTGTTAGAAAGTGTTCTAGTTTCTTTCTTTTACAAGTGGTTGACCAGTTTTCCCAGCTCCACTTGTTAGAGAGATTTTCTTTTCTCCATTGTATATTTTTGCCTCCTTTGTCAAAGATAAGGTGTCCATAGGTGCATGGTTTTGTGTCTGAGCTTTCTATTTTGTTCCATTGATTGATATTTCTGTCTTTGTGCTAGTACCATACTGTCTTGATGACTGTAGCTTTGTAGTATAGTCTGAAGTCAGGCAGGTTGATTCTTCCAGTTCCATCCTTTTTTCTCAAGATTGCTTTGGCTATTCGAGGTTTTTTGTATTTCCATATAAATCATGAAATTATTTGTTCTAGTTCTGTGAAAAATACTGTTGGTAGCTTGACAGGGATTGATTTGAATCTGTAGATTGCTTAGGGTAGTACATGCATTTTCACTATAGTGATTCTTCTGATCCACTAACATGGTATATTTCTCCATCAATTTGTGTCATTTTTTATTTCTTTCATCAGTGTTTTAAAGTTTTCTATATATAGGTCTTTTGTTTCTTTAGGTAGATTTATTCCTAAGTATTTTATTCTTTTTATGGCAATGGTATATGGGATTGTTTCCTTATTTCTCTTTCTATTTTCTCATTGTTAGTGTATAGGAATGCAAGGGACTTCTGTGTGTTAATTTTATATCCTGCAACTTTACTATATTCATTGATTAGCTCTAGTAATTTTCTGGTGGTGTTTTAGGGTTTTCTATGTAGAGGATCATGCTGCGAAGTCACTTCAGTCATGTCCGACTCTGTGCGACCCCATAGACAGGATCATATCATTTACATGAAACATGTCGTCTACATAAATCACATCATGTCATATACATAAATCACATCAAGATCCTCTATGACCTACCACTCAGAATAATGGAAATAAAAGCCAAAATAAACAAATGGGACCTAATTAAACTTAAAATTTTTGCACAATGAAGAAAACTATAAGCAAGGTGAAAAGACAGCCTTCAGAATGGGAAAAAATAATAGCTAACGAAGCAACTGACAAAGAATTAATCTCCAAAATATACAAGCAGCTTATGCAGCTCAATATCAGAAAAATAAATGAGCCAATCAATCAAAAACTGGGCCAAAGAACTAAACAGACATTTCTCCAAAGAAGACATACACATGGCTAACAAACATATGAAAAGATTCCCCTCATAACTCATTATTAGAGAAATGCAAATCAAAACCACAGTGAGGTACCATCTCATGCTGGTCAGAATGGCTGCTATCAAAAAGTCTACAAGCAATAAATTCTGGAGAGGGTGTGGAGGAAAGGGAATCCTCTTACACTGTTGGTGGGAATGCAGACTAATACAGCCACTATGGAGAAGTGTGGAGATTCCTTAAAACCTGGAACTAGGACTGCCATACGACCCAGCAATCCCACCGCTGAGCATACACACTGAGGAAACCAGAATTGAAAGAGACACATGTACCCCAAAGTTCATCACAGCACTGTTTACAATAGCTAGGACATGGAAGCAACCTAGATGTCCATTGGCAGACAAATGGATAAGAAAGCTATGGTACATATACCTAATGGAATATTACTCAGCTATTAAAAAGAATACATTTGACTCAATTCTAATGAGGTGGATGAAACTGGAGCATATTATACAGAGTGAAGTAAGTCAGAAAGAAAAACACCAATACTGTATATTAACACATATATATGAAATTTAGAAAAGTGGTAGTGATGACCCTATACACAAGACAGCAAAGGAGACACAGATATAAAGAACAGACTTTTGGACTCTGTGGGGGAAGGTAAGGGTGGGATGTTTTGAGAGACTAGCACTGAAGCAATGTATATTACCATATGTGAAAGAGATGACCAGTCCAAGTTCAGTGCATGAAACAGGACACCCAAAGATGGTGCACTGGGACAACCCAGAGGGATGGAATGGGGAGGGAGGTAGGAGGGGGATTCGTGATGGGGGACACATGTACACCCATGGCTGATTCATGTCAATGTATGGCAAAAAGCACCACAATATTGTAAAGTAATTAGCCTCCAATAAAATCAATTTTTTTTTTTTAAAAAAAAAGGGGGTTGAGGATCTCTGGAGCCTCAGCTACCCCAGCCCTTACAGGAGGCATCCATTGTGTAAGGAGATCAGATAATCTTAGTCATTTAAAACTTACATGTGTGCATTGTGCACACCCCTCCACACCTGCCTGGCCTGGGCAGATCCACTCTCCCACCTCAACGCAACTAGAAGCCTCCATCTATATTAGTGCACAGATAATCTTTAAGAGAGAGCTGGTCGGCTGCAATGGACCACGCATGAGCTACCACTCGCCCAAGGTCAGGTGCCGGCGACTGAGACCAACAGGCTGCAACGGCACACGAGCAGCCGAGTAGCTACCCGACGCCCGAGGACAGGGGCGGCTCCTGAGAGGAGCTACCCCACGCCTGAGGTCAGGGGCGGCGGCCGGGAGGAGCTACACAATGCCGGAGGCCAGGGCTGGCGCGCGAGAGGAGCTACCCCACGCCTGAGGCCAGGAGTGGAGTGCAGGAGGAGTTACCCCATGCCCAAGGCCAGGGGTGGCTCCCGAGACGAGCTACCCCATGCCCAAGGCCAGGGGCAGCTCCCGAGAGGAGGTACCTCATGCCCGAGGGCAGGGGCGGAGTCTGGGAGGAGCTACCCCACACCCGAAGCCAGGGGCGGAGGCTGAGAGGAGCTACCCCATGCCCGAGGTCAGGGGCGAGGCCGGGAGGGGCTACCCCATGCCCGAGGCCAGGGGCAGCTCCCGAGACGAGCTACCCCATGCCCAAGGCCAGGGGCAGCTTCCGAGAGGAGTTACCCCATGCCCAAGGTCAAAGTGGCACCCGAGAGGAGCTACCCCATGCCCGACACCAAGGGCAGCTCCGGAGAGGAGCTACCCCACGCCCGAGGCCAGGGGCAGCGGCCGGGAGGAGCTACCCAATGCCCGAGGCCAGGGTCGGAAGCCGGGATGAGCAACCCCACGCCCAAGGTCAGGGGCGGCGGCCGGGAGGAGCCACACAATGCCCGAGGCCAGGAGCAGAGGTCAGGAGGAGCTACCCCACGCCCGAGGCCAGGGGCGGCTCCCGAGAGGAGTTATCCCACGCCAAGGCCAGTGGTGCGGATGGGAGGAGCTACCCAATGCCCGAGGCTAGGGGCGGAGGCCAGGACGAGCAATCCCACGCCCGAGGCCAGGGGCGGAGGCTGAAAGGAGCTACCCCATGCCCGAGGTCAGTTCGGCAGCCAGGAAGAGCTACCCCACGCCCGAGCCAGGGGCAGCGGCCGGGAGGGGCTACCCCACGCCAGAGGCCAGGGGCGGCTCCTGAGAGGAGCTACCCCACGTCCGAGGCCAGGGGCGGAGGCTGAGAGGAGCTACCCCACGCCCAAGGTCAGGGGCGGAGGCCAGGAGGAGTTACCCCACGCCCGAGACCAAAGTGGCGCCCGAGAGGAGCTACCCAACGTCCAAGGCCAGGGCTGGCGCCCGAGAGGAGCTACCCCACGCCCAAGGTGAGAGGAGGTGGCCGGGAAGGGCTACTCCACGCCTGAGGCCAGGGGCGGAGGCTGAGAGGAGCTACCCCACGCCCGAGGCCAGAAGCGGAGGCCGGTAGGGTCTACCCCACGCCCGACGCCATAGGCAGTGGCCGGGAGCGTCTACCCCACGCCTGAGGTCAGGGGCGGCAGCCGGGAGGGTCTACCCCACGCCCGAGGCCAGGAGCAGAGGCCCAGAGGAGCTACCCCATGCCCGAGGCCAGGTGCGTCAGCTGGGAGGAGCTACCCCACGCCCGAGGCAAGGGGTGTCGGCCGGGAGGAGCTACACAATGCCCGAGGCCAGGAGCAGAGGTCAGGAGGAGCTACCCCACGCCCGAGGCCTGGGGCGGCTCCTGAGAGGAGTTATCCCACGCCAAGGTCAGTGGTGGCGGATGGGAGGAGCTACCCAATGCCCGAGGCTAGGGGCGGAGGCCAGGACGAGCAACCCCACGCCCGAGGCCACCGGCGGCTCCCGAGAGGAGTTACCCCATGCCCGAGGTCAGGGCTGGTGCCCGAGAGGGGCTACACCACGCCCGAGGCCAAGGGCGGAGTCTGGGAGGAGCTACCCCACGCCCGAAGCCAGGGGCGGAAGCTGAGAGGAGCTACCCCATGTCCGAGGTCAGGGGCAGAGGCCGGGAGGGGCTACCCCATGCCCGAGGCCAGGGGCGGAGTCTGGGAGGAGCTACACAACGCCCAAGGCCAGGAGTGGAAGCCAGGAGGAGCTACCCCATGCCCGAGGCCAGGGATGGCTCCCGAGACGAGCTACCCCATGCCCAAGGCCAGGGGCGGCTTCCGAGAGGAGTTACACCAGGCCCGAGGCCAAAGTGGCGCCCGAGAGGAGCTACCCCACGCCTGAGGCCAGGAGCGGAGGCCTGGAGGGTCTACCCCACGCCCGAGGCCAGGAGCGGAGGCCGGGAGGGTCTACCCCATGCTGGAGGCCAGGGGCGAGGCCGAGAGGAGGAGCTACCCCATGCCTGAGGCCAGGGGTGTCGGCTGGGAGGGGCTACCCCACGCCCGAGGCCAGGGGTGTCGGCTGGGAGGGGCTATCTCACGCCCAAGGCCAGGGGTGTCGGCTGGGAGGGGCTACCCCACGCCCGAGGCCAGGGGCGGAGTCAGGGAGGAGCTACACAATGCCCGAGGCCAGGAGCGGGGACCAGGAGGAGCTACCCCATGCCCGAGGCCGCATGGAATGGCTCCCGAGACGAGTTACCCCATGCCCAAGGCCAGGGGCGGCTTCCGAGAGGAGTTACCCCACGCCCGAGGCCAATGTGGCACCCGAGAGGAGCTACCCCACGTCCGAGGCCAGGGCTGGTGCCCGAGAGGAGCTACCCCACGCCTGAGGTCAGGACCGGTGGCCAGGAGGGGCTACCCCACACCCAAAGCCAGGGGCAGTGGCCGGGAGGGTGTACCCCACGCCCGAGGCCTGGGGTAGCGCCCGAGAGGAGCAACCCCATGCCCGAGGCCAGGGGTGTCGGCTGGGAGATGCTACCACATGCTCGAGGCCAGGGGAGGTGGCCGGGAGGGTCTACCCCATGCCGGAGGCCAGGGACGGAGTCTGGGAGGAGCTACACAACGCCCGAGGCCAGGAGGAGCTACCCCATGCCCGAGGCCAGGGCTGGCGCCCGAGAGGTGCTACCCCACGCCCGAGGCCAGGAGCGGAGGCCAGGAGAGTCTACCCCACGCCCGAGGCCAGGGGCAGTGGCTGGGAGGGTCTACCCCACGCCCGAGGCCAGGGGCGGTGGCCGGAAGGGTCTACCCCATGCCGGAGGCCCGGGGCGAGGCCGAGAAGAGCTACCCCACGCCGGAGGCCAGGGGTGTTGGCTGGGAGGGGCTACCCCACGCCCGACGCCAGGGGTGTTGGCTGGGAGGGGCTACCCCATGCCCGAGGCCAAGGGCGGAGTCTGGGAGGAGCTACACAACGCCCGAGGCCAGGAGCGGAGACCAGGAGGAGCTACCCCATGCCCGAGGCCAGGGACGGCTCCCGAGACGAGGTACCCCATGCCCAAGGCCAGGGGCGGCTTCTGAGAGGAGTTACCCCACGCCCGAGGCCAATGTGGCGCCCGAGAGGAGCTACCCCACGTCCAAAGCCAGGGCTGGCGCCCGAGAGGAGCTACTCCACGCCCGAGGCGAGGGGCGGCAGCCGGGAAGGGCTACTCCATGTCCGAGGCCAGGGGTGGAGGCTGAGAGAAGCTACCCCGTGCCCGAGGTAGGAGCGGAGGACGGGAGGGGCTACCCCACGCTGGTGGCCAGGGCAGCTCCCGAGAGTAGCTACCCCACGCCCGAGGCCAGGGGCGGAGGCTGAGAGGAGCTACCCCACGACAGAGGCCAGGGGTGTCGGCTGGGAGGGGCTACCTCACGCCCAAGGCCAGGGGTGTCGGCTGGGAGGGGCTACCCCATGCCCGAGGCCAGGGGCGGAGTCAGGGAGGAGCTACACAATGCCCGAGGCCAGGAGCGGGGACCAGGAGGAGCTACCCCATGCCCGAGGCCGCATGGAATGGCTCCCGAGACGAGTTACCCCATGCCCAAGGCCAGGGGCGGCTTCTGAGAGGAGTTACCCCACGCCCGAGGCCAATGTGGCGCCCGAGAGGAGCTACCCCACATCCGAGGCCAGGGCTGGTGCCCGAGAGGAGCTACCCCACGCCCGAGGTCAGGACCGGTGGCCAGGAGGGGCTACCCCACACCCAAAGCCAGGGGCAGTGGCCGGGAGGGTGTACCCCACGCCCGAGGCCTGGGGTAGCGCCCGAGAGGAGCAACCCCATGCCCGAGGCCAGGGGTGTCGGCTGGGAGATGCTACCACATGCTCGAGGCCAGGGGCGGTGGCCGGGAGGGTCTACCCCATGCTGGAGGCCAGGGACGGAGTCTGGGAGGAGCTACACAACGCCCGAGGCCAGGAGGAGCTACCCCATGCCCGAGGCCAGGGACGGCTCCGAGACGAGCTACCCCATGCCCAAGGCCAGGGCTGGCGCCCGAGAGGTGCTACCCCACGCCCGAGGCCAGGGGCAGTGGCTGGGAGGGTCTACCCCACGCCCGAGGCCAGGGGCGGTGGCCGGAAGGGTCTACCCCATGCCGGAGGCCCGGGGCGAGGCCGAGAAGAGCTACCCCACGCCCGAGGCCAGGGGTGTCTGTTGGGAGGGGCTACCCCACGCCCGACGCCAGGGGTGTTGGCTGGGAGGGGCTACCCCATGCCCGAGGCCAAGGGCGGAGTCTGGGAGGAGCTACACAACGCCCGAGGCCAGGAGCGGAGACCAGGAGGAGCTACCCCATGCCCGAGGCCAGGGACGGCTCCCGAGACGAGGTACCCCATGCCCAAGGCCAGGGGCGGCTTCTGAGAGGAGTTACCCCACGCCCGAGGCCAATGTGGCGCCCGAGAGGAGCTACCCCACGTCCAAGGCCAGGGCTGGCGCCCGAGAGGAGCTACTCCACGCCCGAGGCGAGGGGCAGCGGCCGGGAAGGGCTACTCCACGCCCGAGGCCAGAGGCGGAGGCTGAGAGAAGCTACCCCGTGCCCGAGGTAGGGGCGGAGGACGGGAGGGGTACCCCACGCTGGTGGCCAGGGCAGCTCCCGAGAGTAGCTACCCCACGCCCGAGGCCAGGGGCGTTGGCTGGGAGGGGCTACCCCACGCCCAAGGCCAGGAGCAGAGGCCAGGAGGAGCTACCCCTTGCCCAAGGCCAGGGGTGGCTCTGAGAGGAGTTACCCCACGCCCGAAGCCAGGGGCGGAGGCTGAGAGGAGCTACCCCAATCCCGAGGTCAGGGGTGGCGCCCGGGAGGGGCTACCCCATGCCCGAGGCCCGTGGTGGCACCCGAGAGGAGCTACCCCATGCACGAGACCAGGGGCAGCTCCCGAGAGGAGCTACCCCATGCCCGAGGGCAGGGGCGGGGTCTGGTAGGAGCTACCCCACGCCCGAAGCCAGGGGCGGAGGGTGAGAGGAGCTACCCCATGTCCGAGGTCAGGGGCGGAGGCCGGGAGGGGCTACCCCATGCCCGAGGCCAGGGACGGAGTCAGGGAGGAGCTACACAACGCCCGAGGCCAGGAGCGGAGGCCAGGAGGAGCTACCCCACGTCCGAGGCCAGGGCTGGACCCGAGAGGAGCTACCCCATACCCGAGGCCAAGGGCGGCTCCCGAGAGGAGCTACCCCACGCCCGAGCTCAGGGGCGGAGGCCGGGAGGAGCTACCCCCACGCCCGTGGCCAGGGGCGGCAGCCGGGAGGGTCTACCCCACGCCCGAGGCCAGGGGCGGGGGCCGAAAGGGGCTACACCACGACCGAGGCCATGGGCGGCTCCCAAGAGGAGCTACCCCCAGCCTGAGGTCAGGGGCGGCGGCCGGGAGGGGCTACCCCACGCCCGAGGTCTGGGGCTGCGGCCGGGAGGGGCTACCCAATGCGCGAGGTCAGGGGCGGAGGCTGAGAGGAGCTACCCCATGCCCGAGGTTAGGGGCGGAGGCCGGGAGGGGCTACCCCACGCCCGAGGCCAGGGGCGGCGCCCGGGAGGAGTTACCCAATGCCCGAGGCCAGGTGCGGAAGCCTGGACGAGCAACCCCATGCCGGAGGTCAGGGGCGGCGGCTGGGAGGAGCTACACAACGCCAGAGGCCAGGGCTCGCGCCCGAGAGGAGCTACCCCATGTCCGAGACCGGGGGTGGCTTCCGAGAGGAGTTACCCCACGCCCGAGACCAGGGGTGGAGGCTGAGAGGAGCTATCCCAAGCCCAAGGTCAGGGGCGGCGCCCGGGAGGGGCTACCCCATGCCCGAGGCCCGTGGTGGCACCCTAGAGGAGCTACCCCATGCCCGAGACCAGGGGCAGCTCCCTAGAGGAAATACCCCATGCCCGAGGCCAGGGGCGGTGGCCGGGAGGAGCTACCCAATGCCCAAGGCCAGGCGCAGAGGCCGGGAGGAGCTACCCCACGCCCGAGTTCAGGGGCGGCGGCCGGTAGGAGCTACCCCATGCCTGAGGCCAGCGGGCACAGGTCGAGTTGAGCTATCCCACGCCCGAGGACAGTGGTGGCGCCCGAGAGGTGTTATCCCACGCCCAAGGCCAGGGGAGGAGGCTGAGAGGAGCTACCCAGCCAAGGCCAGGGGCGGCAGCAGAGAGGAGCTATCACACGCCCAAGATCAGTGGTAGTGGCGGAGATGAGCTATCCCATGTCCAAGGAGCAGAGGCTGCGCAGGTGCAGGAGGGCAGAGAGGAGCTACTCCACCTTCAAGGTCAGGAAGGGCAGCCATGAGGAGTTACTCCTCATCCAAGGTAAGAGAAACCCAAGTAAGAGGTAGGTGTTGCCAGAGGGCGTCAAAGAGTAGGCACAGTAAAACATAATCACAGAAAACTATTCTATCTGATGGACCACAGTCTTGTCTAACTTAATGAAACTAAGCCATGCCGTGTTGGGCCACCCTAGACGAACGATCATGGTGGAGAGGTCTGACAGAATGTGGTCCACTGGAGAAGGGAATGGCAAAACATTTCAGTATTCTTGCCTTGAGAACCCCATGAATAGTATGAAAAGGCAAAATGATAGGATCCTGATAGAGGAACTCCCCAAATCGGTAGGCACCCAATATGCTACTGGAGATCAGTGGAAAAATAACTCCAGAAAGAATGAAGGGATGGAGCCAAAGCAAAAGCAATACCCAGTTGTGGATAGGACTGGTGATAGAAGCAAGGTCCGATGCTGTAAAGAGCAATATTGCATAGGAACCTGGAATGTTACGTCCATGAATCAAGGCAAATTGGAAGTGGTCAAACAGGAAATGGCAAGAGTGAATGTCAACATTCTATGATTCAGTGAACTAAAATAGACTGGAATGGGTGAATTTAACTCAGATGACCATTATATCTACTACTGTGGGCAAAAATCCCTTAGAAGAAATGGAGTAGCCATCATGGGCAACAAAAGAGTCCAAAATGCAGTACTTAGATGCAATCTCAAAAATGACAAAATGATCTCTGTTTGGTTCCAAGGCAAACCATTCAACATCATGGTAATCCAAGCCTATGCCCCAACCAGCAACACTGAGTAAGCTGAATTTGAATGGTTCTATGAAGACCTACAAGACCTCTTAGAACTAAAACACAAAAAAGACGTCCTTTTCATTATAGGGGACTGGAATGCACAAGTCAAGAAACACCTGGAGTAACAGGCAAATCTGACCTTGGAGTACAGAATGAAGCAGGGCAAAGGCTAATAGAGTTTTGCCAAGAGAACACACTGGTCATAGCAAATACCCTCTTCCAACAACACAAGAGAAGACTCTTCACATGGACATCACCAGATGGTCAACACCGAAATCAGATTGATTATATTCTTTGCAGCCAAAGATGGAGAAGCTCTATACAGTCAGCAAAAGCAAGACTGGAAGCTGACTGTGGCTCAGAACATGAACTCCTTATTGCCAAATTCAGACGTAAAATGAAGAAAGTGGGGAAAATCATTAGACCATTCAGGTATGACCTAAATTAAATCCCTTATGACTATCCAGTGGAAGTGAGAAATAGATTTCAGGGACTAGATCTGACAGACAGAGTGCCTGATGAACTGTGGACAGAGATTTGTGACATTGTACAGGAGACAGGAATCAAGACCATCCCCATGGAAAAGAAATGCAAAAAGGCAAAATGGTTGTCTGAGGAGGCCTTACAAATAGCTGTGAAAAGAAGAGAAGTGAAAAGCAAAGGAGAAAAGGAAAGATATCCCCAACTGAATGCAGAGTTCCAAAGAATAGCAATGAGAAATAAGAAAGCCTTCCTCAGAGATCAGTGCAAATAAATAGAGGAAAACAACAGAATGGAAAAGACTAGAGTTCTCTTTAAGAAAATTAGAGATACCAAGGGAACATTTCATGCAAAGATTGGTTCGATAAAGGACAGAAATGGTATGGACCTAACAGAAGCAGAAGATATTAAGAAGAGGTGGCAAGAATACACAGAAGGACTGTACAAAAAAGATCTTCACGACCCAGATAATCACAATGGTGTGATCACTTACCTTGAGTCAGACATCCTGGAATGTGAAGTCTGGTGGGCCTTAGAAAGCATCACTACGAGCAAAGCTATTGGAGATGGTGGAATTTCAGCTGAGCTATTTCAAACCCTGAAACATGATGCTGTGAAAATGGTGCACTCAATATGCCATCAAATTTGCAAAACTCAGCAGTGGCCATAGGACTGGAAAAGGTCAGTTTTCATTGCAGCCCCAAAGAAAGGCAATCCCAAAGAATGCTCAAACCATTGCACAATTGCACTCATCTCACACGCTAGTAAAGTAATGCTCAAAATTCTCCAAGCCACTCTGTATAATGGGCTCGCGATGGAGAATACATGTAAATCCATGGCTGACTTACTTCACTCTGTATAATGGGCTCCAGTTTCATCCATCTCATTAGAACTGATTCAAATAAATTCTTTTTAACGGCTGAGTAATATTCCATGGTGTATATGTACCACAGCTTCCTTATCCATTCATCTGCTGATGGGCATCTAGGTTGCTTCCATGTCCTGGCTATTACAAACAGTGCTGCGATGAACATTGGGATGCACGTGTCTCTTTCAGATCTGGATTCCTCAGTGTGTATGCCCAGCAGTGGGATTGCTGTGTCATATGGCAGTTCTATTTCAGTTTTTTAAAGAAATTCCACACTGTTCTCCATAGTGGCTGTACTAGTTTGCATTCCCACCAACAGTGTAAGAGGGTTCCCTTTTCTCCACACCCTCTCCAGCATTTAATGCTTGTACATTTTTGGATAGCAGCCATTCTGACTGGCGTGAGATGGTACCTTATTCTGGTTTTGATTTGCATTTCTCTGATAATGAGTGATGTTGAGCATCTTTTCATGTGTTTGTTAGCGATATGTATGTCTTCTTTGGAGACATGTCTGTTTAGTTCTTTGGCCCATATTTTGATTAGGCCGTTTATTTTTCTGGAATAGAGCTGCAGGCGCTGCTTGTATATTTTTGAGATTAGTTCTTTGTCAGTTGTTTCATTTGCTATTTTTTTCTCCCATTCTGAAGGCTGTCTTTTCACCTTGCTTATAGCTTCCTTTGTTGTGCAAAAGCTTTTAAGTTTAATTAGGTCCAATTTGTTTATTTTTGCTTTTATTTCCAATATTCTGTGAGGTGAGTCATAGAGGATCCCGCTGTGATTTATGTCAGAGAGTGTTTTGCTTATGTTTTCCTCTAGAAGTTTTATAGTTTCTGGTCTTATGTATAGATCTTTAGTCCATTTTGAATTTATTTTTGTGTATGGTGTTAGTGTTCTAGTTTCATTCTTTTACAAGTGGTTTACCAGTTTTCTCAGCACTACTTGTTAAAGAGATTGTCTTTTCTCCATTGTGTATTCTTGCCTCTTTTGTTGAAGATAAGGTGTCCATAGGTGCTTGGATTTATCTCTGGACTTTCAATTTTGTTCCATTGTTCTATATGTCTGTCTTCTGCCAGTATCATACTGTCTTGATGACTGTAGTTTTGTAGCAGAGCCTGAAATCAAGTAGGTTGATTCCTCTAGTTCCATTCTTCTTTTTCAAGATTGTTTTGGCTATTCGGTATTTTTTTATTTCCATACAAATTGTGAAATTATTTGTTCTAGTTCTCTGAAAAATACCGTTGGTAGCTTGATAGGGATTGCATTGAATCTTTAGATTGCTTTGGGTAGTATACTCATTTTCAATATATTGATTCTTTCAATCCATGAACATGGTATATTTCTCCATCTATTTGTGTCCTCTTTGATTTCTTTCATCAGTGTTTTATAGTTTTCTATATATAGGTCTTTTGTTTCTTTAGTTAGATATATTCCTAAGTATTTTTTTCTTTTCATTGCAATGGTGAATTGAATTGTTTCCTTAATTTCTGTTTCTATTTTCTCATTGTTAGTGTATAGGAATGCAAGGGATTTCTGTGTGTTAATTTTATATCCTGCAACTTTACTATATTCATTGAATAGCTCTAGTAATTTTCTGGTTTTGTCTTTAGGGTTTTCTATATAGAGGATCATGTCATCTGCAAACAGTGAGAGGTTTACTTCTTCTTTTCCAATCTGGATTCCTTTTATTTCTTTTTCTGCTCTGATTGCTGTGGCCAAAACTTCCAAAACTATGTTGAATAGTAGTGGTGAGAGTGGTCACCCTTGTCTTGTTCCTGACAGTAGGGGAAATATTTTCAATTTTGCGTCATTGAGAATAATGTTTGTTGTGGGTTTGTCCTATATAGCTTTTATTATGTTGAGGTATTTTACTTCTATACCTGCTTTCTGGAGGGTTTTTTTTTTTTTTTATCATAAATGGATGTTGAATTTTGTCAAAGGCTTTCTCTGCATCTATTAAGATAACCATATGGTTTTTATCTTTTAATTTGTTAATGTGGTGTATTACATTGTTTGATTTGCAGATATTGAAGAATCCTTGCATCCCTGGGATAAAGCCCACTTGGTCATGATGTATTATCTTTTTAATATGTTGTTGGATTCTGTTTGCAAGAATTTTCTTAAGTATTTTTGCATCTATATTCATCAGTGATATTGGCCTGTAGTTTTATTTTTTCTGGCATCTTTGTCTGGTTTTGGTATTAGGGTGATGGTGGCCTCATAGAATGAGTTTGGAAGTTAACCTTCTTTTGGAATTTTCTGGAAGAGTTTGAGTAGGATAGGTGTTAGCTCTTCTCTAAATTTGGGACTTGGGTGACTATTTCCTTCCACTTTTTAGGGAAGTTTTCAACTATTGTCTCTTCAAATATTTTCTCATGGTATTTCTTTTTGTCTTCTTCTGGGACTCCTATGATTCAAATGTTGGGACGTTTAACATTGTTCTAGAGGACTCTGACGTTGCCCTCATTTCTTTTAATTTTTTTTTTATTATTTTTTTCCTCTCTTCTTCATTTATTTCTACAATTCTGTCTTTTACCTCACTTATCCTATCTTCTGCCTCCATTATTCTACTGCTGGTTCCCTCCAGAGTGTTTTTGATCTCATTTATTGCATTATTCATTATATATTGACTCTTTTTAAAATTTCTTCTAGGTCCTTGTTAAACATTTCTTGCAGTTTCTCAATCCTTGTCTCCAAGCTATTTATCTGTAACTCAGTTTTGTTCTCAAGATTTTGGATCATTTTCACTATCATTTGGAATTCTTTATCAGGTAGATTCCCTATCACTTCCTCTTTTGTTTGGTTTGGTGGACATTTATCCTGTACCTTTACCTGCTGAGTATTTATCTGCCTTTTCATCTAGTTTGTATTGCTGCATTTGGGGTGGCCTTTCTGTATTCTGACAGTTTGTGGTTCCTCTTTTTTGTGGAGGTTCCTTGCTATGGGTGGTGTTGGATGGGTGGCTTGTCAAGGTTTCCTGGTTAGGGAAGCTTGTGTCAGTGTTCTGGTGTGTGTAGCTGGATTTCTTCCTTCTGGAGTGCAATGAAGTGTCCAGTAGTGAGTTCTGAGATGTCAGTGGATTTGGTGTGACTTTGGGTAGCCTGTATATTGAAGCTCAGGGCTATGTTCTTGTGTTGCTGGAGAATTTGTGTGCTATGTCTTGTTCTGGAAAGTGTTGGCTCTTGGGTGGTGCTTGGTTTCAGTGTAGGTATGGAGGCTTTTGATGAGATTCTATCAATTAATGTTCCCTGGAGTCAGGAGTTCTCTGGTGTTCTCAGGTTTTGGAGTTAAGCCTCCTGCCTCTGGTTTTCAGTCTTATTCTTACAGTAGCCTCAAGTCTTCTCCATCCATACTGCATTGATTATAAAACATTTAGATTAATAATGAAGTTTCTCCACAGTGAGGGACACCCAGAGAGGTACACAGAGTTACATGGAGAAAAGAAGAGGGAGGAAGGAGATAGAAGTGACCAGGAGGAGAAGAGGGGGAATCAAAATGGGAGAGAGCAAGCTAGCCAGTAATCACTTCCCTATGTGCCCTCCACAGTCTGGACCCCTCAGAGGTGTTCATGGAGTTACACAGAGAAGAAAAGAGGTAGGAAAAGACAGAGGTGGCCAGAAGGAGAAAAGGGGGAATCAAAAGGAGAGAGACAGATCCAGCTGATAATCAGTTCCCTAAGTGTTCCCCACAGCCTGGAACAGACAAAACGATTCACAGAGTTGGGTAGAGAAGAGAAGGGGGAGGGAGGAGAAGGAGGCGACCTGGTGGAGAAAAAGGAGCGTCTAAAGGGCGAGAGAGCAGTCAAGCCAATAACTTCATTTCCAAGTAAAAAATGGGTACTGAAGTTTGGGTTCTTAAAGGTACAAAATTGATAGCAAATACCAAAAAGCAAAGATTAAAAATCTAGAGCAGAGTTTAGAGTCTCAAAATACAATATTAAATAAAAAAAAAACACAATGTCACAAAAATTATAAAATGTATATATATGAAGTTTGCTTTAAAAATAGGGTCTTTTTTTTTCTTTTGCAGGGTCATAGTATGTTATAAAAATGAAAATTAAAGGAGTAAGAGAGGACTTAATTTTTTTTAATGATAATAGTAAAAATATATCTAGGAATTTCTCTGGAGCTATTGCAGATAGTGTGGAGTCAGTTCATTTTCAGATAGTTCCTTGATTCGGTGTATACTTCTCAAGATCTGTAGGCCCCTTCCTACGTAGTCAGTGCTAACTACAGAGTTTTAAACTGTTGCACCTGTCACTTCCAAAGAGGTTCCCTCTGTTTATTTTAGCTTCTTCTGTTTGCTGGTCTCTTCAGTGTCTAATTTCCGCCCTGACACAAGGGGCCGTGGTGGTCACTTTTTAGGTTCACTTGTTCAGTTGTGCTGTGGGGAGGGAGGAACACTGCAAACAAATATCCCTGGCACATATGGGGAGTGCTCGCAGTGTTTCAGCCGCACTGGGTTTGCCCCTGCTCACGGTGTGTGTGCTTTCATGGTTTTTAATTCTCAGGCTCTAGGTTGCTCTGCTGGGGAACTGTCTGAGTTGGGCCCAGGGTTGTGTGCTTTTCCCAGGTCTCAGCTGCTCAGGTTCAGATTCTCAGGTACTCCCCAACAGCACAGACTCGGTTGGACCTGTGTTTTGTGCCCTTCCCAGGTCCAAGCAGCTCAGGTGACCAGGTGCTTGGCGAGTGCAGTCATCCACAGGTGGGGGGGGGTGTATCTGATCGCCTCCCCTGTCCCAGCTGCTCAATTTTCTGGATGTATAATGGGCATGTCTTCTCACATGTGCCGCGTGTCTCTTCTGGGGAGCTGATCTTTGGCTGCAAACCTCGCAGTGGATATCAGCCATCCAGAATCCCAAGAAGTCTTGGTTAGCAATGAAGCCTGCTTGCAGTTTGATAGAGGATGCCTCTCTGGGGCTATGATTGCCCCTTTCCAGCTCTGGCTGCCCCTGCCTGCTTGTCTCTGGTGGGGCATGGCCTGGTCTGCAGCTGGTTAGCTCTGCTCAGTCCTTTGTTCTGTGAGCGGGCCTGGCATTGTCTTAGTTTAAGGCTTTTCACCAGATAGTTCTCTCTCTCTCTCTCTTTTTTTTTTTTTTTCCTCTCTCTCTGGCTATCCCACAGTCTGGGTTGCTATATCAAGTTAGTTCCCTCAGATTTCCCTCAGGGCATTCAGGTCTGGTCCTTACCATAAGCAATGCAGCCCATGGCTCCCTGTCCAGCCCCCGATTGCTAGTGGTGGATGCGAGCTTCTGGGCTGCTTTTCCATTGGGAGTTGCTGTTAGGCACATAATCTGTGGGTTTTAATTATTTATTTATTTATTTTTCCTCCTGGTTATGTTGCCCTATGAGATTCCAAGACTTGCCACAGACCCGCCGGTGAGAGTGTTTTCTGGTGTTTGGACACTTCTCTCTTTTTTGAAGACTCCATTTCCAGGACAGATCTCCATCCCTACCTATTTTGTCTCTCATTTTATCTTTTATATTTTGTCCTACCTCCTTCCAAAGACAATGGGCTGCCTTTCTGGGTGCCCGATGTCCTCTGCCAGAATTCAGCAGTTGTTTTGTGGAATTTGCTCGGCATTCAAATGTTCTTTTGATGAATTTGTGGGGGAGAAAGTGGTCTCCCTGTCCTATTCCTTCTTAGGACTGCCCCTAATTTGTTTTTACCTGAAATATTGCACCACAATCCTTCCAGATCAATAGCTGTATCTTGTATTAATACTACATTTAAAATTCAATGTTCTTACCCATGTAAAATGTATTGAGTGCAACTGGGAAGTGCTGATTTTACAATTTAACTTTCCCATGATTATCTAGTTTTCCCACAGCATTAATCTCAGTTCTGTCAGTTCTTGATCCAAAATCATATGGTTTTAATTTGGTAGTTTTATAATTTCACTCTAGTATACCCTATGAGAAGTATCTTTCATTACTCTTTAATTTCGTTTTGTGAATGAACCCTGAAACTGACACAGGTGACTCTGTAAGTTTGAATTAATTTTAAGCTAAATATAATGTGCTTCAAAGCCACCTCTGTCTAGCAGTGACCATCTTTGGCAGCATAGAGGTAGAATATTTCTAATGTAAATGAAATAAAAATCAACATCTTAAATTCATTATCTTGTTTTACAGAAATGGGAATATATGCATTGATTCAGTTCATTTCAGTCACTCAGTTGTATCCAACTCTTTGCAACCCCATGAACCGCAGCGCGCCAGGCCTCCCTGTCCATCACCAACTCCCAGAGTCCACCCAAACTCACGTCCATTGAGTCAGTGATGCCATCCAACCATCTCATCCTCTGTCATTCCCTTCTCCTCCTGCCTTCAATCTTTCCCAACATCAGGATCTTTTCAAATAAACCAGCTCTTTGCATCAGGTGTCCAAAGTATTGGAGTTTTGGTTTCAACATCAATCCTTCCAATGAACACCCAGGACTGATCTCCCTTAGGATGGAATGGTTGGACCTCCTTGCAGTTCAAGGGACTCTCAAGAGTCTTCTCCAACACCACAGTTCAAAAGCATCAATTCTTCTGTGCTCAGCTTGGTTTATAGTCCAACTCTCACATCCATACATGACTACTGGAGAAAACATAGCCTTGACTAGACGGACTTTTGTTGACAAAATAATATCTCTGCTTTTTAATATGCTATCTAGGTTGGTCATAACTTTCCTCCCAAGGAGTAAACGTCTTTTAATTTCATGGCTGCAGTCACCATCTGCAGTGACTTTGGAGCCCCAAAAAATAAAGTCAGCCACTGTTTCCACTGTTTCCCCATCTATTAACCATGAAGTGATGGGACCGAATGCCATGGTCTTAGTTTTCTGAATGTTGAGCTTTAAGCCAACTTTTTCCGCTCTCCTGTTACACTTTCATCAAGAGGCTCTTTAGTTCTTCTTCACTTTCTCCCATAAGGGTGGTGTCATCTGAATATCTGAGGTTATTGATACTTCTCCCGGCAATCTTGATTCCAACTTGCCTCATCCAACCCAGAGTTTCTCATGATGTGCTCTGCATATAAGTTAAATAAACAGGGTGACAATATGCAGCCTTGACGTACTCCTTTTCCTATTTGGAACCAGTCTGTTGTCCCATGTACAGTTTTAACTGTTGTTTCCAGTCCTGCATACAGGCTTCTCAAGAGGCAGGTAAGGTGGTCTGGCATTCCCATCTCTTTCAGAATTTTCCACAGTTTATTGTGATCCACACAGTCAAAGGCTTTGGCATAGTCAGTAAAGCAGAAATAGATGTTTTTTGGGAACTCTCTTGCTTTTTTGATGATCCAGTGGATGTTGGCAATTTGATCTCTGGTTCCTCTGCCTTTTCTAAAACCAGCTTGAGCATCTGGAAGTTCATGGTTCACATATCGCTGAAGGCTGGCTTGGAGAATTTTGAGAATTATATTACTAGCGTGTGAGATGAGCCCAATTGTGAGGTAGTTTCAGCCTTCGTTGGCATTGCTTTTCTTTGGGATTGGAATGAAAACCGGCCTTTTCCAGTCCTGTGGCCACTGATGAGTTTTCCAAATTTGATGGCATATTGAGTGCAGCAGTTTCACAGCATCATCGTTTAGGATTTGAAATTGCTCAAGTGGAATCCCATCACCTCCACTAGCCTTGTTCATAGTGATACTTCCTAAGGCCCACTTAACTTCACATTCCAGGATGTCTGACTCTAGGTGAGTGATCACACCATCATGATTATCTGATCATGAAGATTGTTTTTGTATAGTTCTTCTGTGTATTCTTGCCATCTCTTCTTAATAACTTCTGCTTCTGTTAGGTCTATACCATTTCTGTCCTTTAATGGGCCCATCTTTGCATGAAATGTCCCCTTGGTATCTCTAATTTTCTTGAAGAGATCTCTCGTCTTTCCTATTCTATTGTATTTCTCTATTTCTTTGCATTGGTCGCTGAGGAAGGCTTTCTTTTCTCTCCTTGCTATTCTTTGGAACTCTGCATTCAAATGAGTATGTCTTTCCTCTTCTTTACTTTTCTCTTCTCTTCTTTTCAAAGCTATTTGTAATGCCTCCTCAGACAGCCATTTTGCTTTTTTGCATTTGTTTACCTTGGGGATGGTTTTGATCCCTGCTTCCTGTACAATGTGAAGAATATCTGTCCATAGTTCATCAGGAACTCTGTCTGTCAGATCTAGTCCCTGAAATCTATTTCTCACTTCCACTATATAGTCATAAGGGATTTGATTTAGGGAATACCTGAATGGTCTAGTGGTTTTCCCCACTTTCTTCAATTTAAGTCTGAATTTGGCAATAAGGAGTTCATGATCTGAGCCACAGTCAGTTCCCAGCCTTGTTTTTGCTGACTGTATAGAGCTTCTCCATTTTGGCTGCAAAGAATGTAATCAATCTGATTTCGGTGTTGACCATCTGGTGATGTCTGTGTGTCCTCTCCTGTGTTGTTTGAAGAGGGTGTTTGCTATGACCAGTGCGTTCTCTTGGCAAAATTCTATTAGCCTTTGCCCTGTTTCATTCTGTACTCCAAGGCCAAATTTGACTGTTACTCCAGGTGTTTCTTGACTTCCTACTTTTGCATTCCAGTCCCCTATAATGAAAAGGACATCTTTTTTGGGTGTTAGTTCTAAAAGGTCTTGTAGGTCTTCATAGAACCCTTCAACTTCAGCTTCTTCAGTGTTACTAGTCAGGGCATAGACTTGGATTACCGTGATATTGAATGGTTTGCCTTGGAAACAGAGATCATACTGTCATTTTTGAGATTGCATCCAAGTACTGCATTTCATACTCTTGTTGACTCTGATGGCTACTCCATTGCTTCTAAGGTATTCCTGCCCACAGTAGTAGATATAATGGTCATCTGAGTTAAATTCACCCATTCCAGTCCATCTTAGTTTGCTGATTCCTAGAATGTCGACATTCACTCTTGCCATCTTCTGTTTGACCACATCCAATTTGCATTGATTCATGGACCTAACATTCCAGGTTCCTATGCAATATTGCTCTTACAGCATCGAACCTTGCTTCTATCACTAGTCCCATACACAGCTGGGTATTGTTCTTGCTTTGGCTCCATCCCTTCATTCTTTCTGGAGTTATTTCTCCACTGATCTCCAGTAGCGTATTGGGCACCTCCCAACCTGGGGAGTTCATCTTTCAGTGTCCTATCTTTTTGCCTTTTCATACTGTTCATGGGGTTCTCAAGGCAAGAATACTGAAGTGGTTTGCCATTCTCTTCTGCAGTGGACCACATTCTGTCAGGCCTCTCTACCATGTCTTGGTTGGTTCCAGCATGGCTTAGTTTCATTGAGTTAGACAAGCCGTGATCCGTGTGCTTGTATTGGCTAGTTGTCTGTGATTGTAGTTTCAGTGTGTTTGTCCTCTGATTCCCTCTCTCAGCACCTACCGTATTATTTGGGTGTCTCTTACCTTGGAAGTGAGGTATGTCTTCATGGCTGCTCCAGCAAAGCACAGCTGCTGCTCCACTCTTTGGACATGGGATAGCTCCTCTCAGCCACTCTTGTGCCATCACTCAAATTCAAAGCTTTGCTAAATCCCTCAGCAGCACTGTGTAGCTTGATTTCATAGTTTCTTGAAGGTACTTTTTTGTTGTTATTCAAAAGCCAGGTATTATCTGACTTTTAGAGGTGAGAGAATTAAAAATGTAGAGAAATTGAGAGGTTCAGTAGGAGCAGACAAGTGCATTCATATTTACCTTGCTGCATATTTTCCTTGATATTTTACTTACATAAGTTTCACTTTCTCATCCTAAGGGGTGAGATACTGGCAAGATGCAGGGGCAGACATGTGGTGATCTCCAAGGCCACACATCCCTCCCACCCAGTGTGATCTGCTGCTCTAACCTGGCTTTCTCTGCTGGGCTGCTCTGTGCTCTGGGTCTGGGCTGGGCTGGACTGAGCTGAGCTGGGCTAGACTGCACTGGGCCGGCTGGGAGAGGACTTTCTGGCTTGAAGTGTGGATGGACAGGTGGGCGAGGCCGGAGTGTCTCTGCTCTAGGAGTTGTTGTGATAACTGAGGAGAACCATGTGCATGAAGCTTTTATGCTTCCTTTTGTAAAGTCCAACACCTGATCCTGTGCAGAAACTTTTCAGATTTCTCAAAACACTTTCTGGATATTTTTTGTCCCCTCCCCCACACATCCACAAACACTCTCTATATAGATTCCATATGCTTGTTATCTCCTGAGCTCAACTCTGATCAGTTGTCTATGTCAACACCCATGTCTCCTCGGTACCTTAACTGTGGACAATTTGTCATGGCCAGTGCCCCTCATTCCTTGCTTCTGTGGCCAGTTTCATGAATTTTCTCACCAGTGTATCGTTGCAGCAGGGTTCATAATGTTTGGTACATAAATCATTTGGCCTGTCCTGCCTCCAGAGCAGAACTCCAGTTGAGAGCCGTGAACTCTGGGCTGTCGGGATGCCCAGCAGGGCCAGGCGTGTTCTCTCCTTTCAAGCCCTCGTGTGTATTCACGGAGTCTTCATTCTTGTCCTGGACACATATGAGCTGGTTCCTTGCTGGGGCTGTACATCCTTTCTTCCGGTTGTTAAGGGCTGCTCTCTACACTCTGTGCTGAGTCTTCTCCTATCGGCCCCACTTTGTGGGACCATCTTTCGAATTCTCAGGGAGAATTCCATCCCCTTCTTGAGTTTTCAGGGAGGTAATCTTATCTTTTCTGTGGGAGGCATTTGGAGACCTCGACCTGGAGAAAAGCCATCTCTTTATGAATAAGAGGGGCTGGATGTGGCCATCCAGCAAGTCAGGCAGCAGCCCTGCTGGGGGAGTTCCCAGACCCCTGCATTGCCTCCTCTCCGTGGCCCTGGGTTTGTAGCTGCTTAGCTGACCAGATAGCGATCTTCTCCCATGAGATTGGCACTGGGCAGGGGGTGGGGGTGGCCCCCGGTCCGGGTGACTGCTGGCCCCCCAGGTCCTCAAGACAGCAACATGAGACTCCAACATACTTGTGACCTGTTGGTGAAAAGAGTTAAACCTGGGGGTGAAAAGGAGCTGTCAGGGCTCCTCTCTGGTGCTCACAGCCTGTCAGGTGGGCTCTCAGTGAGAAAATGGGGATGTAAAGTGGTGAGTTAGACCCAGAAACAAGGCGATAATTTATATCCCTCACTTTTTTATGCCAGTTCCCAATTTACAGAACTATTTTCACCTGTGTTGGCTCCCTTTGTCCTGACGATGAAAATCAAGCTAGAAGTAATGATGGAATACAGTGATCCATGTATCCACCACAGGATAGTGCACAGTGTACACACATGCAAAGTGAGCAGCACAGAGACCATCCTGGTCAGAGTGCCTAATGCGAACAGCAAACCTGAGACAAATGCCTCAGCTTATAGTGATTTCCTAGCTTCTCCTCCAGCCCCTTCCCCTCCTCTCCTAACTTCTCCTCCTCTCTCTCTCTCCCTTCCTTCCAGCCTCTCCTCTCTTCTCTCCCCTCTCTCCTGCCCCTTCTCTCCCCTCTCTTCCTTCCCTCCTTCTCTTTCTTCCTTCTTTCTTCCCACTCCTTCCCTCTTCCCTCTCTTCTCCAGTTCTTTCCTCCCTTCCCTTCCCTTCTCTCTCCTCCTACCTTTCAGCCTGCTCGCTTTCTTTCCTTTTCTTTTGTGAACCTTTCTTCTTTCCTCTTTCCTCTTCACTCCCCGTCCTTCCTTCCTTCCTCCTCTCCCATACCTTCCTTCCCTATTCCTCTTCTCTCTCCTTTTCTCCCTCCTTTTCATCTCTCCCCTCATTTTTCCTCCCCTTCTCTCCCATCACCTCCCCTTCCATCCCCTTCTTTTCTCCTTCTTCCTTCTTTTCTGTTTTGCTATTTTCCTTCCTCTCTCCCCTTGTTCCTTCCCCTCTCCTCTTGTCTCCTCTTCTCTCTTATCCCCTGCCTCCTTTCCTCTTCCCTCTTGTGCTGTCCTGTCCTCTCTTTCTCTTTCCTTCTCTCTTTCCTCTTCTATGCTCCCTGTCTTCCTTTTCTCTCCCCTTCCCTCTCATCTTTCCCATGTTTCCTTCCATCTTGTTTCCTATTTTCTTCATTTCCTTCCTTCTAAGTAAACTAAGCTTGGTGTTTGTCCCAAGTTAATTTGAATTAAAATATTTGTCAATATTTGAAAATATGTATGTAGTACTCGCTTTATCCTAAATAAGACAAGCAAAGATCTATGGAGTAAAATTAATACCTCTCCCTTCCCTCCATCACCGAGCAACAATGACATCAACTTACCTCCATCAATGCACCTCTGTTGCATACTCAATATTCATAGCCTGGTGCCTCTACTTCTGCAGAATTTCCATGTGCATGCTAAATTGCTTCAATCGTGTCCAACTCTTTGCGACCCTGTGAACCATAGCCCACCAGGCTCCGCCATTCATGGGATTCTCCAGACAAGAATACTAGAGTGGGTTGCTGTGCCCTCCTCCAGGGGATCTTCCTGATCCAGGGATCAAATCTGCATATAGGCAGTTGCTTTACCACTAGCACCACGTGTGAAGCATTTCCACAGTCAAATATACGCTATGGAATATACACTACACATGTTTTGGGATTTTTTTTTATAGAAATCATTTTGTTCTTGAATTCAAGTTTTTCACTTATGTGAGATGCAATTGTTTGAAGCAGAATAAGATTCTGAGTTTACTTTTCTTCTCCAGATATATAACTTATCCCTTAATGTCTGAAACCTCCATTTTCTTCCCCTGAACTCTAAACTCTTAAACCCTTAGCCACTCTCCACTCTATTCTTTATTGTAGTTTACAGTGCCATTTCATATAACAAGTATCCCTTCTTACTCTTTATTTTTGTGATTTCAAAAAACACTTTCAGCACAGTATAACTTTTC
Organism: Muntiacus reevesi; assembly: GCF_963930625.1. NCBI lineage: Eukaryota > Metazoa > Chordata > Mammalia > Artiodactyla > Cervidae > Muntiacus > Muntiacus reevesi. The sequence continues at coordinate 107,398,719 of NC_089271.1, forward strand.
CACTTAGTCAATTTCCTCTCAAATCATGTTGAGAGTTTTGGCACAATAACTAAATCATGAGTTGCTTGGAGAAAAAAAAAAGGTTATTTACAATATTGGCTCTCTCCATCCACGTTCATATATATATATATATAAATTAATATATATATATATATCAATTAATCTACCTTTAAAACCTTTGTAAAATAGTTCTAGCTGTGTTCAAATTGGTCTTTATATCCTTGCTAAGATTCTAATCAAACAATTTATTTTTTTAATTAATTAATTTTTTTATTTTGCTTTACAATATTGTATTGATTTTGCCATACATTGACATTGTTTGACAAGTCAAACAATTTATTTTATACATTTTTCCTTCCCTATGGTTCACATTATTTCTTCTGATTATCATTGGTATGTAGAGAAGTCAGTATTCTTAAACATATATGTTGGTGTGTGTTTTGTCTGCCCACTTTACTGAAATATCTTTTCATTTCTCTGAACTTGTTGATTTTCTTAATATTTGCGGTTTGCTAGTCATACAGTTTTGGAGTCTGATATACTGAAAAATTAAACTCAAGCCAAACCAAACAGTGCCTCATAATGTTAGTAAGTGCTGTGGAGCACTGTGCTGGCAAAGCCTGACAAGGTACTTGCTTTCTGGATGTGGGTAATGGGAATATCTTGAATGCAGTGATTATGATGTGGCAAGGAGAGAGATGCCATCTATACTCGAGAAGATGAGTGGAAGGGTACTGAGCATCTCTTCTACTTTTGACCCATCTACTTTTGAGCTGTGTGTAATACCCTACCTAGACAGCTTCTGATCATTTAGGCTTCGTGGAAACGGTGTCTGTTTCGGTAGAGTAAGTTTCACAAGAAATATCATTTGTGTTTGACCTTGGAGCAGTTCTAGTAATGAAAATGCATGTGTTATTGGGTTGCTTGCCATGACCTCATGAGGGTCTAGGGAACCATCTGGATCCTAGGCATTTTGAGAATGCTTCCAGTGCTTGAGTATTTGAATAGCATAGTATCAATAGGTTAGAAAATGGAACACAGTCCCTATCAGAAAATAAATTAAAAGGGAGTAAACTTTTACCTGTGGTAACTCATCCTTGTGCAGATACACATAGAACAGGTGATGAGATCCTGAAAGAGCTGGGATACATGATTGAGGGCAGTGGCAGAAAAGGGTCAACTTTTTCTAGGTCTATGGCTAAATCTTGGGAGCAGTCATAAAGGTATGAGGGGAAGAGAGAAGGAAACTTCATTGCAGAGTGGGAAGTGGGGACTAAGCAGGTCATCTACCATGAGGCCATGTTGTGTACAGTGTGCTGTTCAGACAGGTGCTGTTCACATAGACTAGGTGTGCACAGGGCCTCTCTGGATTGTGTAATGTGCAACAGAATTGTCATTTGTGGTGGCCTCTGAGCCATTGATGGCTGCAGGTGTCTCAGAGCTGGCTTCCATGAAGTCAGGAGGACCCTGGAAGCCACATAGATATCTGGCCTTGTGATTGTGATTTCATTGGTCCACTCTGAAAATTTTGAACACATATGACAGGAAAATGGGAGGATAACTCTCAGTAGATTGGCATAGAACAGGAACAGGCTGATTTACTCTGGGATCTCAGATTTTCACAGGTGTACAGAGAGCAGGTGAGGAGGTCCCCAAAGAGAGTGGGAAAAAATTGAAGGGCAGCAGGATAGTATTCCTTAGGAGTATAGAAAATCTTGTGTGCAGTAATAGGGATGTAGTGGGTAGGGTTCTCAAAGTTACATGGGATAGTGAAAGGGACACAGGGCCTGTCCTTCCCCTTGGAGCCTTGCTGTGTGCAGTGCCCTACCCAGTCTGGTGCTGTTTACATAGACTCCGTGAACTGAGCCTGCCTGGGTAGAGTAAGGCTCACAAGAACATTGTTTGTGGTGGCCTCTATACCAGTGATGTGGGTGGAGTTACAAGTGTCCATTACCTGCCAGTTTTGATTCCATAATAACCCTGGGCTTATCTGTTGCTCTGATATCCTTGGGATGATTTCATTGGTCTTCTGCTCTCAGTGTGAACACACAGAGTGTACAGAAGGAAAGAGGATTCCTAAGAGAAAAAGAGAGTACAAGAAGTATTCAATCTCTCTCTCTCTCTCTCTTTTTCACTCTCTCAGTTTGTTTGTTTGTTTACATTTCCAGTAGACCCAGAAACGGAGATGGTGGATATCAAATGAAGGAGAGATGCAGGTTAAAATCAGTGGGCGAATATTCTCTAGGGGTATGGATATATGTTGAGTGCAGCCATCAGGATGTGATGGACAGAGATCATAGGTGCTTCTAAGACAGCCCAGGGACAGTGATCAGAGACAGTCCTATTGTGTACAATGCCCTGCCTAGACAGGTACTGATCATGTAGACCATGTGTAATCAGTATCTGTCTGGGTAGAGTAAGACTCACAGAAATGTCATTTGTGCTTGACCTTGGAACAGTTTTAGTGCTGGAGCTGCATGTGTCCTTGGGCTGCTTGCCATGATGTCTTGAGGGTCCAGGGAGGCACTTGGTCATAGGCATCTTAAGGATATTTCCCATGCTTGAATATTCCTAATAGCATCAGCACCTACAGGATAGAAAAGGGAAATAAGGTTCCTATCAGAAAAAAAAAATTAAAAAGAGTAAGCTTTTGCCCATGGTAACGCATCTCATGCAGATACACATAGAATGGTAATCAGATCCTGATGAGGTCAGAGTCAAGCTTCAGGGACATGGGTATGTATCTAAGTCTTGACTGCAGTCATCAATGTGTGTTGAGAAGAGAGAAGGCAATTGAAGAAAAGCATGGGAAATGGACTTAAGCAGATCCTCCATGTCCAGGCCAAGCAGTGTGCTGTGCCCTGTGCAGACAGGTGCTTTTCACTTAAACTCTCAGTGAAAGGACCTGCCTGGGTAGAGTAAGTCTCACAAGAACATCATTTGTGGTGGCCTCGGATCAGTAATTAGGTGGAGTTGCAGGTTTCCCTGAGCTGCCTGCCTTGATGTCATAATGACCCTGAGAGGGATCTATGGCCCTGGCATCCTCAGGATGATTTCAGTAGTCTTCAGTAATCTTCACAATGTGAAAACAGAGAGCTTACAGAAGGAAAATTGATTCCTTTGAGAAGAGAGAAATATGATATGTTTGTCTCTCTCTTTCTCTCTCAAATTTTGTAGATCTCAAGTAGAGAAGAGAAGTGGATGGTGGATATCTAGTGATGGAGGGATGCAGGTTACAAAGCAGTGGGTGGATATTCTCTAGGGGTCCAGCTATATCTTGAGTGCAGCCATCAGGATGCAATGGGGCAGAAATCATAGGTGCTTCTAAGACAGCCCAGGGTCTTGAGTTGATTGATCAGAGACAGCCCTGCTGTGTGCAATGCCATGCCTAGACAGGTACTGATACTGTAGACCTCATGTAGTCAGCATCTGTCTTGATAGAATAAGGCTCACAAGGAACATGATTTGTGGTTGACCTTGGAGCAGTTCTAGTGTTGGAGCTGTGTATGTCCTTGGATACTTGCCATGATGTTATGAGGGTCCAGAGAGCCAATGCATTCCAAGCATTTTGAGGATGGTTCCAGTGCTTGACTATTTCTAATATATCTGCACCTATAGGTTAGAAAAGGGAGGGAATTGTAAGAGAATGAACTTCTTCCAATGTCCTTTATCTCTGTGCAGATACACATAGAAGATGACAAGATCCTCGAAGAGTCTGGATGTAAGATTCATGGCAATGGGACAATTTTTTCTATGTCTAGAGCTAAATACTGAGTGCAGTGACCAAGGTGTAGTGAGAAGAGATGATAAAATTGAAGACGACCATGGAAAGTGAACTAATCATATCCTCCACCTCGAGGCCATGTGGTGTACTGTGCCCTGCCCAGCCAACTGCTATTCACGTAGACTCCCTGTGAGCACACCTGCCTGAGCAGAGTAAGGCTCAAAAGAACATTGTTTGTGGTGGCCTCTGGACAAGCGATATGGATGGAGTTGCTGGTGACCCTGAACTGCCTGTCTTGACGTCATAATGACCCTGGAGTCATCTGTGCCTCTAGCATCCTCATAAAGGTGTGTGGTCCACTCCTTACTATATGAACACAGAGTTTACAGAGAGTAGGATGATACCTATGAGGAGAAAAGAGAAATATGAGATGCTTTTCTTTCTCTGATCCTCCTTTATCTGAAGTAAGTATAAAGAGGAGTGAAGGGGACAGCCCCTGAGGATGGATAAACAATTCACAAAGTGGGTGGGTATTCCCTTGGTGTTTGGTTATATCTTGCATGGAGCCATCAGGATGTGGAGGCAAGAGATATGGAAGATACTTGGAAGAGCATAATGGGGACTGGGTTGTGGCTACACATTAGAGATTTGCTCCATGTAGTGCCCTAGCAGACAGGTACTGTTCACTTTGACAATGTGTGAACAGTGCCTGTTTGGGTGAGTAGGACTCTCTAGGTAGGTTGGTGTGGTGTTATTTGTGTTGGGTGCAGTTTTGAGTGTGAAACTCCAATATCCTTAGTTCCCTCCAGAAAGTTATGAGCACCCTTCAAACACCTGAGTCTCTGAAATCTTCAGTATCACTTATGAATTCCATTTCTAAATGTTGAATAGGTACAGGTTAGAAGAGAAAAGGGAAATTCCTTTGAAATGAAGAGAGGTCTGAAACACTTACTTCTCTCTCTGGGTCCTCATCCTTCTGAGTGTGTACAGTATGTAGAAGTAGAGAGGATGGTCTAGTGAGGGAGGGATGCAAATGTGAGGACAGTGAATCATAATTTTCAAGTTCTATACATAAACCGTGGGTGAGGTCCAAGGACTTGGTAGGAATAATGAGGAATGTTTCATTCTAGAATGTGAAGGGATCAAGCAGGTTTTCCACCTTGAGGCCATGCTGTGTGCAGTACCCTGTCTATAGAGGTTCTGTTTACTTCAACTACTGGTAAACAGAGAGTTCCTGGGTAGTGTGCTGTGCACCTGGTTCATCATGAATGGTGGCCTTTGGGGTGGGTGAGGGCTTCAGGTGATATTCCTCCAAGATGTTTGGAAGAACCTGGAACCACATAGGTGTTGAGCATATGTTGATTATGATTGCAGTAGTCCAGATCTGAATATGTGCCCCATGTGTAAAGTAGAGAATACAAAGATAAATGCTAATAGAATCACGTTCATCTTGCTTACTGATCATTTCCCTTATGATCACACATTTCTTCAGATACCTGTAGGCCAGCTGAAGAGCTTCTCAAGGAAAAGAGATTAAAGTTGGAAAAGAGTATGTTCATGTTTTAAAGGGAAACCTGAAAATCTTTGTTGTAGCATCAGGATATGATGAGGAAAGATATGTGAGCGTATGAAGGTCAAATGGGAATCCTCCACCTGGAAGCCAGGTTGTGTGCTGTGCATTGCCAGTCAGGTGCAGTTCACATAGAATCGGTGTGCTGTGCTCCAGATGGGTAACGTAAGGCTCAAAAGAACATCATTTGTGGTGGCTTCTGGACCAGTGATGTGAATGGATTTTCAGGTTTCACTGAGCTCCCTGCCTTTATATTGTAAAAACCTGGGGAGTCATCTGTGGCTGAGGCATCCTCAGGATTAATTCATTGGTCATATCTGCACAATGTGAACGCAAAGATTTTTCAGACAGCAAAATGATTCCTAAGAGGAGAAGTGAGAAATTCTAGAGGTCTTCTCTCTCTGTCCTGGGTTTCATACATATCAAGAAGGCATAGAGATGTGGATGGTGGATACCTATTGAAGGAGGGATTCAGGTTAAAAAGGGTAAGTGAATATTCCCTAGGGGTCAGGATCTATCTTGTGTGCAGTCTATAGGATGCAGCGGGGTGAGAGACTATAGTTGCCTCTATGACTGCCTAGAGTCTTCAGTTAATCCATACTTGAGTTCTGTGCTGTTTGCAATGCCCTGCCTAGAGAAGTACTGATCGTATAGACCTTGTCTACTCATTCCCTGTCTGGGTAGAATGAGGCTCACTAGGAACATGATTTTTGCTTGACATTGGAGCAGTTCTAGTGTTGGAGCTGCTTGTTTCTATGGGCTGCTTTCCATGATATCTTGTGGGTCCAGGGAGCCACCCTGTTTCTAGGCGTTTTGAGGGTGCTTCCAGTGCTTGAGTATTCCTAATAGCATCAGCACCTATAGGTTAGATAATGGAATCGCATTTCCTAGTCAAACAGGAACTAAAGGGAATGAGCTTTTACCCAAGGTATCTCCTCCTGGTACAGATACACATAGGTCAGGTGATGAGATCCTGCGAGAGGGGTGATCCACATTTGATAGCTGTGGGTCAACTTTTTCCAGGTCCATAGCTAAATATTGGGTGTAGTAATCACTTAAAGAACCTGTAAACAGAGGCTTCCTGAGTAGAGTAATGTGCAGCAGCATCGCCATGACTGGTGGCCTTTGGACAATGGATGGGTGTGGGGCTCCAGGTGATATTATTCCAAGATGTCAGGGAGCGCCAGGAAGCCATATAGCTGACAGACATACCTCGATTATGATCTCAGTAGTCCACATGTGAAAATGTGCCTATGTATAATGTAGAGAATGGAAAAATAAATGCCACTAGAATCACATTCACCTTAATTGTTGTGCATTTACTTGTGTTCACATATATCTCCATATATGTGTAGACCAGCTGAATATATCCTCAAGGAGATGAGATGCAGGTTGGATGACAGAGGATCAATGTTTTGATGGTGGATGGATTTATTTTTGTTGTAGCATCAGAATATGCATGATGAGCAGCAGTATGTGTGGGTGTTAGGGTGAAAGGGCAAGTTCTCACCTGCAAGTTCTGCTTTGTGCAGTGCCCTGCCCAGACAGGTAGAGTTCACATAGACACTGTGTGAACTGGGCCAGCTAGGTAGAGTAAGGCTCACAGGAACATCTTTTGTGGTGGCCTCTGAACCAATGGTGTGTGTGGAGTTGCAGGAGTCCTTGAGCTGCCTGCCTTGATGTCATAATGACCCTTGAGTCATCTGTGCCTCTAGCATCCTCGGGAAGATTTCATTGGCCCTCTCCTCACAATGTGAACACAGACACCATACAGAGGGAAGGAAGGCACATATTTGGAGACGAGAGAAATTAAAGATGCTTTTTTTCTCCCTCTGCACCCTCATATATCTCAAACAAGCATAGAGTTGTAAAGAGTAGAGAGCCACTCAGGGAGGGATGATGATGAAAATCAGCTCCTTGTTATCTCCAGGGGCTGGACATATCCTGAGTGCAGTCATGGGTTTGATGGGGAGAGAGGTCATAGCTGCTTCTCAGAGAGAGCAGGGGCTTGGGTAGATCCTCCACTGAGAGTCCTTCTGGGTAGAGTGCCCTATAAACCAGGAGCTGGTCACTTCCGTTTCATGTCACCAGTGCATGTTTCGGTCAGTAATGCTCAACAGGAAACACTTGTGCTGGCCTTTGTGTGCAGGATAATGGTGGAGATCTAGGTGTGTTTGTTCCTGCTGCAGAAAAGCCATGAAGACACTGGCATTCCCCCAGTGTCAGGAATCTTCAGTGTGATTTCATTAGTCTCTTGCTCACAGTATGAACACCTACATTAGAGAAGATTAAGAATCTTTCCAGTAGAGTAAAAGAGAACTCCACCTATCTTGTCCTCCTGTGCTGCTCCTCATCGTTCCAGTAAGACATAGAGCAGAAGAGCAGTATTCCATTGAGTGATGGATGTGTTGTGTGGGCACTGAATGAATATGGCTCAGTTTAGGGAAATTCTTGACATCATTCAGTAGGATGTTGTAGGAAGAGAGGTGAACATGACATTTAGAAGTGCGTCAAGTACAGAGTAGGTCCTCCTACCTGAATCCACCTTGTGTGCACTGTCCTGCTCATATAGGTTCGGATCACTGAAAGTTGGTGTGAGCAGTGTCTGTAAGGGTAGAGTAAGGCTCACAAGAAACATCAGTGGTGGTTGATCTTAGGAGATTTCTAGTGGTGGAGCTGATGTGTCCCTTGTGTGCTTGCCATGATGTCATGAGGTTCTGGGGAGCCACATGAATCCCTGCATTTTGAGAAGCCTTTGAATACTGAAATATTCCCGACAGCATGAGTACCTAGAAGTTAGAAAATGAAAACACACATCATATGAGGAAAAAAAAAAAAAAAACTAAAGGGAGTCAGTTTTTACCCATGGTACCTCATCCTTGTGCAGATACACATAGAACACGTGAAGAGACCCTGAGAGAGCCGAAAGCCATGTTGTTGGGCCATGAGTCAACTTTTCTAGATCCATGGTTAATTGTTGGGTGTAGTCATCACTTAAACAAGTGTAAACACACCTTCCTGTATATATTATAATAATATGTAACTGCATCACCACAACTGGTGGCCTTGGAAGATGGCTTGGTGTTGGGCTCCAGTTGATATTATTCCAGGGTATCATTCCACAGTTGATATTATTCCAGGGTATTATTCCACAGAATGGTCAATCATCCCTTGATTATGATCTCAGTAGTTCAGATCTGAAAATGTGGACACGTATAATGTAGAGAGTGGAAAGGTAAATGCTACTAGAACACATTCACCTTGCTTGGTGTTCATTTAACCTATGTTCACACATCTCTCCAGATACCTGTAGTCCAGCTAAAGCAATTCTCAAAGAGAAGAGGTGTATGTTGGATGACAGTCTGTCCATGATTTCAAGAGATATCAGTAAATCTTTGTTGCAGTATCAGGATATGATGAACAAAGTTACGTGTGGGTGTGAATGTGAAAGGGCAATCTTCCACCCGGAAGCTCTGCTGTGTGCAGTGCCCTGCCTGGCCAGATGCACTTCATGTAGAATTGATGTAGAATTGATGTACCCCTGAATGGGTAGTGTAAAGCTCACAAAAACATCATTTATGTTGGCTTCTGGAACAGTGATTTGGATGGAGTTACAGATTTCACCGAGTTGCCTGTCCTTCTAATGACATGGGGCTCACACATCCTAGGATAATTTCTTTGGTCTGATCCACACCATGTCAAGATAAACATCTTTCAGGAGGCTAGATGATTTCTAAGAGAAGAGAAAAATAATGAGGGAATTTATTTCTGTCTCTCAGTTTTTGTGCATCTCAAGTTGTCATAGTGAAGTAGATGGTGGATATCTAGTGAAGGAGAGATGCAGCTTATAATCAGTGGGTAGATATTATCTTGGTGTCTGGATATATCTTGCATGCAGACATTACTATGTGATGCAGAGGGATAATAGCTGTTTCTAATACAGCTCAGTTCTTGGATTGAGGGATCAGTAACAGCCCAGCTGTGTGAAATACCCTGCCTTGACAGGGGCTGCCTTGTACATCTCGTGTAATCAGTATCTGTGTGGGTAGAATAAGGCTCACAAGTTACATGATTTGTGGTTGATGATGGAGCAGTTCTAGTGTTGGGGCTGCATATGTCCTTCACTATTTGCCATGATATCATGAGGGTACAGGGAGCCATGTGGATTTTAGGCCTTTGAGGATGCTTTCAGTGCTTGAATATTTCTAATATCATCTGAAACTACAGGGTAGATAAGGGAAGAAATTACAAGAGTGTGAGCTTCTTCCAATGATTCTCATATCTGTTCAGATACACATAGAAGGTGACAACATCCTCAAAGAGTTGGGATGCAAATTTGATGATAGTGGGACAACTTTTTCAACACTTGAAATTAAATCTTTGGTGCAGGAATCAAGGTATGGTCGGAAGACACAAGAAAATTGAAGAAGAGCCTGGGAAGTGCACTAACAAGGGCCTCCAGCTTGAGGCCAAGCTGTGTGCCATGCCCTGCTCAGCCAGGTGCTGTTGACATAGACTCCTTGTAAGCACATCTGCCTAGGCAGACTAAGGCTCACAAGAAGATTGTTTGTGGTGGCGTCTGGACCAGGGATGTGCATGGAGTTGCAGGGGTCCTTGAGATGCCTGCCTTGCTGTCATAATGACCCTGGAGTCATCTGTGCCTCAAGCATCCTTGGGAAGATGTCAGTGGTCCTCTCCTCACAATGTGAACCCCACGAGTTTACAGAGGGTAAGAAGATATGTATGAGGAGGATATAGAAATCTGAGATTCTTTTCTATCTCTAATCCGCCTAAATCTGAAGTAAGTATAAAGGGGATCGAAAGGGACAGTGCCTGAAAATGGAAAACAATGCAAAAGTGAGTGGGATAGTCCTTTGCTCTGTGGATATATCATGCAGAGAGCCATCAGGATGTGGAGGCAAGAGATATGGAAGCTAAATGGAAGATGATGAAGGGGACTGGAGTGTGCCTATGCTTTACAGATTTCTTGTGTTTAGTGTCCTACCCATATAGGTACTGGAGAAGACAATGGCACCCCACTCCAGTACTCTTGCCTGGAAAATCCCATGGACGGAGGAGCCTGGTGGGCTGCAGTCCATGGGGTCGCTAAGAGTCGGACACGACAGAGTGACTTCACTTTCACTTTTCACTTTCATGCATTGGAGAAGGAAATGGAAACCCACTCCAGTGTTCTTGCCTGGAGAATCCCAGGGACGGGAGCCTGGTGGGCTGACATCTCTGGGGTTGAACAGAGTCGAACATGACTGAAGAGACTTAGCAGCAGCAGCAGCAGCATCTAGGTGAGTTAGATTCTCCAGGCACATTGGTGTGGTGTTGTTTGTGTTCGGTGCAGTTTTGAGTGTGAGCCCCAATGACCTTAACTCTCTCCAGAAAGTTATGAGCACCTTTAAAACTTTAACTGAGCATCAGAAATCTTCAGGATGACTTCGGGGTGCCAATTCTCAAAGTTTAACTGGAACTTATAGAAAATAGAAGGTTAATTTCACTGAAGTGAATAGAGAACTGAAACACCTGTTTCTCTCTGGGTCCTCATCCTTCTGACTGTTTACAGTATGTAGAGTAGTGAAGACAGTCTCGAGAGGGAGAGATACAAGTTGCAGGGTCCCAGGTCACCATTTTCAAGTTCTATGAATAAATCTTGGGTGAGATTCAAGGACTTGGTAGGAGTAATGAGGAATGATTCATTTAAGAGTGTGAAGGGGACCAGCAGGGCCTCCACCTTGAGGCAATGCATTGTGCAGTGTCCCACCATGGGAGGTGTTATTGACTTCAGCTACTGGTAAGCAGAGCTATCCTGGTTAGAGTACTGTGCAACTGGTTCATCATAGCTGGTGATCTTTGGACCAAAGGTGGCTATGGGCCTCCAGGTGATATTCCTCCAAGATGTCAGGAAGGCACTTGAGGCCACAGAGATGTCAAAATATGTTGATTATGATCTCAGTAGTCCAGATCTGAAAATGTGCCCATGTATAAAGTAGATGATAGAAACATAAATGTTTATAGAGTCACACTCATCTTGCTTGCTGATCATTTCTCTTATGCTCATCTATTGCCTCAGATACCTTTGGACCAACTGAAGAGATTCTCAAGAAGAGGAGATGCAAACTGGATGACAGTGTGTCCATGATTTAAAGGATAACTGGTAAATCTTTGCTGTAGCATCAGGATATGATGATGAAAGTGGTCGTGAGAGTATAGAGCAATCCTCTGCCTGGAAGCCATGCTGCGTGCAGTGCCCTACCTAGCCAGGTGCAGTTCATGTAGAATCAGTGTACTGCACCCCGGCTGGGTAGTGTAAGGCTCACAAGAACATCATTTGTGCTGTCTTTTGGACCAGTGATATGGATGGATTTGCAGGTTTCACTGAGCTACCTGCCTTGGCATCATAATGATCTGTGGAGTCATCTGTGCCTTGGGCATCTTCAGGATGATTTCATTGGTCTGTCCTGACAAAAGGAAAACAAATATTTTTCAGAAGGCAAGATGATTCCTTGGAGGAGATGTGAGAAATATTAGAGGATATCTCTCTCTCTCTCTCTCTCTCTCTCTCTCTGAGTGCCTGTTCCTCTCAGGTTTCGTACATCTCAAAAAGGCATAGAGAAGTGGATGTTCAATATCTACAGAAGGAGATATTTGTGTTGCAATCAATGGGTTGATATTCTCTATGGGTCTGGCTATAACTTGAGTGTAGCCAATAGGATGCAATGGGGTGAGAGATCATAGGTGGTTCTAAGATAGTCCAGGATCTTGGCTTGATTGATCAGAGACAGCCCGACTGTGAGCAATACCCAGCCTAGAACTGATCTTGTAGACCTTGTGTAATCAGAATAGAATAAAACTACAAGGAATGAGATTTATGGTTGACCTTAGAGCAGTTATAGTGCTAGAGCTACATTTGTCCTTGTGACGCTTGCCATGGTATCTTGAGAATCCAGAAAACCTGCTGCATTAGGCATTTTGAGGATGCTTCCAGTGTTTGAATATTCCTATGAACATCAGCACCTAAGCTTAACAATGGAAATGCAGTTCCTATAAAGAATCGAAGTAAAGTAAGTAAGCTTTTACTAATGGAACATCATCCTGGTACAAGTACACGGAGAAAAAGTGACAACATCCTGAGAGAGGTGTGGATCCATGATTGAGCATAGTGAGCCAGCTTTTTCTAGGTCCATAGCTAAATCTTGGGTGCAGTCATCAAGTTATGGTGCTCATAGGGAAGGAAACTTCACCGCAATGTGGAACATGGTACCTGAAGAGGTTTTCCACCATGAGGCCATGGCATGTGCAGTGCCCTGCCCAGATAGGCACTATGCATGTAAACTAGATATACACAGTGCCTTTCTGGGTTGTGTAATGTGCAACAGGAGTATGTCTTGTGGTGGCCTCTGGAGCAGTCTTGGGTATAGGATTGCTCGTGACTCTGAGCCCTCTTCCATAAATTCAGGAGGGCTGTAGGAGTCATGAAGATATCTGTTATGTGACTGTGATTTCCGTGGTCCATTCTGAAATATTGAAATCTGATAGCCTGGGTAAAGGAAGGATATTTCTCAATAGTTTAGCATAGAACCAGAACATGCTGAATATCGCTGGGATCTCAGTGTTCTCTTGTAGTACAGAGAGGTTGTGAGGAGGTTCTGAAAGAGAATAGGATGAAAATTGAAAGGCAGTGAGATAACATGTTTTAGGAATATAGAAAATCATGTGTGCATTCATCAGGATCTATTGGGTAAGGTTCTCAAAGCTAGATCATAAACTGAGCAGGCCAGTGGGAACGGTCTTACCCTTGACGCCTTGCTATGTGCAGTGCCCTGCCCATTCAGGTGCTGTTCATTTAGACTCCATGTGAACGGCCTGCCTGTGTAGAGTAAAACTCACAATAACATCTTTTGTGGTGGCCTCTGGACCAGTGACATTGATGAAATTGCGGGTGCCCCTGAACTGTCTGCCTTGATATCATAATGACCCTGGTGTCATCTGTGCCTCTAGCATCCTTGGGAAGATGTCAGAGGTCTTCTCCTCACAATGTGAACACAGAGAATTTACAGAGGGCAAGGTGATACCTATGAGGAGAAGAGAGAAATACGAGATGTCTTTCATTCTCTGCTTCTCCATTCATCTGAAGTAAGTATAAAGGGGAGTGAAGTAGACAGCTCCTGAGGATGGATAAAGGATTCACAGGGTGGGTGGATATTTGCACAGTGTCTGGCATATCTTGCATGGAGCCATCAGGATTTGCCAGCACAAAGATGGAAGCAATTTGGAAGAGGATAATGGGGACTGGGATATGCCTAGACATTAAATGTTTCTGTGTCTGGTGCGCTATCCAGACAGGTGCTTTTCGTATTAACAATGTATGAACACTGTCAGTCTGACTGAGTAACACTCTCCAGAAATGTTGGTGCTGTGTTATTTGTGTTGGGTGCAATTTTGAGTGTGGAGCTCTAAATGTCCTTAGATTACTTCAGAATGTTAGGAGCAGCCTTGAAACATGAGACTCGGAAATATTCAGTATGACTTATGATTTCCAGTTTTAAAATTTGAACAGGTACAGGTTAGAAAAGGGAAGCATACTTCCTTTGAAAGTAAGAGAGATCTGAAAATCTGAAACACCCCTTTCTCTCTGGATCCTCATCTTTCTGAGTGTGTACAGTATGTAGAAATAGTGGGGATAATCAAGTTTGGGGGGTACAAGTTGGAGGGCAGTGTGTCTCCACTTTCAAGTTCTATGCATAAGTTTGGTGAGGTCCAAGGATGTGGTAGGAGTCATGAGGAATGTTTCATAAGAGAGTGTGAAGTGGGCAGGTAGGGCCTCCACCTTGAGGCCATATTGTGTGCTGTGAGCTGCTATTGAGGTATGTACTGAGTAACTGGTTCTTTATTATGGGTGGCATTTAAAACATGGTTGGAAAACAGAAAACATAGCAAAAACCTGAGAGAGATGAAGAACATCGTGGTGGGTCGTGGGTCAATCATTTCAAGGTCCATACCTAAATGTTGTGTGTAGTCATCACTTAAGAAAGTGTGAACAGAGCCTTTCTGAGTAGAATAATATGCAAATGCATCATCATGACTAGTGGCCTTGGACAATGGAAAGGAGTGGGACACAGGTAACATTATTCCAAAATATCAGGGAGACCCTGGAGCTGCCAAACGTAACTGATTATGTCAGTACTTCAGATCTGAAAATATGACAATGTATAATGTAGAGAATGGAAAGATAAATGATAGTAGAATCACATTCACCTTGCTGGGTTATCATTTACTCTATGTTCACATGTTTCTCCAGATACCTGTAGACTAGCTGAAGAGATTCAGAAGGGGAAGCTAAGTGACTTGGACAAGATTGTGTCCATGTTTTAAAAGGAAATGATTAAATATTGATTGTAGCATCAGGATATGATGAGTAAAGTTATGTGCCAGTGTAAGGGTCAATGGGCAAACCTCCATCTGGAAATTCTGCTGTGTCCAGTGCCCTGCCCAGACAGGTGCAGTTCACATACAATCAGTGTACTGTGCCACAGCTGGGTAAAGTAGGGTTCAAAAGAATATATATATGGTGGCTTCTGCACCAGTGATGTGGAAGGAGTTAGAGGTTTCAATGGGGTGCATGACGTTCTAATGACCTGGGGCAAACTCTGTGGCTCAGGAATACTAGCAGAATTACACTGGTATATTCATACCATATAAACAAAATAATTTTTCAAAACACTAGATGGTTCCTAAAAGGAGGAGAGAAATACTGGGGGATTTTCTTCCTTGTCTCTCAGTTTTCGGACATATAAAGTAGGAATAAGTAGATGGTGGGTAGCTAGTGAAGGAGAGATGCAGCTAACGAGCAGTTGGTGCATATTCTCTTGGGATCTGGATATACCTTTTGGGAAGCCTATGTTAAGCGATGCAGAGATATCATTGTGTCGAAAGCAGCCAAATTCTTGGATTTATGGATCAGTGACAGCCTTGCTGTGTGAAATACCCTGGCTAGACAGGGCTGTCCATGTAGATATCATGTAATAAGTATCTGTATGGGTGGGAAAAGTCTCACAGGAACACGATTTATGCTTGACGAGGGAACAGTTCTCGAGTTGGAGATGCACATGTCCTTCACTACTTGCCGTGATATCATGAGGATACAGGGAGCCACGTGGGTTCTAGGCCTTTGAGGATGCTTCAAGTGCTTGAATATTTCAAGTATCATCTGAATCTACAGGGTAGATGAATGAAGAATCTACATGAGAGTAAGCTCTTCCAATGATTCGTGGGTTCTAGGCCTTTGAGGATGCTTCAAGTGCTTGAATATTTCAAGTATCATCTGAATCTACAGGGTAGATGAATGAAGAATCTACATGAGAGTAAGCTCTTCCAATGATTCTCGTATCTGTTCTGATACACAGAGAAGGTGGCAGCACCCGCAAAGAGCTGGGAGGTAAATTCGAGGGCAGTGGGATCGGATTTTTAACCAGGGGAACTTAATCAGGGGTGTGGTGCTCATGGTATGGTGGCAAGACTCCTGAAATTGGAAGAAAATCTGGGAAGTGCACCGAGGACGTCTGCCAGCTCGAGGCCAAACTGTATGCCAAGCACTGCCCAGCTAGGTGCTGTTGACGTAGATCCCCTATAAACGCACCTGCCTGGGCAGAGTCAGGCTCACAAAAAGATCACTTGTAGTGGCGTCTGTACCAGTGATCTACATGGAGTTGCAGAGATCCTGGAGATGCCTGCCTTGATGGCATAACAACCCTGGAGTCATCTGTGCATCTAGCATCCCCAGAAAGATGTCAGTGGTCCTCCCCTCACGACGTGAACCCCAAGAGTTTAGAGAGGTAAGATGATATGTATGAGAAGAAGATAGAAATCCGAGATTCCTTCTATCACAGATCATCCATTATCTGACGTAAGTATAAAGGGGACCAAGAGGGACGGCCCTGAGGAGGGAAAAGGGATTCAAATGTTGGTGGATATTCCGTCGGTCTCTCGATATATCATGCATGGAACCATCTGGATGTGGAGGCAAGCGATAGAGAAGCAAAATGGAAGAGCACGATGGGGACTGGGGTGTGCCTACACATTACAGATTTCTTGGGTTTAGCGCCCCACGCATAAAACTAATGTTCCTTTTGACAATGTGTGAACAGTGCCGGACTAGGTGAGTCATACTTTCCAGGCCCATTTGGGTGGCCTTATCTGTGTTCAGGGCAAGTTTGAGTGTGGAGCTCCAATCTCCATAGCTCCTTCCAGAACGTTTAGATGGAAGGTGACAGCTTGAACAGAGCCTCTGAAATCCTCCGTATGACATAAGGTTTCCATTTCTAAACGTTGCTCAGGAACCGTTAGAAAAGGGAAGGTTATTTCCACTGAAATGAAGAGGGACCTGAAAAACACCTATTTCCCACTTGGTTCTCATCCTTCTAAATGTGTACACTCGAAAGTGCAGTCAGGATGGTACCATTAGCTATGGATGCAAGTTGCAGGGTCCAGGGGCGCCATTTTCCAGTTCAATGCATACACCTTGGGTGAGGTTCAAGGACATGGTAGGAGTAATGAGGAATGATTTCTTTAGGAGTATGTAGGGGGACCAGAAGGGACTGCAACTTGTGACGGTTCATTGTGCAGTATCCCACCAAGATAATTGCTATTGAATTAAACTCCCGGGAAATGGAGCTTTCCTGGTTCGAGTACTGTGCATCTGGTTCACCATTACTTATAGCCTTTGGAAAAAGGGAGGGCCTGGGACTCCAACTGATTTTCCTCCAAGATGTCATAGAGGCGCTCAAGTCCACAGACATATCAGTATATGTTGACTGTGATCTCAGGAGTCCAGACCTGAACATGTGCCCATGTAGCAAGCAGATGATAGAAACATAAATGCTTATAGAGTCACACCACTCTTCCTTGATGAGCATTTCTCCTATGCTCATGTATTGTTTCAGCTACCTGTGGACCAGCGGATGCCATTCTCAGGAAGAGGAGATGCAAACTGGGAGACAGTGTGTGCGTGATTTAAAGGATAACCGGTAAATATTTGTTGTAGCATCAGGACATGATGATGAAAGACATGTGTGGCTGTGAGGGGATAGGGAAGTCATCTGGCTGGAAGCAATGGTGTGTGCAGTGCCCTACTCAGCCAGGTGCAGTTCATTTAGAACTGTGTACTGTGTACTGTTCCTCGATTGGGAGACATAAGGCTCACAAGAACATCGTTTATGGTGTCTGTTGGACCAGGGATGTGGACGGACTTGCAGGGTTCGCTGAGATGCCTGCTTCCGAATCTTAATAACCAGGGGAGTCAACTGTGCCTCAGGCATCCTAGGAGGATTTCATTGGTCCTATTCATACCATACGAACACAGTAATATTTCCATAGAGTAAATGACTCCTAAGAGGAGAAGAGAGAAATACTGGGGGGTTTTCTTCTCTATGTCTCAGTTGTCAGACATTTCAAGTAGGCCTAGTTAAGTAGATGGTGGGTAGCTAGTGAAGGAAAGATGCAGCTTACAATCAATGGGTGCATATTCTCTAGGGGTCTGGATATATCTTTCACGCAGACTTTCATATGCGATGCAGAGAGGTCCTAGTCACGTCTAATGCAGCCCATTTCTTGGATTGATGGATCAGTCACAGCCTTGCTGTGTGCAATGCCCTGCCTAGACTGGGCTGTCCATGTAGATATCATGTAATAAGTATCTGTGTGGGTAGAATAAGGCTCACAGGAACACGATTTGTGGTTGACGAGGGGAACAGTTCTCGAGTTGGAGCTGCACATGTCCTTTGCTACTTGCCGTGATATCATGAGGGTACAGGGAGCCACGTGGGTTCTAGGCCTTCTAGGATGCTTGAAGTGCTTGAATATTTCAAGTATCATCTGAAACTACAGGGTAGATGAGTGAAGTATCTCCATGACAGTGTGCTTCTTCCAATGATTATCATATCTGCTCTGATACATAGAGAAGGTTGCAACACACGGAAAGAGCTGGGATGTACATTCGAGGGCAGTGGGACGGGTTTTCAACCAGGGGAACTTAATCAGGGGTGTGGTGCTCATGGTATGGTGGCAAGACACCTGAAAATGGAAGAAAATGCTGGAAAGTTCACTGAGCACGTCCTCCAGCTCAAGGCCAAATTGTATGCCATGCCCTGCCCAGCCAGGTGCTGTTGACTTAGATCTCCACTTAACACATCTGCCTGGGCAGAGTCAGGCTCACAAGAAGATCACTTGTGGTGGCGTCTGTACCAGTGATGTGCATGGAGTTGCAGAGGTCCTTGAGATGCTTGCCTTGATGGCATAATGACCCTGGAGTCATCTGTGCCTCTAGCATCCTCAGAAGGATGTCAGTGGTCCTCTCCTCACGACGTGAACCCCACGAGTTTACAGAGGTAAGAAGATACGTACAAGAAGAATATAGAAATCTGAGACTCCTTTCAATCTCTGATGCTCCTCCATCTGAAGTAAGTATAAAGGGGACCGTGAGGGACAGTTCCTGAGGACGGAAATGAGATTCAAATGTGAGTGGCTATTCTGTTGAAGTCTCAATGTATCATGCATGGAAACAACAGGATGTGGAGGCAAGAGATAGAGAAGCAAAATGGAAGAGGGTGATGGGGACTGGGGTTTGCCTACACATTACAGATTTCTTGGGTTTAGTGCCCCACACATACAGCTACTGTTCCTTCTGACAATGTGTGAACACTGCCTGTTTAGGTGAGGCATACTCTCCAGGCCCGTTGGGGTGGCCTTCTTTGTGTTCATGGCAGGTTTGAGAGTGGAACTCCACTGTCCTTAGCCCCCTCCAGAACATTTAATTGCAACTTGATAGCTTTAAGAGAGTCTCTGAATTCCTCCGTATGACGTAAGGTTTCCATTTCTCAACGTTGCTCAGGAACCGTTAGAAAAGGGAAGGTTATTTCCAATGAAATGAAGAGAGACCTGAAACACCTATTTCCCTCTTGGTCCTCATCCTTCTAAATGTGTACACTCGGAAGTGCAGTGAGGATGGTATCGTTAGGGATGGATGCAAGTTTCAGTGTCCCGGGGCACCATTTTCCAGTTCTATGCATATATCTTGGGTGAGGTTCAAGGACGTGGTAGGAGATATGAGGAATTATTTCTTTGAGTGTGAAGGGGGACCAGAAGGGACTTCAACTTGTGGCCGTTGATTGTGCAGTATCCTGCAATGATAGTTGTTATTGACTTAAACTCCCGTTAAACGGAGCTTTCCTGGTTCGAGTACTGTGCCTCTGGTTCACCATTACTTGTGGCCTTTGGAACAAGGAAGGGTCTGGGACTCCAAGTGATATTCCTTCTAGATCAGGGAGGTGCTCGAGGCAACAGAGACGTCAATATATGTTGACTGTGATCTCTGTAGTCCAGATCTGAAAATGTGCACATTTAGCAAGCAGATGATAGAAACATAAATGCTTATAGAGTCACACCTCACTTTTTGATTAGCGTGTCTCCTATGCTCATGTATTGTTTCAGGTACCTGTGGACCAGCGGACGCCATTCTCAGGAAGAGGAGATGCAAACTGGGAGACAGTGTGTGCGTGATTCAAAGGATAACCGGTATATATCTGTTGTAGCCTCAGGATATGATGATGAAAGACATGTGTGGGTGTGAGGGGAAAGGGAAATACTCTGCCTGGAAGCAATGCAGTGTGCAGTGCCCTACCCAGCCAGGTGCAGTTCATATAGAACTGTGTACGGTGTACTGTGCCTCGGTTGGGAAGAAAAGGCTCAAAAGAACATCGTTTGCCGTGGCTGCTGGACCAGGGATGTGGATGAATTTTTAGGTTTCGCTGAGCTGCCTGCCTCAGAATCCTAATGACCAGGGAAGGCAATCGTGGCTCAGGCATCCTAGGAGGATTTCGTTGGTCCTATTCAAACCACACGAACACAGTAATATTTCCATAGGGTAAATGACTCCTAAGAGGAGAAGAGAGAAATACTGGGAGGTTTTCTTCTCTATGTCTCGGTTGTCAGACATTGCAAGTAGGCATAATTAAGTAGATGGTGGGTAGCTAATGAAGGAAAGATGCAGCTTACAATCAATGGGTGCATATTCTCTTGGGGTCTGGATATATCTTTCACGCAGCCTTTCACATGCGATGCAGAGAGGTCCTACTCGCGTCTAATGCAGCCCATTTCTTGGATTGATGGATCAGTCACAGTCTTGCTCTGTGCAATGCCCTGCCTAGACAGGGCTGTCCATGTAGATATCGTGTAATAAGTATCTGTATGGGTGGAATAAGGCTCACAGGAACACGATTTGTGGTTGACGAGGGAACATTTCTCGAGTTGGAGCTGCACATGTCCTTCGCTACTTGCCGTGATATCATGAGGATACATGGAGCCACATGGGTTCTAGGCCTTTGAGGATGCTTCAAGTCCTTGAATATTTCTAGCATCATCTGAATCAACAGGGTAGATGAATGAAGAATCTACATGAGAGTGAACTTTTTCCAATGATTCTCTATCTGTTCTGATACACAGAGAAGGTGGCAGCACCCGCAAAGGGCTGGGATGTAAATCCGAGGGCAGTGGGATCAAATTTTTAGCCAGGGGAACTTAATCAGGGGTGTGCTGCTCATGGTATTGAGGCAAGACACCAGAAAATGGAAGAAAATCCTGGGAAGTGCTCCAAGGAGGTCCTCCAGCTCGATGTCAAATTGTATGCCAGCCATGCCCAGCTAGGTGCTGTTGACGAAGATCCCCTATAAACGCACCTGCCGGGGAAGAGTCAGACTCACAAAAAAATCACTTGAAGTGGCGATTGTACCAGTGATCTACATGAAGTTGCAGAGACTCTGGATATGCCTGCCTTGATGGCATAACTACCCCGGAGTCATCTGTGCATCTAGCATCCTCAGAAAGATGTCAGTGGTCCTCTCCTCACCACGTGAACCCCAATAATTTGGACAGGTAAGATGATATGTATGAAAAGAAGATAGAAATCCAAGATTCTTTCTATCTCAGATCATGCTGCATATGAGGTAGGTATAAAGGGTACCGAGAGGGACAGTCCCTGAGGACGGAAATGAGATTCACATGTGGGTGGATATTCCGTTGGAGTCTCAATGTATCATGCATGGAAACAACAGGATGTGGAGGCAAGAGATAGAGAAGCAAAATGGAAGAGGGTGATGGGGACTGGGGTGTGCCTACACATTACAGATTTCTTGGGTTTAGTGCCTCACGCATACAGCTACTGTTCCTTCTGACAATGTGTGAACACTGCCTGTTTAGGTGAGTCATACTCTCCAGGCCCATTGGGGTGGCCTTATTTGTGTTGAGTGCAGGTTTGAGAGTGGAACTCCAATGACCTTAGCCCCCTCCAGAACGTTTAACTGCAACTTGACAGCTTGAACAGAGCCTCTGAATTCCTCCGTATGACATAAGGTTTCCATTTATCAACGCTGCTCACGAACCGTTAGAAAAGGGAAGTTTATTTCCACTGAAATGAAAAGGGACCTGAAACACCTATTTCCCTCTTGGTCCTCATCCTTCTAAATGTGTACACTCGGAAGTGCAGGGAGGATGTTATCGTTAGGGATGGATGCAAGTTTCAGTGTCCCGGGGCACCATTTTCCAGTTCTATGCATACATCTTGGGTGAGGTTCAGGACGTGGTAGGAGCAATGAGGAATTATTTCTCTAAGAGTGTGAAGGGGGACCAGAAGGGACTTCAACTTATGGCCGTTCATTGTGCAGTATCCCGCCGTGATAGTTGCTATTGACTTAAAGTCCCGGGAAACGGAGCTTTCCTGGTTCGAGTACTGTGACTCTGGTTCACCATTACTTGTGGGCTTTGGAACAAGGCAGGGTCTGGGACTACAAGTGATACTCCTTCAAGATGTCAGGGAGGTCCTCGAGGCCACAGAGATGTCAATATATGTTGACTGTGATCTCTGTAGTCCAGACCTGAAAATGTGCCCATGTGGAAAGGAGATGATCGAAACATAAATGCTTATAGAGTCACACCACTCTTCCTTGATTAGCATCTCTCCTATGCTCATGTATTGTTTCAGCTACCTGTGGACCAGCGGACGCCATTCTCAGGAAGAGGAGATGCAAACTGGTGACACTGTGTGCATGATTCAAAGGATAACCGGAAATATCTGTTGTAGCATCAGGATATGATGATGCAAGACATGTGTAGGTGTGAGGGGAAAGGGAGATACTCTGCCTGGAAGCAATGATGTATGCAGTGCCCTACCCAACCAGGTGCAGTACACATAGAACTGTGTGCTGTGTTCTGTGCCCCGCTTGCGTAGCGTAAGGCTCACAAGAATATCATTTGTGGTGTCCGCAGGACCAGGGATGTGAATGGATTTGCAGGTTACACTGAGCAGCCTGCCTAGGTATCATAATGACAAGGGGCGTCAAGTGTGGCTCAGGCATCCTAGGAGGATTTCATTGTTGCTATTCATACCATACGAACACAGTAATTTTTCCAAAGGGCAGATGACTTCTAAGAGAACGAGAGAGCAGTACTGGGGGATTTTCTCCTCTATCTCTCGGTTTTTGGAAACCTCAAGTAGGCACACTTAAATAGATGGTGGGTAACTACTGAAGGAGAGATGCAGCTTACAATCAATGGGTGCATATTCTCTTGGGGTCTGGATATATCTTTACACAAACTTTCGTTTGCGATGCAGAGAATTCCTAGTCATGTCAAATGCATCTCTTTTGTGGACTGATGGATCAGTGACAGCCTTGCTGTGTGCATTGCCCTGCTAAGACAGGGCTGTCCATGTACATATCTTGTAATAAGTATCTATTGGGTGGACTAAGCCTCACAGGGACACGATTTGTGGTTGACGAGGGAACAGTTCTCGAGTTGGAGCTGCACATGTCCTTCGCTACTTGCCGTGATATCATGAGGGTACAGGGAGCCACGTGGGTTCTAGGCCTCTTAGGATGCTTGAAGTGCTTGAATATTTCAAGTATCATCTGAAACTACAGGATAGATGACGGAAGAATATACATGACAGTGAGCTTCTTCCAAAGATCTCATATCTCTTCTGATACACAGAGAAGTTAGCAACACTTGGAAAGACATGGCATGTAAATTCGAGGGCACTGGGATGGGATTTTCAACCAGGGGAACTTAATCAGGTGTGTTTTGCTCATGCTATGGTGGCAAGACACCGGAAAATGGAAGGAAACCCTGGGAAGTTCACCGAGCAAGTCCACCAGCTCAAGGCCAAAGTCCATGACGTGCCCTGCCCAGCCAGGTGATGTTGATGTAGATCCTCACTAAACGCACCTGCCTGGGGAGAGTCAGGCTCACAAGAAGATCACTTGTGGTGGAGTCTGTTCCAGTGATGTGCAAGGAGTTGCAGAGGTCCGTGAGATACCTGCCTTGATGGCATAATGACCCTGGAGTCATCTGTGCCTCTAGCATCCTCAGAAAGTCGTCAGTGGTCCTCTCTTCCCAACGTGAACCCCACGATTTTACAGAGGTAAGAAGATACGTACAAGAAGAATATAGAAATCTGAGATTCCTTTCAATCTGTGATCTTCCTCCATCTGTATAATGTATAAAGGGGACCGAGAGGGACAGTCCCTGAGGAGGGAAAAGGAATTCAAATGTGGGTGGATATTCCATCGGAGTCTCGACGTATCACGTATGGAACCCTCAGGATGTGGAGGCAAGAGATAGAGAAGCAAAATGGAAGAGGGTGATGGGGACTGGGTGTGCCTACACATTACAGATTTCTTGGGTTTAGTGCCCCTCGCATTCAGCTACTGTTCCTTTTGACAATGTGTGAACACTGCCTGTTTAGGTGAGGCATACTCTCCAGGCCCATTGGGGTGGCCTTCTTTGTGTTCATGGCAGGTTTGAGAGTGGAACTCTAATGTCCTTAGCTCCCTCCAGAACGTTTACTTACAACTTGACAGCTTGAACAGAGCGTCTGAAATCCTCCGTATGACATAAGGTTTCCATTTCTCAATGCTGCTCAGGAACCATTAGAAAAGTGAAGGTTATTTCCACTGAAATGAAAAGGGACCTGAAACACCTATTTCCCTCCTGATCCTCATCCTTCTAAATGTGTACACTCGGAAGTGCAGTGAGTATGGTATCGTTAGGGATGGATGCAAGTTTCAGTGTCCTGGGACACCATTTTCCTGTTCTCTACATACATCTTGGGTGAGGTTCAGGGCGTGGTAGGAGCAATGAGGAATTATTTCTTTAAGAGTGTGAACGGGGACCAGAAGGGACTTCAACTTGTGGCCGTTGATTGTGCAGTATGCCGCCGTGATAGTTGCTATTGACTTAAAGTCCCGGGAAACGGAGTTTTCCTGGTTTGAGTACTGTGCCTCTCGTTCACCATTACTTGTGGGCTTTGGAACAAGGGAGGGTCTGGGACTCCCAGTGATATTCCTTCAAGATGTCAGGAAGGTGCTCGAGGCCACAGAGATGTCAATATATGTTGACTGTAATCTCTGTAGTGGAGACCTGAAAATGTGCCCATGTAGAAAGCAGATGATCGAAACATAAATGCTTATAGAGTCACACCACTCTTCCTTGATTAGCATCTCTCCTATGCTCATGTATTGTTTCAGGTACCTGTGGACGAGCAGACGCCATTCTCAGGAAGAGGAGATGCAAACTGGGTGACAGTGTGTGCATGATTCAAAGGATAACCGGGAAATATCTGTTGTAGCATCAGGATATGATGATGAAAGACATGTTCCTTTTGACAATGTGTGAACACTGCCTGTTTAGGTGAGTCATACTCTCCAGGCCCATTGCGGTGGTCTTGTTTGTGTTGAGTGCAGGTTTGAGAGTGGAGCTCCAATGTCCTTAGCTCCCTCCAGAATATTTAATTGCAACTAGACAGCTTTAACAGAGCCTCTGAAATCCTCTGTAGGACGTAAGATTTCCATTTCTTAACATTGCTCAGGAACCGTTAGAAAAGGGAAGGTTATTTCCACTGAAATGAAGAGGGACCTGAAACAACTATTTCCCTCTTGGTCCTCATCATTCTAAATGTGTACACTCGAAAGTGCAGTCAGGATGGTGTCGTTAGGGATGAATGCATGTTCCAGGGTCCCGGGGCACCATTTTCCAGTTCTATGCATACATCTTGGGTGAGGTTCAAGGACGTGGTAGGAGTAATGAGGAATTATTTCTTTCAAAGTCTCAAGGGGGACCAGAATGGACTTCAACTTGTGGCCGTTGATTGTGCAGTATCCCGCCGTGATAGTTGCTGTTGACTTAAAAGCCCGGGAAACGGAGCTTTCCTGGTTCGAGTACTTTGCATCTGGTTCACCGTTACTTGTGGCCTTTGGAACAAGGGAGGGTCTGGGACTCCAAGTGATTTTCCTCCAAGATGTCAGGGAGGCGCTCAAGGCCACAGACATGTCAGTATATGTTGACTCTGATCTCAGATGTCCAGACCTGAACATGTGCCCATGTAGCAAGCAGATGATAGAAACATATATGCTTATAGAGTCACACCACTCTTCCTTGATGAGCATTTCTCCTATGCTCATGTATTGTTTCAGCTACCTGTGGACCAGCAGATGCCATTCTCAGGAAGAGGAGATGCAAAGTGGGAGACAGTGTGTGCGTGATTTAAAGGATAACCGGTAAATATTTGTTGTAGCACAGGGAAAAGATGATGAAAGACATGTGTGGGTGTGAGGGGATAGGGAAGTCGTCTGCCTGGAAGCGATGCTGTGTGCAGTGCCCTACTCAACCAGGCACAGTTCATATAGAACTGTGTATTGTGCACTGTGCCTCGGTTGTGTAGCGTAAGGCTCACAAGAACATTGTTTGTGGTGTCGGATGGACCAGGGTTGTGGATGGAATTGCAGGTTTCGCTGAGCTGCCTGCCTCAGAATCATAATGACCAGGGGAGTCAACTGTGGCTCAGGCAACCTTGGAGGATTTCATTGGTCCTACTCATACCATACGAACACAGTAATATTTCCATAGAGTAAATGACTCCTAAGAGGAGAAGAGAGAAATACTGGGGGGTTTTCTTTTCTATGTCTCGGTTGTCAGACATTTCACGTAGGCATAGTTAAGTAGATGGTGGGTAGCTAGTGAAGGAAAGATGCAGCTTACAATCAATGGGTGCATATTCTCTTGGGGTCTGGATATATCTTTCACGCAGCGTTTCATATGCAATGCAGAGAGGTCCTAGTCACGTCTAATGCAGCCCATTTCTTGGATTGATGGATCAGTCACAGCCTTGCTGTGTGCAATGCCCTGCCTAGACTGGGCTGTCCATGTAGATATCATGTAATAAGTATCTGTGTGGGTAGAATAAGGCTCACAGGAACACGGTTTGTGGTTGACGAGGGAACATTTCTCGAGTTGGAGCTGCACATGTCCTTTGCTACTTGCCGTGATATCATGAGGGTACAGGGAGCCACGTGGGTTCTAGGCCTTCTAGGATGCTTGAAGTGCTTGAATATTTCAAGTATCATCTGAAACTACAGGGTAGATGAGTGAAGAATCTCCATGACAGTGTGCTTCTTCCAATGATTATCATATCTGTTCCGATACATAGAGAAGGTTGCAACACACGGAAAGAGCTGGGATGTACATTCGAGGGCAGTGGGACGGGTTTTCAACCAGGGGAACTTAATCAGGGGTGTGGTGCTCATGGTATGGTGGCAAGACACCTGAAAATGGAAGAAAATGCTGGAAAGTTCACTGAGCACGTCCTCCAGCTCAAGGCCAAATTGTATGCCATGCCCTGCCCAGCCAGGTGCTGTTGACTTAGATCTCCACTTAACACATCTGCCTGGGCAGAGTCAGGCTCACAAGAAGATCACTTGTGGTGGCGTCTGTTCCAGTGATGTGCAAGGAGTTGCAGAGGTCCGTGAGATACCTGCCTTGGTGGCATAATGACCCTGGAGTTATCTGTGCCTCTAGCATCCTCAGAAAGTCGTCAGTGGTCCTCTCCTCCCGATGTGAACCCCACGATTTTACAGAGGTAAGAAGATACGTACAAGAAGAATATAGAAATCTGAGATTCCTTTCAATCTGTGATCTTCCTCCATCTGTATAATGTATGAAGGGGACCGAGAGGGACAGTCCCTGAGGAGGGAAAAGGAATTCAAATGTGGGTGGATATTCCATCGGAGTCTCGATGTATCATGTGTGGAACCCTCAGGATGTGGAGGCAACAGATAGAGAAGCAATATGGAAGAGGGTGATGGGGACTGGGGTGTGCCTACACATTACAGATTTCTTGGGTTTAGTGCCCCTCGCATTCAGCTACTGTTCCTTTTGACAATGTGTGAACACTGCCTGTTTAGGTGAGGCATACTCTCCAGGCCCATTGGGGTGGCCTTCTTTGTGTTCATGGCAGGTTTGAGAGTGGAACTCTAATGTCCTTAGCTCCCTCCAGAACGTTTAATTGCAACTTGACAGCTTGAACAGAGCCTCTGAAATCCTCCGTATGACATAAGGTTTCCATTTCTCAACGTTGCTCAGGAACCGTTAGAAAAGGGAAGGTTATTTCCACTGAAATGAAAAGGGACCTGAAACACCTATTTCCCTCTTGGACCTCATCCTTCTAAATGTGTACACTCGGAAGTGCAGTGAGGATGGTATCGTTAGGGATGGATGCAAGTTTCAGTGTCCCGGGACACCATTTTCCTGTTCTCTTCGTACAACTTGGGTGAGGTTCAGGGCGTGGTAGGAGCAATGAGGAATTATTTCTTTAAGAGTGTGAAGAGGGACCAGAAGGGACTTCAACTTATGGCCGTTCATTGTGCAGTATCCCGCCGTGATAGTTGCTATTGACTTAAAGTCCCGGGAAACGGAGCTTTCCTGGTTCGAGTACTGTGACTCTGGTTCACCATTACTTGTGGGCTTTGGAACAAGGGAGGGTCTGGGACTCCCAGTGATATTCCTTCAAGATGTCAGGAAGGTTACGAGGCCACAGAGATATCAATATATGTTGACTGTGATCTCTGTAGTCCAGACCTGAAAATGTGCCCATGTAGAAAGCGGATGATCGAAACATAAATGCTAATAGAGTCTCACCACTCTTCCTTGATTAGCATCTCTCCTATGCTCATGTATTGTTTCAGCTACCTGTGGACGAGCAGACGCCATTCTCAGGAAGAGGAGATGCAAACTGGCTGACAGTGTGTGCATGATTCAAAGGATAACCGGGAAATATCTGTTGTAGCATCAGGATATGATGATGAAAGATATGTTCCTTTTGACAATGTGTGAACACTGCCTGTTTAGGTGAGTCATACTCTCCAGGCCCATTGGGGTGGCCTTGTTTGTGTTGGGTGCAGGTTTGAGAGTGGAGCTCCAATGTCCTTAGCTCCCTCCAGAACGTTTAATTGCAACTTGACAGCTTTAACAGAGCCTCTGAAATCCTCTGTAGGACGTAAGATTTGCATTTCTTAACATTGCTCAGGAACCGTTAGGACAGGGAAGGTTATTTCCACTGAAATGAAGAGGGACCTGAAACAACTATTTCCCTCTTGGTCCTCATCATTCTAAATGTGTACACTTGAAAGTGCAGTCAGGATGGTGTCGTTAGGGATGAATGCATGTTCCAGGGTCCCGGGGCACCATTTTCTAGTTCTATGCATACATCTTGGGTGAGGTTCAAGGACGTGGTAGGAGTAATGAGGAATTATTTCTTTCAAAGTCTCAAGGGGGACCAGAATGGACTTCAACTTGTGGCCGTTGATTGTGCAGTATCCCGCCGTGATAGTTGCTATTGACTTTAAAGCCCGGGAAACGGAGCTTTCCTGGTTCGAGTACGTTGCATCTGGTTCACCGTTACTTGTGGCCTTTGGAACAAGGGAGGGTCTGGGACTCCAAGTGATTTTCCTCCAAGATGTCAGGGAGGCGCTCAAGGCCACAGACATGTCAGTATATGTTGACTCTGATCTCAGATGTCCAGACCTGAACATGTGCCCATGTAGCAAGCAGATGATAGAAACATAAATGCTTATAGAGTCACACCACTCTTCCTTGATGAGCATTTCTCCTATGCTCATGTATTGTTTCAGCTACCTGTGGACCAGCGGATGCCATTCTCAGGAAGAGGAGATGCAAACTGGGAGACAGTGTGTGCGTGATTTAAAGGATAACCGGTAAATACTTGTTGTAGCACAAGGACATGATGATGAAAGACATGTGTGGTTGTGAGGGGAAAGGGAAGTTGTCTGCCTGGAAGCAATGGTGTGTGCAGTGCCCTACTCAACCAGGCACAGTTCATATAGAACTGTGTATTGTGCACTGTGCCTCGGTTGTGTAGCGTAAGGCTCACAAGAACATCGTTTGTGGTGTCTGCTGGACCAGGGTTGTGGATGGATTTGCAGGTTTCGCTGAGCTGCCTGCCTCAGAATCATAATGACCAGGGGAGTCAAATGTGGCTCAGGCATCCTAGGAGGATTTCATTGGTCCTACTCATACCATACGAACACAGTAATATTTCCATAGAGTAAATGACTCCTAAGAAGAGAAGAGAGAAATACTGGGGGGTTTTCTTCTCTATGTCTCGGTTGTCAGACATTTCAAGTAGGCATAGTTAAGTAGATGGGGGGTAGCTAGTGAAGGAAAGATGCAGCTTACAATCAATGGGTGCATATTCTCTTGGGGTCTGGATATATCTTTCACACAGCCTTTCATATGCAATGCAGAGAGGTCCTAGTCATGTCTAATGCAGCCCATTTCTTGGATTGATGGATCAGTCAGAGCCTTGCTCTGTGCAATGCCCTGCCTAGACAGGGCTGTCCATGTAGATATCATGTAATAAGTAGCTGTGTGGGTAGAATAAGGCTCACAGGAACACGGTTTGTGGTTGACGAGGGAACATTTCTCGAGTTGGAGCTGCACATGTCCTTTGCTACTTGCCGTGATATCATGCGGGTACAGGGAGCCACGTGGGTTCTAGGGCTTCTAGGATGCTTGAAGTGCTTGAATATTTCAAGTATCATCTGAAACTACAGGGTAGATGAGTGAAGCATCTCCATGACAGTGTGCTTCTTCCAATGATTATCATATCTGTTCCGATACATAGAGAAGGTTGCAACACACGGAAAGAGCTGGGATGTACATTCGAGGGCAGTGGGACGGGTTTTCAACCAGGGGAACTTACTCAGGGGTGTGGTGCTCATGGTATGGTGGCAAGACACCTGAAAATGGAAGAAAATGCTGGAAAGTTCACTGAGCACGTCCTCCAGCTCAAGGCCAAATTGTATGCCATGCCCTGCCCAGCCAGGTGCTGTTGACTTAGATCTCCACTTAACACATCTGCCTGGGCAGAGTCAGGCTCACAAGAAGATCACTTGTGGTGGCGTCTGTACCAGTGATGTGCATGGAGTTGCAGAGGTCCTTGAGATGCTTGCCTTGATGGCATAATGACCCTGGAGTCATCTGTGCCTCTAGCATCCTCGGAACGATGTCAGTGGTCCTCTCCTCACGACGTGAGCCCCACGAGTTTACAGAGGTAAGAAGATACGTATGAGAAGAATACAGAAATCTGAGATTCCTTTCCATCTCTGATGCTCCTCCATCTGAAGTAAGTATAAAGGGGACCGTGAGGGACAGTTCCTGAGGACGGAAATGAGATTCACATGTGAGTGGATATTCCGTTGAAGTCTCAATGTATCATGCATGGAAACAACAGGATGTGGAGGCAAGAGATAGAGAAGCAAAATGGAAGAGGGTGATGGGGACTGGGGTGTGCCTACACATTACAGATTTCTTGGGTTTAGTGCCCCACGCATACAGCTACTGTTCCTTCTGACAATGTGTGAGCACTGCCTGTTTAGGTGAGTCATACTCTCCAGGCCCATTGGGGTGGCCTTATTTGTGTTGAGTGCAGGTTTGAGAGTGGAACTCCAATGACCTTAGCCCCCTCCAGAACGTTTAACTGCAACTTGACAGCTTGAACAGAGCCTCTGAATTCCTCCGTATGACATAAGGTTTCCATTTCTCAACGTTGCTCACGAACCGTTAGAAAAGGGAAGGTTATTTCCACTGAAATGAAAAGGGACCTGAAACACCTATTTCCCTCTTGGTCCTCATCCTTCTAAATGTGTACACTCGGAAGTGCAGGGAGGATGTTATCGTTAGGGATGGATGCAAGTTTCAGTGTCCCGGGGCACCATTTTCCACTTCTATGCATACATCTTGGGTGAGGTTCAGGACGTGGCAGGAGCAATGAGGAATTATTTCTCTAAGAGTGTGAAGGGACCAGAAGGGACTTCAACTTATGGCGATTCATTGTGCAGTATCCCGCCGTGATAGTGCTATTGTCTTAAACTCCCGGGAAACGGAGCTTTCCTGGTTCGAGAACTGTGAATCTGGTTCACCATTACTTGTGGGCTTTGGAACAAGGCAGGGTCTGGGACTCCAAATGATACTCCTTCAAGATGTCAGGGAGGTCCTCGAGGCCACAGAGATGTCAATATATGTTGACTGTGATCTCTGTAGTCCAGACCTGAAAATGTGCCCATGTGGAAAACAGATGATCGAAACATAAATGCTTATAGAGTCACACCACTCTTCCTTGATTAGCATCTCTCCTATGCTCATGTATTGTTTCAGCTACCTGTGGACGAGCAGACGCCATTCTCAGGAAGAGGAGATGCAAACTGGCTGACAGTGTGTGCATGATTCAAAGGATAACCATGAAATATCTGTTGTAGCATCAGGGTATGATGATGAAAGACATGTTCCTTTTGACAATGTGTGAACGCTGCCTGTTTAGGTGAGTCATACTCTCCAGGCCCATTGGGGTGGCCTTGTTTGTGTTGGGTGCAGGTTTGAGAGTGGAGCTCCAATGTCCTTAGCTCCCTCCAGAACGTTTAATTGCAACTTGACAGCTTTAACAGAGCCTCTGAAATCCTCTGTAGGACGTAAGATTTGCATTTCTTAACATTGCTCAGGAACCGTTAGGACAGGGAAGGTTATTTCCACTGAAATGAAGAGGGACCTGAAACAACTATTTCCCTCTTGGTCCTCATCATTCTAAATGTGTACACTCGAAAGTGCAGTCAGGATGGTGTCATTAGGGATGAATGCATGTTCCAGGGTCCCGGGGCACCATTTTCCAGTTCTATGCATACATCTTGGGTGAGGTTCAAGGACGTGGTAGGAGTAATGAGGAATTATTTCTTTCAAAGTCTCAAGGGGGACCAGAATGGACTTCAACTTGTGGCCGTTGATTGTGCAGTATCCCGCCGTGATAGTTGCTGTTGACTTAAAAGCCCGGGAAACGGAGCTTTCCTGGTTCGAGTACGTTGCATCTGGTTCACCGTTACTTGTGGCCTTTGGAACAAGGGAGGGTCTGGGACTCCAAGTGATTTTCCTCCAAGATGTCAGGGAGGCGTTCAAGGCCACAGACATGTCAGTATATGTTGACTCTGATCTCAGATGTCCAGACCTGAACATGTGCCCATGTAGCAAGCAGATGATAGAAACATATATGCTTATAGAGTCACACCCCTCTTCCTTGATGAGCATTTCTCCTATGCTCATGTATTGTTTCAGCTACCTGTGGACCAGCGGATGCCATTCTCAGGAAGAGGAGATGCAAACTGGGAGACAGTGTGTGCGTGATTTAAAGGATAACCGGTAAATACTTGTTGTAGCACAAGGACATGATGATGAAAGACATGTGTGGGTGTGAGGGGAAAGGGAAGTCGTCTGCCTGGAAGCAATGGTGTGTGCAGTGCCCTACTCAACCAGGCACAGTTCATATAGAACTGTGTATTGTGCACTGTGCCTCGGTTGTGTAGCGTAAGGCTCACAAGAACATCGTTTGTGGTGTCTGCTGGACCAGGGTTGTGGATGGATTTGCAGGTTTCGCTGAGCTGCCTGCCTCAGAATCATAATGACCAGGGGAGTCAAATGTGGCTCAGGCATCCTAGGAGGATTTCATTGGTCCTACTCATACCATACGAACACAGTAATATTTCCATAGAGTAAATGACTCCTAAGAAGAGAAGAGAGAAATACTGGGGGATTTTCTTCTCTATGTCTCGGTTGTCAGACATTTCAAGTAGGCATAGTTAAGTAGATGGTGGGTAGCTAGTGAAGGAAAGATGCAGCTTACAATCAATGGGTGCATATTCTCTAGGGTTCTGGGTATATCTTTCACACAGCCTTTCATATGCAATGCAGAGAGGCCCTAGTCATGTCTAATGCAGCCCATTTCTTGGATTGATGGATCAGTCAGAGCCTTGCTGTGTGCAATGCCCTGCCTAGACAGGGCTGTCCATGTAGATATCATGTAATAAGTAGCTGTGTGGGTAGAATAAGGCTCACAGGAACACGGTTTGTGGTTGACGAGGGAACATTTCTCGAGTTGGAGCTGCACATGTCCTTTGCTACTTGCCGTGATATCATGAGGTTACAGGGAGCCACGTGGGTTCTAGGCCTTCTAGGATGCTTGCAGTGCTTGAATATTTCAAGTATCATCAGAAACTACAGGGTAGATGAGTGAAGCATCTCCATGACAGTGTGCTTCTTCCAGTGATTATCATATCTGTTCCGATACATAGAGAAGGTTGCAACACTCGGAAAGAGCTGGGATGTACATTCGAGGGCAGTGGGACGGGTTTTCAACCAGGGGAACTTACTCAGGGGTGTGGTGCTCATGGTATGGTGGCAAGACACCTGAAAATGGAAGAAAATGCTGGAAAGTTCACTGAGCACGTCCTCCAGCTCAAGGCCAAATTGTATGCCATGCCCTGCCCAGCCAGGTGCTGTTGACTTAGATCTCCACTTAACACATCTGCCTGGGCAGAGTCAGGCTCACAAGAAGATCACTTGTGGTGGCGTCTGTACCAGTGATGTGCATGGAGTTGCAGAGGTCCTTGAGATGCTTGCCTTGATGGCATAATGACCCTGGAGTCATCTGTGCCTCTAGCATCCTCGGAACGATGTCAGTGGTCCTCTCCTCACGACGTGAACCCCACGAGTTTACAGAGGTAAGAAGATACGTATGAGAAGAATATAGAAATCTGAGATTCCTTTCCATCTCTGATGCTCCTCCATCTGAAGTAAGTATAAAGGTGACCGTGAGAGACAGTTCCTGAAGACGGAAATGAGATTCACATGTGAGTGGATATTCCGTTGAAGTCTCAATGTATCATGCATGGAAATAACAGGATGTGGAGGCAAGAGATAGAGAAGCAAAATGGAAGAGGGTGATGGGGACTGGGGTGTGCCTACACATCACAGATTTCTTGGGTTTAGTGCCCCACGCATACAGCTACTGTTCCTTCTGACAATGTGTGAGCACTGCCTGTTTAGGTGAGTCATACTCTCCAGGCCCATTGGGGTGGCCTTATTTGTGTTGAGTGCAGGTTTGAGAGTGGAACTCCAATGACCTTAGCCCCCTCCAGAACGTTTAACTGCAACTTGACAGCTTGAACAGAGCCTCTGAATTCCTCCGTATGACATAAGGTTTCCATTTCTCAACGTTGCTCACGAACCGTTAGAAAAGGGAAGGTTATTTCCACTGAAATGAAAAGGGACCTGAAACTCCTATTTCCCTCTTCGTCCTCATCCTTCTAAATGTGTACTCTCGGAAGTGCAGGGAGGATGGTATCGTTAGGGATGGATGCAAGTTTCAGTGTCCCGGGGCACCATTTTCCTTTTCTCTGCATACATCTTATCTTGGGTGAGTTTCAGGACGTGGTAGAAGCAATGAGGAGTTCTTCCTTTCAGAGTGTGAATGGGGACCAGAAGGGACTTCAACTTGTGTCCATTCATTGTGCAGTATCCCGCCATTATAGTTGCTATTGACTTATAGTCCCAGTAAAAGGAGCTTTCCTGGTTCGAGTACTGTGCATCTGGTTCACCATTACTTGTGGGCTTTGGAACAAGGGAGTGTCTGGGACTCCAAGTGATATTCCTCCAAGATGTCAGGGAGGCTCTCAAGGCCACAGAGTTGTCAATATATGTTGACTGTGATCTCTGTAGTCCAGAACTAAACCATGCCCATGTAGAAAGCAGATGATAGAAACATAAATGCTTATAGAGTCACACCACTCTTCCTTGATGAGCATTTCTCCTATGCTCATGTATTGTTTCAGCTACCTGTGGACCAGCGCACGCCATTCTCTGTAAGAGGAGATGCAAACTGGGTGACAGTGTGTGCATGATTTAAAGGATTACCGGTAAATAGTTGTTGTAGCATCAGGACATGGTGGTGAAAGACATATGTGGGTGTTAGGGGAAGAGAAACCATCTGCCTGGAAGCAATGATGTGTGCAGTGCCCTACCCAACCAGGTGCAGTTCATATAGAACTGTGTACTGTGTTCTGTGCTCCGCTTGGGTAGCGTAAGGCTCACAAGAACATCATTTGTTGTGTCTGCTGGACCAGGGATGCGAATGGATTTGCAAGTTATACTGAGCTGCCTGCCTCGGTATCATAATGACCAGGGGCGTCAGCTGTGTCTCAGACATCCTAGGAGCATTTCATTGGTCGTATTGATACCTTACGAACACAGTAATTTTTCCTAAGGGCAGATGACTCCTACGAGGTGAAGAGAGCAATAGTGGTGGATTTTCTTCTCTGTCTCTCGTTTTTCGGACATCACAAGTAGCCATAGTTATGTAGATGTCGGTAGTTTGTGAAGGAGAGATATAGCTTACAATCAGTGTGTGCATATTCTCTTGCACCTGAATTTATCTTTCACGCAGCCTTTCATGTGCGATGCAGAGAGGTCCAAGTTGCATCTAATGCATCCCATTTCTTGAATTGATGAATCAGTGGCAGTCTTGCTGTGTGCAATGCCCTTCCTAGACAGGGCTGTCCATGTAGATATCGTGTAATAAGTATCTGTGTGGGTAGAATAAGGCTCACAGGGAACACAATTTGTGGTTGATGAGGGAACAGTTCTCGAGTTGGAGCTGCACATGTCCTTCACTACTTGCCGTGATACCATGAGGGTACAGGGAGCTACGTGTGTCCTAGGCCTTTGCAGATGCTTGCAGTCCTTGAGTATTTCAAGTATCATCTGAGCCTACAGAGTAGATGAAGGAAGAATTACAGGATAGTGAGCTTCTTACAATGTTTCTCATATCTCTTCTGTTACCCAGAGTAGTTGGCAACACCTTCAAAGACCTGGGATGTAAATTCGAGGGCAGTGTGATAGGATTTTCAACAAGTGGAAATTAATCATGGGTGTGGTGATCATGGTAAGAAATCCTGGGAAGTGCACCGAGCAGTTCCTTCAGCTCGAGGCCAAACTGTGTTTTATGCCCTACCCAGCCATGTGCTTTTGACTTAGATCCCCTGTAAACACACCTGCCTGGGCAGGGTCAGTCTCACAAGAAGATCACTTGTGGTGACGTCTGTACCAGTGATGTGCATGGAGTTGCAGAGATCCTTGATATGCCTGCCTTAATGTCATAATGACCCTTGCATCATCTATATGTCTGTAATCCTTGGGAAGATGTCAGTGATCCTCTCCTCAATATTTGAATATAGAAGTTTTATAAGGGTAATATTACACCTATGAGTAAAAGAGATAATACAATATGCTTTTCTTCCTCTGGTTCTTGTATATGTGAAGTACATATAAAATGAAATGAAGAAGACGGCCATTCTGGATGGATAAAAGATTCCAAACTTGTTGGATATTCACTTGATGCCTGGATATATCTTGCATGGAGCCATCAGATTTGGAGGGAAGAGATATAGAAACTACTTGGAAGGGTAAAATGGGGACTGTGTTGTACATATACATTAAAGATTTCTTCTGCAGATTGTGCTACCCAGACGTGTACTCTTCACTTTGTCAGTGTGTGACCAGTGCCTGTCTTCGTGAGTAAGACTCTCTAGAACATTGGTGTTGTGTTATTTGTGTCCCATGCACTTTGAAGTGTGCAGCTCCAAGTGTACTTAGCTCCTCCGATAAGTTGCGAACACCCTTAAAACATCTGAGTCTCTGAAATATTCAGTATGATTTAATTGTTCCATTTCTAAAATCTGTACAGGGACAAGTTAGAAAAGAGAATGTTAATTCCTTTGAACCAAAGAGATATCTGAAACACCCATTTCTCTCTGGGTTCTCATCCTTGTGAGTGTGTATAGTATGTAGAAGTAGTGAGGACAGTCTTGTGAGTGAGGGATGCAATTTGGTGGGCAGTGGGTCACCATTTTCCGGTTCTGTACATAATTCTTCAGTGATGTCCAAGGTTGTGGTAAGAGTAATGAGGAATGTTTCATTCTAGAGTGTGAAGGGCACAAGCAGGGTCTCCACTTAGAGGCCATGCTGTGTGCATTGCCATGCCTAGAGAGGTGCTGGTGACTTCAACTATTGGTAAACAGAGCCTTCCTATGTAGAGTACTGTGCCCCCTGGTTCATTATTGCTGATGGCCTTTAGACCAGGGGTGGGTGTGGGGCTACATGTGATATTCCTCCAAGATGTCAGGAAGGCCTTCAAAGCCGCCTAGATGTCAAATATATGTTGATTTTGATCTCAGTTGTCCAGATCTGAAAATGTGCCCATGTGTAAAGTAGAGACTAGAAAGATAAATGCTAATAGAATTGCATTTATCTTGCTTGCCAATCATTTCCCTTATGCTCACACATTTCTTCAGATACTTGTAGACCAGCTGAACAGATTCTCAAGGAGAAGAGATGCATGTGGCACAAGAGTGTGTCCATGATTTAAAGGGAATTCAGTAGATTGTTGTGGTAGTATCAGGATATGTTGAGCAAAAGTATGTGTGGGTGTAAAGGTGAGAGGGAAGTCCTCCACCTGGAAGTCCTGCTGTGTGCAGTGCCCTGCCCAGACAGGTGCAGTTCATGTAGAATCGGTGTACTGTGCTGCAGCTGGGTAGAGTAAGACTCACAAGAACATCGCTTGTGGTGTCTTTTGGACCAGTGGTCTGGAAGGTTTCCAGGTTTCACTGAAGTGCCTATCTTTATATCATAATGACCTGGGGAGTTGTCTGTGGCTCACACATCCTGGGATGATTTCATTAGCCCCATCCACAAAATGTAAATTCAAGATTTTTCAGAAGGCAAAATGTTTCCTTAGAGGAGAAGAGAGAAATACTCTAGGTTTTCTTTGTTGCTGTATCTCTCAGTTTTCATACATCTCAAGTAGGCATAGTGAAGTGGATGGTTGATACCTAATGAGGGAGAGATTCAGGTTACAGTCAATGGGTGGATATTCTCTGCAGCTGCTGCTGCTAAGTCACTTCAGTCATGTCTGACTCTGTGCGACCCCACAGACGGCAGCCCACCAGGCTCCACCATCCCTGGGATTCTCTAGACACGAACACTGGAGTGGGTTGCCATTTCCTTCTCCAATGCAGTAAAATGAAAAGTGAAATTGAAGTCGCTCAGTCGTGTTCAACTCTTCCTGACCCCATGGACTGCAACTGACCAGGCTCCTCCATCCATGGGATTTTCCAGGCAAGAGTACTGGAGTGGGTTGCCATTGTCTTCTCCGGTATATTCTCTAGGGATTTGGATATATCTTCCATGCAGCCATTAGGATGTGATGCAGAGATCATAGGTGCTTCTAGTACAGACCAGGATCTTGGGTTGATCACTGGTGAGAACCCTGCTGTGTGCAATGCCATACCTAGACAGGTACTGACCAAGTATACCTCGTGTAATCAGTATCTGTCTGGGTAGAATAAGGCTCCCAAGCAACATAATTTGTGGTTATCCTTAGAGAAGTTGTAGTGTTGGAGCTGCATATATCCTTGGCTACTTGCCATGATGTCATGAGGGTCCAGGGAGCCACATGGATTCTAGGCATTTTGAAGATTCTTCCAGTGCTTGAATATTTCTTATATCATCTGCACCTATCAGTTGCAAATGGGAAGGTACTGCAAGAGGGTGAACTTCTTCCAGAGTCCCTCATCTTTGTGGAGATACACATAGGTGGTGACAAGAACCTCAAAGAGGTGGGATGCACAAAGAGGGCAGTGGGACAATTTTTTTCAACATCTGGAGCAAAATCTTGAGTTCTGTGATCAAGATATGGTGGGAAGAGAGAAGAAAATTGAAGAAGAGTGTTGAATGTGCATTAGGAATGTCCTCCACCTCGAGGCCACACTCTGTGGCACACCCTGCCCAATCAGTTGCTATTACATAGACTCCCTATAAACACACCTGACTGGGCAGAATAAGGCTCACAAGAAGATTGTTTGTGGTGGCCCTGGACCAGTGGTATGAGTCGAGTTGCAGGTGTCCTTGAGCTGCTTGCCTTGATATAATGACCCTGGAGTCATCTGTGGGTCTAGCATCCTAAGGAAGATTTCAGTAGTCCTCTCCTTATAATGTGAACACCAAGAGTTTACAGAGGGTAAAATGATATATATGAGGAGAAGAGAGAAATGTGAGATGCCATTCTTTCTGTGGTCCTGGTATATTTGAAGTAAGTATAAAGGGGATTGAAAGGGACAGTCCTGAGGATGGAAAGGAGATTAAAAAGTGGGCTTATATTCCCTGGGTTCTGGGTATATCTTGCATCGAGCCATCAGGATGTGGAAGCAAGAGATGTGGAAGCTACTTGGAAGAGCATAATGGGGACTAGGTTGTGCCTCACGTTAAAGCTTTCTTTGTATAGTGCCCTACCCATACAGGTACTGTTCACTTTGACAGTGTGTGAAATGTGCCTGTGTGGGTGAGTAAGACTCTCCAGGAACATTGGTGTGGTGTTATTTGTGTTGGGTGCAGTTTAAGTGTGGAGCTCCAAGTGTCCTCAGCTACATCCAGAACATTATGAGCACCATTAAAACACCTGAATCTCTGAAATGTTTGGTATGACTTAGGGGTTCCATTTCTAAAATTTGAACAGGAATGGGTTAGAAAAGAGAAGGATAATTCCTTGGACATGAGGAGATATCTGAAACACCTATTGCTCTTGGGGTCCTCATTCTTCAGAGTGTGTACAGTATGTAGATGTAGTGAGGATGGTTTAATGAGGGAGGGATGTGAGCCGGACGGCAGTGGGTCACCATTTTCAAGTTTTATGCATAAATCTTGGGTGAAGTCCAAGGATGTGGTAGGGATAATGAGGTATATTTCATTTGAGATTATGAAGGGAACAAGAAGAGCCTCCACCTTTAGGCCATGCATTGTGCAGTGCCCTGCCTAGAGAGGTGCTGTTGAATTCAACTATCAGTAAAGAGTGCTTTCCTGGGTAGAGTACTGGGCAGCTGGTTCATCATTACTCATGGCTTTTGTACTTGGGGTGAGTGTGGGGCTCTAGGTGATATTCTTCTAAGATGTCAGGAAGGCCTTCAAAGCCATAGAGATGTCAAATATATTGACTATGATGTCAGTAATCCAGATCTGAAAATGTACCCATGTATAAGTAGAGAATAAAAAGATAGTTGCCAATAGAATTGCATTCCTCTTTCTTGCTGATCCTTTCTCTTATGCTCACATATTTCTCCAGATACCTGTAGACCAGCTGAAAAGATTCTGAAGGAGAAGAGATGCATGTTGGATGATAGTGTGCCCATGTTTTAAAGGGAAATTGGTAAATGTTTGTTGTAGCATCAGGATACGATGAGCAAAATTATGTGTGCCTGTGAGGGTGAAATGGCAGTCCTCCAACTGGAAGTCCTGCTGTGTGCCGTGTGTGCCCTGCCCAGTCAGTTGCAGTTCATGTAGCATCGGTGTACTGTGCCCTGGATAGGTAGAATAAGGTTCATAAGAACATTGTTTGTGGTGGCTTCTCTGCCAGTGGTGTGGAAGGAATTACAGGATTCACTGGGCTACCTGCCTTTATATCATTTTGGCCTGGGGAGTCATCTGTGGCTCAGGCATCTTAGGATGATTTCATTGACTCTATCCACGTCATGTGAACAGAAAGATTTTTTTTTTAATTTTTCAGTGGGTTTTGTCATACATTGATATGAATCAGCCATAGAGTTACATGTATTCCCCATCCCGGTCCCCCATCCCACCTCCCTCTCCACCCAATTCCTCTGGGTCTTCCCAGCCCACCAGGCCCGAGCACTTGACTCATGCCTCCCATCTGGGCTGGTGGTCAGTTTCACCACAGATAACATACATGCTGTTCTTTCGAAACATCCCACCCTCACCTTCTCCCACAGAGTTCAAAAGTCTGTTCTGTACTTCTGCGTCTCTTCTTCTGCCCTGCATATAGGGCCATCGTTACCATCTTTCTAAATTACGTATAGATGTGTTAGTATACTGTAATGTTCTTTATCTTTCTGGCTTACTTCACTCTGTATAATGGGCTCCAGTTTCATCCATCTCATTAGAACTGATTCAAATGAATTCTTTTTAACGGCTGAGTAACATTCCATGGTGTATATGTACCACAGCTTCCTTATCCATTCATCTGCTGATGGGCATCTAGGTTGCTTCCATGTCCTGGCTATTATAAACAGTGCTGCGATGAACAATGGGGTGCACGTGTCTCTTTCAGATCTGGATTCCTCAGTGTGTATGCCCAGAAGTGGTATTGCTGGGTCATATGGCAGTTCTATTTCCAGTTTTTTAAGAAATCTCCACACTGTTTTCCACAGTGGCTGTACTAGTTTGCATTCCCACAAACAGTGTAAGAGGGTTCCCTTTTCTCCACACCCTCTCCAGTATTTATTGCTTGTAGACTTTTACATAGCAGCCATCCTGACTGGCGTGTAATGGTACCTCATTGTGGTTTTGATTTGCATTTCTCTGATAATGAGTGATGTTGAGCATCTTTTCACGTGTTTGTTAGCCATCTGTATGTCTTCTTTGGAGAAATGTCTGTTTAGTTCTTTGGCCCATTTTTTGATTGGGTCATTTAATTTTCTGGAATTGAGCTTCAGGAGTTGCTTGTATATTTTTGAGATTAATCCTTTGTCTGTTTCCTCATTTGTTATTATTTTCTCCCAAACTGAGAGCTGTCTTTTCACCTTACTTATAGCTTCCATTGTTGTGCAAAAGCTTTTAATTTTCATTAGGTCCCATTTGTTTATTTTTGCTTTTATTTCCAATATTCTGGGAGGTGGGTCATAGAAGATCTTGCTGTGATTTATGTCGGAGAGTGTTTTGCCTATGTTCTCCTCTAGGAGTTTTATAGTTTCTGGTCTTACATTTAGATCTTTAATCCATTTTGAGTTTATTTTTGTGTATGGTGTTAGAAAGTGTTCTAGTTTCATTCTTTTACAAGTGGTTGACCAGTTTTCCCAGCACCACTTGTTAAAGAGATTGTCTTTTTTCCATTGTATATCCTTGCCTCCTTTGTCAACGATAAGGTGTCCATAGGTTCGTGGATTTATCTCTGGGCTTTCTATTCTGTTCCATTGATCTATATTTCTGTCTTTGTGTCAGTACCATACTGTCGTGATGACTGTGACTTTGTAGTAGAGTCTGAAGTCAGGCAGGTTGATTCCTCCAGTTCCATTCTTCTTTCTCAAGATTACTTTGGCTATTCGAGGTTTTTTGTATTTCCATACAAATTGTGAAATGATTTGTTCTAGTTCTGTGAAAAATACCGTTGGTAGCTTGATAGGGATTGCCTTGAATCTATAGATTGCTTTGGGTAGAATAGCCATTTTGACAATATTGATTCTTCCAATCCATGAACACGGTATGTTTCTCCATCTGTTTGTGTCCTCTTTGATTTCTTTCATCAGTGTTTTATAGTTTTCTATGTATAGGTCTTTTGTTTCTTTAGGTAGATATACTCCTAAGTATTTTATTCCTTTTGTTGCAATGGTGAATGGTATTGTTTCCTTAATTTCTCTTTCTGTTTTTTCATTGTAAGTATATTGGAATGCAAGGGATTTCTGTGTGTTAATTTTATATCCTGCAACTTTACTATATTCATTGATTAGCTCTAGTAATTTTCTGGAAGAGTCTTTATGGTTTTCTATGTAGAGGATCATGTCATCTGCAAACAGCGAGAGTTTCACTTCTTCTTTTCCTATCTGGATTCCTTTTACTTCTTTTTCTGCTCTGATTGCTGTGGCCAAAACTTCCAACACTATGTTGAATAGTAGTGGTGAGTGTGGGCATCCTTGTCTTGTTCCTGATTTCAGAGGAAATGCTTTCAATTTTTCACCATTGATGGTGATGCTTGCTGTGGGTTTGTCATATATAGCTTTTATTATGTTGAGGTATGTTCCTTCTATTCCTGCTTTCTGGAGAGTTTTAATCATAAATGAGTGTTGAATTTTGTCAAAGGCTTTCTATGCATCTATTGAGATAATCACATGGTTTTTATCTTCCAATTTGTTAATGTGGTGTATTAAGTTGATTGGTTTGTGAATATTAAAGAATCCTTGCATTCCTGGGATAAAGCCCACTTGGTCATGGTTTATGATTTTTTTAATATGTTGTTGGATTGTGTTTGCTAGAATTTTGTTAAGGATTTTTGCATCTATGTTCATCAGTGATATTGGCCTGTAGTTTTCTTTTTTTGTGGCATCTTTGTCTGGTTTTGGAATTAGGGTGATGGTGGCCTCATAAAATGAGTTTGGAAGTTTACCTTCATCTGCAATTTTCTGGAAGAGTTTGAGTAAGATAGGTGTTAGCTCTTCTCTAAATTTTTGGTAGAATTCAGCTGTGAAGCCATCTGGTCCTGGGCTTTTGTTTGCTGGAAGATTTTTGATTACAGTTTCGATTTCCTTGCTTGCGATGATTCTGTTAAGATCTTCTATTTCTTCCTGGTTCAGTTTTGGAAAGTTATACTTTTCTAAGAATTTGTCCATTTCATCCAAGTTGTCCATTTTATTGGCATAGAGTTCCTGGTAGTAGTCTCTTATGATCCTTTGGATTTCAGTGTTGTCTGTTGTGATCTCACCCTTTTAATTTCTTATTTTGTTAATTTGGTTCTTCTCTCTTTGTTTCTTAATGAGTCTTGCTAATGGTTTGTCAATTTTGTTTATTTTTTTAAAAAACCAGCTTTTAGCTTTGTTGATTTTTGCCATGGTCTCTTTAGTTTCTTTTGCATTTATTTCTGCCCTAATTTTTAAGATTTCCAGAAAGATTTTTCAAATGGCAAGATGATTCCTAAGAGGAGAAGAGAGAAATACTGGAGGTTTTTTTCTCTGTCTCTCAGTTTTCATACATCTCAAGTGGGCATAGTGAAGTAGATGGTAGATATCAAGTTAAGAAGAGATGCAGGTTACCATCAATGGGTGAATATTCTCTAGGGGTCTGGATATATCTTAGGGGCAGTCATCAAGATGTGATTCAAAGAGATCATAGATGCTTTTAAGACTGCCCAGGTCTGTATTCTTGGAACATGCACTGAACAACAACTAAATAAACTTTATGAAATAGAACTTATTAAGATTAAAATACTCTATAAAGTTATGGAAATAAAAATGGAAAAAAATAAGACTGCCCAGGGTCTTGTGTTGATGATTCAGTGACACCCCTGTTGTGTGCAATGCCCTTCCTAGAGATGTCCTGATATTGTAGACCTCATATAATCAGTGTCTGTCGGGTAGAGTAAGACTCCCAATGAACATGATTTGTGATTGACTTAGAGCAGTTCTAGTGTTGGAGCTGCATGTGTCCTTGGCTACTTGCCATGATGTCATGAGGGTCCAGGGACCAAGTGGATTCTAGGCATTTTAAGAATGCTCCCAGTGCTTGAATATTACTAATATCATCTGCAACTACAGGTTAGAAAAGGGAAGAACCTGCAAGAGAGTGAACTTCCAATGTCCCTCAT
Source organism: Muntiacus reevesi (assembly GCF_963930625.1). Classification (NCBI taxonomy): domain Eukaryota; kingdom Metazoa; phylum Chordata; class Mammalia; order Artiodactyla; family Cervidae; genus Muntiacus; species Muntiacus reevesi. The sequence goes on from NC_089271.1 coordinate 107,443,656, forward strand.
GGCTGTGTAGATACACACAAAATGTAACAAGATCCTCAAAGAAGTCAGATGCAAATTTGAGGGCAGCGGGACAACTTTTCCAATATCTGGAGCTGAGTCTTCAGTGCAATAAATAAGTTATGGTGGGAACAGAGAAGAAAATTGAAGAAGAGTCTGGGAAGTGCACTAAGTCAGTCCTCCAACTAGAAGACACACTGTGTGCCGTGTCCTGCCCAGTCAGGTGCTGTTGATGTAGACTCCCTGTAAACGCACCTGCCTGGGCAGAGTAAGGCTCACAAGGACATTGTTTGTGGTGGCCTCTGGACCAGTTATGTGCGTGGAGTTGCAGGTGTCCTTGAACTTCCTGCCTTGATGTCATAATGAATCTGTCATCATCTGTGCCTCTAGCATCCTCAAGAAGGTATCAGTAATCCTCCCCTCACAATGTAAATACTGACAATTTAAAGAGGAAAGATGATACCTATGAAGAGAAGAGAGAAATTCAAGATGCTTTTCTCACTCTTTGCCTTCATATATCTCAAACAAGCATAGAATTGAGTAGAGAGGACAACCACTGAGGGAGGGATGATGGTGAATATCACTTGGTTGATATTCTCTAGGGGTTGGATATATCCTGAGTGCAGTCATCTGGGCATGATGCTGAGAGAGGTCATAGCTGCTTCTCAGAGAAAGCAGGGGCTTGGGTAAATCCTCCACTGAGAGCCTTGCTGGGTGTAGTGCCCTGCAGACAGGAGCTGATCACTTCTATTTCATGTCACTAGTACCTGTTTCGGTAGATAATGTTCTACAGGAAACACATGTGCTGCCCTTTGTATGAGGGATAAGGGTCGGGTATCAGGTGTGTTTGTTCCTGCTGCCGAAGAGCCATGAAGACTCTGTCATTGCCCCAGTCTCAGGAACCTTCAGTGTGATTTCATTAGTCTCTTCCTCACAGTGTGAACACCTACATTAGAGAAGATAAAAGAGTCTTTCCAGTAGAGTAAGAGAATTCCACCTATCTTGTCTTCTGGTGCAACTCATCATTCCAGTAAGGCATAGAGCAGAAGAGCATGACTCCATTGAGTGATGGATGTGTTGTGTGGGCAGTGAATGCGTGTGTCTCAGTTTAGGGAAATTCTTGAAATCATTCAATAAGATGTGGTAGGAAGAGAGGTGAACATGATATTTGGAAGTGTGTGAAGTACAGGGTTGGTCCTCCTTCCTGAATCCACCCTGCATGCAGTGCCCTGCTCAGACAGGTACTGAGCACTTAAAGTTGGTGTGAATAGTGTATTTTTGGGTAGAGTAAGGCTCACAAGAAAATCAATGGTGGTTGACTGTAGGAGAGTTCTAGTGGTGGAGCTGATGTGTCCCTTGTGTGCTTGCGATGATGTCATGAGATTCTGGGGAGCCACATGGATCCCTGAATTTTGAGGATCTCTCTAATACTGAAATATTCCCAGCAGCTTGAGAACTTAATGGTTAGAAAGTGGAGACACATTTCCTATCAGAGGAAGAACTAAAGGGAGTAAGCTTTAACCCATGGTTCCTCATCCTTGTGCAGATAAACATAGAACAAGTGGTGAAACCCCGAGAGACATGAGAACATGTTGGTGGGCTATGGGTCAATCTTTTCTATGTCCATAGCTAAATTTTGGGTGTAGTCATCACTTAAAGAATCTGGAAACAAAAGCCTTCCTGGGTAGAGTAACGTGCAACTGGATCATCATGACTCGTGGCCTTGGACTATGGATAGGTGTGTGGCTCCAGGTGATATTATTACAAGGTAACAGGCAAGCCCTGGTATCCACAGAGGTGTCAAACATACCTTGACTATGATCTCAGTATTCCAGATCTGAAAATGTGACCATGTATATAATGTAGAGAATGGAAAGGTAAATCCTACTAGAATCACATTCACCTTGTTTGCTGATCACTTACATATTTCTCCAGATACCTGTAGACCAGCTGAAGAAATTCTCAATGAGAAGTGATGCACAATGGACAAGAGTGTGTCCATGTTTTAAAGGGAAATCAATAAATCTTTATTGTAGCAAAAGGATGTGATGAGAAAAGGTATGGGCGGGTGTGAGGGTCAATGGGCAATCTTCTACCTGGAAGTCCTGCTGTGTGCAGTGCCCTGACCAGACAGGTGCAGTTCACATTGAATTGGTGTACTGTGCCACAGTTGGGTAGAGTAAGGCTCACAAAAACATCATTTGTGTTGTATTTTGAACCAGTGATGTGGATGGATTTACAGGTTTCACTGAGCCCCCTGCCCTTATATCATAATTACCTCAGGAGTCATCTGTGACTCAGGCATCCTAGGATGATTTCATTTGTCCTATCCACACCATGTGAAGACAAAGATTTCTCAGAAGGCTAGATGATTCCTAAGAGGAGAGGAGAGAAATACTGGAGGTTTTTTCCCCTCTGCCTCTTAGTTTTCATACATCTGATAGTGAAGTAGATAGTGGATATCTAGTGAAGGAGAGATTCAGGTTACAACCAGTGGGTGGATATTCCCTAGGGGTCTGGATATATCTTGCGTGCAGTCATCAGTATGCCATGCAGAGACATCATAGCTGCTTCTAAGACAGCCCAGCATGTTGGCTTGATGGATCAGAGACAGCCCTGCTGTGTGCAATTTCCTGCCTAGACAGGGGCTGTCCTTGTAGATCTCATGTAGTCAGTATATGTCTGGGTAGAATAAGGCTCACAAGGAACATGATTTGTGATTGACCTTGGAGGAGTTCAAGTGTTGGAGTTGCATATGTCCTTGGCTACTTGCCATGATGTCCTGAGGGTCCAGGGAACCATATTCTAGGCCTTTGAGGATGCTTCTAGTGTCTGAATATTTCTAATATCTGTAACTACAATTTAGACAAGGGAAGGACCTGCAAGAGAGCTTCTTCCAATATCCTTCATATCTGTTCAGGTACACATAGAATGTGACAAGATCCTTAAAGGGGTGGGACTCAAATTTGAGGGCAGTGGGACAAATTTTCCAACATCTAGATCTAGATGTGGTGATCAAGATATGGTCAGAAGAGAAGAAAATTGAAGAAGAATGTGGGAGGTGCATTAAGAAGGTCCTTCACCCCGATGCCACACTTTGTGCCATGCCCTGCCCAGCCAGGTGCTGTTGACATAGACTCTCTGTAAACACACCTCCTGGTGCAGAGTAAGGCTCACAAGAACATTATTTGTGGTGACCTCTGGACCAGTAATGCACATGAATTTGCAGGTGTCCTTGAGTGGCTCAGAGGTTAAAGCGTCTGCCTGGAATGCGGGAGACCCCGGTTCGATCCCTGAGTTGGGAAGATCCCCTGGAGAAGGAAATGGCAACCCACTCCAGTGCTCTTGCCTGAAGAATCCCGTGGAGGGAGGAGCCTGGGAAGCTACAGTCCATGGGGTCACAAAGAGTCGGACACGACTAAGCGACTTCACCTCACCTCCTTGAGCTTCCTGCCTTGATGTCATAATGAACCTGGAGTCATCTGTGCCTCTAGCATCCTTGGGCAGATGTCAGTGGTCCTCTCCTCACAATGTGAACCCCAAGAGTTTCCAGAGGGTAAGAGGATACGTATGAGGAGAATATAGAAATATGACATGCTTTTCTTTCTCTGATCCTCCTACATCTGAAGTAAGTATGAAGAGGATCTAAAGGGACAGTCCCTGAGGATGGAGAAAGGGTTTACAAAGTGTGTGGATATTTCCGGGGTATCTGGATATACCTTGCAAGGAGCCATCAGGATGTGAAGTCAAGAGAGATGGAAGCTACATGGAAGAGGGTAATGGAGACTGGGTTGTGCCTATACTTTAAAGATTTCTTGTGTGTACTGCCCTACACATACACTTTGACATTGTATGAACAGTGCTTGTCTGTGTGAGCAAGACTCTCCAAGCATGTTTTAGTGGTGTTATTTGTGTCAGGTCCAGTGTGATTGTGGAGCTTTAATTGTCCTTAGTTCACTCCAGAAAGTTATGAGTACGTTTAAAAACAGCTGAGTTTCTGAAATCTTCAGTATGACTTAGGGGTTCTATTTCTAAAACTTGAAAAGGAACTGTTAGAAAAGATAAGGTTAATTCCTTTGAAATGAAGAGAAATCTAGAACACCTATTTCTCTCTGGGTCCTCATTCATCTGAGTGTGTACAGTAAGCAGACATAGTGAGGACTGTCTAGTGAGGGAGTGATGTGAGTTGGAGGGCAGTGGGTCATCATTTTCACGTTCTATGCATAAATCTTGATTGACATCCAAGGAAGTGGTAGGAATAATCAGGAATGTTTCACTTGAAAATGTGAAGGGGACAAGCAGGGCATCCAGCAAAAGGAAACACATTGTGCAGTGCTCCGCCTAGAGAAGTGCTGTTGACTTCATCTAACAGTAAACAGAGCCTTCCTGGGTAGAGTAGTGCAACTGGTTCATCATTATTGGTGGCCTTTGTACAGGGGTGGGTGTGAGGCTCCAGATGATATTCCTCCAAGATGTCAGGAAGGCCTTGGACGCCATAGAGATATCTAACATATATTGATTATGATCTCAGTAGGCCATATCTGAAAATATTCCCATGTGTAGACAATAGAAAGATAAATGCTAATTGAATCACATTCATCTTGCTTGCTGATCATTTCCCTTATGCTCACACATTTCTTCAGATACCTATAGACCAGCTGAAGAGATTCTCCAGCAGAAGAGATTATAAAAAAGAAGAGATGCAAATTGGATGACAGTGTGTCCAAGTTTTAAAGGGAAATTGAAATATCTTTGAAATATTTGGAAATATATTTTGAAATATCTTGGAAATTGAAATATCATAATGAACCAAGGAGTCATCTGTGGCTCAGGCATCCTCAGGATGGTTTCATTGGTCCTATATACTTAATGTGAAAACAAAGATTTTGCAGAAGGCAAGGTGATTCTTAAGAGGAGAAGAGAGAAATACTAGAGGTTTTCTCTCTCTCTTTCTAGGTTGTCATACATCTCAAAAAGACATAGTGAAGTGGATGGTGTGTATATATTGAAGGAGAGATTCAGGTTAAAGTCTGAATCAGGTGCAGGTTCTCTAGGCATCTGCATATATCTTCTGTGCAGCCATCAGGATGCAATGCAGAGATCATAGTTGCTTCCAGGACAGCCCAGGATCTTGGGTTGATCAATCAGTGAGAGCACTGTTGTGTGAAAATTCCCCACCCAGACAGGTACCAACCAAGTATACCTCATGTAATTAGTATATGTTGGGGTAGAGTAAAGCCCACAAGGAAAATGGTTTGTGGTTGACCTTGGAGCATTTCTAGTGTTGGAGCTGCCTATGTCCTTGGTTACTTGCCATGACATCATGAGGATCCAGGAAGCCATGTGGATTCTAGGCATTTTTAGGATTCTTCCAGTGCTTGAATATTTCTATATCATCTGCACCTACAGGTTAGAATAGGGAAAAAAACTGCAAGACAGTTATATTTTTTCAATGTCCCTCACCTCTGTGCAGATACAGATAGAAGGATGACAAGATCCTCAAAGAAGTGGGATGCAGGTTTTATGGTAGTGGGACATTTTTTTTTCAACATCTGGAGCATCTTGTGTGCAGTGATCAAGGTGTTGTGGGACGTGAGAAGAAAATTGAAGAGGAGTGTGGGAAGTACTCTAATTATGACGTCCACTTTGAGGCCACACTGTTCAATGTGCCCTGCCCAGCCAGGTGCTGTTGACGTAGACTCCCTGTGAACGCACCTGCCTGGTCAAAGTAAGGCTCACAAGAGCATCATTTGTGGTGTCCTCTGGACCAGTGATATGGGTGGAATTGCAGGTGTCCTTGAGCATCTGCCTTGATGTCATAATGACCATGGAGTCCTCTGTGCCTCTAGCATCCTCAGGCAGATTTCAGTGGTCCTCTCCTCACAATGTGAGTGCCAAGAATTTACCAAGGATAAGTTGATATGTATGAGAAGAAGAAATAACAAGATGCTTTCTTTCACTGGTCCTAGTACATTTGAAATAACTATGAAGGGGAGTTAAGGAGACAGCCCCTGAGATGGAGAAGGGATTCACAATGTGGGTGGATATTCCCTGAGTGTCTGCATATATCTTGATTGGAGCCATCAGGATGTGCAGGCAAGAGAGATGGGGACTGGGTAAGATGGGGGACTGGGAAGAACATATTTTGTGGTGTCTTCTGGACCAATCATGTGGATGGATCTGCAGGTTTCACTGAGCTGTCTGCCTGTATATCATAATGACCTGGAAAGACATCTATGACTCAAGCATCCTCAGGATTATTTCACTGGTCCTATCCGCACAATGTAAACACAATGTTTTTTCAGAAGGCAAGATGATTCCTAAGAGGAAAAGTGAGAAATACTAGAGATTTTCTCTCTTTGTCTCTGGATTCGTACACCTCAAGAAGGCATAGTGAAGTGGATGGTGGATATCTAGTGAAGGAGAGATTCAGGTTACAATCTGTCAGTGGATATTATGTGGGGGTCAGGATATATCTTCTGTGCAGCCATCAGGATGTGATGAAGAGAAATCATAGGTGCTTCTAAGACAGCCCAGGATCTTGAGTTGATAATTAGTGAGAGCCTTGCTGTATGAAATGCCCTGCCTAGACAGGTACTGTCCAAGTAAACCTCGTGTAATCAGTATCTGTCTGGGTAAAATAAGGCCCACAAGGTACATTATTTGTGGCTGACTTTGGAGCAGTTCTAGTGTTGGGACTGCATATGTCCTTGGCTACTTGCCATAATGTTATGAGGGTCCAGGGAGCCATGTAGATTCTAGGCATTTTGAGGATGCTTCCAGTGCTTGAATATTTCTAATATCATCTCAGCTACAGGTTAGAAAAATGAAAGAACTGAAAGAGAGTGAACTTCTTCCAATATCCCTCATATCTGTTCAGATACACATAAAAGGTGACAAGTTCCTCAAAGAAATGGGATGCAAATTTGAGGGAAGTGGGGCAACTTTTTCAACATCTGGTGCTAAATCTTCACTGCAGTGATCTAGGTATGGTGGAAAGACAGAAGAAAATTGAAAAGGAGCATGGGTAGTACACTCAGCATGTCCTCTAACTCGAGGCCACACTGTGCCATGCCCTGTGCAGTCAGGTTCTCTTGATGTAGACTCCCTGTAAAAGCACCTGCCTGGGCAGAGTAAGGCTCACAATATATTCGTTTGTGATGGCCTCTGGAAAACAGAGTGTTACGGATGGACTTGCAGATGTCCTTGAGCTGGATGCCTTGATGTCATAATGACTCTGAAGTCATCTGTGACTCTAGCATCCTTGGGAACATTTCAGTGGTCCTCTCCTGACAATGTGAAGAGAGACAGTTATATGATATCTATATCTATATCTATATCTATATCTATATCTATAAGGAGAAGAGACAAATTCAAGATGCTTTTTACACTCTGCGTCCTCATATATCTCAAACAAGCATAGAGTTGCATAGAGTGGACAGCCACTCAGGGAGGGATGATGAGACATTTAGGTGTTATCTCCAGGGGCCAGATACATGCTGAGTGCAATCATGGGCACGATGGGGAGAGAGGTCATAGCTGCTTCTCACAGAGGGAAGGGGCTTGGGTAGATGCTCCACTGAGAGTCCTTCTGGGTAGATTGCCCTATAGGCAGTAGCTGGTCATTTCTGTTTCATGTCACTATTGCATGTTTCAGTCGATAGTGCTCAACAGGAAACACATGTGCTGACCTTTGTATGTGGGATAATGGTGGAGATTCAGGTGTGTTTGTTCCTGCTGCTGAAAAGCCATAAAGACACTAGCATTCCCCCAGTCTCAGAAATCTTCAGTGTGATTTCATTAGTCTCTTGCTCACAGTGTGAACACCTACATTAGAGAAGATAAAGAGTCTTTCCAGTAGAGTGAGAGAGAACTCCACCTATCTTGTCCTCTGGTGTTGCTCCTCATCTTTCCAGTAAGACATAGAGCAGAAGAGCAGGAGTCTATTGAGTAATGGATGTGTTGTGTGGGCAGTGAATGCATGTGTCTCAGTTAAGGGAAATTCTTGAAATCATTCAATAGGATGTGGTAGGAAGAGAGGTGAACATGATATTTGGAAGTGTGTGAAGTACAGGGTTTGTCCTCCTACCTGAATCCACACCCTGCCCAGACAAGTACTGATCACTTAAAGTTGGTGTGAATAGTATCTGTTTGGGTAGAGTAAGGTTCATAAGAAACATCAATGGTGGTTCACCTTAGGAGAGTTCTAGTGGTGGAGCTGATGTGTCCCTCGTGTGCTTGCCATGATGTCATGAAATTCCAGGGAGACACATAGATCCCTGCATTTTGAGGAGTCTTCAAATACTGAAATATTCCCAATAGCATGAGCACCTTCAAGTTAGAAACTGGAAACACACATTCTATGAGTAAAAGAACTAAAGGGAATAAGCTTTTGCCCATGGTTACTCATCCTTGTGCAGATACACATAGAACAAGTGACGAGACCCTGAGAGAGATGAAAAACATGTTGTTGGACTGTGGCTCAACTTTTCTAGGTCCATAGCTAAATGTTGGGTGTAGTCATCACTTAAAGAAGTGCAAATAGAGCATTCCTTGGTAGAATAATATGCAACTGCATCATCATGACTGGTTGCCTTGGATGATGGATGGGTGTGGGGCTCCAGGTGATATTATTCCAAGATATCAGGGAGCCCCTGGAAGCCAGAGTTGTCAAACAAACTTCGATTATGATCTCAGTAGTCCTGATCTAAAAATATGACCACATATAATATAGAGAATGCAAACGTAAATGCTACTAGAATCACATTCACCTTACTTGCTGATCATTTGTCCCATGTTCACATATTTCTCCAGATACTTGTAAACCAGCTGAAGAGATTCTCAAGGAGAAGAGATGCAAGTGGGATGACATTCTGTCCATGTTTTAAAAGGAAATCGGTAAATCTTTGTTGTACCATGAGGATATAATGAGCAAAGGTATGTGTGGGTGTGAAGGTGAGAGGGCAATCCTCCACCGGGAAGTCCTGCTGTGTGCAGTGCCCTGCCCAGACAGGTGCAGTTAATGTAGAATCGGTGTACTGTGCTGCAGCTGGGTAGAGTAAGGCTCACAAGAACATCATTTGTGGTGTTTTCTGGACCAGTGATGTGGATGGATTTGCAGGTTTCATTGAGCTCCATACCTTTATATCATAACGACCCATGGAGTAATTTGTGGCTCAGGCATACTTAGGATGATTTCATTTTTCTGTCCTCACAATGTGAACACAAAGATTTTTCGGAAGGCAAGATGATTCCAAAGAGAAGATAGAAATACCAGAGGTTCTCTGTCTCTCTCTCCCTCTTACTCTCACTCAAGTCTTGGTTTTTATATATCTCAAGAAGGCATAGAGAAGTGGACTGTGGATATCTCATGAAAGAGAGATTCAGGTTACAATCAGTGGGTCGATATCCTCTGGCCATCTGGTTATATGTTGAGTGCAGCTTGTAAGATGCAATGGAGTGAGAGATCGTAGGTTCTTCTATGACAACCCAGAGTCTTGACTTGATCAATTGATAAGAGCCCTGCTGTGTACAATATCCTGCATAGAGAGGTCCTGATCATGTAGACATCACATAATCAGTATCTGCCTGGATAGAATAAAGCTCACAATGAACGAGATTTGTGGTTGACCTTGGAGTAGTTCTAGTGTTGGAGCTGCGTGTGTCCTTGGGATTCTTGCCATGGTGTCTTGAGAGCCCAAGGGAACCTCCTGCATTCTAGGCATTTTGTGGATGCTTCCAGTCCTTGAATATTCCTGAGAGCATCAGCACCTACAACTTAGACAATGGAAGTGCAGTTCCTATTAGGAAACTAAGCAAACGGAGCTTTTACCATGGTACCTCATCCTGGTGCAGATACAAGGAGAACAGGTGAAGAGATCCTGAGAGTGGTATGTGATCCATGTTTAAGCATACTGAGTCAAGTATTTCTAGGTCCATAGCTAAATCTTGGGTGCAGTGATCAAGGTATGGTCCTAGTAGGAAAAGAAATTTCCCTGCAGTGTAGAATGTGGTGCCTAAGGAGATTTTCTACTGTGAGACCATGGTGTGGTACAGTGCCTTGCCCAGTTTGACAATGTTAATGTAAACTAGATGTACATAGCACCTTTCTGGGTTGTGTAATGTGCAACAGGATTATGACTTGTGGTGGCCTCTGAATCAGTCCTGGGTATGGGGCTACTAGTGACTCTGAGCTGTCTTCCATAAATTCAGCATGGCTGTAGTAGCCACATAGGTATCTGTGATTTCCGTGGCCCATTCTGAAATATGGTGTACACAGAGCTTGTGAGGAAGTTCCCAAAGAGAGCAGGATGGAAAATAAAGGGCAGTGAGAACATTTTTTAGAAGTATAGAAAATATTGTGTACAGGCATAGGGATGTGGTGGGTAGGGTTCTCAAAGCTTCATGAGATATTGATAGGGACACAAGGTGTGTCCTTCCCCTTGGGCACTTGCTGTGTGCAGTGCCCTGCCCAGTCAGGAGCTGTTCACTTAGACTCCTTGTTAACGGCCTGCCTATGCAGAGTAAGGCTCACAATAATATTGTTTGTGGTGGCTTCTGGACCAGTGACATGGATGGGGTTGTGGGTGGCCCTGAACTGCCTGCCTTGATGTCATAATGACCCCAGTGTCATCTGTGCCTCTAGCATCCTTGAGAAGATGTCAGCGGTCCTCTCCTCACAATGTGAACACAAAGAGTTTACAGAGGGTAAGATGACACCTATGAGGAGAAGAGAGAAATATGAGATGCTTTTCTCTCTGCACCCTCATATATCTCATGTTAGCATAGAGGGGTGTGGAGGGGATATCCACTGAGGGGGGGATGCAAGTTACAAAAAGTGGATGAATATTTGCTCAGATTCTGGATATTTTTTTCATGGAGCCTTCAGGATGTGGAAACAAGAGACATGAAACCTACTTGGAAGCATATAGAATGGACTGTACTGTGCTTATACATTAAAGACTTCCTGCGTGTAGTGTCCTCCTTTCCAGGCATGTACTGTTCACTTTGACATTGTACAAGCAGTGACTGTGTGGGTGAGTAAGAGTCTCCAGGAATGTTGGTATTTTGTTATTAGTGTAGGATTCAGTTTAAGAGTGGAGTTCAAAGTGTCCTTAACTGCACACTAGTCATGTTCTTAGAACACCCTTGAAGCACCTGACTCTCTGAAATCTTCAGTATGACTTATGAGTTCTATTTATATTTTTAATTATTTTTATTGAAGGCTAATTGCTTTACAGATTTTGTTGTTTTCTGTCAAGCCTCAACATGAGTCAGCCATAGATATACATATATCCCCTCACTTTTGAAACTGCCTCCCATCTCCCCCACCATTCCATCCCTCTAGATTGATACAGAACCCTTGTTTGAGTTTCCTAAACCATAGAGCAAATTGCTGTTGCCTCTCTATTTTATACATGGTAATGTAAGTTTCCATGTTACTCTTTCCATACATCTCACCCTTTCCTCCCCTCTCCCCAAGTCCATAAGTCTATTTTCTATGTCTGTTTCTCCATTGCTGCCCTGAAAATAAATTCTTCAGTACCATTTTTCTAGATTCGAATATATGTGTTGCAATATGGTATTTATCTTTCTCTTTCTGACTCACTTCACTCTGAATAATAGGTTCTAGGTTTATCCACCTCATCAGAACTGACTACAATGTGTTCCTTTTTATGGCTGAGTAATATTCCATTGTGTATATTCTTTATCCATTCAGCTGTCAGTGGACAGCTAGGTTGCTTCTATGTTCTAACTACTGTAAATAGTGCTGCAACGAACAATGGGATGCATTTGTTCTTTTCAATTTTGGTTTCCTCAGGTTATATGTCTAGGTGTGGGATTGCTGGGTCATATGGTGGTTTTATTCCTATTTTTTAAGGAATCTCCATACTGTCTTCAATAGTGGCTGTATCAATTTACATTTCCAGCAACAGTACAAGAGTGTTCCCTTTTCTCCACACCCTCTCCAGCATTTATTGTTGGTAGACTTCTGGATGATGGCCATTCTGACTGATGTGAGGTGATATCTCATTATTGTTTTGATTTGCATTTCTCTAATAATGAGCAATATTGAGTATCTTTTCATATGTTTGTTAGCCATCTGTGTGTCTTCTTTGGAGAAATGTCTGTATAGGTCTTTTTCCCACTTTTTTATTCGATTATTTCTTTTTCTGGTATTGAGTTGTATGAGCTGCTTATATATTTTGGAAATTAATCTTCTGTCAGTTGTTTCATTTGCTATTATTTTCTCCCATTCCGAGGGTTATCTTTTCACCTTACTTATAGTTTCCTTTGCTGTGAAAAAGCTTTTCAGTTTAATCAGGTCCCATTTGTTTACTTTTGTTTTTATTTCCATTACTCTAGGAGCTGGCTTCTAGAGGATCTTGCTTTGATCTATACCATTGAGTGTTATGCCTTTGATTTCCTCTAAGAGTTTTATAGTTTCTGGTCTGACATTTAAGTCCTTAATCCATTTTGAGTTTATCTTTGTGTATGGTGTTAGGAAGTGTTCTAATTTCATTCTTTTACATGTAGCTGTCCAGTTTTCCCAGCACCATTTATTGAAGAGGCTGTCTTTACCCCATTGTATATTCTTGTCTCCTTTGTCAAAAATAAGGTACCCATAGATGCATGGGTTTATTTATGGACTTTCTATCTTGTTCCATTTGTCTATATTTCTGTTTTTGTGCCAGTACCATATTGTCTTTGTAGTATAATTTGAAGTCAGGAAGATTGATTCCTCCAACTTCATTCTTCTTTCTCAAAACTGCTTTGGCTTTTCAGGGTCTTTTGTGTTTCCATATGAATTGTGAATTTTTTTGTTCTAGTTCTGTGAAAAATGCCATTGGTAATTTGATAGGGATCACATTGAATCTGTAAATTGCATTTGGTAGTATAGTCATTTTCACAATATTAATTCTTCCTCCCCAGGAACATGGAATATCTCTCCATCCATTTATGTCATCTTTGATTTCTTTCATTAGTGTCTTATAATTTTCTCTGTAGAGTTCTTTTGTCTCCTTGTACGTTTATTCCTAGATATTTAATTCTTTTTGTTGCAATGGTGAATGGGATTGATTCCTTAATTGCTCTTTCTGATTTTTCATTGTTAGTATATAGAAATGCAGTGATTTCTGTGTATTGATTTTGCATACTGCAACTTTGCTAAATTCACTGATTAGTTCTAGTAATTTTCTGATATCATTAGGGTTTTCTATGTACAGTATCATGTCATCTGCAAGCAGTCAGAGCTTTACCGGTCTGGATTCCTTTTATTTCTTTTTCTTCTCTGATTGCTGTAGCTAGGACTTCCAGAATGATGTTGAATAATAGTGGTGAAAGTGGATATCCTTGTCTTGTTCCTGATCTTAGAGCAAATGCTTTCAGTTTTTCACCATTGAGAATGATGTTTTATATAGGCTTATCATAAATGGTCTTTACTGTGTTGAGGTAGGTTCCTTCTATGCCCATTTTTTGAAGAGTTTTAATCAAAAAATTGGTGCTGAATGTTGTCAACGGCCTTTTCTGAATCTATTGAGATGATCATTTGGCTTTTATCTTTCAATTTGTTAATATAGTGAATCACATTGATTCATTTGAGTGTATTGAAGAACCCTTGCATTCCTGGAATATACCCAACTTAATCATGGTTTATGAGATTTTTGATGTGTTGTTGAATTGTTTGCTAAAATTTTGTTGGGGCTTTCTGCATCTATGTTCATCAGTGATATTGGCCTGTAGTTTTTTTTGTGTGTGTTGTCTTTGTCTGGGTATCAGGGTGATGGTGGCCTCGTAGAAGGGTTTGGAAGTGTTCCTTCCTCTGCAATTTTTTGACAGTTTTAGAAGGATAGGCATTAGCTCTTCTCTGAATGTTTAATAGAATTCCCCTGTGAAGCCGTCTGGTCCTGGGCTTTTGTTTTTTCAGAGATTTTTGGTCACATCTTCATTTCAGTGCTTTTAATTGGTTTGTTAATAATTTCTATTTATTCCTGGTTCATTCTTGGAAGATTGAACTTTTCTAAGAATCTGTCCATTTCTCCCAAGTTATCCATTTTATTGCCATATAGTTGTTCATAATAGTCTCTTATAATCCTTTGTATTTCTGCATTGTCTGTTGTAACCTCTCCTTTACATTTCTAATTTTGTTGATTTGATTCTTCTCTCTTTTTTTCTTGATGAGTCTGACTAAAGGCTTGTCAATTTTGTTTATCTTCTCTAAGAATCAGCTTTTAGTTTTATTCATCTTTGCTATTGTTTCTTTCATTTCTTTTTCATTTATTTCTGCTCAGATCTTTAAGATTTCTTTCCTTCTACTAATTTTGGTGTTTTTTGTCCTTCCTTTTCCAGTTGTTTTAGGTGTAAATTTAAGTTGTCTCTTCAATGTTTTTCTTGCTTCTTGAGGTAGGATTGTATTGCTATAAAGTTCCCTCTTAGAACTGTGTTTGTTGCATCCCATACCTTTTGAGTTGTCGTGTTTTCATTGTCATTTCTTTCAAGAAATTGTTTTATTTCCCTTTTGATTTCTTCAGTAACCTGTTGGTTATTTATTTATTTATTTATTGGCGTCTTGTTTAATTTTATTTTTTTTAATTTTTATTTTTTATTTTTTATTTTTTCAGTGGGTTTTGTCATACATTGATATGAATCAGCCATAGAGTTACACGTATTTCCCATCCCGATCCCCCCTCCCCCCTCCCACCTCCCTCTCCACCCGATTCCTCTGGCTAATCAATGAATATAGTAAAGTTGCAGGATATAAAATTAACACACAGAAATCCCTTGCATTCCTATATACTAACAATGAAAAAACAGAAAGAGAAATTAAGGAAACAATACCATTCACCATTGCAACAAAAAGAATAAAATACTTAGGAGTATATCTACCTAAAGAAACAAAAGACCTATACATAGAAAACTATAAGACACTGATGAAAGAAATCAAAGAGGACACAAACAGATGGAGAAACATACCGTGTTCATGGATTGGAAGAATCAATATTGTCAAAATAGCTATTCTACCCAAAGTAATCTATAGATTCAAGGCAATCCCTATCAAGCTACCAACGGTATTTTTCACAGAACTAGAACAAATAATTTCACAATTTGTATGGAAATACAAAAAACCTCGAATAGCCAAAGTAATCTTGAGAAAGAAGAATGGAACTGGAGGAATCAACCTGCCTGACTTCAGACTCTACTACAAAGCCACAGTCATCAAGACAATATGGTACTGGCACAAAGACAGAAATATAGATCAATGGAACAGAATAGAAAGCCCAGAGATAAATCCACGAACCTATGGACACCTTATCTTTGACAAAAGAGGCAAAGATATACAATGGAAAAAAGACAATCTCTTTAACAAGTGGTGCTGGGAAAACTGGTCAACCACTTGTAAAAGAATGAAACTAGAACACTTTCTAACACCTGTTGGTTATTTAGAAACATGTTGTTTAATCTCCATGTGTTTGTGTTTCTTACATTTTTTTTCTTGTAATTGATACCTAGTCTCATAGCATTGTGGTCGGAGAAGATGCCTGATACGATTTCAATTTTCTTAAATTTGCTGAGGTTTGATTTGTGACCCAAGATGTGGTCTATCCTGGAGAATGTTCCACGTGCTCTTGAAAATAAGGTGTATTCTTGTGCATTTGGATGGAATGTCCTGAAGATATCAATGAGATCCATCTCATCTAATGTATCATTTAAGACTTGTGTTTCCTTTATAATTTTCTGTCTTAAGGATCTGTCCATTGGTGTGAGTGGGGGTGTTAAAGTCTCCTACTATTTACTGTCAGTTTCTCCTTTTATGTCTGTTAGTGTTTGTCTTATGTATTGAGGTGCTCCTATGTTGAGTGTATAGATATTTAGAATTGTTATGTCTTCCTCTTTGATTGATCCCTTAATCATTATATAGTGTCCTTCTTTATTTCTTGTAATCTTCTTTATTTTAAGGTCTGTTTTGTCTGATATGAGGATTACTACTCCAGCTTTCTTTTGCTTCCTATTTGCATGGAATATATTTTTCCATTCTGTCACTTTCAGTCTATATGTGTCTTTAGGTCTGAAGTGGGTTTCTTGTAGACAGTATATATATATGTGTCTTGTTTTGTATCCATTCAGCCAGTCTGTGTCTTTTGGTTGGAGTATATAATCTATTTACATTTAAAGAAATTATTGATATATATGGTCCTATTGTCATTTTTTAAATTGTATCGTGTTGATTTTGTAGATCTTTTTTCTTCTCTTGTATTTCTTGACTAAATAAGTCCATTTAACATTTGTTGTAAAGCTGGTTTGGTGGTACTGAGCTCTCTTAACTTTTGCTTGTCTGAAAAGCTTTTTATTTCTCTGTCAATTTTGAATGAGATCCTCGCTGAGTACTGTAATCTTGGTTATAGATTTTCCCCTTTCAGTACTTTAAATATGTCCTGCCATTTCCTTCTGGCTTGCAGAGTTTCTGCTGAAAGATCAGTTGTTAAGCATATGGAGTTTTCCTTGTATGTTACTTGTTGCTTCTCCTTTGCTACTTTTAATATTCTTTCTTTGTGTTTAGCCTTTGTTAGTTTGGTTAGTGTGTGTCTTGGCATGTTTCTCCTTGGGTTTATCCTTTCTGCGAATCTTTGTGCCTCTTTAACTTGACTATCTCCTTTACTATGTTGGGGAAATTTTCAGCTATAATTTCTTCAAAAATTTTCTCATATCCTTTCTTTTTCTCTTCTTCTTCTGGGACCCCTATAATTTGAATGTTGGTGCATTTGATATTTGTCCCAGGGTATCTGTGACTATCCTCAGTTCTTTTCTTTCTTTTTATTTTATTCTGCTCTTCAGAAGTTATTTCCACCATTTTATCTTCCAGCTCACTGATTTGTTCCTCTGCTTCAGATATTCTGCTACTAATTCCTTCTAGAGTATTCTTAATTTCAGCAATTTGTGTTGTCTGTCCCTGTATGCTTATTCTTTAATTCCTCTAGGTGTGTGTTAATTGAGTCTTGCATTTTCTCCATTTTGTTTTCAAGGTTTTTGATCACCTTTACTATCATTATTCTAAATTATTTTCAGATAGTTTACTTATTTCCTCTTCATTTATTTTGACTTCTGTGTTTCTAGTTTGTTCCTTTATTTATATAGTATTTCTCTGCCTTTTCATCATTTCTTTAAACTTATTGTGTTTGAGGTCTCCTTTTCTCAGGCTTCAAGGTCGAATTCTTTCTTCCTTTTGGTTTATGCCCTCCTAAGGTTGGTCTAGTGGTTTGTGGAAGCTTCATATAGGGTGAGATTTGTTCTGAGTTTTTTGTTTGTTTGTTTGATTTTCCTCTGATGGGCAAGGCTGAGTGAGCTGGTAATCCTATCCGCTGATGATTGGGTTTGTATTTTTGTTTTGTTTGTTGTTTAGATGAGTTGTCCTGCACAGGGTGCTACTGGTCGTTGGGTGATGCCAGGTCTTCTATTTAAGTGGTTTCATTTGTGTGAGTTCTCACTATTTGGTACGCCCTAGGGTTATTTAACTTATATGCAGAGTACATCTTGAGAAATGCTGGGCTGGAAGAAGCACAAGCTGAAATCAAGATTGCCGGGAGAAATATCAATAAACTCAGATATGCAGATGACACCAGCCTTATGGCACAAAGTGAAGAGGAACTCAAAAGCCTGTTGATGAAAGTGAAAGAGGAGAGTGAAAAAGTTGGCTTAGAATTTAACATTCAGAAAACTAAGATCATGGCATCTGGTCCCATCACCTCATGGGAAATAGATGGGGAGACAGTGGAAACAGTGTCAGACTTTATTTTGGGGGGGAGGGTTCCAAAATCACAGCAGATGATGACTGCAGTCATGAAACTAAAAGATGCTTACTGCTTGGAAGGAAAGTTATGACCAACCTGGATAGCATATTTAAAAGCAGAGACATTACTTTGCCAACAAAGGTCCATCTAGTCAAGGCTATGGTTTTTCCAGTGATCATGTATGGATGTGAGAGTTAGATTGTGAAGAAAGCTAAGTGCCGAAAAATTGATGCTTTTGAGTGTTGGAGAAGTTGGTGTTGGAGAAGACACTTGAGAGTCCCTTGGACTGCAAGGAGATCCAACCAGTCCATCCTAAAGAGATCAGTCCTCAGTGTTAATTGGAGGGACTGATGCTGAAGCTGAAACTCCAATACTTTGGCCAACTCATGCAAAGAGTTGACTCGTTGGAAAAGACCCTGATGCTGGGAGGGATTGGGGGCAGGAGAAGAAGGGGACGACAGATGATGAGATTGCTGGATGGCATTACGGATTCGATGGGCATGAGTTTGAGTAAACTCCGGGAGTTTGTGATGGACAGGGAGGTTTGGCCTGCTACGATTCATAGGGGTTGAAAAGAGTCAGACACAACTGAGCGACTGAAGTGAACTGAACTGAAGGGTTAGTCCTCTGGTTGTCTGAGGTCTTGGAATCAGTGCTCCCACTCCAAAGGCTCAGGGCTTGATCCCTCTCCAAAAACCAGCCTAGGTCCAATCTATCAAGAGGAATTTCACCCAAAATGAAAGGGCCTTTACTTGAGTTCCAAAACCCAGTGCACAAGGACATAATGGAGATCTCTGACACAGCAGTGACTCGGTATTGCCTGCCATGTGGACAGGCCTCCTTGGATTGCAACAGATAACTAGAGGGTCTGTCCTTGGCAGTGGTCAGCAGAACTCTTGGTTCCATTTATAAAAGTTGAACAGGTACAGATTTAAAAAGAGAAGGGTAATTTCTTTGAAATGAAGATAGATCTGAACCACCTTTTTCTCTCTGGGTCATCATCCTTCTGCATGTGCACAGTACGTAGAATTAGTGAAGATGGTCTACTGAGGGAAGGATGCAAGCTGGAAGGAGTTGGTCACCATTTTAATGGGCAATGCATAAATCTTGAGTGCAGTGCACAGGACTCAGTGGGAGTAAGAAAGAAAGGTTCTTTTGAGAGTTGAAAGGGGACAGGCAGGTCCACACTGAGGTCATGCTCTGTGCAGTTACCCACCTAGAGAGTTGCTGTTCACTTCAACTATTTGTTAAAAGTGCCCTTCTAGTTTGAGTGATGCCCAAAATAATATTTTTGGTGAGCTTCAACCCATGACAAACTGGAACCTGTAGATCCTTGAGCTGCCTAGGTGAAGTCATGAGGGTTTAGGGATCCTCTGGGTGTTTGATAGGCTTGGGATGTGTTTGGTGGTGGATTCCTAACAGTAAGAACATATCCAGTTTTGTCAGTTAAGTTCAGTTCAGTCACTCAGTCATGTCTGAGTCTTTGTGACCCCATGGACTACAGCACGCCATGCTTCCCTGTCCATCACCAACTCCCAGAGCTTGCTCAAACTCATGTCCATAGAGTTGATAATGCCATCCAACCATTTCATCCTCTGTCGTCCCCTTCTCCTCCTGGCTTCATTCTTTCCCACCATCAGGGTCTTTTCCAGTGTGTCCTTGAATCAGGTGGCTAAAGTATTGGAGCTTCAGCTTCAGCATCAGTCCTTCCAATGATTATTCAGCATTGATTTCCTTTAGGATTGACTGGTTTGATCTCCTTGCAGTCCAAGGGACTATCAAGAGTCTTCTCCAGCACCACAATTTGAAAGAAAGCATCAATTCTTCGGCACTCTGTCTTCTTTATGGTCAAATTCTCACATCCGTACATGACTACTGGAAAAAACATAGCTTTGACTAGACGGACCTTTGTCAGCAAAGTGATGTCTCTACTTTTTAATATGCTCTCTAGGTTTGTCATAACTTTACTTCTAAGGGGCAAGCACCTTTTAATTTCATGGCTGCAGTCACCATCCTCTCAGTTCAATACACCGTTGATATCTCCATTGTTAAATAGGATTTGTTTAACGTTTGTGTTGAATTTCTGCACTTTAACCCATGCAGAATGTGTGATGGTGAAGGCAGTGAATTGCAAGTATTTATTATTTTCCCTCTCAAGTATGGACTTAATCAAGCACTATTTCAGCTCTGTTTTCTTCCAGTGAACTCTGATTATTTGAACCTATCCCACACCATTTCAGTTATTATAGCTTTAACATATACAATGAATTTCAATATCTTGTTTATTTTCTATCATAATTTTCTTAACTACTTTATCATTTTCAAAAATTTTCAATTGATTCTCTGCATTAATTGCAATATTACTTTTGTGCTTTATGTATTGTTTTTCTACATTTTTTTTCTTTTTTTTTTTTTTCTCTTTTGTTTATTTATTTATTTATTTTTTTTTTTCAGTGGGTTTTGTCATACATTGATGTGAATCAGCCATAGAGTTACACGAATTCCCTATCCCGGTCTCCCATCCCACCTCCCTCTCCACCCGATTACTCTGGATCTTCCCAGCCCAACAGGCCCGAGCACTTGACTCATGCCTCCCACCTGGGCTGGTGGTCTGTTTCACCACACATAATATACATGCTGTTCTTTTGAAACATCCCACCCTCCCCTTCTCCCACAGAGTTCAAAAGTCTGTTCTGTACTTCTGCATCTCTTCTTCTGCCCTGCATATAGGGCCATCGTTACCATCTTTCTAAATTCCGAATATATGCGTTAGTATACTGTAATGTTCTTTATCTTTCTGGCTCACCTCACTCTGTATAATGGGCTCCAGTTTCATCCATCTCATTAGAATTGATTCAAATGAATTCTTTTTAACGGCTGAATAATATTCCATGGTGTATATGTACCACAGCTTCCTTATCCATTCATCTGCTGATGGGCATCTAGGTTGCTTCCATGTCCTGGCTATTATAAACAGTGCTGCGATGAACATTGGGGTGCACGTGTCTCTTTCACATTTGGATTCCTCAGTGTGTATGCCCAGAAGTGGTATTGCTGGGTCATATGGCAGTTCTATTTCCAGTTTTTTAAGAAATCTCCACACTGTTTTCCATAGTGGCTGTACTAGTTTGCATTCCCACAAACAGTGTAAGAGGGTTCCCTTTTCTCCACACCCTCTCCAGCATTTATTGCTTGTAGACTTTTGGATTGCAGCCATCCTAACTGGCGTGTAATGGTACCTCATTGTGGTTTTGATTTGCATTTCTCTGATAATGAGCGATGTGGATCATCTTTTCATGTGTTTGTTAGCCATCTGTATGTCTTCTTTGGAGAAATGTCTGTTTAGTTCTTTGGCCCATTTTTTGATTGGGTCATTTATTTTTCTGGAATTGAGCTTCAGGTGTTGCTTGTATATTTTGGAGATTAATCCTTTGTCTGTTTCCTCATTTGCTATTATTTTCTCCCAATCTGAGGGCTGTCTTTTCACCTTACTTATAGTTTCCTTTGTTGTGCAAAAACTTTTAAGTTTCATTAGGTCCCATTTTTTTATTTTCGCTTTTATTTTCAATATTCTGGGAGGTGGGTCATAGAAGATCTTGCTGTGATTTATGTCAGAGAGTGTTTTGCCTATGTTCTCCTCTAGGAGTTTTATAGTTTCTGGTCTTACATTTAGATCTTTAATCCATTTTGAGTTTATTTTTGTGTATGGTGTTAGAAAGTGTTCTAGTTTCATTCTTTTACAAGTGGTTGACCAGTTTTCCCAGAACCACTTATTAAAGAGATTGATTATTCTACATTATTTTTAACCAATGTTTTCTCAGCTTGTGTGTGCTAAGTCACTTCTGTGGTGTCTAACTCTTTGTGACCTGATGGACTGTAGCCTGCCAGGCTCCCCTGTCCATGGGAATTTCCAGTCAAGAGTACTGGAGTGGTTGCCATTTCCTCCTCCAGGGAATCTTTCCAACCCAGGGGTCAAACCCAGGTCTTTTATTTCTCCTGCATTGGAAGGCAGATGTTTGTTTAATTGTTTGTTTGTTTGTTTACCACTAGCACCACCTGGGAAGCCAAACTAGACAAAATCAGTAAAATTGAACATTGAAAACTTAGTAACACCTCCACATAAACCTTCTATCATGGAGTTTTTCTTGAGGCATATTTTATTTATTTTATTATTTTTTTTAATTTATTTATTT
This sequence comes from Muntiacus reevesi, assembly GCF_963930625.1. NCBI lineage: Eukaryota > Metazoa > Chordata > Mammalia > Artiodactyla > Cervidae > Muntiacus > Muntiacus reevesi. Next base: position 107,465,632 of record NC_089271.1, read on the forward strand.
TTTTCCCATTAATTTTTTTAGTTGGAGGCTAATTACTTTACAATATTATAGTGGTTTTTGCCATACATTGACATGAATCAGCCATGGATTTACATGTGTTCCCCATCCCGATTCCCCCTCCCACCTCCCTCCCCAACCCATCCCTCTGGGTCTTCCCAGTGCATCAGCCCTGAGCACTTGTCTCATGCATCCAACCTGGGCTGGTGATCTGTTTCACCCTTGATAATATACATGTTTCGATGCTGTTCTCTGGAAACATCCCACCCTTGCCTTCTCCCACAGAGTCCAAAAGTCTGTTCTGGGCATCTGTGTCTCTTTTTCTGTTTTGCATATAGGGTTATTGTTACCATCTTTCTAAATTCCACATATATGCGTTAGTATACTGCATTGGTGTTTATCTTTCTGACTTATTTCACTCTGTATAATGGGCTCCAGTTTCATCCACCTCATTAGAACTGATTCAAATGAATTCTTTTTAATGGCTGAGTAATATTCCATGGTGTATATGTACCACAACTTCCTTATCCATTCGTCTCCTGATGGGCATCTAGGTTGCTTCCATGTCCTGGTTATTATAAACAGTGCTATGATGAACATTGGGGTGCATGTATCTCTTTCAGATCTGGTTTCCTCAGTGTGTATGCCCAGAAGTGGGATCTCCTGCAGCTCAATTCCAGAAAAATAAATGACCCAATCAAAAAATGGGCCAAAGAACTGAACAGACATTTCTCCAAAGAAGGCATACAGATGGCTAACAAACACATGAAAAGATGCTCAACATCACTCATTATCAGAGAAATGCAAATCAAAACCACAATGAATACCATTACACTCCAGTCAGGATTGCTGCTATCCAAAAGTCTACAAGCAATAAATGCTGGAGAGGGTGTGGAGAAAAGGGAACACTCTTACACTGTTTGTGGGAATGCAAACTAATACAGCCGCTATGGAGAACAGTGTGGAGATTTCTTAAAAAACTGGAAATTGAGGCATATTTTAGAACTTCAGATCATTCATATCATTCTCCACACTGAATCCCAGGTGCCACTAGTGGTAAAGAATCTGCCTGCCAGTGTGGGAGATGTAAGAGATGTGGATTCAATCCCTGGGTTGATAAGATCCCATAGGGGAGCGCTTGGCAACCCACTCCAGTGTTCTTGCCTGGAGAATTCCTTGGACAGAGGAGCCTGGTGGGCTGTAGTCCATAGGGTCATAGAGTCGGACATGAATGAAGTGACTTAGCACACATGCACATAATTATATGATACAGCATTTTAACTATCACTTTTAAGCTAGAATTTAATATTTGTTGACAGTTTTATTTATTTTGAGGTGAAAGTTGCATACAGTGAGGTTAAAAATTCTTAAGTATACTTGCATAAGAATTTACCAATTCATACACATGTGTAACCCAAATCCCTATGAAGTTATAAATATTATCATTGCCCCCCCATATTTTCCCACTGCAACCCCAGAGGGATTCATTATTATCTTTCTACCACAGTTGGTTGTATATGTTCTAGAACTTCATGTGAATGGTATAATGTAATATGTAGTCTTTTCTGTATAACTCTTTTCTTTCATAAGAAAACTCATTTTGAGATCTCTCCACTTGATCTATCAGTGTTTTAATACTTCTTATTACTGAGCAATGTTCTATCTATGAATCTATCACAAATAATTTACCCATTCTCCTGCAGATGGATACAGGATTTTCCATTTCTAATTTGTGGCTGTTATAAATAAAGATGCTATTAACATCCATGTACAGGTCTGTGGATATGTTTTTTCATTTCACTTTAATAAATTCTTAGGGAGTGTAATTGCTGGTTCATAGGAAGGAATATTTTTAATTTTATGAAAAATTGGCACAAAGACTTTTACACCACCACCAGCATTGTATAACAGTTCTGATTGTTCAGCATCTTCACCAACATTTGCAGTTGTCAGTCCTTTTTCTTTCTTCTTTTAGTCATTCTGGTGGAGTTTAGTGAGATCTCATTATTGTTTTGATTAGCATTTTTTCCTAATGTCCATTGATACTTGCCTATCAGCTTTTCCCTGTTTACTAATGTATTGCTTTATATACAGTAATATGAAATAAAGTTTACCAAATTTAAGTGTAAATTTTGAAGGATTTTGGTAATAGTATACAATTAAATGTACATAGTCAAGATACAGAACACTTTTATAATCGTAAAAAAAATTTCCTCATGTTCCCTTGCATTCAGTCTCCTATTCCATCCTGGGACTCAGGCAACTATTAAGAATATTTTCTTACATAATAGGTCTGCCTTTGATAACATTTCATACAAATGAAATCTTTTTCATTGTACTTCTGTTACTTCAGCATAAGGCATTTGAGATTTCTCTATGTTATTGCATATATCAATTGTATTATTCCTTTCTGCTTTCCATGGTACTATGTACATTATACCATAATCTGTTTATTCATTTACCAGTTTTTAAACCGTTTTTGCTTCGATTTTGAGGCTGTTTTGAATGACGCTTCTGTGAGCACTCCAGTACACATTTTTGCAAAGGCCTATGTTTCTCTTGAGTAAACACTGAGGAGTAGAATCACTGGGTCTTAGTATACAAATATATTTAACTTTATAAAGTATCACCATACAATTATCCCAAAGTGGGTTCACAGTTTTGCCTCCACACCAGCAATGAATGAGTTTTATGTTCCCCACAAACTCAACAACAGTTCGTAAGGTCAGTCTTGTAAAATTTTACAAATTCTGATCTGTATGCAGTGGTGTCAAATTGCTGACATCTATCCATTGGATCATAGAGAAAACAAGAGAATTCCAGAAAAATATCTACTTCTGCTTCATTGACTACACTAAAACCTTTGGCTGTGTGGACCACAACAAACTGTGGAAAATTCTTAAAGAGATGGGAATACCAGACCACCTTACCTGATTCTTGAGAAATCTGTATGGAGGTGAAGAAGCAACAGTTAGAACCAGACATGGAATAATGGACAGGTTTCAAACTGGGAAAGAAGTACGTCAAGGTTATATATAGTTACCCTGCTTATTTAACTTATATGCTCTTTATATCATGTGAAATGCTGGGCTGGATGACTCACAAGCTGCAATCAAGATTGCTGGGAGAAATATCAACAATCTCAGATATCCAGATGACACCACTGTAATGGCAGAAAACAAACAGGAACTAAAGAGCCTCTTGAAGGTGAAAGAGGAGAGTGAAAAAGCTTGCTTAAAACTCAACATTTTCACAATATTGATTCTTCCAATCCATGAACACGGTATATTTCTCCAACTATTTGTGTTCTCTTTGATTTCTTTCATCAGTGTTTTACAGTTTTCTATATATAGATCTTTCGTTTCTTTAGGTAGATAAACTCCTAAGTATTTTATTCTTTTTGTTGCGATGGTGAATGGTATTGTTTCCTTAATTTCTCTTTCTGTTTTCTCATTGATAGTGTGTAGGAATGCAAGGGATTTCTGTGTGTTAATTTTATATCCTGCAACTTTACTATATTTGTTGATTAGCTCTAGTAATTTTCTGGTAGAATCTTTAGAGTTTTCTATGTAGAGGATCATGTCATCTGCAAACAGTGAGAGTTTCACTTCTTTTTTTCCTATCTGGATTCCTTTTATTTCTTTTTCTGCTCTGATTGCTGTGGCCAACACTTCCAAAACTATGATGAATAGTAGTGGTGAGAGTGGGCACCCTTGTCTTTTTCCTGACTTTAAGGGAAATGCTTTCAATTTTTCACCAATGAGGATAATGTTTGCTGTGGGTTTGTTATATATAGCTTTTATTATGTTGAGGTATGTTCCTTCTATTCCTGCTTTCTGGAGAGTTTTTATCATAAATGAGTGTTGAATTTTGTCAAAGGCTTTCTCTGCATCTATTGAGATAATCATATGGTTTTTATCTTTCAATTTGTTAATGTGGTGTGTTACATTGATTGATTTGTGGATATTAAAGAATTCTTGCATTCCTGGGATAAAGCCCACTTGGTCATGATGTATGTTCTTTTTATTATGTTGTTGAATTGTGTTTGCTAGAATTTTGTTAAGGATTTTTGCATCTATGTTCATCAGTGATATTGGCCTGTAGTTTTCTTTTTTTGTGTGGCATCTTTGTCTGGTTTTGGAATTAGGGTGATGGTTGCCTCATAGAATGAGTTTGGAAGTTTCTCTTCTTCTGCAATTTTCTGGAAGAGTTTGAGTAATATAGGTGTTAGCTCTCCTCTGAATTTTTGGTAGAATTCAGCTGTGAAGGCATCTGGTCCTGGGCTTTTGTTTGCTGGAAGATTTTTGATTACAGTTTCGATTTCCTTGCTTGTGATGGGTCTGTTAAGATCTTCTATTTCTTCCTGGTTCAGTTTTGGAAAGTTATACTCTTCTAAGAATTTGTCCTTTTCTTCCAAGTTGTTCGTTTTATTGGCATAGAGCTGCTGGTAGTAGTCTCTTATGATCCTTTGTATTTCAGTGTTGTCTGTGGTGATCTCTCCATTTTCATTTCTAATTTTGTTGATTTGATTCTTTTCCCTTTGTTTCTTGATGAGTCTGGCTAACAGCTTGTCAATTTTATTTACCTTTTCAAAAAACCAGCTTTTAGCCTTTGCTGATTTTTGCTATGGTCTCTTTTGATTTCTACCCAAAGCAATCTATAGATTCAATGCAATCCCCTATCAAGCTACCAGCAGTATTTTTCACAGAACTAGAACAAATAAATTCACAATTTGTATGGAAATACAAAAAACCTCGAATAGCTAAAGCAATCTTGAGAAAGAAGAATGGAACTGGAGGAATCAACCTGCCTGACTTCAGACTCTACTACAAAGACACAGTCATCAAGACAGTATGGTACTGGCACAAAGACAGAAATGTAGATCAGTGGAACAGAATAGAAAACCAAGAGATAAATCCACATACCTATGGACACCTTATCTTCGACAAAGGAGACAAGGATATTAAATGGGAAAAAGACAATCTCTTTAACAAGTGGTGCTGGGAAAACTGGTCAACCACTTGTAAAAGAATGAAACTAGAACACGTTCTAACACCATTCACAAAATTAAACTCAAAATGGTTTTAAGATCTAAATGTAAGACCAGAAACTATAGAACTGCTAGAGGAGAACATAAGCAAAACACTCTCTGACATAAATCACAGCAAGATCCTCTATGACCCACCTCCCAGAATATTGGAAATAAAAGCAAAAATAAACAAATGGGACCTAATTAAACTTAAAACTTTTGCACAACAAAGGAAACTATAAGCAAGGTGAAAAAACAGCATTCAGAATGGGAGAAAATAATAGCACACGGAGCAACAGACAAATGATTAATCTCAAAAATATACAAGCAACTCCTGCATCTCAACTCCAGAAAAATAAATGACCCAATCAAAAAATGGGCCAAAGAACTAAACAGACATTTCTCCAAAGAAGACATACATATGGCTAACAAACACATGAAAAGATGCTCAATATCACTCATTATCAGAGAAATGCAAATCAAAACCACAATGGGGTACCATTACACGCCAGTGGATGGCTGCTATCCAAAAGTCTACAAGTAATAAATGCTGGAGAGGGTGTGGAGAAAAGGGAACCCTCTTACACTGTTGCTGAGAATGCAAACTAATACAGCCGCTATGGAGAACAGTGAGGAGATTTCTTAAAACACTGGAAATAGAACTGCCATATGACCCAACAATTCCACTGCTGGGCATACACACCGAGGAAACCAGATCTGAAAGAGACACGTGCACCCCAGTGTTCATCACAGCACTGTTTATAATAGCCAGGACATGGAAGCAACCTAGATGCCCATCAGCAGACGAATGGATAAGGAAGCTATAGTACATATACACAATGGAATATTACTCAGCCATTAAAAAGAATTCATTTGAATCAGTTCTAATGAGATGGATAAAAGTGGAGTCCATTATACAGAGTGAAGTAAGCCAGAAAGATAAACACCAATACAGTATACTAATACAGTATACTATATATGAAATTTAGAAATATGGTAGCAATAACCCTATATACAAAACAGAAAAAGAGACACAGATGCCCAGAACAGACTTTTGGACTCTTTGGGAGAAGGCGAGGGTGGGATGTTCTGAGAGAATATCATTGAAACAAGTATACTATCAAGGGTGAAAGAGATCACCAGCCCAGGTTGGATGCATGAGATAAGTGCTCAGGGCTGGTGCACTGGGAAGACCCAAAGGGATGGGTTGGGGAAGGAGGTAGGAGGGGAGATCGGGATGGGGAACACATGTAAATCCATGGCTGATTCATGTCAATGTATGGCAAAAACCACTATAATATTGTAAGGTAATTAGCCTCCAACTAATAAAAATAAATGGAAATAAAAGGAGAAAAAATAACTCAACATTAAAAAAAAGTAAGATCATAGGATCTGGTCACATCACTTCATAGCAAATAGATGGGGGAAAAGTGGAAACATTGGCAGATTTCATTTTGTTGGGATCCAAAATCACTGAGGACTGTGACTGCAACCATGAAATTAAAAGATGCTTTCTCCTTGGAAGGAAAGCTGTGACAAACTTAGGCAGTGATTTAAAAGCAGAGACGTTATTTTGTCAGCAAAGGTCCATCTAGTCAAAGCTGTGTTGTTTCCAGTAGTCATGTATGGATGTGAGAATTGGACCATAAAAAAGGCTGAGTGTAGAAGAATTGACACACTTGTACTGTGGTATTGGTGAAATCTCTTGAGAGTTCCTTGGCCAGCAAGGAGATCAAACCAGACAATCCTAAAGGAAATCAACCCTGAATATTCATTGGAAGGATTGATGCTGAAGCTGAAGCTCTAGTGCTTTGGCTACCTGATGTGAAGGGCCAACTCATTGGAAGAGACCCTGATGATGGGAAAGATTGAGGGCAGTAAGAGAAGAGGGCGGTTGAGGATGAGATGGTTAGATAACATCACTGACTCAGTGGACATGAGTTTGAGGTGTTTGCTACATGCACTTCTCCATTCTTCTCCATGCTTAAGCATATATACAATCCCACTGTACATGTTAGTGAGTTTATTTATTGAATGGATGATGTACAGAAGTGAAATGAGATATATAATAAATACACAAACACACACTCCAAGGTTCTTAATGTCAGTGTTTTCCTTTTCTTTCTTTAAAAAAAAAAGCTACCAAAATATTATCACAGCATGCATATCATAAGGCAGATTGATAGTTGAGTTGGGACTGTTACTGTAAGGATATAAGAATTACTAAAAGTCCTGATAAGGTTTTAGGTAGGCATATGACTTTTAATTAGGAAAGCAACATGGTATGAAATATTTTATCAAGAATGGAAATAATATTGTAGTAATAAAGTGACTTGTTTCTCTACAACACTTGAGTTTCTCAAAGTACTCTTGTGTACACTGATTTGTTTAATTCTCATGACAGATCTGAGATGTGAAATTAAAAGTATTCACAGCTGTAAGTATTCCAATTGCCATGTAAGTAAGCATGAAGTGGATGTAAATTATTATGATTGTTGGAGGTCTGAAAAGCAGACACTATTCCTAAAGATGCAAAAACTAGAGGCTTTTACTTGTCAGATCCCTTATTAAATGATTTAATATTGTAAAGTAATTAGCCTCCAACTAATAAAAATAATTGGAAAAAATAAATAAATAAATAAATAAATAAATAAATAAATAAATGATTTAATAACAGAGTACCCTAAATTTGTTTTCATGTTTTAGATGTATTTTATTTATTTTCTATTTTATAATAAACAAAGCATCTTTTCAACCTCATCCATAATATAGGGAAATTTATGATGGAGCATAAAAAATTAATATCTTCCTGCAGGTTCTCTAATCCACACCCAATTTTTAACACTGGTGGCTCAGCAGTAAAAATCCACCTGCCGGTGCAGGTTCAGTCCCTGAGTCAGGAAGATTCCTTGGAGAAGGAAATGACTACCCACTTCATCATTTTTGCCTGGGAAATTCCTGGGACAGAGGAGTCTGGTGGGCTCTATAGTCCATGGGATCACAGAGTTGGACATGACTTAGTGACTTAGTGACTTGAGCATGGACACACACATATAACTGACTCATTCATATATAATTGAATCACATATTTATGGTTAAGTTACTCATATTTTACTCGCAAAGATTCAAACAAGGCTGAACAACTAAGCACAGCACAAACACATATTAAACCACAATGAAATTCACTACTGAACTTTTAGAAATGCAGTTCTTTGTTTGCTCACCTTAAAATGATATGATTTACTCCAAAATGTTTTATCTCTTAAAAATGCCCCACAACCTTTTTTTAAGGATATCCGTCTCTGTCCCCATCCTTCCCCATCTCTTTCCCTCCCTTCTTCCTCCAGATAATTTAATTTTTTATTTTTCATTTATTCATATTAGTAGGAGACTAATTACTTTACAATATTGTAGTGGTTTTTGCTATACATTGATATGAATCAGCCATGTATTTACATGTGTTCCCCATCCTGAACCCCCTTCCCACCTCCCTCCCCATCCCATCCCTCTGGGTCATCCTAGTGCTGCAGCCCTGAACACTTGTCATGCATCAAACCTGGACTGGCAATCTGTTTCACAATTGATAATATACAAGTTTCTCATGAGGTTTGGTCAGACTCTTGACCATGCAAATCTGGAAAAGCTGACAAAAATCCCTCTCCACATAATTTAGATAAGGGCCCAGATTCCACAGCAGAGTTCTAGCAGTCAGAGTGTGAGGAATAGGGAGAGGAGCCTACAGTGCTAGAGTAGTCCCTCCTTATTTCCTGTTTCACCTTCTGCAGTTTCAGATGCCTGAGGTTAACCTGGTTCTAGGCATGTAAATTTTAAATGAACCCACTATATGTTATGCTGGGAGGACAAAATCAAATTTACTCGTAAGTACTTAGGTTTCTGAGTCACATTTTAGCTCACAAAAGTATTATTTCCCAATATTCTGCCTCATTTAATCATAATGACAGTCCTGCCGCATAGAGCGAATAATACCTATGGCAGCCAATGTTTGTGAGGGTAAAAAGAGGTCATTCCCATAAAGGCATTTCCACATTCCCTGACACTCCAGTAAGCTTTCAGTGAATGTTCCTTACTTCATTATGACTGCTATCATTATTGTTACTTTCATTATTACTGAGATAGTTATTGGCCTCTTTTTAAAATGGAAAGTTTGAGTGATTCATGACTTAGAGTCACAAAGCAAGTGAATGGCTGATGCTAACATTTTCAATTTGCTCAATACAAATGCAGTTCTCTCTTAGCATAGCCAAGGAATGGATTTTCTCTATTTTACTGAGGTATGCTTCTATAAAGACTTCCCAGGTGATGCTAGTGATAAAGAATCTGCCTGCAATGCGGCAGACCCAGGTTTGATCCCTGGGTTGGAAAGATCCCCTGCAGAAGGGAATGGCAAACCACTCCAGTTATTCTTGCCCAGAGAATCCCATGGACAGAGGAGACTGGTGGGCTACAGTCCATGAGGTCGCAAAGAGTCAGACAAGATTGCATCACTAACACACACACACATATAAAAATTGCACACATTTAATGAACATATTTTTATGAATTAGGGTGGATACACATCAACTACAAGTAAAGTAATAAACATATTCATTACATATAAACTATTCCTTGTGTCTTTTTTGCAAAATAAACGTGTTAAGAACTTTCCTGCACCCCCAACATACCACATCAATTTTATTTACCATGCTTTTCATAATCAGTGTTAATAGCCTGGTGCATCTCCTGCCATCTGCCTAGGCAGGTATTTTTGTTTTTGTTCATACAAAAATTGAGAGATATATTTGATATATTACTTGCAGCTTTTTTGTTGTTGTCACACCTAACAGTGCCTCAGAGCCATCAACCTATGTTAAAAGGGCTCTTTTTTGTCATTTAAAAATATTTTAATTGGAGGAAAATTGCTTACAACGTTGTGTTGGTTTCTGCCGTACAACAGTGCAAATCAGCCGTAATTATCCGTAGATCATTTCCCTTTTGAGCCTCCAGCCTGTCCTTCCATTCCACCCCTCTAGGTCATCACAGAACCAGGCTGTACCTCCCGTGTTATATAGCAACATCTCGCCAACTATCTAGCTTACACATGGTATTGCATATATTTTGATTCTACTTTCTCTGTTCATCCCACTAATTCCTTCCCCCTGTATCCACAAGTCCATTCTCTATATATGCATCTCTATTCCTTCCTTGCATATAGCTTCATCAATGCAATTTTTCTAGATTGCATATATATGTGTTAACACACCAAATTTGTTTTCCTAACTTACTCCACTGTGTATAACAGGCTCTAGGTTCATCCACCTCACTAGAACTGACTCAAATTCCTTCTTTTTATAGCTAATATTCCACTGTGTATATGTGCCACATCTTCTTTATCTGTTCATTTGTTGGTGGACATCTCGGTGGCTTCCATGTCCTAGCTATTGTAAATAGTGCTGCTATGAACATTGGGAAACAGGTATCTTTTTGAATTATGGCTCTCTCAGGGTATATGCCCAGTAGAGGGATTATTGGGTCATATGGTAGTTTTATTCCTAGTTTTATTTGTGCATTTACTTATTTTAATTGGAGAATAATTACTGTCCAATATTGTGATGGCTTTTGCCATACATCAACATGAATCAGCCATGGCTGCACTTGTATCCCGCCAACCTGAACTCCTCCTCCCACCTTCCTCCCCACCCCATCCCTCTAGATTGTCCCAGAGCACCAGCTTTGGGTGCCCTGCTTCATGCAGTGAACTTGCACTGGTCATCTATTTTACATATGGTAATATACATGTTTCAATGCTATTCTCTCAAATCATCCTTCTCCTTCTCCCACTGAGTCCAAAAGTCTGTTCTTTGCATCCATGTCTCCTTTGTGGTCCTACATGTAGTATCACCATTACCATCTTTCTAAATCCCATATATATATGTGTGTGTTAATTTTTCTATATTTTTATGTTCAGCTTTACAACCCATGCAACATGCATCTGGGTACATTGTATGAAGTGAAAGTTTCAGTCATTTCTTCAGTCTGCCCCACACTGCAGAAATGCTAAACTGGCCCAGCATCATTAAATAATCAATTTTGCTTTAGTGTTATCTTTTTAAGCTAATGTTCCAATATGAAACTCTTAATTAATGAACCATTTAACATCTATAATCACAAGTATCTCTCATTACCTTTCTTTTGAGGTTTTCTTTGTATAATATCACCTACTAAAGCGTGTGTGAGTGCATGCTCAGTCGCATCTGACTCTTTGCGACCCCATGAACTATAGCCCATCAGGCTTCTCTGTCCATGAAATTCTCCAGGCAAGAATACTGGAGTGGGTAGCCATTTCCTCCTCCAGGGGATCTTCCCAACTCAGGGATCAAACCTGTCTCCTATATTGACAGGCAGATTCTTCACCACTGTGCCATCTGGGAAGCTCCACTACCTACTAAAGACTAACAGCTAAAATGTAACCTCACTTTTCTAATTTCTCTAACACCACATTTGGCTTAACTTATTTGCCATAGCACTAGAGAAAACAAATATTTGATATTGACTTATTGTCTCAGATCTTGTGTGTTGTGTCTTTGTGAGTCCTTTTTCAAAGCCACCCTTTAAATCCATTTGAAGAATTTTAGTCATTTCTTTAAAAGTGAAAGTTGCTCAGTCATGTCTCACTCTTTGCAACCCCATGGACTATATAGTCCATGGAATTCTCCAGGCCAGAATACTGGAGTGGGTAGCCTTTCCCTTCTCCAGGGGATCTTTCCAACCCAGGGATCAAACCCAGGTCTCCCACATTGCAGGTGGATTTTTTACCATCTGAGCCACCAGGGAAGCCCTTATATAGGACTGAATAAGTTTTCACAAGTGGGTAACTGAAAAAAGTTTTCACTTGCTATTGTGAATTAGTTCTTAATTGTGTTGTCTTTATAAAATGTTGGCATAAAGTGAAAGCAGTGATTTTTCTTTGCTTATTTCTTAGTACACAACTTACTACAATGTTTTATCACTGTTCAGAGTTCTCTAAGCTTGATTTTCACATGTGATTTAGGAACATAAAGAATATACATGTATCTATAAATCTGAAGACTTTAATATATAATACAGACATATGCTTTTAAAATATATGCATGTATCATTTTTTAAATGCAACTTTCTCTAACCTCTTCATTAGTGTTTAATTTTTCAAATGAATTAAAACTTGATATTTTCCTCCCGAGTAACTAATGTATACAACAAACTTTTGGGAGTCAATTTTGTGTCATTGATAACTACTACTTTCTTCAAGTCATTCCTCAGATATAACCATCTTGATGCATTCTGTAAGGAGCAACCTGACCATCTTTACACCAATCCTATTCTTTTTATTCTGATAGAGTCTTTAATTTTTGTGCACTACATTGATTATGATCTAATTTTTTAGATCTAATTTTATTTTATTCTTTGTTTTCTTTCTTTATTGTCATGTTCTACCCCAAAGTAGAGCATATAGGTCCAATAAAGAAGTATTCTTTTCTATTTTGTTTGCAGATAATGTCTTGTATGCTCATTAAATAATTGCTGAATTAAAAAAAAAAAAGAACAGTAGCAGCAAACAACTAGTAAGAAAAATTGCACAGAATACTTACATATTGGTTAATGAGTATGTAGATTCTAAAGACTTACATGTTCATTTAAACATATTTTTATAAACATGGACTCAATTGTCATCACAATATAATGTTTTATGCTTCTAAGGAGCTATTGAATTTACAGAAGTGTTTTGCAAATGTTGAATAATGAGTCAGTCCTAACATCAATCCTATGATATGGAATTAATGATGCTATCCAAATCAGGTCTTTTATGGGTTAATATCTAGAGAGGCATTTCCAGACTTCATACCTGGGAGTAAACCTTCAGTGAATGTTAATGATTTTATTGTCATTCTTATTATTGCAACTATCATTATTATTAAAAGTAGTTATTTTGTTCTTGATTCTAGATGGGAAGTGTGTGTTTAGAGAAGTTAAATGACATGTTTAAGCACACAAAACCAAGAGAGTGGCTGATGTTTTCACTGATTTTTAAAAAATATGAATGCTTCTTGTCAATATCATTAAAATTAAAATTAGTCCTTTCACAGTTTCCCTAAGGAAAGAATTTACAGATAAAAATTATTACCATACATGAGATAGATCGTCAGTCCAGGTTTGATGCCTGAGACAGGGCACTCAGAGCCGGTGCACTGAGACAACCATGAGGGATGGGATGGGAGGGAGGTGGGAGAAGGGTTCAGGATGGAGGATGCATGTACACCCATGGCTGATTCATGTGAATGTATGGCAAAAATCATTACAATGTTGTAAAGTAATTAGCCTCCAATAAAAATAAATTAATTTACAAAAACTTAACAAATTTAATAACCTACATGAAAAATTAATTCATTCCAAAAAAAACCTAATTCATGCCACACCTTTTCCATTACCTATATTAAACTTGTGCCCCATCTCCCTTTATGCAGAAAAACAGCCAATAATTTATACACATGTAGAAAATGTCATGGTTTTCTTGTTTTTATCCATTTTTCAAGGATAATATTTTATAAAAATTTTTACTAATGCTTGTTAACATTATCATACACATTTCTTGATAATTGGTATTCTTTTTTGGCATATTTTCCTAGACATCTCTCTAGATCATCATATACTTAATTATTTTATGCTTTAAAATTCAACTTAAACCTGAATAGATGTCATTATGTGATATGATTTCCAAAAAAAAATCAAATTAAATTTTCCTAAAAAGAGCCAGTGCACATAACCGAATTTTAGGAAAGTCATTTATTTCCTTGATTCTCCTTTAGTTTTTAAGCCAATACAATATCACATTGTTTGAAGTAGTTAAACTTAGTGTTACTTTTGTCCTCACTGCCTACAATGGGTTAAATTATGTCTCCTCCCCAAAGATATGTTGAAGTCCTAATACGCAAAATGTGTTCTTATAAGTAGATTATTGTAGATATAATTAGTTCAGATGATATAATACTGGAATAGGATGGTTCCCTTCATCCAATTTGACTGGTATCCTTATAAGAAGAGAGAAATTTTGATACAGACACGGATAGAAGGAAGATGGCCATGTGAAGACAGAGGCAGAGGTTAGAGGAATGCTGCTATGAGCCAAGGAATTTCTGGACTGCTTGAAGCAGAAAGAGGCAAGGAGGGATCCTCCTTCTAGAGTCTTCACAGGGCTTATGGTCCTGCCAACACGTTCATTTGGGGCTTGTGGCCTACAAAACTAAGAAATGATATATCTGTGTTGTTTAAAGTCATCCAAGTTTCTGGTACTTTGTTATAGCAGCTCTTAAATATTTTTCTTACTTTGTTGAATTTCACTAATATACTTTTTCAGGTGAAGTTGTAAGAGCTATTTGTCAAATTACCAAAAAATTCCCTTAGGGATTTTACATCTGATTACCTTAAAACATAAAGGAATTTGAGAAAAGTTAACATCTCTACAATGTCAACTTCATGTTTGAAAGCATGGGTATTTATCTGTTATTTCAAACACTTTTATATAATACAGCTTTGTGCTTTAATTATAGGTTCTGCAATTTCTCAATTTGTTTTCTTATTTCTATGTTCCTATTTAATTCTGTAATGTAAGGACTCCAAAATCATTGCCGATGGTGACTGCAATCATGAAATTAAAAGATGCTTGCTCCTTGGAAGAAAAGCTATGACCAACCTAGACAGCATATTAGAAAGCAGAGACATTACTTTGCAGACAAATGTCCGTCTAGTCAAAGCTATGATTTTTGCAGTAGTTATGTATGGATGTAAGAGTTGGAATATAAAGAAAGCTGAGCACTAAAGAATTGATTCTTTTGAAATGTGGACTGCAAGGAAGTCAAACCAGTCAATACTAAAGGAAATCAGTCCTGAATATTCATTGGAAGCACTAATGCTGAAGCTAAACACAAATACTTTGGCCACCTGATGTGAAGAAATGACTCAGTGGAAAAGATCATGATGCTGAGAAAGATTGAAGGCAGGGGGAGAAGGGGACTACAGAGGATGAGATGGTTGGATGGCATCACCAACTCAATGGGCATGAGTTTCAGCAAGCCCCAGAAGTTGGTGATGGACAGAGAAAACTGGCATGGTGCAGTCCATGGGATCACAAAGAGTCGGACATGACTGAGTGACTGAATTGAATTGAAGGACTATATTGATATTTCTCAATTTATACTTTTTGTCCCTTTTCTAAAAGTATTATGTATTCTGAAGTTTCCTCATTTAACTATTTTCCCAGCTTTATTGAAATATGATTGAGAAATAAAATTGTGTATATTTAAGGTGTGCATCATGATGTTTAGATTTACATATACATCCTGAAATGATTACCACAAGCAAATTAGTATATCCATCATCATGGTTACCATTTTTGTGTGTGTGGTGAGACTTGAGATTTACTCTCCTGGCATATTTCAAGTATGCATTTGTATTAACTATAATCACCATGCTATACATTATAGATCTCCTGAACTTACTCATCTTAAGACTTGATAGTTTGTACCTTTTGACAAAATCTTGGGATTTTCCCTACCCTCCAGACTCTGGTAACCACCAATCTACTCTCTAGTTTTATGAGTTTGACTTTTTTTGATTTCACTTATAAGTAAGATCATGAGTATTTTTTACTCCTTTGCTTTCTATATAGATTTTTTTTGGTAATTTTTATATATCTTTATAACAAAAACACATACCATGTAATGGAAATTCCTTGATGTATATATACATATAGATCAGTCAGAAGCCTTTTACTTTTGGCCCTAGGAAACTGGATTCCTTTCTGAAACCCAGGCTCTCAGAAAATGTGCTTAGAGGAACTTTAATACCAGGCATATCCAGGTAATCACATAAAAGCCCAACTCACTACAGATCTTCCTGTTTGAAAAAAAGAGAAGAAAAAAAATGAAAGGGAAAGTTGTTCAAGTCATAACCAACTCTTTGTGACCCCGTGGACTATACAGTTCATGGAATTCTCCAGACTAGAATACTGGAGTGGGTAGCTTATCCCTTCTCCAGCGGATCTTCCACTGGAAAAAAAGGTGGTTTACAAATGAAATTTCAGACTAGCTGTTAAGCAGACTTCCTCAGTATATGCACAACCTTGGGTGTGTTCACAGGATATGTGTGTGTAGATAGTCACATTCTTATTTTAAAATATAAAAATATAATTCTCATTTCTGTGTTCTGTGAAAAAATTACTGTATACTGGCATTCGTCATGTCTGTACAGACATGGTGCTTTCTTTGATCCTTGTGATAGATAAGCTTCTAAATTCAGATTAATGGGAGCATCTCCTCTATCGGAATGATGTGATTATTAAAAGGCAAACCTTCCCTGGTGGCTCAGATGGTAAAGTGTCTGTCTACAATGCGGGAGACCCGGGTTCAATCCCTGGGTTGGAAAGATCTCCTGGAGAAGGAAAAGGCAACCCACTCCAGTATTCTTGCCTGGAGAATTCCATGGGCAGAGGAGCCTGGTAGGCTACAGTCCATGGGGTTGCAGAGTCGAACATGACTGAGCAACTTCACTTTCACTTTCCCACATAGAAGCACTGAGCATATCATCTGACTCATTCTCAGCCCTGGGTCAGTCCTAACTGTATTGATTTTATTAAAATTATTGCCACTGCTACTTCTAGTTTAGGGTACACACACACACACACACACACATATATGTTTACTCTTTGGGAAGCTATTACTAGAAGTAAAACTGATTTCATTGATTTTGCCAATGACATGAGTGACTTTTCCATATTTAAACGAATACATACACATAGATATATTTACATAGTATTTGGGGATGTATTTTGTAAAATTGGATCTAATAACATATTATGCAATTTGCTTTTCTCACATAACAATACATCATAAATATCTATGGAGTTCTATTCATATCTTGGTTTGAATTCATGTGTTCTGAAACCCAGCATTTTAAGCCATAAGGGATGAACTTTGTAAAATGTTCTGAGTTCTGTGTTTTTGTATTTTTCCCTCTGTCTAAAAACAAAATTAACTAACATTATTGGCACTGTTAGTTTTACTCCTTACATCTACTGAAAGTCACGAGAGAGGTTTCCATGTTTTTTTCTAATTTATTTATTTATTTTTGGCTGCACTGTGTCTTTGTTGCTGTGTGGGCTTTTCTCTAGTTACAGTGAGCAGGGGCTACTCTCTAGTTGCAGTGTATGGGCTTTTCATTTCAGTGGCTTGTCTTGTTGTGGAGCACAGCCCCTAGGGTGCACGGGCTTCAGTAGTTGCAGTTCCCAGGCCCTAGAGTATAGGCTCAATAGTTGTGGTACCCAGGATTAGTTGCTCAGCGGCATGTGGGATCTTCCCAGACTAGGGGTCGGACCTGTGTATCCTACATTGGCAGGTGGATTCTTTACCACTGAGCCACCAGGGTAGCCCTCCATGTTTGTTTGCTTGTTTGTTTGATTTTGGTTTATTTTTATTAGAGCAGTTTTAGATTCATAGCAAAATTGAGAGGACTCTCTCTCGAGATTTCTTATATATTCCCTGCCCCCCACATGCATACCTTTCCCCAGTATTAATATCCCCCACCAAAGTGACACATTTGTTAACAATTCATGAATCTACACAGACATGTATAATCACCCAAAGTTGATACTTTACATTAGGGCTCACTCTTTTTGTTGTGCATTCTATGAGTTTGGACAAAGGTATAAATGACATGTATCCATCACTTTAGTGTCATACAGAGTATTTTCACTGCCCTAAAAACTCTCTAATCCCACCTATTCTTGCCTCCCCCAGACCAACCACCAGAGTGGTACATTTTCAAAATCAGTGACCCCACATTGATATGTCATAATCACCCAAAGTCCATACTTTACATTAGGATTCACTCTTGATGTTGTACATTCTGTGGAATTGGACAAATGTATAATGACATATATCCATCACTATAGTATCATACAAAATAATTTTACAGCCCTAAAGAGCCTCTGTGTTCTGCCTATTCATCTCTTTCTCTCACCAACCTCTGGAAATTGCTGATCTATTTAGTGTCTCCATAGTTTTACCTTTTCCAAAATGTCATAAAACTGTGATCATCTAGTGTATAAACTTTTCAGATTGGCTTCTCTTAATAATATGCATTTAAGGTTCCTACATATCTTTTTGTAGCTTAATAGCTCATTTTCTTAGTAGCTAAATAATATTTCATTTTCTGGATGTACCACACTACTTATTCATTCACCTATTGAAGGACAAGTTGGCTGCTTTCAAGTTTTGGTGCTTACAAATAAAGTTTTTATAAACATTTGTGTGCATGAGTTTGTGTACCTTCATTTTCAACTGCTTTTGTTAAATAGCAAGGAGTATAGTTGCTGGATCATATGGTAAAAATGTATTTAATTTTGCAAGAAACTCCCAAACTGTCTTCCAAAATGGCTGTACCATTGTGCAGTCCTCTCAGCAATGTATGACTTCCTATTGCTCAGCAACCTCACCAGTATTTGTTGTTGTCAGTTGTTTTAGATTTTGTCCATTCTAATAGGTGAGTAGTGGTCTTGTTTTAATTTTCTATTCCCTAATGTGTACAAAGTTGAACATCTTTCCATATGCTTTTTTTGTCATTTGTGCATCTTCCTTGGTGAGGTGTCCAGATCTTTTACTTATGGCCTTTTTATTTTTTATCTATTCTGACAGTCTCTGTCTCTTAATTGCTATGTTTAGACCTTACATGTCTATAGTGATTACTGATATTGTTGGGTTAATATCTTCCATGTTTGTAATCCTTTTCTACTCATTGCAGTAGTTTTTAATTTATTTTATAACTTTACCCCTTTCCTACTTCGTTCTAATAGAGCATTTTGTGTTGATTCCATTTACTTTCTTCTCTTCTTATACAAACTTTATTGCCGTAAAACTTTTTTGTTATTTGCCCTAGAATTTACATTATACATTTACAACTAGTCTAAGTCCACTTTCAAATAATACTATACCACTTCTTGGGTACTGCAGGTATCTTATAGTAGAGTATTCCCAATTGCTTCCTTCTCTTATTTACAGCATTAACATTGTCATTCATTTCACTTATCCATATGTACATGTATATCCATTTGATATATTTTTACTATTATTTCTTTGAACAGTTACCTGTCCAATCAGTTAAGATCTAGAAATGTAAAATATTTTATGTTACCTTCATGTATTCCTTCTCTGATCTGAATTTGTGATTGAAATCATTTTACCTTTCTCCTGATTAACTTCTTTTAACACTTCTTGCAAGGCCTATCTACTGGCATAAAATTTCTTTAATATTTGTCTTTTGAAAAAGGCTTTGCTTCATCACTTTGTCTTGTGTTTTTTTAATGAAGATATATTTAAAGTATATAGTATGATATACATTTCATACTAGTGAAATGATTATTGCAGTCAAGTAATGTCCATATCCATCTCATTTTTGAGGGGTGTGGTGAGAGCACCTGAAATCTACTCTTTTGGCAAATCATCAATATATAATACAATGTTATTCAGTATAATCCTGCTGTACATTAGAATTCAGACTTACTCATCCTACGTAACATCTCCGCACTTCCCCACTTTCCCATCATGTAGTAACCACGGTTCTACTCTTTCAGTGTATTTGACATTTTTGGCTCCATATATGTGAAATGAAGTATATTTTGCTTTCTGGGTCTTCCTCATTTTGCTTAGCATAGTGTCACCAAGATTCTTCCATGCTGTTGCAAATAGCAGGATCTCCTTTTTGAAGGTTAAATGGTGTTCCACTGAATATGTATTCCATAATTTATTTTTCCATTTATCTGTTGAGGGACACAGGTTGTTTCCATATCTTGGCTATTGTGAATAATTCACACAATGAACATGGAAGAACAGATGTCTCTTCAAGATATTGATTTAATGTCCTTGGATATATACTCAGAAGTGGAATTGCTGGATTATATAGTAATTCTATTTTTAGTTTTTTGAGAAATTTTCATATTGATTTCCATAGTGGCTGTACCAATGTATAGTTCCACCAATAGTGCACAGGGTTCCCTTGTTATCTCTTGTCCTTCCGGTAATAGCTATCCTAGGAGGTGTGAAGTGATATCTTGTCACGACTTTGATTTGCAGGCCGTTCATGACTAGCGATGTTGAGCATCTTTTCGTATTCTTGTTGTTCATTTGCATGTTTTTTTGGAAAAATGTCTATTCAGATCCTTTGCCCATTTTTCAATCTGGATGTTTGCTGCTATAAGTTGTATAATTTCCTGATATATATATATATATATATATATATATATATATATATATATATATATATGTTGAATATTAGACCCTTGTCAGCTTGCAAGTATTTTCTCCTTATCTGTAGGTTGCTTTTTCATTTCATTGTTTCCTTTGCTGTGCAGAAGCTTTTTAGTTTAATGTAGTCTCACTTATTTATTTTTACTAGTGTTGCCTGAACTTTTTGTCATATCCAGAAAAGTCATTGTCAAGGAAAATATCAAGGAGCTTTATTCCTGTTTGTTTCTAAGAATTTTATGCTTTCAGGTGTTATGTTTAAGTGTTTAAGTTTATTTTTGAATTATAATTTGTGTGATACAGGATACTAGGTTAATAGTGTTTTTTCTTTAAACATTTTAAAAGTTTTCCTCCAATCTCTTCTTCCTTACATGGTTACTGATGATTAATCCAATATAATTCTTACCCTTGTTCCTCTATAGATTAGGCATTTCCCCTCTAAATGTTTTAACTACCTAATTAATATATCAAAATGAAATCTAGAGAAATAGTACCAAATGATTAAAGAGAAAGTTAAAGTTTTACCTTCATTTATTTCCCCTTCCAGATCCACATCTTGGTACATCCCCTTCCACTGGTTTTTCATACTTAAACTCACATTTAACATGTATTTTTTTAATAAACCTGGAGATTATTATATGCACCATTCTACAAATTGCTTTTCTTTTCTCAACAATGTTGAGTACTGAGTACCTATCCTTATGTCAATTATTTCAAAATTTATTTTTAGCAATTCTACATTTAAATATTATGTTATTCATTGATAATACTTTGTGAAGTGAATAAGTTGAAAAACTTCCCTGAGGATATCGCATTCAACCAACATCATTAGATCTATCAATTCAATTATGTTTTTAATTATTGTGGTCTAAAAAACTGCATTTTTTCCAGATGAAGAGATTATATGACATGAAATGATCCAGCTACACACACACTGTGTCTGGTCCCATAAGCCTCCCCTCCTGAGGAAACTACAGCCTCATGAGGCTCCTTTCACATAACAATATATTCATACATATATTTACATGCATGCTAAGTCACTTCAGTCATGTTCTACTCTGTGTGACCCTAGGTACTGCAGCCTACCAGGCTCCTCTGCCCATGGGGTTCTCCAGGCAAGAATACTGGAGTGGGTTGCCATGCCCTCCTCTAGGGATTCTTCCCCACCCAGGCATCATATCTAAATTCTATTTATACTTTGTAATTAATCATGCTGCTTGTAGCCCTCTCATGCCCCACATTATGCCTTTTAAAATATGTATACTCCTTGGCCAATCTCCCTTATTTATTCCAGCAAATGATTGTTAATATGAATATGGATTATCATAAAATGTTATAATTGCATTTTAATTATGCCTATAATAAATCTTGAAAGGTTAGCATCTATACTATATTGATTATTCTTATCAAACATGAATATGTGTATAGTTGATTAAGCCTGTTATTTAACTGCTTGAGAGAGTTCACATTTATCTTATATAGATCAAAAAAATCTCATAATACTTTTATTCCTTGGTATTAGAATTTTTTGCTTTATTGCACATAGATTACTTTTGCTTTATCTTTTCTCATTGTTGCTAGTATGGAGGATATCTATTAATTTTATTGTGTATATTTTCCCTCTATTAACTTTTTTGAATACTCTTACCAGTTCCTATTATTCATTTTTCCTTCTCTAGAGTTTTCCAAGTGGTTAAGTCACTGGAAATACTTTCTAGACCATACAATACAAATGGAGTCAAACATAATCTTGCTTTAGGTATTTTGCTCTGATGACTGAATTTGGTGATTGAGTAAGGAAGTTTTAAATAGAATTTATTATGATTTATACAAATAGATTTATCAGACATAGAATCATGTTGTTCTTACTTATATATATTTTTATTTACTTATTTTTATTTTTATTTTAAATATTATTTTATTAGTTGGAGGCCAGTCACTTCACAACATTTCAGTGGGTTTTGTCATACATTGACATGAATCAGCCATATAGTTACACGTATTCCCCATCCCGATCCCCCCTCCCACCTCCCTCTCCACCCGACTCCTCAGGGTCCTCCCAGTGCACCAGGCCCGAGCACTTGACTCATGCATCCCACCTGGGCTGGTGGTCTGTTTCACCATAGATAATATACATGCTGTTCTTTCAAAACATCCCACCCTCACGTTCTCCCCCAGAGTTCAAAAATCTGTTCTGTACTTCTGTGTCTCTTTTTCTGTTTTGCATATAGGGTTATCGCTACCATCTATCTAAATTCCGTATATATGTGTTAGTATACTGTAATGTTCTTTATCTTTCTGGCTTACTTCACTCTGTATAATGGGCTCCAGTTTCATCCATCTCATTAGAACTGATTCAAATGAATTCTTTTTAACGGCTGAGTAATATTCCATGGTGTATATGTACCACAGCTTCCTTATCCATTCATCTGCTGATGGGCATCTAGGTTGCTTCCATGTCCTGGCTATTATAATTTGAGGCTAATTACTTTAAAATATTGTAGTGGCTTTTGCCATACATTCACAAGAATCAGCCATGGATTTACATGTGTTCCCCATCCTGACCCTCCCTCCCACCTCCCTCCCCATCCCATCATTCAGGGCCATCCCAGTGCACCAGCCCTGAGCACCCTGCCTCATGCATTGAACTTGGACTGGTGACCTATTTCACGTATGATAATATATATGTTTCAATGCTATTCTCTCAAATCATCCCACCCTCGCCTTCTCCCACAGAGTCCAACAGTCTGTTCTTTACATCTGTGTCTCTTTTGCTGTCTCACATATATGGTCATCATTACCATCTTTCTAAATTCCATATATATGTGTGAATATACTGTATTGGTGTTTTTTCTTTCTGACTTACATTGCTCTGTTTAATAGGCTCCAGTTTCATCCACCTCATTAGAACTGATTCAAATGAATTCCTTTTAATAGCTGAGTGATATTCCATTGTGTATATGTACCACAGCTTTCTTATCCATTCATCTGCAAATGGACATCTAGGTTGCTTCCATGTCCTGCCTATTGTAAATAGTGCTGCGTTGAACATTGGGGTACATGTATCTCTTTCAATTCTGGTTTCCTTGGGGTGTATGCCCAGCAATGGGATTGCTGGGTCATATGGCAGTTCTGGTTCCACGTTTTAAAGGAATCTCCACACTGTTCTCCATAGTTGCTGTACTAGGTTGCAGTCCCACCAACAGTGTAAGAGTGTTCCTTTATCTCAGAACCTTTTCCAGCATTTACTGTTTACAGACTTTTTGATAGTGGCCATTCTGACTGGCGTGAGATAGTACTTCATTGTGGTTTTGATTTGCATTTCTCTGATAATGAGTGATGTTGATAATTTGTTCATGGGTTTGATAGCCATATGTAGGTCTTCTTTGGAGAAATGTCTGTTTAGTTCTTTGGCCCATTTTTTGATTGGGCCTCTGATTTTTCTGGAATTGAACTGCAGGAGTTGCTTGTATATTTTTGAAATTAATTCTTTGTCAGTTGCTTCATTTGCTATTATTTCCCCCCATTCTGAAGGCTGTTTTTTCACTTTGGTTATAGTCTCCTTTGTTGTGCAAAAGCTTTTAAGTTTTATTAGGTCACATTTGTTTGTTTTTGCTTTTATTTCCATTACTCTGGGAGGTGGGGCATAGAGATTCCAGTTATGATTTATGTCAGAGAGTGTTTTGCCTATGTTCTCCTCTAGGAGTTTTATAGTTTCTGGTCTTACATTTAGATCTTCAATCCATTTTGCATTTATTTTTGTGTATTGTGTTAGAAAGTGTTCTAATTTCATTCTTTTACAAGTGGTTGACCAGTTTTCCCAGCACCACTTGTTAAAGAGGTTGTCTTTTCTGCATTGTACATTCTTGCCTCCTTTGTTAAAGATTAGGTGTCCGTAGGTGCATAGATTTATCTCTGGGCTTTCCATTTTGTTCCATTGATCTATATTTCTTTGTGCCAGTACCATACTGTCTTGACGACTGTAGCTTTGTAGTATACTCTGAAGCCAGGCAGGTTGCTTCTTCCAGTTCCATTCTTTTTTTCAAGATTATTTTGGCTTAAAAGGTTTTTTGTTTTTGTTTTTTGTAATTCCATACAAATTGTGAGGTTATTTGTTCTAATTCTCTGAAAAATACTGTTGGTAGCTTGATAGGGATTGCATTGAATCTATAGATAGCCTTGGGTAGTGTACTCATTTTCACTCTATTCATTCTTCCAATCCATGAACATGGTATATTTCTCCATCTATTTGTGCAGTCTTTTGTTTCTTTCATCAGTGTTTTATAGTTTTCTATATATAGGTCTTTTGTTTCTTTAGGTAGATTTATTCCTAATTATTTTATTCTCTTTGTTGCAATGGTAATGGAATTGTTTCCTTAATTTCTCTTTCTGTTTTCTCATTGTTAGTGTATTGGAAAGCAAGGAATTTCTGTGTGTTAATTTTATATCCTGCAAATTTACTGTATTCATTGATTAGCTCTAGAAATTTTCTGGTGGAGTATTTAGGGTTTTCTATGTAGAGGATCATGTCATCTGCAAACAGTGAGTTTTAATTCTTTTCCAATCTGGATTCCATTAATGTTTTTTTTTCTGCTCTGATTGCTGTGGCCAAAATGTCCAAAACTATGTTGAATAGCAGTGCTAAGAGTGGGCATGCTTATCTTGTTCTTGACTTTAGGGAAAATGTTTTCAATTTTTCACCATTGAGTATAATGTTTGCTGTGGGTTTATCATATTTGGCTTTTATTATGCTGAAGTATGTTCCTTCTATGCCTGCTTTCTGGAGGGATTTTATCACCAATGTATGTTGAATTATGTCAAAGGCTTTCTATTCTTCTATTAAGATAATCATGTGGTTTTTAATCATTTCATTTGTTAATGTGGTGTATCACGTTGATCGATTTGTGAATATTGAAGAATCCTTGCACCCCTGGGATAAAGTCCACTTGGTCATGATGTATGATCTTTTTATTATGTTGTTAGCTTCTCTTTGCTAGAATTTTGTTAAGCATTTTTGCACCCATGTTCATCAGTGATATTGGCCTGTAGTTTTCTTTTTCTGTGGTATCTTGTACTGGTTTTGGTATTAGGGTGATGGTGACCTCATAGAATGAATTTGACAGTTTACTTTCCTCTGAAATTTTCTAGATGAGTTTGAGTAGGATAGGTGTTAACTCTTCTCTAAATTTTTGGTAAACGTCAGTTGTCCTGGTCCTGGGCTTTTGTTTTCTGGAAGATTTCTGATTACAGTTTCGATTTCCATGCTTGTGATGTGTCCGTTCATATTTTCTATTTCTTCCTGATTCAATTTTGGAAAGTTATGCTTTTCTAAGAATTTGTCCATTTCTTTCAAGTTGTTCATTTTATTGGCATATAATTGCTGATAGTAGTCTCTTATGATCCTTCATATTTCTGTTTTTTCTGTTGTGATTTCTCCATTTTTATTTCTAATTTTGTTGATTTGATTCTTCTCCCTTTGTTTCTTGATGAGTCTGGTTAATGGTTTGTCTATTTTATTTGTCTTCTTGAAGAACCAGCTTTTAGCTTTGTTGATTTTTGCTATGATCACTTTGTTTCTTTTGCATTTATTTCTGCCCTAATTTTTAGGATTTCTTTCCTTCTATTAACCCTGGGATTCTTAATTTCTTCCTTTTCTAGTTGCTTTAGGTGTAAATTTCGGTTATTTATTAGATTTCTCTCCTGTTTCTTGAGATAGGCTTGTATTGCTATAACTATTCCCCTTAGAACTGTCTTTACTGAATCCCATAGGTTTTGGGTTTTTGTGTTTCCATTTTTATTCATTTCTATGCATATTTAGATTTCTTTTTTGATTTCTTCTGTGAATTGTTGGTTATTCAGAAGTGTGTTGTTTAGCCTCCATATGTTTGCATTTTTAATAGTTTTTTTCCCCCTGTTCAGTTCAGTTCAGTTCAGTCACTCAGCTGTGTCCGACTCTTTGTGACCCCATGAATCGCAGCACACCAGGTCTACCTGTCCATCACCAACTCCTGGAGTTTACTCAAACTCATGTCCATCAAGTTGGTGATGCCCTCCAGCCATCTCATCCTCTGTCGTCCCCTTCTCCTCCTGCCTCCAATCCCTCCCAACATCAGGGTCTTTTCCAATAGTTGTCATCTAATCTTCCCACATAGTGATCAAAAAAGATGCTTGGAATGATTTCAGTTTTTTTGAATTGACCAAGGTCAGATTTTTGGCCCAGGATTTGATCTATCCTGGAGAAGGTTCCCTGTGCACTTGAGAAAAAGTTGTAATTCATTGTTTTAGGGTAAAGTGGCCTATAGATATCATTTAGGTCTATCTAGTCCATTGTATCATTTAAAGTTTGTGTTTCCTTGCTAATTTTCTGCTTAGTTGATCTATTCATAGGTGTGAGTGGGCTATTAAAGTCTCCCAGTATTATTATGTTACTGTTAATGTCCCATTTCATACTTGTTAGCATTTGCCTTACATATTGCAGTGCCCCTATGTTGGGTGCATATATATTTATAATTGTTATATCTTCTTCTTAGATTGATCCTTTGATGATTATGTAGTGTCCATCTTTGTCTAGTTCCATGGCCTTTGTTTCAAAGTCTATTTTATATGATATGAGTATATCTATTCCTGCTTTCGTTTGGTCTCCATTTGCGTGAAATATCTTTTTCCAGCCCTTCACTTTCAGTCTGTATGTGTCGCTTGTTTTGAGATGGGTCTCTTGTAGACAGCATATATTGGGGTCTTGGTTTTGTATCCATTCAGCCAGTCTTTGTCTTTTGGTTGGGTCATTAAACTCATTTATTTAAGGTAATTATTGATAAGTATGATCCCATGATCATTTACTTTGTTGTTTTGGGTCCGAATTTATACCCCTTTTCTGTGCTTCCTCTCTAGAGAAGATCCTTTAGCATTTGTTGAAAAGCTGGTTTGGTGGTGCTGAATTCTCTCAGCTTTTGCTTGTCTGTGAAGCGTGTGATTTCTCCTTCATATTTGAGTGAGATCCTTGCTGGGTACAGTAATCTGGGTTGTAGGTTTATCTCTTTCATCAGTTTAAGTATGCCCTGCCATTACCTTCTAGCCTAAAGAGTTTCAATTGAAAGATCAGCTGTTATCCTTTTGGGGAGCCCCTTGTGGGTTATTTGTTGTTTTTCCCTTGGTGCTTTTAATATTTTTTCTTTGTGTTTGATCTTTGTTAATTTTATTAATATGTGTCTTGGAGTGTTTCACCTTAGGTTTATCCTGTTTGTGACTCTGAGTTTCTTGGACTTGGGTGGCTATTTCCTTCCCCATTTTAGGGAATTTTTCAACAATTATCTTCTCAAGTATTTTCTCATGGCCTTTCTTTCTGTCTTCTTCTGGGGCTCCTATGATTCGAATCTTGGGGCATTTAACATTGTCCCAGAGGTCTCTGAGGTTTTCCTCATTTCTTTAAATTCTTTTTTCTTTTTTCCTCTCTACTTCATTTATTTCCACCATTCTGTCTTCCACCTCACTTATCCTATCTTCTGCCTCAGTTATTCTACTCTTTGTCCCCTCCACAGTGCTTTTGATCTCATTTATTGCATTATTCATTATTGATTGACTCTTTCTTATTTCTTCTTAGTCCTTGTTAAACTTTTTTTGCATCTTCTCAATCCTTGTCTCCAGACTATTTATCTGTAACCATTTTGTTTTCAAAATTTTGCATCATTTTTATTGTAATTATTCTGAATTATTTTTCAGTTAGATTCCTTTTCTCCCCCTCTTTGATTTGGTGGGCTTTTAACATGTTCCTTTACCTGCTGAATATTTTTCTGCCTTTTCATCTGGTTTAGGTTGCTGTGTTTGGGGTGGCCCTTCTGTATGCTGGAAATTTGTGGTTCGTCTTTATTGTGGAGGTTTTTCCTTGTGGGTGGGGTTGGACGAGTGGCTTGTCAAGGTTTCCTGTTTAGGGAAGATTATGTCAGAGTTCTCTTCTCTCTAGGGTGCAATAAAGTGTCCAATAGTGTGTTTGAGGTGTCTATGGGTTTGGTATGACTCTTGGCCGCCTGTATTTTTGTTCTCAAGGTTATGTTCCTGCTTTGTTGGACAATTAGCTTGGCATGTCTTTCCCTTAAACTTGTTGGCTCTCGGGTGGAACTTGGTTTCAGTATAGGTATGGAGGCTTTTGGATGAGCTTTTGTCAATTAATGTTCCCTAGAGTCAGGAGTTTTCTGGTGTTTTCAAGTTTTGGATTTAGGTCTCCTGCTTTCAGTCTTATTCTTATAGTAGCCTCAAGATTTCTGCATCCATGTAGAGGATCATGTCATCTGCAAACAGCGAGAGTTTCACTTCTTCTTTTCCTATCTGGATTCCTTTTACTTCTTTTTCTGCTCTGATTGCTGTGGCCAAAACTTCCAAGACTATGTTGAATAGTAGTGGTGAGAGTGGGCACCCCTGTCTTGTTCCTGATTTCAGGGGAAATGCTTTCAATTTTTCACCATTGAGGGTGATGCTTGCTGTGGGTTTGTCATATATAGCTTTTATTATGTTGAGGTATGTTCCCTCTATTCCTGCTTTCTGGAGAGTTTTAATCATAAATGGGTGTTGAATTTTGTCAAAGGCTTTCTCTGCAACTATTGAGATAATCATATGGTTTTTATCTTTCAATTTGTTAATGTGGTGTATTACATTGATTGGCTTGCGGATATTAAAGAATCCTTGCATTCCTGGGATAAAGCCCACTTGGTCATGGTGTATGATTTTTTTAATATGTTGTTGGATTCTGTTTGCTAGAATTTTGTTAAGGATTTTTGCATCTATGTTCATCAGTGATATTGGCCTGTAGTTTTCTTTTTTTGTGGCATCTTTGTCTGGTTTTGGAATTAGGGTGATGGTGGCCTCATAGAATGAGTTTGGAAGCTTACCTTCTTCTGCAATTTTCTGGAAGAGTTTGAGTAAGATAGGTGTTAGCTCTTCTCTAAATTTTTGGTAGAATTCAGCTGTGAAGCCAGAGCTAATTAACGAATATAGTAAAGTTGCAGGATATAAAATTAATACACAGAAATCCCTTGCATTTCTATACACTAACAATGAGAAAACAGAAAGAGAAATTAAGGAAACAATACCATTCACCATTGCAACAAAAAGAATAAAATACTTAGGAGTATATCTACCTAAAGAAACAAAAGACCTGTACATAGAAAACTATAAAACACTGATGAAAGAAATCAAAGAGGACACAAACAGATGGAGAAACATACCGTGTTCATGGATTGGAAGAATCAATATTGTCAAAATGGCTATTCTACCGAAAGCAATCTATAGATTCAATGCAATCCCTATCAAGCTACCAGCAGTATTTTTCACAGAACTAGAACAAATAATTTCACAATTTGTATGGAAATACAGAAAACCACGAATAGCCAAAGTAATCTTGAGAAAGAAGAATGGAACTGGAGGAATCACCCTCCCTGACTTCAGACTCTACTACAAAGCCACAGTCATCAAGACAGTATGGTACTGGCACAAAGACAGAAATATAGATCAATGGAACAGAATAGAAAGCCCAGAGATAAATCCACGAACCTATGGACACCTTATCTTTGACAAAGGAGGCAAGGATATACAATGGAAAAAAGACAATCTCTTTAACAAGTGGTGCTGGGAAAACTGGTCAACCACTTGTAAAAGAATGAAACTAGAACACTTTCTAACACCATACACAAAAATAAACTCAAAATGGATTAAAGATCTAAATGTAAGACCAGAAACTATAAAACTCCTAGAGGAGAACATAGGCAAAACACTCTCTGACATAAATCTCAGCAGGATCCTCTATGACCCACCTCCCAGAATATTGGAAATAAAAGCAAAACTAAACAAATGGGACCTAATGAAACTTAAAAGCTTTTGCACTACAAAGGAAACTATAAGTAAGGTGAAAAGACAGCCCTCAGATTGGGAGAAAATAATAGCAAATGAAGAAACAGACAAAGGATTAATCTCAAAAATATACAAGCAACTCCTGCATCTCAACTCCAGAAAAATAAATGACCCAATCAAAAAATGGGCCAAAGAACTAAACAGACATTTCTCCAAAGAAGACATACAGATGGCTAACAAACACACGAAAAGATGCTCAACATCACTCATTATTAGAGAAATGCAAATCAAAACCACAATGAGATACCATTACACGCCAGTCAGGATGGCTGCTATCCAAAAGTCTACAAACAATAAATGCTGGAGAGGGTGTGGAGAAAAGGGAACCCTCTTACACTGTTGGTGGGAATGCAAACTAGTACAGCCACTATGGAAAACAGTGTGGAGATTTCTTAAAAAACTGGAAATAGAACTGCCATATGACCCAGCAATACCACTTCTGGGCATACACACCGAGGAAACCAGATCTGAAAGAGACACGTGCACCCCAATGTTCATCGCAGCACTGTTTATAATAGCCAGGACATGGAAGCAGCCTAGATGCCCATCCGCAGATGAATGGATAAGGAAGCTGTGGTACATATACACCATGGAATATTACTCAGCCGTTAAAAAGAATTCATTTGAATCAGTTCTAATGAGATGGATGAAACTGGAGCCCATTATACAGAGTGAAGTAAGCCAGAAAGATAAAGAACATTACAGCATACTAACACATATATACGGAATTTAGAAAGATGGTAACGATAACCCTATATGCAAAACAGAAAAAGAAACACAGAAGTACAGAACAGACTTTTGAACTCCGTGGGAGAAGGTGAGGGTGGGATGTTTCAAAAGAACAGCATGTATATTATCTATGGTGAATCAGATCACTAGCCCAGGTGGGATGCATGAGACGAGTGCTCGGGCCTGGTGCACTGGGAGGACCCAGAGGAGTCGGGTGGAGAGGGAGGTGGGAGGGGGGATCGGGTTGGGGAATACGTGTAACTCAATGGCTGATTCGTGTCAATGTATGACAAAACCCACTGAAATTTTGTGAAGTAATTGGCCTCCAACTAATAAAATAAAATTAAAAAAAAAAAAAAAAAAAGAAGAAAAAAAAAAAAAGATTTCTGCATCCATACAGCACCAATGATGAAACATCAAGGTTAATGGTGAAAAGATTCTCCACATTGAGGGACACCCAGAGAGGTTCACAGAGTTACAAAAAGAAGAGAAGAGGGATGAGGGAGATAGAGGTGACCAGGAAGAGAAGAGAGGGAATCAAATGGAGAGAGAGGTAGTCCAACCAGTAATCAATGCCCTATTTGCTCTCAATAGTATGGAATACTCAGAGAGGTTCATGGAGTTCCATAGAGAAGAGAAGATGGAGGAAGTAGATAGAGGTGACCAGGAGGTGTTGAGGAGGAGTCAAAAGGAGAGATCTGGCCTGTGGTAAGTTTCCTAGCCTGTGATCAGTTCCCTAAGTTTTCTACACAGCCCAAAACACCCAAAGAGATTCACAAAGTACAGAAAAGAAGGGGGAGGAAGGAGATAGGGGTGATCTGGTAGAGAAAAACGAGTGTCAAAAGGGGAGAGAGCAATCAAGCCAGTAGTCACACTCCTAAGTAAAAATGCGTACTGAAGATTGAATTCTTAAAGGTACAGAATTGATAACAAATGCCAAAAAGCAAAGATTAAAAATCTAGAGTAGAGGTTAGACTCTCAAAAATACAATATTAAAAAAACAAATCAAAATCGCAAAAGTTATATAAAAAATATGAAATTTTCTTTAAAAATAGGGTCCTTTTTTCAAGGTAACAGTAGGTTTTAAAAAT
Source organism: Muntiacus reevesi (assembly GCF_963930625.1). NCBI lineage: Eukaryota > Metazoa > Chordata > Mammalia > Artiodactyla > Cervidae > Muntiacus > Muntiacus reevesi. Next base: position 107,497,704 of record NC_089271.1, read on the forward strand.
GAAAATTAGAGGGGTAATAAAGAGCTTAAAAATAAAAAGATTAAAATTAAAAAATGATAATAGTAAAATATATCTAAAAATTTTTCTGGAACTTTTGAGGGCAGTTGTGCTTTTGAACTGTGGTGTTGGAGAAGACTCTTGAGAGTCCCTTGGACTGCAAGGAGATCCAACCAGTCCATCCTGAAGGAGATAGGTCCTGGATGTTCATTGGAAGGACTGATGCTGAAGCTGAAACTCCAATACTTGACCACCTCATGTGAAGAGTTGACTCATTGGAAAACACCCTGATGCTGGGAGGGATTGGGAGCAGGAGGAGAAGGGGACGACAGAGGATGAGATGGCTGGATGGCATCACCGACTCGATGGGCATGGGTTTGAGTAAACTCTGGGAGTTTGTGATGGACAGGCAGGCCTGGCGTGCTGCGATTCATGGGGTCGCAAAGAGTCGAACACGACTGAGTGACTGAACTGAACTGAACTGTGGTCAGTTCAGTTTCAGAGAGTTCTTTGTTCCACCTTATACTTCTTAAGGTTTATAGGTCCCTTCCAATGTAGCCAGTGCTAACTACAGGGTTTTAATCTGTTGCACCTGTCAGTTCCAAATCCGTGCCCTCTTCTTTGTTTATTTTGGCTTCCTTTGTTTGCAAGTCTCTTCAGTATCTAACTTTCACCCTGACACAACAGGGCGAAGGTAGTCATTTATTTAGACTCACTTGTTCAATTGTGCTGCAGGGAGGGATGAACACTACAAAAAAATATCACTGGCATGTGTGGGGAGTGCTCACAGTGTCTTGGTCACACTGGGTTTGCCCCCACTCACGGGGTGTGTGCTTTCTCAGTCTACACTGCTCAGGCTCCAGGTTGCTCTGCTGAGGAACTGTCTAAGGAGGGCCCTGGGTTGTGTGCACTTCCCAGATCTGTGCCATTCAGGTTCAGTTTCCCAGGTACTCCACAAAGGCACAGACTCTGTTGGGCCTGCATTTTGTGCCCTTCCCAGGTCTGAAGAGCTCAGGTGACCAGGTGCTTGGTGAGCTCACTCTCCCCAGATACAGTGCATCTTATCACCTCCCCTGTCCTGGCTGCTCAGTTTCCTGGGTGCGCATGGGAGCTCCGTCTCAGGTGTGCCATGTGTCTCCTCTGGGGAAACTATCTCTGGCTGTGACCCTCCTGACGGATGTCAACCATCCAGGATCCCAGGAAGACTTGGTTAGCAACTAGAAGCCTGCTTGCAGTTTGGTAGGGGATGCTGTCTATGGGGCCGAGTTTGCCCCTTTCTGGCTCTGGCTGCTGCCCGCCTGTCTCCCTGCTTCTGGTGAGGGATAGGCTGGTCCATAGCCAGCTAACTCTTCTGGTATTCTCTCAGTCCTTTATTCTGTGAGCGGGCCCAACAGTGCCTTAGGTTAGAGCTTTTCATGGGAAAATTCTCTCTCTCTCTTTCCTCCTTTTTTTTTTTTTTTCCCTCTATGGCTATCCCAGGGTTTGGGTTGCTATCTCATTTTAGCTCCCTCAGATTGCCCTCAGGGCATTCAGGCCTGGTCCTTACCTTAAGCAATGCAGCCTGTGCTTTCCTGTTCAGCCCCCACTTCTTGGTGGCGAATGTGAGTGTCTGGGGTACTTCTCCACTGGGAGTTGGCGTTGAATGCATAATCTGTGGGTTTTATTTATTTATTTTTTCCTCCCGGTTATGTTGCCCTCTGAGATTCCAAAACTCCCCACAGACCCACTGGTGAGAGGGTTTCCTGGTGTTTGGAAACTTCTCCTCTTTTAAGACTCCCTCCCCAGGGCAGATATTCATCTGTAACTCTTTTGTCTCTTTTTTTAATCTTTTATACTTTGTCCTACCTCCTTTCAAAGATAATGGGCTGCCTTTCTGGGTGCCTGGTGTCCTCTGCCAGCATTCAGAAGTTTTTTTGTGGCATTTCCTCAGCGTTCAAATGATCTTTTGATGAATTTGTGGGGGAGAAAGTGGTCTCCCCATCCTATTCCTCCACCATCTTAGGACCACCCCCTAAATGTATGTTTTAGTATGAAATTGGAGAAACTATTTATACATGTTTTGTTTCATTTGACACTCTCTGAAGTAACAGTGTCATTCCTAGGTTTGTTACAAGGATTTCAGGAGGTAATCCTTGCTTAATGCAGTTTTTTAAAAAAAATAAGTTAACACTCTGTAGATGCTTATCTTTTAATTGTTACTATTATCACTATTGTTGTTATTGTGTAAGTTTATGTTCAGTCACTCATTCATGTCCAACTCTGTGGCCCCATGGATTGTAACCCACCAGGCTCCTCCGCCCATGGAATTTTCCAGGCAAGAATACTGGAGTAGGTTGTCATTTCCTTCTCCAAGCGATCTTCCCAACCCAAAGATAGAACCAGTGTCTCTTGAGTTTGCAGGTGGATTCTTTACCACTTGTGTTTCGTAGGAAGCCCATTGTTGTTATTAATAATGCCTGATATATCATGAGAAATGCTGGGCTGGATGAAGCACAAGCTAGAATTGAGATTTTTGGGGAGAAATATTAATAATCTCAGATATGAAGAGGACACCAACCTTATGGCAGAAAGTGAAGAACTAAAGAGCTTCTTAATGAAAGAGGGGAGTGAAAAAGTTGGCTTAAAGCTCAACATTCAGAAAACTAAGATCATGGCATCCAGTCCCATCACTTCATGGCAAATAGATGGGGAAACAGTGGAAACAGTGGCTGACTTTATTTTTGAGGGTTCCCAAATCACTGCAGATGGTGATTGCAGCCATGAAATTAAAAGACACTTACTCCTTGGAAGGAAAGTTATGACCAACCTAGACAGCATATTAAAATGCAGAGACATTACTTTGCTAACAAAGGTCCGTCTAGTCACGGCTATGATTTTTCCAGTGGTCATGTATGGATGTAAGAGTTGGACTGTAAAGAGAGCTGAGCGCTGAAGAATTGATACTTTTGAACTGTGGTGTTGGAGAAGACTCTTGAGAGTCCCTTGGACTACCAGAAGATCCAACCAGTCCATCCTAAAGGAGATCAGTCCTGGGTGTTCATTTGAAGGACTAATGCTGAAGTTCCAGTACTTTGGCCACCTGATGCAAAGAGCTGACTCGTTTGAAAAGACACTGATGCTGGGAAAGATTGAGGGCAGGAGGAGAAGGGGATTACAGAGTATGAGATGGTTGGATGGCATCACTGACTCAATGGACATGAGTTTGGGTGAACTCTGGGAATTTGTAATGGACAGGGAGGCCTGGAGTGCTGCAGTCCATGGGGTCACAAAGAGTCAGACATGACTGAGTGACTGAATTGATATTTTATTTTTCATTTTATTTTTTTAAATTGGAGGATAATTGCTTTACAATGTTGTGTTAGTTTCTGTTGTACAACAACGTGAATCAGCTATATGTATACATATCTCTTCCTTCATTAGCCTCCCTCCCAGCCCCTCCCCATATCCTTTTCATAGAGAAAATTGATGTTTGATGACATGAAGTGAGTTGTTTAAGACTGCACAGCATTGGATTTTCTTCCTTAATTTTTTATTTTGTTTATTTATTTTATCTCACTGTAAATGATGCCAGCTGTTTGAAGTGCAACAGAACAAAGACATGTAAAGAAAGATGCCATGATTCAGTCCACCTTAGATCCCTTTGTTTTCCCTGCCTTGTGGAGACTATACTTCCTCACTACATACTCAGTTAATTATGGATTAACTAGATCCACTTATTAAGGTGTTTTTAGTTACTGATATTTGAAAAATGAGGAGAGGGAAGAATTTTCCTTATGAATTTTTCAGCATCTTATGTTTCTTTCTGGGGTGAGGGGGAAAGCTGAACTGTTATTCCACATCAACTTAAGTGTATTAATATTGTAATTACTAACCCAGGTTGTCAGCACTGAGGTGCATATGCTGACTTTGAGTAAATGCTGATTATGTCCAATAGGATTTATTTCTTTGGCTGTACCAGATCTGTTGCATCACACAGTGTCTTTAATTGTGGTATGCAAACTCTTAGTTGTAGCATATGGGATCTAGTCCCTTGACCAGGATAGAACCCAGTCTGCTGCACTGGGAGCTCAGAGTCTTAGCCACTGGACCACCAGGGAAATCCCCCAATACTATTTAAAATCCATTATTTTTTCTATTGTTCCCTCATATATTCTTTTTTTTAAAAAAATTATTTATTTATTTTAATTGGACCAGTTAGTAATTACTTTACAATTGCTAATTACTAATTACTTTACAATATTGGGTGGTTTTGCCATACATTGACATGAATCAGCCTCATCTATTCTTGTTATTATTACAGAATTTTAATGATGTACTTTTATGTTTGAAATTAGTGTGGGATATATCTCTCCCTAATCTTTTATTAGAAATTATGCATGTTTAGTTTTTTTAAGTTCATTTTTATTAGACTATAGTTCCTTTACAATGTTGTTTTATTTTCTGCTGTATGGCAAAGTGAATCAGTTATTGCATACATATATCCCCTCTTTTTAAAATTTCCTTCCCATTTAGGTCATCACAGAGCATAGAGCAGAGCTCCCTGTGCTATACTGTATGTGTCCCTAATCTTATTTTAAAGTTTCTCTTTAGAACTGACTCAAATGAATTCTTTTTAACGGCTGAGTAATATTCCATGGTGTATATGTACCACAGCTTCCTTATCCATTCGTCTGCTGATGGGCATCTAGGTTGAAACTGGAGCCCATTATACAGAGTGAAATAAGCCAGAAAGAGAAAGAACATTACAGCATAGTAACACATATATATGGAATTTAGAAAGATGGTAATGATAACCCTATATGCAAAACAGAAAAAGAGACACAGATGTACAGAACAGACTTTTGAACTCTGTGGGAGAAGGTGAGGGTGGGATGTTTCAAAAGAACAGCATGTATATTATCTATGGTGAAACAGATCACTAGCCCAGGTGAGATGCATGAGATGAGTGCTCAGGTCTGGTGCACTGGGAGGACCCAGAAGAGTCGGGTGGAGAGGGAGGTGGGAGGGGGGATCGGGATGGGAAATACGTGTAACTCTATGGCTGATTTGTGACAATCTATGACAAAACCCACTGAAATATTGTGAAGTAATTGGCATCCAACTAATAAAATAAAATAAAATAAAAAAAAAGTTTCTCTTACATATCCCAGTTCGGTTCAGTTGCTCAGTCGTGTCCAACTCTTTGTGACCCCATGGACTGAGGCACACCAGGCTTCCCTGTCCATCACCAACTCCCAGAACTTGTTCAAACTTATATCCATCGAGTCAGTGATGCCATCCAACCACTCATCCTCTATCGTCCCCTTCTGCTGCTGCCTCCAATCTTTCTCAGCATTTCAGTCTTTTCCAGTGAGTCAGTTCTTTGCATCAGGTGGCCAAAGTATTGAAGCTTCAGTTTCAGCATCAGTTCTTCCAATGAATATTCAGGACTGATTTCCTTTAGGATGAACTGGTTGGATCTCCTTGCAGTCCAAGGGACTCTCAAGAGTCTTCTCCAACACCACAGTTCAAAAGCATCAATTCTTCAGTGCTCAGCTTTCTTAGTGATCCAACTCTAACATCCATACATGACTGCTGGAAAAATCATAGCTTTGACTAGATGGGCCTTTGTTGGCAAAGCAATGTTTCTGATATTTAATATGCTGTCCAGGTTGGTCATAGTTTTCCTTCCAAGGAGCAAGTCAATATATCCCATACATACAACATACCCAACATAGAAAATTTTCTAAACTCTAGACTCAGTTCTTAAGGTACTTAGCCAAAAACGTACATGGGGTTCTTTTTTTACTTGATCACCTTAACATTAAGAATGCATTTGATACTTTATTGAATCTTTCCATATAAGATTATGTGTGCACACATGTTTTTTATTCAAGTCACCTGGAATAGGTATCAGAAGATTTTTTAGTATTTTTTAAGCAGGTTCTAAACAATTTCTAGTAAGGTAATTTCTATATAATTCTCACTTAATTATTTTTGAGTGGGTGCTGAATTCAAATACCTTTTTTGATATCTAATTTTTTAAATTGACATAGAGATCTCAATTTCCCATATACATAGGAAATACTTTACACAAAGATAATTATTCAAAATTATTTCTAATGATTTGTGTTCAGAATTGCAAGCTAGCTCAAAGAATTCCCTTTTCAATCTCTCCTGTGCAATCTAAGCCTCCTATTACCAAATACCTCTTTAATTATAGCTCATATATACTTAAATTACCTGCCTTTGTGTCTTTTTTCTGTTTGCCCAAATGAATAAACTGTCCTTTCATTTCTCAATGGGTTTTAATTGGCTTTTCTAGGTTTCACTATATATTAGAAATAATCAGAATGATCAGTAAATGCTCTGAACAACCACAATAAATATTTCTTTAATACACCATAGGTTTATAATACACTGAGTTTTACATTGCCGTTTCATTTCTCACCTAACAATAATAAGTATCATGCCTCTAAGACAAGATGTTCTATGGAGTCAAGTTCTGACTTTCAACACTCTTGCCAATGGGAAATGTACTTCTTACATTGGGTGATGTAGGACTTCAATTGTTTTTTTTTAATAAAAAATATCAAGTTGCCTTAACACCTTTTCATCACATCTGTTGCAGGAATAACTCTGTCTATTCTGGAACCCATATATATTGTAATTGCAGTTGTGGAGTACAGTTTAGTGTAGCATGTATTCAACATTTCTATTTTTAGAACTTTTCTTAAACTTCTACTTTAATGAGTAGTCTTACAAATGTAATCTATCATCACTTTCTCAAATTACCCTAAAAGGCTTATTAAGAATAAATTCCATTACTCTAGAAACTTAAACAAATTATAAGAATTTAACACCTGGTTGCATTTTTGCCTTTCCATCCAAATTCAGATCATGTGTTTAAAACATTTTGTTAAAGCTGGTGTTCTACTTTTTAACACCATACACAAAAATAAACTCAAAATGGATTCAAGATCTAAATGTAAGACCAGAAACTATAAAACTCCTAGAGAAAAACATAGGTAAAACGCTCTCTGACATAAATCACAGCAGGATCCTCTATGACCCACCTCTCAGAGTAATGGAAATAAAATAAAAAATAAACAAATGGGACCTAATTAAACTTTAAAGCTTTTGCACAACGAGGGAAACCATAAGCAAGGTGAAAAGATGGCTTTCAGAATGGGAGAAAATAATAGCAAAAAAAGCAACTGATAAAGAATTAATCTCAACAATATACAAGCAGCTCCTGCAGGTCAATACCAGAAAAATAACTGACACAATCAAAATATGGGCAAAAGAACTAAACAGACATTTCTCCAAAGAAGACATACAGATGGCTAATAAACACATGAAAAGATGCTCAGCATCATTCATTATCAGAGAAATGCAAATCAAAATCACAATGAGGTACCATCTCATGCCGGTCAGAGTGGCTCCTATCCAAAAGTCTACAAGCAATAAATGCTGAAGAGGGTGTGGAGAAAATGGAACCCTCTTACACTGTTGGTGGGAATGCAAACTAGTACAGCCACTATGGAGAACAGTGTGGGGATTCTTTAAAAACCTGGAACTAGAACTGCCATACGACCCAGCAATCCCACTTCTGGGCATACACCCCAAGGAAATCAGAATTGAAAGAGACACGTGTACCCTAATGTTCGTCACAGCACAGTTTACAATAGGCAGGACAAGGAAGCAACCTAGATGTCCATTGACAGATGAATGAAGAAGAAAGCTGTGGTACGTATACACAATGGACTATTACTCAGTCATTAAAAAGAACACATTTTAATCAGATCTAATGAGGTGGATGAAACTGGAGCCTTATACAGAGTGAAGAAAGTCAGAAAGAAAAACACCAATAGAGTATATTAATGCATATATCTGGAATTTAGAAAGACGGTAACGATGACCCTATATGCAAAACAGCAAAAGAGATACAGATATAAAGAAAAGACTTTTGTACTCTGTGGGAGAAGGTAAGGGTGGGATGAGTTGAGAGAATAGCATTGAAACATGTATATTACCAAATGTGAAATAGATCACCAGTCCAAGTTTGATGCATGAAACAGGGCACTCAAAGTTGGTCCACTGGTACAACGCTGAGGGATGGAATGGGGAGGGAGGTGGGAGCGGGGTTCAGGATGGAGGACACATGTACACCCATGGTTGATTCACGTCAATGTATGGCAAAAAGCCACTAAAATATTGTAAAGGAATTAGCCTCCAATTAAAATAAATAAGCTATTTTTTTTAAAAAGCTGTTGTTTTGCATAAAAACTCTTAACAGTTCTTAGAAAGTTATTTCAAGGTATCGTATGTTTTTTTCTTTTTGTTGAATATTCAGAATAGAGTTGCCAGTTTGGTTGCTGCTGCTGCTATTCATTGTTTTGGTAATCTCCCCCATCATTATCTCCATTTCCAGAATTTCCTTGGCTATACTTGTTCATAGTACCTTTTCTTTTAAAATATTTTTTTTTTTAAATTTGTGAGTGTCATATGTAAATTATGAGCAGCTGCTATGTCACTTTCTTTTAAAATTAATTATTATAAAAGTCAGCTATTATTTGACAGGTATCTTTTCTGTCTGTTCTCCTTATTAAGTACCTTACAACTAATAATATTTTAAGGTAATTTTCTCGAATTATCTAGGTTAGTAAAAGCAGTGATACATTTCATGCATTGTAAAACTAAATTCAGGGTCCTTGAAATGTTATCATCATCATCACTATCTGAGTGCTACAGATGCTTTCGGACCACATGGGACTCACTGTCTGTTCTTTTGGCTTTCCACTCAGTTCCCTATGCCCTTTTTCCCTTTGACCTCAGCTCTGGAATTGGAATTTGAGCCCTGAGGTTTACTGTTTAAAGGGATTTTTCTGTCAGCTCCTGCAGGGATGTCTGTGCAGCCTTTTGAAACCTCAATTCCTGAGAGACATTTTAATATCAAGAATAGCAATTTAAGAACAGTGATTAAAGTAAACTCATTAGCAGCATTAGTCAAACTCACTTCCTGCTAGGTAAGAATGTAGATTTTAAATAAGAAAGCAAGCTATTATCTCAAAGTGTGTTCTGTTGGAGAAGGAATTGGGTGTTGTATTAATATAGCCATATATATTTCTATGCTGATTTTAAATTTTAAAAATGTTTCCTCACACAGCCTCCTTCAAATGACCAATCAAGGAAACTATTATTTTTAAAGAAAGAGCAGTTCAGATATCACTTGCTGTGCCATCTCTAAACAGCACACAGAACTTCTCCCAGACTGTAATCTCTCATTCAAATAATACTCAGGCTTAAGAATAACAGTAATGATTATGCTTTTTGTATTTATGAACTACTTGCCTCTTGCATAGACTTTTAAGTGTTTCTAGGTGAATTATTCTCATTTAATCTTAAGAGACCAAAGACACTGACATTGGTATTATTTCTGTCATACTCATTTGGCCTATTGAATGAGGCAGTGTGTTTTGATTACAGCAATGCAAACATTGTTCAGGGCTAAATCACGTAATATACTGTGATTATATTTCCTTTTTATAGGACTTGTACTTCTTTTCTCCTTCAAAGTTATTTTGTTATAATTTTCTAGGCATCTATCGCTGTTTATTCTCATACTTTCAGCAAAGATAGAAGCTCTGAATACTTTAAGACACATCAAGGGATCTCTCATTTTCAACTTTTTTTTGGAGACATCCTTTCCCAAGATCTCCGTCACCCTACTCTAAACTTCTATGCTATTTTCTAGACCTGTTGCTCATGGGAAGATAGGAGATTGAGCTACTCTGGTTTTTAACTGCTTTATGTATATACAGGCATTCAGCCAATATTCCTACTTTTAGCCCTGTCTTTACTGTCATTGTCACAAGTAACTGATGTTTCCAGGTTCTGGGAAGATTTTAGAGTTGGAACCTTGCAAATCAAGGTGTTTCTGGACTTCCCTACTATTTTTTGGTTGGGACTTTCTCTACTAAGTCATTTCCCACTCACCTATTGCATAATTATCAGCTGTGATATAAAACCATATAAAATTCAGCATAAAGCTGACTTCACCTCAACTCTTTTAGACCTGAAATATTCACTTTTTTCCCTGGAATCTGATCTTCAGGTCAAGTATTGAGGGAGACTTTGCTGCCAGCTCCTGTTCAGTTATGCATGTAGTCACATACAGTTCAAACACACCAAATACTTTTTTGGTATAAAGGACAAAAATTTACTGAGATAAAGTTAATCTTAGCTCATTAAAATTGTTAATGTACTCATAATCTAGTGTATATGTTCTAAGTATGTAAAGCAGTTTAGTAACCAAAAATGAGGTTTTTAAAGAGCTAGGATGGAAAGTTGCTAACATATGATCCCCTATGTTTGTATACCACTTTCCAGTTTGCAAAAGTGTTTTGAAATAGGTTGTTTAATTCACTACATTACTCATTAAAAATATGTTCTGTAGAATTAATGTGTGTCAGGCATTTATTGTGAGAATTAAGTTAATCTCCATCAAAGTGGTTAACACACTAACATTTAAATAAGAATTCATCAAATGCTAGTAATTAATACTATTTTAGCTAAAAAACAATAGTGTTAATTGTACCTCAGGTGCAAAGAATTAAATTGGTGATAATTGTGTGTTACATGCTCTCAATATAAGTTCATGCTTGTCCTGCTTTTATTTAGATATTTATCTCTAATAATGCAAGAAACACTCATAAGTCTATCACTAAAAATAAAAACTAGGACCTTGATAATAATATCCATGTAACTATACAGATGGTAGCCACCCCTACCAATTCATACTCTGAACTTTCCTCTCCTAGAGGTAGCCATCACCCTGATTCCCATTCAGCATTCTCTTGCTTCCTTTCATCTTGCTGTATGTAATCTCCTTTGGGGCTTTTTTTTTTTCACTTTGCTATAAATTTTTATTCTTATTTTTGTGCACTGCTGTGGTATATCATATCTGACTACTATAGAACTTTCCACTTTGTGTATTTACTACAGTTTTTTTCACCTATGCTCCTGTTCATGGCCATTTGTTCTGTTTCCAGCTTTTCGCTACTGGGACATGTACCACTTTGAAAAGTCTTATATTTGTTGACTGTTATAATGGATGGGTTTCTCCTGAGTCTTTCCTAGGAGTGAAATCAATGGGTCTTAGGTTATGCAGAGGTTCCACTTTAGGAAGTAATGAAAAACCATTTCCCAAATGAATTCTACTAAGTCACATTCCCACCAACGGTGTATGAGATGCTATTAATTGCCATCCTGGCCAACACTTGGTGTCAGCAGTTCTTTAAATTTTTGTCAACAAAATGAAGGTAAGTGGTCTTGATTTGCATTTCTCTGATTAGATTACTGATGATGTGGAATATTTCTTCATAATGTTCCTGTTGGTAATAGTAAGAATGAATATTTCATCATTAAAATATATTTGCCATAAGTTTTTGGCAAATATACTATTAAGCAAATTTTCTTCTATTCCTAGGGCTTCCGTGGTGGCTCAACTGTAAAGACTCTGCCTGCAGTGCAGGAGATGTGGGTTCGATCCCTGGGTCAGAAAGATCCCCTGGAGAAGGACATGGAAACCCACTCCAGTATTCTTGCCTGGAGAATCCCATGGACAGAGGAGCCTGGCAGGCTACAGTCCACTGGGATCATGAAGTTGGACACAATTGAAGGGACTGAGCATGCACACTCATGCAATTCTATTCCTAGTCTAGGAATATTATTAGATGTCCCTGTTGTGAGAGTTACATTCTAATTTCCTCCCTTGCCAGGGCTCACAACCCTGCTACCATTGTTCTGCTCACTAGTGTAAAGACCTGTTATTTTACTGAGCCTATCATGGGCCCTCCTACTTGCTACCTCTTCATATTTATTTACGCTTCTGGTTAAATATCCTTCATGGGTCTGAACCTTTACTCTACTATGAGCTCAGCATTGCATTCAGAAAAAACTGTCATATTTTATCTCATATGTGTAAGTTTAGAAGAAAAAAGTCTATCTTTAGGTCATCTACATCATTGATTTACCAAACTTAACTGTTAATAAGAATCACTGAGGTCTTGTAAAAATGCGTATTCTGATTAAGTGTATCTGGGATGGAGTCCAGGACTGTAGATTTCTAACAAGTTCTCAGGAGATGCCTGTGCTTTTAATTTCTGAACCATACTTTGAGTAGCAAGCTCCTACCTCAACCAGTGTTAGAAACAGAATTCCAAAATCAGTTTTCACATTTGGTCCCCAAAGAAAGCTTCTGTAGAAATTTTTTGGCCTACTCCTTCAGGGCTACCCTAAATTCACTAAACAAATTCTGGTGTAGAAAACATTGCAGTTTACAAATTGGAGCTTAATCTTAGCTAACAAGAGGATTTACTTAAAGTTCTTACATCCTGACATACTGGCCAGTGGTTCTCAAATAGGAATTTAATATATTATAAGTAAATGTGTATCACTGGATATGAGACTGAATTTTTGCCATTCAAATGGCTTATATTGATCTGATAGCTCAATTTGCCAAAATATTTTGGTATATGTTGGCTCATTTGATCCCTGCAACAAATCTAGGGAGCAGATGTAATGACATCATCTCTCTGCCAAGGATTTTTTTGTGAGGGTTAAATGGGATGATGCTCATAAAAACACTTAGTCACTTCTTTACATGTAATTAATCACTCAGAAAAGGTTATATTTTACTTCTGTTATTCCTATTACTTACACTATATGCACGTATTTTTTTTTCAGGTCATAAAGCCTGAACCTTGATAGAGGCTGTTAAATGATATGCAATGTGATACATATGATCTTAATTATGGCCCAAGAGTGACCCAGGATGTCTTTTCTTTTTAAAATGTTTTCCTTTATAATTTTTCATAACTAAAGTGATGTTTCCTCATCCTAATTAGTAAAGCAGTGAGAAAAATAGATGAATGATAGTAGTCTCCCATCATTAGACTTCATTCCTGATCCTTTGACAGGATTCCCCAAAATGCTAATGACATTTATATAAACATTTGTGCATTTTCTTTCAATGCAAGCAAATACTTATTGACAAATATATTTATACCAGAGGCATTTCCTGGATTGTTGCCTTGAAAAGCAAATGGGATTTACTAAGATAAGTTGTTTGTTTTGCAACTTCCTATTGTCAGAGAATAATAACATCATGGACATTTTACAGGACAATAGATTCCCTTTGTTTTATGTTTTAATATTTCTCTTTAATTCCCATGGAAGACATTTGGTTTTATGTAGTGAAGCAGTGATTCTATCTTTTACAAATGTGCAAATCTCTAATCTTGCCAACTTGCAATTTTGTTTCAGTGAAGTTTCTGTCAATTTTGAAGGCAATACCAGGTTTATAAACTAATATATTGTTACAGTGTCATTTGGAATCAGACATGATAAATGCTCCTTATTTCTTTTCTATGATACTATATTCTTTAATAAACCCTTTTATTTTAAAAATAAAGATAACTTTTTTTCAAACTATCAAACAAAAATGGTCACATACGAAATGACAGAATTTTTTTCAAAGTCATCCAGTGGGTAGTGGGATCACAGGGAGAGCAGTAGATAGGGGCATTAAGGAAATGTTCAGCCATAAGTTGATAATCATTACAGATGAGTGATGAGTAAACTGTTACCCCTATTTTCATTTATGTTTGAAATTGTCTGTATTAACAAATTTAAATATATGCATTTTTGATGAACAAAAATGTAAATTGAGAAAAATAGCAACTTTATAATATCCAGTCTTCTAGACGGAGTGAAGAGTATACATGCCAATATTCATGCCTTCTCTGAGACAGTTTAGAAAAGGTTAGTAAAATGTTTTACCTACCAATAGGATAACTCTAGAGAAGGCAATGGCACCCCACTCCAGTATTCTTGCCTGGAAAATCTCATGGATGGAGGAGCCTGGTAAGCTACAGTCCATGGGGTCGCTAAGAGTCAGACACGACTGAGCGACTTCACTTTCACTTTTCATTTTCATGCATTGGAGAAGGACGTGGTAACCTACTCCAGTGCTCTTGCCTGGAGAATCCCAGGGATGGGGGAGCCTGGGGGGCTGCCGGCTATGGGGTCACACAGAGTCGGACATGACTGAAGCGACTTAGCAGCAGCAGCAGAGTAACTCCACCATTTTATTGCTACAGGTTTTATGCTTATCCTTGCTGTCGTCAGTGGATAATTTTCCAACTGATTATTACTGGTATAGCAGGAAGCTGTTCATTTTTGCCTACTTCTGTTCTATCTGCCCATGTTAATTTATGTTAATACTTATCAAATACTTTGGTGTATATAATCCTATTAATTGTGTATGTGGTGCAACATTAAAACCAAGATTAAATGCTTTACCATCCTAATTAGTGTCATGCACTGTCAAATATAAAAAATCAGAATAATTGGGGGGATGTGGTATAAGTCTTTATCTGGCTCCTACCTGGCTGACCTATCTTTTAGACATAGGATGACCACCTGTAGAATGGGATCGGGGCTTTGGGTGGAAAATTTAATGAGACAGGAGCAACAAGGGATGCAATAACAGCCATACAAAACTCAAATTTAGTACTGACTTTCAGATATGAAAATACTTATTTGTGATTGAAGATGACAAAGGTAGGTAAATGTAGCTATCAAACAGATTATTCATTGGATCAAAACCCTGAATATCAGCTTCTACATTTTAATTGGGTTCAGTTCAGTTTAATCGCTCAGTCATGTCCAACTCTTTGTGACCCTATGGACTGCAGCACCCCAGGCCTCCCTGTCCATCACCAGTTCCCGGAGTTTACTCAGACTCATGTGCACTGAGTCAGTGATACCATCCAACCATCTCATCCTCTGCTGCCCCCTTCTCCTCCTGCCTTCGATCTTTCCCAGCATCAGGGTCTTTTCAAATGAGTCAGTTCTTGGCAACAGGTGGCCAAAGGATTGAAGTTTCAGCTTCAGTATCAGTCCTTCCAATGATTTCCTTTAGGATGGACTGGATAGATCTCCTTGCAGTCCAAGGGACTCTCAGGAGTCTTCAACACCAATGTTAAAAAGCATCAATTCTTCAGCTCCAGCTTTCTTTATAGTCCAACTCTCACACCCGTACATGACTAGTGGAAAACCAATGCTTTGACTAGATGGACCTTTGTTGGCAAAGCAATGTCTCTGCTTTTTAATATGCTGTCATAAGTGAAGTGAAACTCACTCAGTGGTGTTCGACTCTTTGTGACCCTATGGACTATACAGTCCATGTAATTCTCAAGGCCAGAATACTGGAGTGGGTAGCGTTTCCCTTCTCCAGGGGATCTTCCCAACCCAGGGATCGAACACAGGTCTCCTGCATTGCAGGCAGATTGTTTATCAACTGAGCTCTCAGGGAAATACGCTGTCTAGGTTGGTCATAACTTTTCTTTCAATGAGCAAGCGTCTTTTAATTTCATGGCTGCAGTCACCATCTGCAGTGATTTTGGAGCCAAAGAGAATAAAGTCTGTCACTGTTTTCCCATCTATTTGCAATGAGTGATGGGACCAGATATCATAATCTTAGTTTTCTGAATGTTGAGTTTTAAGCCAACTTTTCCACTCTCCTCTTTCACTTTTATCAAGAGGCTCTTTAGTTCTTCTTTGCTTTTTGCCATAAGGGTGGTGTCATCTGCATATTTGAGGTTATTGATATTTCTCCTGGAAATCTTTTTTTTGTAAATTAATTCATTTTTTGAAATTGGAGGCTAATTATTTTACAATATTATTTTGATTTCTGCCATACATTGACATGAATCAGCCATGGGTGTACATGTGTTCCCCATCCTGAACCCCCCTCCCACCTCCCTTCCCATCCCATCCCTCAAGGTCATCCCAGTGCACTGACCCTGAGTGCCAGTCTCATATATTGAACCTAGACTAGCGATCTATTTCACATATGGTGATATACATGTGTCAGTGCTATTCTCTCAAATCATCCCACCCTTGCCTTCTCCCACAGAGTCCAAAAGTCTGTTCACTACATCTGTGTCTCTTTTGCCATCTCACATGTAGGGTCATCATTACTATCTTTCTAAATTCCAGATATACAGATTAATATACTCTATTGGTGTTTTTCATTCTGACTTAATTCACACTGTATGGTAGGCTCCAATTTCATCCACCTCACTAAAACTGATTCAAATGCGTTATTTTTAATAGCTGAGTAATATTCTACTGTGTATATGCACCACAGCTTTCTTATTCATTCATCTGCCAATGGACATCTAGGTTGCTCCCATGTCCTGCCTATTGTAAACAGTGCTGTGATGAACATTGGGGTATACATATCTCTTTCAATTCTCATTTCCACGGTGTGGAATTGCTAAATCATAAGGCAGTTCTAGTTCCAGGTTTTTAAGGCATCTCCACACTGTTCTCCATAGTGACTGTACTAGTTTGCATTCCCACCAACAGTGTAAGAGGGTTCCCTTTTCTGTGCACCCTCTCCAGCATGTTTGTAGACTTTTTGATAGCAGCCATTCTGACAGGTATGATATGGTACCTCACTGTGGTTTTGGTTTGCATTTTTCTGATAATGAGTGATGTTGAGCAGCTTTTCATATGTTTGTTAGCCATCTGTATGTCTTCTTTAGAGAAATGTCTGTTTAGTGCATTTTTTCATTCAGTCGTTAATATTCCTGGCATTGAGCTGCACGAGCTGTTTGTATATTTTTGAGGTTAGTTCTTTGCCAGTTATTTCATATGCTATTATTTTCTCCCATTCTGAAGGCTGTCTTTTCACCTTGCTTATAGTCTGCTTTGTTGTGCAAAAGTTTTTAGGTTTAATTAGGTTGCATTTATTTGACCAGTTGTCAGAGCACCACTTTTTAGAGAGATTGACTTTTCTCCACTGTATATTCTTGTCTCTTTGGTCAAAGATAAGGAGTCCGTAAATGCGAGGATTTACCTCTGGGCTTTCTGTTTTGTTCCATTGATCTATATTTCTGTCTTTGTGCCAATACCATACTCTTTTGATGACTGTGGCTTTGTAGTATACTCTGAAGTCAAGCAGGTTGATTCCTCCAGTTCCATTCTTCTTTCTCAGGATTGCTTTGGCTATTCGAGTTTTTTTGTAATTCCACACAAATTGTGAGATTATTTGTTCTAATTCTCTAAAAAATACCATGGGTAGCTTGATAGGGATTGCATTGAATCTATAGATTGCTTTGGGTAATATACTCATTTTCACTATATTGATTCTTCCAATCCATGAACATGGTATATTTCACCATCTATTTGTATCATCCTTGATGTCTTTCATCAGTGTTTAATAATTTTCTATATAAAGGTCTTTTGTTTGCTTAGGTAGATTTATTCCTATGTATTTTATTCTTTTTGTTGCAATGGTGAATGAAATTTTTCCTTAATTTCTATTTCTGTTTTCTCATTATTAGTGTATAGAAATGCTGGCATTTCTGTGTGTTAATTTTATATCTTGCAACTTTACTATACTCATTGATTAGCTCTAGAAATTTTCTGGTGGTGTCTTCAGGGTTTTCTGCATAGAGAATCATGTCCTCTGCAAACAGTGATAGTTTTACTGCTTCTTTTCCGATCTGGATTCTTTTATTCCTTTTTCTTCTATGATTGCTGTGGCTAAAATTTCCAAAACTATGTGAATAGTAGTGATGAGAATGTGCACCCTTGTTTTGTTCCTGACTTTAGGAGAATTGCTTTCAATTTTTCACAATTGAGGATGATGTTTGCTGTGGGTTTATCATATATGGCTTGTATTATGTTGAGGTATATTCCTTCTATGCCTGCTTTCTGGAGCGTTCATTAATAATAAATGGATGTTAAATTTTGTCGAAGGGTTTCTATGAATCTCTTGAGATAATCATGTGGTTTTTATCTTTTCATTTTTTAATGGGATGTATCACATTGATTGATTTGCAAATACTGAAGAATCACCGCATCTCTGGGATAAAGCCCACTTGGTCATGATGTATGAACTTTTTAATATGTTGTTGGATTCCGTTTGCTAGAATTTTGTTAAGGATTTTTGCACCTATATTCACCAGTGATATTGACCAGTAGTTTTCTTTTATTGTGGCATCTTTGTCTGGTTTTGGTATTAGGGTGATGGTGGCCTCATAGAATGAGCTTGGAAGTTTACCTTCCTCTACAATTTTCTGGAAGAGTTTGAGTAGGATAGGTATTAGCTCTTCCCTAAATTTTTGGTAGAATTCGGCTGTGAAGCCATCTGGTCCTGGGCTTTTGTTTTCTGGAAGATTTCTGATTACAGTTTCAATTTCCGTGCTTGTGATGGGTCTGTTAAGATTTTCTATTTCTTCCTGGTTCAGTTTTGGAAAGTTATACTTTTCTAGGAATTTGTTCATTTTTTCCAAGTTGTCCATTTTATTGGCATATAGTTGCTGATAGTAGTCTCTTATCCTTTGTATTTCAGTGTTGTCTGTTGTGATTTCTCCATTTTCATTTCTAATTCTATTGATTTCCTTCTTTTCCCTTTTGTCCTTGATGAGTCTGACTAATGGTTTGTCTATTTTATTCATCTTCTCCAAGAACCAGCTTTTAGTTTTGTTGAGTTTTGATATGATCTCTTTTGTTTCTTTTTCATTTATTTCTACCTTAATTTTTATGATTTATTTCCTTCTACTAACCCTGGGGTTCTTCATTTCTTCTTTCTATAGTTGCTTTAGGTGTAAAGTTTGGTTATTTATTTGATTTTTGTCTTGTTTCTTGATGTAAACTTTTATTGCTGTGACCATTCCCCTTAGGTCTGTTTTTACTGAATCCCATAGGTTTTGGTTGTCCTGTTTTCATTTTAATTTGTTTCTTTGCATATTTTGATTTCTTTTTTGATTTCTTCTGTGAGTTGTTAGTTATTCAGAAAGATAAAGAACATTACAGCATACTAACACATATATATGGAATTTAGAAAGATGGTAACGATAACCCTATATGCAAAACAGAAAAAGAGACACAGAAGTACAGAACAGACTTTTGAACTCTGTGGGAGAAGATGAGGGTGGGATGTTTCAAAAGAACAGCATGTATATTATCTATGGTGAAACAGATCACCAGCCCAGGTGGGATGCATGAGACAAGTGCTCGGACCTGGTGCACTGGGAAGACCCAGAGGAATCGGGTGGAGAGGGAGGTGGGAGGGGGGATCGGGATGGGAAATACGTGTAACTCTATGACTGATTCATATCAATGTATGACAAAACCCACTGAAATGTTGTGAAGTAATTAGCCTCCAACTAATAAAAAATAAAAAACAAACAAAAAAAAGAAGTGTGTTGTTTAGTCTCCGTATGTTTGTATTTTTAATAGTTTTTTTTTCCTCTTTAGTTGACATCTAATCTTACCGCATTGTGATCAGAGAAGATGCTTGAGATGATTTCAATTTTTTGAATTTACCAAGGCTAGATTTATGACCCAGGATGTGATCTATCCTGGAGAAGTTTCTGTGTGGACTTGAGAAAAATGTGAAATTGACTGTTTTGGGATGAAGTGTCCTATAGATATCAATTAGGTATAACTGGTTCATTGCATCATTTAACGTTTGTGTTTCCTTGCTAATTTTCTGTTTAGTTGATCTATGCATCTGTGTGAGTGGGATGTTAAAGTTTCCCACTATTATTGTGTTACTCTTAATTTCCCCTTTCATACTTGTTAGCATTTGCCTTACATATTGCGGTATTCCTATCTTGGGTGCATATATATTTATAATTGTTATATCTTCTACTTGGATTGATCCTTTGATCATGATACAGTGTCCTTCTTTATCTCTTTTCATGGCCTTTATTTCAAAGTTTATTTTATATGATATGAATATTGCTACCCCTGCTTTCTTTTGGTCTCCATTTGCATGAAATATCTTTTTCCAGCCCTTCACTTTCAGTTTATATGTGTCCCTTGTTTTTAGGTGGGTCTCTTGTAGGGGTCTTTTCTTTTTATCCATACAGCCAGTCTTTATCTTTTGGCTGGGGCATTCAACCCATTTACATTTAAGGTAATTGTTGATAAGTATGATCCCATGGCCATTTACTTTGTTGTTTTGGGTTCGAGTTTATACCCCTTTTCTTTGTTTCCTATCTAGAGAAGATCACTTAGCATTTGTTGAAGAGCTGGTTTGGTGGTGCTGAATTCTCTCAACTTTTGCTTGTCTGTAAAGCTTTTGATTTCTCCTTCATATTTGAATGAGATCCTTGCTGGGTATAGTAATCTGGGTTGTGAGTTTTTCCTCTTTCATGACTTAAATATGTCCTGCCATTCCCTTCTGGCTTGAAGAGTTTCTATTGAAAAATCAGCTGTTATCCTTATGGGAATCACCTTCTGTATTAATTGTTGCTTTTCCCTTGCTGCTTTTAATATTTGCTCTTTGTGTTTGATCTTGGTTAATTTGACTAATGTGTGTCTTGGATTGTTTCACCTTGGATGATATTATCCTGTTTGGGACTCTCTGGGTTTGTTGGACTTGAATGGCTATTTCCTTCCCCATTTTAGAGAATTTTTCAACTATTACCTCCTCAAGTATTTTCTCATGGCCTTTCTGTCTGTCTTCTTCTTCTGGGACTCCCATGATTCGAATGTTGGGGCATTTAGCATTGTCCCAGAGGTCTCTGAGGTTGTCCTCATTTCTTTTTTTACTCTCTACTTCATTTATTTCCACCATTCTATCTTCCACCTCACTTATCCTATCTTCTGCCTCAGTTATTCTACTCTTGGCTCCCTCCAGAGTGCTTTTGATCTCATTTATTGTGTTATTTATTATTGATTGACTCTTCTTTATTCCTTCTAGATCCTTGTTAAACATTTCTTGAATCTTCTCAATCCTTGTCTCTAGTCTATTTATCTGTAACTCAATTTTGTTTCCAAGATTTTGGATCACCTTTACTACCCTTATTATGAATTCTTTTTCAGATAGCCTCCCTACCTCCTCCTCTTTTGTTTGGTTCAGTGGGCATTTATCATGTTCCTTTACCTGCTGAAAATTTTTCTGTCTTTTCATTTTGTTTAGGTTGCTGTGTTTGGGGTGACCTTTCTGTATGCTGGAAGTTTGTGGTTCCTCTTTATTGCAGAGGTTCTTCCTTGTGGGGTTGGACTAGTGGCTTGTCAAAGTTTCCTTGTTAGGGAAGTTTGCATCAGTTGTTTGGTGAGTGGAGCTGGATCTCTTGCCTCTGAAGTATCCAGTAGTGAGTTTTGAGATGTTTATGGGTTTTGTGTGGCTATGGGCAGCCTGTATTTTAGTGCTGAGTGCTATGTTCCTGCATTGTTGGAGAATTAGTATGGTATGTCTTCCTCTGGAACGTGTTGGCTCGGGTGGAGCTTGGTTTCAGTGTAGGTATGGAGTCTTTTGGTTGAGCTCTTGTTCATTAATCTTCTCTGGAGTCATGTGTTTTCTGGTGTTCTTAAGTTTTGTATTTAAGCCTCCTGGCTATGGTTTTCAGTCTTATTCTTACAGTAGCCTAAAGACTTCTCCAACCATACAGCACAGATGATAAAACATCTAGGTTAATGGTGAAAAGATTCTCCACAGTGAGGGACACCCAGAGTGGTTCACAGAATTGCATGGAGAAAAGGAAAGAGAGTAGGGAGATAGAGGTGACCAGGAGGAGAAGAGAGGGGTTCAAAAGGGGAGAGACCAATCTAGCCAGTAATCCATTCCCTAAGTGTTCTCCACAGTCCAGAACACCCAGAGAGATTCACAGTGTTAAGTAGGGAAGAGAAGGGGGGAGGGAGGAGACAGAGGTGCCCTGGGGGAGAAAGGGAGAGCCAAAAGTGGAGAAAGCAATCAAACCAGTAATCAAACCCCAAAGCAAAATGTGTACTGAAGATTTGATTCTTAAAGGTACAGAATTGATAACAAATACCAAAAAAGCAAAGATTAAGAATCTAGAGTAGATGTTAGACTCTGATAAATACAACATTAAAAATACAAAACAAAATCAATCACAAAGATTGCAAAAAATATATATATTAAATTTGCTTTAAAAATAGGGTCTTTTTATGCAAGGTAATAGTAGGTTGTAAAAATGAAAATTAAAGGAGTAATAAAGAACTTAAAAATAAAAAAAATAAAATTTAAAAATGGTAGTAGTAAAAATATATCTAGAAATTTCTCTGGAGTTGTTGAGGGCAGTGTGTGTTCAGTTCAGTTTCAGATAGTTCCTTGTTCCAGCTTATACTTCTTCTCAAGGCTTATAGGCCCCTTCCAATGCTTAGTCAAAGCTAACTACAGGGTTTTAATCTGTTGCACCTGTCACTTACAGAGCAGAGAGAACTTTCCACTCTTTGTTCATTTTGGCTTCCTCTGTTTATAGGTCTCTTCAGTGTCTAATTTCTGCCCTGTTACAAGGGAGCAAAGGTGGCCACTTATTTAGGCTCATTTGTTCAGTTGTGCTGTGGGGAGGGAGGAATATTGCAAAAATATATTACTGGCATATATGGGGAGTGCTCACGGTGTATGGACCACATTGGGTTTGCCCCCGATCAGGGCGTGTGTGATTTCCCAGTCTACACTACTCAGGCTCCAGGTTGCTCTGTAGAGGAACTGTCCAAAGCAGGCCCTGCATTTTGTGCACTTTCCAGGTCTAAGCTGCTCAGGTTCTCCCGTACTCCACAAAGGCACAGACTCGGTAGGGCATGTGTTCTGTGCCCTTCCCACGTCCGAGCAGCTCAGGTGACCAGGTGTTTGGTGAGCATGCTATCCCAGATGGGCTGTGTGTCTTAATCACCTCCCAAGTCCCAGCAGCTCGGATTCCCAGGTGCACAGCAAGAGTGCCTTCTCAGGTCTGTCGTGTGACTCCTCTGGGGATCAACCCTCCTGGTAGATGTCAAGCATCCCAGATGCCAGGAAGACTTGGTTAGCAACTGGAAGTCTGCTCACAGTCTGGTGGAGGATGCCCTCTCTGGGGCCAAGATTACTCTTTGCTTTCTGGCTCTGGCTGTCACCCGCCTGCCTCTCTGCCTCTGGTGGGGGGATGGGCTGGTCCGCAGCTGGCTAGTTCTCCTTTGGTATTCCGTCAGTCCTTTGTTCTGTGAGTGGGCCAGGCTGTGCCTTAGTTAGTTAGTCAGTTCAATCGCTCAGTCGTGTCCGACTCTTTGCGACCCCATGAATCGCAGCATGCCAGACCTCCCTGTCCATCACAAACTCCCAGAGTTCACTCAAACTCATGCCCATCGAGTCGGTGATGCCATCCAACCATCTCATCCTCTGTTGTCCCCTTCTCCTCCTGCCCCCAATCCCTCCCAGCATCAGGGTCTTTTCCAATGAGTCAACTCTTCGCATGAGGTGGCCAAAGTATTAGAGTTTCAGCTTCAGCATCAGTCCTTCCAATGAACATCCAGGACCTATCTCCTTCAGGATGGACTGGTTGGATCTCCCTGCAATCCAAGGGACTCTCAAGAGTCTTCTCCAACACCACAGTTCAAAATCATCAATTTTTCGGTGCTCAGCTTTCTTCACAGTCTAACTCTCACATCCATACATGACCACTGGAAAAACCATAGCTTTGACCAGACAAACCTTTGTTGGCAAAGTAATGTCTCTGCTTTTTAATATGCTATCTAGATTGGTCATAACTTTCCTTCCAAGAAGTAAGCACCTTTTAATTTCATTGCTGCAGTCACCATCTGCAGTGATTTTGGAGCCCCCCCCCCAAAAAAAAAAAAAAATCTGACACTGTTTCCACTGTCTCCCCATCTACTTCCCATGAGGTGATGGGACCAGATGTCAGGATCTTAGTTTTCTGAATGTTAAGATTTAAGCCAACTTTTTGACTCTCCTCTTTCACTTTCATGAAGAGGCTTTTTAGTTCCTCTTCACTTTCTGCCATAAGGGTGTTGTCATCTGCATATCTTAGGTTATTGATATTTCTCCCGGAAATCTTGATTCCAGCTTGTGCTTCTTCCAGACCAGCGTTTCTCATTTTGTACTCTGCATATAAGTTAAATAAGCAGGGTGACAATAGGTTAGAGCTTTTCAAGGGAAAGTTCTCTCTCTCTCTCTCTCTCTCTCTCTCTCTCTCTCTCTTCTCTCTCTGGCTATCCCACAGTTTGGGCTGCTATCTCACGTTAGCTCCCTCAGATTGTCCTCAGGGCATTCAGGCCTGGTCATTACCCTAAGCTTGCAACCACACCTACCTGTTCAACCCCTCTGCCACCACTTACTGCAAAGGCAAGCATCTGGGCTACTTCTCTGCTGGGAGTTGCACTTGGGCATGTATTCTATGTTTGTTTTCTCCTCCTGGTTATGTTGCCCTTTGAGATTCCAGAAGTCCGCACAGACCCGCTAGTGAGAGGGTTTCCTGGTGTTTGGAAACTTCTCCTCCTTCACGACTCCCTCGCCAGGACAGGTCTCCATCCCTAACTCTTTTGTCTCTCTTTTTGCCTTTTATATTTTGTCCTACCTCCTTTTTAAGAGAATGGGCTGCCTTTCTGGGTGCCTGGTGCCCTCCGCCAGCATTCAGTTGTTTTGTGGAAGTTGCTCAGCATTCAAATGATCTTTTGATGAATTTGTGGGGGAGACAGTGGTCTCCCCGTCCTATTCCTCTGCTATCTTCTCTCCTGGCAATCTTGATTCCAGTTGTGTTTCATCCAATCCAGCATTTTTCATGATGTACTCTGTATATAAGTTAAATAAGCAAGATGACTATATACAGCCTTGATGTACTCCTTTTCCTATTTGAAACCAGTCTGTTGTTCCATGTCCAGTTCTAACTGTTGCTTCCTGACCTGCATACAGATTTCTCAAGAGGCAGGTCAGGTGTTTAGGACTGCCGATAGCTTCTCTATGAATGTGGGGTTTTTTTTTAATAATATATATAGAATCATAAGTCATGATTATATAATCCCTTGTGTTTGTTTTCAAATTGAACTTTAGACAAGTATTTTTTTTAGATTGTTTGTGTGATCCTGAAGAGAAATATTTTGATAGAGAAAGAATAATATTATCTATTTGGTAGAACTATAGTGAAGCCCAGTGAAATAAATCAGAGGAAACCATTTAGCAAAATATCTGATAAATTTTTAAGCAACCAGTATATCCTTGTCATTTTTGTTACTATGTAGTGGCGGTTTTGTCTCTAAGTCATGTCTAACTCTTGTGACCCCATGGACTATAGCCTACCAGGTTGCTCTGTCCATGGGTTTCTCCAGGCAAGAATATTGGAGTGGGTTGCCATGCCCTTTTCCAGGGGATCTTCCTGACCCAGGAATAGAATCCAGGTATCCTGCATTACAGGCAGATCCTTTACCAACTGAGCTACAAGGAAAGCCCTTGTTATTCTGTATATTATTGCTAATATTTTGCCTCACTATCTCCTTGCATGTTCTGAAACTTCTGAATTGAGAATGTTCAGGGATATTCAAAATTCACAGAATGCAAGCAGCCCAAATTAAAGCTATTCTCATTTCATATCTTCATTAGTATTTTAAATATGAAAGCAATACTCTTTCATGCTAAATAGGAAAATTATGCAAGACTAAATTTTAAAAGATTGTATCTTTCCTTTATTTCCCTTTATTCTTATCTCCTTATTAATTTTTAACAAATGCCTGCAGTCTGTACATAATGGAATATGCACAGGTATATCTCACTTTTCAGTGTTTTGTTTTATTGTGCTTCATAGATATTGCAGTTTTTATTGAAAGTTCTTGGCAACCCTGCATCGAGGCTACTGGCACCATTTATTCAACAGCATTTGCTCACTTCATGTCTCTGTGTCACACTTTGGTACTCCTCACAATATTTCCAACTTTTTCATTATTGTTATATGTTAATGATGGTGATCTGTGATCAATGATTTTTGATATTACAATTGCAAAAAAGATTGTGACATGCTGTAGGCTCAGATGATAGCTAGCATTTTTAACAATAAAGTATTTTTAATTAATGTATGTACATTTTTAAGACATAGTGTTATTACACATTTAATAGACTATACTATAGTGTCAACATAACTTTTATATGCACTGGAAATCCAAAAAAATTATGTGGCTTGCTTTATTGCAGTGGTCTGGAACCAAACCCACAATATCTCTGAGGTATACCTATGTAAATGCATGAACATATATGATGGAGTTGGTGGTTTTCATTTGCTTCAACATGGAATCATTCTGTCTAAGCTTCTACTGTCCTTTTCCCAATGCAGATAAATATATGTATGCATATCAAAAGCTTCACGTTTCATGCTTGACTATTCAATCATTTAGTTAACATGGAAGTATTAGCATAATATGGGAATTAAATGATTAACTTGTACATTTTATAAAAATATTCATGTTGACTGATATCATTTGAGTTGTTAATACTGTTTCTTAAAGACTTAAATAAGTTTTGAGTCACATTCCACGGTTTAAATGGTCATGGTTTGGGTAAAATAATACTTTGTACCCTGATGAATATCCTCCTCTATTCTCCTTTCCTGAAGTTTTTCTGTATTAATGTTATGTTGAATAGAATTATATATATTTAAGGAGTATGACATGATGACTTTATATGCATACACAGAGTGAAATAATCACTGTAGTCAAACTAGTGATATATTAATCTCCTTCATATAGTTATCATTTTTTGTGGTAAGAGCACCTAAAGTCTATTAGCTATTTTCCAGTGTTCAGTACAGCGTTATTAACTAGTCATCATGCTATACACTAGATCTTTAGAAACTTATCGAACATAAACACCACTTTGTACACTTTGATGAACGTCCCATTTCCTCCACATTCCCCACTCCTGGAAACTATCATTCTACTCTCTCCTTCCATGTATTTGATTTATTTAGATTACACATATGATTGAGATTGTATATATTTTTTTCCTTTTATGTCTGGCTTACTTCACATAGCATAATGTTCTCTAGGTTCATCTATATAATTTCTTTACCCATTCATCTGTCAATAGACACAGGTTGTTTACATATCTTAGCTATTGTAAATAATCCATGCAGTGAACATGGGAGTAGAGATATCTCTTCAAGGTATTGATTTCATTTACACTGGGTATATGCCAAGAAGTGAAATTGCTGGATCATCTGCTGGTTCTATTTTTAGTTTTTTTGAGGAACTCCATACAGTCTTCCATAATTTACATTTCCACCAAGAATGCACAGGCATTCCTTTTCCTGACATTCTTGCTAATACTTATCTTTTATCTTTTTATAGTTATCTTAACAGCTGTGAGGTGATATCTCATTGTAGTTTTGACTTTCAGTTCTCTAATGATTAGTAATGTTGAGCATCTTTTCTTGTACCTGTTTGTAATTTGTATGTCTTTTGGAAAAATGTATTTTCAGGTCCTTTGCCCATTTTTTTATTGGGCAGTTTGTTTTTTTTCTATTAAGTTGCATGAGTTCCTTTTATATTTTGGATATTTATCCATTGTCAGATTTATGGTTTGTAAATATTTTCTCCCAAATCATGGGCTGCATTTTCATTTTATCGATTGTTTCTTTTACTGTACAGACACTTTTTAGTTTGATGTAATCCCATTTTCAGAGAAGGCAATGGAACCCCACTCCAGTATTCTTGCCTGGAAACTCCCATGGATGGAGGAGCCTGATAGGCTGCAGTTCATGGGGTCGCTAAGAGTTGGACACGACTGAGCGACTTCACTTTCACTTTTCACTTTCATACACTGGAGAAGAAACTGGCAACCCAATCCAGTATTCTTGCTGGAGAATCCCAGGGACAGGGAAGCCTGGTGGACTGCCGTCTATGGGGTCGCACAGAGTCGGACACAACTGAAGCAACTTAGCAGCAGCAGCAATCCCACTTGCTCTTGTTAGAATTGTTGATGTCTTGTCCAAAAAGGAATTATTGTTAAAGACAATATCAAGGAGCTTTTATGTGTTTTCTTCTAGCTTTATGGTTTCGGGTCTTAACGTTGAAACTTAATCCATTTTGAGTTGATTTCTGTGTACTATAGGATGTGTCCAATTTTATTCTTTTGTATGTGGATATCCAGTTTTCCCAGTACCATTTTTTGAAAAGGCTTTTCTTTCTCCATTGTCTGTTCTTGGTATTCTTGTGTAAAATTTGTTCACTCTATATGCTTAGGTCGATTCTGGGCTCTATATTCTATTCCACTGGTCTTTTGTGTCTTTTTTATACCAGTACCACATAGTTTTGATTACTGTGTGTTTGTAATATACTTTGAAATAAGAGAAAGAGATGCCACAAGCTTTGCTCTCCTTGCTCAAGATCACTGTGGCCAGTCGAGGTATTTTCTGGTTCCAAACAAAGTTTAGGACTGTTTTTTTCTTTTTCTATGAAAAATGCCAGTTGTATTTTGATATTGATTACATTGGATTGGTAGATCACTTGGACATTTTAACAATATTAGTTCTTCCAATCCATGAGCAAAAAAATAGCTTTCCATTTATTTGTGTCTTATTCCATTTCTGTCATCAGTGTCTTAACTTCCCAGTGTGCAGATTTTTCACCTTCTTGCTTAAAATTATTCCCAAGTATTATTTATTATTTTTGGTGCTATTGTAATGGGATTTTTCTTTTGATTTCCTTTTCTGATAGACCATTACTGATGTAAAGAAATACAACTGATTTTTATATATTGTTTTTGTATCCTAAACTTATCCTAAAGGCAGGAAAAGAAGGGGTCAATAGAGGATGAGATGGTTGGATGGCATCACTAACTTGATGGACATGAGTTTGAGCAAGCTTCAGGAGTTGGTGATGGACAGGGAAGCCTGGCATACTGCAGTCCATGGGGTTGCAAAGAGTGAGACACGACTGAGTGACTGAGCTGATCCTAAACTTTACTGAATTTTGTTTTTTGATTCTGTTTGTATGTGTGTATGTGTGTGGTTGGTCTTTAGGTTTTATACATATAGAATCAAGTCATCTGCAAAAAAAAAATAATAATTTTACTTCTTTTCCATTGTGGATGCCTTTTATTTCTTTCCCTTGTCTAATTATTAGTACTTCCAATACTATGTTGAATAGAAGTAGTAATATTGAACATCTGTGCTTTGTACCATATTTGAGAGAATATTTTAGTTTTTTCCTATTGATTCTAATGTTAGCTATGGGCTTCATAAATGACATTTATTTTGTTGAGGAAATTACCCAATATACTTATTTGGTTAAAACTTTAATTTTTATTTCCTTTATTTTTGGCTGCACTGGGTCTTCCTTGATATGCGTGGGCTTTCTCTAGTTGCAGTGAACAGGGGCTATTCTTCATTGCAGTACACAGACTTCTCATTGGGGTGGGTTCTCTTGTTTCAGAGCACAGGCACTAGGTTCATAGGCTTCAGTAGTTGTGGGACACCTGCTCAGTAGTTTTGGCTTGCAGGCTCTAGAGCTTGGGCTCAATAGTTGTGGTGTACAGGCTTTGGTTTCCTGCAGCATGTGGAATATTCATGGACCAGGCATCGAGCCCATGTCCCCTGCACTGGCAGGAGGATTCTTATCCACTGTGCCCCCAGGGAAGTCTAAGACTTCTTATCATGAGTAGATGTTGAACTTTATGAAACACTTTTTTCTGCATCTATTGAGATAATCACATGTGTGGTTTTTTTTTTTTTTTTAAGTTTTTCTGTTATGTGGTATATCATAGTGATTGATTACATATGTTGAAACAACATTGCATCCAGTTTTAAATCCCACTTGGCTATGGTGTATAATCTTTTGATGTGTTGTTGAATTTGTTTGGCTAGTATTATATTGAGAATTTTTGCATCTATGTTCTTCAGAGATTTTGGCCTGTAGTTTTCTTGAGGTTCCTTTTCTTTAAAACCCTCAGCAGTTTATTTATGCACAGGAATTTTAACATAACTTTTTTGATTTTCCCTTACCCACAGAGTACATAATATTGAATATTTCCTGTAGGGAACCTAGGAATATAGTTAAGTTACTTTTTATATCATTAATGTAATATTTGTTTTTCTTCATTGGTCCTCAAAAATTCTAGCTAAACTTTTCTTGGAGATACTATAAATTTTGTTTTTGTTATGAGTGGGTTCATTACCTAATATCTTTTCAAATAGATACTTAAATAACTTAAAGGGAACTTTTAATATTCCTGTTACCCAGTAATGTATCTTCTTTCATTTATCATTTGATTTGAGGCTTATGAGTACATACATACATATAACTGATGCCTCAAAATATAAACTGAAATCACATAGCATATGTATTATGCTATGTGCTACTGTACTTGCCCATACACAAGAAGTCACCCAGTAGCTTTACTTTTGGGACCATATCTCCTAGCCACTCCTCAGCATGTTATTTAAATGAGACATGTTTACATTTGCTGAAAAACATGGGAAATCTGTGTTCTCGATTACATGGCTATATGGATTTTGCTCTCTGCTTTTCTAGGATTTCCTGGGCAACTTCCTGAAACTCAGGTCACTAGAGATCTTCTGTTGTAACAAATCCTAAGCTAGTAATGGTAGTGCCTAAGTCAAGATTTGCCACAGAAACAGAAGAGGAGAAAGATAGGAATAGATAGATGGATGAATGGATAAATAGATGATAGATAGATAGAGATTTGATGACTGGCTCATGCAGTTCTGACTTGAAAATCTGTAGAGCAGGCTAGCAGGATAGAGATCCAGAGAAAAGTTGTTTCAGTCTTGAGTACAAAATCTGTAGGGTAGGCCTATCAGACTGGAAACTCAAGAATGCATTGTGTTGCAGACTTTAGGTAAAATTGCCTCTTCTTCAAGAAACCTCAGTCTTTGCACTTCAGAACTGACTGATTTGATGAGACCCACCAAAATTATGGATGATAATTTGCTTTACTTGAAGTCTAATAATTAAAACTTAACCACATCTTTTGCAGCAACATCTAGATTAGTGTTTGATCAAACACCTGGGCAGCATGACCTAGCCTAGTTGATGCAAAAAATTAATCATCACCCTTAACAAGGAAGGATTACTCAAGACATTTAAACCCTACATACATAGATCAGGAGGTGTTAAATGAAATTCAACATGTATATTCTTAGGAATTGTGATTTGTTACACATGAAACATAATTTTGTCTTAATAAACTGAATTATGTTTTCTGATCATTTTCAGGTCACCAAAATACTCCCCATTTTGTTGGCTCACTTGACACTTGGGACACATCTGTGATGTGGAAGTAATTATTGTTTGTTGTCAGAATTAAATGGGCCACTTTACATGGAAGCAACCAACAAGCTTCTGGATAGTAAATGAGCACACAATAAAAGTTGAAAGTTGTTTAACTTTTACTATTATTAATACTAAGAGCATTTTTTTTATTTTCACAAAAAAGAAATTTCGAGGCTGTAATCATTATGTAAGTGATGAAACAAAGGTAGAAAGCAATCAATTTTTCTATATTTTCTTCTAGCAAAAAAGTTTCAGTATTTTAAACTACAAAGGTAATACTTATATAATAGTAAAAAGGGCAGATAGGTAAAGAAAATTTATGAATCTCCACCTGCAGTGTGAATACCAAACTCATTAATACTTTGTTGTAGGAACTTGCAACTTAATAGTGGAAGTTAATGTTAGCAATTGAGGAGTGTTCAGAGAACCAAAATCCTGGCCATTCATTAAGTATAATATTTTTATTTTTATTAAAACTTTAAAATTATCTTATTTCTAATATAGTTCTTAAAGGTTACTTTCTGTGTACAGTTATTATAAAACATTCGCTATATTCCCCATGTTGAACAATATATGTCATTGAACCTATCTTATACTCAGTTGTTTGTACCTCCCACTTCTCCACTCCTTTATTGCCCCCCCCCCACTGGTAACCGTTAGTTTTTGTTCTATATATGTGAGTCTGCTTCTTTTTTATTATATCCACATGCAGTTAGTTGTGTTTTTAGATTCCACATATAAGTGAGATCATGCAATATTTGTCTTTGTCTGTCTGACTTATTTCACTTAGCATAATGCTAATCCATGTTGCAGATGACAAGATTCTTTTTATGAGTGGGTAATATGCCATCTGCATATATTTATCACATCTTCTTTATCCATTCATCTGTTGATGGACACTTAGGTTGTTTCCAGAACTTGGCAATTGTAAATAATGCAGCTGTGAACATTGAGGTGCATGTATTTTTTCAAATTACTGCTTTGGTTTTGTTGTTGTTGTTGTTGTTTTTCAGAAATATACCCAGGAGTGGAATTGCCGGGTCATGTGGTAATTCTATTTTTAGTTTTTGTGAAACCGCCATATTGTTTTCCACAGTGGCAGCACCCATTTACATTCCCAAAAACAATGTACAAGAGTTCCCTTTTCTCCACACTCTCACCAACATTTTTTATTTGTATTCTTTTTGATGATAGCCATTCTGACAGGTGTGAAGTGATATCTCACTGTGGCTTTGATTTGCATGTCCCTGATGATTAGTGATGTTGAGCACCTTTCCATATGCCTGTTGACCATCTGCATTTCCTCTTTGGAAAAATGTCTATTCAGGTCTTCTGCCCATTTTTAATCTGGTTTTTTGTTTTTCTTTTTTATGCTGAGTTGTATGAGCTGTTTATATATGTTGGATATTATTCCTTTATCAGTCACATCATTTGCAAATATTGTCTCCCATTTAGTAGGTTGACTTTTTGTTTTGTCAGTGGTTTCCTTTGCTGTTTAAAACCTTTTAAGTTTAATTAGGCCCATTTGTTCATTTTTGCTTTTATTTCCTTTAGGAGATGGATCCAAAAAGTATTGCTGCAATTTGTGCCAAAGAGTGTTCTGCTTATGTATTCTTCAAGGATTTTTATATGATCCAGTCTTACATTTACATCTTTAGTCCATTTTGAGTTTATTTTTGTATGAAGTGTTAGAGAATATTCTAATTTCATTCTTTTACTTGTAGTTGTCCAGTTTTCCCAGCAGCACTTATTGAAGAGATCCTCTTTTCTCTATTGTATATTCTTGCTTTCTTTGTTGTAGATTAATTGTCCATAAGTGATTGAGTTTATTTCTGGGCTCTCTATCAATTGATCTGTGTGTTCGTTTTTGGGCCAGTACCACACTGTTTTTATGACTGTAGCTTTGTAGAGTAATCTGAAATCAGGGAGCCCAATTCCTCCACCTCTGTTATTCTTTCTCAGGATTGTTTTGGCTATTTGGGGTCTTTCATATTTCCATACATTTTAAATTTATTTGTTTTAGTTCTCTGAAAACTACCATTGGTATTTTGATAGAGACTGCATGTAATTTATTGCCTTGGGTAGTGCCGTCATTTCAACAGCATTGATTCTTCCAATCCAAGAACACAGTGTATCTTTTCTTCTGTTTCCGTTGTCTTCAATTTTTTTTATCAGTGCCTTATAGTTTCCAGAATATAGATCTTTTGCCTCCTTAGGTAGGTTTATTTTAGGTACTTTATTCTTTTTGATATGATGATAAATGGTGTTGTTTTCTTAATTTCTCTTTCTGATACTTCATTGTTAGTATATAGAAATACAACAGATTTCTGTATATTAATTTTTCATCCTACAACTTTACTGAATTCATTGAGGAGCTCTAGTAATTTTCTGGTGAGTAAATATTTATTATCATTTCTTTATTAGTCTTGTTTATTCTAAAAGCACATGTTTTTATCTACTTTATATGAATCAGAATCACTTTTACTTGGAATATTTGCATGAAGAATTCATGTACAAAATAAGTCACAAAATAAGAAAATGGCCCATTTTGCTTTTAAAAAAATATTTTCTGTATTTAAAAATAAGTATAACATTCCCTCATAAAAATTAAAAAGCCGATCCCTGTGGAGTTCCCTATTTCCACTGTCCTGCCTTAATGTTACATGTGCCAGCAGCATACTTTCACAACTTTACATGTGCAAGCAAATGCATAATCAACCTGCTGAAATCAGAGAAGGGCATGTTTGATTGTTACTTTTTTCTAGAAAATTGACATCATACAGTGTGGATTTCTCCATAACTTGCTTTTCTTATCTAATAGCTCTGTCAGTTCATTTTGCAGGGTTTTATGTTCTAAGATTCAGTATTTCCACAATGCATAATACAATTGTAAAGTGTATGTTTAAATTGTTTTAAGTCCGTAAATATAGAATTTTCCCAATAACATTTGAGCTATCAACTTATGCCTGTAATTTTGAATCAATACTACATTGTTTTATTATTTTATCTTTACAGTAACTGTTAGTATCTTACAAAAAATATCCCTCATTGCTCTTCTTTATTTATTTATTTATTTTTTTTTTATTTTTCAGTGGATTTTGTCATACATTGATATGAATCAGCCATAGAGTTACACGTATTCCCCATCCCGGTCCCCCCTCCCACCTCCCTCTCCACCCGATTCCTCTGGGTCTTCCCAGCCCACCAGGCCCGAGCACTTGACTCATGCATCCCACTTGGGCTGGTGGTCTGTTTCACCACAGATAATATACATGCTGTTCTTTTGAAACATCCCACCCTCACCTTCTCCCACAGAGTTCAAAAGTCTGTTCTGTACTTCTGCATCTCTTCTTCTGCCCTGCATATAGGGCCATCGTTACCATCTTTGTAAATTCCGTATGTATGTGTTAGTATACTGTAATGTTCTTTATCTATCTGGCTTACTTCACTCTGTATAATGGGCTCCAGTTTCATCCATCTCATTAGAACTGATTCAAATGAATTCTTTTTAACGGCTGAGTAATATTCCATGGTGTATATGTACCACAGCTTCCTTATCCATTCATCTGCTGATGGGCATCTAGGTTGCTTCCATGTCCTGGCTATTATAAACAGTGCTGCGATGAACATTGGGGTGCACGTGTCTCTTTCAGATCTGGATTCCTCAGTGTGTATGCCCAGAAGTGGTATTCCTGGGTCATATGGTAGTTCTATTTCCAGTTTTTTAAGAAATCTCCACACTGTTTTCCACAGTGGCTGTACTAGTTTGCATTCCCACAAACAGTGTAAGAGGGTTCCCTTTTCTCCACACCCTCTCCAGCATTTATTGCTTGTAGACTTTTGGATAGCAGCCATCCTGACTGGCGTGTAATGGTACCTCATTGTGGTTTTGATTTGCATTTCTCTGATAACGAGTGATGTTGAGCATCTTTTCATATGTTTGTTAGCCATCTGTATGTCTTCTTTGGAGAAATGTCTGTTTAGTTCTTTGGCCCATTTTTTGATTGGGTCATTTATTTTTCTGGAATTGAGCTTCAGGAGTTGCTTGTATATTTTTGAGATTAATCCTTTGTTTGTTTCCTCATTTGCTATTATTTTCTCCCAATCTGAGGGCTGTCTTTTCACCTTACTTATAGTTTCCTTTGTTGTGCAAAAGCTTTTAATTTTCATTAGGTCTCATTTGTTTATTTTTGCTTTTATTTCCAATATTCTGAGAGGTGGGTCATAGAAGATCTTGCTGTGATTTATGTCGGAGAGTGTTTTGCCTATGTTCTCCTCTAGGAGTTTTATAGTTTCTGGTCTTACATTTAGATCTTTAATCCATTTTGAGTTTATTTTTGTGTATGGTGTTAGAAAGTGTTCTAGTTTCATTCTTTTACAAGTGGTTGACCAGTTTTCCCAGCACCACTTGTTAAAGAGATTGTCTTTTTTCCATTGTATATCCTTGCCTCCCTCATTGCTCTTCTTAATCGAGGTTTTTCAGAAAGGTCATTTACTATTCCAAATGAACTTTAATATCTTTGTTTTGAATGTTTAAAAAGGTCACATTATTTTTAATTACCATAAAAATATAAATGGACTTGAGGAAAACTAACTACCTAATTCAATTTTCTTATATTACTCAATGATTTTTAGTTTATTTTGTTTAATTTGAGGTTTCTATGCAAGTAAGTCTACCACCTCTACATTTTTCTACATTGCCACATTAAAGCAGTCAACATTTCATTTTTTTCACCCACCCACACCTTCCTTGTCCTCGTACACCCTCTGAATAGTCAATATTAATAGGCTTGCTATATATATATATAAAAGGGGCTTCCCAGGTGGCGCAGGTGGTAAAGAATCCGCCTGCCAATGTAGGAGATGCAAGAGATGTGTGTTCGATGCTTGGGTTGGGAAGATCCCCTGGAGAAGAAAAAAGATATACATATATGTGTGTGTGTGTATGTGTATACATGCATATATATATTTATATACACATGCATATATGTATACATATATATACATACATTTATAGTACTATAGTATTTAGTATTAAAATGTAATTATATTCAATATATTCTCCAAAGTATTCTGCATCATACTATTATACTTACTTAGTTCACAACACATCATGAACAATTCTGTAGGCCTTTAGATTAAGATTTTATGTTTTAAAATTCAACTTTTAAGCTTATGTGGAAATCATTTGCATATATGCTATGAATTGGTTTTAACATATTCCCCCCCAACTATAAAGTTTTCCCACAGCATTTGAGCCACTAGTTTTGTTGCATATTCTCTCTCACATTCTTGAGTTGATGCCATGTTTATTTCAATTATAGTTTTAAAATAAAATTTGAAAGCAGATATCATCCAACTTGGGGGAACTTTTCTTGAAATGTTTAACCATTTTCAGTTGTCAAGATGAAACTGAATGTCTTTCTTCTAATGGAAAAATGTCAGCTTTAAACATTTAACATAATTAACTCTACAGTATTGGACCTCCCAGGATTATAAATATACATGTGTTGATTTTTATATTCAGAAAAGTTTGGGAGCTTTTTTCAAAGGAATTGTGACTAATTTTTGCTAATTTGATTCTTAGTTATTTTCATTTTTAAGGTATTTTCTGCTATCAGTAGATTTTTGTCTAATTTCCTCTGGAAAATAAATATTAGTGCTATATAGAAAATGACTATTGTATTATTCTGTTTTCTGCTTGCTCACTAAGATATGTGTTCTCATCATTCTTCAGTAGATTATCTTGGATTATGTACATTAATCATAATACCTTATAGGGCTTGTGCTGCAACATTACACATCATCACAGTTGATAAGGGCTACTTGTTGCTATACAGAGAAGATCAGATAATACCTTTGCTTTTGAGTATTTCTTCCTCTATTTTCTACATTTTTTTCTCTTGTATATCTGCACCCTCAGGTAAACTTTTTGGATGGATTTGCTACCATCAAAAGAGGCCTTTTTGCATAAAATAACCATTTTAAAATAGAGCTTCAAATAAGCTAGAAGGAAAATTTACTCAAAGTACTTATATTGGTGTCAGGTAACAATATAGTTTCTAAGTAGGAAAAAACTACAAATGTGTTTTACTAGACATAGAATCAAATTTGTTTCCATTAACCTAGTCAGTTATAAACAAAGAGCCTCTGTGTCTCTCAGATACAATGCTAGAGGGACTATAGATAGGAAAAAAAAATGTCTTCCTTCAAATGCTGAAAAATATCAGCTTGACACTGAAGGAGTATGTTTTCAAAGATAAAGGAAATGATGCACAAGACTCAAAGAATTTGATTTTCATAGTTGCTTTATCTTTTCTTAATGTTCAGTTCAGCCACTCAGCCATGTCTGACTCTGTGACCCCATGGACTGCAGCACGCCAGGCTTCCCTGTCTATCACCAACTCCTGGAGCTTGCTCAAACTCATGTCCATTGAGTCAGTGATGCCATCATCCTGTTATCAACTTAAAATCTACTGTCATAGATATAATTTGTTATATGTAACCTTCATGGTAACCACAAAACAAACAAACAAACAAATCTACAGTAAATATAAAAAAGATAAGCAGAAAGGAATATAAGCATACCACACAAAGTCATCAAACCATAGAGGAAGACAGCAAGAGAAGAAATAAACAGAGAAGAACTACAAAGACATCCAGAAAACAATGAACAAAATTGGCAATAAGCACATGCCTATCAAGAATTACTTTTAATTTAAACTGACTAAATTATTAATCAAAACACAAAAGGTGGCTTAATGCTTGAAAACAAAAGACAAATCTCTATGCTACCTACAAGAAACTCACATTACATGTAAGTATACAAACGGACTTGAAAGTGAAGGGATGGTAAAACGTACTGCATTCAAATGGAAACCAAAAGAAAGCTAGAGTAGTTACACTTACAATAGACAAAATAGATTTTAAAACAGACTCTAATAAGAGATGAAGAATGGTGTTATATAATGATAAAGGGATCAATCAACAGGAACGTATAACACTTTAAAATTTTACGCAAAAATCATAAGAGCACTTAAATATATAAAACAAGTTTTACAGACCTACAGGAAGAAATAGATAGCAACACAATAAGAGTGGAAGACTTTAATATCACACATACATCAATGGATAGATTATCCAGGCAGAAAATCAATAAGGGAACATAGGTGTTAAAGGACACGTTAGACCAAAAGAATTTAACAAATATTTATAGAACATTTCACTCAAAAGAAACAAGATACGTTCTTCTCTTGTGTGCATGAAAAACTTTCCAAGATCATATGTTAGACCACAAAGCAAGTCTTAATAAATTTCAGTTCAGTTCAGTCACTCAGTCATATCTGACTCTTTGTGACCCCATGGACTACAGCACTCCAGGCTTCCCTGTCCATCACCAACTCCCGGAGCTTGCTCACACTTGGGTCCATCAAGACAGTGATGCCATCCAAACATCTTATCCTCTATCATTCCCTTCTCCTGGTGCCTTCAATCTTTCCCAGCATCAGGATCTTTTCTAATGAATCAGTTCTTCACATCAGGTGGCCAAAGTATTGGAGTTTCAGCTTCGGCATTGGTCCTTCCAATGACTATTCATGACAGATTTCTTTTAGGATGGACTTGTTAGATCTCTGTGCAATCCAAGGGACTCTCAAGAGTCTTCTCCAACACCACAGTTCAAAAGCATCAATTCTTCGCTGCTCAGCTTTCTTTAGGGTCCAACTTTCACATCCCTACTTGACTACTGGAACATAGCTTTGACTAGACAGACCTTTGTCAGCAAAGTAATGTCTCTGCTTTTTAATATGCTATCTAGGTTAGTCACAGCTTTTCTTCCAAGGAGCAAGCATCTTTTAATTTCATGACTGCAGTCACCATCTGAAGTGATTATGGAGTCCAAGAAAAGAAAATCTATCACTGTTTCCATTGTTTCCCCATCTATTTGCCATGAAGTGCCAGTTGCCATGATCTTAGTTTTTTGAATGTTGACTTTTAAGCCAAATTTATTACTCTCTTTCACTTTCGTCAAGAGGCTCTTTAATTCCTCTTCACTTTCTTCCGTAAGGGTGGTGTCATCTGCATATCTGAGGTTATTGATATTTCTCCCGGAAATCTTGATTCCAGCTTGTGCTTCATCCAGTCTGGCATTTCACATGATGTACTCTGTATATTAGTTAAATAAGCAAGAAGACAATATACAGCCTTGATGTACTCCTTTCCCAATTTGGAACCAGTCTGTTGTTCCATGTCCAGTTCTAAATATTGCTTCTTGACCTGCATACAGATTTCTCAAGAGGCAGATAAGGTGGCCTGATATTCCCATCTTCTTAAGAATTTTCCACAGTTTGTTGTGATCCACACTGTCAAAGGCTTTGGTGTAGTCAATGAAGCAGAAGTAGATGTTTTTCTGGAATTATCTTGCTTTTTCTATGACCCAATGGATGTTGGCAATTTGATCTCTGGTTCCTCTGCCTTTTCTAAATCCGGCTTGAACATCTGGAAGTTCCCAGTTCACGTACTGTTTAAGCCTGGCTAAAAATCATATCAAAATTTCAACAAGTAATTTGTAGTAATGACAGTGGTGACTTCAATTTTGGAGTGTAGTAGCTATGTTAAAGATTAACTATTTGGTCTTATTGAAGCCAACACAGAACTTGCTGCTGTGTTTTTTCTTCAATGATAAACAAAGCAATTACATAAAAACAATCATATTAAGCATCTTTTCCAGCCACAATGGGTATGTAGCTAAAAATTAATTACATAATGAGAACTGAAAAATTCACAAATATGTGGAGATTAATATGTTACTGAGCAAACCATGGATCAAAGAAGAAATCAAAGGGAAAAGAAATATCTTGAGAAAATATAAATGGAACATACTAAAGTTTATGGTATGTAGCAAAAGCAATTTTAATAGGAAAGTTCATAGTGGAAAATCCCTACTTCAGGAAAGAAGAAAAATCTCAAATTAACAACCTAACTTTAACAAAGTCCATAGTTATTAGAAGGCAGAAAATAACAAAGGTGAGAACAGAAATAGATGAAACAGAGACAAAAGGAATCAGGTATTTGAATAATATAGTTGCTTATATTTTTATGTTGATTTTCACTTTAAAAAATATTTTCATATGTGTTACTTAAAACCATAAGATAGAAATGAAAATAGAGTCTGTGGTATACTTTTTAAGAAGAGTGAGATCATCCATATAAATTCAGTCAACATATTGTCTAAACTGATCAGTAAAGGTTAATAATTATCAATATTATTATTAGTGGTGCTCAGAACCCAGATCTCTTGAATAGATTCACCAGTGTGAGATTGTTGTGTAAGTTTTTTTCAGATTTCAGTAGATTTCTTTATCACTTTTCAGATTATTTGCAATAATTCACCCTCTACCATTAATAAGACCGCATTCTCTCTTGGAACTGGATGTTATCAACCTTTAATTTCAACCAGTCATTTGGGTAAAAAAAAAATGATGTCTCATTGTTACCTTAATTTTCATTTACTTAATCATCATCATCATTAAACTTGAACAGCATTTCAAACATGTATTACCTATTTGTATATTTCCTATTATTTGATATTAATAACTTTGCTGACTTTTTATAAGGTAAAACTGACATATAACATTATATTAGTTTCAGGTGTACAACATAAAAATTCAATATTTGTATACATTGTGATATGATCACCACAATAAGTCCAGTTACCATCCATCACCATAAAAGGTTAACTTTTAGAATTTAGTTCCTTGGCAACTTGCAAGTATGCAATATCATTTACCATAGAAACCATGTTGTGCATAACATCTCTGTGACTTATTTACTTTATAGTTGTAAGTTTGTACTTCTTGACCCCCTTTGCTGATTTTTTTCTATTTTTTAAGACAATTTGTAGAAACACTTGGTATGCTATGGTCATTACATTTTATCTGCCATATGTAATGCACATATTTTTCTCATCTGTCTTACTTAAGTTGTATCTCTTCTCATTTAAAAATTTTTAATTCCCATATATGTTATTCTAATTTTAAATATATTGCTTGTTTTTTTTTTTTTTTGCTTTCCTTAGGACAATATATCTTATTCCAGATACATACAAATGTTGTTATTAACTTTGCTACTACTTTATTATTTTAACTTTTATACTTATATCCTTAGTCCATATGAAATTCATTTTTTATTTGGTGGAAGATGAGAGTGTAAATTAGTTCTCTACTTCATTAAAATGATTTTTGCACCATTAATTAATAAATCATCCCTTCCTCACTGAAATAAAAACTTGTTCCTATATACTCTTGAATATTTTGTTTTGGACTTTCAATTCTCTCTTAGTCATCTTTTTGTCACATCTATGT
The DNA here is from genome assembly GCF_963930625.1 of Muntiacus reevesi. Classification (NCBI taxonomy): domain Eukaryota; kingdom Metazoa; phylum Chordata; class Mammalia; order Artiodactyla; family Cervidae; genus Muntiacus; species Muntiacus reevesi. The sequence continues at coordinate 107,539,145 of NC_089271.1, forward strand.
CAGTACTGTGAAATTATAGTCTCATTGTAAGTTTTCATATCTGTTTGGGCAAATCTCTTCGCTATTCTTTTTCATAAAATTCTTAGCTCTTCTTGGACAATAATTCTTTGCTGTAAATATTAAAGTCATTACATTAAACTTCAAAAATAAATCTTTATTGGTCAAAGTCCTGACAGGAAACAAATGACACATTCACCTAGATAATTAGGAAGAGTTAAATAAAGGTACATGTTTGAATGAGATAAAGGGTACTGAAAGGGAATAGTGAAGCACTTTCAGGCTAGCTGCAGCAAGGAGCCATAACCACCTCTGGGTCTTGAAGGTTGAAAGAAAGGCAGAGTCCTGAGAGAATATCGACATTGGAGAGGGATAGCAACAAAAGTTGTAAGCATCTATAGCAAGCACATCCAACCTGTGGCACATGACTGGGAGGATGCCATGGAGAAAAATGTCCTGACCTTGTTCTCCTACTTCCAGAACTCCTGCCAGTGCCTCCTATTGCCCAAAACTAAGCACGCAACATAGAACAGAGAGAGGGTTAATGTAATCCATACAAGTCAGCCTTCTGGGGCACAGGTTAGGAGAGAGAAGGGTAGAAGGTGTGTCAAGAAAAGCACAGTGCATCCAACCTATAATCCTTTGGAATTTTGATACAGAAGTTCATTTAATTTATGTATTGGTTTTATGAGGACTAAGTGGTATTTATTAGATTTTTTTTTCTCTCCAGGAACCTAGTATGTATCTCTAGCTCTGCATATCTTATTTTGTTTTTCATTAAAATTTTGTAATTTTCTGCACAGTATATTCTTTACTGTTCTTGATGCTTTTATTCTTGCATGTTTATAATTGTCATTGTCTTTTGATTAGATTAAATTTCTAGCCTATTAGTAAATGGCTCTTGGTGTTCAAAGAAGAGTTGTTAACTTATGTGCAACTATTTTCATATAAAACCATCTTATGAAAATCTCATATATTTTAGTTGGAGTTTTTGTTCCCTCTGAAGTTTTCTAGGTATATGACTATTATTGTTGTTGTTCAGTTGCTAAGTAATGTTTAATTCTTTGTGAACCCATGGACTGTAGCATGCCAGGCTTCCTTATCCTTCACTATCTCTTGCAGTTTGCTCCAACTTATGTCCATTGAGTTGGCTATTCAGTCATCTCATCCTTTGTCATTCACTTCTCCTCTTGCCCTCATTTTTTCCCAGCATCAGAAATTTTTCCAATGAGTCAGCTCTTCACATCACATGGTCAAAGTATTGGAGATTCACCTTCAGCATCAGTCCTTCCAGTGAATATTCAGTACTGATTTCCTTTAGGATTGACTGGTTTGATCTCCTTACTGTCCAAGGAACTCTCAAGAGTCTTCTCCAGTACCACAATTCAAAAGCATCAATTCTTCAGCATTCAACCTTCTTTATGGTCCAAGTCTCACATCTGTACATGACTACTGAAAAAACCATAGCTTTGACTATATGGGCCTTTGTTGGTAATGTGATGACTCTGCTTTTTAATATGCTGTCTAGGTTTGTCACAGCTTTCCTTCCAAGGAGCAAGCATCTTTTAATTTCACATCTGTAGTCACTGTCTGCAGTGATTTTGGAGCCTCCCCCAAATTAAATCTGTCACTGATTCCACTTTTTTCCCTTCTATTTCCCATGAAGTGATGGGACAGGATGCTATGATCTTAGCATTTTGAATGTTGAGTTTTAAGCCAGTTTTTTCACTCTCTTTCACCCTCATTCAGAGGCTCTTTAGTTCTTCTTCACTTTCTGCAATTACAGTGATATCATCTCATATCTGAGGTGGTTGCTATTTCTCCCAGCAGTCTTGATTCCATCTTGATTCATTAAGCCTGGAATTTCATATGATGGGTGGTTCAGATGGTAAAAAGTCTGTCTGCAATACAGGAGACCCAGCTTTAAACCCCGGGTTGGGAAGATTTCATGGAGAAGGGAATGGCTACCCATTCCTGTATTCTTGCCTGAAGAATTCCATGGACAGAGAAGCCTGGCCAGCTACAGGCCATGATGTTGCAAAGAATGGGATATGACTGAGTGACTAACACTTTCACTTTCACTCTGCTTATAAGTTAAATAGGTTAAGGTGACAATATACAACCTTGTCTACTCCTCTTCTAATTTTGAACCAATCCATGGTTCCATGTCCAGTTCTAACTGTTGCTTCTTGACCCATATACAGGTTTCTCAGGAGACAGGTAAGGTAATCTGGTATTCCCATCTATTTAAGAATTTTCCACAGTTTGTTGTGATCCACACAGTCAAAATCTTTAGCATAGTCAATGAAGCACAAGTTTTTCTGGAATTATCTTGCTTTCTCCATGATCCAACAAATGTTGGCAATTTGAACTCTGGTTCTTCTTCAAAACCCAGGTTGTACATCTTAAAATTCTCAGTTCATGTACTGCTGAAGCCTAGCTTGAAGGATTTTGAGAATAACCTTGCTAGAATGTGAAATGAGAGCAATTGTACGGTAGTTTGAACATTCTTTGGCATTGCCCTTCTTTGAGACTGGAATGAAATCTGACCTTTTCCAGTCTTGTGGTCATGACTGAGTTTTCCAAATTGCTGACATATTGAGTGCAGCACTTTAACAGCATCATCTTTTAGGTTTTGAAATAGCTCAGCTGGAATTCCATCACCTGCACTAGTTTTGTTTGTAGTAGTACTTACTAAGGCCCACTTGACTTCACACTCCAGGATGTTTGGCTCTAGGTGAGTGATCACACCATCGTGGTTATCTGGGTCATGAAGACCTTTTTTGTGTAGTTTTCCTGTGTATTCCTGCCTTCTTTTCTTATTCTCTTCTGCTTCTGTTAGTTCCTTACTGTTTCTGTCCTTTATCGTGCCCATTGTTGAATGAAATTTCTGTGGCTCAGATCATGAGTTCCTTGTGGCAAAATTCAGGTTTAAATTTAAAAAGTAGGGAAAACCACAAGACCATTCAAGTATGACCTAAATTAAATCCCATCTGATTATACAATGGAAGTGACCAAAAGATTCAAGGGATTAGATCTGGTAGATAGAGTGAAAAACTGTAGATGAAGTTTTGTAACATTGTACAGGAGGCAATGACCAAAACCATCCCAAAGAAAAAGGCAAAATGGTTATCTGAGTATATCACCATATCTTGAGCAAATTAAAAAAAAAAAAATTCTCTTTTTCCAATATATATTCTGATCATTTAATTTTTCTATGTAATTGCATTAAATGACAAATTCCAAAACAATGTGGTATAATAATGGTTGTAGTGGGTAATAATTTGATACCTAGGATTTGATTTTTTAATCATAGAAGCAATACATGACTCTATTTTTATTTCTTAATTGAAACATACCAAGTAAAACTAAAATTACTTTTAAATGCTACTCCAGACTACTGTCCTCTCCTTCACCTACCTCAGTTCCTTCACCTATAAAAATAGGAATAATAATAATACCTAACTCATAAGATTATTGTGATAATTAGTAGAAATATATGTAAACTACTTGTAATAAAGTCTGGCACATGGTAAAATTTCAATAAATACTAGCTATCATTATTATTATCACTACATATTGGAAACCTATAATGTTTTTTGTTGTTGTTTGGGAAAGTTACTTCATTGTTCTGTATCTACTGATTTATAAGGTTCTTAATATACTCTGAATCTTAATCCTTATAATCGTCACATGATAGTTTCATTCTGTTCGTTTTATTCCTGTATTTTAATTTTGCTCATGGTGGTTCCTACTTTTTAGAAGTCTTTAGTATTTTGTAGTTAATATATTAATTATTTTACTCTTTAGATTTTTATATCTTAAGGATATACCTATTCTCAAATGATAAGCATCATTGTCGTTAATGTTTTTCAAATGCATTTCCAGCATTTTTTAAGTCCTCTAAGGTTTTCATAAGACACTTTTTGTTAAACAAATTTATGGGTATTCACAATATTTCTTGATGCTGTAAATTATTTATTCCTTGTTCGTACACCAATCATTTATTGTATTATTGCAGTATGTTGGGCATTTTGCTGGATGCTGGGGACACTACAGTGAACAAGTTTGGCAAAAATTTGTTCTGATGAAGATCATATTCTTTGGGGATGTAGTGGTGAGTCAAGGAACTAAACAAGTGAGAAACATCAAGAGAAATTTATTTATAAACAATGTAAAGGAACTAAACCCAGTTCTGTCTTGAAAAGAAAGTGGGGAAGGGAGCCCTACCTTAGATAGGGTGATCAAGGCTGGCCTTTTCAAGGAGGCAGTATCTGAACTGATGCCTGAGTGACAAGAAGCCAGCCATGCTACACTGTGAAGGCAGAATGTTTCAAGCAAAGAGAAAAGTCAGTGTAAAGACTTTGAGATGAAATGGAACTTAGAAATATGAAAAGCAAAATGAAGGTGAACTGCAGCACAGGAGGTGAAGCTGAGAGTGGGAGGCGTTGAGGTAAGCAGAGACTGGTCATCTAGGGCCTCATGGATCATGGTTGGGAGACTGAGTTTTATCCTACAAACAGTGGAGGATTTTTAGCAGGAAAATGACATTTTTCTTTAGGTTTGCTATTAAAATGGGTTGTAGTATGTGAGCTAATCAGTTCAGTTCAGTCACTTGGTTGTGTCCAACCCTTTGCAACCCCATGGACTGCAGCATGCCAGGCCTCACAGTCCATCACCAACACCTGGAGATTGCTCAAACTCATGTCCATAGAGTCGGTGATGCCTTCCAACCATTTCATCTTCTGTCGTCCCCTTCTCCTCCTGTCTGTCTGTCACTGTTTCCATTTGCTTCCCCATCTATTGGCCATGAAGTGATGGGACCAGATACCATGATCTTAGTTTTTTGAACTTTGAGTTTTTTTTCCTTTTTTCTTTTTTTCCAATTATTTTTATTAGTTGGAGGCTAATTACTTCGCAACATTGCAGTGAATTTTGTCATACACTGACATGAATCAGCCATGGAGTTACATGTATTCCCCATCCCGATCCCCCCTTCCACCTCCCTCCCAACCCCATTCCCCTGGGTCTTCCCAGTGCACCAGGCCCGAGCACTTGTCTCATGCATCCCACCTGGGCTGGTGATCTGTTTCACCATAGATAATATACATGCTATTCTCTCGAAATATTTGTACACCCCAATGTTCATCACAGCACTATTTATAATAGCCAGGACATGGAAGCAACCTAGATGCCCATCAGCAGATGAATGGATAGGAAGCTCTGGTACATATACACCATGGAATATTACTCAGCCATTAAAAAGAATTCATTTGAATCAGTTCTAATGAGATGGATGAAACTGGAGCCCATTATACAGAGTGAAGTAAGCCAGAAAGATAAAGAACATTGAGTTTTAAACTAACTTTTTCAACTTTTATCTTGTGAGCTAATACCTACCTCTTAATATATATATCCAAATTGCTTTCCAATTGTAATAATAACTTATATTCAGTCTAAAAAGAATTTTGCAACAAGGAATTCGTGATCTGAGCCACAGAACATTTCATGCAAGAATGGGCATGGTAAAGGACAGAATCAGGAAGGAAGTGACAGAACCAGAAGAGATTAAGAAGAAGTGGCAGGAATACATTGAAGAACTACACAAAAAGGATCTTTATGACCCAGATAATCACAATGGTGTGATCACTCACCTAGAGCCAAACGGCCTGGAATGTGAAGTCAAGTGGGCCCTAGGAAGTATTACTACAAACACACAATGCAGGTGATTAAATTCCAGCTGAGCTATTTCAAAACCTAAAAGATGATGCTGTTAAAGTGCTGCACTCAATATGTCAGCAATTTGGAAAACTCAGCCATGACCACAAGACTGGAAAAGGTCAGATTTCATTCCAGTCTCAAAGAAGGGCAATGCCAAAAAATGTTCAAACTACCGTACAATTGCTCTCATTTCACATTCTAGCAAGGTTATTCTCAAAATCCTTCAAGCTAGGCTTCAGCAGTACATGAACTGAGAATTTTAAGGTGTACAACCTGGGTTTTGAAGAGGAAGAGGAACCAAAGATCGAATTGCCAACATTTGCCAGATTGTGGAGAAAGCAGCAGAGTTCCAGAAAAACCCTTGTTTCATTGATTACACTAAAGTTTTTGACTCCGTGTATCACAACAAACTGTGGTATACGATTCTGTCCATCTCAGTTTATCCTCAATATCCTTAAGTACATATATATATATGTATGTGTGTGTATATATATATATTAGATGTATATATATATATATATGTTTATATACATATATGTGTATATATATATTAGATAGATATAGATATTATATATGTATATATATTCACTTTAACCAACAAGATTTCAAGTATCACCATTCCTACGTTGTTCTGTCTCTAAGCCAATACCACAGTGTTTAAATTATTGTAGCTTTACAGTAGCCAGTTGATATTTGATATGGCAAATATGCCATTTAATTTTTTTTAGTTTTCTCCTGAATACCCACACCTGTTTATTCTTTTTGTTGTTGTTCAGTCACTAAATTTTACCTGACTCTTTGCGACCCCATGGACTGCAGCACAGAAATCTTCTCTGTTCTTCACTGTCTCCCAAAGTTTACTCAGATTCACGTCCATTGAGTTTGACACAACTGAGCGACTAACACAAACACAGACACACACACAAGTACTGTGGTATTTGAGTCAGTGATCCTATCTAACCATCTCATCCTCTGTCAACCCCTTCTCCTTTTGCCTTCAATATTTTCCAGCATCAGAGTCTTTTCCAATGTGCTGGCTTTTTGGATTGTTGAAAAGAAAATTTTAAAGTCACACTAAGATTTTAATGTATAAGTACCGTGCGCTAACCGATTGCACCACTGGAGCTCTTTTAATGTAATTACCCTAATTAGAGAAAAATTAGCATGTCTATAATATTGAATCATCACATTCAGAAACAGATATATATGTCTGTGTGTGTATGTGTATATAATCCCTCAGGAAAGATTTCTAGATTTCTTCTCTGAACATATCATGATAATTCATCCTGTTTTTCAATTTTTTTCTTTTCTCTGTGGTTGTGGAGGTCACTTTAGACTAGGTTATGTGATATTAAACAGCTCACTACCCCCACTTGCCTCAGTTTCTGGGTATAATAACAACCCCTCTCTGATAGATTTGTTTAGATTGCGAAATGAAAGAATACAAGGCCCATACCATGTTCCTGGCACATTTTAAGTGTCTGTGTGTGTGTTAGTCACTCAGTCATGTGCAACTCTTTGCAATCCCATGGACTGGAGCAAATCAAAACCCCACCGAAATACCACTTCACACCAAGTTAAGTGTTAGTCACTCAGTTGTGTCTGACTTTTTGCAACTCCATGGACTGAAGCCCACCAAGCTCCTCTATCCATGGAATTCTCCAGGCAAGAATACTGGAATGGGTTGCCATTCCCTTCTCCAGGGGATCTTCCCCACACAGGCATCAAACCCAGGTCTCCCACATTTCAGGCAGATTTTTTACAGTCTGAGTCACCAGGGAACAAGCGTTATTATGTATAAATTATACTTCCTTCAGGAAACTCACTTAGTTATTCTTTTCTTTTAAGTTCCCATTAATATTAGCCATCAGTAATCATTCAAATATTTGACACCATTCCCCTAACTCCTGGAAACTTGCTTTTATTACGTGCCAGCCACTGTGCTGAAGGCTGGGCAAAAGGTAATTAACAAAACAGATATGGTTCCTGCCCTCATGGAGCTTCTGGTATGTTGATGGTAGACATATAATTAAATGGTACACAGGCATCTGATTATTAATTGCAAAATGATACATATAGGAAGAAAGGCATGTTATGAACTAATACTTGAAAAGTGAAAGGGAAAGTCACTCACTAGTGTTTGCCTCTATGGCACCCCATGGAATGTACCCCACCAGGCTCCTCTGGATTTCCCAGGCAAGAATACTGGAGTGGGTTGCCATTTCCTCCTCCAAGGGATCTTCCCAACCCAAGGATTGAACCCAGATCTGCACTGGCAGGCAGATTCTTTTACCATCTGAGCCACCAGGGAACCCTGAACTAATACTTACAGGGACCCAATTTAGGCAGGTGGTAGGGCCAAGCAGTAATAACATTTTAGCTAAGATTGGATACGCAAAGAGCTGGTACCAGGCAGAATATTCACGGCAAAGTAAACAGCATGTCCAAAACTCTCAAGCAAGAAAAAATGTGTTTCTAGGTACACTTGGTTATGGAGCCAAGATGTCTTATAATAAAATGAGCATAGGTTCTGGAATCACACTGATTTGGAATTGAATCCCAATTTCTTACCACTTACAATGAACGCTTGACAAATTAACATCTCTGAGCCTGGGTTTCTTTATTGTAAAATGAGATCAGTATCTACCAATCTTCCTGAGGATTATATGAGATGATGCATGCAGTGCATTATTAGCATTATTGGTGAACCTTATTCCATTCTCTGAGGATTGTACTTGGCTTTCATGTTGCTTTTTAGTGCCTGTTTGCACTACCTCTTAGTGCAAAGTGGTTCAGAAAAAAAATTGTCTATTGGTTTTTCATTTTTACTAAAAACTTGCTGTAATCATTAACAGTGACTGTTTGCTGAACATCTGTTATGTGTCTGTGTATGAGCATGTTCAGTCATGTCCAACTCTTTGTGACCCTGTGGACTGTAGCCCTCCGAATTCCTCTGTCCATTGGATTTTCCAGGCAAGAATACTGGAGTGGGTTGCCATTTCCTTGTCCAGGGGATCTTCCTAACCAAGGGATTGAACAGGGGGCTCCAGCATTGCAGGTGTATTCTTTACCACTGAGCCACCTCTGCAGCCCATCACAATCCTACTGCTTAGTAGTTACCTTTACACATTGACTCCTTAAAAATACTGTCTGTAAGGAGACATCAATATCCATACTTTAAAGATGTGAAAGTCAGTGTACAGAGGAGTCATTGATATAAACCCAAAGCTGCACTGTAAGTAGTGACTTTGAGTCAAATGTAATTTTGAAAGAGGCCACACAGCTTCCTTCATCAAAAAGTTTGCATTACATCTGAACCATACACATTGCTTACACTTGACCCTGTTTCTAACCTTTCTCTCCAAGTTACCTACTCTACTGCCAGTGATCTCTCGTCTTCACTTTTCCTATCAGGTTTATAGTTTGCACCATTTTCTTGTTTTCCACCTTGGCTTCTCTTAACAGTAATTCTGGTTGTCCACCAAAACTATGCAGTTTCAAGTTGACTTGGGTAAGGCACTCCTTCAGAGTTGAGTTAGTTAAGAATCCTCCTACCGTAGGATCAAATTTTGAGCCATTTCCCCATACATAGGACTTGCCCAACCCAGTGGGCGGGAACAAGGCAATGTCCACTCTAATTTACCTTGACCTTTAAATTAACAAAGAGCACATTTGGATGCAGGAATTAATATAATTTCCAGTTCCAAATAGCCTCCAGTGGGTTGTCTCATGAAAACTATTTAAAAATTAAGAGTAAAGAATCTTGTTTTTAGCAAACTAAGGTCATGGCAAATTAAATAGTTCATGCAGTTTATCAATAAGCCTAGCATGTGGACAGACCGTCTGACAACCTTGGAATTAAATAGCAGATTATTCAAGTCACACATCTTCATTCAACTGTCTGGTAGTTTTATTGGTAGAGGAAACCCAGGTGATATTTTATATCCAAAATTTCTTTTGAGGCATTCCAGTCATTTAGAAATGCCTTCCCAGAATTTAAAGAAGAGGAAAGAAGAGGCTTTTCAGACAGATCATGCAGAATGCCAAAAGCTAAAACTTCAGTCTGAATTCAAGTCTCATCTTTGCAAAAAGCAATAGCTTCTTTGTAGAGCAGGCACCCTAATTATGCCCACTAATTTCCACACAGCCCATAATGAGAACAAATGATTCACAACTAAGAGAACTTTGAGTAAATTAAAATTATAGATTCTAGTAAGGGAAATTATTCAGTGAGATGGTTTCTGTGTTCTTAGTAATGGACTTCATTGAAATATTGTAAAAAGGGTAGAAAACTGCTTTGGGGGCTAAGAGTTTGTCCCCATTCCAGGGCCCTTCTCCAATGAGGTGGCCAATGAGGGCTTGTGCTGAACACAATTTAGAAAATATTGGTTTAAGTGTCTTCAAATGTATTTTCATAATTAGAAAAGAAAAATAACTTTCCACCAAGTAAATTTTTCCTGCAAGTAAAAAAGCAACTTTCCTTTTTCATCTGAGGTACTATTTTCATCTGTGGTAGTGTTTTCATGCATAGTTTGGAGGTCCTCTGCAATCATTTCTCTTTTAGACACTCTTATCACCAGTGGCAATTAAGCACACTGTGGTTCATAGTAACATCTTAAGTCAAGTTGGACAAATAAAACTAGCTCATGTCTTATTCATTCCCACATACCAACCTTAGAATTTTTAACTGGCATTCTTCATAGTGAAGTAGACAATGGCTGACCTTGTGCAAAGGTCCACAGTTTCTTATAGGAGAGCTCTTGAAACAGGAAGCATGTCCACTGGGCAGGCAATTCAGGACCCAGAGAAAAGCTTTGTCATTTCACTGTTCACCCATTTATTTACAAACCTTTTATTAAAAAAAAGTGAATAGTGCTGCTTTGAAGGTAACTCTGCATCTGGGTGTGTTTAATGGCTACACAGGCCATTTGAGCATTACTCTAGACTTGGGAATGATTGAGGTTTAGCAGTAGATATTCACATTTTGTCTGACAAACAGTTTAGGGAAAAGACACAGTGCAAACACTGAAAGAAATTCATTGCTAGTAGTTACTGTGTTTTAGTAGATGGTTTAATTTCCTTGGATTTAGCTAAATTTACATCATCCATACTCATTACAGTGAGTCCATCTGAATGAATATCCTAATAACAAATAAAATAAGGTCTAAGTAGCTGAATTTTCTAGACATTTCGGGATTCACTAAGAGATCATTGCTGAGATTTGCCCCTTTAATTGGGAACTCATTAAAGATCTGTGCTCTGTTTGAAAAATTCACCAGTTGATTTTTTCAAATAAGTAATTGGCAATGGGCTAGGTAGTTTTCCTAGTGACATGAAAGAGCTCATATGCTTTCTTAACCAACAAGAAATGACTTAGGCACTAGGGAAAACTTAGAGCCAGTTTTGAGCAACATGTACATTTGACTTGACAAATCTTTTATGGGTATATAAAAAGTGCACATTATCTTGCATCAGTAAAACTGAAGAACATTTTAATTGAAGATGATAAAAAGTACACTTGATGGCTTGCTGTCTAAATTTATTTCAAGGAGAAAAGAAGTTATGCTTCATGTAAGACTTTCTGAGTACACACACACACACACACACACACACACACACACACACAGAGACACAGATGTACTTCACCTACTATACAACAGGGGACTACTATAAAAGACAAGCAATTATGTCTTCTGTTGACAACTAAGTCTTTTGGAGAACTAATAATGGAGAATAATGATATAGGATTTGTTTGCACACAAGAACCATGTTTGTAAAGCTGAAGATTTTTATTCTCATGCCCAAAAGTTTTATGTAGTAGTCGTTATAGTTATCCAGGCTCTGTGTTTTAACAATTCAACTCAGTAAGTTCACTGTATAAGCATATCTCATGTATTATATTATTTGTATGATAACTGTAATACACATTCTGTATATAACTCAGAATGTGTGTGTGCATATGTGTATATTTCTCCAAATAATGGTGAACAAAATCAGAGAGCTCTAATTATTGGACACGGTAAAGAGAAAATCAATTTCACTAACTCTTAGAAGTAACTGAGGTAACATAAGTTGCTTCTCATAATGTACAAAATAATTTGTGTTTTACTTACCCCAGCCTTATTAAAATTCTTTCTCCTGTAGAGCTAGAAGTAATGTCAGTAGCATCTCCTATCTGCAGCTTTTGGAGCACTGAGCTAATGGGTTAGTCAAGTTGAGAGTGCAGAGGCCTGAATGATTTCTATGAAATGAAGAAACTCCAGGTTGTGCAGATTGGCAAAATTGAGGAAATTTTAAAATGGGTTTAGGAGGATATGGTATGAAGCCAAGGGCTTGGATTCCTGAGATCAAGAGAATGAGTATGAGGGCACCATGATCCAGAAGTAAACTAGTAATAAGAGGCCTTTGGATAAGTTTTTCCTCTCTCCTAAGCCAGTGGAGTGTGTGAGTAAGTTCCAACAGTGCTTGATCAACCTTGACTATTTCTATTATCACAGATATTTGCAAGCCACCTGCATTGGGGTTCTTTACTTTCCCATTATAACCAAAGAATCTATGCAAAAATTGCATAGATTGAGACTCAAAATGTTCAACATTTATTGGGTAAAACCTCCCAGGATTTGTTTTGAAATAATCACATCAGGTGGTCCAGAGCTGAGCCCTTATAAAATGTTTTCAGAAAATACCCAAAGTTTCATAATATTGAAATTACAAATATCTGTTCTGTGTTACTTTAGAAAGGACATATCCTAAGTATCAGAGCTTTTTAAAAATACCTCCCAAATGAATTTTCAAGGTCCAAGGCACAAAACACAGTATCTAGAGCTAGCATACAGAAATTACTAAAGATGTTTGATAAAAACTGACTTAACCAGTCATGCAATTGAATTTTTAGTTCTGAGAATTTAAGCATATTGCAGAAAATCTTTCATAAAATCTTAACGGTGTCAAGTCCATTGTCCTGTAAAAGGGCTTTCATATGTCAGTCCTAAGAAAATTAATTCTACCAATGTTGAGAAGATTCTACTTCAGTGTCTAATGATCCTCATTATAAAAAGACTTTTCATTATTTAAACTTCAATCTTTCAAATCACAAGTTAAGCCTTATATTTTTCAATCCTAATATAACTTCTTAATTGCTTTGTGGATTTTCAAAAGTGGCAGCTAATATCGATCATAACTAACATTCGTAAAGCATTCATGCATTCATTATTTTATTAAATCATAACAATCTTGTGAAGCAAGTACTGTTGCTATCTCAATTGTACAAGACAGTTCAGTTCAGTCACTCAGTCATGTCTCTTTGCAACCCCATGAACTGCAGCATGCCAGGCCTTCCTGTCTACCACCAACTGCCGGAGTCTACCCAAACCCATGTCCATTGAGTCGGTGATGCCATCCAACCATCTCATCCTCTGTCATCCCCTTCTCCTCCTGCCCTAAATCCTTCCTAGCCTCAGGGTGTTTTCCAGGAGCTGATAATGATATACTTTATTGAAACTCATACATTAAGTGGTGGCGCCATTTGCTCAAATATTCTAGTATACACGATGAGAGGGGCAGTGGCCAAGTACTTCATCAGTGAAGGCATTTCAAATATTCTGTTCCTAGGATGTTACTCTGATGGGGAACTCCCCGCTTCGTAAATAATATTAGCTACCACTGTTTACCAGGCACTGTTCTAAGCACTGAACATGAGTAATAAGTCATTTATTTCCTCACAGAAACCTTAATGTAGGTACTATTATTATTCCCATTTTAAAGATGAAGAAACTGAGACTCAGAGGTGAAGGAAGTTTTCCAAGCTCACACAAGTAAGCTGGCAATATCAGGATTCCAGTTAATCAGGCTCTGGAGTCTATAGTTTAACGTTGGCATCATACTATCAGTGAATAGAACTGCAGGGGAATCTTTGGGGCTGTACTTGATTTAGCAATCTAATTTCTGCAATCATGGCCTTAACTTTGGTTAACTAATTTGAAGAGTTGTTGAGTTTTATTGATCATCCCACGTGTCTATATGGCATACAGTCAAAAGATTCAATTAGGCAGTCTTTCAGTGTCAAAGAAGACAAAAGTGAAAAAGTCATGGTCGTACTCATTCCTCTTTACTCTTTAGAATATTCAGAGGACCCAGTCAAAGGCTTCTTAAGTTCACAGGTATAGGGGGAGCCTGTGTCATTGAGCAGCTAACTGTAAAACTTCCAAACCCTCGTCATGGGGAAACATCTACATAGGAAGGAGATGAGGCTCCCCAAATCTTCAGATGTGTTAGATGCTAAGTGTTAAAATAGACATGAAAGTTATCTTTAAAAGTAAACAGTTTTTAATGGCAATCAAGGAAACCTGGCCCCTTCTCTGGCTTCTGGAGGGGAATACTTCTTACCCATTGCTGAGCAGTGGCAGTTGTGTTAAAGCATTCTTGCCCACTGGGGTTTTCACTCCTTCCATAGGAGAAAAGTGACTCAAGATGACCTGTGAATTCTTAAGAAGAGCCCATATCTGGGAGGTCAAGCCCCTTTCCATGTTCTTTTAGTAGAGAGATGCTGCAGGAAGCATCTTTGTGTGGCTTAGTCTTTTTTTTTGGGGGGGGGGGGAGAAAAAAACCAAGTTCCCTCTGTGTATTGTCATTTTGTGTAACCAGTGAAGGTCTCCCTAGAAAAGTGAGACAACCCAGCAACTGGTCAAATACAGCAGGGGCTGGAAACCATTGAGCACCACAGGAATTTGAGATACCTCCCCTGCCTCCCAGCCACATAATCCTGGAAGTTATAACATTCTTGGGAAAATCTTGAACTTCAATAGGATATGGAAAGGGGTATCAAGCCAGCATTATCCTTTTCTTAAAGTGAAAGGAGACCTTAAATGTCTTATATAAGTCTTATATAAGAAAGTCTTATATGAGACTTTCTTCAAAATTATCTTTTCAAACAGAATATTTTAAAATGCATTGTAAAACCATTTTATGAAGGAATATGAAAAATAACTCTGGAAATATCTTTTATAGGAATGAGAACTAATGTGTTTCCCTTGATTTCACACTGACATTTGATGAGACTTTGTACTTTTCCTGACAATTAGCCTCTCATTGATTTCCACACAGAAAAAGAGTCTGAAACACAGAAGTCATACACATGTGTGGCATATAGCAAGCACACATAATTTAACTAAATTTCATTGGTATCTAGATACTATTACAAGACAAATAATATATAACCCACAAAGGCATGTGACATATATTAAATATTTACATGGGAGGATATGGTTCATCACCATTGATTTTACATATATATATATATATATATATATATATATATATGTGTGTGTGTGTGTGTGTATAATATCTATATGTCTATTTCTATGTATCATTGTAGACATATAGATAATATAAAGAAATTATGTGACATATATTGTCAGTTTGTTGTTTTGGTTTAGCTAACAAGACATCTGTGGGACTCCTTATTTCTTAGGAGGAAACTACAATTGAAATAGTCCACCTGGAGGTGAACCGTGATCCTCAGACACTTTTACCTTTGGCAGAAAACCAGCAAGCTTCTGTTCAGGCTTTCATCCCACTTTCAGATCTTTCTTTATCTTTCTCCTTATACCTCATCCAAGGAATCACTATAATTGTCCTTTGGAGTGCCAGCTGATATTTTCAGCTTCCTGTCTCTTTGCCCAAGGGAAAAATGCTGATTTCCTCTGCTATTTGGCAAATGTCAAAAGAAAAAGACTGGCTACACTATGTATTCCTTTCAGCAGCATGAATGAGCATCCTGTATTTTCCCCCCAATCAGGAGAAGATTTAACTAGCTAAAACTTAATTAGCCTAAGCTCAGAGTTTGTTCGTATTATTTCTCTATTGCTTCTCCTTCATTTGTTCCTTTTTCTCTTCTAAGAATTACAATCATCAGGATTTGAGAATTCTATGGCCTTTATTTCTTTGCCTATCATGTCTGTCTCTAAATTTTTCCTAGGTTCTGGGAGAATTTTCTGAATTCTACTTTACAGATTCGGCTTTTTGCAATAATCTATCTCCTGTTCTCTGTCTCCATGGTATTTTTTTTTTCATTCTGTAATTGTGCTTTATTTTCTTTTTTTATCTGAAAGCATTCTTGACAGGTTTCATATTGCTTTGTCTTCATCTATGAAATGTTCTCTCAGGATTCTTGGAAAACACAAAATAGAATTTATCTAATAGTTTTCTCCAGTTTTACGGACTAAATCTCTTTCATTGGGAGAAATCTTATTCCTTGGTCTAGCTGTTTTCTTTAGGACTGCATCTTTTCAAATGTCTGTGAAGTTGTTCTCTTTTCACACCCTAACCAGAGTGGTCTCTACAGAATTCTGCTAGGATGGGTTCTATACAAATAGTTTATTTCTGACAAGTGAAGTTTTACATTTTTGTAGTTGTATTTTACTAGATTGAGGATCTAGTTGCTCATAAGTAAATATATAGGGGATGAATGCCTGTGAACAGTATGGCGCCCAGCAGTTTCTTGCTCTGTTGGTGATGGTGGCATGGAGTTAGAGGACCTTCTCTTTGCCAAATGGTCTAGACTGCCCTTTCTGAGCCTGTTGCAGCCGTTTCTTCTCTCTTCACCCATATTAGGGCAGAAAGTAGGCGCGTGAGCTCCCTAACCTGCTGCCTTACAGTCTGGGGAGTGGAGTCGTTCTCGGATGGTAGCACTGTCTATGCCCCCACACTACCCCACAGCTCCAGGAGCTTATTTGCATGCTTACACCGGACGTGGGGATTTATGAACTGCTGCACGGTGTTCCTCCTCAACTGGGGTTTTATTCATCTGTGGAAGAAGAACAGAGTAATATTTCCCTTGACCATATCACAGCTTTTAGAACATCCTCAGTTTCTTGCCTATCGATGGATTCCTTCTATTTTCCAGCAATGTTACAGACTTCCCTTGTTTTTATAATTGTGTGAGCATTTTACTTAACAAGAATGTGTAGTGCATTGTTTTACATAATGAAAAATGGAAGATTAATAAAAGGTTAACTAAATTATTTATATCCATTAAATATGAGGCTGGTTTTCCCTGGTGGCTCAACAGTAAAGAATCACCAGCCCAGGTGGGATGCATGAGACAAGTGCTCGGGCCTGGTGCACTGGGAAGACCCAGAGGAATCGGGTGGAGAGGGCTGTGGGAGGGGGGATCGGGATGGGGAATACGTGTAACTCTATGGCTGATTCATGTCAATGTATGACAAAACCCACCGAAATGTTGTGAAGTAATTAGCCTCCAACTAACAAAAACAAATAAATAAATAAATAAAAAAGAATCCGCATGACAGTGCAGGAGACCTGGACTCGCTCCCTTGGTTGGGAAGATCCCCTGAAGAAGAAAATGGCAACCCATTCTGTTATTCTTGCCTGGGAAATTCCCATGGACAGAGTAGCCTGGTAGGCTACAGTCTGTGGGGTCACTAAGATTCGGATACAACTTAGTGACTAAACAATGACAACAAAATGTGAGGCCAGTGAAATGAACATAAATCAGTATTTATTTCTAAGTTAAAAAAAAGTATATTTGTGGCATAGCAAGATGACCATTAAAATTTTGGGTAAAATTATATACAAGCAGAGAAAAACAGAAAAATCTCAATGTTAGATGAAGTCATTCTAACATTTGAAATTTGAAAACAAATTTTAATCTCCCATCCAGTGTCCGGTGGAAAGTCCATTATCTCCCCCAATATTTCTTTGAATTCCTGACAATTTATGTTCCCATGCTCAGTTCTGATTCGGAATTCCTGCTTTTTTTTTTTTTTTTAACTCTTGTGCTTAATCTTCCCGGGCTCCTTTATTCTCCCAAACCATCACTTTACCCATTAAAACTGTCACAGACTCAGTATTTGTGTTTACTGTGGTTAAGAAGGAGTCCACTCTCTACTGGAGCTTACATTCTTATCCAAGGCATTGTGTTACTGATGACTTGACTGAATGTAGGGGTAGCCATTCGACATCCTTGTTTTTTTTTTAATTTCTCTGGCTAATATAGTCACCTTCCCTCACAGGTGCCATCCTTCTACTAGAGTACTTATCAAAGTACTTATCAAGGCATTTACCTAGTTAAATACTATTTTCTTTTCTAAAAAAGATCTCTAGTATTGACTTTTAAAATAATTAACTGGACTGCCTCACACCATGTATTTATGGGTTTGCAAAAACATATAGATAGAGACAAAAGGATGAGTTTTTCTCTGAGATTGGGGTGATTTTCTTCCTTTTATTTCATTATTGATAATCTGTATTTTCTATTTTACAAAGCAAATATATATTAGTTAATAATCTTTGAAAGCAGGCAAACAAAATACAACTTTAATGAAACCCTCAACGTTCCCAGCTTATCTGTTTGAAAATAGAATATAATTGATCGAAACTTATCTTTTCGGGTTCCAAAACTTTTCTGACATGCATCTTGTTTGTAAATTGAAGTCTTTTCCATACTGAATAGTTTTAAACTAATTTCAATAAAGTCACTATAATTAAGAATAAACACACAATTTTGGTATATACATATTAACGTATAGAAAAGCCAGATTGAAACAGTTAAGTCAGTTAATTTGGAGGCAAGAATTGGGATTTACCTTAAATTCTCTGTATAGTTTTAAGTTATTGCAATTGGGTTCATGTAAAACATTAATGCAAAAAAAATAAAATAAAATAAAATGAAAAATTGAAAAGAAATATACACACAAACATAGCACGTGAGTCTCCCTGAAACCCTGTAAATGTATTTTCCATTAGAAAACACCCTTCACAGGTGATTTTGAGGGGATGACTCTTTTACACAGTAGTGCCTTGTCACAACTTGATTAATCATGGGATAGTGGACAGAGATTCCACTGCTAACTAGTTATACAACCTTAGGCAAGTCATT
The DNA here is from genome assembly GCF_963930625.1 of Muntiacus reevesi. NCBI lineage: Eukaryota > Metazoa > Chordata > Mammalia > Artiodactyla > Cervidae > Muntiacus > Muntiacus reevesi. The sequence goes on from NC_089271.1 coordinate 107,557,761, forward strand.
TCACCTAATATATATTTTGCCATTTTCAAAATGAGGGGCTTACACTATGTTGGAATGTGTAATTCCCAGGTTCAACATTTTTGTGACCCTATTGAACATTAATTTAAAAATCCAGAATGAAAGCTGAAGAGCCCATGTTAGTGGGAAAGGCGGTTTTGAGGAGGAAACAAGGGTCATTTCACTGAGAATTGCTGAAGGTCCACAACTGCACTGACAGCCATGTAGAATAACATTTGCTATTGCAACCCTCCTCTGCCAAATATTTTCTGGATAATTTGTGATATTTTTTCCTATGGCAAAAAGTGATGGGATTTTATAGAATGTATAAGTAAGAGAAAGGATTCCCAACCAGCTGTGCTGGGCTGCATTTACTCTGTAGAGAAGAGGGTGCTGGCATCTAGATGTACCATACTCTCCATCTGGGGTTACTCCCTGGTAGTAACTGAGTTGCAACCCAAAGCCTCAAGCAGATGTCTGGCACTTTGCAAAGTCATGCCTTTTCCTTCAAATCAGTTCGAAAATCACTACATTGCTTTCATCTTTTAAGCAATGGCCCTAGTGACATGGAAGCGTGCTGCTTCTCTAACTGCCTGGACTTGGCACTAAAATATCTGGCCCCTCTTGTGCCCAAATTAAAACTAATATTTATATAAGGCAATCACTTGTATAAACATAACACAAGACACCCTGCTCAGCTTCAGTTCAAATGTGCAGAACTGTAGTGGAAATAAGGCGGTAGAGAACTGGTTTCAGTAACAGTTCACCCTTATTTAACATTACAGAGGGCCTCAAAAATAGTGGAGGCAACAATCTTATAATAATACCTGTCACTCTGGGCAACTGAAACTTAAAAACCTTCCTCATATGCAGGAATGAGGGGCAAATGCTTAAGAGAGAAGATCATAGGTATTTATTGCCTTTAGTTGTGTAGCTGTGGCTTCACCCTTTGTCAGCCAGGTGCCTCCTATTGTGTCTTCCATATGACACCCACTGTGAGATCTTCAGGCCATTTTTTCAAGTCTACTAAATTTATCATTGCACGTATGCTCAAAGTATCTAAATCATAATGCCCTTGTTCTGTCACGTTTGTTGAAAAAGCATATTGATATATAGGCTTATTTAAATTATTAAAAAAAAAATAAGATCCCATTAAAAAATATATATATATATATATATACCTCCCATTTCTAAACAATCCTTAACTGTGTCAAGCCAAGAATTAATTAATTTCTTATGTCAATTTCTCTCACTTTCCCAGTGAGTTTCAATGGAAATCTGTCTTATTAGCTTAATAACACTTCTATCCTTCTGCTTTAATGGGATTTTTTTTCATAAAAAATTCCAAGGATTTCATATAGGCCTGAATAAAGAAGAAATGATACAATGACAGGGCTGATAAGTGGGAACTTTCCAGGTGCCTAGTTTCTGTAACCCTTTCAAGTCCCTGAGTAGAACTGGATCTGCCCTGGCTGCCATGAGAGCTCAGCAATGGACAGATCCAGTATCAAGGCAATCATTTGTATATGATCAAGAGCCTTGGAACAGAATGCAGGCAAAATGGCTGTTTCTTGTAAAGCAGAATTTCAAGGGTCAGACCTTTCAAATCAGGGACAATGACTAATGCTTTCTATAGACAGAAACAAAGCAGATCAACAACTATTCCCAAGGTTAGATGCCATCCCTTGAACTCCATTAAGCAATCAAGTACCAGATGACTCAGAATCACACTGTTCCTTATGCTGAGAAAACTTCCACTCCACCCACTCCATCTATTAATGCCCCAGCCCCTCAGTGAAGAAAGCCTCTCACCTGAGAGAATATGTCATTAAAAGCAGGATGCTAATTGAGAGAGGTCTGACTGGAGCAAGGCTCTAATGGGCTCGATATTAATGCTCAGCCTCCATAGAAGAACATGTTATACAAAGAGAGCTCTAGAACTGGCAGTGAGGACATACTTGGCACTGAGGACTTTAGGGGAGGTTCTTTTAAGATTCACAACATCTTAAAAGTAACAGAGAAGGATTCAAGAAAACAGGTGAAAATCAGGAGCCCTAGAGGAGCTCCTATGACTGATTTTTTTTTTAAAGATTGTGGTAAAATACACATAACTTTTGCCATCTTACAGTTTTAAGTGTACAGCTCCATGTCAAGTACATTCACACTGTTGTGCTGCCATCACCACCATCCATCAGAAGAACGCTCTTCATCTTGCGTGACTGAAACCTTGTACTAATAATTGCTTCCCCGTTGTGCACTCTCCCACCCTCTGGTAACCACCATTCTGCTTTCTGTCTCTGTGAATTTGACTAGTTTAGGCACTTCATATAAGTCAAAGGATACAGTATTTTTCTATCTCTTATTGACTTATTTTACTTAGCATAATGTCCTCAAGGTTCATCCATGTTTCAGCATGTCTCAGGACTTCCTTCCATTTTAAGGCTGAATAGTACTCCATGGTGTGGATATACCATATTTTGTTTATCCATTCACTCATCAAAGGACATTTGAGATGCAGTGGCATATTTCTAAATGAAAACCAGATGATTGTTGGACACTATCTGGTACTAGGTTGTCAAAATAGAGAAGTTTCTGGGTTACCATGAAAGTCCTGTTCATGATAGTTTAGCTTTCTGAGCAAACAACATAAGGGACAAGAAAAGCCTCATGGTATAATTGCCCTTTGGTGGGAAGCAGTAGTACAGTACTCATTTAATGCATTTCCTTGATTACTTGTAGTTCTGATAATAGTTGTGTTTTTTTTTTTAACCAGAGCAATAATCATTCGTTTAAAATGAACAGAGTTCCAACAGCATAAGCTCTCTCTTGAAACACTTGAAACACATAACTTCATGCTTTTGATGATATAAATTCCATAGACTCATATGGAAGTTCACCTTGTAAAGATGTAGGTATTTGCTGTATTATGGGTTAAAAGTAGTGTTTTAATAGCACTTATGAACATTTCATTCTTTACAAACTAGCTTATGTTTTGAAATATTGGTCTTTTTTTTTCAAAATGATCTTTTGGAAATTTTGGAAATACCCTGAAAACATTCATAGCAGATAGTGGCGTCAGGATTTTCAACTTGCTGTAGCATCATGTCCTGGCATTTGATGCCCTTTCTTAATCCCCTTGTTGTATTCTCTCATCTCTCTTTCTCTATCTCCTTTTACAGTCAGTTTCCACCCCCACCCCTCCCCAGACCTTCCATCTTCTTTACTCCATTTTTAGCCTTGCCCTACCTCAGCCTGCCCTGGACCTCCAGGTGTCTTCATAAACATTGCTCAGCTCTGCTGATGGCTCTAAGAGAAAGAGCAGATGTCAGTGGATTGTGACATGCAACTAAAGGTCCTCAGATTCCCTAGCCCATGCAGATAGATACATCAGAATTACACTAGAACATGTCAAGTTACAATGAAGTACTATAGACATTCTAGCTCATAAAAGCAAGTTTTAAATAGTTATTTTGTTCTTAAGATTAATAGCTAGTTTGGACCTTCAAGGAATTTACATACTAAATAAAGCAAACAGTGGCAATATAAATTATACCGTGTTACAGATATATGTCTGAACAGACACATGTTTTCCTCAGGATCTTCCTTAGGTTCTTTTCTCCCTTGAATCTCCTGGATCTTTGAATTTCTCCATTATCTTAATTGCAGTCTATACTAAAATTTGGATCATTCTGTATCTATGCCAATTTTGATGTGAAACTACATGCAGATAGCAGAACAGGATTTCCCCACATTTTTAATAGCTATAGACTTTGGTTGTTGCCAAACAGATTTTGTTATATTCACTGAAGCCCTAAAGTCACCACAATACTAGCTGCTCAAATGAAAGGAAGGACTACCACTGGATAAATCTCTCCCTCTGACTCTGACTCTTTGCACACACAAGGCTTCTTTCCACTTAAGATGGGCAATCTTAGCCAGTGTCTTCCTTCTCCTCTTTTGCCCTCATTTTCTCCCTCCATCAGATGGAGAAGACTAAATGATCTCTAAGACCCCTTCTGGCTCTAACATTCTTTATTTCAAAGTCTGTGAATAACCACGACACTAATAGCCACATTGCTACTTCCCTTCTAAAATGACCTCTACTAGGGGAAAGAGTTTGATGAATGTTGTAAAAATCACTTCCTGGAAATGGGACTAGTCATTTTCATAATGAATATGATTCCATGCACCTAGCTTTTAAAGAAGCAATTTGCTTCCCAGATTGATAAATTGAAGATTAGCATTGTGATAAGGAAATTAATGGTTAACATTTATGGCCATTTACAAAATTCACTCAACATTGATAAGTTTTCAAGCAGAGCCTAGAGAATTCCATTAAAGGGTTAGATTTCTGTTATACAAATGACTATCTTAAAGTACAAGTGAATTGAGATATAGGGCTATAGCTGATGTATTTAAATTTAAATTTGTCATATATCACTGTGTACTGAGCATATCATAAAGCTAGCAGCAAATGTTTTATTTACTTTTAAAGAGTGACATGGAAATTATATTTTTGAGCAAAAAAGTTTTATTTAAATGATTCATAATGATGCTCACCTCCCTAAAGTGAAGTACATCTAAAATATACTTATCTTGTTGAGTCCAAACCAATAAAAAGAGATGCTTATTTACTTGCCACATCAAGTATAACCGATAGCTTTATAAACAGAACAAGATTAATGACAGTAGTATCTGTAACTAAGATATTCAACTATTGACTTGGGAAGACATGCCATGCTTCTGATTTTATTTTCAAAATATCTCTGAACATAAGCACCATTAAACAACAACAACAAAAAATGCAATGTGATGTGGATTATGAGAAGCTTTCTCTTCCACAAGCCTCCATTCATCATAGAGACGGGAGAGCATTGAAAACTCCAGACACTGGAAAACAGAATCACCACGATTGTGGATGACTCTCATTTGCTGGTCTTCAAAGGGCATCACTGCCGAGGACGGAAAGCACACTGGAATGAGTCTGTCCAAAGAGTTTGAAGTCACACAATAGATGCCTGATTGGCCTTTCTTATAAGTCATAACATTTCTCTTGATTAAAAAAAATAATGCCAGTAAGAGCATTTAGAAAATGTATCTTTGTATTCTGGAAGTTGGGCTTGTGGGTAAATACTGATATTTGTAGCATCTCTGGGCTGGGTATTAAAGGGTTGAGAAAGTCTCTTCTTTCCTTTTCTCCTTCCTCTCTTACATAGCCAAATATTAGTCAAAAGAAAAGTGCTTAATTATGATGTAGTAGCTTAAAAGAAGGGATGGAAGATGAAACAGGAAAAAAGTATAGAAACAATATGATCTGGTTAGGAAATAAAATCACAGACCATTTTTATTCTGTTGTTCTGTTGGTGTTGTTGTTGTTATTCAGTTGCTCAGTCGTGTCCAACTCTTAGTGACCCCATAGACTGCAGCACACCAGGCTTCCCTGTCCTTCACCAACTGTTGGAGTTTACTCAAACTCTTGTCCATTGAGTCAGTGATGCCATCCAACCATCTCACCCTCTCTCATCCCCTTCTCCTGCCGTCAATCTTTCCCAGCATCAGGATCTTTTCAAATGAGTCAGTTCTACACATCAGGTAGCCAAAGTATTGGAGTTTCAGCTTCAGCATCAGTCATTCCAATGAATATTCAGGACCAATTTCCTTTAGGATGGAATGACTGGATCTCCCTGCTGTCCAAGGGGCTCTCAAGAGTTTTCTCTAACACCACAGTTCAAGAGTATCAATTCTTCAGTGCTCAGCTTTCTTTATAGTCCAACTATCACATCCATACATGACTACTAGAAAAACCAGTTTTGACTAGATGGGCCTTTGTTGGCAAAGCAATGTCTCTGCTTTTTAATATGCTGTCTAGGTTAGTTACAGCTTTTCTTCTAAGCAGCAGGCGTCTTTTAATTTCACAGCTACAGTCACCATCTGCAGTGATTTTGGAATCCCCCAAGTCCCCCCCCCCCAACTATTTCCATTCTTTCCCCATCTATTTGCCATGAAGTGATGGGACCAAATGCCTTGATCTTAGTTTTATGAATGTTGAGTTTTGAGTCAACTTTTTCGCTCTCCTCTTTCACTTTCATCAAGAGGCTGTTTAATTCTTCACGTTCTGTCATAAAAGGATGGTGTCATCTCCATATCTGAGGTTATTAATATCTCTCCTGGAAATCTTGATTTCAGCTTGTGCTTCATCCATGTGCATTTCACATGATGTACTCTACATATAAGTTAAATAAGCAGGGTGACAATATATAGCCTTGACATACTCCTTTCCCGATTTGGAACCAGTCTGTTGTTCCATGTCCAGTTCTAACTTTTGCTTCTTGACCTGCATACAGATTTCTCAAGAGGCAGGTCAGGTGGCCTGGTATTCCCATCTCTTTAAGAATTGTCCACAGTTTGTTGTGATCCACAGTCAAAAGTTTTGGCATAGTCAATAAAGCAGAAACAGATGTTTATCTGGAACTCCCTTGCTTTTTTGATGATGCAGAAGATGTTGGCAATTTGATCTCTGGTTCCTCTGCCTTTTCTAAAACCAGCTTGAACATCTGGAAGTTCATGGTTCATGTTCTGTTGAAGCCTAGCTTGGAGAATTTTGAGCATTACTTTGCTAGCATGTGAGATGAATGCAATTGTGTGGTAGTTTGAGCATTCTTTGGAATTGCCTTTCTTTGTGATTGGAATGAAAACTGATATTTCCAGCTCTGTGGCCACTATGGAGTTTTCCAAATTTGCTGGCATATTGAGTGCAGCACTTTTACAGCATCATCTTTTAGGATTTGAAATAGCTCAGCTGGAATTCCATCACCTCTACTAGCTTTGTTAGTAGTGATGCTTCCTAAGGTCCACTTGACTTCACATTCCAGGATGTCTGGCTCTAGGTGGATGATCACACCATTGAGGATATCTGGGTCATGGAGATCTTTTTTGTACAGTTCTTCTGTGTATTCTTGCCACCTCTCTTTAATATCTTCTGCTTCTGTTATGTCCATGCCATTTCTGTCTTTTATTGTGCCCATCTTTGCATGAAATATTCCTTTGGTATCTCTAATTTTCGTTAAGAGATCTCTAGTCTTTCTCATTCTGTTTTTTCCTCTATTTTTTTGCATTAATCACTGAGGAGGGTTTTCTTATCTCTCCTTGCTGTTCTTTGCTACCATACCTATCAATAATTACCTTAAATGTAAATGGGTTGAATGCCCCAACCAAAAGACAAAGACTGGCTGAATGGATACAAAAACAAGACCTCTATATATGCTGTCTATCAGAGACCCACCTTAAAACAAGGGACACATACAGACTGAAAGTGAAGGACTAGAAAAAAATATTTAATGCAAATGGAGACCAAAAGAAAGCAGGAGTCACAATACTCATATCAGATAAAATAGCCTTTAAAATAAAGACTGTGAAAAGAGACAAAGAAGGACACTACATAATGATCAAAGGATCAATCCAAGAAGAAGATATTCTTTGGAACTCTGCATTTAAGTGGTATATCTTTCCTTTTCTCCTGTGCCTTTCCTGTCTTTTCTTTTCTCAGCTATTTTTAAGGCCTCCTCAGAGAGCCATTTTGCCTTTTTGCATTTCTTTTTCTTGGGGATGGTCTTGATCATGCTACCTGTACAATATCATGAAACTCAGCCCATAGTTCTTCAGGCACTCCATCTATCAGATCTAATCCCTTGAATCTATTTGTCACTTCTACTGTATAATCGTAAGGGATTTGGTTTAGTTCATACCTGAATGATCTGGTGGTTTTCCCTGCTTTCTTCAAATTAAGTCTGAATTGGGCAATAAGGAGGGCTCAAAGAAACCTGTGCAGACCAGGACCCAGAGACCCCACTGGGACTGAGTCAAAACTGTGTTTGAGTGTCTCCTGCAAAGGTACAGTAGGTCAGCAGTGGATTGCTCTAGGGGCATGGGCTCTGCGTGCAGTAGACCTGGGTATGGCATAAGCCCTCTTGGAGGAGATTGCCATTAACCCCACCATAGAGCCCCCAGACCTTACATAAGACTGGGGAAACAGACTCTTGGAGGGCACAAACAAAAAATTATGCATACCAGAACCCTAGAGAAACGAGCAGTAACCTCACAAGAGATTGAACCAGACTTGCCTGTGAGTGTCCACAAGTCTCCAGTGGATGAATGGATCTGTGGTGGCCTGCTACAGCATCAGGGGCACTGAGTGCAGCAGTGCCTGCATGGGACCTTTTGAAGGAGGTTGCCGTTATCTTCATTACCTCCACCTTAGTTTGGCCAACAACAGAGAGGGAATGCAGCCCTGCCCATCAATAGAAAATTGGATTAAAGATTTAGTGAGCATGACCCTGCCCATCAGAACAAGACCCAGTTTTCCCCTCAGTCAGTCTCTCCCATTAGGAAGCTTCCATAAGCCTCTTATCTTTCTCCAGCAGAGGGCAGACAGAATGAAAACCACAGTTACAAAAAACTAACCAATCTGATCACATGGACCACAACCTTGTCTAACTCAATGAAACTATGAGCCACGCCGTGTAGGGCCACCCAAGACGGTTGGGTCATGGTGGAGAGTTCTGACAAAACGTGGTCCACTGGAGAAGGGAATGGCAAACCACTTCAGTATTCTTGCCTTGAGAACCCCATGAGCAGTATGAAAAGGCAAAATGATAGGACACGGAAAGATGAACTCCCCAGGTCAGTAGGTGCCCAATATGCTACTGGAGATCAGTGGAGAAATAACTCCAGAAAGAATAAAGAGAAGGAGCCAAAGCAAAAGCAACACCCAGTTGTGGATGGGACTGGTGATAGAAGCAAGGTTTGATACTGTAAAGAGCAATGTTGCATAGGAACCTGGAATGTTAGGTCCATGAATCAAGGCAAATTGGAAGTGGTGAAACAGGAGATGGCAAGAGTTAACGTCGATGTTTTAGGAATCAGCAAACTGAAATGAACTGTAATGGGTGAATTTAACCCAGACGACCATTATATCTACTACTATGGGCAAGAATCCTTTAGAAGAAATGGAGTAGCCATCATAGTCATCAGAAGAGTCTTAAATGCAGTTCTTGGACGCATTCTCAAAAACGACAGAATGATCTCTGTTTGTTTCCAAGGCAAGCCATTCAATATCACAGCAATCCAAGTATGCCCTGACCAGTAATGTTGAAAAAGCTGAAGTTGAATGGTTCTATGAAGACCTATAAGACCTTCTAGAACACCAAAACTGATGTCCTTTTCATTATAGGGGACTGGAATGCAAAAGTAGAAAGTCAAGAAATACCAGGAGTAACAGGTAAATTTGGCCTTAGAGTGCAAAACAAAACAGGTCAAAGGCTAACAGAGTTTGACCAAGAGAACGCACTGGTCATAGCGAACAACCTCTTCCCACAAAACAAGAGAAGATGCTACACATGGACATCACCAGATGGTCAATACCAAAATCAGATTGATTATATTCTTTGCAGCCAAAGATGGAGAAGCTCTATATAGTCAGCAAAAATAAGACCTTGAGCTGACTGTGGCTCAGATAATGAACTCGTTATTGCCAAATTCAGACTTTATATGCATGATCTCATGTAATTGTCACATTGACAATATTATACCTATTTTCCACATGGGGAGACTGTAGTTCAGAGAAGTTAAGAAATTTACCCATCGTACAACTTGAAAGTGATGCAACCAGGATTTAAAACCAGCTGGTGTCACTTCAGTCTCCACATATTTTTTTGTTTGATTATTTTTTATTGAAGTAATAGTTTCTTCACTATATTGTGTTCATTTCAGTTATGCATAATACATACATATATTATTAATTTTCAGATTGTTTTCTATTATAGGTTACTACAAGATACTGAGTAGAGCTCCTTGTGAAATACAGTAGATCCTTGTTCATTATCTATTTTATAATATAATAGTATGTATATGTCAATCCCACTTCCTAATTTCTTCCACCCCACCCCCTCTTTTCCCCTTTGGCTGTCATAAGTTCTATTTTCATGAGTCTCTTTCTGTTTTGGAAATAAGTTCACTTGTATCTTTTTTTTAGATTCCACATATAAGCAATATCATATTTGTCTTTCTGTGTCTAGCTTACTTCACTTAGTATGACAATCTCTATGTTCATAAACGTTGCTGCAAGTGGCATTATTTCATTCTTTTTTATGGATGAGTAATATTCCATTTGTGTATATACCACATCTTCTTTATCCATTCTTTTGTCAATGGACATTTAGGTTGTTTCCATGTATTGCCTATTGTAAATAGTGCTGCTATGAATATTTGGGTACATGTATTATCTCAAATTATAGCCTTCTCTGGATATATGCCTAGGAGTGGGATTGCTGGATATATGGCAACTCTCTGTTTCATGGATCACAGCCTTGTCATGGTGAAGGGGCTTGCATAATTCAGTGAAGCTGTAAGCCATGCCACGCAGGGCTACCCAAGACAGATGTGTCATAGTGAAGAGTTCTGAAAAAATGTGGCCCACTGGAGGAGCAAATGTCAATGCACTCTAGTATTCTTGCCCCAAGAACAGTGAAGTGAAGCTGCTCAGTCATGTCTGACTCTTTGTGACCCCATGGACTATAGCCTTCCAGGCTACTCCGTCCATGGTATTTTCCAGGCAAGAATACTGGAGTGTGTTGCCTTTTTCTTCTCCAGATGGACAGTATGAAAGGCCAAAAATTTGAAAGCAGTAGATGAGCTCCCCATGTCAGAAGGTGTCTAATATGCTACTGGGGAAGAGCAGAGGGCAATTACTAGTAGCAGCAGAAAGAATGAAGCAGCTAGGCCAAAGCAGAAATGACATTCAGTTATGGATGGGCCTGGTGGTGAAAGTAATGTCCAATGCTGCAAAGAACAATATTGCATAGGAACCTGAAAACGTAGGCACATGAATCAAGGTAAATTTGATATGGTTAAGGAGAACATGGCAAGAGTGAACATCAACATCTTAAGAATCAGTGAACTAAAATGGATGGGAATGGGAACATTTAATAGTAATTCAGATGACCATTATATCTACTACTGTGGGCAAGAATCCCTTGGAAGAAATGGAGTAGCCATCATAGTCAATAAAAGAGTCCAAAATGCAGTACTTGGGTACAACTTGAAAATGATCTCGGTTCATTTCCAAGGCAAACCATTTGCTATCCCAGTAATCCAAGTCTATGCCCCAACCAGTAATGCTGAAGAAGCTGAAGTTGACTGGTTCTGTGAAAACCTACAAGACCTTTTAGAACTAACACCAAAAAAAAAAAAGATGTCCTTTTCCTCACAGGGGATTGTAATATAAAAGTAGGAAGTCAAGAGATCCTGAGAGTAGCAGGCAAGTTTGGCCTTGGAGTATGAACTTAAACAGGGCAAAGACTAACAGAGTTTTGCCAAGAGAATACATTGATCATAGCAAACACCCTCTTGCAATGACACAGGAGACAACTCCACACATGGGCATCACCAGATGGTCCATACTGAAATCAGATTGACGATATTCTTTGGGGCTAAAAATGGAGAAGTTCTGTACAGTCATCAAAAACAAGACCTGGAGCTGACTGTGGCTCAAATCATGAGCTCCTTACTGCAAAACTCAAGCTTAAAATGAAGAAAGTAGGGAAAGCCACTAGGCCATTCAGGTATGACCTAAATCAAATCTCTTATGATTATACAGTAGAGGTGACCAATAGATTCAAGGGATTAGATCTGGTGGACAGAGTGCCTGAAGAACTATGGACAGAGGTTCATGATATTGTATAGGAGGTGGTGACCAAAACTATTCCAAAGAAAAAGAAATGCAAGAAGGTAAAGTGGTTCTCTGAGGAAGCTTTACAAATAGCTAAGAAAAGAAGAGATGTGAAAGGCAGGAGAAAGGGAAGGCAGAGGATGAGATGGTTAGATAGCATCATCAACTCAATGGACATGAATTTGAGAAAACTCCCAGAGACAGTGGAGGACAGAGGAGCCCAGCATGCTACAGTCCATGAAATTGCAAAGAATTGGACATGACTTACCACTGAACAACAACAACAACAATATGGCAACTCTAGGTTTTTAAAGAATCTCTATACTGTTTTCCATATAGTATAGTATATGTTTTCCATATAGTAGTTGTATCAATTTACATTCCCACCAACAGTGTAGGAGGGTTACCTTTATTCCACACCATCTCCAGCATTTACTGTTTATAGACTTTTTGATGATGGCCATTCTGACTGGTGTGAGGTGATATCTCATTGTGGTTTTGATTTGCAATTCTCTAATAATTATCTGTGTCTAGTATCTTTTCATAATTTCACATTTTTAGGCACCATAATATATTGCCTCTTCATGAGAGAGCTTTTCTCATTCCAAAATGGTATCTCAGAAAGGAGCAGACAACCAATAGACAGCAAAGCCTTTCATAAAGACAACTCAGCTATGACACTGGCCTTGGCTTATGTGAGTATAATAATGTGGGCACTCCCAAAGCCCTCAATCTACTTTGGCCTGGCAAGCAGGAAAAAGAGGACTGTAGCTGAAATCAGGTGACCTAGACTTGAGTCCTTCAGATGCCAGCTTGAATAAATTTTCACTACTCTTTGGCTCAGTTTACCCAGCTGTACAGTGAGGATTTTGAACTAGAATGTGGGGGGATCTCAACCAGGGGACATAGTAACATCACCTCGAAAAATTGCAAAGCACATGTTCAGGCCCTGACCAAGTTTTACTGAGTACCAGTGTGGGCTAGGTGCTATGGAGGTTAGGTAATTAAGCTTTCTAAGATCAGCTTCTCATTTGCAAAAAGCCTTTATGGCTTGATGCATAAAGAAACAATTCTGCCTATACAGGGATTTCACTGTGTTAATGGCTAGAGGTGCATGTGTGTATCCAGCTACATCAATAAAAGCAGTAACACTGTCAAGTCTTTCACAGTAAAGGACACTTGAGAAGGGGGCCATGGGAAAAAGCTGAGGATTAGCAGCCAAACAACACCTATAAGGACCCAGGACACACTGCTGAAGTGAACAAACCCCCAGCATTGACTACTGGAGTTTGCAAGCAGATCTAGCCATGTTAGGAATCCCAGTAAAGCAGTGAGGCATAAAGACAAGGCCACTGACTTTGCAGTCCTGTGTGCTTGCTAGAAATCCCAGATTTGTGATTTACCAGCTCTGTCACCTTGGGCAAATTTATTTGACTTCCCAGAGCTTCCATTTCTACAATTGGAACATGAAAAAGAATAGTACTGGACTCATGGGTTTGTATTCCTGGTATGTTATCGTTAACATTTATTGTATCTTTTCTACTTGTCAGGTGTTGTTCTAAGTGCTTCACATGAGTGATTTCATTTCATCTTGACCGAACCCAAAAGAGCATGTCCAAATCACCCACATGGGAGTTCATCAGCCTGGATCCAGCTCATCTGATTCCAGAGGACATGCCATCTCTGAAAGAGGGTGTATGCTCCAGAGTTATTTGTCCCCTTTTCCTTTCTTTCCTCTTAGCATGAACAACAGCTCCAAATGGACAGAACTACTAAATTGCCTCTTTCCATGCTAAGTCCATTAAATCTTTTCCATTATGAAAATGGCTGCTTTAGTTCCAGAAAGTGCTTTTTACAAGATTCATTAAACTCCTTTTACCCATGTACATGTCATTTTATCAGGGTGGCAGAAATACAGCTATTAGTGCCATGGGTTTTCATAGACTCATAGGATAACAATGTTAGAGCTAGAAAAGCCCCCAGGAATCATTTAATCTATTCCTCTCATTTACACATGGGGGAACTGAGGCTTAGAGGGAATACATACGTTAACCAGGAAAACCCATCAAGTTTGTGACTGAATCAAAATAAATAAAAGCCCAAGTTCTCTGTGACCTGAGTCAGCACTCATTTTACTTTATCACTCACTAATATCAGCAAGCAACATTGCAAGCAGGTATCACTGATGATTCATTCATTCATTCATTTATTCAAGAAATACTTATGGAGCATTTACCACCACCACCTCCACCGTCCCCACCCCCTGCCACTTCCCTAGTGGTTCAGACAGTAAAGAATCAGGCTGCAGTGTAGGAGACCCAGGTTCGATCCCTGGGATGGGAAGGTTCCCTGGAGAAGGAAATGGCAACCCACTCCAGTATTCTTGCCTGGAGGATCCCATGGACAGAGAAACCTGGCGGGCTACAGTCCATGGGATCACAAAGAGTTGGATACAACTGAGCGACTAACACTTTCACTTTCTTTACCAGGTGCCAAGCACCATGCAAAGCCCTGAGATGAGGAAAAATAAGCAGTTCTTGGCTCAAGCAATCCCTAGTCACTGTTACTAGAAAAGGTAGAACAACGGGGCAGAGTGAGGGAAACCCTGTAAATCAGTTCTCGACTCTGGCTTTATATTAGAATCACCTTAGAATCTTTTAAAAATGATAATGTGGAATATATCTCAGGACCCACCCTAGACAAGCTGAATAAGAATCTCTGCAGGTGGGGCCTGAGCATCTGAGGCTTAACAGGAAATTGCCATTGCGAGTTAAAGAAAACCTGGCTGAAGAGTCAGTGGCTCTAGGAAGAACTGAAATATTTAAGTATTTATTTATTTAGCTGCACTGGGTCTTAGTTACTGCATACAGGATCTTCAGTCTTCATTGTAGCATGCAGAATAATTAGTTACAGCAGATGAACTCCTAGTTGCAGCATGTGGGGTCTAGTTCCTTGACCAAGGATTGAACCCAGGTCCCCTGCATTGGGAGTGTGGAGTCTTAGCCACCAGACAACCAGGGAATTCCCCAACCAAAATATATTAAAGTGGAACTCACAGCTTAGCACACTTAGGAGTGGGTCAAACCACACAACATAATACTTTCTCATTCCTTACACTGATTTTTTTAAAAAAATTATGAATCAACAGTTGGGTGCCAAGCCATACAAGAGACACTTTCACATGTATGACTGCATTTAATCCTTATATCACTATGAGGGAGGTGCTATCATTATGCCCATTTTCCAGTTGAGAAAACTGATACTTCTAGGAGGTAAACTTGCTTGAGATCACAAAGGAAGTGGCAGAGCTAAGATTAAAATATATGCTTTCTGACCTTGATACTCTCTTCTGCCACATTATGTTGCAAAGGAAATGTCTTTTTATAAAAGATGGGATATCCTCTTAGGTCCTGCGTGATGGAACTTGTACAGTCAGGATGTTGATCAATAGCATGTTAGACTGGTCTCCTCCACCCTGATTTTGTTCTCCCTCATCTTCCTTGCCTGCTTCCAATCTGTCTTCCTGCTGTGCCAGCCAAAGGTGCTATCCTGAAAAATAGAGCAAAGGAAGACACTTGCCATTCAAACCTCCCTCTTCCAGGAGGGACGAACACATTATCTCCCATGACTTTGGACTCACTTCTCATAATGAGTTTTGCCAGAGAACAGCACAAAGAATTGTGTCTTATTCTTGGCACACATTCCCAGCAAGCCTTCTAATGACTCCTATGGAACCAGTTCCATGCATGCTGTGTTTCTGTCTATACTGAACATTAGCAAGTACAAACAAACATTTCTCTACAATGGTTTGAAATTAGCAAGACAATGTTGAGCACATTTCTGCTCTTTTGTTGTTGAGAAATGAAATATGTATTTACTCTCTTCTGAAGTAACCAAAATTCTCAGATTACACTGTGCTTGGCTGTGTTGACTGCATTTAAGTCAAAATGCACCCCAGTTGACATACTGTGTACTGTGTACATGCTATCAAAACTTGAGCCCTGGTATGAAAGTATTTTCATCTGCTTCTCAGAGGTGGTAGGAAGAATGATGCAAGGATTTTTAATTTCATCTGTTGGCAGCCCATTCCCACATCCAGAATGCTCCTGAGAAGTCTCTACAATGAAAAGCCAGCATAGGGTGTCAAAGAAACAAAAGGCAAACCAAATTTAGTCTTGGGAGTTTTATAGGTACTGGGAGGGAAAAGTAAATGTCACATTGCTGCCTGCAAGATGCTACCACTTGCAGGCCAGCTTCCCTTTCCAGTGTGATTTGACAACAAGGTTTAGAAGCCACTGAATGAGAAGCTTTGTAGAATAAAACACGCTGAGACACACAAGACTCCCAAGACATTCATACCCAGACGGACACAGACCCAATCTCACAAAATGTGTAGTTTAGACTGCACTGTGGACTTAGGGGAACAGGGACGTGTGTAAAACCCAACATACCTCTCCCTGCAAATTCTTTCATATTCAGGCTGGGAGTAGGGTGGCTGAGATGTCATCTTAATCATAAACTCATAACAACAAACAACCACTGTCATTTCATGCATCCCCTTAGCCGAAGGAGGAGGCCTCTGTGCTCAGGTTGCCAGAGTAAATTAGGTAGTCAAATGGATCTTCCAAAGCTCTAGCAGATAATGGGTCATTAGCATCTCATAAGATAATGTTGAATTTCCTTTCACAACCTTAGTGACTGTTCAGACCTGGTTTTAATACTGTATTCTATTGATAGATTTCAAGCATCATCCAGCATGTGGGCTTCCATAAGCCCGTGTTGATACAAGTAGTGCTGGGAAAGACCAGGCCAAGGGTACTGTGCAGGTAGCCAAAAACTCTTCCCAGAAAACTATAAAACGTGCTGCCTGTTTCCAGCATGGCCCAGTAGCTGTGCTCTGTGATCACCCTGCAGCCTGTGTCCCTGTTGTCGCCCTCCCACACCTAGGCTGAGCATCTGAGCTGTGGCCCAGCTTTCATGGAGAACCTGCTCTCAGGGACTTGGGGGAGAACAGCACTCAGGTCGCTCTGAAACGAGGCCATCCTGTGGTCACACATTTTCCTCTGCGAGAGGAAAAGAGGCACAGCAAGTGCCTGTGCCAGGCGGAGCCACCAGGGCCTGCGCCTAAGCAGAGCAGTGCTTACCGTGCAACCCAGCAGTGCAGCCGCTAGAGCACTTGGCACCAACAAAATATTTCTTGGGCATGAAAGGCTGCCAGGCCAGGGCTGAGTGCCACTGTAAGAGAGGAGAGAAATGAACCAATGAAGGGAATTTCTTTTCTTTTCTCAGAACTTCAAACTAAAAATAAAACACAGGACACTATGAACTACTCAAAATACAGGCCCTGGGGTGGGGGGAGGTGCACAAACTCCCATGCGCGCGCACGCGCACACACACACACACACACACACACACACACACACACTCACTCAGGGCACGTGAGAACTTGACCTGAATGAATTCATGCAGAGCACTGTGAATATCATGTGACACAGATTGCTGCCACTGCTAAGTCGCTTCAGTCGTGTCCAACTCTGTGACCCCATAGAAGGCAGCCCACCAGGCTCCCCCATCCCTGGGATTCTCCAGGCAAGAACACTGGAGTGGGTTGCCATTTCCTTCTCCAATGCATGAAAGTGAAAAGTGAAAGTGAAGTCGCTCAGTCGTGTCTGACTCTTAGTGATCCCATGGCCTGCAGCCTACCAGGTTCCTCCATCCATGGGATTTTCCAGGCAAGAGTACTGGAGTGGCGTGCCATTGCCTTCTCTGGTGACACAGATTAAGTGCTATGTAATTATTATTATTACTTGTATGAAGATGGCCCTATGTCCATATCAGGCCAAAGGAATAAAACACACTGCGTTCCTCATGATATGTGTTTCACAGTCTTGACAAGAATAGATCAAGTTGTAAGAGGACTCATCTTTACACATTAAAATTAATACAGAAAGAAAAATGAAAGAATTAATGGGAGCAATCAGGATCAAGGTATGAATAGAGAACAGAAAGTCCAACAGCACTGTAAGCAGCATCCCAGAGGACAGCAGGTACCAATGGACCAAACGAGATCACCAGACTGTGGCAAACCTTCATAGAACCTCCCTCTCCTTCTTGAGGATTAGTCGGAGTCTTGTCAGCAGCTATGTGATCACAGAGGTTAAAGGTTCTCAGAGTTAGAGAAACCAAATGCTGAAATGATTTTCCCATCTGCCTAACTTCTCCTGGGGGGTCAGACCCCCTTGCTTTAGCCAGCAGAGCAGTGAGGCTGTTTGTCTTTTATAACGCAACTCAGAACGAATCTTCCTTGTTTGACATCTAAGTTCAGGAGAAACTGCCTAGAGCTGGGATTTGTGAATGGCTCTATCCACTGGGCTGTCTCTCACACATAAGCCTAATTCATGGCCCTATTCAATTTTCTCTTCAAGTTATCACCCTTGAGACACATTTAGAATCCTGGAACGTGAGGGCCGGAAGGGGCGTTTGAGATCCGCTGGTCCAGCCTCCTCGTTTTATACTCACAACTGATAACTGCATTCCAATTTGTCACCAACGTTGCTTCTGGCATGATGAGGGCTGCTAACACTGGGAAAATGGTAAGCGGTTCCTCACATTCTCAGAAAGGCCAAGGTCAAAGTCGCCCCTCCCCCAGCTAGTCTCACACACAGTTTTCACTGTTTCCTCTCTGCTGCTCTGTGAGGCAGCTTACAAAGCAATAGCCCTTTGTTGCCGAGGGAAGAACAAAACCCTGGCCTCCCAGCAGTGGAGAGATTTATAAGAGCTCAAGGAAGGTCAAAAGGGTAAATTACCCTGTGACTTGTATGTAATCAGCATCTCTCTATCATACTTCAGGATGAGGCTGATTACAGGAAAGGCAAAAGTGGAGGAAAAGGAGCATAAATAATCACAGAAGAGAAAGCTTGAACAAGTCATGGTCTTCATCTTTTTTTCAGTCTTTACACACCAATCTGCTAAATCTTTTTCGGAAAAAGCGTTGAGGAAGGACAAACATTGAAGATTTTTTTCCGGATTTATTTAAAAGTAGCAGTAGGAAAAAAATAAAGTAGGACTAGGAAATAACTTAATATTGTGTGAGATTCTCTTTATTTTTAGTCAAGAAAGAATATGCCCATAAATTGGAGGGAGTAGCCCAAAATTGAGAGATTACTTCCCTTTTGGAGGAAGCTGCAAAGACTTCACAGAGGAAGTGTGACTTTCACATTTCTTTCTCCTCTTTGTGTTTCATTCTTTATTGTTTGCTTTCACAGATTTCTGAAAGAATGTGATTATATTTAGGTAAAATTAGGATAAGCATACTTTTACTTCCTTCTCTCTCTGTCAATCCTATACATAGTAAACAGAAATTTCAAGTGCCCATTGCATCCTGGGAACTTTCAGTCTCTAGTTAACCCCATCTTAGCAGTCAGAGCATTGCACTGCAAGTGTTCCCTTGGACACAGTAAGCTCCATGAGGACAGAAACCTTGTCTATGTTATTTACCACTGTGTGCCCAGCACAGAGGAAGTGCCCAAAGAGTTGACTGAATGAATGATTATGGCACCAGCTCTTTGGAGAGCTATGTGACTGTGATTTAAAATGCAACTGAAAAGGATATATTCCTAGGTGATGTTTTTCCACATCCCCTTGACCTTTTTGAGGGCTACTGTCCACTTTCCCCATCCATGCAGGATTCTGGTACCTAACATGGGGCAAGTCCTTGAATTTGGTGTAACAGCATAATGAATACATTATAGAAATCATTTAGTAAAGCAATCATAGTAGACCTACAGATTTTAAAATAGCTCCCTTCAATATAAATCATGCAAGCCCTTTTAAGTAACAAAATGGAGAAAGAATCAAATGTAAGTGATAACTCAATTACAGTTCTCTACTTGAATGTTTTCCAGTTGCTGTACGTAAGACATGACTGACATCAAAACTATACTGAACTTCCACCCCCAAATCATCTGAGTTTTACAATAAATTCACATGTTACTGGGTTCCCATAGTCCATATAGAATTCATATATTCATAGTCACCATATACATGTCCGTCCTAAAGAATAGATACCAGCTAATGTTCAGGATTTGGAGGCTTTGTTAAAACATTCATTAATTAGGGCAGTTATACTTGTTTCTGATGGAAGTACAACCATTTGTTTATCGACAAAATGTTTCAGTGCATGTGAAGAAGTAAAAATGTCTATACTTCTCATAGGTGCTTTGGGATAACACACAAATAGGGATATGGGCTTAGTAAATGCTTTTAAGGCCAAGACTTTTTATTATACAAAGCTTTAATTAAATACATGTGAATATCTCATACAATAGAAATATGTAAAATTATAGAAAGATTTGATACCTCCATTTTTCTCACCTTGCAAAAATCACTAATTTCTTTTCTCGCTGGGACTTCCATACCCTTACTTTCAGCACTGAAGCTCCAGTTTCGACTTCCAAATTGTTTTCCCATCTCTACTTTCTTCCTGCCTTAGTCCATTATTCAAGGTGTCAAAAAGATTTTTCTTAAAAAACAAAGAGAGAGAGAGAGACTTTTCTAAATACAAATTGAATCTTGTTACTACCCTGCTCAAACCCGCAATGCCTTCAGTCTCAGCATGCCGTTTGAGGGCCTTAATAAGCTGACTGTGGCCTACCTTCTCAGCCTCATCCTGGCAATTCTCACTGTATGCTCTCACCTAGAGTTAGCTCCACCAGATGTCTCACCTAGACCAAAACAGGTGATACACTCGCATCCCTCTGTGCCTTAGATTCTCAGTTCCCTTTCCCATCTTTTGCAGCCAACGCAATTCTACTCACCAGCTCTAGGGTAAATTTTGCTAGGCCTCCTGCCCAGAGGAAGTTAGTGGTTGCTTCCTCTCTGTTCTCTGGGAGCTCTATGTATCCTTCTATTGTGGCATTTATAGCTCTGCATTGGCATTCGTTTTATGCTTGACTTTCTGCACCACTTGATTGTAAACTCCTGGAGGATTAGGACCAGAGTTTCTTTGCAGTGTTTAATAAATGTTTGTTGCATGAGTGAATGAGTGAGGTAATGAGTTAATTATTTCCCCCTGCTATGGACATTAGTGAGCATTCAAAACAGTCTTTTTTCCATTTGGGAATCTCTTTATTTCCATATGGTATAATGAAGGCTCTTAAATCTACCAGAGGTCTGCGTAAAGGAAATGTAATAAATGAGAAAGTATTTTAAAGTAGACATGTGTGGGCATTAGCTTGAAACCTTTTAAGACAGAAGTTACATGCTGGAAAGTATCAGGAATGAGATTGTTGAAAACATGGTTTGTTTAACAATAGCTAGGAGTGGAAAGTTTTTGTCTTTAACCCTGGGAGCCATAAGGTGATGCTAACCCATATTTTAGTCCTCTCCCTGTAGTGTTTACCAGATGAAAAAACCCCATCAAATTCTTTCATCCAGATTTCTTGTCTCTAAAAGGTGAAAAGGAAGTACTTTCATATTATTTTGATTTTCAAAATTTTATGAAGATAGGGTGAATTTACAAATGTAATAGCATGGTTTAAAAAGTAAATTGCTTGCTGTAGGTAAAAAATACTTGTTCAATTTACAAAACTGTGGAATCTCTACATCCAAAATTTAATGCACAGATTTACTTTAGTATAATTCTAATTCTAATCATGGCACAACTTGTAAAGTAAGTCATAGATTCATGCATTTTTGATCAAAAGAGGGTTTTAGGACAATTTTTGTCCAATGCCGGTAACAGATTTGAGATTTTTATGTCATTACTACTTATAGAAATGTAATTGGCTGTGTGAGATGAGATGTTTGTAAAAAGTCATACAGCAGTTTTTAATCTACCAGTTCTAGGGATAACCAAATACAAACGTAAAGAGTTCTCAATTTGTCTATTTAAGCATCAAGCCAGATACATCTGTACGTATTTTCCAAATCAGTCTTTAACATTTATTTTTATGATCTTTACTTGGCTTGAGTGTTTGTAACAATCATGAATGAAATTTAATAACTTGAAGATTATTTGGTAAAACAAAACAAATAATGCCAGAAATTGTCACAGGCTAGCTCTCTCTACTGCGATTCAGCAACTTTTAACAGTTGCAGAACAAAGCTTTCTGAATCTTTGACCATGCGAGCAGTTCCAGAGCTCAAGGAGAGTCTTCTGGTGTCTGAATCCACACTTCTATGCTTGAGGAAGCAAGGTAGCCAGCCCCACAGTGGAGGCTGTCTCTCTTGTCTGCTTAGGGCTCTGGGCTTCTGCACTACTTGGCACTACTGAGGTTTTGTCAGCCCAAGGAATCAATGGGGAATGTGCTGAGTGCTTTTACTTTAAAAAAAAAAAAAAAAAAAAGGAAAAAAAAGTAGAAGAAGAAGAATGTAAGCCCCAAGCTTTGAACCCAACATACACTGTGGACTTTTCTAAGTCCCACTCATGCCCACACAGCCCTTCATAACTGATGCATTTTCAGGTCAGAAAGCGCAAATACATCAATCAAAGCTCCTGTTGTCCCTGAGGCTCATTCATTTGCATTCCAAGTAAGGCCCGTGGTTTGTGGGTCAGATGTAGACAGAAGGCTGATATGTGGCCCAACATCTCAGGCTTCCGAATGCTGCAGGCTTCAGAGGCAGCTGTGAGGGTTGCCTACGAGCCTCTTCCTATGAGCCTGACAAGTGCTTGATAGAAATCTGTGCATGGGCGTCAGGGGAGGTTTTGCTTGTACAATGCTGTCATGACGTGACCTTTCTCATCTACTATTTAAAGAGTTTTGCTATGAATAACTGTGAAAATTTATCTAAGTACCATTTACTGGAAATCCTCAAAGGCTTTGGAACAATTTCATTTACAATGAAGGAATAGAAGACAATCTAAATATCACAATGCTGTGAATCAGGTTTTCATCATCATCCAGCCCTGCTCTAACTTAACTGTGTCAACTTCCCCTCAAAATGTTTCTATTTCTTTATGTTCTTCAGTGGAGAAAATTCTGCTTTCTTCTTTGCCATTTCCTCTTAAGGCTATTCTGATGATGAATCAAATCTGGGCCCATTGGAAGTTATTCTTGTGATCACAGCTTAGATGACAGAGGTAAATGAAGAGTTTAAAAAAAGTACACAATTTCTTTCCCACAAAGTGTTACCAAATCATATAAAGTCATTTTTTTAACCTGCCCTACAAAAGTCAAATTTCTTTTCTCACCCTGCAAACTCATTTGACCACTCTCACCAGCTCTTCACTGTGGAGATAACAGCCACCCCTGATACTGCCTCTGCTTTAGCCCTGGATGCTTTCACTCACACACACACACACACACACACACATACACATATTCTCAATTAGTCAAAAAATGTGTCAAATGTAAATAAAATGTGTATAAAAGGAGAAGCATCCACAATTTTGTTCAGTGTCGGGAAGCCTGAGAGAGATACTTGGCCAGAAAGATGAGATGGGGTAGGCTGCTCAGAAGGTAGGAGTCCTGGGACACACAGAGCTGCCTGAGGAGTAACTGGTGGCACGTTCATCAAGTTCATGGTGTCACAGACCCTTGACTGGTTGACATCATTTGTGAGGACCAGTTCAAAATGAAAACAGAGGATCTCTTGTTCAAAAGTTCCTCATAATTTCATGAATCGTCAAAGTGGCAGAGCTTTAGACTACATGTGAGACAATTCTAGGCACTTTTTAAAAAAATTATTTATTTTAATTGGAGGATAATTACTGTACAATATTGTAGTGTTTCTTTGCCATACATTGACATGAATCAGGCACAGGTGTACATGTGTCCCCCCATCCAAATCCCCCTACCTCTCTCCCTACCCCATCCCTCTGGGTTGTCCCAGAGCACTGGTTTTGAGTGCCCTGCTTCATGTGTTGAACTTGCACTGGTCATCTATTTTACATATAATAATATACGTTTCAACAGTGTTCTCTCAAATCATCCCACCCTTGCCTTTTCCCACAGAGTCCAAGTCTGTTTTTTACATCTGTGTCTCTTTTGCTGCCTTGCATATAGGATTGCCATTAGTCCTGACACTGTGCAGGTCTCCCCCCACCCACCCAAGAGGCCTGTGTGAAGCTCTGGGAAGCCGGAAATGCCTCCTCAGGGGGCCTCAGGTTTCTCCACTCACAACCAAGCCCTTTGAGGATCCCTTCAGGATCCATGAAGAAACAGACTTTTTTTTTTAACCCATTTTTGCCTTATGCTTTTTCCTTAGAGAATAAAAATATTATTAAGTTAAGAATCTGCTGAAGATAAAAGACAGACGTGTTACTAAATATGGCTCTCTAGACCATCAGCCTGGACTCCCAGCTCCTGGACAGTCTGTGGTTGAACATGAGAGCAAGGCCTCTTGGCTTCATCTTCTCGCCATTCCCCTCATCACAGGGTCCGCTTCCTTCATCCCGAGTCACCAGAGCAGCTTCCTGGGCCCTAATCTCTCTGCCCAAATGTTCAGATCACTCATTCTGCCAGATGACTCACTCTGTTTATCCAGGGAGACCCAGTGATAGAGTGGACAAGACATGGGTTTCGAGTCAGTCAGGACTGATTTCAAAGTACACCTTTGCCACCTTTTGCTTTATTTGGCAAATATTAAGTCACTGATTCTCTTAACCACCCTGTGAGGGCAAATATTATCCTTGTCTCCTTGTTTCAGATGAGGAAACTGAGACCCAGAGAGGTTTCGCAACTTGCCCAAGGTCACACAGTGGGTGAGTGGCAGAGCTGGGTTTCAAATCTCAGCACGTGGGCTGCAGAGTGCCTGCCTGCTTGGGAGCATGTCTCTGTGCTGACTCAGTGAACTAGATGGCCCGGTCCTACACTCACTGTGTCACCAGGGCAAATGCCAATACTAGCCTAGGTTTCATCATTGTAGCCCAAATATAACCATCTCAAATGGTAATGTAGGGATTAATGTTAAAAAAACAAAAAAAATGGAAATGCATGTAAATGCTTTATAAAGCCCTACACAAATAGTGACACTTCTACAGTTTTTACTTTGCTTGAAGAACCTTGCATTATTTGTGAAATCAAGTCCAAGTTTCTTACTGTGGCTTTCAAAATCATCAAAAGGTGCATCAAGTCAGCTTTCCACACTCTTCTTCACTATCCTTCACAGGCCTATTTCTTTTCTGTTTTATTTTTTAATTAGTTTTTATCATTTGTTACTTCTCTTGAATTTTCAAAGTAAATTGCTATATCATATGTCAATATGGGCAGTATCTGTATCCCATCCCATTGCCTTTTACTTTCTTAATTTTTATTGGAGTATAGTTGATTTACCATGTTCTGTTAATTTCAGGTGTACAGCACAGTGAATCATTTATACATATCTTCCACATATGTATTCAATAACATCTTATGGAAAAACACAAATGAACATTTTGGCCAATGCAATACATATATTCACTCTTTTTTAGATTCTTTTCTCCATATAGGTCATTATAGACTATTTAGTAGAGCTCCCTGTGCTATACAGTAGGTCCTTATTAGTTATATATATATATATATATATATATAAAACTATATGTATATAGTTATATATATAACTATATATATAGAGAGAGCTGTTTTATATATAGTAGTGTGTATGTGTTAATCCCAATCTCCCAGTTTATCTACGCCCCCACCATTGCAATAACCATTTGCTTTCTTCACAGACTTATTTCTGTCTTTACATTGTCAAGCTTACTGACTCCCCAAGACTTTCCCCAATTCACGGCTCTTTTTCTGTGCCTTGCCTTCTCCCATCAGCCTTCTCAGCTAATTCATCTAATCTGCATTGATCTTTTTCTTTTGTGATCCTGACTTCTCCTCTCCCTTTCAAGGACAAGTAACTCATCTTCCCAAATTAGTTTTATATTCCCCTAGGGCAGGAGCCACGTCTTACTTCTAGTGTATATGTTATGTCTCCCCGACATACAGGAGCCTATTTTTCATTCCCCCACCCCACCCCCAGAGTCTCGTCCCAGCACTAGGCCTTCAGGAACTTGTGGATTTGTTTTAGATGTGCACAGCATCTGCTCAAGTGCTCAGCACACAATGAGAACTCCATAAGTCTTATTTTTAGAGGCAATCTGTTACCACATAAGGACTACCAGAAATTACTCATACTCTTTGTGTAAATGGATTTATACAATTAAAATGTTTAGGAGCTGGAATAAGGATGAGGGAAAGAAAAGCACGAGACTTTTTTTTTAAAAACTGAAAGGAACAATAGAATTTCTAGTCCAAATGTTTTCGCTGGTGTGTCACAGAACAGGTGTGAGGATTGTTGAAAACAATTTTTTACTAATGATCATTAACATGTCAACTTTGCAGATGATTTACTACTTTTTATGAATCGAAGTGGATTTCAGTTTTCCCCAGTAGTAACCTCCTTTTTATTCAGTTGTTTTCTTGACTGGAAAGGCTAAGTCTAACTACTTTCTTTTTCAGATGAGGAAACTGGGGCTCAGAGAAGGGACTGGTTCAAGGTCACATGGAGAGTTAGCAGAGGCATAGAGGCAAAATCTGAGGGCACCTTGTCCTCTGGGGAATGGTCCCGCACTGTCTTCAGGTCTTCCTTCATAAGTAAATCAGAAAGAATCAGTGTGATTGAAGATCAAAACAAAGCAGAATTCAGAAAAACCCACAGTCTTACTGCCATAGGAAAATGTTTGTCTCCTGATAAGGGATCAAAGCTGAGGAAAGATTTCTTTTGGAGACACAAGGCAAGAAGATTTTGTGAACTCCCCATTTCCTGACCATCTGTTAAAAATCACTCTAGAAAGTGTACATTTACCCCTTAGACTTTACCTTGTCTTTGTACAAATATCCATCCCTGGATATAGACACTCAGAAAGTCCAGTTGGAAAACCACAAACTCCATCAACACAGTCAGAACCTTCCCCATTTTAATCTGTAAGAACAGAATAATAAACTTATTTAAATTTTTTCATAATATTTGAACTGTTTGAGTAGTAGAACTGAACAACTTTCTGAGAAATTTGCACAAAACAATTAGATTGTCTCTATCTGAATAAATGCAATTTAAAAAGAGTAAGATTCCTTCAACAAGCCCTGCTTTCAAATTATCCAGATTATTGGTTAAAATGTACTTGCTTTTCAGAGATCTATTTAGTACATAAAATAGTTTTTGTTTCAAAATTTTGAGTTAAACATTTGCAATGTAATTATACTGTAAATCCTTAGTATCTAGTGGCATCCTATTTTTTAAATTTTTTAAGAGAATGGATTGGACAAGATAGTCTACATGTCCTTTTCCACAACCTTCTGTAACATGGCAGAAGAAAACAGAAAGCAAAGTGTAGATGGGTTTTCCTTGCATTCACTAAGGCTTTTAATAAGCCCTTTAGACACCTGGAAAGCAGAGGAAGTTTTTGAATAAATGTGTGTTTCTTTTTTTTACTCTTGCAAAATTTATATCAGCCGAATATTACAGGATCGAGGGCTTTTTTTGTTTCCAGTTAAAATCAATCTGACCAACTAGAGACACAGTGATCCAGCAATAAAACTATGACTGAAGTTTATGATCAGTTAGAAGCCAAATACACTTGTCAGCTAAGAGCTTTGCTCACTGGAATGAATCGTTGAATTTCTGAAGCTCAACTGAATTGTCCAAGGGTCCGTCAGTTTCCTTGATGATAAGAAACTTGGCAGTGTTGGCTAAAAGGGTAAGATGATGAACAACCAAATGGGAAAACTGCTTTGTGCCCTGAAATGTGATAATATGATTTTCCTAGAGAGAGTCATAGTTTAACTTTCCTAATATCACACAGAATAAGCCCCATAGAAAACTCCCCCTACCAAACAGCTAGATGAAAAATCCCATCACCTTCCTCCCCTCCCCCCAAAGCAGTAGAATGTTGTGATTTACAAAGACGTAAGAAAAATATTTTAAACATTTTAAAAGTCAAGTTTTAGGAAGATAAACTAACCTGAGACAAATGCTATATTTGAATCTTGTAAAAAATAAAATCAGACACGGCTATGTCCAAATTAGACACTGGAAAGGAGAAGAAGGGTAAGAGATTTTCAGGCTTGAAGTACCTGAATAATTGCCTTCATGCATTGTCCACTTTGTGTGTAGCAGTCACTCCCCAAATAACCTATAATCAGAGCATATCCATTGAGTTCATCCAGGCCAACACTACTCCAGATAGGAAAACTGAGACCCAGTGAGAACTATGACTTATCCTCACAGCTTCTTAGCTGTACGAAGATCAGAACCTCAGATCCTGGGACTCTGTTATGAAACATCATCTCTAGGTTCTTTTCTGGACAAGTTGGACTTTATGAAACAACTGTGTTCTGACAGAAATATGACTTAACGTAGTCTGAACCCAAAGAATTTCTCTTCTATATGGAAGACTTAAGCAACAAACCAAATAGTCAGGTCCTAGGAAGACCTAAATGATAAGCTCTGAAAGAATTCATCATTCAAGCTTGTCAGGGAGTGTATTTTCTCTCAACTCAGAATCTCCTGATTCCAAAAGTCAATAACAAGGAAATCTCAGTGCTCAGCAGTAAAGTTACTTTTAAGTCTAGAATGTGATCATTGGGTTCAATAGGCAGATTCAGGTGTCACTTAAAATTGGGCCTGCCGGCATGTAATAAACTTTGGATCTTAGCTGTGTGTTACCATAACTTTTCTGCCATCATCACGGTGTGCATGTGTGTGTTCTTCATAAGCTCTGAAAATTGTTCCAGTAAATATTTGTTTAGGACTTCCTGGAATAGCTATAAACCCATTACAATTGTTATGAACTTATATCCTTCAGTTTTCCACCCTTCTTCAGTGTTCACATGAGAGCCAGTCTTATTCATTCATTCATTATGGACATATTTATTGAAGGGTTATATATTCCAAATCACTATGGCAGGTGTTAATGCTGTGAAAGGAAAAGGGGCTTGAGGAATGCGTGACTTGGCTAAAGATTACCCAGAGCACACCCTATTTACCTCTCCTATTTGCCCAACAGTCACTTTGTGAGCCAGAAATTACCTTATATTTTATGTTGTCCCCAACATTCTGTTAAGATCGAATGTATCCCAAAGTGCCAGGTAACTAGATCTGACAGATAATTAGCTCTAATGTTCCTTTGTAGGGTCATGTTGATAGCAAACACAAATTAATGGTTGAAAAATCAAATTAATAAAAATAATGTATAACTAATCACATACTGTTGCCCAGGGAAACATGGATCAGGTGCATTTCCAGACCCCATTCAGTAATGACATCTATTTTGATGGTCTTTTCCCAGGATCAACAGGCACATATGGTTTGCTGTCTGATATGACATGTGTTCAGAATGGGGGGCTGTATATCCCTTTCATTCCCATTCCATTTCAACTCATCTTTCATGTGGCTCAGCTGGTAAAGAATCCACCTGCAATGTGGGAGACCTGCATTCAATCCCTGGGTTGGGAAGATCCCTTGGAGAGGGAAAAGGCTACCCAATCCAGTATTCTGACCTGCAGAATTCAATAGACTATATAGTCCACGAGGTCGCAAAGAGTCGGACATGACTGAGTGGCTTTCACTTGTAAAGGATGAGATAATTTCGTGTACTAAGCACCAACTCTCATTCTTCATTAAAACACTCTAGAATGAGACTATTCTGATTGTTTTCACAGACTTGTGAAGGCCATATGAATAATCTGAATATATGGCGAAGACAGTAAATTAATAATCTAAAGAGGGGATAATTGCAAATCATCTTGTTCATCACACAAATCTCAAATCCTTTGTTATACATTTGTGAATGGAACATACCTGGTAGATATATTCTGATGTCCAACCAATGCAAATACCAAATAAGTCACTTTGCTATACTATTGCCATTATTACAGCAACAAATGCATCTCTCTCTCTTGTTTTGACTCGTCTTTGAGAATACAGTTATAACATCTTCTTTAATGAATTCATAATTTCTATTTCTTGGATTTGCATGCCAATCTTTCTCATTTTACAGATATAAAAGTATTAAATCACCAATGGTATTAGACAGAAAAACAGTTGGCTGTTGTGTGGGTTGGTGTGTGTGGTGAGGGCAGTGTGAAATCAGACTTTCAATTCCTAGAGAGATCTCTATTTGAATTGTTTTATTGTTCTTTCTAATTTTAATTTTTTAAGGCTGATACCAATGGGCATTCATGGAAAAGTATTAGTATGCTTTTAAACAGACATTTACCCTTAATATGTAAATTCTAATCATACAAAGAAGACCTTAATTTGTAAATATTTGAACAGTATAGACCAAGGCAAAGAGAATACTTTGTCATCAACTCTTCTCAAGAGTCTAAAGAATTTTTCTAACTAATTCAAATGTTCATTTTTAGTGAATATTTATTAACTGAAAGCTAACTATAGCATAAAAGAATTTTATATAAAGTTTATCCAATAAAACACAGTATCATTTGAGCACATTTTCAATATTTCACTTTCCCTATTAACAGCCCAAAATATGGCACTCATTTTTTTGAAATGATGTCACTATTTGGCACAGAAGTCTATTTACACGAGAGTACATTTCATTTTCCATTTATTCCAGTAACTTGAGAACAATTATTCGCAACTAAATCTAACAGTATTTGTACAAGTACTTTCAAGCTAAAATACTGCTAAAAAATTCCAACACACATGCAGTTTAATATGTTTACATGATCACATATATTTATTATAAAACCTGCGACTCTAAGCACTTTATAGGATGTGAATACAGGAGTCACTCTACTGTCTAATGAATCATGGCCACGTCTGACAGAGAAGATGCTGCGGAGCAGAAGAGTCCTGTGGTCAATGGAGTTGAGATGGGTTGGCTACTCGGACTGTTCAGGAATGCTACTGCGCCCTCAGAAAATCGCTTCATAGCTCCAGTCACACAAAACTGCAGCGGATTTTCGAGTATAAGCCCTTAGCAACCAAGAAACTGGTAGCGCAAGCAGCACTGGCAAAACACACTCTTATTATGCAGGTGGGCTGTGTTTTAAGCAAAGTCGATATTGAAACTCCAAACATACAAAAAGATAAATTAGACAGATTATTTGTGTTATAAAATGGTTTTCTGCTTTATAAAAGGATTGATTCACAAGTTTCCTCTAAATGGCAGCTCTCCTAATGCTTTTAAAATACAATTTAACTTACAAAACTTCAATTTATATGTGATTTTTTGCACAACCATTGTGGGAAGCAAAGTACACCTATATACAGTACTTACTTTTCTCTCAGGATTTAGGTGTCTTATTGTCTTTGTAAAAGACACTTAAGTCAAAATTTATATTTTAAGCCACTGAAATAGAAAGTCAATACTGCCTCTAAAACATGGATATTCCAAAATTATGTTTGTGATTTTTTGTATTTACAATTTGGGGATTCATCTTTACAATGTACATCTTTAGATAGCAGAAGTATATAGCTATTTTCAGGCCATAATATTGAGCCCTATGCAGAAATTTGTTTTTACTTTTGTGGGTGTTCTCCCTGTTTAGCTATGTAACTCTCAAAAGCTGTTAATGGTGGTTACACAGTAGCTAGCCCATGATGTATCAGTGTTATACTTCATTGTACAGAATCATCTTCAAAAACTCAACTTCCTGCATTTCACTGCTGTCCCCACTGTTTTTTCAGGTGATGGTCATTCAGATCAGGTTCTCCTTTTTTAGTACTAAGCTCTCTGCAGGGTGTGGGGGTGAGGGGGTGCACAGAGATCCTGACTACTGTATCTCTGCACCCCCTTAGCACACAGCACAGAGCCTGGCCCCTAGGAAGCAAGCACTCAATTACTTAGTGAATGAACGAGGAAATGACTGGATTAGGAGAATTGTCTAGAAGGATTCCTTCAGTCTAGGTTCCAATCCAGTTATGTTTCTGGAATGTGTACAGCCATAATGAATTTCTAGAGTCTGATAAATCACAGAATGTCCCTCTTTTTCATTAGACACTTTTTGTAAAATCCATAGAATATTGAGCCTTTGATGAAATGAAAATACTTAGACAAATTAAATCACCTTAGAGGCCAGAGGATAAAGCAGAGGAAACTGAAGGGTCATTTCCTTACTCACCAACTGCTGGAGGGAAGTAACAAGGCACACAGGCTGACCAAAGTCCAGAACCAAATTAGACTTTTGGCAATTGTGTCCAGACTGAGAAGTGGTGCTTTTGAGTGTTTTGATACAAACTTAGACACAGGTATATTCAGAAACAGCAGAAGCAACTAATTAAGAGTTAGAATCAGAGGGAATTACCATTTGCCAGATATACAGATCTGTTTCAGGCAGGGCCAGGGGAGATCGTATTCTGCTGGCTGGAACCATTTCGCTGTGCTTGTGCTCATACCCATTATAAGCTGCATGTGAAATAAAAGTGAAATAGCAAAATCCAGCTGTAGGAGATAAACATAAAAATCCTAAAATAAAATATGTTTTAAAGTACTTGAGTGAATAAAGCAAAACAATACAATCAGTGGGGATGCTAATAAGTTAAAAAAACATAAAGTGTTTGTGATTGCATTAAAAAAATAAAGCTTCACAGTATATGGTGTTTTATGCCTTTAAATGAAATAGTCTGGACCACATTCAAATGATTTCATCTTAAAATCTAACACAAAATAAAGTACACATCTAAGAAGCGTGAGGATTTAAAATTAAACCATAGTTATTAAGCAAAAGAGTTTATGAATCTGAGTTCTTCCAGGAGGCCGCTTTAAAATCATGTAACTAAATGAATAGTAAGCTATCTCTGCTTAAAATGAATGAATTAGTTTTTCTATAGAGACTAGTATTTAACAGAAATGACTTTATTTTCAGGAGAATACGAACATTGAAGTGGAATCACCACAGCAGTGGTTCTAGGCATAGAGTTTAAACCAAAAAACTCTCTTAATAGAAGATGGATGTTAATGTGCCTTCATAATCATTCCCTCAAATACCTACCTCAGTGTTCTATGTTTATCACTGCACCAAATGAGAGCAGACACGACAGACTCGTTGTAATTCTTATGTGTATAACAGGAGATGGTTTCCGGGAGCTATCTCCAAGTTCAACTGGCAGATCACTCTTGCTCCTCTTCTATGAAACGTAAAATCTCCGGACATTAACCTTCCTGTAGATCATTTCAGCCCACCATTTTAAACTTCAATCTAATGGATTTAAATAAGAATTATGATCTCCAAAGAATGAACACGTAAGCTTGTCACTGTAGCTGTTTGGAGATTTTAGGGTATTAAAGGCATTTATTTTCCTGAATGTCCTTTACATTTATATATACACAATTACTTTCTATTGTTAAAAAAACAATTTTGCACCAGTAGTTATTAATCCAAATAATTTGGATTTAAGTAATTTCTAATTGAAAGCCTATCACATGAATTGTTTATAGTGACAGACAATAAACTATTAGTCATTTTAAAGCTTTAAAAGTAAGTCATCAGGATCCACTTCAATCTCCACATGATAATAAAGGATTATTATGTGCAGTAACCTATTTATGAAAAGGAAACAGTGTGCTTCTTTCAGATGCCATCAATTGCTTTAATAAGGAACTGAAAAGCTCAACTACTTTATATGCAGATCACCACCCCAGTTGCATAAGGATTTACAATAGACAAAACAAAACTATTTTTTGTTGTAAAGAAGGGCTGTTTGTTTAAATCACACAATAATATTTGCATCTAAAAATTATGTACAGGCTAATAAGGCTTCATAAATGTTATGTAGACTTGGTTAGTTTCAAATCATTTTAATTCTAACACCAAAACGAAAAGCTTGCTCAAGCCAAGGAAAAATTCAAGCAATACTCGCCTGAAGGCGGCAGGGGAAGAAAAGATGCCTATTTTCTCTATTTAGGCATTTATTAATTGCGTTGGAGATGCACAGGGTACATCATTTGATAGCTCCCTATTAACGCTTCCATAAACTCAAGAGGAAAATGCTGCTTTCTCTGAAAATGGGAAAATTGAGATGGATTCTGAGTCTAACCTTTAATCCTAAAAGAAATAGCAAGTAACATATACATTTGTCTCTTTTGCCTTGAATTTGCAGAGAACTTACTTGGGACGTTTAAATCTCACCTTTGAAGTCTTCCTTCAAGGTATTTAATGGCTGTATATCTTTATTAAATGAGGTGTGTGGCGGCCTCTACTGGTGTGTGTTTATAGAAAATGTTTCAATAGGCAGAAAAAATATTAATTTCAATTAAAAAGTTAGAAATACAGACTTCATTTAAATATAAAAATATCTAATTTAATGCAGGAAAAATATATTACAAGTTGTGTAATGTACTCTTTAATTAGGAAAATAATCTAAAACACTGACCATGTTAGTGTAAAATAATGATTTACGGAAGGGCATTAATTGTTCAATTCACTCTGATATTGGGTTAAATATATTTTATTAATGAATTACTAATCCCAACTGAGGTGGTTTATTACCTCTAGTCCACTGTTAAATCCCCTTAGTTGACTTAAATAAAATCACTTAGAACAAACCCAAAGGAAAGGAAACAATTTACAGTTAAATCTATAAAGTCCTAGAACTAGAATCATTTGATGACAAGCTGGTTTCTATAACTCAAGCAAACTGTACGTTGACTTAATATAGCTGACATTTCAATCTATTTTACAGTGTTTTTAATTTCAAAAATACAACACATTAAAATATGTTCAATTTATCAAAGCTAAAAGCAACATTTAAGTAATGTACTTAAAGTGCAAAGGCACTTTAACATGAAGAAGTGATGCCCAGTGGCTATGCTTGGTAACTGAAGTCCGAAATACCATATATCATTATTTACAAAAGAATTTATAGTCTCAAAAGATCTTTGGAGATCTTCTACAAAATACAGTAAATATCCATTTTCATTTGAAAAGTTTGCT
Organism: Muntiacus reevesi; assembly: GCF_963930625.1. Taxonomy (NCBI): domain Eukaryota; kingdom Metazoa; phylum Chordata; class Mammalia; order Artiodactyla; family Cervidae; genus Muntiacus; species Muntiacus reevesi. The sequence continues at coordinate 107,592,351 of NC_089271.1, forward strand.
TACTGTTTCTTCATTCACTATAATCTCCTCTTCCCATTCCCACACTGGAAAAATAAAAGAAGAAAAAGGAAACACAGCCATAAACAAAGTATATGAAAAACTGCATTGTAGAAACATTCATGTTCAATGATGATTCCTAAGGAAAGAAGGGGCGGGGGGAAAGGTGGGGGAGAGAGGAGAGCAAGAGAGAAATAATTTAAAGGAAAACTTGAGAAAGCAGTATCATTGCTTCACCCCATCCCCCAAACATCTTCAAAGTCCCCCACTGAGGCTGAGAAAGGGAGAACAGACACACACTAAAGCAAATGCCCAGCTTCCAAGAGTTTGGAGCAGCATCCTTTGATGCCAGAGGGTTGTCAATGATTTCCCTTCACAGCTGACTGATTGCAGTTTGTTTTTCCAGAACTTCGAGGTAGTCTGGTTCTGATTGCGGCTTAGCTTGCAGTAAAGGGTGGTCTGCTTTGGACTGCCCCACAAAGCATTTCCTGGGAGTTCCATATAAAACGGTTTTATTGATTCTGTCTTGGTTTTGGCGTCGAGATTCATAGGAAGGGGTGAACTGCCTTTTAGGTAAGGTACAAAAGTTATAGTGGACGAGTCCCGCACTGGGCAGCTCCTTGACCCGCTCAGCGATATTCTGATACAGCAGCTCGGGCTCTCTCGGGGCCTGCTTTTCCAGCAACTCCGTGGCACTGATAGTGTAAGCAAGTGTGGCTGGCTCTTCTTTCTTCTCCTCCAGGTTGCTGTAACTGAATTCTTGCAGGTTTCGGTAATAGGCCACCGGGTCTCCTTCCTTCTGCATGTAGATGGGGTTTTGGCACATCTGGCCCACAGGTGGAGGGATGTAGTTATAGACGTGGCCGTCTGCTTTATCCTGGGTCTCCGTGTTGTAAGAGCCATACTGTAACTGGAAGGAACTTACATCTAAGTTGTTGGCACTCCGAGGAACACTGGGCACCCCCTTCCGGCGTTTCAGGACAAAGACAAATAAGCCAGCGCCAAAACAGACAGATAAGATAAAGACAACCAGCAATCCTAAAATTAAGACGGAAAGTGGAACTTCCGTGTGCAGTTCAGGGTAAGAACTGGGAGACACACTGAGTGAGCGAGGTGTGTCTGTGTTGTGATTCATTGACAAAACGGTTCCGTCTGACAAGTTTGGACTGTCTGGACAGATTGCCTCCCTCCCCAGAAACTTCAGGATCTCCCCGGCGTGTTTCGCGGGAGATTCACAGGTCACCTCGTTGATGATGACAGGGGAATTGGCATGCTCTGTCCAGTCCTTCAGTCCCATGATGTCACAGGTGCAGTCCCAGGGATTCTCTTGGAGATCAATCTGGATAAAAGCGGGAAGCTGATCTAGAACTCCTTTCACTGGCAGGTGAGAAAAATGGTTGTTTCTCAGATTCAGCCTGGTGAGGGCTGTGCCCCCAAATATGTTATCAGGCAGGGACCGCAGCAGGTTGTTATTCAGAAACAGCAGCTGTAGGTTAATCAAAGCATCAAAGGTCAGCGGCTTAATTTCCTTAATGACATTATACTCTAAATAGAGATACTGCAAGCTCTGCAGCCCATCAAACATAGCTGGAAACAGCACTTCAAGGTAATTGCCGTTTAGATAAAGTCTGCGTAAACTGGTCAGGTTTGTGAAGGCACCTTCCTGAATGACTGCAATCCTATTGTTGCCTAGATGCAGCAGATCCAAAGAACTGTATTCTAGGAGGTCGTTCTTATAGACCGTTTGAAGATAGTTCCCTGTCAGGTAGAGTTTCTTTGGACTGGTGGGTTTGGGCTGCAGGTCGGAGATATTGGTGAACTTCCGTTCTTGGCAGTTGACGTTCAGCCCATTGTCGGAGCTCTGAGAGGTGCAGACACAGCTGCTGGGGCAGGTGAGGGGCACCGGGGACTTGGTCTGGTACACCATGATGGGGCCAAAGCTCTGCCTGTCTTTCGACACTGTGACCCGGGGGGTGGGACGGTTTCTCATTTTGGGTGGCCGGCTGGCTTTTGGAGCCCGGGTCGGGTTGAGAGCAGGATTCAGAGTAGGTGACAGCCTCGGGATGTGTGTGTCGGCGTGGCTGCCCCTCTGAGCCGAGTCGCCAGTACTTTTTCTGGGGCAGAGGTCTTGCCTGGTCAGCTGGGTGACATCTTTGCCGTGCAAGCGGAAGGGGGTTTCACAGACAATCTCCCCCACGAAAACGGTGATGGTGTCCAGCCAAGCCTTGAGCGGAAGTAAGTCGCATGTGCAGTTCCAGGGGTTCTCCTCCAGCTGGATCTCCATGATGCCCCCAATGTGCTCGAGGACCCCTGCGAAAGGCATCAGTTTCAGTCGGTTCCCGCGCAGGTCTAGGTGGGTCAGCAGGACGAAGCGGAACACATTGCTGGGCAGCGATAGCAGGAGGTTGTCATTCAGGATGAGCACTTTGAGCTTGTTCAGCTTGCTGAAGGCCCCCGCCTCGATGGCACTGATGTAATTGTAGTCGGCCTGCAGGTACTCCAGGCTCTCTAGGCCCAGGAAGGTGTCCTCCCTCAGCACCTCGAGCTTGTTGTTGTTGAGGTGCAGCCTCTTCAGGGTCTTCAGCCCGCTGAACGCCCCGGTTCGGATCTCCTGCAGCCCGTTGTTGCCCAGGTGGAGAGTCACTGCGTTGGAGTAGTTGACAAACTCGTTGGGGTACAGTCTGGTCAGGAGGTTGCCATTGAGGAAGAGCTGATAGATTCGGTACTGGGGGGGCTGGAGCAGGCTGACCGTTGTAAATCCTTTGTTTTCGCAGTTAATATTCAGGACGTTCTCCTTCTCTTCGCACAGGCAGCGGATCTTGCAAATGTCTTTGGCAGTTTTGCGACTCTCCGTCTCTAAGATCCCGGCCACGGTTAACACGCTGAGGAACCAGACGCCGCTCAGCATCTTTAGGCGCCGTCGGGGTCAGCTCAGGTACCTACAGGCAAACCTTGGGCGGGGGGCGAGAGAGAGTGGGAGGCGGGGGAGAAAGAAACACGGAGGCCCGATTAAAATGGCAAAGCAAGGGGGCGGCGTGGGAGGGAGGAAGACGGCAGGGAGTGGGCAGCGTGGCAGAATGATATCACTGCGTTTTTTCCCCAGCGGTTTCTGCTCTCCTCCCTTCCCCACCCCACCCTCGGCCCACCCACCCACGCGTCCCGGCACCCACATGCTTGCACCTGATTTCCCGGCGGGTCGCAGCCAGCCGTGGAGTCATTAGTAACCGAGTTGTCCTACTAAATCCAGCCCATCGCCGCCTCCTCCGCCCCTGGGGGATATCTTGAAGCGATCTCTGGCGGCTTGCCCGTCCTGGGCTCACAGCAGAAATTGCTTTACTCTTTTTTTTGTTGTTGTTTTGTTTTTTTAACTGCGCAAAAAGGGGGTGGGAAAATCAGGGGACTGGAGGCAGGGGGAGGGGAGAGGGTGGACGAGCAAAGACAGCGCGGGGTGCTGGGGGGGGGTCGGTTACTCACGCATCAGGAGAAGACGGGACCCCTCTCCTCTGCAGTCCGCCGGTAGTTTAGCATCTTCAAAAAGAGAGGGAGAGTAAGGTAAAAGGGGACGCCGCTGCTTCCGGAGGGATGCTCTGCTTTCTGCCGGTTGATTTAAATTTTGCTGGGGGGTGGGGGGGGTGTGCGCACGAATTCGGAATCCGGCAGGCGGCAGGAGAGACCGAGGACGCTCGGAGCGGCGGGCAGCTGAGTCCCCTGGGGATCCCAGGGGGTGCGACTGCGCGCCGAGCTGGCGAAGCCTGCCGGCCGGGTCGGCTGGCAGCAGCGACGACGACGGCCGAGCCCGGGCGCGCACTTCCAGTCCCGCGGCAGTGGCAGCCGTGCGCCTGGCAGTTTGAATTTGAGAGGCTTTGCGGGTTCCCCGGGACAGGACTGGGGTGACGTCACGGGGGAGGGGGCAGGCCGGGGAGCGAGGGCGCGCGGCTGAGGAGGGAGGGGCAGACGCTTCCCTTCCCCGCCAGTGGCTTCGCCAAGCTCGAATCCCGGCTGCGTCAGTTGCTTCTGAACTCCTCCACCTCCAGCCCGGCGGGCGGCGGGTGGCTGGCGGAGCTCCTGGAGAGGGGGTTCTCCAGGAGCGGCCCCGCTATGGGGTTGGCACCGCCAGGACGCCTCGGGCCCTTCCAAGTGGTTTCTTCCACCTGCCCCTCCCTCCTGGCCCTTCCACTGGGACTGGTGGGGAGGTTGTTGGTGTCTCATTCCAGATTCCGGAGCAGGGGTTCCATCTTCCGTGTGTGCGAAATCTTCGGTGTGTGTGTGCCTCTTTGCTGTGTATGTCAGATCTTCCGTGTGTGTCCCATCTTCCGTGTGTGTGTGTGTGCGCGCGCGCTCGCGCGCCTCTTCGCTACAGGACTGAGCCTGCCTGCCAGCCTCCTAGCTGAGATGCTCTTGGTGCGGAGAGCGGGCAGTGTGTGCACCAGTGTGCCTGTGTGGGAGGACGAGGAGTTCTCCCGGGGGTTCTATGCTTTGCATTTAGAGCTTTGTTTCAGTGCGCAGAGAATTACTTTCTGGGTGGTGACTGGCCAGATATTTGCCTGGATTCTGACAACCAGCCCAGCGTTAGCCTATAGACTGAGATAAACAACAACAAAACCCTTCTCCCCCTGAGGTTTATACTTAGCCAGATAATGAGGTTTAAACGCGTACTCTTCGCCTGAAGGAAGGAGAAGAGAGGTGGGTGTCAGACAGGCACTACCAGGCTGCGCCTTAGCTGGGAGTGCAGTTCACAAGGGTGCAAAGCCCTCCAGGCTGCAGGGGCCGGGGACCCAGGGGAACAGAAGCCGCCGATGCAGGAAGACTGGCTTCTGAGAAAGAAGAGGGATGACCCGAGTCCTGGCCTGAGACTCAGGAAACCTGGCCTCCGGTCCAGTTTTGTTTCCAGGTGTCTCGCTTTGTTTCTGGATCTTCCTGTCCCCACTGGCACAAGCGGGTGGACTATTCTGCCCTTTCCAGGTCTGATAATCAACTGCATTCAGATAGCCTTTCCTCATGAATATTATTGGCCAGGTGTTGGCTTTTTGCCTTCAGTATCTCCTTTTCCCCTAATTATCTTAAGGTCCCCTGGACTTTTAAGTTGCCCAGTTGGAGTCCATTTGCAAAATGGGAATGTCTGCCCATGGCCCAGAAGGGCCAGGGGCTGCCTCTGGTGGGAATGGGGGGGGGGGGAATGAGGCAGCAAAAGTAATGAATGGAAGAGAATGGGAAGAGTTGACCGAGCGAGGACGTGCCAGTCCAGCAAGACACTTCAGCCGATTCTTCCCTGCCTCCTGGGCCCTGCCTGCCACAGTCCACACAGGGTCCCATGGGTGGGCCAAGGGTGGCAGAGAGGCACTGGCAGAGGTGATAAGCCTTCAAAGAACAGCAAGTCCCCTACCTCTCCCCTCCTCCTTTCCTGTGAAGCTGAGGTCCTAGAATTGTCCCACCCAAACAAGTTCTTCCCTCCCCAAGAAGGGCTGGCTAGTTTATAAACAGCTCTCAAGCAACCTGTGGCTTTGGCCAGTCTCCTCCGCAATTGGTCGCAGGCCTTCTTCTTTCCCCTCCTTTTCCTTTGGGGAAGAGCCCATCCCCATCCAGTAATTCTGGCTTCACCTTGGGCAACACCGTTTCCTTCTGGGCCCTGAATTTCCCTTTTCTCTGCTAAAGGGCAACAGTAGAGGAACTGCCCCAGAGGGGGAGGAGGTAGCCTCCCACCCACCCTGGCAACTACATTATTAGATGCCAGTGGAATGGTGCAGTGCCAGCACGATTAAACTGCCTTCCAGAGCAGAGGGGCATTTCTTTCTACATATTTCCAAATGTTAAATATACAGAGTTCCTAGACAGAGATGGTTTATTCAGTCATTCATATAACAACCATTTATTAATTAGGTTAATATTTCACTGGAGTAGAAGCCAACATGAGGGCTGGACAATACCTTTGCAATCAGATTCATTTTCTAGATGAGGACATTTCCTCAACCAGGGGAAGTGCTGACTTGCTTAAGTTCAAGAATCTATAAAATTAGAAACAGAACTCAGGGATTCTGAGTCCCAGGCCAGCAGTTCTCCAAAAACTCACTCCTGCTTACCGTGAATTGGTGGTGGTGGTGGTGTTTTACTGAAATGTGTTCTTAAAAACAAAAATTTTTTAAATGAAATACAAAATATGAGTTTTAGTTTTCAAAGATCGTAATTTCCTGCAGGACACGGATGACTCTGTCAATACTGTTTTAGGACAGCATCTACTAGGAATTAGGGCGGGGGTTCCTCAATGGATGACGGAGGCGGTTGAAATCCTCGACACCATAGGGCGAGGGAGAGGGCGCGGTAGGCTGCCTGGGGGAGCGGCACTGGGGACCCCGCGGGGGCGGCAGCAGTCCCCTCAGACGCGGGTCGGTGGACCCTCCCACCACTGCCGCGTCTCCCGGCGGTCCCCGGGCTGCTGCAGCCGCAACCCCAAACACAGTGACGGGGAATAAATCAGCCTCCACGCCGGAAAGCACTTTAAGGAAGTTTCCTTCGGCCCCACGAGTCGGGAGGCGCCGCCGCGGCTCCCCGCCGGGGACAGCGGCTCCCGGGGCGGTGAAAAGGGGCCAAGTGAACGCGGAGCACGCGGGAGGCAGAGGCGGACGCTAAAATCGGGCAAACGCTCCCAGTCCCCGCGGGGGCGACGAATGGAGAAACTGGGACTCCGCCGCCTCGGTCTCCTTCGCATCTTCCCAAGTGAAGCGGGGCTCGGGTCTCCGGGGCCGCCGGCCGCAAGTGCGGGCGGGCGCGCAGCTCCCCTCCGCCCCGGACGCCAGGGGGTTCTCGGAGCCCGGCCAACCCGGGAAGGGGGCTTCCGCCGCCCGCCCGCCAGCAGCCTTCGGTCCCCGCTCCGCCTCCCCCGGCCCAGCCTTTCCCGAGAGCTCTTCTGGGAACCCTGGAATCCGGCGAGTCCCGCGAGGCCAGGCCGCGGGCCCGACCGCTCGCGCAGCCCCCTCCTGCTCACGCTCCTCCATCGCCACGACGGCCGCTCGCGCCCCGCCGCCCCCTTCCTGGGCCCGGGTCGCCGCGTCCTCCGCCCGAGCGGTGGCCGCGCGACGCCCGGAGCCGAACCACGCCCGCCCGCGCGGACGGACGGTCCCGGGGCCGGGCAGCCGGAGCGGGGGCGGCCGGCCACCCGCGCGCGGTCCCCGGCGGATCGCGCCGTCTTTCCCCGCCCGTTCCCTCCGCCGGAGGAGCCGGCTGGCCGGCCGCGTCGCCGCGGCGTCCCCGAGTGCTCAGAACTTACCCGGCGAACGCGCCGCCCGGAGCTTCCCCCGGAGGCGCCCCCGGCATCCGCGAGCCGGGGAGGCGCGGGAGGCGGCGCGGCCTCAGCCCGGCGCGGCCGGGGAGCAAAGGCTTCGCGGCGAGCGCGGGCGGCGCCCCCAAGGGCAGGCAGATCCCCACTGGAGCGGCTCGCCGCCGGGCAGCGCTGCCGGCAGGAAGGAGGGAGGGAACCGGGAGGGAGGCGGGGAGGAGGCGGGAGGGGGAGGAGGCAGGCGAGGTGGAGGGCGGGCTGGCGGACCCCCGCCCGCGCTTATCAATCACCCCGCAGATCAGATGTCCCTGAGCTGCACCCGGACGGCGATGGACAGGCCCACAAACGAGCCTGGCTCGGCTTCTCTGACCTGTGCCGTGCCGCGGAGCCCGGCTCCCGCCTCCCGGCGGCCCCTCTTGCCTGGAAATCTGCCCAGTCCCTGCAGCTTCCACCGGGAGCTGCGGCGCGGACACGGTCAAGTGATATCAGGATGGCACAGGGTCCGGACCATAGGCGAGGGGACACTGAGACCTCAGGTTGGAAGTTATGGACAAGTGAAAGCGGCCAGCTCTCCGAGCCGGCACCGTCCGGGGCTGCCGCCCCCTTAACTAGTGAGCGCCCGGGGTTCTCAGTTCGCGGGCAGATGTGTAAGGACCCTCGACGAGGCAATCAACACGGCATTTCCATATAACGTGGAGCCGGGCGACACCAGCGTCCGCCAAAGCCAGTCTTTCGCCACGGCCCAATCCCTGGTTCCGTTTGATTCTTTCCATTCTTCACGAGATTGCCTGGGTCGACTGGCGCGGAGTCGGGGCCAGTCCTTTTGGCTTTCTCCTTTCTTTCGTCTCTGATTAGTAGTCCAGGTGGTTGTGTTTTGATCACGGGAAGGTGCTATAGTCGAGGGTCATGGTAGCTCCAGAGGGAAGTGCGCCAAAGCCCAGAGCGTTCGTTGCGTTTCCCTCCACACCCGCTTTCCCTGGGTCTCCGGAAGAAAGTTGCAATTGTATTCATTGAAGACGCGAGCAGGTAGTAGATGCAATGGCACGGAGACTTTACCCCCTCAGTCCTGGAGGAGAGCAGCCTTAAGGAGAGTCATCACTGTCCCCTATCCTTTTTATTCCCTCTCTACAGAGTCTGTAAAACCCCAGTTCTTCAGAAATCCACTCGCTTGGTGGCAGAGAAGGAGAACTGAGGGGAGGAGGACGCAACATTAGAACAAAAACTAGCTCTGGGCTAATGAATCTGCCCTGCAATTTGTCTGTTTCAGGGTTATTTCCTGTACGTTTAAACCACGTTCTCCCGGCACAAACTTCCATTTCATTCTTGTCCTTACCCTGGGGAATCTTTTGTGCTTCTTCCTTCTCTTCTAGGCTTTCTTTTCTTAATGGTTTTCTAAGCAGACCACTCTGGGCCTCTTTAATAGAAAATTACTGATAATCTTATGCACGTAGGCAGACTTTATTTTAGTAGTCCAGATAATTTTCTCTTATATCTCTGAGGTTTTAAGGAGCATTACTGTTCCTTTTATTGACTTCAGTCCTGAGAAAGCCTTTTTGAAATTCCCCTGCCATTCAGACAAGCAGTTTCAGAATAACAGAGTTCTCACATATGCACATGGGCAAGCTATTTACAGTTACATATTCAGAAACATTGCTTTTCTTTAATGCCCTTATTCATGTAAAACCTGTTCACTATGACTATAGAAGCAGCCTGAACTCATTATATTATTACTGAGAACAGTTAATACAGTTTCTTCTTCTGTCTTTACCTCATTTCCGACGGTGTCATCTTTTTGTGTAGTCATTTAATGGGGGCTATAAACAACTACAAGGCACAGAGCTGAGGGGCTATTCAAAGGCAGAAATAATGACACATTCATGCTGAGAAAAAAAAGACACAGTTTACTGAGAAGAATGGTGTGTCCCTTGCCACAAGGGACACACACAAAAGCTATAACATATACAGATGAGATGAGGAACATGCTATTTTATTTTGGTCCAGTAGAAAATTGTAAAATGGGCATGCATCCATTTTAATCAGCCATGTAAGCAAGTCTAATATCTTTATCAGCCTTCAGAAAAGCACTTAGCAGCTTGCCTTTCTGCACAAGACCACACTGACAGTAAGATAAAAAAGAACAGACTTTTTGTCAGCATAACATTTTCAAGTAGGTGAATAGCTATTTCAAAGGATACCCTGAATGCACACATGCACACAAAATCAGGAACAATACAGAACTTTCTGTGAGGGCTGTTGCATAGATAATTACAGAAGGGAGTTCGAAGTGTGTAGAAGACTTAAATGTACCAATTTGTTGGAAAAATGTTTCATACTGACTTTTCTAAAAGTTTCTGTGTTACAGGGGAAATTCCTGATGTAATTGAATATCAAAGACATGCATATTAATGTATGTCTGTGAATTAGTAAAAATGACATTCTTGATTCTTTGCTGTAGTGGCATTGTAAATGCATCTCTGTGTTTGTCTGCTGAACTCAGTTGATGAGTTTTTGTTATCGAAGGGCTTAGAGATCCCTGATTGCAATGCTAGTGAGGCAATAGAGAAAATTTTGTTAAATTTTGCTTGGACTTTTGAAATTTCAAGCTAAATTTAGGAGAAAGTCAGAAGCTTCACCTAGGATGAATTTTTGAAATGTGCAGACATTACCAAGACAATGCAAATGTTGCCCAGTTACTGAGAGTACACAGTTTGCCTGAGACATCTGCTTCTCTGCCTTTCCACACCTGTCCAGGGCTGGAAAACTTTTAAATTTTTTACAAAATAAGACCAAGTAGAGACCTCATGCAGAGTCAGTAAATCTAAGACCAGTGTGAGGTGTTTTCTGAAAATAGTGTCCCTTTGAACCAAAGGTTTCAAAGAAGTGTTCAGACGGAGACAAATTCCTAAATAAAGAAATGAGACACAGAGGACATGCCGTTAATACCGGTAATTATAGTTTTAAGGATATTGTAGACGTTGGTTCTCTGATGCTATTGAAAGTGTGGATATTTTTAAAGTCAATGCAATTATTTTGATTATTTTGGCAGGCATGTTGGCTTGGTTGGAATAGTGCTGGGCCAAGACTCAGAGCAGTTTGTCTTTTAACCAAACGCATATCCAAACCCTTGGAGACCAATGACCTGGGTTCAAATTCCAGGGTAGATCCTGTCCCTAAGTTTCCCCATGTGCAAAACTGGGTACTACCACCTGTCCTATGGAGTCAGTAAGGATGAGTACCCATATGTGAGGTGAAATATTTAAATAAGAAATTCCAAAACTCCTTTCTTAAGAAAAGTAATTGATACAAAGCAATGGTTTTAGTGAGAAAGCATTGTTTTAACTGATATTGGATAACAGAATCAGGATTTGAAAGTTTTTTACTTTTCTCATTGGAGTTGTATGATGTCAGGCATTCAAATAAAAACTTGAAAACATTTCATCTTTTCCCTAGATTTTTTCCCCAAATACATAGATATATGTGTATATCAGGATGTTGACTTTTTGGATCAGATCAGTGTTTGCTGTGGAGGGCTGGTATACTTAATGTGTTTAGCAGCATCCTTGGCTTCTCCCAATTTCCAGTAGCACCAGTATGTCATATATTTATATACATGTACTATATGTTTGGGCTTCTCTGGTGGATCAAACAGTAAAGAATATGCCTGCAATGCATGAGACCTGGGTTCAATCCATTGGTCAGGAAGATCCCCCAGAGAAGGGAATGGAAATCCATTCCACTATTTTTGCCTTGAGAACCCCGTAAACAGAGGAGCCTGGCAGGCTACAGTTCATAGGGTCACACAGAGTTGGACACAACTGAGCAACTAAGCAGCCTATGCATACTATATGTATATATTATATATATATATATATATATGTTTTATGTGTGTATATGTGTATATGTATATATATATGGTATGTGTGTACCATATGTTTATTTCACACTTAAACAAAATGGAGTAACATAATGTACATAATGACTTAGCGACAGAGCAAGACCAAGAGCTCAGGCTCCCTGATGCCCTGCTTCTTGGTCTGCCTCACCCTGAAGCCTGCCCGCCACTTCTACGACCCCAAGTACTATCACTGGAGGCAGACAACACATATTGGTGCTGCTCTTTGCAAAGAAAGATATTTTCCATCATGACCCAGGGCACTGTCATGGATTGAAACCAGAGTTTCTGAAGCAGAATTCCTCTTGTCATAGCCATGCACCCTGAAATAATCTATTGTAGTTGATTTTAAAAAATGATGGCCATGGCCTGCTAAATTGATTTCATGAAGGACTAATAGGTTGTATCTTACAGTTTGAAAAACACTGATATAGTGGATCAGGCCAAGGAGGAACAGTGAGCCAGAAAAAAGAAAAGTAAGCAGTAAAGAAAAAGAGAGATACTAGAAATAGAGGGAAAAGAGAAGTGCATATGGTGCAAAGTTACAGTAAAACTTACAGCTCTGATTGTACTCAAATCAAATGTCACTTAGTGATAGCACCTGCACGCTGAGAGTCCCAGACCTCCATCCATCCATGGTGACTAAGTAGAGTGATTCATCACTTAGAACTGTATTTAAGCTTACTGAACTTGGGAGGGAATATGCATGGCAAAAGCCATAGATTTTACAGATCAGACTTAGGACAGCATTAGTAAGTATTTCATTTATCCTGACACATTCTTCCCTATTAATCTCACTGCAGCTGGAAGTTATGTTTTGGTCTGGAGTTACAACCTAATGTGCTCAGGAGGAAACCAAATTTATTGGGTTTGACACTGCACATTATTGCAGCGATATAATGCAGTCAAGCCTCTGTACTAAGTTCTGTTGATTTTATTTATGTATTTATGTTTGGGCTAGTATAAATATATGGTAAAGTATGTGCTGTGGCAGAGAGTTTAATGCTGACTCTGCTGGAACATTCAAAAGTGTCTGCACACAAGTTGCCCAGTTCTAAAGAGTTACAGTCAGAAGAGCAGCTACTAAGGATTTGCGTTAAGTATTTCTGAATGTTTTTAAAAAGTCATTTGTGAAGACAAGGCCATTAATATTCAAAAATAGCAAGAATGACACACTCCAGATCTATCCTGAACTTGTGATTTGCACAAAATGAAACAGGGTTTAGAAATTATGGATTCAGAGGGAAGGTAAGATTTAGAAAGTAAATAAAATCATTTCTAAGTAATAGCTAGATGCAGCACTCAACCATCATTGCAAATCAATGAGAGGAGAAAGGATTGTTTTTTACTTTGAATCTTGATGATTTATTACTCAGATGTGATATCAGTTCCTTTTAAATTTTCCTTCAATTTTTCATCTCCCAGGAAGTTATCTAAGTGATATTACAATGCCACCTGGCACACACCCTGATTCACCTGATTGTTGCAGCTGAGGTCACCTTTAAGTCAAACATAATGACTACAGGACGTATATCAAACAACTTCTGCACTAGTCTGCTCATACCATGGTTCTTAGGCTTATTAAAAAGAAAAAAAACTTCAAATTTTATGACATTTTTGATAACCTAAATATCTTTGATGTCCTCTCAGAAAAATAACCTGATGTCTATCTGTGGTGGAGGAACCATATGGCGTTTCTCAAAAACATCAGTCTGTGGCAACTCCAGGACACCATGAAAAAATTGGAGGCATAATCATCACCAGATTTGTTGCCCACTCTGGACATTGCCACGGCAATTCAAGTACTGTAGTAGGGTCAGTGTTACTTTGTTAATGTTTTGAAAGGAGGGAGAAGTAAGCTCGTTCTTTGCTATACATCATTGCTTCAGAATAATGAGCTCAGTATGCTGAACCCTTACCTCTTTACATACTGATCTAGTTGGTACAGGTCAGGAAACAGCACTATTTGAACTAGACAATTTCTTTGTCATCATTTTAACATATTGAATAGGTTTATTTTAATAGATTATTTTCAATAGAAATACTAATATTTAAAGAGATGTGTACAGGTATTGCTAAATGATTGTGTTGGCTATTATTTACAGCAAGAAAAGACAATTGTCAAATTAATGAATCAATGCCCTTCTTACAATTTTTAGAAAATATAACCACTCAATCTAGGATAACTCCTAACTCTTGAATGCAAATAAATAGTATAGAATAATCCCAGATTTAAAGTTTCAGTTACTTGGAATTCTAGCATATGATTTACTCAGGGGTCAGAACAGATTTGCTATGATTTACGTTGACAACACTGGGGTATATTAGGCAGCAATAGAGTTGCTTGTTACCCCTGCTATGGTCCTTCAGTCTCGAACTGTAGTAGTGATATTGATCATAGGCTTCCTGGCTTCACCAAATTGTACTTCTCCACTGATTTTTTAAGTGGCTTGTCCAAAACGAATCCTAGAATGCTAATAACCCATAATGCCTATATGGAGTTAAGTTATCCAATTTCTTGATCTGCTTTCAATATTAATATGCAATAGCACCTTAAGTCATTTTTTAAAAACTACTATGATACGTTAATATAATAAATAATTCTCTGTAAAGTGAAAGTTGCTCAGTCCTGTCCAACTCTTTGTGACGCAATGGGCTATAAAGTCCATGGAATTCTCCAGGCCAGAATAATGGAATGGGTAGCCTTTCTCTTCTCCAAATTCTCTGTAGAAAGACCTCAAAATATAAGGGTGTAGGGCAAATGATCTATAGTTAAATTCTGCAGATTTCCCAAGCTGCTTTCACGCATGTTCAATTGTTATCTTTCATTGAAATACCAAAGTAATTAGTCATCTTTAAGAATTTTCTACTTGCCAAATGTCAGTGAGTATTTTGGGTAGTGATGTTGACTAAAAGTACTTGATAGCCTAAGAATTTGTATTTTGCATGTTTGCCTGCTTTCCCTCCTCCCTCCCTTCCTTCTTTCCTTCCTTCATTCCTTCCTGCTCTTCTTTTTTTTTTTCTGATTTGGGAATTCATTTATCCACAATTAGGTATTTTGTCAAATAAAACTGTCAGCACTTCAGGCAGCAGTCTGTATCCTGAGAAAATGATGATTTGAAATGACCCAACACCACATAGAGCTTTCTGTCAGAAAGACACCATCATGGTTCTCTTTTTACTGAATTCTCCATAGGCTCATGTAACATTAAGTTGTATAATGTTTTGATACTTTGGTTTTAGAATTGTATTTTTCAATGACAATGAGTGCTAAAATTTAATGCTGCACAGTACAGTCTGCTTATGAACCATGTTACAAAATGCCCATAAAAAGTTGCTTGTTGGTCAGCCACAAGAAGAAATAACATTGTATTTCCAGACTCTTTTGACTAAAAGTTTATTGCTATTTATTAGTGCTTTGGGTGATAAACTATATACAGTGGAATAAAATGGTTGATAAATACTTATTGAATTGAAAAAAAATGAGCCCCAACTTTGTTTTGAGTTTGAAAAGATTTTCCTTATTATGGGCACAGAGATGCTAAAATGTCAAATTTAATGGCATCTGAAGTAGCTTACTATTCATGCTATTATTTACTAGAATCATTTTGAGGATATGATAGGGAAACCGGACTTTATAGTAGTTTTTTTTTTTTTTTTTTTCATTTTGCTTTTTCCTTCCTTTCAAATTTTTGAGTAAAGTTACAGAAACCCTTTAGAATAGGGACTGAGGATGCACTCTAGACGCTCTCCTGACCTATAAGTGTCTACTTCAAGAAAATTTCTGCTAGAAACTTTTGAAGATAAAATAGAACATCTAATTAACATTAGAAAAGGAAGATATATATCCATTTCAAGTAACCTGACCTGGATTTCAGTAGCAGGATCTCTTCTTGACATATTTATAACTCATTTTAATTGCTAATAGGTACTGTGTGTACACACCCAAGGCAGAACAGGACTTCACCTCTCAGCATTAAAAAGGTGAATTAACTTGAAATTAATACATTTTTGTGAAGAGACATTCCATTTGTCCTAATCTAATACAGAATCAAATGCATGTGATTGACAAGCACCAAGCCTGCATCACTATAATTATTTTCAAGAGAAATCAGGTGATCTCATTGGTATGAAGTGGGGATAGTAGAAAATGTATGGGCTTTGGAGTCATATAGATCTAGGTTTGAACCCAACTCAACCATCTAACAAGAGTGAGTACCGGGCAAGCTGCTTAAATTCTCCGAGTTTCACTTTTGCTTTTTTGTAAAGCCTATTATGCTGACTTTGTGAGGGCTGTTGTGAAAAACATGGGAAATAGATATAAAATGTTTCATCCTGTGTACATTTAATAGGTGAAGCAGGAACCATGTTCTCCTTCCACTCTCCTTAGGTTGAGCCACAGAGTAAGGAATACCATCCTCTTACCCTTGGAAGTAACATGAAGATCATTGCTGTCTCTCTCACCCAATCTTGAAAGAGAAATGACCTTGTTATTGACCTTGAGTGAAGAATCTGACCAAGCTCACCTCTATGCATCTTGTGTTCTCTCTTTCAGAGCCACCTATCCTCAGAGTGTGCCTAGCACTGCCTGCGGTTGGGCAGCTCTATACACTTCAGAGTCTTTTCTGTGAAGCCCAGCTGTGGCCATAGACCAAATCAACTTATTCAATTCAAGCTTTGTAGTATGAAGCTGGTATTTTGATCCCCATCTATATGGTATCTTCATTTATTTCTCAATTAGTCATGAACCCACAGTGGATTTAAAGGAGGGAAAGGCTATCACCCCCAAATCCCTAAAAATAGAGAGTCAATAAATTATAGCTACTGTTTTCATGAGGGTTTTGATGGCATCTTCATTCTTTCATAGTAATTTGGTCTACTCAAAATATGAAATGTCTATAACCTAGTGAACATATTTTAATGGGACATCACCATATGCTCTAAATCTTTATTCATTAATTGGGAGGAAAAACTTGACCGTTGGTTTCTTTTATCTGAGTAGCATGATTTAGCCTATACTTTGTCAAAACCGAAATCCTTTTCACAACTTCAAAGCAGAGGAAATGCTTTGTTTGATGCTTTCTGAAGGTCAATTCTGCTTAGTCATACATTGTATGTGTTCTTTTTAAACTCAGCAAATGTCTGAGATATCAAAAGATACTGAATTTAGAGTTATTATGAGGTAATAATCTTTATCGTAGCAAGACCAATGTTCCTGTTGCAGCTTAGCCTGATTTGTAAAAATGTGTTTGAGTGTGTGTGTGTGTGTGTGTGAATTTAATTGTCATTTATGCTTTGTGACAAAAACAGTCAGTGGCAGAACAGAAATGTATGTCTCCAAGGGAAAATATTAGCAGTAGTTTCCTTTCTTCTGGGTGGGCGAAAAAATTAGTTATCACTTATTTTTTTGAGAATTGAAAGAATGAAAGATTGAAAAAGGAGAGAAAATAAGAGAAAGGAGGAATATGGAATATAATAACGATATAACAGCAAACACCTTTGTTCCCATTACCCAAATTGATGATGTAGGAGAGACTTAAAGCAAATAGGAACAATATTATTAATATAAAATATGTGAAGATTCAGATGAAGCCACTTTTGTGTCTCATTCCCAGTATTCTTTTTGAAAGTGAAAGAAAGTGAATTCACTCAGTCGTGTCCAACTCTTTGCTACCCCATGGACTGTAGCCTACCAGGCTCCTCAGTCCATGGGATCTTCCAGGCAATAATACTGGAGTGGATTGCCATTTCCTTCGGCAAACACATCGGTGTGTGTGTGTATGTATAAATATAAATTTAAAAAATATATGTACATGGATAATCTATAGACCTCTTTTGTGAGAAAATACTGTATGTGGTATTCTTTATTTTTTAATGTAACATTTCTTTTAGAGCTTCCCATGTGGATGCACAGAAATCTAATTCATTTAGCTTGACTGCTATAGTCATCTATCAAGTTATATTTATCAATTATAAGACTGATAGCCATCTAAGTTAGTTTCAATTTTTTCACCAATGCAAACAAGCCACATCCTTGTAATAAACACCTTTTCTTGTCACCTTGCCTTCACTGTGATGAGTATGTGCTTGTTTTTCTCCTATAGTACAGGTTCCTATTTATTTTTTCCATGGCATCTAACACTATAACAATGTATTTAGTTATCTTATTCATTATTTACTTTCTAAAATAGCTATGTCCCCCATTAGACCGAAAGGTGTGTATGCAGGCACCATCTTTGTCATTGCTATTGTTCACCAATGTGTATATGTTTTGTGACTGACATACAGTGTATACGCTATCAACATTTGTTGAATAAGTGAATAAATGGAAACAACAAATGAATCACTTCTTTCTTAAGGTGAATTTGCTGCCAGGAATCTCCTCAGTCCTTCCCACAAATAGACTTCTGGCAAGCCGGCTCCTCGGGTCAGCTAAAAATATGCAGTCCTGTCTCATTCCGCATCGCCAATGTGGCTAAGCTTTAAGCTCAGGGTTCTTGTAGGTGCAGTGTAATCTACCAAGAAACCAGGCCTCATATGGACATGTTATTCCCCTGAATTCTACAGTCACGGGGAATAAAAGTGCCTGTCATTCTTTGTGAAGATAAAGTTGTTCCCAGAAGTCTTAAAACAGACCCCAAACAAGCAAAAGCTACTGCCACAGATTTTGCTTGTAGCCTCTTGGTGTCTGCTCACCATTGCTTGCTTAGTCTAAGAAGCTCTCTCTCTCTCTTTTTTTTTTTTTTTTTTGATTTCTGCACATTATCTCCCAGAGTCAAGACGATCATTACTAAACTGCTACATGTGACCATCTGACTGAGTCCGGGCCAGTGAGAATGGAAGTGTCATTTGGGAGTTCTGAAAACTCTCTTTAAGGGGCAAGGTGAATCCCCTTATTCTGCCCTACCTTGACTGCGTTCCTACAGTCATCTTGGATCATAAAGACTAAAGTTACCTGGTGGCTAAGCAGTAAAGAACCCACCTGCCAATGCAGGAGACACAGGATACTCAGGTTCAATCCCTGAGTCTGGAAGATCCCCTGGAGGAGATATGGCAACCCACTCCAGTATTCTTGCCTGGGAAATGCCGTGGATAGAGGAGGAGCCTGGAGGACTACAGTTCATGGGGTCACAAAGGGTCAGACACGACCGAGTGACTAAACAGCAACAACAACCCTCTGGGGGTGGTAGAACAGATTCCTAGAAGGTGTTAAGGTCCTAAGTACCATGTAGAACCATCATACCAGCCCTTAATTGTTTACTTGTGTGTTTTTTTTAATGTAAGCATTAAACATCTACACCCAGATGATATCAACCCAAACAGATATATTTAGCCAAAGCAATACCATCCTAAGAATCTTGCCATTTAAGAAAAAATATCCATATACCTTGATACAGGAGCTGTGTAAATCTGAGCAAATCATTCTTGGGACCGATTTTTTTTTCCTATGAAACAGCAGGCTAAACTTAAGAATACATGAGAACTTTGTCTACTAGAGAGTTCTGTGACCGTATCTAAATATAACCACTCTGGATTGTTTAACTAATATTAGTAAGAAACAAAGACTGTCTTTACAGTTCGGCAAAAGCTCATTAATTTGATTTGGGGGGTGGGGATGATTTGAGTGCAATCTAGGCTGCAGTTTATCTTTGTAGGAACTAAAACACACAATATTTCCCCCAACAAATCTGCAGGGTAATTGTTGACTTAACTAGAAACCAACTGCTTTCTAATTGAAAGTTGGCAGCTTCATGTTTGCATAGAAAGAGTTAATGTGCTAATTTTAAATGATTTTTAAAAATCTATTTTCTAAAATAGTTTGGCAAGATCTTATTGTTGTTACTAATGTTGTATCGAGATGGTCCAAAACTGAAACTCAATATTTCTGATTCCTTGATGCAGGGACAAAACTGCTTTTTTAAAGTTGCAGAAAATTTCCTTCCTAGGGCTGGAAGAGTGAAAGTGGGAATGCGCTTTGGGAGTAGGTAGTCTTTCTCTTTGTTCTGGAAGGGATTAATCCTGAGCTTTATAGACATGCAAAAGTAAGCTAAGTACTTATTCTTTGTTCTCTGATTTTGGAAGTAATCTAAGTGTAAATATTTCTGAGAGGAATGCTAACATTCTAATAAGACAAAAGTTTACTTTTGGTGGGGGGAGGATGGAGGGATGGGAGTCCAGTCCCTCATGGATACCTAGGGATGTTCACTTTCATCTGGCATGCTCTGGGCAAAAGCTGAAGAACCTTGAAACTGGAAAGAGAGAGATGACGGGGGAAGAAACACAGGCAGCTGGTCTTCCAAAGACTTTTCATATTGGAGTGTGTCCTATGCATTTGGGGAACAATGTTGTCTGATACTGAACTCAATTTTCCTTTTCTGCACTGTAATCATGTTTCCAGCACAACGTGTTAACCACCACAGCCTCTTGTGTTGTACTTCCTTGGAGTGGGGAGGAAGGGGCTCTGTTTCTATATTCAGAAAGAGGTTTTTGAGAACTGGAGTGGTATGGCTTAGTGGTAAGTAGAGATGGACCAAAATTAGAGTGAATCAGAGAATTCAGAGGCATCAGTTTAGAGCCAAGTGTCACAAGGAAAAAGCAGGTGTCTACAGAGAAAAACAAATGCACAACGTGAGAATTGTGAGTTAAGTTTTATTTGAGGCAAAATGACTGTCGCCCAGGAGACAGCATTTCAGGTAGGTCTTAGAAACTGCTCCAAAGAGGCAGAGGGTAAGGTCAGTGTTACATACGGTTTTAGTGAAGATGGGGAGTATGTGTAGTCAAGCACACATTTTGGCAGAGGCTTGCTGCTAGTCATGAGGTGCAGACGTCACCATTAATGATCTTAGTGCTTTTCTAGATACGGGGAAATGCAAGAATTGGACTCATAAAATCGTCTCCTGAAAATATCCAACTGTATATCCAACTGTCTAAAGACCTGGTCTGCCAGTTTTTCCCAGTGCACAGAGGGCCTCATTTTTTATCTACACCGTGAACTCTTTTCAGTGGTTGTTGAAGCCTGTGGTTGCAGTGGTTTGTGAATAAGTCCTTGTAGAGGCAGATGGAAAGTGCCAATTTTTAGTTGACTCAGGAGAGATAGATTTATACTCCCCAGGAATGATTTGAAATACACAGGAGGACTCTGAGTTACCCAGGATGAGTTCTCAAGTTATTTTTTATTTAGACATTTAAGAAAGATGATGCTTAGAAGGCTGGAAAAGTGAGAGAACTAGGGTTTCATAATAATAATTTCTCTTGATTATCTACTGTAGCACCTGTGTAAAACAGTTGATACACATGATCTCATGTATTGCTTATAACACCTGAAAGGCAGCATTATTTTCATTACCAGGGAGGCAAATGCTTAGAGATATTTTAATTGGAAATTTGTCTTATTCTTTGCTATTGTAATGAAAATATTTTTCTTTACCTTTTTAAAATTAATTCTTACTGATCTTTTTTGCAGTTAATATGAACTGGTGACATTTGGTAGTCAGATGACAATACAACTTTCATGAATTATCTCTCAAGAGGGTTCATTTCCAGGAAGAATGTGGAAATATGTATGCAAATCCAGAGTTTTAAAAAATAAGAGTTATGCTGAGACTATCTAGTGGAAGAGTTTTGCAGCTCATAGTTAACATCAATGTTTATTTTTTATAATGATATATTTTGTTCTGAATCATGATACAAAGTAACAATGAGAACATTGTTTAATATTCTAGTATTTTATTAATTAATTTATTTTAATTGGAGGCTAATTACTTTACAATATTGTAGTGGTTTTTGCCATACATTGACATGAATCAGCCATGGGTGTACATGTGTTCCCTATCCTGAACCCCCCTCCCACCAGTATTAAATGACCATAAGTTCCTGGTATTTACTCATGAGAGTCATGATTCACATTTGATTGCCATGTCCTAGAGTGAGTAGAGTGAGTGTTGCTATTATGTACAGTACACTGTAGACAGGCTTACTAATGAAAAACTGCAGCAAAAATGAAGGGTTACATTGGTAATGGATAATACAGTCAGAGCAGCTCTTAATGGTGAGCGACATTACAGTTGCTGAGTCTGCTGTTTCTCTTTCTTTCTTTACTGTTTTAATCTGGAGAAGTGAAGTTGCTTAGTCATGTCCAACTCTTCGCAACCCCATAGACTGTAGCCTGCCAAGGTCCTCCATCCATGGGATTTTCCAGGCAAGAATACTGGAGTGGGTTGCTTTTTTCCTCTGGAGGGCTTTACACATATGTCTTCTTTTCTTCTTTCTTAACCAACTAGATGGTTAAAGATTATATGCAGAAATGCACTCAAGTGTAAGTGGAAAAGGCCTGGCAGGAAAAGTCAATTGGCTTTTACTAAAATTAGGAGAAATATTTATAGCCATTCAAAAAACAGAGTTGGTTGATTACAAGAGTGGAGTGTGAGCTTATGCGAGCTCCTGGAGGGGCCTTGTTGTCACTTCGTCATATGCACAGTGGCACAGAATTGAGCTAGTAACTTGGTGTGATTTGAGAAAGGAGTAGCTCTAGTGACTTATGACTCTCCTGCCCCCAGTACCTTCCAACTCCTCACTAGGAAGCCCCTGGAGTTGGACGTCCAGTGTCAGGCAGCACTATAGCCTGTGAAGCTGACTAGGATTCAGAAAAGTGGTCAGGCGGTTGGAGACAAGGTGAGTCAGAGCATGGATAGACCTTCAGTTAGAGGTGCAGTCATAGAGGGAATTGAAGGGCACAGGTTCTTGCAGAAATTAAGTCAAAGTCGTGTGTGTGTGTGTGTGTGTGTGTGTGTGTGTGTGTGTGTGTTTATATATATAGGCTCCTCTGTCCATGGAATTCTTCAGGGAGGTAAAGTTGACAATACATAAATACGTAGAGATGATATAGATATGAATATATATATGTATGTATATATATAGCCATATACATATAAAATCATGAATGGAAAGGTTGAAAGAGAGGTCATTCTAAAGGAAAAGCTATTATAAAGGAGGAACGCCTTGATACAGCTCTTTATCTTATCTCTGTAATAAATTGTTGTTTGGTCTAACTCTGGTTTTAGCCTCCTTCGAACTAAGGAAAACTCATCTTTAAACTCACCTGAATCTTTAATCTGTGTTTTATGTCAAGAGCTATTTTCAGACCATAATCACAGCTCTGGAGCTTTAAAGTATCATAGCAATTCGATATCAAAAGGATTTGACTTTGTTCTTTCTAGGGAGACAGACAAAAACACCTGCTTGAAATAATCAAATGGCTGCATAGTTGGATCTTTCTAATCCCTGCTTTCTCCCTCGATTAGGGAAGATGAAGAAGAAATTGTTCAAGGAGAAGAAAAGTATGGCATCTCTCTGAAGCCTTCTGTCCATAGCCATTTCTATGCCCTTGGCCTGTTCCGGAGTTCCAGCACCAATGCTGTTCCTTAAGCAGGGAAGATGGAGAAGCTATGAGCCAAACATTTGACTATAAATTAGCTTTTTTGTTGATGCTGATCTGATGGCTGAATTCTAATAATTGGCTTCTTGCCTCATTCTTTATGATAAAGGTGCCATTTGGGGACATTTTTGTGAGCAAAAAGGGATGCTATTAATAACTAATCTGGGAAAGCAGGTATAAACCTGGGCTGCCCTGTGCAAACTGGACATTTGATCTCTCTATTTATGATCAAGTAGTACCTGGTCCTAATGAATGACACTAATAACCTTTCTGCACTTTGAAGGAGACTAAGCACTTTACTTACAATGTGTCATTTAATCCTAAGAGCTGCCTCCTCTACCAGATCAGTGCTATTAGCCTCCAGATTTTACAGATTAGGAACCAGAGGCACAAAAATGGGAAGTTACCCAAGTTCCCATGGCTAAGTTCCCATTGGCAGAAACAAATTTCAGGGGCTTGGAAAAGGTGAATGGAAGTACCAGTTAGGTTGAAAATAAGGAGCAGTGGGCTGGAATGAGGGCATCAAGGCAGACAGATTCTGCAGGTGGTGTGACAGTGTTGGCTGGAGATGTCTAGGGGCTGGAAGGGATTCTTAAGAAGGCCAGGAAAACACAGGCTAACAGACTATTTTTGTCATGGTACATGGCAGCACATCAGTGGGGAGGGGAGAGTCACCCATCACCGCTTGCTCCCTTGAGATGCCCAGGGATCTCAGCTGTAACATGGCAGGCCTGAAGCAAACAGTACAATGACAGATAACCCAGCTGTGTCAGCAGTTCTCCAACACCATCCTCCTGCACTTACAGAACTCTCTGTTATGAACAAGCTAGGTCCTGTGATTTCTGTCTGTTTATGTGGTCAGAATGCCAGGAGGATTTATCCTCTGAATCCCTCATTTTAGCTCTAAATACTCTGTCATCTTTTATTACCCCCTAGGCATTCCTGTGTAAGCCTTGAGCTGATGGAAAGCAACTTAAAGGCATGGACCAAACCATTTTGGTATCTAAGTGAGTGTCACAGTGCTAAGCACAGAGAGATACTCAACAAAAAAATTTTTTTTTTCATAGATGAGTTTTTTCATGCGGCTGTAACATATAACTAAAATGCGGTCATTTCAAACAACACAAATGTATTATCTTACAGAAAGTCTAAAATGAGGCTCACTGGGCTAAAATCAAGATGTCAGCAGGGCCGTGTTTCTTCTGTTCGGTCTAAGGGAGAACCCACTGCCTTCTCTCTCCCAGCCTTTAGAGGCCACTTGCATTCCTTGACTTGTCGCCCCATCCTCCATCTTCAAAGCAGCAGCAAAGCATCTTCAAACCTAGCTGATTTTGCCCTCTCTCTGCCTCTCTCTTTCACTTTTAAGGACCCTTATGATGACAGTGGGCCCATCTAGATTATCTAGGGTAGTCTCCCCTTTGCAAGGTCTGTTGATGAAATGACTGTAAGTCCCCTTTGCTGTGTAACATTAACATAGTCACAGTTTCTGAGGATTAGAATATGTACATCTTTGGAGGGGCCTACTGCACTTTTATCCAAATGGGAAGGGGAAGGACACATGTTTCTCCCTGTATTAGTTTCCCACTGTTTTTTTCTTTTTTGGCCACACCACACAACATGTAGGCTTTTAGTTGCCCAACCTGGGATCGAACCTGCATCCCCCACACAGGAAGTGCAGAATCTTAAACACTGGACTGCCAGGAAAGTCCCAGTTTCCCATTGTTGATATAACACATTGACAACAAACTCTGTGGCTTAAACAGCAAAAATTTATCATCTTACAGTTCTGTAGGCCCCAAGTCTGGAATGGCTAAAACCAAGGTGTCAGGAGGGCTACATTCCTTTGGAGGTGCCAGCACAGAATCCATTACTTCGCCTCTTCTA
This sequence comes from Muntiacus reevesi, assembly GCF_963930625.1. Lineage (NCBI taxonomy): Eukaryota > Metazoa > Chordata > Mammalia > Artiodactyla > Cervidae > Muntiacus > Muntiacus reevesi. The sequence goes on from NC_089271.1 coordinate 107,616,828, forward strand.
GAGGCCACCTGCATTCCTTGGCTCATGGTTCCTTCCTACATTTTAAAAGCCAGAAATGTGTGATCAAATTGTTCTCACACTGAATCATTATAACCCTCCTTTCAGCTTCACATTTCCTTCCCTGACTCTCACTCTCTGGCTTCCCTGATGTGCTTATAAGGACCATTGCTATGACATTGCACTTAGCCAGATAATCCAGGATAATCTACCATCTCAAGTTCAGGTGGTGAGCAGTGTTCATTCCTTTTTGCCATGTAATCTGACATATTCATAGGTTCTCACAGTAGAATGTGGGCACCTTTCTGGGGCCTATATTCTGCCGCATGTCTTCTAAAAACTTTCCAAAAATATGTTCAAATATGCACAGAAGTGGAGAGACAGAGTACCATAAAGCCTCACTGACTCATCCTTAACTTTGGACTCAGTTCATTTTTGAGGGTTATTCTGTGAGTGGTTGCAATATTATTTTATACATAAATACTAGTTAACTTTATTTCTACATTATTTTGGTTTCTTGTTATATAAATATTGAGATTATAAAGTATTGCTTAAAAGTTATTTTGCAGACTTTATTTACTGCTAATAATAGTTGTAAATGATATAAAAACAGTACAATAAATACTCTCAAGGCAGAATATTGTATATAAAAATCATGAAAAATAGGATGGACACAAAAAACCTGATTTTCTGACATCCCTCAATACAGAAGAATACCTCTAGCCAATATTCTAAAATCTAGTGTCTAGATAGCAATAGGAGTTATCTAGGCCCTTCCCATACAGTGGAAGTGAGAAATAGATTTAAGGGAATAGATTTGATAGAAAGAGAGCCTGATGAACTATGGACGGAGGTTTGTGACATTGTACAGGAGACAGGGATCAAGACCATCCCCAAGGAAAAGAAATGCAAAAGGCAAAATGGTTGTCTGAAGAGACCTTACAAATAGCTGTGAAATGAAGAGAAGTGAAAAGCAAAGGAAAAAAGGAAAGATATTCCAATTTGAATGAAGAGTTCCAAAGAATAGCCACATGAGATGAGAAAGCCTTCCTTGGTGATCAATGCAAAGAAATAGAGGAAAACAACAGAATGGGAAAGACTAGAGATCTCTTCAAAAAAATTAGATACCAAGGGAATATTTTATTCAAAGTTGGGTTCAATAAAGGACAGAAATGGTATGGACCTAACAGAAGCAGAAGATATTAAGAAGAGGTGGCAAGGATACACAGAAAGACTGTACAAAAAAGATCTTCATGACCCAGATAATCACGATGGTGTGATCATCCACCTAGAGTCAGACATCCTGGAATGTGAAGTCAAGTGGGCCTTAGAAAGCATCACTAAGAGCAAAGCTAGTGGAGGTGATGGAATTCCAGTTGAGCTATTTCAAATCCTAAAAGATGATGCATTGAAAGTGCTGCACTCAGTGTGCCAGCAAATTTGGAAAACTCAGCAGCCACAGAACTGGAAAAGGTCAGTTTTCTTTCCAACCCCAAAGAAAGGCAATCATGAGAAATAGATGGGGAGACAGTGGAAACAGTGGCTGACTTTATCTTTTTGGGCTCAAAATCACTGCCGATGGTGACTGCAGCCATGAAATTAAAAGACGCTTACTCCTTGGAAGGAAAGTTATGGCCAACCTAGATAGCATATTAAAAAGCAGAGACATTACTTTGCCAACAAAGGTCTGTCTGGTCAAGGCTATGGTTTTTCCAGTGGTCATGTATGGATGTGAGAGTTGGACTATGAAGAAAGCTGAGTGCCGAAGAATTGGTGTTGGAAAAGACTCTTGAGAGTCCCTTAGACTGCAAGGAGATCAAACTGGTCCATCCTGAAAGAGATAAGACCTGGGCATTCATTGGAAGGACTGATGCTGAAGCTGAAACTCCAATAGTTTGGCCACCTCATGTGAAGAGTTGACTCGTTGGAAAAGAACCTGATGCTGGGAGGGATTGGGGCCAGGAGGAGAAGGGGATGACAGAGGATGAGATGGCTGGATGGCATCACCGACCCGATGGACATGAGCTTGAGTAAACTCCGGGAGTTGGTGATGGACAGGGAGGCCTGGCGTGCTGCAATTCATGGGGTCGCAATGAGTCGGACATGACTGAGCGACTGAACTGAACTGAACTGAGACCCTTCCTAGTATCATCTGGGCCAATCTTCTGCTTGGTAGAAAATGGAACCTTAATTACAGCACTTTTTAAGTCATGGAATAGTGTGTCATTATACTATTTTATGGTCCTGAAAGGTTTTTTTTTTTTTTTTTGCTCATTAATGAGTCTTGTTCACATTAAGTAGTGCTTTTGCAAAACATGAATGAGCTATAAAACTAGAATATTTGATATTCATACTTGTTATACTTTAATATCTTGCTGAAGGGTTCAGAGAGAACATGGCATTTGTGTCCTGCATATGCCAGTATTTCTAAACTTTCCCATTAGTATTCACATTAGAGATAAGTGAATGAAAATAAAAATTCCCTGGAAATATAAATGTTTCTGCATTACATTTGAAGTTTTCATTGAATATATTCAATATTCTATTGAATAGAATATAATTCTATTTCATAGAATATATTGTTTTATGATTTCAGCTTTTGTAATCTTGTTATTACCATGTGGCCAATACATAAATTATACACATGGGAGATTTGTTTGGGTGGTTGAAGTGGTGCAGCCAATGGAGAATAAAGAAAAATAAACACAAATTCTGTGAGATTGTTCCTCCTTCTTACCAAGGATGCATCAGAGCTCTCCCCAGGGCTACAAGGGGATGAATACTGTTGCTCCATATTCATCTTGTCAGCTCTGAGCCAGCTTCTGTATGTTTAAGTCACAAAATTCTTGAAAGCTTGGTTTTCTCAGCTTCTGTTAAAACTCTTCCTGTGGCTGTGTGCCTCCACTGTAGGCTAATGTTTGTCCTTGTTACATAGACAGAAATGTGATGTACACGTCTTATATAACTTCTAGGATATCATTGACACTCTGGAATGCTACGCATTTACACTAACAAACAGAGCAACAATAGCCCAATGATAACAAATGATTACTGACTTGTCATGTGCCACCACTGTTCAAAGCACTTATATATATTAGCTTATTTAATTCTCAAAACAGTAGGCTATCTCTTACATTCCTTTTAAAGAAAAACTTCCCAGAAGCCTCCAGCAGATTTCCTCTAAAGTCTCATTGGCCAGAATTACATGTCTTGCCCTTGATAAACCAAGCACTTAGCAAGAGCAATGCTTGGCTTAGAAAGTCTAATAAAAAAAACTCCTCACAAGTATGATATGATATCACTCATAAGTGGAATCTAAAAAAAAAAAAAAAACTACAAATAAAGTTTTCTACAAAACAGACAGACTCACAGACTTAGAGAATGAACATAGCATTACCAGGGGGGAAGGCTTGTGGTGAGGGAGAGATTGGGAGTTTGGGATTGATGTATACACATTTAGAAATCAAAATATGCATAGAAACGAATGAAAATGAAAACACCACAACCCAAAACTTATGGAATTCAGTAAAAGCAGTGCTAAGGGGAAAGTTCATAGCAATACAAGGTTAACTCAAGAAATAAGAGAAAAATCAAATAAATTATTTAACTTGACAAATCGAGTAACTAGGAAAAGAAGAAATGAAGAACCCCAGGGTTAGTAGAAGGGAAGAAGTCATAAAAATTAGGGCAGAAATAAATGAAAAAAAAGCAAAGGAGACCTTAGAAAAACTCAACAAAGCTAAAAACTTGTTCTTTGAGAAGATAAATAAAACGGGCAAACCATTAGCCAGACCCATCAAGAAACAAAGGGAGAAGAATCAAATCAACAAAATTAGAAATGAAAATGGAAAAATCACAACAGACAACACAGAAATACAAAGGATCATAAGAGACTACTATCAGCAACTATATGCCAATAAAATGGAAAACTTGGAAGAAATGGACAAATTCTCAGAAAAGTATAACTTTCCCAAACTGAACCAGGAGGAAGCAGGAAATCTTAGCAGAACCATCACAAGCATGGAAATCGAAACTGTAATCAGTAATCTTCCAGAAAAAAAAAATCCCAGGACCAGATGGCTTCACAGCTGAATTCTACCAAAAATTTAGAGAAGAGCTAACACCTATCCTACTCAAATTCTTCCAGAAAATTCCATAGGAAGGTTAACTTCCAAACTCATTCTATGAGACCACCATCACCCTAATAGCAAAACCAGACAAAGATGCCACAAAAAAGAAAAATTACAGGCCAATATCACTGATGAACATAGATGCAAAAATCCTTAGAAAATTCTAGCAAACAGAATCCAACAACATATTAAAAAGATCATACATCATGACTAAGTGGGCTTTATCCCATGGATTCAAGGTTTCTTTAATATCCACAAATCAATCCATGTGATACACCACATTTAATTGAAAGATAAAAGTCATATGATTATCTCAATAGATGCAGGGAAAGCCTTTGACAAAAATCAAAATCCATTTATGATAAAAACTTTCCAGAAAGCAGGAATAGAAGGAACATGCCTCAATATATGAAAGCCATACCCACAGCAAACATTACCCTCAATGGTAAAGAATTGAAAGCATTTCCCCTAAAGTCAGGAACAAGACAAGAGTGCCCACTCTCACCACTACTATTCAACATGGTTTTGGAAGTTTTAGCTACAGCAGTCAGAGTAGAAAAAGGAATAAAAGGAATCCAGATTGGAAAAAGAAGAAGTAAAACTCTCACTCTTTGCAGATGACATGATCCTCTACATAGAAAACTCTAAAGACAAAACCAGAAAATTACTAGAGCTAATCAATTAATACAGTAAAGTTTCAGGATATAAAATTAGCACAGAGAAATCCCTTGCATTCCTATACACTAACAATGAGAAAACAGAAAGAGAAATTAAAGAAACAATTCCATTCACCATTGCAAAAAAAAGAATAAAATACCTAGGAATATATCTACCTAAAGAAACAAAATACCTATATAGAGAAAAAATATAAAACACTGATGAAAGAAATCAAAGAGGACACAAATAGATGGAGACATATACCATATTCATGGGTTGAAAGAATCAACATAGTGAAAATAAGTATTCTACCCAAAGCAATCTATAGATTCAATGCAATCCCTATCAAGCTACCAATGGTATTTTTCAGAGAATTAGAACAAACATTTTTACAATTTGTATGGAAATATGAAAACCTCAAATAGCCAATACAATCTTGAGAAAGAAGAATGGAACTGGAGGAATCACTCTTCCTGACTTCAGACTATACTACAAAGCTACAGTCATCAAGACAGTATGGTACTGGCACAAAGACAGAAATAAAGATCAATGGAATGAAATAGAAATCCGAGAGATAAATCCATGTACCCATAGACACCTCACCTTTGACAAAGGAGGCAAGGATATACAATGGAGAAAAGACAATTTCTTTAACAAGTAGTGCTTGGAAAACTGGTCAACCCCTTGTAAATGAATGAAACTAGAACACTTTCTAACACCATACACAAAAATAAACTCAAAATGAATTAAAGATCTAAATGTAAGACCAGAAACCATAAAACTCCTAGAGTAAAACATAGGAAAAGCACTCTTTGACATAAATCACAGCAGGATCCTCTATGACCCACCGCCCAGAGTAATGGAAATAAAAGCAAAATAAACAAATGATACCTAATTACACTTAAAAGGTTTTACACAATGAAGGAAACCATAAGCAAGGTGAAAAGACAGCATTCAGAATGGGAGAATATAATAGCAAATGAAAACAACTGACAAAGAATTAACTCAAAAATATACAAGCAGTTCCTACAGCTCAATTCCCAAAAAATAAATGACCCAATGAAAAAATGGGCCAAACAGACATTTATCCAGAGAAGACATACAGATGGCTAACAAACACATGAAAAGATGCTCAACATCACTCATTATCAGAGAAATGCAAATCAAAACCACAATGAGGTACCAGTTTATGCCAGTCAGAATGGCTGCTATCAAAATGTCTACAAACACTAAATGCTGGAGAGGATGCAGAGCAAAGGGAACCCTCTTACACTGTTGGTGGGAATGCAAACTAGTACAGCCACTATGGAGAATAGTGTGGAGATTCCTTAAAAAACTGGAACTAGAACTGCCATACGACCCAGCAATCCCACTGCTGGGCATATACACCAAGGAAACCAGAACTGGAAGAGACACGTGTACTCCAATGTTCATTGCAGCACTGTTTACGATAGCCGGGACATGGAAGCAACCTAGATGTCCATCGGCAGACGAATGGATAAGAAAGTTGTGGTACATATACACAATGGAATATTACTCAACCAGTAAAATGAATGCATTTGAATCAGTTCTAATGAGGTGGATGAAACTGGAGCCTATTATACAGAGTGAAGTAAGCCAGAAAGGAAAAGACCAATACAGTATATTAACACATATATATGGAATTTAAAAAGATGGTAATGATGACCCTATATATGAGACAGCAAAAGAGACACAGATGTAAAGAACAGACTGTTGGACTCTGTGGGAGAAGGCGAGGGTGGGATGATTTGAGAGAATAGCATTGGAACATGAATATTATCATATGTGAAACAGATCACCAGTCCAGGTTCAGTGCATGAGACAGGGTGCTCAGGGCTGGTGCACTGGGATGACCCTGAGGGATGGGATGGGGAGGAAGGTGGGAGGGGGTTCAGGATGGGGAACACATGTACATCCATTGGTGATTCATGTCAGTGTATGGCAAAAACCACTACAGTATTTTAAAGTAATTAGCCTCCAATTAAAATAAACAAATGAATTTAAAAAGTAAAATGCCTTTCCATAAAAAAGGGGAAAAAATAATCTCCTAAGTAGAGAAAAGGATCGTACAATTCACAGCAGTCTGAACAAAAGCTTTGATGTCCTAGCCAGGAAGAAGGGAGATAAAACCATTGGGCAGAATGCCAACGGTGTTTACCACAATACAAGGGAAAAGGAGCCGCTATCAGGAGAATCAAGTTTGAAGACATTGCTCAAACACTAAATATTGAAGTGAAAATAAAATTCCATTAGTATTTGAATCCTTAAAAATAATGAATAGCAAAATAGCTGTGAATTTTCTAAGCATCTCTAATTAATCTCTCCTTAATGGTTTGCAGTGTGACTCCATGCAAGTTAACTGAAGCAGTTGGCATTTCTTCTCCAATTATGACAACCTAATAATGAGACTTCTTAACTCAAGACACTAGAACTGTCTTTCTGGACTCTGTCTTGGTCCATCCCCAATGTCCACAGCTTGATATATTTCATTTCTCTATCTTGGAAGATTGCAATTGACTGATCTTCTTTCTTTGAACCAGAATCCAACAATGGCAGGCAGAAACATTTCAATAACCACTAAAGGCATTTGTAACAACCTTTAACTCTCCTATATTAAGAAGTCAAAGGGCCTGATACCCACACGCATTAATGAGCAGCAAGGTCTGTATAGCCCTTCTCTTGCCCAGGTTTGGGGTACAATCTTCTTCCCTCCTTCCCACTAGTTAAGATTGCAGCAATTTTCTCTTGACCTTCCCTGGCATTTGGGATTACCACCAGTTTGCACAACTGTGGGCAATACCTGTGAAATTCATCAATCTTGTAGGAATCTCTTTCTGTGAGGCAGACAGACAGATGCACAGACATAAACAGATTTTTCCATCTATAATATTTCTTGTAGTTGAAATTGTACCCCATAAAATTGTTTCCTGATTTTTCACCTACCATCATTCTCAACTTGTACCTCTGCTGTATTTTCCATAAAACTTTCTGAACTTAACTTCGGATATGTCAGTCTTGGCCTAGTGGCCAATCCTGTTTCCACAACCCACCCCTACTTTGCCTGCCAGTATTCTCAGAAACCTCTCCTCTTTTGAGTCCATCTCCCTTGCTCATAGGTGGCCAATCAAGCACCATAATGTGTTTCTGTCTTCACAATCAACAAGACCCATCTTGTCCTCAGTTCAGTTCAGTTCAATTCAGTTGCTCAGTCATGTCTGACTCTTTGTGATCCCATGAATCGCAGCACTCCAGGCCTCCCTGTCCATCACCAACTCCCGGAGTTTACTCAAGCTCATGTCCATCGGGTCGGTGATGCCATCCAGCCATCTCATCCTCTGTCGTCCCCTTCTCCTCCTGCCCCCAATCCCTCCCAGCATCAGGGTCTTTTCCAGTGAGTCAACTCTTTGCATGAGGTGGCCAAACTATTGGAGTTTCAGCTTCAGCATCAGTCCTTCCAATGAATGCCCAGGTCTTATCTCCTTTAGGATGGACTGGTTGGATCTCCTTCCAGTCCAAGGGACTCTCAAGAGTCTTCTCCAACACCACAGTTCAAAAGCATCATTTTTTTGGCGTTCAGCCCTCCTCACAGTCCAACTCTCACATCCATGCATGATCACTGGGAAAACCATAGCCTTGACTAGATGGACTTTGTTGGCAAAGTAATGTCTCTGCTTTTTAATATGCTATCTAAGTTGGTCATAACTTTCTTTCCAAGGAGTAAGCGTCTTTTAAATTCATGGCTGCAGTCACCATCTGCAGTGATTTTGGAGCCCCAAAGAATAAAGTCAGCCACTGTTTCCACTCTTTCCCCATCTATTTGCCATGAAGTGATGGGACCAGATGCTGTGATCTTAGTTTTCTGAATGTTGAGCTTTGAGCCAACTTTTTCACTCTCCTCTTTCACTTTCATCAAGAGGCTTTTTAGTTCCTCTTCATTTTCTGCCATAAGGGTGGTGTCATCTGCATATCTGAAGAAGTTACTGATATTTCTCCCGGCAATCTTGATTCCAGCCTGTGCTTCTTCCAGCCCAGCATTTCTCATGATGTACTCTGCATATAAGTTAAATAAGCAGAATGACAATATACATCCTTGATGTACTCCTTTACCTATTTGGAACCAGCCTGTTGTTCCATGTCCAGTTCTAACTGTTGCTTCCTGACCTGCATACAGGTTTCTCAAGAGGCAGATAAGGTGGTCTGGTTTTCCCACCCCCTTCAGAATTTTCCACAGTTTATTGTGATCCACACAGTCCAAGTCTTTGGCATAGTCAATAAAACAGAAACAGAAGTTTTTCTGGAACTCTCTTGCTTTGTCGATGATCCAGCGGATATTGGCAATTTGATCTCTTGTTCCTCTGCCTTTTCTACAATGAGCTTGAGCATCTGGAAGTTCACGGTTCACTTATTGCTGAAGCCCAGATTGGAGAATTTTGAGCATTACTTTATCAGCATGTGAGATCGGTGCAATTGTGCGGTAGTTTGAGCATTCTTTGGGATTGCCTTTCTTTGGGATTGGAAAGAAAACTGACCTTTTCCACTTCTGTGGCTGCTGAGTTTTCCAAATTTGCTGGCACACTGAGTGCAGCACTTTCAATGCATCATCTTTTAGGATTTGAAATAGCTCAACTGGAATTCCATCACCTCCACTAGCTTTGCTCTTAGTGATGCTTTCTAAGGCCCACTTGACTTCACATTCCAGGATGTCTGACTCTAGGTGGATGATCACACCATCGTGATTATCTGGGTCATGAAGATCTTTTTTGTACAGTCTTTCTGTGTATCCTTGCCACCTCTTCTTATTATCTTCTGCTTCTGTTAGGTCCATACCATTTCTGTCCTTTATTGAACCCAACTTTGAACAAAATATTCCTTTGGTATCTAATTTTTTTGAAGAGAACTCTAGTCTTTCCCATTCTGTTGTTTTCCTCTATTTCTTTGCATTGATCACCAAGACAGGCTTTTTCATCTCTCATGGCTATTCTTTGGAACTCTGCATTCAAATTGGAATATCTTTCCTTTTTTCCTTTGCTTTTCACGTCTCTTCGTTTCACAGCTATTTGTAAGGCCTCTGCAGACAACCATTTTGCCTTTTGCATTTCTTTTCCATGGGGATGGTCTTGATCCCTGTCTCCTGTGCAATGTCACAAGCCTCTGTCCATAGTTCATCAGGCACTCAGTCTATCAGATTTAGTCCCTGAAATCTATTTCTCCCTTCCACTGTATAGTCATAAGTGATTTGATTTATGTCATTCCTGAATGGTCTAGTGATTTTCCCTACTTTCTTCAATTTAAATCTGAATTTGGCAATAAGGAGTTCATGATATGAGCCACAGTCTGCTCCCAGTCTTGTTTATTCTGAGTGTATAGAGTTTCTCCATCTTTGGCAGCAAAGAATATAATCAATCTGATTTCGGTGTTGACCATCTGGTAATGTCCATGTGTAGAGCCTTTACTTGTGTTGTTGGAAGAGGATGTTTGCTATGACCAGTGCATTCTCTTGGCAAAACTCTATTAGCCTTTGCCCTGCTTCATTCCATACTCCAAGGCCAAATTTGCCTGTTACTCCAGGTGTTTCCTGACTTCCTACTTTTGCATTCCATTCCCCTCTAATGAAAAGGACATCTTTTTTGGATGTTAGTTCTAAAAGGTCTTCTAGGTCTTCATAGAACCCTTCAGCTTCAGCTTCTTCAGCATTACTGGTTGGGGCATAGTTTTGGATTTCCGTGATATTGAATGGTTTGCCTTGGAAATGAACAGAGATCATTCTGTCATTTTTGAGATTGCATCTGAGTACTGCATTTAGGACTCTTGTTGACCATGATGGCTACTCCTTTGCTTCTAAGTGATTCCTGCCCACAGTAGTAGATATAATGGTCATCTGAGTTAAATTCACCCATTCCAGTCCATTTTAGCTTGCTGATTCCTAGAATGTTGACATTCACTCTTGCCATCACCTGTTTGACCACTTCCAATTTGCCTTGATTCATGGACCTAACATTCCAGGTTCCTATGCAATATTGCTCTTTACAGAATCAGAGCTTCCTTCTATCACCAGTCCCATCCACAACTGGGTATTGTTTTTGCTTTGGCTCCATCCCTTCTTTCATTCTAGAGTTATTTCTCCACTGATGTCCAGTAGCATATTGGGCCCCTACCTACCTGGGGAGTTCCTCTTTTAGTATCCCATCATTTTGCCTTTTCATACTGTTCATGGGTTTCTCAAGGCAAGAATACTTAAGTGGTTTGACATTCCCTTCTCCAGTGGACCACATTCTGTCAGACCACTCCAACATGACCTGTCCGTCTTGGGTGGTCCCATACAGCATGGTTTAGTTTCATTGAGTTAGACAAGACTGTCGTCCGTGTGATCAGATTGGCTAGTTTTCTGTGATTATAATTTTAGTGTGTCTGCCCTCTGATGCCCTCTCGCAACACTTACCGTCTTACTTGGGTTTCTCTTACCTTGGACATGGGGAATCTCTTTACGGCTGCTCCAGCGAAGTGCAGCCACTGCTCCTTACCTTATACGAGGGTTATCACCTCACGGCCGCCCCTCCTGACCTTGAACGTAGAGTAGCTCCTCTCCTTATTCTTCTTCTGGACACTATCCACTTTTTTCAGGATGCTGACCCATTCTGAAATCATTTGAAATCACCTTCCCATCTATTTTTACAGGAACAAATGAAACTAATGTCATTATTTTCTCAGTAGACATTGCTTTAGATTCAAAGAATAATACCAGAGTTGATCATTCACTTTTTTTTCCTCCAGTGTTAGCTTCAAATGGCATCTTTTTCTGAAAATTTACATTCAGAGGATGAAAATCAGCCAATAAGTATTAAACATACATTTGAACTGTGATGTTGGAGAAGACTCTTGATAGTCCCTTGGACTGCAAGGAGATGCAATCAGTCCATCCTAAAGGAAATCAGTCTTGAATATTGGAAGGACTGATGCTGAAGCTGAAACTCCAGTACTTTGGCCACCTGATGCAAAGAACTGACTCATTTGGAAAGACCCTCATGCTGGGAAAGATTGAAGGCGGGAGGAGAAGGGAATGACAGAGGATGAGATGATTGGATGGCATCAGCAACTCAATAGACATGAGTTTAAGTAAGCTCCGGGAGTTGGTGATAGATAGGGAGGCCTGGCGTGCTGCAGTCCATAGGCTCGCAAAGAGTTGGACACAAAAGTGTAACTGAACTGAACTGATACTTTTGATTAATAATGCTGTGGGTGTTTTCAACTGATTATTCAGCTTAAGAGAGTGCTAAGGACACCACCCTTATGGCAAAAATTGAAGAGGAACTAAAATGCCTCTTGATGAAAGTGAAAGAGAAGAGTGAAAAAGTTGGCTCATAGCTCAACATTCAGAAAACTAAGATCACAGCATCTGGTCCCATCACTTCATGGCAAATAGATGGGGAGACAGTGGAAACAGTGGCTGACTTTATTTTTCTGGGCTCCAAAATCACTGCAGATGGTGATTGCAGCCATGAATTTAAAAGACGCTTACTCCTTGGAAGGAAAGTTATGACCAACCTAGATAGCATATTAAAAAGCAGAGACATTACTTTGCCAACAAAGGTCCGTCTAGTCAAGGCTATGGTTTTTCCAGTGGTCATGTATGGATGTGAGAGTTGGACTGTGAAAAAGCTGAGTGCCGAAGAATTGATGCTTTTGAACTGTGGTGTTGGAGAAGACTCTTGAGAGTCCCTTGGACTGCAAGGAGATCCAACCAGTCCATCCTAAATGAGATCAGTCCTGGATGTTCATTGGAAGGACTGATGTTGAAGCTGAAACTCCAATACTTTGGCCACCTCATGTGAAGAGTTGACTCATTGGAAAAGACCCTGATGCTGGGAGGGATTGGGGGTAGGAGGAGAAGGGGACGACAGAGGATGAGATGGCTGGATGGCATCACCGACCCGATGGACATGAGCTTGAGTAAACTCCGGGAGTTGGTGATGGACAGGGAGGCCTGGAGTGCTGCGATTCATGGGGTCACAAAGAGTTGGACACAAGTGAGTGACTGAACTGACTCAAGGACTGAAACCTACGCATTGTGGAAAGTGAAAATGAAAGTGAAGTCACTCAGTAGATTCCGACTCTTGGCAACCCCATGAGCCTACCAGGTTCTTCCTTCCATGGGATTTTCCAGGCAAGAATACTGCAGTGGCTTGCCATTTTCTTCTCCAGGGGATGTTCCCGACCCAGGGATCGAACCCGGGTCTCCCACATTGTAGGCAGATGCTTTACCGTCTGAGCTACCAGGGAAGTCAGGTTCTGTTTAAATCGAGGCGCCATTTCATAGAACGGTCCCTAATCATCACCAGAAATGATATTTCCCTCCTTGGGGATTACTCAAAAGGTACTTAATTATTTGTGTGCAAAGTTTCATGCAAAAGCAAGGCTAATCATGCCTAGCCATTCTGACCCTTCAGCTCCTGTGCTCTTCAGTTCTGCACCTTTATTGGCAGCCACAGTGCAGAAGCAGAACTCACAGCAAATACAAACACTCAGCCGCTCTAGAAGCTATCTTATACAAGTGGATTTTTATAAATAACCACAAGCTCTTCTTATCTATCAGCTCTTGACACCCAATCTCCTCCGTGTTCCCTGGAGATGTGTGCCCTCCCCAGAAGAGAGCCAACTAGTGGGAGAGAAGAAAGCCTTCAGCTCACCGCCTATGGCTCTTTCCCCCTGAGCTGCCAGTGTTTGCCTGTGCCCTGACAGGTGACTCCTGATTACCGAACTCCTTATCTTCAAGAAAAAAAAAAAAGATTGAGTTTCTCTGCATGGCACTTTATCTGCATTTCCAGAAATAAAGTATGCTTCAGGGAGGAAAAAAAGGTCATTGGACCACATTCATTATCAGGAAAAGAAGATTGTAAGAGGAATTCTTGAGCACGGACTCTTCAAACTAAAATTCGAGCAAGAACAATCCTTTTCTCCCTTATAATATCACATGTCTAAAACACACTCTCGAGTTCAAGCTTTCGAAGGTTAAGAGAGAGGAGGTCAAATCTTACCCCAGAATTTCTCAGCCTCTTCTCAGCTGATCTCAGCCCACAGTCTCTCCTGCCGAGTAAACTTTCTGTAGCATCTCAGTTCTAACAGGACTTTAAAAATTGCCCTTTTCTTTTGCTTGGCTTTTGAAAAGTGAAAGTGTTAGTTGCCCTGTTGTGTCCTCCTCTTTGTGACTCCAAGGACTGTAGCTCACCAGGCTCCTCTGTCCATGGAAATTCTCCAGGCAAGAATATTGGAGTGGGTAGCCATCCCTTCTCTTCCTGATCCAGGGATGGAATCCAGGTCTCCCACATTGCAGGCAGATTCTTTACCATCTGAGCCACAATGGAAGCTTTTGAAGACCCTGTTGACAAATAGCATGTCCCACAAGCTTCAAAAGAGGGAAAGTCCTACTCTCTAGGTGGAGGGGAGGCTCTTAGTGTATTGCACTCCAGGAAGGAGAGTTTTCTTGTTTTGGTTATTTTTTTTTCATTTATATTTTTCCCTCTGCACTTTCCATGAGAATTCAGTTACCTCAAACTCTTCTCTCCCAGGCCCTAATAGCTATCTCAAGACTCCTCACTAGGCAGACTAGGCATGCCATTTGGAGAGGAGTCCTCAGGACACAGACAGTCAGAGTTGTGGACACCAGCACCCTGGGCAGAATGCTGAAGGAGACAGACAGTGGTGCCCTTCTTAGCTATTCCTAATGCATCCCCATTCATAACTGTTATCATTAATGCTCCTGAATCTTTCTGCTATTTGGGCTATGGTTTTCAGTCTTTTTTTCTCAGTCAGTCCCACCTCATCTGTGTTCTACAATGTTTCTACCATCTGGGATTCCTTCAAAATCTCTAGTCTACTGCTGGCTGCCTTTCTGATTTCTCTGACACTGCAATGGCTTTTTCTCCCCTCACTCCCTGCCCCCAAAAATTATTTTTAATAATTTCAAGAGGATCTTGGGAGGGAAGAGAAGCATAAGTGTGTTCAATCCACCTTTTAATACTTGAAGCCCAACTATCTCTTTATCTTCTTATTAAAATCATCCATTAGTGGGAATATACTTCATGGCTTATCAGACAGAAAGAAGTCAACCTTCACTCTTCTAGTTTAAGGAGTTTCTTAAGTACTTTCTATAAGTTATCAGCTAATCTATCTGATTACATAGTCATCATCTGAGCTAATGGCCCTTCCATCAGCCTCTCTTGGAGCTCAGTGGGTGCTCTGTGAGACTTCCTTCTCACTCATGCCAAATACTGATTCAGTAGCTCTCTGTGGTGATTTATGCTCTGTCCTTTTGGGTGATGTCCTTTCTAAATGCCGTAATCACAGAGATAAGCTATGGTATTTAACTTGAGCAAAAAAAAAAATTTAACATCAATTTTCCTACCATTGCTTCGTTTTTGGTCTGTTGAACACAGAGGGGTTGAGCATCCATGGTTACTTAAGGCAATCGAGAGATTTTAAAGGCAAGATGAGCTGAAATCTCCCATTAAAAAACACTCTGTTCCCTTAAGAGTGATTGTTTTTTGATACACAGATAAGGTCAAGCTGATTTTTTTCTCTCTGTCTACTGCCAAAAAAAGGCTCTTTCTATAACATTCTACAAAGTCATTTTCTTTCTATTTCTCCATTCCACTTGAGGTGGTTTAAGCTATGAGAACCCATGTAATTTTTGAGTGATGCAATCTGATGCTCCTTAGTGTAAACAATACATGTATTGGAAAATATCAATAGTTAATTAAAACAGATCAATGAGGTCTTCTTTGCTTGGTGTAGCTACATATTTACTTGCACAAGAGGGTTGTGCATAAACAGAAAACACTCCTCCTTGTACAGAAATCTTACTTAATTAAAATCACTCTGAGTATCTGAAACACTGGAGTCATCTTCAACTCATACACTATTTACCAACTATAGTTTTCCTCAAAAGCCTCTCTTGCACACACATTGCCAGTGTTCCTTTTCAGGTTAATTAATCCTCGATTTCCCTCATTTTTTTTTTTTTTTTCGATTTCCCTCATGAATTCTTATTCTTTTCCCCAGTTTTTAGTTTTTTTTTTAGTTAATAAACTTCATTTTGAGAGTCTTCTATTAGAGTTTAACATTTTTTTTTGTATTGCACTGTGTTCATTTCAGATGTACAGCAAAGTGATTCATCGTTGGTTGTTGATTATATTCCATTATAGGTTATTACAGGACATTGAGTATAGTTGAGTGTGCTATACACTAAATCATTGTCACTTATCTATTTTATATATAGTAATATGCAACTGTTAACCCCATTCTCCTAATTTATCCCTTCCTTACTTCCACTGTGGTAACCATGTTTGTTTTCTATGTCTGTAAGTCTGTTTCTATTTTGTGTATATATTCATTTGTATTAATTTTTAGATTCCAAATATAATTGATATCATATAATTTTTCCTTTTTCTGTTTGACTTGCTTTCATAAATATAATATTCTCTAGGTCCATCCCTGTTGCTGCAAATGGCATTATTTCATCCTTTTTTATGGATAAGTAATATTTCACTGTAAATATACATCACATCTTCTTCATCCATTCATCTGTTGATGGACATCATGTTTTTTCTTGGCTTTTCATGTCTTGGCTATTGTAAATAGTGCTGCAATGAATGTTGGAGTGGGAGAATGCTTCTTTTTGAATTATAGTTTTCTCCGGATATATGCCCAGGAGTAGGATTGCAGGATCATCAGTTCAGTTCAGTCGTTCAGTCGTGTCTGACTCTCTGTGACCCCTTGGTCTGCAGCATGCCAGACGTTCCTATCCATCACCAACTCACAGAGCCTACTCAAACTCATGTCCATCACGTCAGTGATGCCATCCAACCATCTCATCCTCTGTCATCTCCTTCCCCTCCTGCCTTCAATCTTTCCCAGCATCAGGGTTTTTTGAAATGAGCCAGTTCTATACCTCAACATAATAAAAGCTATATATGACAAACCCACAGCAAGCATCACCCTCAATGGTGAAAAATTGAAAGCATTTCCTCTGAAATCAGGAACAAGACAAGGATGCCCACTCTCACCACTACTATTCAACATAGTGTTGGAAGTTTTGGCCACAGCAATCAGAGCAGAAAAAGACGTAAAAGGAATCCAGATAGGAAAAGAAGAAGTGAAACTCTCGCTGTTTGCAGATGACATGATCCTCTACATAGAAAACCATAAAGACTCTTCCAGAAAATTACTAGAGCTAATCAATGAATATAGTAAAGTTGCAGGATATAAAATTAACACACAGAAATCCCTTGCATTCCTATATACTTACAATGAAAAAACAGAAAGAGAAATTAAGGAAACAATACCATTCACCACTGCAAAAAAAAGAATAAAATACTTAGGAGTATATCTACCTAAAGAAACAAAAGACCTATACGCAGAAAACTATAAAACATTGATGAAAGAAATCAAAGAGGACACAAACAGATGGAGAAACATACCGTGTTCATGGATTGGAAGAATCAATATTGTCAAAATGGCTATTCTACCCAAAGCAATCTATAGATTCAAGGCAATCCCTATCAAGCTACCAACGGTATTTTTCACAGAACTAGAACAAATCATTTCACAATTTGTATGGAAATACAAACAACCTCGAATAGCCAAAGTAATCTTGAGAAAGAAGAATGGAACTGGAGGAATCAACCTGCCTGACTTCAGACTCTACTACAAAGCCACAGTCATCAAGACAGTATGGTACTGCCACAAAGACAGAAATATAGATCAATGGAACAGATTAGAAAGCCCAGAGATAAATCCACGAACCTATGGACACCTTATCTTTGACAAAGGAGGCAAGGATATACAATGGAAAAAAGACAATCTCTTTAACAAGTGGTGCTGGGAAAACTGGTCAACCACTTGTAAAAGAATGAAACTAGAACACTTTCTAACACCATACACAAAAATAGACTCAAAATGGATTAAAGATCTAAATGTAAGACCAGAAACTATAAAACTCCTAGAGGAGAACATAGGCAAAACACTCTCCGACATAAATCACAGCAAGATCTTCTATGACCCACCTCCCAGAATATTGGAAATAAAAGCAAAAATAAACAAATGGGACCTAATGAAAATTAAAAGCTTTTGCACAACAAAGGAAACTATAAGTAAGGTGAAAAGACAGCCCTCAGATTGGGAGAAAATAATAGCAAATGAGGAAACAGACAAAGGATTAATCTCAAAAATATACAAGCAACTCCTGAAGCTCAATTCCAGAAAAATAAACGACCCAATCAAAAAATGGGCCAAAGAACTAAACAGACATTTCTCCAAAGAAGACATACAGATGGCTAACAAACACATGAAAAGATGCTCCACATCACTCATTATCAGAGAAATGCAAATCAAAACCACAATGAGGTACCATTACACGCCAGTCAGGATGGCTGCTATCCAAAAGTCTACAAGCAATAAATGCTGGAGAGGGTGTGGAGAAAAGGGAACCCTCTTACACTGTTGCTGGGAATGCAAACTAGTACAGCCAATATGGAAAACAGTGTGGAGATTTCTTAAAAAACTGGAAATAGAACTACCATATGACCCAGCAATACCACTTCTGGGCATACACACTGAGGAATCCAGATGTGAAAGAGACACGTGCACCCCAATGTTCATCGCAGCACTGTTTATAATAGCCAGGACATGGAAGCAACCTAGATGCCCATCAGCAGACGAATGGATAAGGAAGCTGTGGTACATATACACCATGGAATATTACTCAGCCGTTAAAAAGAATTCATTTGAATCAGTTCTAATGAGATGGATGAAACTGGAGCCCATTATACAGAGTGAGGTGAGCCAGAAAGATAAAGAACATTACAGTATACTAACACATATATACGGAGTTTAGAAAGATGGTAACGATGGCCCTATATGCAGGGCAGAAGAAGAGACGCAGAAGTACAGAACAGACTTTTGAACTCTGTGGGAGAAGGTGAGGGTGGGATGTTTTGAAAGAACAGCATGTATATTATGTGTGGTGAAACAGACCACCAGCCCAGGTGGGAGGCATGAGTCAAGTGCTCGGGCCTGTTGGGCTGGGAAGATCCAGAGTAATCGGGTGGAGATGGAGGTGGGATGGGAGACCGGGATGGGGAATTCGTGTAACTCTATGGCTGATTCATATCAATGTATGACAAAACCCACTGAAAAATAAAAAAATAAAAATAAATAAATAAATAAATAAATAAATAAATAAATAAATAAATAAAATGAGCCAGTTCTTCGCATCAGGTGGCCAAAGTATTGGAGCTTCAGCTTCAGCATCAGTTCTTCCAATGAATATTCAGAACTTATTTCCTTTAGGATGGACTGGTTGGATCTCCTTGCAGTCCAAGGGACTCTCAAGAGTCTTCTCCAACACCACAGTCCAAAAGCATCAATTCTTTGGTGCTCAGCTTTCTTTATAGTCCAACTCTCACATCCATACGTGACTACTGGAAAAACTATAGCTTTAACTAGATGGACAATTGTTGGCAAAGTAATGTCCCTGCTTTTTAAATAACTTTTCTTCCAAGGAGCAGAAGTCTTTTAATTTCATAGCTGCAGTCACCATCTGCAGTGATTTTGGTGCCCCCCAAAAATAAAGGCTCTCACCGTTTCCACTCTTTCCCCATCTATTTCCCATGAATTGATGGGAGCAGATACCATGATCTTAGTTTTCTGAATGTTGAGCTTTAAGTCAACTTTTTCACTCTCCTCTTTCATTTTCATCAAGAGGCTCTTTAGTTCTTCTTCACTTTCTGCCATAAGAGTGGTGTCACCTGCGTATCTGAGGTTACTGATATTTCTCCTGGCAATCTTGATTCCAGCTTGTGCTTCATCCAGCCTGACATTTTGCATGATATACTCTACATATAAGTTAAATAAGCAGGGTGACAATATACATCCTTGATGTACTCCTTTCACAATTTGGAACCAGCCTCTTCTTCCATGTCCAGTTCTAACTGTTGCCTCTTGACATATGGCAACTCTATTTTTACTTTTTAAAGGAAACGTCATACTGTTTTCCAAAGTGGTTTATATGTCAGGAATGTTTTTCTTTTGTTTCTTTTAAAATCTTTCTTTGCCTTTGATTTTAGATAGTTTTATTTTAATATATCTTAGAGAAGATCATTTTGAATTGGAATTCTAGAGTGACCTACTAACTTCATGATCTTGGATGCCCCAGTCTCTCCTCACATTTGAGAAGTTCTCAATCATTATTTCTTTGAATAAGCTTCCTATCCCTTTATCACTTTTTTCTCCTTCTGGGAACTCCAATAATTTGTAGATTATTTCTGTTCATGGTATTCCATAATTTGCGTAAGCTTTCTTCCTCATTTTTTTTTTCTTTTTGCTACTTTAACTGCCTGAGTTCAGATGACCTGTTTTCCCAACTACTAATTCTTTCTTCTGCATAGTGAAATCTGCTTTTGAAGCTCTCGTCTGAATTCTTCAGTTCATTTGTTGTATTCATTAATGCTAGGATTTCTGGGTTTTTTTGTTTGTTTGTTTTTAATGGTTTCTATTTCACTGTTGAACTTCTAATTACATTCAGGAATTATTTTCTTAATTCTCTTTAGTTGTCTGTCTTTACTTTCTTTTAGTCAACTGAATTTCTTTAAGAGGATTATTCTGAATGTCAGATAGTTCACAGATCTCCATTTCTTTAGGGTCATTAATCAGAGGTTTATTAGTTTCCTTTCATGGTGTCATGTTTCCTTGATTATTTATTGTCCTTGTCGCCTTGTGTTGATGTCTGCATATTTAAGGAAGTAGGCACCTCTTCCAGAATTCTTTACAGACTGGTTTCAGTAGGCAAAACCCCTTGCCAGTGAGTCTGTCCAGAGATTCTTGATGGGCCATTTGTTGATGTCCATGGGCATGCTTGCTTCTGGTTTCACTGGGTGGGTAGGTCTGGTGTCCTCTACCTCCTTGCATCCCCAAGCAATGCTGAGGTAAATGAATTAAGGTAATCATATGTACAGTAAGGTTTTCAGCTCTCTGCTTCCTGGGCTTCCTCATTTTTAAATCTTTCCCTGGCTCCATAGATAAACAATGAGCAGTCTTTTGGACTCTGTGAGAGAGGGCAAGAGTGGGATGATATGGAAGGATGGCATTGAAACATGTGAATTATCATATATGAAACGAATCACTAGTCCAGTTTTGATGCGTGATACGGGATGCTTGGGGCTGATGCACTGGGATGAACCAGAGGGATGAGATGGGGAGGGAGGTGGGAGGAGGGTTCAGGATGGGGAACACATGTACACCTGTGGTGGATTCATGTCAATGTATGGCAAAACCAATACAATGTTGTAAAGTAAAACAAACAAATAAATAATTTAAATTAAAAAAGAGATGAAAAAACAAAAAAACAAAAAACACACACACACACACAACAATGGAGTGTTATGACCTGCCAGAGCCTCAGGGTCTCTCTTAAGTTCTAGAGTTCTAATGAAACATTAGTCAGAAACCTATTCTCAACTCCCCTACAATGTAACCCCCTCCAGTGCTTTCTTGATATATTATTAACACTGGAATGGATTTCACAGACAACTTTTAAGACCTTTCTCTTTGGGTAGTTTGGGATAAGAAGAGATATAATATAGAGGGCCAACATCACTGTCTTATTTTTTTTTTTTTTAAATCGAAGTTCCTATCACATCTCACTTGCTATTTTTTAAATATAAATAAAAGAAAAACTATTCAGAGATAAATAAATAATACAGTGAAGAAACTGTGTGCAAGTAATAAGTATCTCATTGAATTGACACCTCAGAAAATTGAATTTGTAAATAAAATTATAAATTTGAGAAACTCCCAGAACACAGAGAAAAAGAGATATGAAAATAATGAAAGTGGTGATAGTAAATATGGTGGAGAGATCCTATAGATAGGAGCTGCAAATAAAGACAGCTAGAAGATAGGGGAGAACACACGAAACAGAAGAAATATTGAAGAAAAATGCATGGGGAAATCTTTCTGATCTCAAGAAAGGCATTAAATGTAGAAAGTGGGAGTATTCACTGGGTTCTATAAAATATAAATAAAAATAGATTCAAATCACATAAATCATTTTAGTCAAAGAATCCTGGTTGTCAAGTCTCTACTGCTCACCAAAAGGGGGAAAAAAAAACCCAACCAAACATATTAACCTAATAATAGTTATGTACAAAAGAACAAGATCAGACTATCCTTAATCTTCTCCAAAATACTAAATTGAAGAAGACAGTAGATCATCTACAGAGTTGGGGGGACAAAGGGTGTGAGTCAAGGATTATAAGTTAGGGAATCCCCTGGTGGTCCAGTGGTTAGGACTCAGTGCTTTTACTTCTGAGGGTGCAGTTCAATCCCTGGTGGGTGAACTAAGATCCCGCAAACCAGGTGGTGTGGCCAAATTAAAAATAAAAAAGAATTATAAATTAGACCAAGGTATCAAATTGTCATTCTTCTTTGAATATGTTTGAAAGAAATGGTATCTCTCTATCTAGTATATATCTATCCATCCTCATCAAGTACAGATTGAGTGTTTGAGTAGCCAGAAACTTTTACAATTTAGGGGACCCAGTTAGGAAAAAAGAATACAAATTTAGGTATGAACATGAATACAGGTTTTCCCTGCTCTCCAAAAGACAAGTGTACCTATGAAATCTTCCATAAGCAAGAAAACTATTATCTTAGAACACATCTTACTAAGGGAGACTCAGAATGAGCATAGACAAAGCACAGATGATTACAGACACAGTTTGAAGTTATGGAAACTGGGTGCTGAGTGTGGTTCCCGGGAGGAGCTTGGCCATGACATCCTTATGGGTACTCTGGGTATGCACAGCCTCTATAACACCTCAGCACACTGAAAACAAATGCTGACACTATTTTTGCTTTTTGTCTTTTCCCTCCCCTCCCCTACCCCGAGAAAGCAAAAATCCTCTTTGGATTTCTTTCAGTTAGTGAAAACAGGTGCTAAAATAGGTCTTTCTCAGAAGTTGTTGTTTAATCACTAAGTCATGTCCGACTCTCCTGCAATCCCATGGACTGTAGCCCGCTAGGCTTCTCTGTCTGTGGAATTCTCCAGACAAGAATACTAGAGTGGGTTGCCATTTCTTTCTCCAGGGGATCTTCCTCATCCAGGGATCAAACCCACATCTCCTGTTGGCAGGCGGATTCTTTACCACTAAGCCACCTGGGAAGCCCTTTGCAAAAGTAAAGTGGTGTAGAGCCAACCCTCGAAAAGCAGGAGATACCAGTATTTATTTAGACCAAGAAAGAACAGCAAATTGCAAAGTCTGAAACTGATAAATACTATAAATATGATTGCATTTTCCAATAACATTTTTGAAAGTTTGCTATCACAGAATATATTAATAAGAATCATAAAGGGAAGTTGAATGTGTCATCTTGATATTGACCTTGCTTGTCATATCCAGTGGTCACTTCATTATCTTCCTCTTAGTTCATCACTCAGCAGCATTTCACATAGTTAACTGCTTTCCCTACTTGTGAAAACCTTTTCTTTCCCCTTCTACAACATGCTTCTGTTTTTTTCCTTCTATTTTACTGGCTGATCCTTTTCAGTCTCTTTTCCTGGCTCCTCCTCCTCTGTTGGGCTTCTAGAAAGTGGAGTGCTCCCAGAATTTAATCCTGGACCACACGTTTGTTCTTTACTCTCTTCCTAGGTTATTTCATTTTGTTACATGGTCTTAAATAGCAATCAAGCATATTCCAAGAATCCCAAATTTTTAGCTTGCCTGACATCTCCTCTGAGCTTTTGATTTATCAGGACATATCCAACTACTACATAGTATCTCTGCCTAGATGCCAAGTAAGCATCTCAAATCTAGAACCTGAAAAACACACCTTTTGATTTCCCTCTAAGTCCACCCTCCTTCCTAGTCTCTGTAGATCTCAGCAACAGTATCACCGTTAATCTAACAGTTTAAGCCAAAATCCTGAGACTAATCCTTGATTTCTCCTATTTCCTCAGCTCCCCAAATTCAATCCATCAACACATCCTCTCAACTCTGCTTCCAAAATAGTTTCTGAAAATGTTCACTTTCTTCTATTTCTTTCACCACCTCTCTGGTCTAAGTTGCTATCATATTCTTAGATTTTGTAACGCCTTCCTAAGTTACCTCTCTGCACCCATTCCCTTACCCACAGGAGCCAAAGTGCTATTTTTAAAATGTAATTCTTATCATGTCCCTGCCATGCTTAGAATCTTCCAGTGGCTTGAGATTCTACTTGGGATACAATCCAAATAATTTACACAGGCTCACAAGCAATCCCCTACATGACATGGATATGCTCCTCTCCAATGACAGTTCCCAATGGTCTTCTGAGCTCACTATGCTCTAGTCACACATGCCTTCTTCTGTCTCTTGAAAAGCCAATCTAGTCTTTTCCTTGGGGCTTTTTCACTTTTAGTTCTTACCTCTGCCAACAATACTTTTCTCCAAAAATTGTACACGGCTGTCACTTTCTGATCACTCAGGTCTTGGTAAGATCACCCTTGAAACTGTTACTTGAAGAGCAATCCACCCCCCTCACCCTAGTCATCATCCCATTCCCTTATTTGAATCTTCTTCAATACAATTATATTTATTTGATATTTTATTTTTTTATGTATATTTTAAATCATTTTTATTTTTCTCTCCTGACCAGAAAGTAAGCTCCATTTTGGCAGCAGTTTTTTGCTCTCTTTTAAAATTTACTATAATTTCCTCAATACCTAAATACAACCTGGCACATAGTAGGTACTCAATACATGTGATGAAAAATGAATGGACGCTCAAGTGAGTACTAGCAACAAAAGTAGGTGTTTACCTTTCAAATCATGGAAGAAGATGAAAGCAATTGAATACATTGAACTGGGAGTACCTGTAAAGTATGATACATTTTTTTTCTTTTTCTCCATTATTCATTTAAATCCATCTTGTGGAATATTTTTTGAGCCCATATAAGAAATTTTAGACAGTCCTCATAGTTTATATGCTCAGTCTTAGTTGATGGAAAGTCCTCTGGTTGACTTTCTAGTAGTTTCATTTTAGTAATGACTATGTAAATCTAGGTTGGATGGCATCACCTACTCAATGGACATGAGTTTGCAAAAGCCCCAGGAGATGGTGAAGGACAGGAAAGTCTGGCGTGCTGCAGTCCATGGGGTCAAAAAGAGTCAGACACGACTGAATGACTGAACAACAATAAATGTAAATCTAGGGTAATAACAACAACAACAACAAAAAACACTTTGAACTTGAAAGGTAAGGATTCTATCCCTCATGTGCATCCTTCTCCCTTACAAATCTTCTCTATTCTCTACTCCCCCTTCCATAAGCATGCCTCCAGTTTCTGACATCTCCAGGATAGGAAACAGGTGGGAGGGGATGTCACGGTCAGGAAAAGTCTATTTGACTGCACTTAAGGTGTCTGGTCAGAGAAGGTAAAGGCACCCCACTCCAGTACTCTTGCCTGGAAAATCCCTCGAATGGAGGAGGTAGGCTTCAGTCCATGGGGTCACTAAGAGTCGGACACGGCTGAGTGACTTCACTTCCACTTTTCACTTTCATGCATTGGAGAAGGAAATGGCAACCCACTCCAGTGTTCTTGCCTGGAGAGTCCCAGGGACGGGGGAGCCTGTTGGGCTGCTATCTATGGGGTTGACAGAGTCGGACACGACTGAAGCAACTTAGCAGCAGCAGCAGCAAGGTGTCTGGTGTTAGTGCCTCTAGCCTCGTTAGATGTTTAAAACTGCCTTGCTTTGGGCTTAATAGATGGTCAACTCTGACTCTTTTCCTTGGAGATACATATATGCGGGTTCATTGAAATCCCCTAAATGGCAATAATAAATCAATGCTACTTATTTCTCTTTTAACCAGAGAATTCAGCATCCTTATCTTCTACTGGGGTCACTTCACCTTGATGGGCAGTCTGCTTGGGTAAGGATACCTGTGGTCAATTCATGTTAGTGTATGGCAAAAACCATCACAATATTACAAAGTTATCCTTCAATTAAAATAAATGAATTAATTTAAAAAAAAGACTTCAGGTAAGTGTCTCTCTCAATCACCTTGCCCATGTCTCACATTTGGTCCATGAAAAACACTCTTGCATCCTTGTCCCCATTCAGTGACTACATAGCTGAGTCCTAATGCTACTTGCTCTGTCAGCAATGCCACCTTAGGCCAATAGTCATTATCTCTTTTGATGTTTGATTCCTTACATATATATGTCTGCTGTGTTCCCCACTCCCAATTTCTAGTTCTAGTTAATAATCAAACATGTGAAAGAGGCATGTTATTAATATTCATACAACTAATAATATCAATATATAATATATAACTATTATGGAATACTAATTACATAAATATTAATTAAACTATATACAAAACTATAAAAGCGATCTAGAAGTGCAATATTATCATAAGATTGATAGAAATATTAGTCTGCCCACTAATAGAATCCTACTCAGTATATAAAAAAATATATCTTTCAAAATTTAAAGCCTATACTTGAGATACAGCATTTGTTTAACATCTGTGCAATCAAATATATCTTTTTTTGATATTTTCCCCACTGCTTCTAAGTTTATAAATTCTTGATCTCAAGAGTTGATAAACTTTTACTTGTGATTTTTATATTTTCCAAATTTTCTGTCTATTTCATTTACAATTAAAATAATAAATTATTCTTAGTATTGGGATTTAACCCCAGGTATATTTGTGCAAACATATTGAACAACCCTTTACAACCTGACCCCTTTCTCTTTAAACTTAGTGCAACATTAAGCTTCCAAAGACTTTGAAATGATCCTCTGTGTCTGTGTCATCAATTCATCCTCTTGTGTAGTGGAAAACCTGTAATAGAAAGAGGATAATGGAAAGTAAAGACTTTGGAGTCAGTCACATCAAAGTTCAAATTCCAGCTATCTCATTTAGTAGCTCTCTGATTGCGGCCAACTCACCCAACCCTTCTGAATTACATTTGTAGAGTGGTGTTGGAACCTGAGTTGCCATAACCATAAATGAAATAATATATGTAAAGCATCTAGTGCATGGAAGATGCACAGTCAGTGTTACTAGTCATTTTCTCCCCCTATCTATCCCTCTGGGCATTTTGCAACTAGCTCAACATTCATTACTGACATGCTCATCAAGGATACTTATTAAAATTACTTGCTCTATGAACTAAAGGAGTCAGTTGTCTCTCTCTGAACTAAAAATTATAAGATAGAAGTTGTATGTTCTGCATAATATAGCACAGAATATTCTGATAGACCGCAAGCTCAACTCAGAGTTAATTCATGAAAGCAAAGCAAGTTTCTTTCCAATGTATTTTGCATATCAGTCAGTTTTTGCTAAGTTCAGGTGTGCATGGTCAGTCATGTCTGACTCTTTGTGACTTCATGGACTGCAGTCCACCAGATTCTTCTGTCTCTGGGATTTCCCAGGCAAGAATGCTGCAGTGAGTTGCTGTTTCCTCCTCCAGGGAATCTTCCTGAACCAGGGATTGAACCTGCATCTCCAGCATTGGCAGGTGGATTCTTTACCACTGGCACCACCTCGAAAGCCTTGCTAAGTTATCCCATGGTAACAAATATTAAGCTTCCAAATCTCAGTATCTTTCAACAAGAAAAGTTTGTTTCTCAGTCACCTTTCATGTCCTTTATAGGTCAAATGAAGTTCTACTCTCTATCCCCTCCATTCTGAGAACAAAGTACAAGGAACAGGCAGTTTCTGAGACCCATCAATCTCAGGGCAGAGGGAAAATGAAAGAGAAAAACCCACATGCCACATGAAGGCTCTGAGAGTTTCTGCTCAGAAAGTGGCACATGACACTTCAGATCAAAGTTCATTGGCCAAACCAAGTTACATGCCTGAGTCTGATGTCCATGAGTAGAGAAATATAATTATCCCCTAGGGATGGATGACTCAGTCATGAGGTTTCAGGCAAGACTGAGGGCAGCAAATATTATAACAGTACAATTTATCACATACGGTCTCTCAAGTATAAAGCTTTCATAAGGTAAATAAGGAGTATGTGAAGCTGAGGTAAGACAGCTGAAACTTGAATGAAACAATGTAATAAGTGAGCAATTCAGTCATTTTTGGATTCTGTTAGGTCTATGACTACAGTGTGTTACCAAATCTCTGTTTCTGCCTTAGACTCTCAGACTGTGCTTTCTGCTCTGTGGAGAAGCCTCCCATCAGCTATGATGGAACATTACCTTCTCTGGCTCTTCAAAAAGTCTAGACAAGAATGGCCTATTTTGTAAACAGTGCTTCTGTATCTTTTGTTGATTTACAGTTGAAAATATTGCCCAACTGTGCTTCTCTGTGCTTTGTACTCAGAAACTAACAGGATATCATCAGACATTTTTTTTCTGCAGAAACAAAGCTTGTTTCTGTAGACTAATGTGTGTGCTTTCTTTCTTCAGACAATGACTAAAGAAAAAATCTACTGTGTTTCCCTTTTTGGACTTTACTGCCAGAAATCTTAGTACCCAATTCAGTGCCAAAGTGTAGGCATTGACTCAACTCAGCTGCCTGGTACAATTTTCTCCTTCTGCTGACTTGAAATAGTTCCTGTTCCATTGAATCCCCTAATTGTCCAGATTTGCATTTTTTAAACCTATAACCTGTCTCAAAATGTTTTGGGAAATAGTCCAAATCCTGAATCCTGAAAAAGTAAAAATGTGAACCACAATTATAAACTAACTCTGAAGAAAATGTTCCAGTTCTCAGTATCATATCTACAGAGATGTGGCATATTATGACCAAACTTTAATTCACTGTAAAAATTTCAACTCCTTTGGGGAGATTAGTTCGCAGAGAACAGGGTTCCACACAAGGGCAGACTGGGCCGGAGATGTCATGTACCCCGCCCTTGCAGAGGGGCCTGGTGGATGCTACTTTCTTTGGAGCTTGGAACAGACTCATGGCCAGTGCAGTGAGTTCAGTGGCTGAGGTGAGGTACACGCATGGGGGCCTCATAACCCAATTTACACTATTCTCCTGCCCATCCTCCAAAAAAAAAAAAAAAAAAAATCCTTCTAACTCCTAAATCCTAAACTGTTAAAAAGTTCAAAATATTGTTTATGTATGACTGAGTGTGGCATGTACATGCTTTTTTGTGTTAAATCCCCAACTAGAATGTGAACCTGATGAAGACAGGATTCATGTTACATTTGTAGTCCCAGCATCTGCCATGTAGCCCCAAAGGGAAATAAGCATTTTCTTTTCAAAGGGCTATGTGGTGGAACTTAAGGGGTCAAGTAACTTTCTTGAGGTTACAGAGCTAGGAAGTGGCAGAAGTGGAATTAGAACTGAGTGCTGAATCATTCTAAAGTCTGTGCTCTTTGCATTATACCAGTATTTCTCAAGGTGAAGCAACACACACACAATTGGTGAACCATGGTGGTACAAGTAGGAAACTTTAAAATTTTAAAGTTATTCATTTATTTTCATGTGTCTCAAAATAAAATTAGGACAAAACGCCTCTAATTTCATGTGTATTATGAGCTAAGATGAGAAGAGAAGGGGATGACAGAGGATGAGATGGTTGGATGGCATCACCAACTCGATGGACATGAGTTTGAGCAAGCTCCAGATGTTGATGAAGGATGTTATGCCCGATGTCTGAATTCCCGAGCGGGAAGAGAGAAGGCTTCCAAGACAATGCAACTCGCAGGAAGGGAAGTTTATTACTGACTCGAGCCAGGACTCTCTGCCGCAACCAACGCAGTGGTGTGGGTCAGAGAGCCTCGAGCCCAACCTGTTACACAAATTTATAGGGTGAGAAGCAGATTGGCTACACGTTTGCAAAGCAATTTCATTGGTCAATACTTTCGCGCTCGTGGGACTTTCCTGGGGGTTTCCGCCCCGTTCCTAATTTCCTAATTGGCAAACATCGGCCAGTGTTAAGTGAAAGCTAATTGGTCCTAACTGGCAAACAGTGGTCATTGTTAAGTGAAAGCTACCTGATAATCTTACCAAGTAGGAAGGCCTACTCCTGATCTAAGTTGCGTTACTTC
Source organism: Muntiacus reevesi (assembly GCF_963930625.1). Classification (NCBI taxonomy): domain Eukaryota; kingdom Metazoa; phylum Chordata; class Mammalia; order Artiodactyla; family Cervidae; genus Muntiacus; species Muntiacus reevesi. The sequence continues at coordinate 107,646,687 of NC_089271.1, forward strand.
TGCTCGCCTCACAAGGACAGGGAAGCATGGTGTGCTACAGTCCATGGGGTCACAAAGAGTCAGACATGACCGAGCGACTGAACTGATGAACTAAGATGAAGCAGTTAATTGAAGCAGAAAATGTGGGTCAATTAAAAGAACAGTCTTAAGTAAACCATAACATGGGTGGTTTAGGAATATGGTAAGTAGCCTGTAGGTGTCCTCAGAATGACAGGAAGTCTGAGAAAGAGGATGCTACCCCTGCTGCTTAACTCCCATCTCATTCCAGTTGACACATTTTTCACATAACATATTCATCCTATGATCCATGTATTTAAGATAAGATCTGTTGTGCCTCCCCTGTGTGCCAGGCACTCTGCACTTCATTATGCTTTTCTGTAAGCACCTCAAAGACACCTGAAATCAGCCACATCTATGATGGATCAAATGTTTTTCTCCTTTTCTTAAGTTGCAATCTACGAACATTTCTGCTCATGTATTTGAACCATGTATTTGAAAATTCTTTTCATAATAAGCTTGGTTTACCCTCTATTGTGTGGGAATCTCTTTCTTCATTTTAAAATAGCAATTTTGATGTAAGTTAATTTGGCTGTTCCCTCAATCCAAGGTCAATTATCAGCTCTAATTAAATAGGGTGTTGTCTCTTTGTATCTGTGATATCACCTTTGAAAACAAGAATGCCAGAGACACAGATATCTGGTGAATCTATGCCATGTAAATAGAAAAGATAATAAGAGATTTCAGTTTTCTGCTAGTAAAACTTTATGTAGGGTCTTGGTGACTAAAATTATAGGCATTTAGAATGTCAGAAAGGGGAAAAAACTTATTATGGCAAAATAGCATGGAGTTTGCTTCTCTGTAATAGCAACAAGTTTTTCCTCACCTAAAATAACATGATTTTATGAGCTTATAATACCTGCTAGAAATTAGAAGGAGTACTACATTTTGCAGCTCTTTAAGTGTTGATTACATAAGTATTTCTGTGTGAAGCATCATTTGAATTTTCCTCCGAAAGCAAAGTTGACAGTATTTCTCCATCCTTTTTGTTATTATTTCCTCAATGACGTGTTTGTAAAGCACATAATTACTCTTAGTTATTCTCACAAGCATTCATTTTCATATCTAGTAACAATCTTAGGTCTGAAAAAAGTTTTGCAAGAGACATAGTCAGTCAGTTCAGTTGCTCAGTTGTGTCCGATTCTTTGTGACTCCATGGACTGCAGCATGCCAGGCTTCCCTGTCCATTACCAACTCCCGGAGCTTACTCAAACTCATGTCCATTGAGTCGGTGATACCATCCAACCATGTCATCCTCTGTCGTCCCCTTCTCCCCCTCATCCCTCTCTCTCAGGAGGAGAAGAGACGCAGTAGAAAAATCTGTGTACTGTTAGCCAGAATTAGCATTTATGAATATTTTAGTTGATTTTTCTATAGCTAGTTTTCATTAGCACCACATTATTTTCTCTGTCATGTCTTAATCTAAATATGTATTAGCATGAATTAATTTAGTTTTATCTGGAGAACTCTTTAAGCAAAGACTATAGCTCCATTGGTTATATTTCCAGAAGGAAAGTGATTGAGGAATGAGGGAACCCGTGATGGCTGAATCTTGGGCTAAACACCAGTTACTCCCACAGCTTCCCCAGAGGATGAAATATTCAAGATTGGAGATGGCGGAGGGAGGTGGGCTATTATTTCAGACAAATTAATATAGTTTAATGAACCCGGGTATACTAGTTCAGGTCTAATCAGAAGACAGAAACCACACTGATTTGGAACCTAAGAGACAACGAGCTGGCAACTGGCACATTGGATTTTACCTTTCTCTACCTTGGGAGTGCTTGGCTCCTCAGCTTCTCCCCTTACCCCCTCATCCTGGTGTATTTTGAATACAGCAGCCCAGATGAACATGAATACTCATGTAGAAATTAGGTCATATCAGTCTTGTTTGCAAAAACCTCTAGTGGCACCCATCTGACCCAAGAGAAAGCTAAAGTCCTCAAATCTGCCAGGTTACATTCAATCTTTGTCCCCCCACCCCCCATCTCTCTGACCTCACCTTCTACTCCTCTTTGCCTCCCTCCTGTGACACTGCAGCCTGGCAGCTCTTGCTTTTGATGTTGCAACTGGTGTTCCCGTTTCCTGGAGTGCACTGCCTTGGCATAGCATGGAGCCGCTCCCTCACTTCCTTTACTCAAATGTCACCTTCTTAGTGAGATCTTCCCTCAGTATCTACCTCATGTGGCAACTTACTCTTAACTCTTCAGATCTCTCTTGTATGCTTGGTTCTTTTTCCTCCTTCAGAGCTAAAATTCTATATACCCATAATCAGTTAGGTCAGGGTTACACTAGTACCTCTTTTGTAGAGATGTTGTCAAGATTTTATATCTTTATAAATGGAAAAGACCACATCTATCTATACACCATATATATAATATACTATGTATATTATACTTTTTGGCTAACCCAATATATATATAGTACATACATTATACACATATATAATATATAATAATATATAATGCATATATTATGCATATATAATATTATATATGTGTATGTATATGCTATATATGTGTGTGTGTGTGTGTGTGTGCATGTGTATATACTATATATGTGTGTATTTGGGCTTTCCTGGTGGCTCAGTTGGTAAAGAATCAGCTTACAATGTAGGATACCTGGGTTTGATTCCTGGGTTGGGAAGATCCCCTGGAGAAGGGGATGGCTACCCACTCCAGTATTCTGGCCTGAAGAATTCCATGGACAGAGGAGCCTGGCAGGCTACAGTCCATGGGGTCGCAAAGAATCAGACATGACTGAACAACTTTCATTTTCATGTATGAATTTATGTTATATGTATATGTGTATATATATATAAAGTATAGGCTGTAATGCATAGAAATATTAACTATTATATATACAGCCAACAAGTCCTAGGTTGGCCGACCTATGAAAATCTGTGTGCAATCTTTGGAAATTCTGTTTTGCTTAGATTAAAGGCAGGCTTAATCATACACTGAAACCTAGCCAAGTGGCTACCTTGTCCCACACTTAAATACAGACATTCAAGACCTTAACTTACAAAGGCAGGAAGAGGCAAGTAAAGACAAACATAAGGAAGTCTGTACCAGGGGAGATAAAGAATATAGTCTTCTGACTACACATTGCCAAAGAGAGCACACCAACAGGAGGTGGCCAAGCATATAATAATGTCTTGTGGTAACTCAGATGGTAAAGAATCTGCCTGCAACACAGGAGACCTTGGTTTGATCCCTGGGTCAGGAAGATCCCCTGGAGAATGAAATGGCAACCCACTCCAGTATTCTTGCATAGAGAAGTCCATGAACAGACCATGGAGTTGCAAAGAGTTGGATACAACTGAGCAACTAACAGTTTCTACTTTTCTAAGTACAGGGCTTGACTGAGAAGAAAAAATAATTTCTGACAATATCATGTCATGAATAACTATTTGAGGCTTTGTCCCCCAATACAGACACAAACAGACACACACACACATACCCCACATCTTCTCAGGTGAATTTTCCACACTGGTTTGGTTTTTGCGCCATTTCCACCCCTCCAAGTAAGAGAGCTCAGGCATTTTAGGTCCCTTTCTCCTTCCCTATGTCTCCCCTGGTTCACCTCTAAGGTGAGGGTTGCCGATCTGTGTTCCTTCCTTTCTATTCTCACTGCTTCAGTCCATCTCTCAGCATATTTCAGTTGAACATCCTAACTAGCTTTATGTGTCCCTAAGGTGATATTCATGCAGAAATGATTCAGAGAGCAGGTCCTGAATGGTTTCTGTATTTCGTATATTGCTTCTGGTGGTTCACCTGTATTATTCCTTTCATTCTGCCAAACACATTTTGTGCCTAGGCCTGGTAAGAGTTAGTATCCAGACAGAAGCAAGTTCAGAGAGGTTACACGACTTGCTCTGAGTCTTTCAGCTAAACAGTGGCAAGGTTAAGACTCAACAATTCTTGCACTACCTCACACCTGCCTCTCACACCTCTTCCAAAAACACAGATCCCTTTGCAAAAGGTAATTTTTAAATCTTGGCATTCAAAGACCTTCATAATCTAAACTTAGCCTACTTAACCTTTATCTCCCATGTAACTGCCCCTGACAATCCATCCTCCAAGTTGATTGCTTTCCCATCAATATTCTAGCGACCACAATGCCCTAGAACTTGACTCGTGCCTTCTCTCTGCCTGGAGCACACTTCCCTCCTTTTTAGTCGAACAAAAGTCCTGTCATTTTTCAGGCTCAGGTTAATTGCTATTTTCTTCCCCCAACACCTGTCGGGCAAAATTTATGGCACTTTTTTTTTTATGTTTCCACAACACTCTGCATTTATTTCTAATATAATATTTTTCTCAATCTGCCTTCTATTGCTGTTGTTCATATATGTGTCTCCTCTCTCCAGACCAAAGGTTCCATCTGGATAGAGACTATGCCTGATTTCTGATTTAATGTTCATCACCTAGCATAGTGCCTGGTACATAAAGTTTCAGAAGAAAGACCTGTTGAGTGTGGAAGGAATACTGGAGTTTGCCAAGGTGGTAGTTGCCTTAGGTTATCAGGGCTATAATGAGGGTATCTGCTGCAATGAGCATATTCAGCCAGGCCCCCTCCTGTCAGGATTAGGGGGCCTCTCCTTCAGGCTCTCAATATCTCAAATTGTAATTACCTGCTTATATATTTGCCTTCCCTGTTGTGTATCATGTGTGGCCCAATGACTGTGACTCAGTGAATGGGTTTCCAGTAAATAAATGAAGGATGACTGGAGTCTACCTGTGCTGAAGAGTTATGTGTTCTTTCACCGATGTCCTTCTGAGGCTGTTTGAATTTGAATTGGTCCACAATAAATCACATTATGATTGGCAAATCACTTGTTCTCTGGGGGGAATGGACAACTGGGGAACAGTTTGACCTTAATAGTGATCAGAATGACCAGAACTGTGTTGTTGCTACTTCTCACAGAGACCTAGCCTGAAACAAAGGGACTGGATATTTGGCCAGCATAGGCACACCCTTGGTCAAGGTCATAGTAAACATGAATGTTTACTCCCCATCTGCTATGAGGAGAGGTCTATCCCTTACATTTCCTAGTTCAAGAATATCAAATTCTGACAGTCAATTTCAACAAAATTCAAGAGGAGATTTAGTACATGAATAAGTACATGGAAAGAGGAGATTTAGTACAAGAATAAGTACATGGAAAGGGCCCAGCAGAACTGAACCATGTCATGGAGGATGGCCTGTGACATTATCAGCATAATGCCTTGACCTTAGTTATTCTATCTCTTGATGCAAAAAGGCAAAATATTTGCATGTGTAGATCCTTCAATAGAACCATTTTCTTTTCTGACATCAACCCACCTGGTCTCTGATTTTGTAAACCAGGTGACTTTTTGATTCTCACAAACATGACATTTTTATGAACATAACACAAAAACATGTATCAGTGCCAATATATCTTAAATATTTTCCATCACACTGTGACCTTTCCTATTCAAAGTCCTATCTGAACTTTCTTCCCCTTGTGTTCACAAAATCTGCTGAGAAATTCACATGATATCATCAGAAATGCAAAGGCATGTTTAGTAAAAATTGGTTAAACCCTCCTGTTTATTCAAGGATGCAACAGCCAGATACAGCTGTTGATTGAAAATAGAGCCAGAGGCTCCTGGTTTAGTTTGAATCACCTAGGATGAGGGAGGCCAACACTAGAGATCAAATGTGCTCATAAAGAATAATATTAAGAGGAGTAGGAAGAGACCCCCTGAGGGGCTAGATTATAGTTGCCAGAGTATTTAGAGAACACCTGCTGCCCTCTCCCAGGAGAGGGCAATAAGTATGAAAAGGCGCCTGATGAAACGCATGGGGCTCAGGAGGGTGCTCTCAAAGCTCCATGCTTGCCTGTAAATCCTTTGCAGGGCCTGAGCATAGCTAATTCAAGCCTCTCTCCCTCTCATATCATCTCCAATGGTGGCACAAGCCACTGGAGAAACCATGTAAGACATGACTGCTATTTCAGGACGTGTGTGTCTGTCCCTCTTCCTCACTGCAGAATCCATGGATGTCAGACACAAAGGGCCAAGTGATCCTATTATAGTAAGGAATTCAAGAGACATGCCCAAGGGCAAAAGCAACCAGCATCTTTCCTTAAATATGACAAGAGTTTTCCTCATTCCTTCTTGGCCGACTCCGCATCATTCCTTAGAGCCTTGCTCAGATACTTTCTCTGCGGGAGCCTGGCTCAGGTCTCAGATAATAGGCACACCCACCTCTAAGCTGCCCTCTCTGTGCCAGGCGACACAGGATGCAGAGATGAAAACACACAACCTTTACTCTCAAGGACCTTACAGGCAGGAGGGAAGATAGACACATGAACAGAAAACCCCCGGTATTACAGGGAAATGAAGGAAACGGTACGTCAGGCTACCTGGGAAAATTAGGGAAGACTTTTCTGAAACAGTGATAAAGCTAAATCTCTATCTAATTGAAGCAAGCAAAATAATGTAGTAAAAGGTTTCCAATGGTGTCTTAAAGATTCCAAGGACAAGGGCTTGAAATACTCGAAGGATTTTTGTTACACTTCTCATCTCTTTCTGAAGAGTTAAGTTTCTCCTTCTCTCCCTCCCTCTCACACTTTTTCTGTCTCAACCAGTGATCAGTACTTCAGTGTATCCATAGTAAAATATGGCTTCATGACTTTCCAGCCTCATTTAGAGAGTGCTTCCCAGGAAAAGAAAATCTGATTGGCCTGCTAAGGTTAGTGAGTATCCAATCCAATGTACTCTAACTATGGGTCAGTGTCACACAGCAGGAATGTAACTGCTGGGTCATGGACCCCTGGACAATCAGAGGTGATCCCAGTGAAAAGTGTCTGATTGACACCAATTGGTACTCACTGCACTAACCATGGTCTTCCCAGGTGGTGTAGTGGTCAAGAACCCACTGCTGTTAGAGACATAAGACATGTGGGTTTGATCCCTTGGTCAGAAGATCCCCTGGAGGAGGGAATGGCAACACACTCCAGTATTCTTGCCTGGGAAATTCCCATGAACAGAGGAGCCTGGTAGGCTACTGTCTATAGGGTTGTAAAGAATTGGACAAGACTGAAGCCACTTAGCCTGCATGCATGCACAGAACCATATGTAAAGAAATTTCATTATTTCTATGTGACCGAAAAGTAAGTATGACAAGGAAAGAGAGGCAGGGGATGATGTTTAATCAATGGTAGGCAGGGAAAATTTTTGAGGACTTTGAATTTGGAGTTTTTTTTTTAAAGTGATATGATAAGCTTTGCAAAGAGAAGAAACCACATGACGCTAATGATTGGAGGAGAGAAAACTGGAGAAGTAACAGTCTGGAGAATATTATTGCATATTGTATATATAAAAGTATATCATATATAATCATATAGTATACAGTAATGATGTTGTGTGTACTATTATATAGGACATACTGGATATACTGCTGTATATTATATACTATTGTATACCACTAGCACTGTTGTTGAACTTTAGGTACTTACATGGAAGTGGAGAGGATGCATAAGAGCTAAGATTTACTTGGAACTCACCGTATGCAGGATCTTCACATTACATGTATTATCTTCTTTAATCTATGCAAGTTCTCAACCAGATCAGTACATGTTTTGCCTCCATTTTACAGATGAGGACTCTGTACATGAAGATTAACCTACACACGGTCATACACCTCCCAGAGCCAGGATTTGCATCCTTGCAGCCTGATTGTAGTCTGTAGACTTACCCTCTACTCTCTGTGGCTTCTAGTTGCAGCTCCTGATAGCTGCTAGTCTGAAACTCAGGTACAGAAGTTATCTTTGTTGTACTTAGTACTTGATAGTCTTCTCCCATGTGAGTTCCTTAAGATTAGGGATGGGATCACTCTCATTTCCATACCTAATGCCAAGCACAGGAATTGGTACAGAGAATGAGATGATACATTTTGTGGGTGTACTGGTATCACTGAGATTTCAAGTTCTATGTTCCTTCATGCCTCTTGAATTTAGCCATGACCATATGACTTTCTTTGACCAATGAAAAGTGAGCAGAAGTTACATTATTGACACTTATGTGGAAGCATTTTAGAGTCACAATGTAATTCTGCACACATGGATGAAGCACAAACTGGAAACAAGATTGCCGGGAGAAATATCAATAACCTCAGATATGCAGATGACACCACCCTTATGGCAGAAAGGGAAGGAAAACTAAAGAGCCTCTTGATGAAAGTGAAAGAGGAAAGTGAAAAAGTTGATTTAAAGCTCAACATTCAGAAAACTAAGATCATGGCATCCAGTTCCATCACTTCATGACAAATAGATGGGGAAACAGTGGAAACAGTGACAGACTTTATTTTTGGGGGGCTCCAAAATCACTGCAGATGGTGACTGCAGCCATGAAATGAAAAGATGCTTGCTCTTTGGAAGAAAAGCTTTGACCAACCTAGACAGCATATTAAAAAGCAGAGACATTACTTTGCTAACAAAGGTCCATCTAGTCAAAGCTATGGTTTTTCCAGTAGTCATGTATGGATGTGAGAGTTGGACTATAAAGAAAGCTGAGAGCTGAAGAATTGATGGTTTTGAACTGTTGTGTTGGAGAAGACTCTTGAGAGTCCCTTGGACTGCAAGGAGATCCAACCAGTCCATCCTAAAGGAAATCAGTTCTGAATATTCATTGGAAGGACTGATGCTGAAGCTGAAACTCCAATACTTTGGCCACCTGATGCAAAGAGCTTACTCATTTGAAAAGACCCTATGCTGGGAAAGATTGAAGGCAGGAGGAGAAGGGGATGACAAAGAATGAGATGATTGGATGGCATCATTGACTCAATGGACATGAGTTTGAGTAAGCTCCAGGAGTTGGTGATGGACAGGGAATCCTGGTGTGCTGCAGTCCATGGGGTCACAAATCGTAGGCACTACTGAGCAACTGAACTGAACTGTGATTCTGCCTGCTCTATTCCTTTTGCTGTGCAAACCTCGGAGTCTTGTCTTGATATGGAGAAATTATAAGATGGCAAGGACTCTATCATCTAGGGTTCCTAAGTGACTACATGGAGCAAAGATCCAGCCCCTCAGCCCTGCCAAAATATACTGGATGTAGTTTGAAGAAGAAATGAATGTTTATTAATTGAAGCCACTGAGTCTTGAAAGTTGTCTATTATGGTAGCATAATCTAGTTCCTTCTGTCTGGTACAGTGAGCAATTGTTATTGGTTGAGTAACAGTATCTCTCTATCATTTCAGTTTCCTATTCCCAATATATCAACAATGCTAGCATAATTATCAGAACCTCTTTTGAACAAGTAAATATTATAAACAGTGGTGATAAAATATTAGGAGCATTATAAGAAGCCTATTTAACCTGAGGAAGCAGAACTTTATTTTGCTCTATAAAATATTTCTAATAATGACTTCAGTAGCCTGAATTTCTGAAATTCCTCATATCAGAAGCCAATCTTTGAGCACCAGGCACTGTCCTAGGTGATGGGGCTATATCAGTAGACAAAACACAAATCTCTTCTGGAGCATTCTAGATGGGGAGACAAACAAAATGAGTACATTACTCACTATATCAAAAGGAGTGAAATGCCAAGGAGGAAAGTAAAGGAGAGAAGGGGCTGAGGGATTACTGTTTTAAAGAGGGTGGTCAAGGAAGGTGTCATTAAGAAAAAGGTGAGATAGACCTATGAGAATATCTCAGGGAAAGTTCCAGGCAAGGGTAATGTAAGCCAGAAGTACCTGAGGTGAGGATGCATTTGGTATTTTTGAGAAACAGTGTTTTCGGTAACAGTGTGGACAAAGAGGTATGAGGAGAGTGGGGCGAGTCCCAAAGGGACTTGTGGCCCATTGGGAAGACTTTGCTTTTGATCCTAAATGAGATGAAATGAGATCACATGGTAATTCAGTGAACATCTCCCTTATTAAAATAAAACCTTGGATTTTTTACATTCAATTGTACATGTCTATCAGAGTTTATAGCATCAAAGTGTGGGCATTTGTTTTTTGATGTGGACTATTTTTAAAGTCTTTATTGAATTTGTTATAATATTGTTTTTGGTTTCTGTTTTGGATTTTTTGCCACATAGCATGTGGGATCTTAGTTCCTGACCAGAGATTGAAACCTCAACTCCTGCATTGGGAGGTGAAGTCTTAACCACTGGACCACAGGGAAAGTCCCTATGCACTTGTGAGTAAATAGAGTTTGCAGTGAAAGGACCCCTGCTTTCCCTAAGGTGCTACTTATGTCCTTGCTCTGTAGTAGTAGTCACTGGTTGTCCATCACTAGTACTACCACCACTCTGGTCCATCCCTGCTTTGCTATATGGCAATGATCTCAGAAGTCCTTCGGGCTACATCTTTTATTTAGAACCCTGCTATTTCACCCTAACTCACAGTCAGGCCAACAACTAAAATTGGTACTTCCACTGAACCACACAAATGTATTCACCATTGCCACTGCCTAGGAAGGCTTGCCTTAGAATTATGTCTTTCAACCTTCTCTCCCATGACCCTAATGGCAGAAGAGAGCCTGAGCAACTCAATTCAAGCATGAAATGATTTTAAAGTCTCCTATTTTTTCATAAAATTTTATGCAAATTTTGTATTCCTATTCATTATGTATCCCTATTTATTTTAACATAAAAGAAAGTTTTCCCTCAAGTCCTCAAGGGATATTGATTTTTCTAAGAAATGTGTCCTGCAGATTCTTAGATAATCAGAAAAAGAAATGTGCTTGGACTCTATTATCTTAGATCCCTATAGAAATGCCTTCATGATGATTTAATGTTATTTTCTACTCTCTTATAGAGATGTGGCTAAGAAAAATCCATGTGAAAAAAGTACCTCTGTCTTTTATCAAAGTGTACTCACAAATATTGGCTAAAATAGTACTCAATATCCTTTATACCAGGAACCACACAATACATTTTAATGAAGTTTTCCCTTTGTCTTTGATGGTCCACAAGTGTCCATTATCTCCCCTGGCACAGGATGTAAGACCCTGAAGCAGTAGTTCCCAAGGTGTGGTGCTTGGGCCAGCATCAGCTTCACTGCGGATTTTGCTAAGGATCCATACTTTTTCCGACATTCCCCCAGACCTACTGAATCAGAAACCCTAGAGTTGGAGTTGGAACACAGCAATCTCTTTTTTGACAAGGCCTCCAGGGGATTCTCATGGATGCTAACTAAAGTTTAAGAAACACTGCCTTGGCAGCTACCTCAGGCCCTCAGCAAAATGATGGCAATGGTACCCACATGTTATGTTTCCATTCCCTCTGCAGGTGCCCAGGTGCTCTTGTGTTCACCTCTTCCCACTCCAATTCGCCAACCAGCCATTTCATAATGGCACCTTCTTTACTTCTCTCCCTAGCACATATTTCCATCCTCCGCTCTCAATTTGTTTGCTTCTTGTCTGTTCACCTCACTGGAGTGAACGCTCCAGGTGAATAGGGACTTCTGTTGGATTTGTTTATATTTGTTTCCCCACACTGAGAATATTGGGTGGCACGTAGCAGTAGCTCAGCAAATGTTTGGCCAATGAAGAGAAAATTAGTTAAGAGAACCATTACTAGAAGTCAGGAGACCTGGTGGTAATATCAGTTCAGTTCAGTTCAGTTGCTGTCATGTCCGACTCTTTGCGACCACATGGAGCAGCACGTCAGGCCTTCCTGTCCATCACCAACTCCTGGAGCTTACTCAAACTCATGTCCATTGAGTCCATGATGCCATTTAATCATCTCATCCTCGGTCATCCGCTTCTCCTGCCTCAATATTTCCCAGCATCGGGGTCTTTTCAAATGAGTCAGTTCTTCACATCAGGTGGCCAAAGTATTGGAATTTCAGCTTCAGCATCAGTCCTTCCAATGAATATTCAGGACTGATTTCCTTTAGGATGGACTGGTTGGGTCTCCTTGCAGTCCAAGGGACTCTCAAAAGTCTTCTCCAACACCACAGTTCAAAAGCATCAATTCTTCAGTGCTCAGGTTTCTTCACAGTCCAACTCTCACATCCATACATGACTACTGGAAAAACCATAGCTTTGACTAGATGGACCTTTGTCAGCAAAGTAATTAATGTCTCTGCTTTTAATATGCTGTCTAGGTTGGTCATAGCTTTTCTTCCAAGGAGCAAGTGTCTTTTAATTTCATGGCTGCAGTCACCATCTGCAGAGATTTTGGAGCCCAAAATAATTTGGAGCGGTGGCTGTGTGGCACTGGAGCAAGTGTGAGAAGATACCCCATATCCAAGGGCAAAGGAGAAGCCCCAGCAAGACAGTAGGAGCGGCAAAACTGCGTTTAGAATCAAACCCCATACCCGTCAGAAATGCTTAGAGGACTCAGACAAACCTTGTGTGCACCAAGACCCAGAGACATCACAGAGACTGAGACAGAACTATGTTTGAGTGGTAATATCAAAATTATATAGTCTGATGAGTTTACACCTAGAAGTGAGTGTGAACTGGGAGTCTAGACCCATAGTTGATCTCAGTTCCTATTTGTTGCACATGAATTAAGGATGTGAACACTCTCTATGTGACTTTTATGTAATGTAATTCTTATATTCAAGCCCAACTACTTACTCTCCTGCTTAACTAAAGAAACATAGCTATATTCAACACCAGAGAAGAAAAGGTTGTTGCAAACTTACTGTGAGATGGTACATGGGTCTCCATCTTAACAGATATTCAAGTGTAAATTTTGACTACTTGATTTTCATCTTAGACCAACTTTGTAACTTTATCTTTGAATAATATGTGACTTCACTATAACTGTGCTTTATTCTTTCAAATAGCCTTAATATTATATCAATGAAATCCCTCTTCCCTTCCTCCATCCCTCCTCCCTCCATTCCTTTCTTCACTCCCTCCTTTCATCTTTCCTTCCTTCTTTTCTTCTTTGTATCCTTCTGTCCCTCCATTTTTGTAAAAAAGTGACTAGGCAGACCTGAGTGTAATGGGAAGGCACTTTAGTGGTAGCTGAGGCACGTTCAAGAAATATGTGCAAGCTTGGCAGGGTCAGGAGATTTAAATAAATATAATAAGTAAACATTTTGAGAAATTAAGTAAATATATTGAGGGCAAACAGAGCCAGTTTTTTTTTAACCCTTAAAGATAGTAGTTACAAATATGTAAAAGAGTTCAGCTAGCTTGAACCCAGAGATGTTGGGTGAAGATTAGGAGTATTGATGTGAACTCAGCATTCAACAAATACAATGTAGAACTAGATATAGATGCAGATGTCTATATGTGAGTGTGTATATATGTATATGTATGTATACACCTCCACAAGCATATTCATGTACATTTACATACATATACCTGCCAACTCTGCCCACTGAGCAGTCCTGGGATCAGTGATACTCTGATAGCAATAAGCACATTTAGTGCCCAGATACTGGTATTTGAATATAATCCATTGTCCAATAAAAGCAACCAGAGTACCTTTTGGAAATGACTAAATCTAGGATTGGAGCAAGAAAAGAACCAGATGATTCTTGAACCTGTTATTTTTCCCCAAATAAGAAAGTTTTCAGCAATGGATGGGGCTATGTCAAAAGAACAGAAAGCTCAGCCTAAAGAAGTTCACTGTGGTCAAATCCAGGACAATTTTAACATCAATATATAAAATAATATGTATATTATAACTGACTAAAAATAGCAACTCATGGATCCATCCAGATGGAAACAAAACCATAATGGAGGAAAAGAGGAAGCTCTTCCTTACAATAGAAAGTCAACTAATGAATGTAGAAGAGATGATCAAATTAGAAAATCACCATTTGGCAGCTCTCATAGGAATAATTAATTCAAGTAAGAAACAACAACAGAAACTAAAACTAGTGGGTGCAGATGGGATGAGGAATGGGATTTTACATAGTTCCAGAATATCTCCCCCTAAAACATGCATTCCTTATTAAGAAGGAAAGAATTATTGCACAGTAAATAACAGGGCTGATACCATACTAATCAAGTGACCAAATGTCACACCACCTTAGGCTGAGAAATCAACAACATGTACCACCCCATAGAACAGAATGAGATCATCAACATCACTCTTCTGATTTTTCAGTCAAAAATGCAGAACTCGAGTCTAATCTTGATGAAACCGTAGACAAACTCATACTGAAAGACATTCTATGAAATGACATCTGTCATCTTTTAAAATGTCAAGGTCATGAAAATCAAGGAGTTGGAAGAATGATTCCAGAGTAAAAGGGACAGGAAAGCTACAGCAACAGGGTGCAACCTGTGGTCCTGGATTGTATTCCTTTCCTAGAAAAGAGATGGGTACAACTGGTGTGACAAATGGAGTTTCTGGGAAAACGGTATAGGGGAGGTCTTTGCAGTTTTTTATTGGCACTTTTATGTAGATTTGTTCAAACTGCAAAGTATTTTTAAGGCACTGAAATAAATATAAGAAACTGCATAGTTTAGAATTAGATTCCAGTATCATTTTTTGAGCCCCTACTGTGTGCAAGCCATTATACTAGATGTAATGATGACTAGTATATACTGCCAGCTAACATTCCAGAAATATTTATCCAAAGGCTAAGATTTCCCAGTGAAGAGTGATTATGGGGCTAAATTTCTTTGTTTTCCTTCTCTAAGGGAACTCAGTTCAGTGCTGCCTGATATCCAGTATCTGAAAACTATAGTTTCATATAGTTGCTTACTGTGTGAAGGCAAGTATGATGTCATTCATTCCATCATATCCCCAAACAGAAATTCTGGGTAATTTGATTTTATTTTCTACTACAATCATCTTGGAGAAATATTGGGCAGTTTCTCATAAAGTTAAACATATACTTAGCTTATGTCCAATCATTTCACTTCTAGTTTTCTACCCTAGAGGAATTAAGGCATATGTCTAAGCTAAGATTCATACACAAATGTTTACAGCAGCTTTATTGTAATAACCCAAATTTGGAAACACCCAAAATGTTACCAACCAGGGAATGTATAAACAAATTGTGGTATATCCGTTCAAGTACTGATACCAGTAACAGCATTGATGAACTGCACACTATTGTGCTAGATGAAATAAGCTAGACATAAAAGCTTGTGTATGAATTTTATCTGGAATTTGAAAACAATAAAAATAACCTATAATGACAGAAAGCAGATAAGTGTTACCTGGGGCTAGGAAGGGGAAATTGAGTCCAAAGGGACAAAAGGAAACTTTTGGGATAACAGAAATATTCTGTATCTTGATTGTGATGCGGATTACCTGGGTGTCTATATTTGTGAAAATACATTGAACTAGTCACTTCAAAGAATGTATTTTATCTAAATTATACCTCAGTTCAGTTCAGTTCAGTCACTCAGTCGTGTTTGGCTCTTTGTAACCCCATGGACTGCAGCACACCAGTCCTCCCTGTCCATCACAAACTCCCAGAGTTTATTCAAACTCATGTCCATTGAGTTAGTGATGCCATCCAACCATCTCATTCTCTGTAATTATACCTTAATCAAGTTTAGAAAGAATAAAAATTAGCAGAGAAGTCCTCATAATAAGACAAACAAAATCACTCTGCATAGGCAACCAGCTAATTTAGAATTCAAGGTTCAACTGTGATTTGTTTAACTCTCACTGCACACAAGGCATGATGATATCACAATAGCAGCTGACATTGACCAAGCACTTATTGTGTGCAGGTACTGTGCTGAATGCTTTCCGCAGATTCATTCTTTCAATAGATATTTATCAATGTGCTTCAATACGCACCTCCAGGTTCTAAGCACTGGGGATACAGTGGGCTCCAAGTTTCGCATTGTTGACAACCTAAGGGCTGGAGACCAACAGCTTGCTAATGAAAAGACCAGATGAGAAAACTTTAGTCTGAACTCCAAGCTTAAGACACTTTTTTTAGTTATTACACATGCTTGTGCATATGTCAGTACACACGAGGCACACACACACACACACACACACACACATACACACACATACACATGCACAAACATCCCTGTTCCCATTTATGTTTGCACCAGTCAGGGATGGCTGCTTTTGCTGTACCCACACTTTCCAGTTGCTGGCTTAATATGCTCCTGGTCACCCCTGCACATCCAGGTGCATATCTGGCCTCACCCCTTCCATCACATCACATCCTCTTTCCAAAGCTTTCAGGCAAGTCTACTGTACATTCATAGCCTGAAACCCACTCCTTTCTCTCACTTCTTTTTATCTCCTCTTCCAACAAATTGTTTTTGCTCCATGGAGCCAAAACCTATAGGCAAGCTGTAGGATCAAGCAGCCAGGATTTCATGACATTTGGGGAGATTTTTCATTGAATTTCATCTATTTCACTGCAGAATTGTATGCAGTGTCCTCCTTAGTAGGCACTGTTATTCAGAAGTGAAGGAGACCATGAAGTGAGTAACTGAAGCGGGAATATCACACCCCTCACCAGCCTAATCTCCAGTACATTGAGATATACTGAGACCGCCCTGGGAGCAACACTGTTGAGCTTCTTGGACCTCAGATTCCAATTGTCTGTAGTAGAACAGGCTATTTTGTTAGTTCCATTCAGCATCAGTCTGTCTGAGCTAAAAGAGCCTGCAGAACTCATTTAGGCCAGTGGTACTCTTATGTGGCCCTGGATGGGGGCTGGCTCTTGGACTGGCATCTGCTGACAATGTGCTAGATGCAGAGCATGAGAATCAGCACTGATGGACTTTTAAAGCAGTTTGGCATTGTGGCCACATACAAGAACGTGGTTGATGATGTATTGGGATGAAAAGCTCTTTTACTGTAGACGGAGAAGCATATCTCCCTCATGTCATACCTGGGCAAAGAGAAATCCAGAGTGGAAAGGCACGTTATGGCTCTCAGTTTTGGCCTGTTGCCTAGTGTATTCCAAATTGTATTCTGAACTCCTTGGAAGCAGAATGCTGAATTGGTACTCAGAAAAGATGAATGATGGCAGTCATTTGTAGAGTATAGCCTACTTGTCAGGCACTGCATGAGGCAGTATTCATATAGTCTCTCTACTCCTCACAGCGTCTCTTTGCTGTATGTACTTTTTTTTAACCACTTGGCAGATGATAAAATCGAGGCTCAGAAAGGTAAATCAACATGTCCCTGTGTTGCCCAGGAGATAAGTGGCAGAACTGGCATTCATACACAGGTCTGCACAAATCCTAGTTCTTTTCCACTGTACTCTGCATGCCTTATCTCAGCGAATGCTCAAACCCTTTTAGGAGGTAGAGACAATTCTTAATCCCATTTTACGGTTAGAGAAACTAAAGCTCAAAGAGATTTAAGTGACTTGCCTAAAACCATATCGTTAGTGAGTGATAGAGCTGGATTTAATTTGTCCGCTGCCTCTAAACTCCCCACACTTTCCCACTCTGAGACACTGCCTTAAAATGTTCAAATGAGCAATGTGAACAGGATAATAGAATATTGTTCCCTTGGTATTGAAGCATATCAGTTTCATGGGAAAGGTCACCGGGTGGGGGAAGTTCAGCAGTTTCATCTGGGACTCAGGCCAAGGTCTAAATCCCGTCTGGTTGGCACACAGACTGGACATAGATCAGTGTGTCACCACAGTGGCCATAGCTCATGTTGACCATTTAACTCCTTTTCTGTAGCCAAGTCTCAGTGGAATTTTCTATAATTCTTCTGGACTCTCTCTGTCCAGGCGGATGCCAGTGATCTTCCGTTTGCCTTAAATGATCTTTTCCATCTCTTTCCCTACCTCAAGCCTCTTCATCATTCAAATACCAGCTTAAATTTTATTTCCTCAGAGAAAGCCTTCAGGCACCCCTGAGGAAGGCAGATCTCCCCGATAGGCTCCTGCATAGCATCCTAAAATACTCAGCAGCATGCCATAGAAGTGTAAAGAGCTTTGTCTATAATTCCTATTTTGCTTTTCTCTTAGCAGGATGGAAACTTGGAGAGAGCAGGGGTTTTTTCTTGCCTCCTCTTGCATTTTTAGTTTCTAGCATGGTGCCCAGCATGCAGGATATTCAATGAATACTTTTGCTTTTGAAATAAAAGAATGTATGCATAGAGGCAAACGTTGAATTCTTGTGCAACCAGGCCTGTTGTCTTCTCTGCTAGACTGGTTCTTCCTAAACTTTCCTCATCAGAAAAATCCCCTGAAGAGCTTGCTAAATGTATTGATGATCAGGCAGAGGGGCCTGAGGGCGGTCCAGAAATCTCTATTTTTTTTTTTTTTTTTTTGGCTGCCTGTTGTACAGCTTGTGTTAGGATCTAAATTCCCTAACCAGGGATTGATCCAAGCCCTTGGCAGTGAAAATGTGGAATCCTAACCAATGGACCGCCGTGGAAATCCCATCCATTTTTTTTTTTTTTTTTGTAACTAAGTAGACTGGGTGATCCCATGGGCAGGCAAGTTGAAGAAACATGAATATGTGTGTCTCATGTATGAGTGTTTTTTTTTTTTTTTTTTGACAACTGGATCTGTAGCTTGGTTAACCCAGTTCTTTCACTTAGTGTTGAAGGGTCTGTTGTCTAAATAGCTCAGGTGGGAGATGTGATGCATGGTGTTGAGCCTGCGTTTCTGGTCAGAGCAGCTTCTGTTCAGGTGTCTGATAGGGATCACTGCTGATGTCAAAATGAAAGCAGAAGGCTGTAGCCTGGTGCTACTGACTTCCAGGATCTGACTCCAGCTTCTTTCCTATTACCCTTCTTCCATATGCCCTCTGCTCCATGGGTGCCAAACCACGTACTGTTGCTCAGCGCCATTAAGAAAATATGTAGAGGCCTCCTCAACGACTCTGGTCTCTCCACCTCCAGGCCTATTCATGTCCTGATCTATCTCCTCCTTCTGTCTTAGAAGAATAAGCATCCTTATCACTCTCTAAGTTAAATGATTTAAATGCTTCGATAAATGAAGAAATGAATTAGTCAGGATAGACTAGGTTATGCTGTGATTAAAAGCAGATAAATAAAAGTGGTTTAACACATCAACAGTCTATTTTTTTTCATGCAACTGGTGAAACAAAGCTCACCCGAGGGGTTCTGCTCCTCATGGCCCCAGGCCTCACCACATCACTGCAACAAGAGGAGGAGGACATTGGAAATTATGCCTTGGTTCTTAAAGCTTCTGCCTGGAAGACACACATACACACACACACACACACACACACACACACACACACATCACTGTTACTACATCTGACTTCTACTCATATTTCATTGGCCAAAACCAGTCACATGCTCATAATAAATTTAAAAGGGGACAAGGAAGTATAATCCTATCATTTTCCTGATAGTAGGAGAAAATTGAAATATTTCTGAACATCCCCAATGATATCCAAACTATGAAGATAGAAGATATTTCAATGACACTCTTCCTGCTTTATTTTTAGTTACTTTTCCCAACTGTCTCCTGGTTAAAGGACACAACTGCCTTTCATTTTTCTTGGCTTGCAGAGAGGATGCATACATTTGAGAAAAATGGAGTCATCTCTGATGCTGTGTGAATGCAGGAAAGGTCATTGTAGATGGACTCTGGCTTTGGTAGAGACTCCAGAAAAGTTCTTCAGAGTTAAGGGACTGAGAGTCAGAGCAATACAAGTTTTGGAAAGTGTCAGATTCTGTTACTTTAGAGGACACTTAATAATTTGCAATTTTGTGCTTGATGTTCCATGCAGATGTTCCAACATCTGCTTCCTTATAAAGGATATATAGGAAACAATAGCCTCAAAGATACTTTTTGGAAGGAGATTTAAAGAGCATCCAGGTGTACTGATAACTCACCTGTGTGTTGTGGCAAGTGCTAATAGCTTAACTATTGACTTGGTCCCTGACAACATCGTGACTTGTTTTTGCATGTTTGATAATGTCACTTAACCTTTCTCAACATCATCCTTCTGCCTGCAAAGGGGAGCTATTGCTTCCTTTTACAGCATTTTGGGAATTTCAGAGGAAAGGACTGGGTAGGAAGCACAGCGCTGAGGAAGAGACCCTACGTGGATGATAGAGTGCAGCACACATGCATTAGTATCATCATCGCATTTATGCCTTCTTTCCCAAAGGGTCATTCTGTAAAAGGAAAAGCACCCATCTGGATCAAAAAGATACCATTTTGTAACCCATCTCTGTCACTTCCTGGGAAAGTCATGGTCACTTCCAAAAAAATGGGACAACACTTACCCTATGGCACTGTTATGAGGAGTCAGTGAGAGAAAACACACAAATTACCCACCATCATGATGGCATAGTAAATAGTAAATAAAAAGTGACCATCAGAATTAAAAAGCAGGCGAAGAGATGAATCATTTGAGAGGTTTCAGCAACTCGCAAAACATCCTTCCACCCAGTGTACATTGGTGCTAGGCATTCTGGGTTTAAAAGTTCCATTTTCATAACTATCATTCTCTGAGATGTCAAACACTTGACTTCAAGAGGGATGTGAATATCTCCCCGAGTTGCACACATTCTAATAGAGGGAAATTACCATGCCCTTTATCTCTGGACATTCAAAATTGGGACTCAAATATTCTCTGCTGTGAAATTCATTATTAATGTCTAACAGTAGATTTGAAGTTAAATTTATGAACGTGTGAATTTCTCAGTGTCACAAAGTTTGGTTTTGCATATTGAATTAACTCATATTAAATATGAATAAAATGTAGATACAGAGATACATTTATATGATAAATTCAGCAGAAAAGCAAAGAGTACTAATAAAACAACCATCACGAAGCCAGGAAATGTTTCTTTTAAAGTGTCTTCTTAATATCTACCATTTTATTTCTACATATTTTCTGCTACTTCGATAGTGATGGATAGTCTCAAATAAATATTTAGCTCCACTGCTTTTGTATATGTTGCTTTGTTAAACTTTATGGACAGCTAATGTTTAAAATGGCTTAGCTTAAAGTGCACTTTCAAATACTTGGTTGAGAAAAGTTTAAATATAAAAATAAAGAGAAGCATGTCTTCCTGAAATATTACAGATGAGGTGGGTGGATTTAATGTCATTTAATGTCATTCCCAATCTAGTGCCTTTATCAGGCAAATTGGAGTACTCTGAGAGACCAAATTCTTGGCCCAGGGATAACTA
Source organism: Muntiacus reevesi (assembly GCF_963930625.1). Classification (NCBI taxonomy): domain Eukaryota; kingdom Metazoa; phylum Chordata; class Mammalia; order Artiodactyla; family Cervidae; genus Muntiacus; species Muntiacus reevesi. The sequence continues at coordinate 107,667,765 of NC_089271.1, forward strand.
TTAGAGACAGAAGCAGGATTAGAACTCAGGCCACCATACTGCCTCCTGTGTTCTGTTTCATTCTGAATATAGGAGCACCGAATTGGAAATTGACAATACCACATCCCCATAAAAGGACTCTCAACCCAGGGCTTTTGACCTTCCTTGGGACTCAGTGTAAGATAGGTGTCATCTTTACTTTCTGCATTTCCTTTTGAGAAGAGGACAGGATGACCGCTCATATATTCCATAGGGAACAACCACACAGTGACATGTCTGACAGGCCAGATGCCCCAACCATAACTGTCAACAGCAGATGTAACACGTTACACCTGTTACACACATTTATGTCAGGTACAAACAACAAACCACTGAGATAAGAGAGAAAATACCCCCAGTGTCTCCCCCTCTCCTTGCATAAAACATACCTGATCTGGTTTTGTGGCTTCAACTAGGATTTGATTTAAATCTAAACTGTTATGGTAATTCTGTGTGATTCAAATTCCTGCAGGTGAATATGCAATAGTGATGTGAATTCATGTGCATTTTCTGTCCTCAATTATACAAGGCTTTGTTCAGTGCACATTTACAGCTATATTTGCCGTGGTTACTCTGAACAAAATTTACCACTCTCGGTCATGGCATGAAGTGATAAGTGGCATTTAATAATATGAACTTGGAATCCATCATTCCAGTTTATGTGATTACTCCATGCCCTTGCCTAAACAAAGATGTACGTGTGTGCTAAGTCACTCAGTCATGTCTGACTCTTTGTGACCCCATGGACTGTAGCCCATCAGGCACATCTATCCATGGGATTTTCCAGGAAAGAATACTGGAGTGGGTTGACATGTCCTTCTCCAGGGAATCTCCCTGACCCAGGGATTAAACCCACATCTTGTGTCTCCTGCATTGTCAGGCAGATTCTTTACCACTGAGCCACCTGGGACGCCTCGCCAAAGCAAAGACAAAATTTACTAAAAATCAATATAGCCATTTTGACAATACTGATTCTTCCAAATGGCTATTCTACCCAAAGCAATCTATAGATTCAATGCAATCCCTATCAAGCTACCAATGGTATTTTTCACAGAACTAGAACAAATAATTTCACAATTTGTATGGAAATACAAAAAACCTCAAATAGCCAAAGTAATCTTGAGAAAGAAGAATGGAACTGGAGGAATCAATCTGCCTGACTTCAGACTCTACTACAAAGCCACAGTCATCAAGACAGTATGGTACTGGCACAAAGACAGAAATATAGATCAATGGAACAGAATAGAAAGCCCAGAGATAAATCCACGAACCTATGGACACCTTATCTTTGACAAAGGAGGCAAGGATATACAATGGAAAAAAGACAATCTCTTTAACAAGTGGTGCTGGGAAAACTGGTCAACCACTTGTAAAAGAATGAAACTAGAACACTTTCTAACACCATACACAAAAATAAACTCAAAATGGATTAAAGATCTAAATGTAAGACCAGAAACTATAAAACTCCTAGAGGAGAACATAGGCAAAACACTCTCCGACATAAATCACAGCAAGATCTTCTATGACCCACCTCCCAGTATATTGGAAATAAAAGCAAAAATAAACAAATGGGACCTAATGAAAATTAAAAGCTTTTGCACAACAAAGGAAACTATAAGTAAGGTGAAAAGACAGCCCTCAGATTGGGAGAAAATAATAGCAAATGAGGAAACAGACAAAGGATTAATCTCAAAAATATACAAGCAACTCCTGAAGCTCAATTCCAGAAAAATAAACGACCCAATCAAAAAATGGGCCAAAGAACTAAACAGACATTTCTCCAAAGAAGACATACAGATGGCAAACAAACACATGAAAAGATGCTCAACATCACTCATTATCAGAGAAATGCAAATCAAAACCACAATGAGGTACCATTACACGCCAGTCAGGATGGCTGCTATCCAAAAGTCTACAAGCAATAAATGCTGGAGAGGGTGTGGAGAAAAGGGAACCCTCTTACACTATTGGTGGGAATGCAAACTAGTACAGCCGCTATGGAAAACAGTGTGGAGATTTCTTAAAAAACTGGAAATAGAACTGCCATATGACCCAGCAATACCACTTCTGGGCATACACACTGAGGAATCCAGATGTGAAAGAGACACGTGCACCCCAATGTTCATCACAGCACTGTTTATAATAGCCAGGACATGGAAGCAGCCTAGATGCCCATCAGCAGATGAATGGATAAGGAAGCTGTGGTACATATACACCATGGAATATTACTCAGCCATTAAAAAGAATTCATTTGAATCAGTTCTAATGAGATGGATGAAACTGGAGCCCATTATACAGAGTGAAGTAAGCCAGAAAGATAAAGAACATTACAGTATACTAACACATGTATATGGAATTTAGAAAGATGGTAACGATAACTCTATATGCAAAACAGAAAAAGAGACACAGAAGTACAGAACAGACTTTTGAACTCTGTGGGAGAAGGTGAGGGTGGGATGTTTCGAAAGAACAGCATGTATATTATCTATGGTGAAACAGATCACCAGCCCAGGTGGGATGCATGAGTCAAGTGCTCGGGCCTGGTGGGCTGGGAAGACCCAGAGGAATCGGGTGGAGAGGGAGGTGGGAGGGGGGATCGGGATGGGGAATACGTGTAACTCTATGGCTGATTCATATCAATGTATGACAAAACCCACTGAAAAATAAAAAAATTTAAAATAAAAAAAATAAAAATCAATATAGTTATCTTCTGATCATACTTAAAGATTTTTAAAGTTGAAAGATAAAATCTAAAGGAAAAAAGATAAATACTTTGATGCGATTTAATCAAGAGAATGAAAACAATTTAATAATGATTATAAATTCATGGAGGCTTCTTCGTGGGGAAAGGAAGGTGACCAACACAATAAAAGTTGATTGGACACATGTATTACTTGACACTAAGGGTTATTTAATAGTGGAACAGCTGTACCACCTGCGTCTGTGTTACCCCCCGCCCCCCATATGTTCGGCCAACTCTTTATCGTAAGCCAATTTCCTGTATGAAAATGTTTGGTGACAGCATCAATAATAAGTGATCTTTTATTTAGTAAAAATCAAGTGTGAAAATTTATCAGAGCACCAGTTAGCAAGCTGTGTTGCTGGACTTCATAGTGTTTCATCTACAGAACAAAAACTTAGTGGTAAGTCTTGAAATAGTATTCTTGGAGTATTGGGTTATGCCAAAGTAAGATACAGAGAAGAGGACTGAGTACCTGCTTCCTGCTAGGGAGTTCCTGTTCACACGATTGATGCCAGGGCAAACCAAACATGAGCCATCACTGAGTTAAAGAGATGGAGGGGACACCAGGTCCCCACTTCCTCCTGATAGTTGTCATATTCTGTGATCCACTCATGCAGTTAGGCAGATTTCAAGCCTTACGAGTCATTTCAGAAACCTCTGTCCACAATCTTCAGATAGAGAATAAGAACTAACATTTGCCGAGAATCTGTATATACCTGGTACTTCACTCAGCTCTTTTTTTTGTATTAATTTTTTTTTTATTTAAGAAAACTTTTATATTTTTTAAATTAAACTTTTTGGAGTATAGTTGCTTTACAATGTTGCATTAGTTTCTGATGTACAGCAAAATCAATCAGCCTTACACATATATATATTCCCACCTTTTTGAACATTCTTCCCATTCAGGTCACCACAGAGCACTGAGTAGAGTTCCCTGTGCTATACAGTAGGTTCTCATTAATTATCTAACTTATATACAGTATCAATAGTGTATATGTGCCAATTCCTAGGCTCTTTATGTACATCAGATTGTCACATCAACCCTAGGAGGCAGATATTCCTACAATCCACATTATCTACATGGAAAAAAGCTGATGCAGAGAGGTCATAGATCTTTTCCAGTGCTACCTAGTAAGGAGCAGAGCTGGGCTCTAAATATGAATGTGGAGACCTTCAGAGCCTGTATTTTTCTCACCACTCTGTGCTTCTTGTCATATTATGTGTGCTTGAAAAATAAATGTTTTTACTAAAGGCAAAAAGGCAAGCATTTAGTTGAATTACCTTGGGTGAGTTTCAAAGATATTTTCTATATATATGGTATTCTAATTCTCCTGAATTTTCTGGCTGGTATTCTTAATATGCAGCTCTAGAGTCAGTTACTGAGGTGTGCCCGTGGATTAATTATGTTACACAGTGGTGAATATTTTTCCACATTGAACTGTTTTAATAGCTACATTCAGGTTTGTACACATGGCATGCATGTACAACAAACACACACACAGACAGCAGATCCAGGGACCTAATGTTATTGCAGGAAGGACCAATATTTACGCTTGTTAAAGTGCATAGACAGAAGTTTTCCACTAAGTAAGCAGAATAAAAGGGTGAAATTAAACCTTAATATAAAGTACCTTGAACATGTTAGCATCCATGGAGTGAACGTTAGAGTTAATGGAATATTGGAAAACTCAAAATCCTCCCTGCTTTACCCTGATGGGAAAACCCATCAGTTTCCTTTTCTACCTTACTGAACCACGTTTTGTTGATTGTGTTATTGTGCCAGGCAAGTTCTGGTTTGTGTCTTTAACACACACATGGATGTTACTTCTTTAAAGAAAACTGAAGTGAGAAAAGTATGATTTGGTGCTATTGGTTGGCCTTTATTGCCACTTTGTCCATGTATCCATCTCTTATTGCTTTCCTTTTTTTTTTTTTTTCCTGATTGCAGATTTTTTTACTTCTGCTCAAGACTCAGCCCTCAAAATAACTTAGAATCTCACCATCTCACCCAGTGCCCTTGAAATTGACTGGATTAGTCCACCAAAGCCATGCTATTAGCAGATAAAAACCTACCACCCTCTAAACTCCATTTCTGAATAAATAAGAGTCTAACATAGGAATTCAGGTCACTTGTCCACATCTTGTTGTCATTACATTTTCTCAATTATCATTCTTTGTGAACCTTCTCATCTTGACTCTGGCTATTACCTCTTGCTTTCCACCTTGCCCTGGGGAGAAGCAATGCAGTTTTTAATTCCTGTATGTGATGATGTCAAAAATTTTCAGAGCATGGATTTCTGTATCTGTACCGAACTTGACCTAAGGAAACCCTAGGCAAGAGGAATCTCGGACCCCATTTAAAGCCCTGTTGGCTTGAGTAGCCAAGCTCACCCTTTGTTGAGCTCCCATCTGATAGGATTATTTCGCTACCCATCTCTGACTCCAACACTCGGACCATGGACCTTATATTCTATTTTCTCCTTGATTACAGTAGCGACCTTGTGTGTTCCATGCCTTCCAGGCACTCAAAGTAGTTTTCATTGCTTACCTCTATAAGTGGAGATTAGCAAATGCATCTCAATTCATCTTAATAAACCCATATGAAGCTGCTTTTTTAAGAAAAACACTTCGTGTTCACTTACTTTCTATTAAAAGCAAAAGGTTAGAAAATGCTGGAGATGTTGGAGTATGACTCAGTCTGCTGCAGTAATATGGGTACTAATGGGTATGAAGTGGGCACACTTTAATTTTTCTTTTTTGACTGCACTGCACAGCTTGCAAGATCTTAGTTCTCTGACCAGGGATGGAACCCATCACCCCTACAGTGGAAGTGTGGAGTCCTAACCACTGGACCACCAGGGAAGTCACAAATTGGGCAGATCTCTAATGGGTCCAAATACTGCTGTTACTCAGGTACTAGAATAAGAAATAAGTAAAAGTAAGTTGAATAATCATTGTAGGAAATATATTATAATTTTTATTAGCATTGTCTTTGTTTTCACCATAAAACTGCCTGAAAGGTTCCTAAAACAAAATTTTGCTTCTTTTGCTTTCTTTGTGTTAACTGAATCCTTTAGTGTAAAGGGGAAATATGTAGAGGTGAAAACCCACTAGAAATCACATTCTTGGTGATTTTATTATTAATCAGTAAGAGGACTCAAAAGGCTTAGCATCAATTACCTGAGCAGACAACCAACAGAAAAATGAAATTACATTCAATGGAATGGTGATAATTGGCTGCTGGAGACTTGATTCACATGCCCTGTGATTGGACTTCCATCAAATACCACAGAAGCTATGGCTCTCTGGGGCGCCATGATTCATAGGAGAAAGCTCCATGTAGTAGCAATATTACACAAAGGTGGAATGTGACAGGTGAAATTAGGTCAATTAAAAACTTATAATTCTGATACTGCTTCAATTTGTTCATACCAGATTGTGCAGTTAGTGGAAATTGTGCTTGCCTAGTTCCTCTGATTATCATTTTATCTTGTGCTTAATCTTGCGCAAATGAATGGAAGTTAGGTTATAGACAAAAATATATCAATCTTATTATTCCAGTTATTCCTGGTGCTAATTTTAAGGGTTTGTCCATTAATGAGTTTAGAAACTTTCCCCCTCTCCCTGATCAGTGTATCCATCCATTTAAGCTAACGTGGCACAGGGTACCCTCCTCTGACTTCACTGTTCCCTGGCCTCCTTCTATTCATCTTTTAAGGCTATGCACTATTGCATACAGTCATGAGATAGTTACTACAATTATCTTCATTTTTCAGATCAGTTAAAAGCGTCTGTGGTCTCAAAACAAGTAGGTGGTTGAGTGGGGATATGATCCATGTTGGTTTGACCTCAAAGCCCCTGATCTTACTATTAGGAATAATGCTTCTGGTGTCTGAACATGCTACCAAGGAAAACAGGGACCAGGGGCACCATACCAAGGCTTGGAACCTGTTACCACTGCAATCTAGGGTGGGCTATCTTGTGTCTGTGAAACCAGGGAGGTGTTGTCTGAGAAAGAGACATGATAGAGCTAGGCAGACAGTCCCACTGACCATCAGACAGAAGGGGCAAGGCAGATGGAGACTCCAAATACAACAGCCTGCCAAGGGAACTGGAAAAGAGCAAGAGGGTTCCAAGTGGAAGTCTGAAGCCAGCGTCTCGAGGGATTGTTGAACTGGAAAGAGTAGCAGTGGCACTGCGTGAGTCTGTAAGACTGCCAGTCAGCTTGTGCTGCTGAATAAGCTTTCATCCATTCAGAGAGTTCTCATGTGCTGAGAACCTTCTCTTGGTCAGTCACTGAAAATAAAGAGATAAGCAAGTCACATTTCCTGGAGCAACAGAAAGGAGAGTCTGCACACTTACGCAGACATTGCACGGTGGGTGTTCACATCACCCTGCATCCATAGCTGCTTAGCAATAAGTAACGCTAACAGCACATTCTTACTGAGCCCTCATGACCAGTCAGGCACTGTTCTAAGTGCTCTTTATGCTTTAAAACTTTCTATCCTTACAACAGCTCTTTAAGGTAAGTATGCTTAGCATCGTTAGGTTACAGATGAGGAAACAGTGGTACAGATGAGTTAGGGGGCTGGCTCAAAGTCACCATCTAGTCAAGGTCAGAGTTGGAACTGGATCCTAGGAATTTGAGCTCCAGAGTTTGAGCTCCTAACATCTACATGCACTAGCTTTCTGAGTGCTACTCACTTCCTAGGTCCCCTTTCATCCAATAACATTTATTCATTCAGCACATCTTTACTGAGAACCTACTGTGTCTTTAGCCCTGGGTAGGATGCGGGGAATGTAGCTGTGAAGAAGACAGGCAAAGTTCTAATTCCAGAATAGAAGGGCTGTTCACTGACTCATGAGATGGGACAAAGTGAAGACATCCCACCTGTTCCCTTCAGGACCCCAGCCATGTCCCTCCTGTATTGTAAAATGCTGCACATGCTTCCCAGTCAAAACCAATAATGAATCATGGAAACTGCACCCACTCTCATGACTCAGAACCACTAAGACTTTGGTTTGAGTCCCTTCTGGGTTGGGATTGGCCAGTGTGTAAAATAGCAAACAATACAGCCATTGTATGGAAGGGAATTCATACTGGAAATATTTCCTTCCTGGAATGAAGGACTTAAATTTGACAGTAAGCATATTAATTGAGAATCTGTGGTTGCACTGCTGCCCATAGAACAAAATGGCCTTGCTTGTATAAACTTGAGAATGTCAGTATGTACCCCTTCCAAAGGAGGTATGGAGCAGAATCTGCAGAGGACTAGTTGTATCTGTCTATTGTTACATTATTATGGTGATTACTTTGTGTTTTTACATAATTTGATTAGTTAAAATAAAGGAGAGCTGGTTATCAAACTTAATAAAGAGAACAAGGAACAAGATGGATGTTTAAAATGTTCTTGCTTTCAAATTCAGTGGTGAACAACTGAAAAATTCCATTTTTAAAGATACGAACAGGAGGGAAGAAAACACTAACTTTTGAAAAACAGATATCACTTGGACCATGTGGGAAACCCTTCTTCTGTGGAACCTGGGCTATTATCTGGAAAATGTATCAGACTTTTCTCAGAGGCAGGCAGAGGATTCCTTATTGCACCTCCACTGAGTCCTTCTAATCCTCATCTTGCCTTTTTAATTCTGGTTTCAATATCAGTTTGACTTTATTGGCATGGGTTTTAAGAACCACAAATGCTAGAAATCGGTATTTTGGATTAGTCAAAGTGAAGCACTCTTGAATGCCAATGTATGGATTTTGACAGAGTACTAAGAATAGGGACCCTGGGAAATTTTTCTATTATCCACTCAAGACACATTTACTTTGTCCAGGCCCTGGGCTATGGGCTGGGATAAGAAGCTCAATAAAATACATTCCATGGCTCAACAAGCTCTCAGTCTAATGGGGGAGTAACACAGACAGAGGAGTAAGGATGTAGAGGGAGAGTGGAGAGAGAGTGAGCTGATTTCAGCAGGAGTGCACATGTGAGATGGGGGTCCCTAGAAGAGGGTGGGAGCTAGATTGGCAGTCATAGGTCAAAGCTGTCATTGGTAATGGGATCAGCTTTGGATCTGCCAGATCTGTGCCCAGGCTCTATTTCAGGACCTGGGAGCTGTGAAGCCTTGAGCCAGTTAACTCACCTCTCAGAGCATCCATTTCCTGAGCTACAGAAGTATTTTACACAGAGGAAACATAGAGTGAGATCTCTGCTTCAGGAAGATCTCTTGAGCATCTTCATGGAGCAGGGGATGAAGGAGGCCAGGCTGGAGGCAAGAGCGGAGAGGAGAGAGCAGAGCTCTGTTGAGGAAACCCACGTCTGAAAGCCCAGGCTCTTTTATATGCATTGCCCAGCATCTGGCAATGCCGGTGCTGACAATGATTTACCATATACAGTACTTACTTCAGGTCTGGCAGGTGGCCAGGGACCAGCGAGGAGAGCTACCCCTCCTCTCTGCTCAGCACACAGGGCCCATTCAGTAGCACCCCTTTAGATGATGGCTGGGCTATTTGCCCTCCAATCCCTGGATTCCACCGGCCCTGGGGAAATGACAGGCCCTGGGAATAAGAGAGACAGTGGCCTTCCTCATCAGGCTCAGCTGCCCTACTGTTCAGGGGGTCACGGATTGGCCCGGAGGCAGCGAAGCTTTCAGGGCATTTGCTAGGACAGTCTTGTGGATGTAAACTCTATCTCTGCCCCCAACAGACATGAGCAAGCAGCATCTCTGCTGGACTACAGCCAAGATGCACAAAAGCATGGCACCTCTGCGGTCTCTGGCTGTGGAAGGACTTGACCGTGCCTGCTGGGACAGCGCTTGCTTGCAAGGGAGATTTTGAAGCACTTGGAGGCTTTTTCCCAGGGCCTGTTTCCTGCGCTGGCTTTGGTGAGACTTAAGAACAGCAACAACAAAAATAAGGCCTAGGCCTTTTTATTTACTAATGAGAAATGCTGCTATTAAGAAATGTGGTTAAGTTTCTTTAAACCAGGTTCCCTAATGTGAATATTTGGCATTGAACCCTTTTCCCATACATCTGTTGTCAGCTCTGTTGAAATAATCTGGGGAAATGCCACTGTAATGAATCTGGCCATGGGGTGAGGATGGGGTGATGCAGGGAGGCCATTTGGGGGTCAACATGGTACTTTATTATCCACATGACTGGACAGGTTGGTTAACCCTGCTGAACCCATTTTACTCACCTGTAAAACTGAGATAATGTGTAAGCTGATGGTTGTCATAGGATTACCTGAGATGAAAAAGGTGACGTTCCTGGTGTATATGAAAGAATCAGTAGTTATTATTTTTGCAGTGTGGACAATCACAAATTCAGGCCTCCCAGGATTCTTTCTCCCAGTACAATTGTATTCACTCATTGAGGTTATAGCAGTGAAACCTGCAAATGATACGGATAGGATTTATTTGAAACAGAATGTTAGGTTGATTTCAGGACTGAGGATAGAGACAGTATATGGAATGATCTGCATTTTCTTCATGAAAATTGGGGCTACCTGGAAACTTGGCTGTATGCTCCCTAGTAATGAAGAGTGGACACTTCCTGTGATAAAAGATTTCCAATTCTTCAAGTCTGTCACATCAAAAGTTAACCCATTTTGTCTGTTCATCATCATTTCTGTTCTTCTACTTGAATAGGAAAACCAGGTCTTGGACTAGAGGTGTGAGGGGATTCTGAATAATGGAGACAGAAGTGTGATTTCTGGGGCCCCTTTCTTGCCTAATGGACTTCCCTTGTGGCTCAGACAGTAAAGCGTCTGCCAGCAATGCAGGAGACCTGGGTTCGATCCCTGGATTGGGAAAATCCCCTGGAGAAGGAAATGGCAACCCACTCCAGTACTCTTGCCTGGAAAATCCTATGGATATAGGAGCCTGGTAAGCTACGGTCCATGGGGTTGCAACGAGTTGGACACAACTGAGTGACTTCACTTTCACTTTCTTGCCTAAAACTTTTCCCCACCTGCTGGCTGTTGCTTGCAATCACATATCACAAAGCTCTTTCCATACTTGGCTAGAATAACTATCCCACGCATGATAGATGGGGAATTCTCAGGTGGTACTAGTGGCAAATAACCTACCTGCCAATGCAGGAGATGTAAGAGATGGGGGTTCAATCCCTGGGTTGGAAAGATTCCACTGGAGGAGGGCACGGCTACCCACTCCAGTATTCTTGCCTATTCTCCAGGCATGGACAGAGGAGCCTGGCAGGCTCTGGTCCATAGCGTTGCAAAGGGTTGGACACAACTGAAGCAACTGAGCACAGCACAGATGATGGATGGACGGATGACTGGACACAGCACAAAGTTTCGGTGCTGTTCCCTTGATAAATTGTCTTTTTACACACCACAGCCCTTTCCTTATCTAAAGATATCTATTTTACAGTCTCCAATTTGTCTCTTCTCCCACCTACACTTCTTTTGTTTCTTCCGCTATTGCCTACACGTCAGTGTCAGCTTCCCAATCTTCTGGATACCTGGCCTACCTCTCCGATTTTAGTTCAGTTCAGTTCAGTCGCTTTGAACTGACACAACGTTCAGCTGTGTCAGACTCTTTGCAACCCCATGAACCACAGCACGCCAGACCTCCCTGTCCATCATCAACTCCTGGAGTCCACCAAAACCCATGTCCATTGAGTCAGTGATGCCATCCAACCATCTCACCCTCTGTCATCCCCTTCTCCTCCTGCCCTCAATCTTTCCCAGCATCAGGGTCTTTTCCAAAGAGTCAGCTCTTTGAATCAGGTGGCCAAAGTATTGGAGTTTCAGCTTCAACATCAGTCCTTTCAATGAACATCCAGGACTGATCTCATTTAGGATGGACTGGTTGGATCTCCTTGCAGTTCAAGGGACTCTCAAGAGTATTCTCCAACACCATAGTTCAAAAGCATCAATTCTTTGGCACTCAGCTTTCTTCACAGTCCAACTCTCACATCCATACATGACCACTGGAAAAACCATAGCCTTGACTAGACGGACCTTTGTTGGCAAAGTAATGTCTCTGCTTTTTAATATGCTGTCTAGGTTGGTCATAACTTTTCTTCCAAGAAGTAAGAGTCTTTTCATTTCATGGCTGCAGTCACCATCTGCAGTGATTTTGGAGCCCAGAAAAATAGTCAGCCATTGTTTCCACTGTTTCCCCATCTATTTGCCATGAAGTGATGGGACCAGATGCTGTGATCTTAGTTTTCTGAATGTTGAGCTTTAAGCCAATCTTTTCACTCTCCTCTTTCACTTTCATCAAGAGGCTCTTTAGTTCTTCTTCACTTTCTGCCATAAGGGTGGCGTCATCTGCATATCTGAGGTTATTGATATTTCTCCAGGCAATCTTGATTCCAGCTTGTGCTTCCTCCAGCCCAGCGTTTCTTATGATGCACTCTGCATATAATTTCAGTGGGTCCTTTATCCACAAACATCTCTGCTAGAGGGAAGCCTAATCCACAGCCCATCCACTCAGGCCTCTCAAATGTGCGTCATTGGCATCAGATTCTTGGCAGGCTCCATTGGCCCCTGCTCTATTTTTGGAGTTCAGAGGCCAGAGGACACGAAGGTTCCTAGCTCTGTGAGTGGGAGGGGAGCTAGAGTGGGAACAGGCGTCAGCACATGACACTCCCTGACATTGCTTCCCCTTGCTCAGAAGTGGTGTTTTGTTGGTTGCTTTCCCACAGCTGAGCTTGTCATAAAAGGAGCTCTGTTCTCCCAGGTTTGTTAATTGCAGCATCACTGGGTTTAAAAAAAAAAAAAAAAACCTTTAAGAATGTAGGGAATCTTGTCTTAATTCATTGTGCTATCTAGTCCCTTTCTGCAGTGTCAGTTTTTAATCTTATTTTTTGGTACACCAAAAATTAACAATTCAAAGTCATACTGACATACTCCAATTTCCAATATTTAAATAACCCTCTATGTTAATTAAGTGTAAATTACATTCGATGTATCAGGTTACAGCACTGCATATCACCCAACAGTTACATAATCTTTTAAATTCTGTCAAAACCTAGAATTTCAAACAGCATTAGCTTTTTTAGAAGGCATCTCTGTTAATATCTAGTGAATATCTAGGCCCCTCAGTGAAATTTCTTTGACAACTAATTTTCTAGTGCAGCCAATACCAGTTATACTTGCGAGCTGACTTTGATCCTTCGATCTGGTGATGATGTGGGTGTGAGTGTGGGGGAGGGAGAAGCCTGAGTATAGTTCACTTGCTGATTTATATAGCTATTTCCACAGGATTAGAGTGAGAATCCTAGAGAACACAGCATTGTTGGAAGCCATAATAATTAAGAGGTCTCTCTTTAGCTGGACTAAATTCCAAAGTGATCCCAGTGGCTTGAAAGTCAGAGAGTCCATTTCATTCTGTGCTTAAGAAGCATTCCCTTGAAGGAGTCCTGCTGATTCTGGAGATTAAGGAAGAACTTCCTGGTGACAATTAATTAATTGCATGCAGCACTTTAATTTAAAATGAGTCACTCCAGTTTTGGAATACATAAAACCCTCTAAACTGTGAAAGTAAAATGAAAATAAATGTTGATGTCCATATTGCCAACCTTGTCTGTGCATTTAAGTGTGTTCCTGTTGGAATCTAGTGCTGGTGTTGCCAGGGCCACAGTCTATGTAGCTACAAAGAGCATTCAGCTCAGTCCCAGGGCCTCCACTGAGCTCCTTAAAGCTGGCTTCCATGCCCACCATGTGGATTGCCAGGGGAACCAAGTCAGGGCTAGGGTGGGGCTGGGCAACCCCACTACCAACACTAGGGCTCAGTCTATGTTGTCCTTTTCTAAACCCAAAGACAGGGCAGCTGCACTGGCTTCTCCATCAGGTGAATTCTCCCAGGGATCTCAGGGTCTCTGAAGCCATGATACTCTGAGAAGCAGAGGGTACCCCAGGGAAGCTAAGGGGGTGTATCCGTCTTATGATGCTTAACTATTTGGTGCACAGGTTCATTTGCACATTCTCAATATCCCTTACCTGATGCTCCTAGAAAGCAAGCCTTGTCTGATCTGTTTCCAGGCCTGTACCAAGTGCTGCTTGCAAGGGGGCCTCCTCCATCTCCTGACTCCCATCTACCCTGCAGTTTTAAAGCCTTTCCCAGACCAGTCAGGCAGAATACACTCCTCCATCCATATTGATTCACCTTTAAGTGTGGGCCAGTAGCAAATAGGATGCTCTCAGTTTTCCAGCCCCAGTCTTGGTCCAGTTTTGCAGACTTGTCATCCTGGCTTTTGGCTGGTGCTAGATGGGGACACTTCAGTTCTGCTCCCACTCTGTGCTGCAAGCCCGCCCACACAGCTTCGCCTGCACCTACGGATTCTTATAAAAAGCCTCGGCAGCTGGCTACCGGTCAACTAAGGAAGACACTTCCAGCCTCGCCTTCCTTTCTTCAGCTGCTGTTTCCCCAGGGTTTCAGAGGCTCTGCTAATGCCATCAGAAGTGATCCTTTCTTTCTTTCCATGTTTAGACTTGAAGACTTGATCCAGCCTCTCCTCCATGACTAACTCAGCTGTGGGTGGCTGGAGATGTGGCCGGGCTTTCATCTATGCAGTCCTAGATCACCCAGTCCAGAATTCTCGTTCAGTGCAACACAGTTTATGGAAAGAGGCTGGACAGTTTTTGTCCATCCCCCAGCATGACTTGGGGCCATTGGACCCCACCTTCCACTAAGCTCAATGCTTGGCTCACCAGGACCTAGAATCTGACTCTTTGCTTGTCCTCAGGGCTTTAGTTCCTGTGGTAGTGGTGGTTTAGTTGCTAAGTCGTGTCTGACTCTTGTGACCCCATGGACTGTAGCCTGCCAGGCTCCTCTGTTCATGGGATTCTCCAGGCAAGAATACTGGAGAGGATTGTCATGTCCTCCTCCAGGGGATCTTCCCAACCCAGGAATCAAACCCGGGTCTCCTGCATTGCAGGCAGATTCTTTACTGACTGAGCCACCAGGGAAGATTAGTTCTGGTAGTAGAGTGTAGAAACCTCTACAAGAGTGACTTGGCTCAGTAGCTCTGACTCTCCATAGAGCATGAGCTCACCCAGGATCGATGAGGCTTCAGCTCCCATTCCTCCCTCTAGTGTCTAGCATATCAAGGGCCCCTAGGCCCGGGATCCAGGTGGACGCCCAGGGTGTCCTCCCCGAAGGATCCAAGCATGTGGCAGAGAGACCTAGGCTCACCAGCTCTCTCCTGCAGAGGAAACGTGACGGAACAGCTGTGTGGAGGTTTCCTTGACTTTTCCTGGGAGTGTGGGAGCCCTCCCTGGGTGCAGGGCCTCAGAGGTCATTGCCACTGAAAAATGACCTCCCAGCCAGCACTTCCCAGCCATGTGTGACTCTCAGCCCACATGCGGCTGGGGACGCTATCTTTCTTGGAGGCAGGAAGGGCAGCCCCAGGAGTGTGTTTTCAGGCCTCTGTCTTGAAGCAGGTGTTTGACTCCTCAGACGTCAGACCTCCAGGCCTGCTCCAAGGGCTTCAATTCCCAAGTCAGGGTGGTGTGTCTCCCTGCACTTTCCGAGCCTTACAAACACATTCCTAGGTCCACAAACAAACAATTTGTGAAATGAATTGACTCTGTGGTGCCTGTCCTTCATAGCCACACTTTCATAATAACTCGAAAAGAGGCAAAAGAGGAAACTAGACATGAGTGTCAGGCTTAAGCATCTGAGAATCTACGTGTGGGAATAGCACCTTTATAATAGCCAGGACATGGAATCACCCTAGATGTCCATCAGCAGACGAATGGATAAGGAAGCTGTGGTACATATACACAATGGAATATTACTCAGCCATTAAAAAGAATTCATTTGAATCAGTTCTAATGAGATGGATGAAACTGGAGCCCATCATACAGAGTGAAGTAAGCCAGAAAGATAAAGACCAATACAGTATACTAACACATATATATGGAATTTAGTAAGATGGTAACGATAACCCTATATGCAAAACAGAAAAAGAGACACAGATGTACAGAACAGACTTTTGTACTCTGTGGGAGAAGGCGAGGGTGGGATGTTTAGAGAGAACAGCATCAAAACATGTATATCATCAAGGGTGAAACAGATCACCAGTCCATGTTGGATGCATGAGACAAGTGCTTGGGGCTGATGCACTGGGAAGACCCAGAGGGATCGGGTGAAGAGAGAGGTGGGAGGGGGGATTGGGATGGGGAATACATGTAAATCCATGGCTGATTCATGTCAATGTATGGCAAAAACCACTACAATATTGTAATTAGCCCCCAACTAATAAAAATAAATGAAAAAAAAAAAAGTCCTTGAGCATGCAGTGTTTTGGGTTTCACATTATAAAGCCTGTCCTTAGAAGTTTGCCTGGGGTAAAATCACTGGCTTCATCCATATTTTAAAATCCCATCCCTTTGTATAGTCACACTTAACGAAAAACTATTCTGAAATTTCCAACTTGATAAACACATTAGGCCGGGTTATTAAGCAGGATGAGGGAGGAGAGGGTATCTTAGAAGTCAAGTGAGAATTCAGAGGCTCTCTGTGTTCATTAGCTTGTCTTCTGTGACCAGACCATTCTCCTTAGTTGTTAGATAACACTGTACGTTTTGTTATGACACTCACTCATAACCCAATAAAGGCAACCAGCTTAGTTTCATTTTCCTTTGTTATTTTAAATGAAACCTTGTTATATGCAGGCTGTAGTAAGCATCCTTGGGCTCATCACTAAATCACTGGTTTTGCTTTGGTGAAACTTATGACTCATTATGTACTGAATTATCAGCTGTCCTTAGATAAACAATAGAAAACTTTTCTCTAAACTGAGCTTTCCACAGTGTCCCAATAGAAGAACTTTTATCAGTCAGCTTAGATGGCGCTAAGAAGTAGATTCTAAATATAAATGGCTTATCTTAACCAATATTGATTTCTTGCTCACATGTCATGTCCACAGTGAGCTGGCAGCACATCTACTTCACCCATACAGATGGAACACCCCTAGCCAGGACATTGCTCATCTCTTGGCAGAAGGAAAAGAGAGGCAGTGGCAAAGAGCGAGGTGACTCTCAGGGCTTCTGTCCTGGTAGGGTATGGATCACTTCTGTTCATTTTTATTGGCTAAACTAAGCTACATATCTAAGTCCAACAGAGCAGGGATGTAGAACTCTTCCCATGGTCTTTTCACTGTTGGCACACCCTCTGTGGTACCCAGACAGTAGTTTTAGGACAAGCCATCTGGCCTCTTGTATCAGAGAGATTTCCTGAAAAACAAACAAACAAAAAAGCTCCCTGAGAATCTGTGGCAAGATGAAAGAGAAGTTGTTCAGAAGATACCTTCCACATGGTAAGCCTGGGCATCTGCAAATAGGATGCATATTCGAAACTGTCGTGAGCACTTTTGAGGGTTTATATTCTTGCTGTTGCCTTCATCATGTACTATTGTCCAATTTGGTTTCTCTGTTTCATGTTCACATAGCATTCTACATTCTCCTCCTTAACCACAATCTCTTATAATTACTTTTACAATATCTGTCTCCCCTGACTTACTCACACACACACACACACACACACACACACACACACACACACACACCTCTAGATCAGTCCCTTCTATGCCCACTGTGCTCATCCTACTGCTTTATCTCAGCCTGGGTCTTGAGACATCCCTGGCCATTTCTCCTGGAGCTGGGATGTTGAGGTCTTTCTTTAGGAGATATCTGTGGGATTCAGTCTATTATGCAACCCACATACCAGATTCCTAGGATCTCCTTTTTGTTTGTTTTAATTCTCTCCCCTTTTCTTGTGGACCTTCTCCTCTTCATGAAAGTTGGGCACACAATTTTCAGTCTCATGAAAAAAGAAAGTGTTAGCCACTCAGTCATGTCCGACTCTTTGCAACCTTGTAGACTGTAGCCCACCAGGCTCCTCTGCCCATGGAATTCTCCAGGCAAGAATACTGGAGTGGGTAGCCATTTCCTTCTCCAAGGGATCTTCCCAACACAGGGATTGAGCCTGGGTCTTCTGCATTGCACGCAGACTCTTTATTGTCTGATCAGTCTCATGAAACATGGGGCCAAAGTTCAAGTAGGGCTGAGGTGGTGATGACTTGTAACCTCCTTCTCATCTTAACAGGCCTGTTATCTCTAGAGAGTTGGAGATTGTCCAGCATTCTCAGTCCCAGGGAGAAGCTTTGCAAGCAGAAAAAACAATAAAAACAAAAATGCCTCCAGGCCTCTGAGCAGAGCTACTCAGGCCCACCTGTAAAGTGGTTGCCCTTTGGGGAAAGAGGACTGACCACAGCCAGCCAGGTGCTTTGCTGCATGCTAATTTTTAAAGTCAGACCAAGAAAGAAAAATGCAATGATGTTTTATGTAAGAAAATGCTTATCTTACAGCACAGTGGGTGTAATGGACTCACTGATCTGTTTTTCTTACATACCTGTCAAAACTCCAGTTTGAAGATTCATATCAAACTTATTTTAGCTCACCAAGAAAGGCTGTTGCCTTGAGTCTTGGGAGGTAAAGCATCACTGGGTTGCTGATGACAATCGTTCCACATACAAAACCAAGATCCACAGAATAGACAAGAGCCCAATCAGAGAAAGACTTCCTACAACAGCTAACAGATTTCTAGTGTATACATAATACCATCAAATGTGTGGCCACACACACACATACACACGACTGCTAATTGCTAACAGAATTCCTAGGGATGAAGACGGTAGCAGAGACCAACTAGCACCTTCCTTTCAGACAAGACAGTAAGTTCCTCATCTATTACCTTAGAAAAAGCATAGCATCTGTCTCATAGGGTTCCTTTTGAGGGGCTATGTGAGAATGCATGCACAGCCCCTCAAATGAAGGAGAGCACATAGGAAAGCATCTAAATGTTCATTTGAGATGATTGTAAAGATGTAACCTAATCAGTTTTTGAAAGTGGAGTCATCCTATGCTTTGTGTACCAAGGTGATGGTCTGGAGTAGCCTCAGTAGTGTGAAATTAGCATTGCTTATTCAAAACTAGGACTATGGTCTCTCACCTTAAGTCTAGAAGCCTTCCTTTGGTCACTGAATACGCTAAACACAGGGGTTGCCAGTACTGCCTGAGGCCAGGAAAGGGAGTAAAGTTCAGCCCCCACACGGCCCAAATTATAATTCTCGAACTGCTCCTATTTGCTGAGTGCACTTCTATTCAACCAGCATCATTTCTGGGTCTTAACATACTTGCTGTCATTTCATCCACAAGATGACTCTAAATGTAGGCCCTGTCCTTAGCACCATTTCATAGAGTAGAAAAACGAAGCGCAGAAAGGTAAGCACTTGCTTCGTAACCTAGTTACCTCGTAATCTAGTAAGTGGCAGGGCTGGGAATCTAACTTAAGCCTCTCTGGGCTGAAAGCATGTGCTTAGATCTGAGACTACTGTAATATTAGCAATAATTGTCAAAAAATAGTCTTCTATTCTTTTTTTAAATATTTCCCTAGGGTCTTACATCTATTATGACTTCAAAGAAAGGACTATAAAAATCTCTTTTAAAGCTAAATGATTATAAGTAACTTTTCTTCATACACTTAAAGATTTATTAAGGCACTATTATTAAAATTCCTTGTTCATGATTAAGCTGTTCAATTTATAGTACTTGATAAATTACTTTGATACACTTAGCTACTTCTTCTTTAGCACATCTTTAAATTAAATTTTTAGTTTAAGATCAAACAATGATGACAAAATTGAGAATTCAAAATAAAATGAATGCATACAGAAATCTGTATATAGTGCTAAGATATTGAATGTCTTAACGTTTTAATTCCTATCACATGGGTAGAAGCCTGGACTTAAGAGTATTTATAATTTCACTTTGAACCACATATTTAGTGATTATTTTCTATGCCTTGCTGAATCTATTTTGGCTTCCTCTCTTCATCAGAGCCTTGGTGTCACTGACAGTGAAGTGACACTAATCTTTGAGACAAGCTTTGAATTCATTTGAGTAATTTGTGTGTACATATGAAGGCTAAGGTAGTATTAGCAATTTACCCATGTATTAAATTTAACAATTTGGGAAGAAAGACTGGCAGTGCTGAGAAAGCTTGGGATTTTAGTTTAGATGGTGTCGAACATGATTATTGACTCTGCCACATACTAGCTGTGAATCCAAATGTATCATTTAATCTTAGTGATCCTTCCTTTCCCCATCTGTAAAATGGGGCTGATAATACCTTCTTCCCAGGAGAGCTATTATGATGTACCTCAAGGGCATAGCCCAATGTGTGCCACAAAATGAGCTCCCAGTTATTTGAATTTAGGAAAATTTGTTGATTTCAAACAATCCTTTATGTCTATAGAAGTGAGAAAAAGTAGATTAATTCTCATAAGTAATGTAGAAAGATCTTTATAGAAGTTTATAAATGTGCTACTAAGTTGTTTCAGTTGTGTCCTACTCTTTGTGACCCTGTGGACTGTAGCCCACCAGGCTCCTCTGTCCATGGGGATTCTCCAGGCAAGAATACTGGAGTGGGTTGCCATGCCCTCCTCCAGGGGATCTTCCCAACCCAGGAGTTGAACCCCTGTCTCCCACTTTGCAGTCAGATTCTTTACCATCTGAGCCACCAGGGAAGCCCGTCAATACTATATGTATATCTAAATGTATATGTTTTCTCTACACTATATGTATATATACACACACAAACTTTTTTATATATATATATATATATATATATATATATATATACACACACATATATACAGACACACATACATACATACATACATATATATATATATATATATATATATATATTTATACTTATTTAGAAACTCTATATATACATATTGGGCTTCCCTGCTGGCTCAGACAGTAAAGAATCCACCTGCAATGCAGGGGACCTGGATTCAATCCCTGGGTTGGGAAGATCCTCTGGAGGAAAACATGGCAACCTACTCCAGTATTTTTGCCTGGGAAATCCCATGGACAGAGAAGCCTGACAGGCTATAGTCCTTGGGGTCACAAAGAGTCTGAGATACAACTTAGTGACTTAACAACAACAATGTCTTTAGTTAGAGTCTCAACATACTATGGTCTAAATAATGGCTCTCCATTTTTAAGTCAGAACTCCTATTTTCTTCACTGTTTGTATGTTAAAAGTTTTATGTTAGGTTCTTTTAGATATATTTTACCTATGACTATTTCATGCACTTTTCTTGACATTTTCACATAAATGATCTTCTCTAAGTCTTATGGTAATTCTAGGATGTAGGTGGTGTTATCTCTATTTTAAAAATTAGCTTTATTAAGAAATAATAGAAACATAAAAATGTAAATTTTAAAATTTAAAGTATGAAGAGGTGTAATATATGTATACACCCATGAAACCATGACTACAATCCAGAGAGCAAACATCCATCACCCATGGAAATTCCTCATACTGCCTTGTGGTCCGCATCTCTTTGACCCCCTTTCCCTTGCTCTATCCCAAGCAACAGTTTATCTGCCTTCTGTTGTTATAAATGTTTACATTTTTTAGAGTTTTCTAAAAATGAAATAATATAATAGGTGGTTTTTTGTGTCTGTCTTATTTCGATTAGCATGATGTTTTCAATGTTCTTTTGTGGTGTAATATCTATCAGTACTTTATCCCTTTTTATTGCTGAATAATATTTCACTGTATGGATGTTGATGAGCATTTGGGTTGTTCCATTTTTTTGGCTCTCATAAATAGTGTTCCTATGAACAGTAGTGCACAGGTTTTTTGAGTGGATATACTTCTGTTGGGTATCTAACCAGGAGTGAAATTTCAGAGTTATATGACAACTCTGGGTTTAACTTCTGAGGAACTGCCACTCTGTTTTCCAAAGTGGCTGCAAAATTTTACATTCCCATCAGAGCATTTAAATATATGAATAAAGTGAGATAGAGAATGTTAAGGACTTGCTTAAGGCCAGAGCACTTGGTGTCAAGTACATATTTCCTAGCATCTGTCATTTCAAATATCCCAGTAAGGTGATGTTAAGCTCCTTCAGGATAGAGTTTTTTCTCAGACTTATTTACTTCACTACGTGGGCAGGCTGTGAGTCATGATACTTAGATCCTAGCCCCATTGCACCACTTACTGGTTGGTGATAGAAAGATTCCATTATCTCTCTGTTCTTCAATTTTTCACCTGTAGAAATGGAGGTAGTAATAATGATAGCTACCTCATAGGATTGTCTGGTGATTAAATAAAGTGATAGTTATAAGATACTTTGCCCAGTCCTGGAACCCGTAAAGAGTTTAATAAAGGTGGGGTTTTTTTGTTATTCTTGTTATTATTATGATGCTTTTGTCACTATAATTTGCACCCAGAACACCTCATGACAGATGTGAAATCAACCCTCCTTAATAATCACACAAACAGGGTCTTCAATATCTGAATTGACATCTGGTTCCAGGAGGGACATGATTCTTATTTCAAAATAATGTGGCCCTGTGTGTATAGAAATTAATAAGGGGCTTTCCAGCTTTTAAGACTTGGTCTAATGTGGTGGTTCTTAACATTTTGGACCTTTGAACATTGGCTGAAAGTTACAGACCTTCTCTCTAGGAAAGTTCACACACATAAAGTGCTTGTACCTCTTCAATTATGGCCTCTCTCTTAGAAGGATGCATGAAGACTAATCAGATCAGCGTTCAGTTCAGTCGCTCTTTCATGTGCGACTCTGTAACCCCATGGACTGCAGCACACCAGGCCTCCCTGTCTATTACCAACTCCCAGATCTTACTCAAATTCAGGTCCATTGAGTTGGTGATGCCATCCAACCATCTCATCCTCTGTCATCCCCTTCTCCTCCCGCCCTCAATCTTTTTCAGAATCAGGGTCTTTTCAAATGAGTCAGCTCTTTGCATCAGGTGGCCAAAGTATTAGAGTTTCAGCTTCAGCATGAGTCCTTCCAATAAATATTCAGGACTGATTTCCTTTAGGATGGACTGGTTGGATCTTCTTACAGTCCAAGGGACTCTCAAAAGTCTTCTCCAACACCACAGTTCAAAAGCATCAATTCTTCAGCACTCAGCTTTCTTTATAGTCCAACTCTCACATCCACACATGACTACTGGAAAAACCATAGCTTTGACTAGATGGAAATTTGTTGGCAAAATAATGTCTCTGCTTTTTAATATGCTGTCTAGGTTGGTCATAACTTTTCTTCCAAGGAGCAAGCATTTTTTTTTTAGCAAGAATCTTTTAATTTCATGGCTGCACTCACCATCTGCAGTGATTTTGGAGCCCCCCAAAATTAAGTCTGTAACTATTTCCTATCTATTTGCCAAGAAGTGATGGGACCAGATGCCCTGATCTTAGTTTTTTGAATGTTGAGTTTTTTTTTTTTTTTGAATATTGAGTTTTAAGCTAACTTTTTCACTCTCCTCTTTCACTTTCATCAAGAGACTCTTTAGTTCTTCTTCGCTTCCTGCCATAAGAGTGGCCAGAGAAAGTCAACAAGGAAAATGACTCTCCAGTACACATTTCCTCTACGATAGGCTTGCTGCTAGGTGCTTCATATTCAGAGGCTGGTTTAATCCCCATAGTAACCTTCAAAAGGAAAACATACCACTTCCTCTCATAGAGGAGAAGACTGAAATTCTCCAAATGAAGTACATTTCTCAAGGTCCCAGAGTAGTGGTGAGGCTTGCTGTGTTTCCAAAGGCATTTCTGCTGTGTCACCTTTCCCAACTCTTATTTTTTAACTATAAATTTAAGCACCCTTACAGGTGAAATGGATTTAAGACTCCCTCCATGATTTGATAGTCCACATTCAAGCATTTTACCATAACTGGCAGGCCATTCCAATAGTTTGCTGTAGTAGAAGCCAGTAGACCATCTCCTTAGAATTTTGTTAGAGAACTTTCTCTGCCCTCTTTCCTCTTGATAACACAGCAGGATATCATTTTAAAGGATGCCAGTTCCAACATGTTTCTTGCTCCTAACTTGCAACGTTAATTATTGACTGGTTGTGAGAAATGCACCCACTGTATAAAGGAGCCCATTTACTTTGACACCTTAATTGTCTTCCATCACACTGTGCTGAAGTCACTCAACTTAAATGCAAGGCACTTCCATAATGTGCTTGTTATACAAGTTAGAGGGTGAGAAGAGTGTTTTCTAGTTTCAGACACCCCCAATCCAATTAGTGTAGTGGTAAAGAATCCACCTGCCATTGCAGGAGACACAGGTTTGATCCTTGGGTACCCACTCCAGTATTCTTGCCTGGAAAATCCCATGGACAGAGGAGCCTGGCAGGCTATAGTCCATGGGGTTGTAAAGAGTCGGACATAAGTTAGTGACTAAACAACAACAGCAAATCCAATTTGCTAGACATCGCAGTCCACAACAACTTGTAAAGCACAAGAGGACTGTCCCCAATGGACTTGAATCCTGCTGGTGAGGATAGCTAATAAGGCAGAATTCTAAAAGGAGAATCTTGCTGTATCAAAAATGAAAAGCTGTCTCATTGTGGCTCTTGTTTCTTGAAGCTCAGTGGACAGGCCTGGCCATAATCTCGGAGTGGTGATGTGGCAGTTGAGGAAGTAGGAAGAGGTTGATGGGCACGTGTGAAAGCCCACTGTGACCTCTTTGACCCAGACATGGCTTTCCCTTGGCTCGGATTACCACTTTCTGCATCCTCTACAGTGTGGAAACTGGGAGAAAAGATACAGGAAACCACATATGCTTTTATTTGCTAATCATATTAAACATAAGAGCAAACACATTCTGAGCTCCATCTGACTGTGGTTTGAATTCTCCTTCCCAATGTGCCTCAGAGACCCCCTTTTCAGGAGCAGCCATCCTCCTTCCTCTTCACACACAGAAAGGAAAAGGGGTAATTATCCCCCAGGAGCACCTTAATTGTTCCAATTAACCTGACCACTTTTTGCAATCCGAGCCAGGCAGAGAAGAGGATTTAAAGTGATCCAACACCATCTTATGGGCTGTGGGTAAGTAAAAGATGAGCCAGGTCATTTTCTGTAATAAAGGCTGGGCTGTGAAGTGACATAGGTTTACATTCAGGGGCTTTTCTACTAGCATTACCGAGAAGAAAAATGACATTTTAGGAGTTTTTTACACTACCATCACTGCATCTTTCTTTAATAATATAGCACATGATCAAAAATATCTGTACTCATTTAAGCTGCCTGTGGAAGCATTTGTGAGATTGTTTAACTGCTGTTTCAGGCAGGTAAGCCCTGGGTTTAAGTTCTTCATGCAGAGCTTACTTATACTACAGTATTGGCCAGGTCACTAAACAGTTCTGAACCTCACTATCTTGTCCCTATGTCAGACACTTACCATACACCATCTCAGTCAATAGTCACAACTCTAGGAGGTGGTTATTGTCCCTGTTTTTTATGTGATGGAATTCAGCCTCGGTGAATGGAATCTGACATTCCCAAGTCCATAGTTTAGCTTGCTGATGAGTTAGAGTTCATTTATTCTTTTTTTCCCACTTCTTAACATTCACTCGAGAAGCTACTTGGTGCCAAGCACTCTACTGAATATTGGGGACATAATCGTAAAGATAATGGATGTATAGGGACTTTCCCAGTGGTCCAGTGGCTAAGAGTCCGAGCTCCCAATGCAGGGGGCCCAGGGTCAATCCCTGAACATGGAACTAGATCTCACATGCCACAAAAGTTACCATGCCTCAAATAAAGATCCTGCATACTGCAACTAAGACCAAGCACAGCCAAATAAATCTTTTTTTAAAAAAGATAATAGACGTATGCCCATTGAATGTAAATAGAATTCAGCTTGCTTTGAGTGCAAAACCCAAATCCTAATCAGTATACCACAGAATTTTGCCTTCCCCAGGATGTTGTTAGGCTGAGATGAGTGAATGAATACAAATGTGAGGTAATCTTTAAGGGAGTTGTGTTATGTATGTGATACACACACACATCATACAACAGTCTTTATAAACTTGCTCAAAGTTCATTTAGACATGACTAAAGTAATTAGAATCCCATGGACAGACAAACCTGGCTGGCTACATTCCGTAAGGTCACAAAGAGTTGGACATGACTGAAGTTACTTAGCACCCATGCACGAAGTAACTGTATAAGTAAAAATTGGGTCATTTGGGTCAGAATCAGCTAATTCAGATAATTTTCTAAATAAAATTAAATAGAAAATGTATATGCAAATATCTAGAGACAGAAAGTAGATTTTGGAAGATTTGTACCCTTAAAATGAGTGAATTTGATGGTATGTAAGTTATACCATGAGAAATGCTCAAATAAAACTGTCAAAACACAGTTTTGTCTACTCTATGGTTAGCAGATGGTGGGTACAGTTTCACAGGGTACATAAAGTAGGTAGGCTCTAAATGTTCAAAAGCATGTTTAGCTGGACTGTGTTTAAAACAACTGGGGGATTTCCCTGGTGGTCCAGTTGTTAAAACTCTGTGCTTCCAATGCAAGCAGTGTGGGTTCAATCGATGGTTGGGGAACTAAGATCCCACATACAGTGAGGTGCAGTCATTAAATAAATTAATAAAATTAAAAACTTACTTTAAAAAATGAAAGTATGAGCTTATGCTGATCAAAATGTTATTATGAATAAAGGTAAACTTCAGTCGCCAGCTTTAAAAAAATAAAAATAAAAATTGCATTCTGTTAACAAAAAAAATAAATAAATAAAAATAAAACAATGGAATGTATAAGAACATGAGTTTGGTGCCACAGGGCTTTGGGCTAATGGTCCTAGCCTGCTTTTAAGAAATGAAGAATATGGGGACCGTTTAGACCAATTCGCAGGGGCCATCTCTGGTCCATTTACATAACATGAAGGTAATGTGAGTTGGCCACATCACTTAGCTCTTTGGGCTCCCCTGGTGTTTCAGACAGTAAAGAATCTGCCTGCCATTGCAGAAGACGGGGATTCAATCCCTGGGTCAGGAAGATCCCCTGGAGAAGGGAATGGCTACCCACTACAGTATTTTTGCCTGGAGAATCTCATGGACAGAGGAGCCTGGTGGGCTACAGTCCATGGGGTTGCAAAAGAGTTGGACACAGCTGAGCAACTAACACACTTAACTCAGAGTAGGGAGTCAACCTCAAAAGTTATAGTGATTAAAGCAACAGCTCTGTAGCCCACCTGGATGGGTCATAAACCCAGTATGTAATGGTCCTGGGCAACTTTACATGTCTCAGTTTCCTCATCTATAAAACAGGAAAATATGAGTATATTCCCAACAAGACTGAGAATTACACCTGTTAGAACATTTAAAGTAAAAACACTTATCACAGTGCCCTGCACATAGGAAGCAATCAACAGTTTGTAGCTTTTATTATTTCAGAATCTTAAATAGCAGTCCTTGTTAGAAGCCTTGAGAATAGTTTTAATTAATAAAAATGTCTATTTCTATTCAGTACAACATTCACATCAGCATTGCTTTCAAAATAGTGAACAGTGTTCCATAGAACTGCAAACATCTTTCCATCAGAACAGTACAGAAAGTAGATTGACACTAAGCCATTCCCAGGGTCTCCCTGGGAGCCATGGCACTAACACCCAAATGTGAGTGACCCTTGAGCAGACTGCTGTATGACTCTTCCCATCAGGTTCTACACCTGGTGATAGAACAGGCTTCACTGGGCCACAGGACTGTATGAACTAACACAGGCGAAATAACCCAGTTCAGTTACTATTATTAGGAAATTGAGGCTCAGAGACGTCAAGTAGCTTACCCAACGTCACAAGGATAATAACTACTAAAGCTAACATTTGAACCCAGTTGATCTGATTCTAGAGATTGTACTTCTCACCAGGGTGCTCCACAACCTGAGGCAAGTGTAACCTGTCTTATCCTCAGTACTTTCATTTTTCAAATATGAGAGCTAATAGGATTGTTCAGAGAACCAAATGAGATACATAAAGCATTTAGAATAGTGCCTGGCATGTATTAGGTTGGTGAAAAGGTAACTGCAGTTTCAGACCATGAATTGTAAATCATCATAGGCTCAAACACATTTTTATTAATCAAAATAGGAACCATTATGATCAACACATTTTTTGCCAAGGAGAAATTCCTGTAGGGTAAAAACCCATGCTTTGAGATTCGTCAAACTCTTGGAAAATTTTTTTCTGCCTCCTTCTGGTTGTGGAAGCGTTTTCCCTGCAAAAAGTTGTCAAGATACTTGAAGAAATGGTAGTTGGTTGGTGAGAGGTTAGGTGAATATAGCAGATGAAGCAAAACTTTGTAGCCCAATTAGTTCAGCTTTCAAAGTACTGGTTGGGCAACATGCAGTTGGGCATTTTCATGGAGAATTGGACCCATTCTGTTGATCAATGCCAGCTCCAGGCATTGCAGTTCTCATCGATTTGCTGAGCATACTACTCAGATATAATGGTTTCACTGGGATTCAGAAAGCTGCGGTGGATCAGACCGGCAGCAGACCACCAAACAGGTTTTTTTTGGGTTCAAGTTTGACTTTGGGAAGTGCTTTGGAGGTTCTCCAGCCACTGAACTGATCATCGCCAGTTGTCATATAAAATCCACATTTGTTGCATGTTACAATCCAATTGAGAAATTGTTCGTTGTTGTGTAGAACAAGAGACAACACTTCAAAACAACATTTTTTTAGATTTTTGGTCAGCTCATGAGGCACCCACTTTTCAAGCTTTTTCACCTTTCCAATTTGCTTCAAATGCTGTAGTCCATAGGGTCGCAAAGAGTTGGACATAACTGAGCAACTCAACTGAACTGAGGAAATTCTGTTGATTTTTTTTTTCTCATCCCCTTCCACTATTCCCTTGGCTCAGGCCACCATTGTCTCTTGGTTGGATTACTGTAGTAGCCTGCCAACTTATCTTCCTGCTAAACTTCCCTTTTGAATCTGTTCTCATCACAACAGCCAGTGATCCTGGTAAAGCCCTTGTCAGGTCCTGTCACTCTTTTGCTCTTCTGCTATTTTCCTTTTAATTACCTCAAAGTCAAACTGATTAGGGACCTTAATATTATTTGTGGAAGTCCCTCCACCTTTTCAGTATAACCTAGCCATGGGAGTCACCTCCATAGTGTTCACAGGTTCTGACCACACTTTATTTATTTATTTTTTTAATTTTATTTTATTAGTTGGAGGCTAATTACTTCACAGCATTTCAGTGGGTTTTGTCATACATTGACATGAATCAGCCATAGAGTTACACGTATTCCCCATCCCGATCCCCCCTCCCACCTCCCTCTCCACCCGACTCTTCTGGGTCCTCCCAGTGCACCAGGCCCGAGCACTCGTCTCATGCATCTCACCTGGGCTAGTGATCTGTTTCACCATAGATAATATACATGCTGTTCTTCTGAAACATCCCACCCTCACCTTCTCCCACAGAGTTCAAAAGTCTGTTCTGTACTTCTGTGTCTCTTTTTCTGTTTTGCATATAGGGTTATCATTACCATCTTTCTAAATTCCATATATATGTGTTAGTATGTTGTAATGTTCTGACCACACTTTAGAGGAGGATGTAGGAGTAGCACACGGCTGATCTTAGAATTCTGATTACAACACTGCCTTTGAACCTTTGAGTAAATGACTTCTATTCTGGTCACATCCTTTAATATGGAGATCCACCCTTCCCCCAAGGCCTGCTGACTTACTCTGCTCTACTTTTTTCAAAAAATAAATTTTACTTTTTAGAAGAGTTTTAGATTTACAGAAAAATTGTAAGGATAGTAGAGAGAGTTCCCATGAAGTCTATATCCAATTCCTCCTATTATCAATATCTTTTATTTTTATGGTACATTTGTTACAATTAATGAACCAATATGAATACATTATTATTATTTTTTTACATTACTATTATTAACTTAAGTTCACATTTTATTCAAATTTTTACAGTTTTCCCCTAAGATTCTTTTTATGGTCCAGGATTCCATCTAGAATAGCAAATTATATTTACTGGTCATGCCTACTTAGGCACCTCTTGGCTGTGCCATTTTCTCAGACTTAAATGAGAATTTTGACAAATTGTTGGAGGCTGAGAGCAAACTAGCTTCGGAGTGAGAAACTCATGGAGCAGCAGTATTAGGTAAGATCTTGCTCCTTTTTGGGGAACAACACCCCAGGTTATCACATAGCAGAGCCAAGAGAGATCCCATCCAGGGCCTGGAAAGAAGAGAGGAAATGTAATCATTGTTAAATATTCCCAGAGCACTCTTTATAAAAAGATCGACTCTGCAGGGGAAGGACGTTGCCAGAAACTTCTCCTATCTGTGGAAGAACATTTGCTTGACTCCAGCTATCTCTAGACTTCCAGGCTAAAATAAGGGTAGAAAAATAAAGGCAGTAAGATGGTTGTGAACATCACAGTCCAGTAGAGATAAAGTAAACTAGCAGAAGAGAGAGAGGGAATATGAGGTTCTCTCATGAGGTCCTATCCTACTTTCTTATTCTTATATGAGTTGAAGAAAAGTGAAAATTGAAAGTCACTCTGTTGTGTCTAACTCTTTGCGACCCCATGGACTATACAGTCCAGAATACTGGAGTGGGTAGCCACTCCATTCTCCAGGGGAGCTTCCCAACCCAGGAATCAAACTCAGGTTTCCCACACTACAGGCAGATTCTTTACCATCTGAACCACAAGGGAAGCCGAAGATAGCATCCGAAAAAAAATCCAGGTAGAGGCCTGTTCACTGACTCCATCTGTTTCAAGTAAGCAGGAAGCTATACACTTAGGTATGACCACTCAGTGCACACTGACCCCACACGATGGTAACATGGCCAGACAGGTATTATTGAAACTGACCTCTTTTGGTTAGTATTTTCTTTCCTTTTCAGTAGGAACAGAAAGAGGTTGAAGAGAGTGACAGTGACAGAGTCCTACTCATATAGGCACCAAATGCCATGGTAAAGGTAATCTCAATGTGGAGGGATGGGTGATTCAGAAAAGAAGAAATTTACCTTGCATTATAGTCAATGGGGTCAAAAAGAGTTGGACATGACTGAGCAGCTGAATACATACATATAAAATAGATAATCAACAAGGATCTTTTGTATAGCAGGCAGAACTCTACTCAGTATGTTGTAGAAACCTATATGGGAAAATAATCTGAAAAAGAATAGATACATGAATATGACTATGTATAACTAAATCACTTTGCTGTACCCCTAAAACTAACACAACATTGTAAATCAACTATGTGTTAGTCGTTCAGTCATGTCTGACTCTTTGTGACCACATGGACTGTAGCCCACCAAGCTCCTCCTCCACAATACTGGAGTGGGTTGCCATTCCCTTCTCCAGGGGATCTTCCCAACCCAGAGACTGAACCCAGGCCTCCTGCATTGCGGGTAGGTTCTTGACTCTGAAACACATGGGAAGACCATACTTGACTAGGGTGGGTCCTAAGCTTCCCTGATAGCTCAGTTGGTAAAGAATCTGCCTGCAGTGAAGGAGACCTGGGTTCAATCCTGGTTTTATGAGCTCTCCCATACTTAAGTTTTTCAAATGAATTTGCTCTTATTGAAAACATTAAGGGTTATATTCTCACTAGTCCTTCCCCTTCAGACTGAAACCTATAAATCTTTTTATCTGAACCCTAACTAGAAATATCAGCATTTTTTGCTGCACCAGCCAAAGATCAAAGCAGAAGTCAATATCTAGGAAAGATAACAGAGAACCATTTAGTATGGTATTGCAGGGGTGTAAAATAAATATAATAATTCCCCTTGGCAATTCTGTTGCAATTAGATATACAAGTGGCCTCCTCACTTCATTGTTCATTGTACTCTAGCACTGAACTTTTAAAATATTAATGTGACACTGGTTTTAAATATTGCTCTTTCAACTACATCATCCTCTGGCATTAAACTTTGGAGTTGGGAGGGATCTTAGAAGTCAATGAGCTCAGTGGGGCCTCATGAACCTCTGAGATTCACATAGGTTCACAAGGCTAGTTGATGGCAGAGTTGAGCCTGGAACCCAGGTCTCCTGCACTTCAGTTGGTATTCTTTGGTCCAAATCTCTTTTTTTTCCCCTTTCATTTTCTTTTCTAAAATTGAAATAGGGTTACATACAATATATCAGTTTCAGGTGTACTGAGAGTGATTTGACATTGACATACATTATGAATTGATTGCCATGATAAGACTACTAACCATCTGCTGCCATACAAAGTTATCACAATATTATTGACTATATTCCCTATGATGTACATTGCATCCCCATGTCTTATTTAGTTATAGCTGGGAGTTTGTTCCTCTTAATCCCCTTCATCTATTTCACCCACCTCCACCCCCTCTGGCTGTTTCTAGCTTGTTCTCTGTATCTGTGAGTCTGTTTCTGTTTTGTTTGTTCTTTGGTTCTGTTTTTTTAGATACCACACATAAGTGAAATCATATAGCATGTGTTTTTCTGTCTGACTTGTATTACTGTAATAAACTCTAGATGTATCCATGTTGTCACAACTGGCAAGATTTCATTCTTTTTATAGTTGTATAATATTCCCTTCTGTATATATACCATATATTATTTATTCATCTATTGATGGGCATTTGGGTTACTTCCATGTCTTTGCTATTATAAACAATACTGCAATGAACTTAGGGGTGCAGATATCTTTTTAAATTCATGTTTTTATTTTCTTTGGGTAAATGTCCAGAAGTGGAACTGCTGAATTGCATGGTATTTCTATTTTTAATATGTTGAGGACCTTCCATACTGTTTTTATCGTGGCTACACCAATTTGTATTCTCATCAACAGGGCAGGAGGGTTCCCTTTTATTCACATCCTTGCTGACATTGATTTTTTGTTGTCTTTTCAATAATAGCCATTATGACATATGTGAGGTGGCATCTCATGGTTTTGATTTTCATTTCCCTAATGAAGAGTGATGCTGAACACATTTTCAGGTGCATGTTGGCCATCTGTATATCTTCTTTGGGAAAATATCCATTCAGGTCCTTTGGCCGTCCTTTAATGAACTTATTTGGGTTTTATTGTTTTATTAAGTTCTATGAGTTCTTTATATATTTTAGATATAGTCCTTTATCAGATTTGCAAATAATTTCTCCTTATTCTATAGTTCATTTTTTACAATCAAAATCTATGTAATTTTCTCAGTAGGAGCTGAGATGTATTTATTATTATCTTACACAATTGCTCAAGTACCTTGCAACACATTTATATTAATCAATCACCTATTGAGTTCCTGTTATTTGAAAAACACCATTAATCTGGTCACCTGATGACCACCTTACCTGCCTCCTGAAAAATCTGTATGGTGGTCAAGAAGCAACAGTTAGAACCAGACATGGAACAACAGACTGGTTCCAAATTGGGAAAGGAGTACATCAAGGCTGTATATTGTCACTCTGCCTATTTAACTTACATGCAGAGTACATCATGAGAAATGCTGGACTGGATGAAGCACAAGCTGGAATCAAGAATGCCAGGAGAAATATCATTAACCCTATAGACGCAGATGACATCACCCTTATGGCAGAAAGTGAAGAAGAACTAAAGAGCCTCTTGATGAAACTGAAAGAGGAGAGTGAAAAATTTGGTGTAAAGCTCAACATTCAAAAAATGAAGATCCTGGCATCCGGTCCCATCACTTCATGGCAAATAGATGGGGAAACAATGGAAACAGTGACAGAGTTTATTTTGTGCGGCTTCAAAATCACTGCAGATGGTGACTGAAGCCATGAAATTAAAAGACACTTGCTCCTTGGAAGAAAAGCTATGAACAACCTAGACAGTGTATTAAAAAGCAAAGATATTACTTTGCCAAAAAGATCCGTCTATTCAGCTATGGTTTTTCCAGTAGTCGTATATGGATGTGAGAGTTGGACTATAAAGAAACCTGAGTGCCGAAAAATTGATGCTCGTGAACTACGGTGTTGTAGAGACTCTTGAGAGTCCCTTGGACTGCAAGAAGATCCAACCAGTCCATCCTAAAGGAAATCAGTCCTGAATATTCATTAAAAGGACTGATGCTGAAGCTGAAGCTACAATACTTTGGCCACCTGATGCAAAGAGCTTACTCATTTGAAAAGACCCTGTGCTGGAAAAGATTGAGGACAGGAGGAGAAGGGGCAACAGAAGATGAGATGTTTGGATGACATCATTGACTCAATAGATATGAATTTGAGCAAGCTCCAGGAGTTGGTGATGGACAGGGAAGCCTGGTGTGCTGCAGTCCACGTGGTTGCAAAGAGTTGGACACAACTTAGTGATTGACCAGCAAAATAAATTTTTTTCTGAAAGAGGGACAAGTAAATAGATAATCTTTATATAGTTTGACAAGGCCTATGGTGGAGGGAATCATATAGTCCCATCAATGCACAGAGGATGAGAACTTTTAACTTGCCCATTGGATTGGGGATGTCAGGAAAGATCTGAGTGACTCTGAAGGATGAAACCTTAAGGAAAGCATGAAGTGGCCAAGCACAGAAAGCAAAGACTGTAGAGAGGCATTCAAAATGGAGTAGAAAATGAGCACAAGTATAAGCAACATATGACATAGTTTTGCAAGTAATCTATTACAGTTGGGTTATGAGATGTACATTTAGGTGGGAGGGGTACTGCAGCCAGGACATTTGTCCTGAAATCTTTGAGAAGAGAGAAGCAGTATGGACTGACTTTTGTCTCTGAAGGATCATTCAGGCTGCAGGATGGAATGTGGATTTCAGGTGAACTGGAATGGAAACAGTGAGCCTAGTGAGAAGGCTGTGGCAATAGACCAAGTGAGAGAGGATGGGGCTTGGAAGACAGTAGCAGTAGCGGTGTTGGAGTATACTATTTAAAGCAATATTTAAGAGGTAAATTTGAAAGCGCTTGGTGCTTTAGTGGGTGTGGATGTTTCTGACAGCAAAAGATGCTGTCCAGATAGTTGCTTTTGCAAAATGAGTTTCAGCTTCACTTTCTTTCCAGGCATCTCTTCCACCTCTTTGTCTTACTGAAAACTGGTTCTCCTAAGGATACTACTTTCTTTGAAGCTCCTCTCAAATGAAGAAGCAGAATGAAGGGAAGGCTGTATGTTCCCAGATATAGTTTATGGGGATGCC
Organism: Muntiacus reevesi; assembly: GCF_963930625.1. Classification (NCBI taxonomy): domain Eukaryota; kingdom Metazoa; phylum Chordata; class Mammalia; order Artiodactyla; family Cervidae; genus Muntiacus; species Muntiacus reevesi. The sequence continues at coordinate 107,702,518 of NC_089271.1, forward strand.
AAAAAGACATCAGTCTAATATGTTTTCTTACCTTTTTGCACTGTTAAAATCCATTAAATTTTTGAACAATGGATGCAGGAACACACTCTAGTTTCACAATGAATTTATTAGTTTCTAGGCAAATCTTGGCTACACATTCGAGTATTCTTGCCCGGAGAATTCCAAGGGCAAAGGAGCATGGCAGGCTATAGTCCATGGGGTTACAGGGAGCAGGATATGACTGAGAGACTAACACTTTCACTTTTCAGGCAAATCTTGGCATGGCCTAGGGAGAGAAGGCACAAGTAGATTATAAGGCCACCTGAGTTCAGTTACTCTCCTTATACCAGTGCTCAAGTGCTGCTGCTGCTGCTAAGTCACTTCAGTCATGTCCGAGTCTGTGCGACCCTATAGATGGCAGCCCACCAGGCTCCACCATCCTTGGGATTCTTCAGGCAAGAACACTGGAGTGGGTTACCATTTCCTTCTCCAATGCATGAAAGTGAAAAGTGAAAGTGAAGTCGCTCAGTCGTGTCTGACTCTTAGCGACCCCATGGACTGCAGCCTACCAGGCTCCTCTGTCCATGAGATTTTCCAGGCAAGAGTACTGTAGTGGGTTGCCATTGCCTTCCCTTACTCAAGTGCTGGATCTGGAAATAAAGGTAATGTCACCATTTCTCTCTGTGGCCTTTTCTAGAATATTAGTCCTCTATGCTGTATTTAACTTATTTTGCTATTGTGAAAGCCCTATCATCTAGCTCTAAAAACCTTTCCCTCTCCATATTGCAGTCAACTACTGTACTCATTCACCTGACTTTGGCACCTGATTCACAGTCTTCCTCACCTTCCATCCAATTATCATAGGATGCCATCTGTGCTTCCATGAATGATCCATTCAAATATACTGGCTTCCTAGTTCCAATGACCTTTTTCTCCATTCCTCCTCAGTTAGCCCTCCACATGGCTACATTCTGAACATTATCATCACCAGAACTGTTATCTCTTATAATTCCTCTTTCCCCAATTCTATGACTACAGCCACCTCTCCTTCCAGCTTTCTAGTTTAACTATTATCATGACTGTTATTTTACCAATTTAAAATATCCAGGCCACTCATCCCTCTCTTTTCTCCCACCCAATTGACCTTTCCCTTATATTCACTTCCCTTGTTAACCAGACTGGTTTCATAACTAATCAGTTTCAATGATATCTTTGTCAGTATCTCAAATACCTTATGTCATGGTGAGAGAGGATGCCTTAAGTAGATGGATCACCTTGCATTGTTGTGTTCTTATTTCCACGGTGCTTTCATACCAGAGTCCAGTTAAAAATTTCTACCTCAGACTTCTCATAATTGACCCTCTAGGGCCAACAGCTTTCAAACTGAGTCTGCAGAATCCTTGAGTTCTATGAAGAAGAACTCACTGTGGGGTAGATCAAGGGAAGGTTTGAGCTTATGGGACTCCAGGCCCCTTGTTGGGTTTCAGTAAGGCCAGTTGCATTTTTTTTATCCAGTTTGTATTATTGGAGTTTTATGTAATATTTCACTAGAAACAACGCTTTTTTCTACACATGTATAATATTTATATGTATACACACACAAACACACACTAGGCTAGACCAATGATTGTATTAAGCCTGAGATGAATAAACAAAACCTATTGGCAGTATTTTAAGTTTCAGATATCTGACTGTCTGTTTCCAGTGCATAAGTCCTCTTCAGAGACAAATTAATGGTTATATGTGAAGATCTCAGAGAGTATGAGGTGTGCTGGTTTCAGTGGTGCCTCTTTCTGACTCAAAGGAAAAATATGTCCCTTTACTCCATTTCCTGAACTTGGTGTATCTTAGAATTTCTAACTCCACATCCATTTAATCTGTCAGGGCATCTGAAGTCTTTTGGTGATGCCCTAAAATGGAAATTGCCAACCAGGGAAGGCAACATCTAAACAAGACTGATGAGTACACTAATTATTTCCGTGGATAGATGCTCTATAAAGAGGACTGATGGGAAACACTTACAATGTTAGCTACCAAGAAAAGGAAAGACAACATTTTAGCAAATAGGATGCTTAATCAGCAAGAGTAGGCCTTCTAAAGATAAGTTTAAATCTTAAGCATGAAAAGTATGTTACTGAATGTCAAGTTGAATATTCAGTCTGCTCTTTCTCAAGTTTGATTCAAAGCACATTTATTTGGGCCTTGGTATATGTCAAGCACACTGTCCCATGCCATGGGGTATACAGATGAATGAGTCACAGTTCCTACCCTTAAGGAGCTGGCAATATATCATGTACAGCTCACATGTCTTTTGCACCAAATGATTAAACTCTACAGTCTGAGCTGCTCAAGGTGAGTTGAGGATGCAGAATATAACGAAGTCAAACAGAAAATAAAATGGCACTGCTCAGTATCTAGCTTCTACAAAATCTCAAATAGGAAGTTAAGTTTTTGCTAAGAAAGGTTTAAAAACTGTCTATTTTGCCACAGTGTTCAGAGATCACAGATATTATAATAGAAGAAATATATCTGACAGAGCAAGGATGTATCATTTGGGCTAAAAAGAAAATATAACAGCATTATGAAGTTAAAACAATAAATCAATAAAGGAGGAAGCCAGTATTTTGCATGGCTAACTGAGTCAAAGGTGCTGAGAAGTCACATAGGAGGAGGACCTGTTGCTGTTCAGTCGTTCAGTCGAGTCTGACTCTTTGTGACCCCATGGAATGCAGCACGCCAGGCTTCCCTGTCCTTCACTGTCTCCCGGAGTTTGCTCAAACTCATGTTCATTGAGTTGATGATATCATCCAACCATCTCATCCTCTGCCACTCACTTCTTCTCTTCCCCTCCATCTTTCCCAATATCAGGGTCTTATCCAATGTGTTGGCTCTTCACATCAGGTGGCCAAAGTATTGGAGCTTTAGCATCATTCCTTCCAATGAGTATTCTGCATTGATTTCCTTTAAGATTGACTGGTTTGATCTCCTTGCTCTCCAAGGCACTCTCAAGAGTCTTCTCCAGCACCACAACTAGAAACCATAAATTCTTCAGTGCTCAGCCTTCTTTATGGTCCAACTCTCACATCCATACATGACTACTGGAAAAACCATACCTTTGACTATAGACATTTGCTGGCGAAGTGATGTCTTTGTTTTTTAATACACTGCCTAGGTTTGTCATAGCTTTCCAAGGAGGAGGACAAAGATTGCTTATCGGGCTTATTAACGTTATTGCTGCAACTACTACTACTACTAGGAATAGATAACATTTATGGAGTTTTTATACTCCAATCTGGGCATTTTTGCCTTTTGCTTTAGCTTTAGCTAAAGGCAAAGGAAAAAGGAAAGATATACCCATTTGAATGCCGATATCCAAAGAATAGCAAGGAGAGATAAGAAAGCCTTCCTCAGTGATCAATGCAAAAAAAAAAAAAAAAAAGAGGAAAACAATAGAATGGGAAAGACTAGAGATCTTTAATCTTGCCTGGAAAATCCCATGGATGGAGGAGCCTGGTAGGCTGCAGTCCATGGGGTCGCCAAGAGTCAGACATGACTGAGCAACTTCACTTTTACTTTTCACTTTTATGCATTGGAGAAGGAAATAGCAACCCACTCTGGTGTTCTTGCCTGGAGAATCCCAGGGATGGGGTCGCACAGAGTCAGACACAACTGAAGTGACTTAGCAGCAGAGATCTTTTCAAGAAAACTAGAGATACCAAGGGAACATTTCATACAAAGATGGGCACAATAAAGGACAGAAATGGTATGGACCTAACGGAAGTAAAATATATTAAGAAGAGGTGGCAAGAAAACACAGAACTCTACAAAAATGATCTTCATGACTCAGACAACCACGATGCTGTGATCACTCACCTAGAGCCAGACATCCTGGAATGCGAAGTCAAGTGGGCCTTCAGAAGCATCACTATGAACAAAATTGGTGGAAGTGATGGAATGCCAGTTGAGCTATTTCAAATTCTAAAATATGTTGCTGTGAATGTGCTGCACCCAATATGCCAGCAAATTTGGAAAACTCAGCAGTGGCTGAATTTTGGAACAGGACTGGAAAATGTCAGTTTTCATTTCAATCTCAAAGAAAAGCAACACCAAAGAATGTTCAAAGTACAGTACAATTGCACTCATCTCACACACTAATAAAGTAATGCTCAAAATTCTCCAAGCCAGGCTTCAACCACATGTGAACTGTGAACTTCCAGATGTTCAAGCTGGATTTAGAAAAGGCAGAGGAACCAAAGATTAAATTTCCAACACCCTTTGGATCATCGAAAAAGCAAGAGAGTTCCAGAAAAACATATGCTTCTGCTTTATTGACTACACCAAAGCCTTTGACTGTGTAAATCACAACAAACTGTGGAAAATACTTAAAGAAATGGGAATACCAGACCACCTGACCTGCTGCCTGAGAAATCTGTATGCAAGTCAAGAAGCAACAGTTAGAACCAGACATGGAATAACAGACTGGTTCCAAATCGGGAAAGGAGTACATCAAGGCTGTATGTTTTCAGTCTGCTTATTTAACTTATATGCAGATTACATCAAATGCCTGGCTCAGTGAAGCACAGGCTGGAATCAAGATTGCCAGGAGAAATATCAATAACCTCAGATACACAGATGACACCACACCTTATGGCAGAAAGCGAAGAACTAAAGAGCCTCTTGATGAAAGCGAAAGAAGAGAGTGAAACAGCTGGCTTAAAACTCAACATTCAAAAAACGAAGATCATGGCATCCGGTCTCATCACTTCATGGAAAATAGATGGGGAAAAAATGGAAACAGTGAGAGGCTTTCTTTTCTTGGGTTCCAATATCACTGCAGATGGTGACTGCAGCCATGAAATTAAAAGACACTTGCTCCTTGGAAGAAAAGCTATGACCAAACTAGACAGCAAATTAAAAAGCAGAGATGTTACTTTTCCAACAAAGGCCCATCTAGTCAAAGCTATGGTTTTTCCAGTAGTCATGTATGGATGTGAGAGTTGGACTATAAAGAAAGCTGAGTGCTGAAGAATTGATGCTTTCAAACTGTCATGTTGGACAAAACTCTTGAGAGTCCTGTGGACAGCAAAGAGATCCAACCAGTCCACCCAAAAGGAAATCAGTCCTGAACATTCATTGGAAGGACTGATGGTGAAGCTGAAGCTACAATACTTTGGCCACCTGATGTGAAGAACTGACTAACTTAAAAAGACCCTGATGCTGGGAAAGATTGAGGGCAGGAGGAGAAGGGGATGACAGAGGATGAGATGGTTGAATGGCATCATCGACTCAGTGGACATGAACTTGAGTAAGCTCTGGGAGTTAGTGATGGACAGGGAGGTCTAGTGTGGTGCAGTCCATGGGGTCGCAAAGCGTTGGATATGACTGAACAACTGAACTGAACTGGGCATTTTAATAAGAATTCCATTTATATTATGCCATTCAATATCCCTAATGATTCTAATAGATAAATATTATTATTTTAGTTTTATTGATGAAAAAGCTAAAGCTTAGAGGCTTATCAACTCAAAATAAGTGATGTAGCCAGAACTTCCTGACTGAATGTGGTGATCTAGACAGAAATGATTTAAATAGAACAGGAGGAATGGGAGACAGATTAGCATAGGTTAAAAAGTAAATAGACATGAAAATGTACAAAGCAGGGTCAGAGGAAATCAATTTTGAGGGCATTTTTTATGCATTTTTAAATTTAAATAAGAAGGAGGCTCTCAGCTATAACAAGAAAGGAAGGCGGAAAGGAGTGGTGCAGACATAGGGAGGTTTGTATTGATAACATTTGATAGGCAGAGATGGAAGGAATTTTTGTATTTATCTCCTTTGTGAAGGAAGAGACAAGATCCTAGAGAGAAAAGAGAAGGTGAGGTCAGAGCTTTGGAATGAGTGATCACTCTTGAAATAGATCTTGGAGACAGTGGAAAAGTCAGTTGAGAAGAGAAATATAATAGGAATGCTTAGCAGTGTTGAAGATTGATTTATTTAAGGTTGTGACTATGAATTTATAGTAGTATAAACCTGCACTATTTTAGGATTTTCTCCCGCAGCCCTGGGCTTCTTCCTTGTAGAGAGAGAAAAGGTGGATGTTTGAATTTAGCTCTCACTGGGATTTGTGAGATAAGTACAATGAAATACAGATGGCTGAGGTAGACTATGGTGCTGACAATGTTATTATGGAAGTGACAGAATGTGGAACCGAAGCTGGATAAAGAGGACAGAGAAAAAAATTCAAGGGCTGATCAATAAGTAGAAAGTTAAGAAGTTGATGGCCTGAATGTCATAAGAAGTAGGGGCTAATTTAACAATCCTAATGAGGCTGCTTTAAACTAGCTTGAAGAGTTAGAGGTAGTATTCAAGAATGATATATTTGAATCATTGCTTTCAGTGGCAGCACATCTCCAGGTAATAACAGAGTCTACAGTGTGAATGTGGGACTGGGTAGATAAAGTGGAATAGAGAAGGCAGCTCAATTCTTTTTGGATATTCTAAACTTGACATAAAGTCTGGGCATTTTCACTTTTTCATTATTTTTATAACATGTATAATGAGATAATGCATGGTCTGTTGAGATACTAATTTTTGTCTTGTTCCTGCTGTAGAAAATTTAAAAAATCAAAAGGTAATATTTCCCCCCACACTCAAGTCTTGTGTTCTAAGCCAGAGTAGGAGCTCACTGTGCTCCCTTCCCCCGAACCCCTCACCACCCTCCCAGGCACCATGGAAATGGGTTGGTGTGTTTTTTCAGTTGTCACAAAGCTTAGGGAGAGCTACTTGAATTCAGTGAGTGGTAGCCAGGCAGCCTAGATGTTCTGCAGTGTTGGAAAAGGCTTTGCAAAAAGAAAACTCACACCATTTTCGGCACTATTTTGTACTGTGTCAGTAGACATTATCGTAGGTGTAAAAACTGTTTATATCAGATTTGGGGACCAAGCTTATTTTTACATAGAAATCTAAAAAAAATGTTCTGTATTTTAATAATCAAAATTTTGAGGAGATGCAAAATTCCATATAAAATGGGGGGGAACCTGGCTTTAGTTTTGCTCAGAATCTGTCAAGTTCCAACACACTTAACCACATCACAAGTTAAGACACTTTACTATGAGCTTGCTAGATGTATTTGAGATAATTGTATCTGCATATATACTTCCTGTATGCCAGTCAGTAAAATGAAATTTTTACTTCCTGGCCCTTTCAAGGACATTGGAGTAAATATTACTAAATTATTTGATATTTGCAGTAATATCATTGAATTTTATTAATAAACATTGTTGTAAGTATGTCTTTATTACTATTATTGCAACACAATAATTATACCGATTAGCCCTCTTAGTTGAAAACATTTCATACAGAAAATTTTAGTTAATTTTGGGGGGTTGCCTGTTGCTTTTCAAACTTATTCTGATCCTGTCCCTTGAGGTCTACCATATCTCTCTAAAGCTTCTTTTCTTAGTTTCCTTTTAAAATATTCCCTCTATACTCCCTTTGGTTATTGAAAGACATACTCTCCAAGGTCTCTTATGTATTAGAAACCACAGTGTAGACCTTGAAATGTGATATAATTTCAAATTAGAAGGTGTGTTTTTCATGATACTTCATTATAACCTATAGGGATATACCATCTCACAACCCTTAAACAATGGGTTGCTCACTCCTTTTCTAATCTTGCTCCTTTTCTAATATTGGAATGTATAATTTATTTGGCATATTATCCCCATTACAACAAAGGCTGTTTCTCCTTTTTCTCATACCATATATAAATTTGTCTAGACAATTATTACTTATTCTAAAAACTGCCATTCATCATTAATTTCTTTGATTTAACTTCCTCTCTATGATACAGTTCTATCATTATATTCTTTACCTTAATTATGTCAGATTGCAAATTTGATTATTGTGACTTTCTTTTCAGGATAGTAAAATGGGCATTACCAAATATTTGTTAGAAAAAGGAGCACTGCAGAGTATTTGTCTTTCGCTGTCTGACTTATTTCACTAAGCATAATACTCTCTAGGTCCATCCACATTGTTGCAAATGGCAGAATTATTCTCAAAAACAGGCTCACAGATACACAGAAGAGACTAGTTGCTACCAGTGGAAAGAAGAAAACGGTGAGGAGCAAGATAGGGGTACAGGATTAAGAGGTACAAACTACTGTATAGAAAATAAATAAGCAACAAGGATATATTGTATAGCACAGGGAAATATAGCCATTATTTTATAATAACTTTGTGGAGTATAATCTATAAAATTATTGAATCACTACGTTATACACCAGAAATGAATGTAATATCATAAATCAAGTATATATTTCAATTACAAAAAAAGTTAATATTGGTGTGTTAAGGGCAAAAAAAGAGAGAGAGGGAGAGACAAAAAAGATAAAGGAGCACCAAATTTTCTATGGTTGAGGTCCAGTGGCTGGGCTTCCTTCGCCTCTCTCCTCCTCTCCTCAGAGTTAAGAATTTGTAGGTTTCAGTGTTAGATCGCTCAAAGAATCATGCTGGGCTGGCTTGAGGAGAGGGAAGCTAATACCAAGACCAAAAGGGTGGAGTGACCTGACAAGGGATACTTAGTGGATTCCCTCAGGGGTTGCAAATGGTTTGGGGTTTTAGATTTGGTATCAAATTCCTTGAATGGAAGATACTGGTTCTCTCTCGACTTCCATGAAAATCTCCAAAAGTAAGATGGCTTTGTGCTATGAATGGGGAGGCTATATATTAGATGCTTTAGCTTCGAAATACTGTCAGGTTTCTGTGCTTAAGTTTGACATGAAGGGAACAGAGCTTTGTTTGAATGAGTATGCTGGTCATGAACAAGGGCCACGATAGATGGAAGATCAGAGGTCCATCACCATATTTTCTGGTCTGAACAGCCCTTCTGTCTCCTGCTAATTCCCAAGGGGAGGGCGGAGGGTCCCAAAACAATGCTGACACTGGACTTCTTATCAATTGTAACACGTGGGGGAGGCAAATTAGATGTATTTGATTTTAAAAAAGAAAAGTTGCTAGCCCTGAAGTGCACTGGTGAAAATTCCTACCAATCACATTTGAGCTGGATAATATTATTTCACACCTAGTCTCATGAGAGAAACACTGAGAAACATTTAGTGAGAGACAACTAGTCACACGGCCCCCTAACTGCATATTCCAAAGCAGTAGTAGTTTCTTGTTGGCCTTCTGTCCTAACTCTCTAGCATCTTTGGAAAGAATATCTTTTTATCTTTAAATCTCCACATCCACTAGCATTTCTGTGTGAAGGCTCCAGGGAATAAATCAGTGTGAGGTTCTGCTTTCCAGAAAGATCTGCACATCTTACTCTGCTTTGTACACTGCAGAGGGCATGGTAATATTTCTGCTATAGAAGAGCTTCAAATTGTCAAACCCCAGTGCTTTTGTGAAGCTGGTGTTTGTAAGAAAGTAGACTGAATTCATCAGGGTCAGACAGCAGTTGGAGCAAATCACTAGGGAAGACCATGAGTGGCAGGGAGACGCTTTTGGGGTGCAGACACTGGGGAAATGAGAAAACAGATCTTTGAGTTGTGCTTACTAAACAGGACTTTCTGGTCAGATCACTTAGCAGTGATTGGATAGTGAATTAAAATGTCTACATTCGTATTTCCCCTTGAATGACTGTTGCACAAAGGATGCTTTTCAGAAAAGATCTATATGGCTTATTTTCTACTCAACTGAAAGCTCTGGAGCTCAAGACAAGATATTTCAGTTGTGTGGCTTCATTGTGTGAGTTGTCACAAAATGAGGTGGGGAAGAAATATTGCTCTTTAGAAGTTACTGAACCATGGGGATTTGACGTGAAATTGTAAAGAGTTCAAACTAGTCAAGTAAAGAAATGGCAGATGGACAACTAGAAGAGGGTTCAGGCAATGCTTGAAAGACATGGGCATTGATTTCAAAGGGCTTTCCTTTCAGAGATGCACAGTCTAGGCCTTGGGGACTTCAATAAATGGTCAAGAAAATATCCATGTTATTGCCTTGGGCTTTCTGCTGAATACAGTTTCCACATCCATCCTCAAGACAAGTTTATAGCTAGCTCCACACAGCACATAAATTGCTTTGAAAAGACCCCAAATGGTTAAATTTCATCAAACAAGTGGTTACTTTGAAAACTACTCATTAGCATCCTGTCACCAAGCAGAGCATTGACTGAATTAAGTTGCTTGTTAACACTCTATATGCAGACCAACTCCAACAGAAGAGAATTTTTGTTTTTAGAAACAAAATCTTAGACATCCTTTAAAAATTAAGTCATTTCCAAAGCATTATATGTCCATTTGAGAAGAACATGCTTCCTCCTGTGTTTTAGTACCTGTTTTGCAACTTTTGTAACAGTAAATCATATAAAGACCAATAAATCCTGAGGCTCATAAAATCTTCATCCTACCTGACCTCTCAGCAATCTTTGACACTATTGCCCTCCCTGTTGTACAGTTCTGTTGTCTGTTGTCTATTGATCTGCGGAGTTCCCTCTTTAGCTCTATCCCTAATCAGATTCCTTTGTGGGTTGTTTCTCTGTGCATCCCTGAAGTGCTCATTTATTCCCCTCAGTTCTAGTTTAGGTTTCTTCCCTTCTCACTCTACACAATCTCTCTGGGCAATCTCATTCTCCACTGGTCTTCAGTTTTCCTCTATATCTGTGTTGTCCAATAAGGTAGCTGATAGCCAGATGTGGTTATTTAAATCTAAATAAATTAAAATAAAATAAATTCAGTCACACTACCCATATTCAACTGCTCAATAGCCACAAATAGAAAACATTTCTATAATCACAGAGAGTTCTATTAGAAAACATTACTTTGCATGCTAATGACTATCAAATAGGTGTCAAATAGTCTCCAATAGTTTAGACATCTCTACTGGGCCTCAGACTCAAAAAGCCTACTGGATGTCTTCATCTGAATTTTCTGTGGGTCTCACAAATTATTTCCACCAAACTGCTCCCTTCCTGGAAGCCACATTGGGGCCTAGAAGGCAGAGATAAGGACTCTCATCTTTATTCCTTATGAAGGGGAGAATCGTCAAGAATTTTAACTGTTTCCAGATGATTAATTTCAATAACGACAGTTCTTTAAGATAAAGAAGATTCCCAGTTTTCACGTGTGGCATTTGACAGTTTCTAAGCTGAATTGTCCCTTACAATAATCCTGTAATTGGCACCTGTTCCCTCCCATTACCCCTAGCCCCCAATTAATTTCACATTCTGAATGCAGAGTGAGGTTAACAAAGCAATCTTTGTGATAGGAATTCCACAGATTGCTTAATTGACACTTCCAAATCTCTCATTTATTTGGATTTCTAAATCAACAGAATTAGACTACGAATTAATTCATTAGTGCAAACAATAGAAAATGAGGTCAGGATTATTAGGAGAAGAATAGACAAGGAGATGAACTGATCCACAGTCAGATATACGGTTGATCCCTGAAACTCAGAAAAAGTAGGTCAACCTTTTTCTCTCTCTTAATTACATGCCCACAAGCTTTCTTCTGTCAGGTCTGGAAATCTTGGGGCTTATTTCTACACAGTGTAATTATGTTTCCATATCTGATTGTGTCCAATTCTGAAATGAAATAAACAGTAGGAACTAGTCACATTAGCAAGTGGAGCCACCAAATTACATTCATTAAGGCATTGTTCAATTACAGAGTACAATCCTCCAGTGGCACCAGGAAAGCAAAAATTCAGTTTACAATTAAGGATCTGTGGTATTCAATAAATATGCTTATTATTTTAGAAAGAATGCATTCTTTCCCCTTCTCTCAAAGGGAAACTAGATCTGGAAAGGGCTTGGATAAAGAATAATTACACTTTGATGAAAAGAAGCTAAATTCACCTTGATCCGAATCAGGTCAGTAATTATCCACGCTAATGCAGTATAATGATCCTTTGGATTTATAATTATAAACTTTCTGGAGAGTCTCAGTGTAATTCTAAAGTAACAGCAAGGTTACAGGCAATGCTTCCCATTTAATTTTTCACAATATACAGCACAATTCTATACTGAATTATGAATAGTGTCTTATTATAGTCATTTCTTACTATTTAAAAAATACTTCCTCTCTCTAGATGAATACATAGCTCCCATTGTCAGTCTTAGCTTGTCTTCCCACCTTTGAATACATTGTTTTCCACAGCTCTGAACAAACTACCCCTTATCAGGCAGGCAACATATCTGTCTGCTCCCAAAGTTTTCTTTTCACATTTCTTTCTTCAACAAGATCGTTTCCAGAACTGCCAAGAGGAAATAAGGAAGGATGATTTCAGCTCAATAACCAAAATGACCAAAGAGGACACTGTTACCCATCTAAGACCTGTGTCTGCCTGTCTACATCATGCTGCATTCACACTTGATGTTTCATAGAAATCAAGAGCAAAATTTCACAGCACACAGTCTACATGGCAATGAGAGTGAGACAGACTCACGCAGATAGAAAGACAGAGGAACTATGAGGAAGAGAGCAAAGGAGGAAGAAAGAGAGAGAAAGACAATATTATGTAATAGAAAAGACACAGATTTGCACATTCATTATGTGTCCCTGAGCCAAATATTTAATCTCCTGAGCTGATGTTCCTCATCTGTAAGATGTGAATCAGAATACATATCTCATAGGGCTGTTGAGGATAAAATAAGACAAAGCTCTAAAATAACTAAACAATAGCAATCATTCTATTAGTTACCAGATAGTTGAATAGATCTATTAGGCATATTGACATATGTAAATAGTATCAGTTCAGTCGCTCAGTCGTGTCTGACTCTTTGAGACCCCATGAATCGCAGCACGCCAGGCCTCCCTGTCCATCACAAACTCCAGGAATTTACTCAAACTCATGCCCGTCGGGTCGGTGATGCCATCCAGCCATCTCATCCTCTGTTGTCCCCTTCTCCTCCTGCCCCCAATCCCTCCTAGCATCAGGGTCTTTTCCAATGAGTCAGATAGTATAGGCATACAACAAATAAATATATATATGTATACATATACATATTTGAATTATAAAGCATGGATATTGGAGAAATGTAAACTATGAAATAATTGAAAGAGTGCCTGGTTTGGAATCAGAAAATCAGCGACTGAGTCTTGACTCACTGTTAACTGGGTATCTGAGCTTCTGTGTGTAGCTGAGAAGACACGTGCAGGCCTCATTTCTCCCACATGGCCTTTTGAATTGCATTTGCTACCTGGATATCTTAGACCTGGAATCTGACAACAGCCTCTGGCCCCATGTGCATTAAACTTCTCCATTCTGTTTCTTGAGGGGCAACTGCCACAGTTGCAGGTATGTCCAGGAGTTAGGGAAAGGGCCCATCTGGGCACTGGATATGGAGATGAGAAAGCAGTGGTGTAGACTTCTTGATGATTCTCATAGGCAACTGAACTGAACACACCCATTTTCAGGGATAGCAGCCACAATCTTGAAAGCATGTTCTAATCACTGCTATCTAGCACACTGTAGGTGACCAGTAAATATATGCTGCAGAATTTCAGGCAATCTCAAGGTTCATGACCCCAATACATTTAATAACTGAAAGTCAACTGAGTCTCCATTTAGTCACTACACAGAGCATTTAATGGAGGTTTTGGTGCCTCAGTCCTGGGAAGATGATTTGTCTCACTTGTCTTCTTTCCCCCTCAAAGACAACCTTCCTTTGCACGCTCTTGTGACCTCAGTTTCAAATCTCTAGTGAAAACAGGAAGGAAGCACCTCTGGATTTTTCTTTCCCTGCCAACTCAGTTGCCGATCAGGTTGCCATTTTGGATTACTCACTGATTTTTGAATTCCCATTTCATGCCCGGTGCTTTGTCTGTTGTCGGTTCTACAGGACTGTCAGAACCTATTTGCCAGCCTTGCCCATCTCCTCCTTCAGAACTCTCCGGGCCTGCTCTTTTTCCTGCTCTGTATTCCATCCACTGCTCAGACATTCTCACAGGCCTCAGCTGTGACTGAAGAGTCCATGTGAACTAGGGAATTCAGCTCCATGATGCATATATTTCAGAGAGAAATCACCATTCTTTCCTGAATCAGTGAGGTTTTAAACATCAGAAGTCTGCTTCTCTATTAGTTTTCCTCAAATTCCAAATGGATTTCTTTTAAACAAAATCTCTGTGTAACTTCAAGCTATCAAATCACATTTGTGTAAATCTGCTTGAGGGAAGGGGTACTCGACTGATAGTCACTCATATAAATTTTGTTATCTGAAAAAAATTTTTTTCTGACTAAGTAGGAAAGAAAATATATCATCTGATATAACTTTTGATCCACTCTTTTTTTCTGTTGAAGATTTTGCAGTGAAAACATTTTAACAGATGTGTATTAATGGCCAAAAATATAGTGATTTCCTAAATGTTAATAAAGTTTTAACATAAATAGATTTCCTGAGATAGCAATTGGAAGTTTGAGGATAGAAATAATGTGTTCAGTAAATAAATTTCACATGGCCCAGCTAAGCACTCCTACAGACTATTCAGATCAATATTTGATGAGAATGTATCAAAGCAAACTTATTGCTATGAGGAGCTACTGCTGTCTTTTAATTGAAGTTAATGAAGCAAACATATTAGTGTAAAGCACTTGCTGTATGCATTTGAAATTTGTTCTATCCACTACTAGTGCTGCTAATGGAAGGTGGTAATTACTGTCCACATAATTCTGAAATAATTAGGAAAATGGGCACTTTTCAGAATCATCCTATTAAAATGTAGGCCTAATAACAGAAAAGTTTCTAGATGTGTGCTGACTTGAATCAGTGAAGATAAAATTGACAGAGTGCCTTTTTACTTTACAATTGAAATCTCTCTTCTATCATACGCTGTAAAGCTTTAGTAGGATGAGGAACTTGGAAACCTCGCCAATGACAAGGTGTAATATGAGCACAGGAAGTCAAGTGTGGGAGTGAAAGAATTCCTCACATTCCCATTAAGGTTAAAGGCACTGCCGTCATTCTGTAGCTCAAGCCCGCTCTTGCTTCATCCACAGAAAGGAAGACCTGGTTCCCCCTCATCTGTATGGGTCTCTCGGATGCTCCCCCGATCACAGCTTTGAAAAGGACTTCCTAGGACTGAAGATGTTCAGAACACTTGGGTGTATCTCTGAATAAATCAAAGTGGAAATGGCAGCGTCAGACAGGTGTGCCCCACTCCCCGTCTCCAGCCTGGACCGGCTGATTTGCAGTTGGTGCACTCTCTCAACTGCTACACGAGAGAATGCTAAATGCAGGGCATGTGAAAGAAAAGATGAATGGTTCCTGGAAGCACATTGTCAGCTGTGAGACAGGACTCCCTCCCATAAAAGAAGAGGGGATGCTTAAAGAAAGGGATCCTGGATAGCAGTAATAAGGAGCAGACAACCTGATAAGCAGACATGGTCTCTGCCCGGCAGGGCATGTGCCTCCTTTCCCAGTCCATTTTCAGTGCCTTGAAAGTAATTTGTAATTGCAGCTTGTCTGATCTGGGAAAAAAAAAAAAAAAAAAAGAAGAGCCTTACAAAAGATGGGCTGGTTAGAAAATGTAGGGGAAGCCGGTCTCTTCAAAGTGAGTTGGCTGCTTAGGAAAGATCACACACTTGCAATAAAGAGTGCTTGTGACTTTCAGGAAAGCTCCACCCCAGATTTCCAGAAATGAAGGGTTAAAGCAAGCAGTAGTCTTCACACATTTCTTTTCAAGTTTGTGCAGACCTATCTGCTGAAGAAAGCAAGGTGGGGAATGAATGTGACCATCTTAGAGATGAGGAGAGCACAGTTCAATGAGGCAAGATGTCTCCCAGCCCAGTGCTCAGGGTGGGGAGGCTGTGTCCCATCCCCTGTGCCCAGCCATCGTCTGAAATGACTCTACCCTGGATTCTCTACAGACTGGTGACAAGCATCCCCCACAAGAAAACTTGTTTTCAGGAAAAAGAGAAAGAGAGAGAGAGAGAAAACTGTTGCAGGCAAAAGAAAATCTGTCTCAAGACTAAAGCTCTTTAAAAATGCCACATCCTTCCTGTTGTCTCCTCCGTGGTCCTCTTCCAGATGAAAGTCCAATCCTCTGAACCTGGCTTCTCCATACTTGAAGTGTCACCACACTTAACCCCAAAGGAACTCTTCTGTCCAGTCAGGCTGGCCTCTTCTTCAGCATTTGGACCCATGTTTATTTTCAATACCACACTGTTTCTCATGCTAGTCCCTCCACTTGATTAGGCCTCCCTTCCCTCATTGCTTTTGTTGTTCACTCACTCAGTCGTGTCCAACTCTTTGCAACCCCATGGACTGCAGCACACCAGGCTTCCCTGTCTTTCACTATCTCCTGGACTTTGCTCAAACTCATGTCCTTTGAGAGGCAGTGATGCCATCTAACCATCTTGTCCTCTGTCGGCCCTTTCTTCTGCCTTCGATCTTTCCCATCATCAGGGTTTTTTCCAAGAGTCGGCTCTTTGCATCAGGTGGCCAGAGGATTAGAGCTTCAGCTTCAGCATCAGTCCTTCCAATGAATATGTAGGGCTGATTTCCTTTAGGATTGACTGGTTTGATCTCACTGCTGTCCAGGGGACTCTCAAGAGTCTTCTCCAGCACCATAGCTTGAAAGCATTAATTCTTCAGCTCTCAACCTTCTTTATGATCCACCTCTCATAGCCATACATGACTACTGGAAAAACCATAGCTTTGCCTACATGGACCTTTGTCGGTAAAGTGATGTCTTGTTAGAGATGCATATTCTTGGGCCTCAGTCTAGACCTAATGAATCTGAGTCTCTTAGTGTACAGCCATGGAATTGTGTTTTCAGAAAATTTTTATTGAAATATAGTTGATTTATAATGTTGTATTAGTTTTAGGTGTACATCAAAGTGATTAAATTATACATATACATACCTGTATTCTTCTTCAGATTCTTTTCCATTATAGGTTATTACAAGATATTGAGTATAGTTCCCTGTGCTGTATAGTAGGACTTTGTTGCTTATCTATTTTATTTTACATATAGTAGTATGTATATGTTAATCCCAAACCCCTAATTTATCCCTCCTCCCTTTCCCTTTGGTAACTATGATTTTTTTCTATGTCTGTGAGTCTATTTCTGTTGCAATCTCTGTTTTAACAAGCCATCCAAGTAATTCTGATGCACATTAAATTTTAGAACCAATGGACAGGCCCTCCTAACGGTCTGTGTGTTCTAGCTGGTAGTATATGCTCAGGAAAGTTTTGATGAATGAATTAATGAATCAGTATTTTCTCCTTCATGTGAAGCTTTTAGGATGTGATGTTTCTTCTTGCTTGCTTTTTAGACACTATCAACATTGGGGTGACTGGTTTCCAGTCATTAATTAGACCTTCTATTTATTTATTTATTCATGGTATTAAGAAACTTGAGATCCCAGAGTTAAATTTATACTGTTTGCCACAACCATGAGGAGCATAGCTCTTGTGACTACCAGGAGTATTTTGGGAGCCTCTGCCATGGCTATAGGCCATAATTTTATAAACGTGGTATCTGTGGTATCTTCTGTTGCTACCTTTCCATGAGAAACAAGAATATCAGAGAAGACCATGCTCTTGCACTTGCTGATAACCTTTGAACTTTGCATGATTAAAAAAGAATACCGTCACTTAATTCTGAATGCTTCCAAGCCATCTTTGCTGATAAACCCCAGGTTTAAGTCATAAACAAATTAAAGACTAAAGACTTTTCTTTGGCACATTCTTTCAAGAATTTTATTGCTGTCTGTGAGCTACTTGGTTCCTTTCAGGAGGAGCAATTCTCTGTGCACTGGGCTGAGCAGGGGTGTCCTGCACCTTGGCAAAGCCTAGTGGGAGTGTGTGTGAGAGACTGAGCTGTCTCAATAGCCCAATGTTATGCTTTCAGCAAGCTTTTGAGAACAAAGTCTCTGTTTTTATTGCTCTCCCTGCCAGTGATCACGACTGGCTTCTTTCAGTGGGACATTCCTTGCCTTTGCATTGAGTGCCAAAGTGGGCCATCCCCTGAGCACTCCAAGCTCCTCACAGAGCCCTAGAATGAGGCCATTCTTAAGGCCATTCTGCACACCCACATTTGCTGATAATTCTTTCCTGCATCCAAAAGGAAGCAGTAACTATAAAGCCCCCCAAAACAAATATGTGTGCTTTATTATATATTTAACAAGCTGTTACATTAAATGCTAGAGTAGGAGAAAATATTTGCAAATGATAATGGAGTAATATCCAAAATATATAAACAGTTCATATAACTCAACATCAAACAAACAACCCAGTTAAGAAAGGGACAGAAGGCCTGAATAGACCTTTTTTCCAAAGAAGACATAGAAATTGCTAACAGGCACAGGAAAAGATGTTCACCATCACTAGTCATCAGAGAAATGCAAATAAAAACCACAATGAAGTATCTCATTGAGGAATCTCATCTCACAGCTGTCAGAATGGCCATAATTATCAAAAAGACCTCAAATAACAAATGTTGATGATGATGTAGAGAAAAGAGAACCTTCCTACACTCTTGGTGGGAATATAAATTGGTGCAGACACTATGGAGAACAGTATGGAAGTTTCTACAAAAACGAAAAATAGAACTACCAAATGTCCCAGCAATCCCACTACTGTGTATATATTGGGAAAATAATGAAAACTTTACTAATTAAAAAGGATACATGCACCCCAATGTTCATAGCAGCATTATTGACAATTGCCAAGATATGGAAGCAACCCTGTCACATTAACAAATGAATGGAATACTACTCAGCCGTAAAGAATGAAATAATACCATTTGCAACAACCTGGATGGACTTAGAGGGTAACACTAAGTGAAATAGGTCAGAAAGAGAAACACAGATGCTGTATAATACCATTTATATTTGGAATCTAAAAAGTAAAACAAATTAGTGAATATAATAAAAACAAAACAGACTTATGGATATAGAGAACAAACTAGTGGTTACCAATGTGGAGAGGGAAGGAGGAGGGGCAAAGTGAGGTAGGGGGTTAAGAGATACAAACTACTATGTATAAAATAACCTATAGGGATATGTTGTACAGTAAAGGAAAATAATCATCATTTTATAACTTTAAATTGAGTACAATTTATAATAATATTGAACCACTATGTGTATACCTGTGGCTAATATTATATTGCAAATCAACTAGATGCTAATAAAAAAGATGTTTAGTATTATAGTCATTAGGAAATGCAAATTAAAACTATAATAAGATTTTTTAAAACTATAAATGATTGGTTTCTGGAAACTCGTTTTGCACTATACGGCCCCAAAATTGTGCCACATTCAAACAAAAATAAAACTTATTTAAGGGAATGAACTGCTTAAAGCTTAGAACTTAAGATTAAACCCACAAAGTATAAAAGCATGCATTATGTACAAGAGTTTCACAGATGTGATATAAGATTGAACTATATAAAGCAGTTCCTGAATGCCAGTCTGCATTGCATCACAACACCTGGAGATTCATATTAAACATGCAATGTCACCTGGAGTGGCTCATTCAGTCCATGAAAATTGCTATTTTTAACAACCGCCCCAGATAATTGCAATGTATTACTGCATTAGATGATGTTCATCTAATAATGTTCTTTCCTTCTGATGCAGAATCAGAGTCAATAATGTCCTGTGTTACCACACACTTCATGATTCATTAATATTCTGTTTCTCTTTCTCTCTCATACACATGCATACACACATGCACATACTTCTATCCTGATAATGGAAGTAATAGCAGATTAACATTTTACTGAACATCAGAAAACCTAGGTTATGGTCCCATCTCTGCCACATACTAGCTCTGTTATTTTGGATAAGCCATTAGCAGCCTCTTACCTTCAGATCTCTCTTAAACAAAACAGTCTGCACTACTAAGTCCAATTGTGTGCTGGTGAAAAAAAAAAAAAAAGCTTGATTTGTAGTGTTTGTAGCATCTGCCAGTTTCCATGGGAGAAAGAATTTCAGCCACCATGGCCACTGTCAAGCTATCAAAGTGATGTCCCACAGCACCAATTTGTGAGAGCAGACTGTGTGCATCTCTTCCCAACTGGCTCCAGCTCACCACTGACTAGATCCTTTCTAATTTTAAACTTTTATATTCCATTTTGTGCAATTATTGAATTACTAATATTAGCAGCTTCTCTTTAAAGAAAAGGAAAGTCAGTCATTGGTGCTGTGGGAAAGAGCCTGAGCTTTGTAGTTAGATAGACATTTAAGCTACAGCTCTACCATTTAGAGCTATGTGACTTTCGACAAGATAATTAATTTATGAGCCCTGGTTTCCTCCTTTGGAAGACAAATTAACAAAACACTCCTTTTTTTAGTGAAGGGTAAGGAGTTAATGTATGTAGAATGTCGACCACATTGTTTGGTATCTCTAATATGCAAATAGGTTAACTCAGAGAAGAGAAAGCAAAGCAAAAGCAGTCATAGCATTTGAAACACTAGTACCAGGCTGAAAAGTATTCCATTGTATGAATATACTGCATTTTCTTTATCCATGGATAGATCTGGAAGACACTGTGTTAAGTGAATTGAGTCTTAGAAGGACAAATCCTGCATCATTCCACTTATATGGCATATCCAAAATAGTCAAGCACAAAGAAGCAGAGAATAGAATGGTGGTTGCCAGACGCTGGAGGAGGAGGAGGTGAGGAGTTGCTGCTCAACAAGTAGAAAGTTACATTTGTACAAGGTGAATAACTTCTAGAGATCTGTGGTACAACATTCTACCAATAGTTAACAATATTGCATTGTAAGAGTACAATACTGTATTGTTAAGAGGGTAGATCTCATGCTAAGTGTTCTTATGCCACATAAAAGAGCAAAGAGACACTCTTGAAATCTTCTCAAGATGGTAGATATGTTTATTCCCTTGTTTATGGTGATGGTATCACAGGTATATGCATATGTCCAAACTCACCAAAATATATACATTAAATATGATAACTTTTTGTATAGTAACTATACTTTAATAAAGTTTAAAAAACACAAGGACTCAGCAGGAAAAAATGTCCAAAGGGAAAATATGAAAGAGAACTGGCTCACAATAAAACCTGAGGTTAATATTAACATTTATTGGTTTATTGAGAGCCTGCCATGTTCTTAGAGTTGTGTTAAGAGCTTTACATGGATTATCAGATTTTAAAAGCATAGAAAGCTACAAGTGTTAAAAATTGAACTGTCTCTTTAAAAACATGATTTCAATGTCTTAAAAGCTAGTTTCAGATTTGAACTTTTAAGCAGGACAATTTTCAGGAGGACGAATCTAGAGAGGAACAAGGAAATGAAACCAACTTAACCATAGTCCAGATATTTGTACTTTGTATTCAAAACAATTCATTTGCAAAGTAATTCAGTGGACATCCACTATATGCAAGATACTGAACAAAGCAATGGGGAGGGGAAAAGAGATGTAAATTTGAATAATACAAGGCCTTTGTTAGTGAAAGACAAGCTCAGGCATAAATCACATTGATTTAAGGCTGACTCAAACCACCTCTTCTCATGGTCTCTTAGACTGGCTGGGTCTGAAACCATTCACCTGGCCCTCTTATTCCAGCCTTTTGTTCTAAACACAGTGTGCTTTCTTTTGAAACTACATGAGGCATGTTTCAATGGATGTATAGTGAAAAGACATCGTGGTTGAAAACCTTATTCTTATTCTATCAGCTATTGCAACTGGGGCAAATTCCATCACTTTTATTTCCAGACTTTATTTCATACTCGGGGCTCATTAGATATTAGCTATTGTTTTGGTAACTTAGTCAAGTAAGTTGACACTAGCTCCTGTAATAAGCAAATCCTAGTACATCTGATGGCTTAAACCTGATACAAGCTTACTCACTTAAATTCCAAAACAGGTCTTTCTAATTAACCAGTGGTTCTCTTTCACACGGTGATTCAGGGACCTAGGATCCTTTATTCTAATGGATCTACCATTCTCAATAAATGACTTCCAAGGTCATCAGCCTTTGTTGCTTCAATCAGGAGAGACAGAATTAAGACAATCGAGTGAGAAAGATTTTAGGAACCCGTCCTAGAAGGAGCACATATGATTTTCTCTCAGAATCCATTGGCTGGAACTCAGTCATATCACTATACTGACTCCATGGTCAAGGGGAGGGCTGGCAAATGTGGAAAAAAAATAAATGTTTTGGTGAATACTGAATCAGTCTCTACCACAGAAGAGAAGTGAATCTTTTATTCTACTCTGAAGATCTCATTGAACAAAACATCATGTGATGTCAAGTCTATATGTTCACTTACTTATCAATCGATATTAACAGTACCAGAAACTTTCTAGGTGGCATAGTTTCTTTTGGATATGAGTTTTCAAGACAGAGGGTTAGAAACAATCTTTCTCTCCTGCCATTGCCCTTGATGATTGTCTAACACTTGTTTCTACCTCATATGCTGTTCATCAGCTTCTATTGCATGGTACTCCAGTTTGCATGGTCTATATGGAGCTGGAATGTTAACAATAAAACAAAACTTAGAAACAAGCTAAACATCAAGAGTTAGAAATAAATCATAAATCAGTACTGATTTTATAGAAATGCCGAAGGCAAGACAAATGTCAGAAACTTAGACAAAAATTAAGAATTTGCAAGTATGGAGAATGGACAAAACCAGGCACCATATCTCAGGAAAATAATTAGAGAGAAGAGTATTTGCAGAATCTATCCAGTGTTTCAGAGGCAGAGACAGAACAGAGCATTATTTTCATAAAGAAAAGCAAAACACAACCAGAAGGATTAGCAGATTTGTTAGTATTCAGTTTCCTGGGGGTTCATTCTCATAGCACTTTCCACTTTATTCATATGAATCATTACAATTTGTATTTTACATGTATTTTTGGATTATTTGTTTAATGAATATATTTCCAATTAGCCTGAAGACCATATGAAGGAGAGAACTTTATATTCATTAATACTGAGCATAGTGCTTGACACATAGTAGCAACTGCTCAATAAATACTTGGATGGATGGATGGATGGATGGCTGGATGGATGGAAACAGCTCTATTATTACCTTACTTCAACTAAAAATTGAGAGACCTAGAAGGTATCTCAATCTTTACAATTTCTTTCTACTTAAAAATGTTTTTTTCTCTGGTCTCCACTTTCATCTCCTATTTCATTTCCCATAACTTACAGCATTGTTTATTCCCCTTCATAGGCTTCTCTTTGTCTGCTCATCTCCAATTAGTGGTTCTGATCTTAGGCCACTATTCATGTGTTATCTAGGTTTTTCTGAGATGGTCTTTGCCAACCGAATCAGCTGTTGATAACTCTGATGACTCCTTACACTTATACAAAGCCTTGCTCTAAAATTTCAGATGTGAACTGATGGGCATCTTCATTTTGAGTCTCAAAGGAACATTTCATGCAAAGATGGGCTCAATAAAGGACAGGACAGAAATGATATGGACCTAACAGAAGCAAAAGATATCAAGAAGAGGTGGCAAGAAAACACAGAAGAATTATGTAAGAAAGGTCTCAGTGATCCCTAAAACCACGATGGTGTGATCACTTACCTACAGCCAGACATCTTGGAGTGTGAACTCAAGTGGTCCTTAGGAAACATTACTATGGACACAGTTAGTGGAGGTAATGGAATTCCAGCTGAGCTAATTAAAAATCCTAAAAGATGATTCTGTTAAAGTGCTGCAGTCAGTATATCACCAAATTTGGAAAATTCAGAAATGGCCACAAGACTGGTAACCATTAGTTCTCATTCCAATCCCAAAGAAGGGCAATGCCAAAGAATGTTTAAACTATTGCACAATTGTACTCATTTTACATGCTAGTAAGGTAATGCTCAAAATCCTTCAAGCTAGGTTTCAGCAGTATGGGAACCAAGAACTTCCAGATGTACAAGCTGGATTTAGAAAAGGCAGAGGAACCAGAGATCAAATTGACAATATCTGTTGGATCATAGAAAAAGCAACAGCATTCCAGAAAAACATCTACTTCTGGTTCATTGACAGAAGCTATATTAAAGCCTTTGACTGTGTGGATCACAACAAACTGTGAAAATACTTAAAGAGATGGGAATCCCAGACGACCTTACCTGTCTCCTGAGAAATCTCTATGCAGGTCAAGAAGCAACAGTTAGAACTGGACATGGAACAATGAACTGGTTCAAAATTGGGAAAAGTGTATGTCAAGGTTGTATATTGTCACCTTACTTATTTAACTTATATGTAGAGTACATCATGAGAAATGCTGGGCTGGATGAAGCTCAAGCTGGGATCAAGATTGCCGGGAGAAATATCAATAACCTCAGATATGCAGATGACACCACACTTATGGCAGAAAGCAAAGAAGAACTAAAGGGCCTCTTGATGAAATGAAAGAGGAGAGTGAAAAATCTGGCTTAAAACTCAACATTCAAAAAACAAAGATCAAGGCATTTTGTCCCATCACTTCATGGCAAATAGATGGGGAAACAATGGAAACAGTGACAGACTTTCTTTTCTTGGGTTCCAAAATCACTGCAGATGGTGACTGCAGCCATGAAATTAAAAGATGGCTGCTCCTTGGAAGAAAAACTATGACAAACCTACATAGTGTATTAAAAAACAGAGACATTACCTTGCCGACAAAAATCTGTCTAGTCAAAGCTATGGTTTTTCCAGTAGTCATGTATGGACCTGAGAGTTGGATCACAAAGAAGGCTGAGCACCAAAGAATTGATGCTCTCAAACTGTGGTGTTGGAGAAGACTCTTGAGGGTCCCTTGGACAGCAAGAACAGACCAGTCAATCCTAAACAAAATCAAGCCTGAATATTCATTGAAAGGACTGATGCTGAAGCTCCAATACTTTAGCCACCTGGTGAGAAGAGATGACTCATTGGAAAAGACCCTGGAGCTGGGAAAGATTGAGGGCAGAAGGAGAAAGAGTGACAGAGGATGAGATGGTTGGATGCTATCATCGACTCAATGGACATGAGTTTGAGCAGACTCCTGGAGATAGTGAAGGACAGAGAAGCCTGGTGTGGTGCAGTCAATGGGGTTTCAAGGAGTTGGACACAACTGAGCGACTGAACAACAACAAAAACAACAACAAACTAATCATATTTTCTTGAAAATTTGCTTCAATTCTTGTGTTCTCAATCTGTGTTTTTATATGTGGAAGTGTGTTGCCCACCTGTCCTAAAAGCTATCATAGCACTCAGCACATTCTATCAAAAATTTGCCTCCTCCTATAAACAGTTAATAACTTTTACAACAAGAAATGGTTTCTAATTTATCTTTGTGCTCTCAAGATCAAGCATGGTATATAACATAGAGCTGGTATTTGCTGAAGCAAGTTCATATATGTATATTATAGTTACCCTTCCACATTCCTTAACTTGACCCCCTGAAGCTATATTTGACTTCTATCAGTTTTGTGATTATGACAGTCAATCAACCACAAAATGCCATGGATTCCACCTCTAAAGTATCTTATGGGCCTCACCTTTCCAATCATTTTGCTCTTATCCAGAGTCCTTCACCTAAACTATTGTAATGGCCTCTTAACTACTGTGATTAAATATGATTTTGCCTTAATAATATAACGTACAAAAGCCTCCTTTCCTTCACTCCTATTTAATAGATGTTTATTGAATGACTACTATTTACCATGGAGTTTTGTAGACACTGAAGATATGATGGTGAACAAGACCAGAATACCATCTCAAGGAGATTTTTTGTTTGACTGGGGAAGACCTAAAATTAATCAACAGTCAAACATATCATATATTAAAAGTTTTTTTTTTCCAGTCTTCATTTCAGTTCAGTCACTCAGTTGTGTCTGACTCTTTGCCACCCCATGGACTGTAGCACACCAGGCTTCCCTGTCTGTCACCAACTCCCGGAGCTTGCTCAAACTCATGTCCATCAACTCAGTGATGCCATCCGACCATCTTATCCTCTGTCATCCCCTTCTCCTGCCTTCAATCTTTCCCAGAATCAGGGTCATTTCCAATAAGTCAGTTCTTTGCAGCAGGTGGCCAAAGGTCCACGTTATTTCCAGCCTTCAGTTTAGTTCAGTCGCTCAGCCATGTCTGACTCTTTGCAACCCCATGGACTGCAGCATACCAGGCCTCCCTGTCCATCACCAATGCCTGGAGCTTGCTCAAACTCATGTCCATCAAGTCAATGATGCTATCCAACCATCTCATCCTCTGTCATTCCCTTCTCCTCCTGCCTTCAATCTTTCCCAGCATCAGGGACTTTTCAAATGAGTCAGTTCTTCACATCAGGTGGCCAAATATTGGAGTTTCAGCTTCAGCATCAGTCCTTCCAATGAATATTCAGGACTGATTTACTTTAGGGTGGACTGGTTGGATCTCCTTATTGAGATATAATTGACATATAACCTTATGTATGTTTAAGGCATACAACATGATGATTTGATATTGTTATATATTGTGAAATAATGACCACAATAATGTCAGTTAACAAATGCGTCACTGTACATAGTTACCAAGTTTAGTGAAAGGTTAACTATAGTCACTATGCTGCATATTAGATCCCTAGAACTTATTCATCTTGTGACTGGAAGTGTGTACTCTTAGCCCATTTTCACCAATTTCCCCCATTCTCCCACCACTGGCAACCAGGTTACTCTCTGTTTCTATGTCTAGTTTTAAGATTTCACATATAAGTGAGATCACACAGAATTTATCTTCCTCTGGTTTATTTCATTTAGTGTAATATCCTCAATTTTCATCCATGTTGACCAAACGACATAATTATCCTCTGAATAATATTTTTTTATGTCTGACTAATATTCCATTGTATATATTATACTATTCAAAAAAATCTATTCATCCACTGATGGACGCTTAGGTTGTTTCCATTGTCTGGCTACAGTGTATAATACTGCTATGAACATGATGGGGGTGGTGGTGCAGATATCACTTTCAGATAATTGTCTCATTTCTTTGAGATAGCTTCCCAGAAGTGGGAGTGCTGTATCATGTCATTGTTCTATTATTAATTTCTTTAGAGGAACCTCCATATTGATTTCCATAGTGGCTGCACCAATTTACATTCCTACCAACAGTGCACAAGTGTTCCTTTTCTCCACATACTTACATTTAAAAAAAAAATTCTCAATATGGAGATTTAATTTATTACAATGATCATATGTCATGTTTATTTCAGTACCTTTAATGGCTAAAAATTCATTCTTCAAGGACTTTTTTTTCTTAACTTTACAATATTGTATTGGTTTTGCCATACATTGTCATGAATCCACCATGGGTGCACATGTGTTCCCCATCCTGAAACCCCTTCCCACCTCCCTCCCCATCCCATCCCTCTGGGTCATCCCAGTGCACCATCCCCAAACACCCTGTATCATGCGTTGAACCTGAACTGGCGATTTGTTTCACATATGATAATATACATGTTTCAATGCCATTCCCCCAAACCATACCACACTTGCCCTCTCCCAAAGAGTCCAAAAGACTGTTCTATACATTTGTGTCTATTTTGCTGTCTGGCAAACAGGGTTGTTACTATCTTTCTAAATTCCATATATATGCATTAGTATACTGTATTGGTGTTTTTCTTTCTGGCTTACTTCACTCTGCATAATAGGCTCCAGATTCATCTATTTCATTAGAACTGATTCAAATGTATTCTTTTTAATGGCTGAGTAATATTCCATTGTGTATATGTACCACAACTTTCTTATCCATTCATCTGCTGATGGACATCTAAGTTGCTTCCATGTCCTGGCTATTATAAACAGTGCTGCAATGAATATTGGGGTGCACGTGTCTCTTTCAGATCTGGTTTCCTCAGGGTGTATGCCCAGAAGTGGGATTGCTGGGTCATATGCCAGTTCTATTTCCAGTTTTTTAAGGAATCTCCACATTTTAAGGAATCTCCCAGCACCACACTGTTCTCCATAGTGGCTGTACTAGTTTGCATTCCCATCAACAGTGTAAGAGGGTTCCCTTTTCTCCACATCCTCTCCAGCATTTATTGGTTGGAGACTTTTGGATAGCAGCCATTCTGACTGGCGTGAGATGGTACTTCATTGTGGTTTGGATTTTCATTTCTCTGATAATGAGTGATGTTGAGCATCTTTTCATGTGTTTGTTAGCCATCTGTATGTCTTCTTTGGAGAAATGTCTGTTTAGTTCTTTGGCCCACTTTTTGATTGGGTCTTTTATTTTTCTGGAATTGAACTGCAGGAGCTGCTTGTATATTTTTGAGATTAGATCTTTGTCAGTTGCTTAGTTTGCTATTATTTTCTCCCATTCTGAAGGTTGTCTTTACACCTTGCATATAGTTTCCTTTGTTGTGCAAAAACGTTTAATTAGGTCCCGTTTGTTTATTTTTGCTTTTATTTCCAATATTCTGGGAGGTGGGTCATAGAGGATCCTGCTGTGGTTTATGTTGGAGAGTGTTTTGCCTATGCTTTCCTCTAGTAGTTTTATAGTTTCTGGTCTTACATTTAGATCTTTAATCCATTTTGAGCTTATTTTTGTGTTTGGTGTTAGAAAGTGTTCTACTTTCATTCTTTTACAAGTGGTTGATCAGTTTTCCCAGCACCACTTGTTAAAGAGATTGTCTTTTCTCCATTGTATATTCTTGCCTCTTTTGCCAAAAATGAGGTGCCCATAAGTGTGTCGATTTATCTCTGGACTTTCTATTTTGTTCCACTGATCTATATTTCTGTCTTTGTGCTGGTACCACATTGTCTTGATGACTGTGGCTTTGTAGTATAGCCTGAAGTCAGGCAGGTTGATTCCTCCAGTTCTATTCTTCTTTCTCAAGATTGCTTTGGCTATTCGAGGTTTTTTGTATTTCCATACAAATTGTGAAATTATTTGTCCTAGTTCTGTGAAAAATACCATTGGTAGCTTGATAGAGATTGCATTGAAACTATAGATTGCTTTGGGTAGTATACTCATTTTCACTATATTGTTTCTTCTGATCCATGAACATGGTATATTTCTCCATCTGTTTGTGTCCCCTTTGATTTCTTTCACCAGTGTTTTATAGGTTTCTATATATAGGTCTTTTGTGTCTAGGTAGATATATTCCTAAGTATTTTTTTTCTTTTTGTTGCAATGGTAAATTGAATTGTTTCCTTAATTTCTTTTTCTGTTTTCTCACTGTTAGTGTATAGGGATGCAAGAGATTTCTGTGTGTTAATTTTATATCCTGCAACATTACTGTATTCATTGATTAGCTCTAGCGATTTTCTGGTGGAGTCTTTAGGGTTTTCCATGTAGAGGATCATGTCTTCTGCAAAGAGTGAGAGTTTTACTTCTTCTTTTCCAATCTGGATTCCTTTCATTTCTTTTTCTGCCCTGATTGCTGTGACCCAAAAACCCAAAACTATGTTGAATAGTAGTGGTGAGAGTGGGCACCCTTGTCTTGTTCCTGACTTTAGGGAAAGTGCTTTCAATTTTTCACCATTGAGAAAAATGTTAGCTGTGGGTTTGTCATATATAGCTTTTATTATGTTGAGGTATGTTCCTTCTATTCCTGCTTTCTCGAGGGTTTTTATCATAAATGAGTGTTGAATTTTGTCAAAGACTTTCACTGCATCTACTTAGATAATCATATGGTTTTTATTTTTCCATTTGTTAATGTGGTGTATTATGTTGACTGATTTGCAGTTTTTGAAGAATCCTTGCATCCCTGGGATAAAGTCCACTTGGTCATGATATGTGATTTTTAAAATATGTTGTTGGATTGTGTTTGCTAAAATTTTGTTTAGGATTTTTGCATCTATGTTCATCAGTGATATTGGCGTGTAGCTTTCTTTTCTTTGTGGCATCTTTGTCTGGTTTTGGGTGATGGTGGTCTCATAGAATGAGTTTGGAAGTTTACCTTCCTCTGGAGTTTTCCGGAAGAGTTTGAGTAGGATAGGTGTTATCTCCTCTCTAAATTTTTGGTAGAATTCAGCTGTGAAGCCGTCTGGTCCTGGGCTTTTGTTTGCTGGAAGATTTCTGATTAAAGTTTCAATTTCTGGGCTTGTGATGGGTCTGTGAAGATTTTCCATTTCCTCCTGGTTCAGTTTTGGAAAGTTGTACTTTTCTAAGAATTTGTCCATTTCTTCCAAGTTATCCATTTTATTGGCATATAGTTACTGATAGTAGTCTCTTATGATACTTTGTATTTCTGTGATGTCGGTTGTGATCTTTCCATTTTCATTTTTAATTTTGTTGATTTGATTTTTCTCTTTTTGTTTCTTGATGAGCCTGGCTAATGGTTTGTCTATTTTATTTATCTTCTCAAAAAACTAGCTTTTGGTTTTGTTGATTTTTGCTATGGTCTCTTTTGTTTCTTTTGCATTTATTTCTGCCCTAATTTTTAAGATTTCTTTCCTTCTACTAAGCCTGGGTTTCTTCATTTCTTCCTTCTCAAGCTGCTTTAGGTGTAGAGTTTAACTATTTATATGACTTTTTTCTTGTTTCTTGAGGTAAGCCTGTATGGCTATGAACCTTCCCCTTAGCACTGCTTTTAAACTGCTCCATCGGTTTTGGGTTGTTGTATTTTCATTTTCATTCGTTTATATCCATATTTTGATTTCTTTTTTTATTTCTTCTGTGATTTGTTGGTTATTCAGCAGCATGTTGTGCAGCCTCCATATGTTGGGATTTTTAATAGTTTTTCTCCTGTAATTGACATCTAATCTTACTTCATTGTGGTCAGAAATGATGCTTGGAATGTTTTCAATTTTTAGAATTTACCACGGCTAGATTTATGGCCCAGGATGTGATCTATCCTTGAGAAGGTTCCATGTGCACGTGAGAAAAAGGTGAAATTCTTTGTTTTGGGGTGAAATGTCCTATAGATATCAATTAGATCTAACTTTTCTATTGTATCATTTAAAGTTTGTGTTTCCTTGTTAATTTTCTGTTTATTTGATCTATCCATAGTTGTGAGTGGTGTGTTAAAGTCACCCACTATTATTGTGTTATTGTTAATTTCCCCTTTCATACTTGTTAGCATTTGTCTTACATATTGTGGTGTGCCTATGTTGGGTGCATATATATTTCTAATTGTGATTTCTTCTTCTTGGATTGATCCTTTGATCATTATGTAGTGTCCTTCTTTGTCTCTTTCCACAGCCTTTGTTTTAAAGTCTATTTTATCTGATATGAGTATTGCTATTCCTGCTTCTTTTGGTCTCTTTTTGCATGGAATATATTTTTCCAGCCATTCACGTTCATTCTGCATGTGTCCCTTGTTTCGAGGTGGGTCTCTTGTAGACAATATATATAGGGGTCTTGCATTTGTATCCATTCAGCCAGTCTTTGTCTTTTGGTTGGGGCACTCAACTCATTTACATTTAGGGTAATTATTGATAAGTATAATCCTGTTGCCATTTACTTTATTGTTTTGGGTTCAAGTTTATACACCCTTTCTGAATTTCCTGTCTAGAGAAGATCCTTTAGTATTTGTTGGAGAGCTGGTTTGGTGGTACTGAATTCTCTCAGCTTTTGCTTGTCTGTAAAGCTTTTGATTTTTCCTTCATATTTGAATGAGATCCTTTCTGGATAGAGTAATCTGGGCTGTAGGTTATTTTCTTTCATCACTTTAAGTGTGTCTTGCCATTCACTTCTGGCCTGAAGAGTTTCTATTGAAGGATCAGCTGTTATCCTTATGGGAATCCCCTTGTGTGTTATTTGTTGCTTTTCCCTTGTTGCTTTTGAATATTTGTTCTTTCTGTTTGTTCTTTGTTAATTTGATTAATATGTGTCTTGGGGTGTTTCACCTTGGGTTTATCCTGTTTGGGACTCTCTGGGTTTCTTGGACTTGGGTGATTATTTCCTTCCCCATTTTAGGGACATTTTCAACTAATATCTCCTCAAGTATTCTTCCTAATATTTGTTATTTCTTTCTTTTGGCAGTGCTTCATGGATTGTGGGATCTTAGTTCTCCAGCCAGGGATCAAACCCATGCTCCCTGCAATGGAAGTGCAGCTTGTTAACCATTGGACAACCAGGGAAGTCCCCAGAAGTTGTTAATATTTCTTTTCTTTTTGATGATGGCCATTCTGACAGATGTGAGATTCTCATTGTGAGAAATCTCATTGTGATTTTGATTTGCAGTTCTCTAATATTTAGCTATGTAGATCATCTTTTCATGTATCTATTGGCCACCTATATGTCCTTTTTGGAAAAAAATATCTATTTGGTTTCTCTGACCAATTTTTTTTTAAACAAAATTATCTTTTGCCACTGAACTGTATAAGTTCCTAAAAGAATTTGGATGGTAGCCCATATTAGATATATGATTTGCAAATATTTTCTCCCATAGTTGCCTTTTCTTTTTGTTGATCATTTCTTTTTGTGTGCAGGCGTCCTTTAGTTTTATGAAATCCTAGTTTATTTTTTTATTTTCTTTTTCTTTATTTTTTTTTTAAATTTTTTTGGGTTTTGTCATACATTGACATGAATCAGCCATGGAGTTACATATATTCCCCATCACGATCCCCCCTCCCACCTCCCTCTCCACCCAATTCCTCTGGGTCTTCCCAGTGCACCAGGCCTGAGCACTTGTCTCATACATCCAACCTGGGCTGGTGATCTGTTTCACTATAGATAATATACATGCTGTTCTCTCGAAACATCCCACCCTCGCCTTCTCCCACAGAGTCCAAAAGTCTCTTCTGTACATCTGTGTCTCTTTTTCTGTTTTGCATATAGGTTATCATTACCATCTTTCTAAATTCCATATATATGTGTTAGTATGCTGTAATGTTCTTTATCTTTCTGGCTTACTTCACTCTGTATAATGGGCTCCAGTTTCATCCATCTCATTAGAACTGATTCAAATGAATTCTTTTTAATGGCTGAGTAATATTCCATGGTGTATATGTACCACAGCTTCCTTATCCATTCATCTGCTGATGGGCATCTAGGTTGCTTCCATGTCCTGGCTATTATAAACAGCTCTGTGATGAACATTGGCGTGCACGTGTCTCTTTCAGATCTGGATTCCTCAGTGTGTATACCCAGTAGTGGTATTGCTGGGTCATATGGCAGTTCTATTTCCAGTTTTTTAAGAAATCTCCACACTGTTTTCCATAGTGGCTGTACTAGTTTGCATTCCCACCAACAGTGTAAGAGGGTTCCCTTTTCTCCACACCCTCTCCAGCATTTATTGCTTGTAGACTTTTGGATAGCAGCCATCCTGACTGGCATGTAATAGTACCTCATTGTGGTTTTAATTTGCATTTCTCTGATAACGAGTGATGTTGAGCATCTTTTCCTGTGTTTGTTAGCCATCTGCATGTCTTCTTTGGAGAAATATCTGTTTAGTTCTTTGACCCATTTTTTGATTGGGTCATTCATTTTTCTGGAATTGAGCTGCAGGAGTTACTTGCATATTTTTGAGATTAATCCTTTGTCTGTTGCTTCACTTGCTATTATTTTCTCCCAATCTGAGGACTGTCTTTTCACCTTACTTATAGTTTCCTTTGTTGTGCAAAAGCTTTTAAGTTTCGTTAGGTCCCATTTGTTTATTTTTGCTTTTATTTCCAATATTCTGGGAAGTGGGTCATAGAGGATCCTGCTGTGATTCATGTTGGAGAGAGTTTTGCCTATGTTCTCCTCTAGGAGTTTTATAGTTTCTGGTCTTACATTTAGATCTTTAATCCATTTTGAGTTTATTTCTGTGTATGGTGTTAGAAAGTGTTCTAGCTTCATTCTTTACCAAGTGGTTGACCAGTTTTCCCAGCACCACTTGTTGAAGAGGTTGTCTTTTTTCCATTGTATATCCTTGTATCCTTTGTTGAAGATAAGGTGTCCATAGGTTCGTGGATTTATCTCTGGGCTTTCTATTCTGTTCCATTGGTCTACATTTCTGTCTTTGTGCCAGTACCATACTGTCTTGATGACTGTGGCTTTGTAGTAGAGTCTGAAGTCAGGCAGGTTGATTCCTCCAGTCCCATTCTTCTTTCTCAAGATTGCCTTGGCTATTCGAGGTTTTTTGTATTTCCATACAAATTGTGAAATGATTTGTTCTAGTTCTGTGAAAAATACCGTTGGTAGCTTGATAGGGATTGCATTGAATCTATAGATTGCTTTGGGTAGAATAGCCATTTTGACAATATTGATTCTTCCAATCCATGAACATGGTATGTTTCTCCATCTGTTTGTGTCCTCTTTGATTTCTTTCATCAGTGTTTTATAGTTTTCTATGTATAGGTCTTTTGTTTCTTTAGGTAGATATACTCCTAAGTATTTTATTCTTTTTGTTGCAATGGTGAATGGTATTGTTTCCTTAATTTCTCTTTCTGCTTTTTCGTTGTTAGTGTATAGGAATGCAAGGGATTTCTGTGTGTTAGTTTTATATCCTGCAACTTTACTATATTCATTGATTAGCTCTAGTAATTTTCTGGTAGAGTCTTTATGGTTTTCTATTTAGAGGATCATGTTATCTGCAAACAGCGAGAGTTTCACTTCTTCTTTTCCTATCTGGATTCCTTTTACGTCTTCTTCTGCTCTGATTGCTGTGGCCAAAACTTCCAACACAATGTTGAATAGTAGTGGTGAGAGTGGGCACCCTTGTCTTGTTCCTGATTTCAGGGGAAATGCTTTCAATTTTTCACCATTGAGGGTGATGCTTGCTGTGGGTTTGTCATATATAGCTTTTATTATGTTGAGATATGTTACTTCTATTCCTGCTTTCTGGAGAGTTTTAATCATAAATGAGTGTTGAATTTTGTCAAAGGCTTTCTCTGCATCTAGTTTATTTTTGCATTTGTTGCTTGTGCTATATCATACATTTTAAACATGTTCAGTTCTAGGAAGAAAAAATACAGCAAGGTAAGTGGATAGCAATATCCCTTGAATTTTGAGTTAGAAGATATTTATATTGATTAGCCAGGTGAGGTTTGTTTGAAGAGGTAGCATTTGAATAAAATACTGGATTCATCAAAAGGTTCATTCAGGTTTTTTCCACAACAGCTTATAGAAAATCTCGAATGAACTTTTTGGTCAATCCAATAAAAGAGTAAATCATGTCAAGTATTCTGGAAAAAAGAAATCAACACAGAAGGAACTGCACCTGTACATGCCCTTCGTGCAAGGTTACTTCATGTAAGCCATGTGCCTGACATGTAGTGAGCAAGATGTCAGGAATCAGAATGATGTAAGTTTTTGGAGATGGTAGTATATGCATCGAATTTTATTCTAAGATGATTGTAGTTATCATAAAATTAAGAGCAGTAGAGTGCTATGATTTGATCTAAGCATTCAAAGATGGCTCTGTTCACTGGTGACTCAGATGGTAAAGCATCTCTCTGCAATTCAGGAGGCCCAGGTTCAATCCCTGGGTTGGGAAGATGCCCTGGAGAAGGAAATGGCAGCCCTTTCCGGTACTCTTGCCTGGGAAAACCCATGGATGGAGAAGCCTGGTAGGCCACAGTCCATGGGGTGGCAAAGAGTAGGACACAACTTCACTTTCACTTTTACTTTCAAGGGTGTCTATCCATCAGCCATGGACACAATAATACTGAAAAACAGACCACTCTAAAACTCAGGAGCATACAAAATTTAGCTTTATTTTCCTTAGGCATCTAAATGGAATCTAAAACCCTGAGTGTGGATGAACTGATGCCTAAATAATCTTCTGGACCCAGATATGGCCATGTCTGTTTCTGGTGTTTGCAGCATCATCTCCTACTATGCGTCTCTCAGATCCTTATACTTTATGTGAAAAAAGACTCTCTTCAGAGCCTCAAATTGTGCCTGCATTTGCAAAACATCCTCAACTTTTTTCATGTTATTCTTTTTACTTGGAATGTCCTTTTTTTCATTTTTTTCTAGCTGAAATTCTCTTTTTGCAAGGCTAAACTCATAATACATTTTCTCCTTGAAGACTTCAACTATACCTATATCTAGAATTGATATTTGATTGAACTGTTGATTTGACATTTACACTCACTGTAAAATGATCACCACTAATCTAGTCACCATCCATCACCCCAAAGTTACACACTCTTTCTTGTGATGAGAACCTTTAAAATCCACTCTCTTAGCAACTTTCAAACATGAAATCCAATATTATTGACTATTGTCCCCATGCTGTACAATACATTTCCAAGACATACTTATTTTATAACTGAAAGCTTGTACCTCCTGACTCCCTTCACCCATCTTGCCAATCTCCCAACTTCCTTCCCCTCTGGCAGCTATTATATTAATCTACTCTCTGCATTTATGAGTTTTGTTTTGTTTGTTTGTTTTTTAGATTTCACATCTAAGTGAAATCACGAGGTGTTTGTCTTTCTATGAAGTATTTCACTTAGCATAATACCCTCAAGGTTCACCTATGTTGTCACAAATAGCAAGATTTCTTTCTCTCTATGGCTGAATAATATTCCACTTTATGTGTATACAACTTCATCTATTCATCTATTCTTCATCTATTCATCTATTAATGGACACCTAGGTTGTTTCTATATCTTGGCTACTGTAAATAATGCTGCAATTAACCTAGGTAGGGGGGCAGCTATCTTTTCAAATTGGTATTCTCTTTCTTGTCAAATAAATAACCAGAAGTATAATTGCTGGATCATATGGTAGCTCTACTTTAATTTTTTGAGAAGCCTCCATACTGTTTTTCATAGTGACTGCACCAATTTACATTTCCACCAGTAGTGCGCAAAGGTTCCCTTCCCTCCACATCCTTGCCAATATTTGCTTTTTCTGTCATTTTGATAATAGTCATTCTGACAGGTGTGAAGTGACATCTCAGTGTGGTTTTGATTTGCATTTCCCTGTGATGAGTGATGTTGAGCATCTTTTCATGTGCCTTCTGGTAATCTGTATGTCTCCTTTGGAAAAATACTTATAAAGATCCTCTGCCCATTTTTATTTATTTTTTTCCATTTTTAAATTAGATTATACAACTAATAACATTTCTTCTTCCCTATTATCTTACATATTTTTGTTTTCCTACATAGCCAGCATTCAGGTTGCATGTCATGGAACATAGCATACTTTACTGACAATTTTTTTCAGTTTTATTGAAGCATAATTGACAAATAAAATTGAAAGATATTTAAAATGTACAATATTACGCTGAGATTTTTAAGAATATTATTGAAGCACTGAAAATTGTAAATAGTCTAACATTTCTCAGAATAAAATTAGCCTCTCAGTGAGCAGCTAGTGACTTGGAAAGTGAACTGCTGGGGCCTTGTCATAGTGCTAGGAATTACCATCTCTTTGGGGAAGGGGGTATTGAGCCATCTGTTCCAGTTTAGCAGTGAAAGAAGAACATAGGTTAGAAGGCTGCTTCAAAGAAGGGAATGATTGCTTGGCAATAAAATGTTGTGAAAGATGTATTTTTAAAGACGTTTCAAGAAAAGTGGAAATTTTCTTCACTCCAGTTAAGTCGCTGAGTTGTGACCGACTTTTTGCAACCCCATGAACTGCAGCATGCCAAGCTTCCCTATCCATCACCAACTCCCAGAGCTTACTCAAACTCATGTTTATAGAGTCCATCATGCCATCCAAACATATCATCCATTGTTATCCCCTTCTCCCCCTACCTTCAATCTTTCCCAGCATCAGGTTCTTTCCAATAAGTCAGTACTTCCCATCAGGTGGCCAAAGTATTGGAGTTTCAGCTTCAGCATCAGTCCTTCCAATGGATATTCAGGACTGATTTTCTTTAGGACTGACTGATTGGATCTCCCGGTAGTACAAGGGACTCTCAAGAGTCTTCTCCAAAACCACAGTTCAAAAGCAGCAATTCCTCAGCTCCCAGCTTTCTTTTTTTTTTTTTCCTTATGCTAGAATTTTATTTTTATTTATTTTTCATTTTTTCCCATTTATTTTTATTAGTTGGAGGCTAATTACTTTATAATATTGCAGTGATTTTTTATAGTCCAACTCTCACATCCATACGTGACTACTGGGAAAACCATGACTTTGACTAGATGGACCTTTGCTGGTAAAGTAATGTCTCTGCTTTTTGATATGCTGTCTAGGTTGGCCATAGCTTTTCTTCCAAGGAGCAAGTTGCTTTTAATTACATGGCTGCCTTCACCATCTACAGTCATTTTGGAGTCCAAAAAATAAAGTCTATCACTCTTTCCATTGTTTCCCCATCTATTTGCCATGAATTAATGGGGTTTGAACGGTTCTATGGAGACCTACAAGACCTTCTAGAACTAACACCCTAAAAGATGTCCTTTTCATTATAGGGGACTGGAATGTAAAAGTAGGAATTCAAGAGATACCTGGAGTAACAGGCAAATTTGGCCTTGGAGTACAAAATGAAGCAGGGCAAAGACTAACAGAGTTTTTCCAAGAGAATGCACCTGTCATAACAAACATCCTCTTCCAACAACACAAGAGAAAGCTCTACACATGGACATCACCAGATGGTCAACACTGAAATCAGATTGATTATATTATTTGGAGCCAAAATGGAGAAGCTCTATACAGTTAGCAAAAAGAAGATTGGGAGCTGACTGTGGCTCAGATGATGAACTCTGTATTGCCAAATTCAGACTTAAATTGAAGAAATTAGGGAAAACCTCTAGACCATTCAGGTATGACCTAAATCAAATCCCTTGCACTTATACAATGGAAGTGACAAACAGATTTAAGGAATTAGATCTTATAGAGAGAGGGCCTGAAGAACAATGAAGAACTATGGAGGGAAGTTCATAACCTTGTACAGGAGGCAGAGATTAAGAACATTCCCAAGAAAAATAAATAGAAAAAGGCAAAAATGGCTGTCTGAGGAAATCTTAAAAATAGCTGTGAAAAGAAGAGAAGTGAAAAGCAAAGGAAAAAAGGAAGGATATACCCATTTGAATGCAGAGTTCCAAAGAATAGCAATGAGAGATAAGAAAGCTTCCCTCAATGATCAGTGCAAAGAAATAGAGGAAAACAGTAGAATGGGAAAGACTAGAGATCTCTTCAAGAAAATTAGAGATACCAAGGGAACATTTCATGCAAAGGCAGGCTCAATAAAGGACAGAAATGGTATGGACCTAACAGAAGCAGAAGATATTAAGAAGAGGTGGCAAGAATACACAGAAGAACTATATAGAAAAGATCTTCATGACCCAGATAATCACAATGGTATGGTCACTCACCTAGAGCCAGACATTCTGGAATGTGAAGTCAAATTGGCCTTAGGAAGCATCACTACAAACAAAGCTAGTGGAGGTGATGGAATCCCAGTTGAGCTATTTCAAATCCTAAAAGATGAAGCCGTGAAAGTGCTGCATTCAATATGCGAGAAAATTTGAAAGTGTCAGTGGCCACAGGACTGGAAAAGGTCAGTTTTCATTCCAATCCCAAAGAAAGGCATTGCCAAATAATGCTCAAACTACCGAACAGTTGCACTCATCTCACACGCTGGTAAAGTAATGCTGAAAATTCATCAAGCCAGGCTTCAACAGTACATGAACCATGAACTTCCAGATGTTCAAGCTGCTTTTAGATAAGGCAGAGGTACCGGAGATCTAATTGCCAACATCCTTCGGATTTTTGAAATAGCAAGAGAATTCCAGAAAAACATCTATTTCTGCTTAATTGACTATGTTAAAGCCTTTGACTGTGTGGATCACCACAAACTGTGGAAAATTCTTAAAAATATGGGCATACCAGACCACCTGACCTGCCTCTTGAGAAATCTGTCAAGAAGCACGAGTTAGAACTGGACATGGAACAACAGACTGGTTCCAAATAGGGAAAGGAGAACGTCAAGGCTGTATATTGTCACCCTGCTTATTTAAATTATATGCCGAGTACCTCATGAGAAATGCTGCACTGGATGAAGCACAAGCTGGAATCAAGATTGCTGGGAGAAATATCAATAACCATGGATATGCAGGTGACACCAACCTTATGACAGAAAGTGAAGAGGAACTAAAGAGCTTCTTGATGCAAGTGAAACAGGAGAGTGAAAAAGTTTGCTTAAAAATCAACATTCATAGATGTAAACTACAGGAAAAGAATTTGAAAAATACAAACAGATGGAGGCTAAACAACACACTTCTGAATAACCAACAAATCACAGAAGAAATAAAAAGAATCAAAATATGCATAGAAATTAATGAAAAATGAACAAAAAATAACCCAAAACCTATATGATTCAGCCAAAGCAGTGCTAAGGGTAATCTTCATAACAATATAAGTCTACCTCAAGAAACAGGAGAGAAATAAAATAAATAACCTAACTCTACACCTTAAGCAACTAGAAAAGGAAGAAATGAAGAACCCCAGGCTTAGTAGAAGGAAGGATCACAAAAATCAGGGCAGAAATAAATGCAAAGAAACAGAAGAGACCATGGCAAAAATCAACAAAGCTAAAAGCTCTTTCTTTGACAGGATAAATAAAATAGACAAACCATTAGTCAGACTTATTAAGAAACAAAAGGAGGAGAATCAAATCAACAAAATTAGAAATGAAAATGGAGAGATCACAACAGACAACACAGAAATACAAAAGATAATGGGACTACGATCAGCAACTATATGCCAATAAAATGGGCAACTTGGAAGAAATGGACAAATTCCTAGAAAAGTTTAACTTTCCAAAACTGAACTAGGAAGAAATAGAAAATCGTCACAGACCCATCACAAGCACGGAAATAGAAACCGTAATCAGAAATTTTCGAACAAACAAAAACCCAGGACCAGATGGCTTCGCGGCTGAATTCTACCAAAAATTTAGAGAAGAGCTAACACCTATCTTACTCAAACTCTTCCAGAAAATTCCAGAGGAAGGTAAACTTCCAAACTCAATCTATGAGGCAACCATCACCCTAATACCAAAACCAGACAAAGATGCCACAATAAAGAAAACTACAGGCCAATGTCACTGATGAACATAAATGCAAAAATCCTTAACAAAATTCTAGCAAACGGAATCCAACAACATATTAAAAAGATCAATCATCATGACCAAGTGGGTTTTATCCCAGGAATGCAAGGATTCTTCAATATCCACAAATCAATCAGCATAATACACCATGTTAACAAATTGAAAGATAAAAACCATATGATTATCTCAATAGATGGAGAGAAAGCCTTTGATAAAATTCAGCATCCATTTATGATTTTAAAAAAAAAAGCCCTCCAGAAAGCAGGAATAGAAGGAACATACCTCGACATAATAAAAGCTATATATGACAAACCCACAGCAAACATTATCCTCAATGGTGAAAAATTGAAAGCATTTCCCCTGAAATCAGGAACAAGACAAGGGTGCCCACTCTCACCACTACTATTCAACATAGTTTTGGAAGTTTGGACCATAGCAATCAGAGCAGAAAAAGAAATGAAAGGAATCCAAATTGGAAAAGAAGAAGTAAAACTCTCACTCTTTGCAGATGACATGATCCTCTACATAAAAAATCCTAAAGATTTCACCAGAAAATTGCTAGAGCTAGTTAATGAATACAGGAAAATTGCAGGATATAAAATTAACACACAGAATTCCCTTGCATTCCTATACACTAACAATGAGAAAACAGAACTTCAAATTAAGGAAACAATTCCATTCATCATTGCAACGAAAAGACTAAAATAGTTAGGAAAAAATCTACCTAAAGAAACGAATTACCTATATATAGAAAACTGTAAAACACTGATGAAAGAAGTCAAAGAGGACAGAAATAAATGGAGAAATATACCATGTTCATGGATCGGAAGGATCAATATAGTGAAAATGAGTATACTACCCAAAGTAATCTATAGATCCAATGCAATCCCTATCAAGATTCCAACGGTATTTTTCAAAGAATTAGAACAAATTTCACAATTTGTGTGGAACTACAAAAACCTCGAATATCGAGTGTAATCTTGAGAAAGAAGAATGGAACTGGAGGAATCAGCCTGCCTGACTTCAGGCTATACTACATAGCAACAGTCATCAAGACAGTAAGGTAGTAGCACAAAAACAGAAACAGATCAATGGAACAAAATAGAAAGCCGAGAGATAAATGCACACACCTATGGATACCT
The DNA here is from genome assembly GCF_963930625.1 of Muntiacus reevesi. Taxonomy (NCBI): domain Eukaryota; kingdom Metazoa; phylum Chordata; class Mammalia; order Artiodactyla; family Cervidae; genus Muntiacus; species Muntiacus reevesi. Next base: position 107,744,447 of record NC_089271.1, read on the forward strand.
TATCTTTAACAAAGGAAGCAAGAATATACAATGGAGAAAAGACAATAACAAGTGGTGCTGGGAACTGGTCAACCACTTGTAAAAGAATGAAATGAGAACACTTTCTAACACCATACACAAAAATAAACCCAAAATGAATCAAATATCTATATGTAAGACCAGAAACTATAAAACTCCTAGAGGAAAACCTAGGCAAAACACTCTCTGACATGAATCACAGCAGGATCCTCTATGACCCACCTCCCAGAGTAATGGAAATAAAAGCAAAAATAAACAAATGGGACATAGTTAAACTTAAAAGCTTTTGCACAATGAAAGAAACTATAAGCAAGATGAAAAGACAGCCTTCAGAAAGGGAGAAAATAATAGCTAATGAAGCAACTGACGAAGAATTAATCTCAGAGATATACAAGCAGTTCCTACAGCTCAATTCCAAGAAAACAATGTCCCAATCAAATAATGGGCCAAAGAACTAAACAGACATTTCTCCAAAGAAAACATACAAAGAGCTAACAAACACATGAAAAGATGCTCAACATCACTTATTATCACAGAAATGCAAATCAAAACCACAATGAGGTACCATCTCATGCCAGTCAGAATGGCTGCTATCAAAAAGTCTACAAACAATAAATGCTGGAGAGGGTGAAGAGAAAAAGGAACCATATTACACTGTTGGTGGGAATGCAAACTAATACAGCCACTGTGGAGAACAGTGTGGGATTCCTTAAAAAGTTGGAAATAGAACTGCCATACAACCCAGCAACCCCACTGCTGGGCATACACACTGAGGAAACCAGAATTGAAAGAGACACGTGTACCCCAATATTCAGCACAGCACTGTTTACAATAACCAGGATATGGAAGTAACCTAGATGTCCATCAGCAGACGAATGGATAAGAAAGCTGTCGTACATATATAGAATGGGATATTACTCAGCCATTAAAAAGAATGCATTTGAATCAGTTCTAATGAAGTGGATGAAATTGGAGCCTATTATATAGAGCGAAGTAAGTCAGAAAGAAAAACACCAATACAGTATATTAACACATATATATGGAATTTAGAAAGCTGGTAATGATGACCCCATATGAGAAACAGCTAAAGAGACACAGATGTAAAGAACAGACTATTGTTGGACTCTGCGGGAGAAGGCGAGGGTGGGTTTATTTGAGGGAATAGCATTGAAACATGTATATTATCATATGTGAAATATGTCGCCAGTCCAGGTTCAATGCATGAGGCAGGGTGCTCCGGGCTGGTGCCCTGGGATGACCCTGAGAGATGGGATGGGGACGGAGGTGGTAGGGAGGGTCAGGATGGGGAAAACATGTACACTTACGGATGATCCATGTGAATTTATGGCAAAACCACCACAGTTTAGTAAAGTAATTAGCCTCCAATTAAAAGAAAAAGAAATATAAAGATAAGGAAACAATTAACATCCAAAAAACTGAGATCATGGCATCTGGTCACATCACTTCATGGCAAATAGATGGGGAAACAGGGGAAACAGTGTCAGAGTTTATTTTGGGGGCTCCAAAATCACTGCAGATGGTGACTGCAGCCATGAAATTAAAAGACGCTTACTCCTTGGAATAAAAGTTATGACTGACCTAGATAGCATATTAAAAAGCAGACATTTCTTTGCCATCAAAGGTTCATGTAATCAAGGCTATGTTTTTTCCAGTAGTCATGTGTGGATGTTAGGGTTGGACTATAAAGAAAGTTGAGCATCAAAGAATTGATGCTTTTGAACTGTGGTGTTGGAGAAGACTCATGAGAGTCCCTTGGACTGCAAGGAGATTCAACCAGTCAGTCATAAAGGAAATCAGTCCTGAATATTCATTGGAAGGATTGATGTTGAAACTGAAACTCCAATACTTTGACCACCTGATGGGAAGAGCTGACTCATTTGAAAAGACCTTAATTCTGGGAAAGATTGAAGGTAGAGGAGAAGGGGACGATAGAGGATGAGATGGTTGGAAGGCATCACTGACTCAATGGATATGCTGCTGCTGCTGCTAAGTTGCTTCAGTCATGTCTGACTCTGCAACTCCACAGAAGGTAGCCCACCAGGCTCCCCTGTCCCTGATATTCTCCAGGCAAGAACACTGGAATGGGTTGCCATTTCCTTCTCCAATGCATGAAAGTGAAAAATGAAAGTGAAGTCACTCAGTTGTGTCCAACTCCTAGCGACCCCATGGACTGCAGCCTCCCAGGCTCCTCTGTCCATGGGAGTTTCCAGGCAAGAGTACTGTAGTGGGTTGCCAATTGCCTTCTCTGGGCTCAGTGGACATGAGTTTGAGTAAATTCTGGAAATTGGTGATGGACAGGGAGGCCTGGTGTGTTGCATTCCATGGGGTCGCAAGGAGTTGGACACGACTTAGCAACTGAATCGAAGTAAAGGTGATATTTCATGCAAATGGGCACAATAAAGAAATTCTCTAGCTGAAATACAATGCTAAAATTAAATTATAATGTAAACTTGCTCCAGAGTATTTTGGTTGTTTTTTGCTGGTTTAAGTAAATGTGTGTGGACTTTATTCAAAACATAAAATTGATTTCATACTGATGTTTATTTTTACTAAGTTATTTTGCAATGAAGAGGAGAAAACACTGCACAGACAGGCAAGACAACTAATTTCTTGTTCCAGCAATGCCATGAAGCATTATATGATATTGGGCAAATTAGTTTATATATATATTTTCATCTATCCATCCAGTCATTCGTAAGTACCTACACTATATGTGTGCTCAGTCACTCAGTCATCTCTGACTCTCTGCAACCCCATGGATTGTAATCCACCAGGCTTCTCGGGTTGTCATGCCCTCCTCCAAGGGATCTTTCTGACCTAAGGATCAAACCCGTGTTTCCTGTGGCTCCTGCATTGGTAGGCAGATTCTTTACCACTGAGCCACTTGGGAAGCCCTACCTACACTGTATGGTATTAGTAACAACAATGCTGCAGAAACTGCATTGCTTACGACCCTTTTGTTTGTACTTAGCTTAAGCAAAAAGGGAGACATTATTATCAGAATACTAGTGAGTCTCATGCAGCAAAGGTAGAAGAACAAATCACCAGGAATTGTCAATGAAGAGCAAAGGGCAATGAAAATCTGGATTACCTGTCTCTTGTTCTTGAGATTTCCAATATGAGAAAATCAGCCACGACAACAAAATAGACAAATCAGAAACAGTATATGCTTGACAAGGCTAAAAGGGAAGTTATGCATTTAGGTAAGACAAGGCTGGGGACTTTCCTGGTGGTCCAGTGGTTAAGACTTTGCCTTCAAATGCAAGGAGTGTGGGTTCGATCCCTGGTCAGGAAGCTAAGATCTTGCAGGTCTCAGGACCAAAAAAATAAAACAGAAAACGGAAGCAAAACTCTAACAAAGTCAATAAGACTTTAAAAATGGTCTACATCAAAAATATCTTTTTAAAAAATAGTCAAGACAAGGCTGAAAGCAAAATGTGGGAGAAGATATTCTATTTCATGCAAATGGTTAACCGAAAGAGAGAAGGAGTAGTCATACTTATAAGACACAAAGTATACCCTAAGTAGAAAGTTATCTCAAGAGACAAATAAGGACATTATTTAATGATAAAAGTTTAACTCACCAGGAAAATATAACAAGTGTCATGGTTGGGTCATATAAGACAATGTAGTAGGTAGGATTCCCTGGTGGCTCAGATGGAAAGAATCCACCTGCAATGTGGGAGACCCAGGTTCAATCCCTGGGTTGGGAAGATCCCTTGGAGGAGGCATGGTAACCCACTCCAGTATTCTTGCCAGGAGAATTCCCATGGACAGAGGAGCCTGGGAGGCTATTTTATGTGGGGTTCCAAAGAGTCAGACATGACTGAGTGGCTAAGCACAAACACAGTAAATAGGGTGGTAAATAGGGTGGGGATAAGAACCTAGCAACAAAGGACTCCAAGGGCCTTAAAGTTCTGGTGATACATGAGATTTGGATGTGTCTTCTTGACAGTTTAGCTCCACCTCCTAGTGGAAAGATGGAATCAACATTGAGATGGGGAAGACTGTAAGAGAAATGTAATTGGAAGAAGAGTGGATATTTGAATGGGAGTAACTGTAGTCTAGGATATGTTTAGTTTGGGATGTATATAAGACATGTAATTGGAGATGATGATTGGGCATTTAGATGTATTAATTGGAGTTCAGGAGAAATGATGCAGGCTGGAAATATTTTTTGATGGGTTACAAAATAGATGGCAATCAAATTCACAAAACTGGATGATATTGCCTAGAAAGTTAGTATATACAGAGGACAGACAATGTCCAAGAACTTAGCCTCATAGCATCTCAACATTTGGAGGTTGGAAAAAGTTTAAGGAACCAAGAAAAGAGACAAAGAATGAGTGACTAGTCAGTGAGGTAGAAAGGAAATTTAAGTGTGTGTGGGATCTTCAAAGCTATGTGAAGGAATTGTCTCAGGATAAGTAATCAGCTATGTCAAATCCTGCTGCAATAATACATGGACCAAGAAATGATCATCAGATTAGCAATGGCATTGGTGACCCTGACAAGGCAAGTCTAGGTGGAGTAGTAAGGGCAAAAGCCTGTTTGGAATGGTTGAAGAGAGAATCAAAACAGAGAAGTTGGAGATAGTAGTAACAAATCTGAGGTTTTGTTTCATTTTGTTTAAGGGAATGCCAGTAAATGGAGTAAAAAGTGGAGGCAAATGAGGGGTAGTTATTCTTCTATACTTTTTCTAATATAAGAGAAATCAAAACATGGTTGTATGCTCATTGGAAATATCCAATGCAAGAGGTGGGATATTGATGATGCAGGGGAGAGAGAGAAACAAAGTCCTTGAATAAGTGAGAAGGTTGGTGATCATAAGGATAAAGGATGAGAAAAGGAAAGGTGATATTGGAGGTGTGGGTAGAAAGGTGACTATTATATGCTCCTTTAGGACAGTGGGAGACCGAATGAACTAGGGATGCAGGATATGATTGCTCAGCAGCATTAAGGGCCCACTTGAGGTTTATGGCCATGATTTCAAAGTGAGACTGTGTTTTCTCCAGCTTTGTCTGGATACATTGGAGAAGAGAAGCAAATACTCTTTGTGCTCCCTAAAACACTGAGCTGGATTCTTCTCTGTCTGGTGGTTAAACTTGAAGTATAGGGTTGTTGTGGAAAAAAGCTTAGAGCTGTGAACAAAGAAGTTATATCCTCTAACTTCTAAATTAAAAAAAAAAAAAACAACAACTCTTATTTAGAAGGACAGATTATTTTAATTCTCACTAAGATGAAAATGAAAGGAAGTTCGTTTAACAACTTCCAAAAAGAGAACAGCAAATATATTATTAACATTGTCCTCCTCCTCCCTTCTGGGTGACCCCCTTTCCTCAATACCAAATAATCCCCTAAACAACCTGGAGCTATTTCTAAATAGAGGGCTTTGACTTGCAACCTCTTTGAAATTCACATTGCATCCAAGGTCACAGGTATATCTGGCACTGAGAGCTAAAGGAGAAGGGCAGCAGAGAGAGGACAGAGGAGCCCAAGAAGTCAAGAAAGGGCAAAGATCTTTCCCATTCATACAACAGTGGGCATGGAGGGCTACAGGAAGTAGCCAGGGGCACTAGCTAGCTTGCCAGATCCTTCTAAGAAGCCACCCACTGGGATGAAAGGATTTCATTAGAAGTCGTGGGGTGAAAGACAAACTTGGGGTAGCAGTTGTGCCTCTGTTGGACCATTGGTATCAGAGAGCTGTTGAGGAGTGCCTAGCAGATGTCTGTAAACCATTCATTGTTCCATAGACAATGAACAGTTTTGGACAAGCCTTTGTTTTTTCCATCCTGAATAGAATATACTGAGTGATACAGTCACAGACATCAACAGATGTACACAGCTACATCAGATGGAGGATGCAGAGCCCCCATCTGTTTCTAACAACTACCTCCCCTACCTTCTCCCCACTCCTGTACTACCAACCACGTCCAGGAGACTGGCATTGCTAGGAGCTGAATTGGGGATTATACAAGATAAATGGTCATCTGAAGCCAGTTCTGCTCTGAGAGGGAAAAATGTAAAGTTTGATCAGCTTTTGTCAACTTAAGACCTGTGGTGTTTATACTATTCAAAAGAAAGATTAACACTCCACATCTCCACATAAGATACAAACCTGCTTCATAATTCTCAAAAATTCATTGGGTGGATCATACATGCTATGTCAACTGCATGAAAATCAAATGCATTCACTAAATGTTTTGTTTTTATATGATTATGTGCACAAAAATCCACTTCCTTTTAAAGGAGTAAAATTGGAACAAAATGCAACATAGACATTTTCAGCCCTGGAAGAGGAAAAACATTATGTAGGAGTTATAATTATAGCTGTCTTGCAATTCTGAAAATGCCTTCATTAAATCCTGAGTATTCTAATATAATAACTCTAACCCATCTTCATATGCATTTCAAATAATTTTCTATACACAAGTTGCCTCCTATATGTTGTTTTATAGACAGTTTTTCCAATTAATGAGCTGGGTTCAATCTCTGGTTTGGGAATATTCCCTGGAGAAGGGAATGACAACACACTCTGGTATTCTTGCCTGGAGAATCCCACGGACAGAGGAGAGACTGGTGGGCTACAATCCATGGGGTCTCAAAGAGTCGGACACAACTGGATGATTTTCACTCACTTCACTTCACTTCCAATTAATAATAACTTATCTAATGCTTTGTATCTATATATATATAGAAACTATTGATTTTTTTTTAATTTGGGGAAGTTTTGAACAAATTGAAGGGGAAATAATATGACATCACATTATGTACACTGCAGTAATAAAGTGACTATGATTACTGTAATGCTTGAAAGCCATACAATTAAAAATTCCATTTAAAAATATTAGTGCTAGATAACACTGCTGAGTGAAAAGAATCTTTCATCTGAAGGTAGTGTTCTAGTGTTTGTGAGAAGCTGGCTGTAAAACTTCAGCTCATTTGTGTCTCATTTGCTTCAGTGATAAAACAAATGGATTGTGCTAAGTAAATTCCAACTTTTCTTCCAGTGCCAAAATTCTAAATTCATTCAACAAATATTTATTGCCTAATGTGTACAGGCACTGTGCTAGTTGGCACTGATAACATGCTGTGAGTAAAACAGACTTAAAAATTTCTGCCTTCATGCAAAGAAATAATTGTTGGAACTTTCTGGACACCAATGTCTGTCCCTATCCTCTCATCTCTATGTCCTCCACCATTTAAGCCATTTTTTTTTCAAAGCATGCTTATAAGCAAGCCCTTTGAATACTCAAAAGCTTTCAAGACTCTCTATCAATTACAGAATATGTTGCAAATTCTTGAATTGGGCATTCTCTACCCAATGTGCCCTGGCCTAATACTATGTTGATAATCTCATGACTTCAGAGGAAGTGCTAAGTAGAAGGAAAAGAACTGATCCAGGAGTCCAAAGCCCAGGGTTTGGGTCCTAGTGGTGCCATTAGATGGATAACATTTGGCAAAGCATATCATTCTCTGAGCTTTCTTTTTCTCATTTGTAAAATAAGAATGATACTAACCTAGTTTCAGAGGACAATATTGAAGCAATAAACCACACTTGATTAAAATATGAAAATACTTTGTAACTAGGTTTGAAATCTGGCTCCACACTTTATTTGCTTTGTGATTTTGAACAAGTTAATGAATATCTCTGAACTCCTTATCTTTAAAATTGGATCAAAATAGCTATTTTTCATGGTTATTATGTGTGCTTAATGAGGAAGTATAAGGAAAATACTTGACAGTTAATAAGTTAAGAGCTGACCATTGGATAGTAGCTATTATTAAGGTAGTTAGTACTTATTTTAATTTTGCATAGAGAATACATTGTATAGATAACGTATTCCTACTGGTCGACAAATTAGTTCAAACTTTCTTTGTGAGAGTGAGAGAGAACAAGAGAGAGGCAGGATGGGATGAGTGAGAAGGGAGGAGAGAGATTATAAAATATTACAACTGGAATAAGAAAGATTTGCATTACAAATTCTGAGGTCATGCTGATTTATAGGACCACTAAATAGTAGTAGATAGTCCACACCCAGAATTGCATAAAAAAAGACCAAGGAGACTGATTTGGCATTATTTACTACAATTTACAATTCATAAAGTTTCTGACCTAACAAAGATTCTCCTAGATATATACCCTAGAGAAATTCTTAAGCACATCTAAAGTGGGATATGAACAGAAATGGTAAATGTGGAATTGTTTACAAAATGAAAAACTTGAAACAAGTTAAAAGTCCATCAGTTGAAGGGTGAATATGTAATTTACTCAATAAACAGCATATATATAGCAGCAATAAATGAATGAACTATATAGCTTACATGTCAACATGATTGATTATTTTCAAAAACACAAAAATCGGATTGCAGAAGAATATTTGCAATGTGATATCATGTATATGAAATTTGAAAACTTACAAAATAATACTAGATGGTATTTTAAAGCATGTATGTATATATGGTAAAACTATGAAGACATGAATAGAGATGATCATCAAATTCAGGATAGAGGCTAATTCTGGACAAGGCATGTATATGGGGTGGGGAGGAGTTGAGTGGAGTGTAATCAGGGTGAGGTACACAGGGAGTTTCACCTATATTTACAGTGTTCCAGCTCTTATGCTAGATAATGTGTACATGGCCACTTGTGATGCTATTTTTGACACTTTGTGTATATCTGAATTATTTTTTAATAAATACTGAAAAGAGCATGCTAATGAAGTGAGAGGAGAGGAGGTCAGGGATCTGGTTCTCCCATGTCAACCAAACAGAAAGTCACAATGAATTGTGAGTGCTGCTTATCCAGTTAGAAGCTGAGAAGTAATTGTACCCAGAGTGATATTGACATACTCCCATTAAAAAAAAAAAAAGAAAATTTAAGATGTTTGGGTCTCTCATACTTACACCCAAATATCTATCTAGCTTCCTCCTGGAGGCAGCTAGGTGGGGGAGCACAAACACATAGTATCAAATGAATAGATAAAAAGTGTACGCTTTCAAGGTAAACTGACATCATTATAAATTCTCTTTCTACTGCTCACTCATGGACAGGAGGTATAAACCTAGGACTGCCAATGACTTGCCATATTACCTTAGGCAATTTTTAGTTTCAGTGTCCTTAAATGTAAAATGAAGACTCTAATATCTAGAACTATCTATCTAATATTAAGCTTACAATAATTCAGACAATACACATGCATACACACATCCCTAGAAAAATAATAGGTACTAAAGGAATGCTATTTTCTTTCTTTTTTATTCACTAAGAGATTTCTTACAGCCCGAAGTGTCATAAGATTGATTATTAAGTTTCATTACAATCCACTTGAGGATCAATTTGTATATGTAATCCTATTATTAAAATGACTTGGAGCAGCTTTGATGCAATGCAATGTTTCTCATTTTTGTATCTCTTCGTTTACCCTTACTTTGATTACCATAAATTGCCAAAAAGTAGATTAAATTTCTAAGACAGTTGAATTGAAGAAAGAAATAATCTGTTGATGTTCTCCCCTGACAGGTGTTGCTAAAGCACAGGTGGCAACCGTGGGCAGCACCAACTCCCTTGGCCACCGAGATGGCTTTCCTGTTGCAGGATGAATGTCAAGCACCTAAGATCCCACACAGCCTAAGATCCCTGGGTCACAGCAGCATGCTTTTTCTTTTCTTTTCTTTTTTTTTGCTGCTTTTTTCATATTACATTATTTTATTTTTTTATTATTTTTATTTTTATTTATTTATTTTTTATTAGTTGGAAGCTAATTACTTCACAACATTTAGTGGGTTTTGTCATACATTGACATGAATCAGCCATAGAGTTACACGTATTCCCCATCCCGATCCCCCCTCCCACCTCCCTCTCCACCCGACTCCTCTGGGTCCTCCCAGTGCACCAGGCCTGAGCACTTGTCTCATGCATCCCACCTGGGCTGGTGATCTGCTTCACCATAGATAATATACAGCAGCATGCATTTTCTAAGCATCATATTTTGGTAGATCCTAACTGAAGAACAAGCTCTACAATGGACCAGCTAGGAATAAAGAGAGGCCAGGAATTGTGGCACTATCACTATGAGAAAGGCCACAGTTTTGATTATAGCATCTGACAAGTGACTAGCAACTTGAATTCCAAGGGCTAATAAGAGTCAGAGAACTGAAATAGCCAGAAACCTCTAATAAGCCCATGGGTCTTAGAAGTCCCATAGCACAACTTCTTGGAGGAGAATTTAGAAGAGCAGAGTTGTTAAATATCATGTATTACCAAAGTGGAAACAACCTGCTTTTCTCTCCCACGCCCAGGCTAACTTATACTTATCTGGGACAACAAGCCAGGACTTTAAAACCCTATTCAAAGGCATTTATATCATGAGGCAGCAAGCTGAAACCTTGGACAAAAACATGGAGGAAATGAAATATTTAACATGGTAAGATTGCATGGAAATCCAAAGGATCTGATATTTTATTCTGTACTTCATGATCATTTGCTAAAATTGGACATTTTTAACTGTTGAGTGTGTATGTGGGAGAAATTCTGCTTTTTGGCACTCTCCTCTATTGCTTCTCTGACCATTATGAAATAAAGCAAGAAATTAAATACAAACTGTTGAAATTCATAGAAAAATCCAATTCTTTGGAAATTTTCACTCTCCCAAATATGCTTAAGTCACAGTGGAACACCAAACCACAATTATAGGCTATTTAGAATATGATGACAGTGAAAACACTAAAACTCAAAATATGTGGATTTTGATTGAAGATGAATTTAGAAGATTTACAGCTGTATATGTTTTATGACTCAACACAAAAGAAAAAAATAAGAATTCAACTAAAAAAGAACAAAAAGAAATTGAAATAATTGGGAGGAAAGAAATTAATTTATTCATTCAATAGATATTTATTCAGTAGTTCCTATGTGAGTGACTAAGCACAATGCACATACTATGCATCAAACATTGTATGAGGTACTAAGGATACAGCAGCAATGGCAATGCATGCATAGAACTTACATTTTAAGAGAGAGAGAAACTGAAAACTAATGCATAAACAAGTGAATAATGTCTTTATGGTAAGTGCTAAGAATAATAAGGCTGGGTAACAGAGTACTACATTTTGCAGTTCCCTATGCATCTATCTGGAATCCTATGACTGGTTTTTGCCAGTGGAGTGTGAATGGAAGTGATGTCCAAAGCACTAATAGAGATGTGCTTTCTCTAATCTCTCTTTTTTTATCTGACAATTAAATCTAAATGGCATAGAGGTTCTAAGGGAAGGTGAAATCAAAATATGGAAGCAATCTATGTTAAGTTACCATGTGGAAGACCAGTCTGTCAAGCACAAACAGTGACATTGGACTAATATGTAAGTGAGAGATAAGTTTCTATTGGTTTCAGTCAGCATGACTTTGGAGTTTCTTTATTACAGCAATTAGCATTATCCCAGTTAAAACATTAGATTAGTCAGTTGACTTCCCTGGGTTTTCAATTTCCCATCTGCAATATGGTCATTGAAAGACTTTAGGTATAAAAAGAATTTCTTTCCACCTACCCATGTTGATTCCTACTCAAGGAATCAAGAATTTCTAAGGATTGGAGCTATTCCATGACACTGATTAGGCTATATATGCTAGTGAAATGGGTCACTAAGAATCTATGTCATAGAAATAAAATCACCAGAACATGCTATGTAAACAGGGATACTTATCACAATGTTTCTGTAGTAGCAAAAGGTGAAAAAAAGCAAGGTAAGAAGGAGTAAGAAAAGGAGGAGAAAAGAAGAAAGAAAAGGAGAAGTTAATTAAAGAAGGAAGGAAGGCCGGAAAGAAGGGAGGGGAGAGAGAGAAAACACTCCCAAAATTATTTAACAAGTCACCATTTGAGACTTCCCACATGGCTCAGTGGTAAAGAATCTGCCTGCCAATACAGGAGACTCAGGAGACTTGGGTTAGATCTCTCAGTTGGGCAGATGCCCTGGAGAAGGGAATGGCAACCCACTCCAGTATTCTTGCTTGAAAAATCCCATGGACAGAAGAGCCTGGTGGAATACAGTCTATAGGAATGCAAAGGCTTGGACACAACTGAGTGACTAAGCAACCTGCATTTTTCTGATACTGAAGGACAACAAGCACTATACAAGAAAAGAAAATTAAAGACCAATATCACTGATGAACACAGATGCAAAAATTCTCAACAAAATATCAAAGACAATTCAAGAACATTAAAAAATCATACACTATATCAAGTGGGGTTTATCACATGGATGCAAAGATTGTTTGACATGTACAAATCAATATGATATACTGTATTAGCAAATTGAAGGATAAAAATCATATGATAATCTCAATAGACACAGAAAAAGCATTTGATGAAATTCAATATCCTTTTGTTCTAATAATTCAACAAATTAGGTATAGCTGGAAAACACCTCAATATAATAAAGGCCATAATGATAAGCCCACAGCTACCATTATACTAAACAGTGAAAAGTTGAAAAAATTTCCTCTATGATTAGGAATAAGATAAGGGTGCCCTCTCTTACCACTTCTATTTAACATAAGGAAGCCCTAGCCAAAGCCATTAGAAAAAAAGAATTAAAGAATCGAAATCAGAAAGGGGAATTAACCTCTGTTTGCTAATGACATCATCTTTTAGTTAGATCTTATCAGTTCTAACTAAAAAAAAAAATTAAAAACTGTTAGAACTGATAAGCAAATTCAGCAGAGTTGCAGGATATAACATCAACATACAAAAACCAATGGCAGGACCATACAATAGTAATGAACCTTCTGAAAAAAAAATGTTATCAATCCTACTTACAATAGCATCAAAAAGATATTTAAATAGCATTAAAATATTTAGAATAAATTTAAACAAAGATATGAAAGACATACACACTGGAAACTATAAAACATTATGAACTTAGTTGAAGAAGACGAAAATACATGGAAAAAATATTTGGATTGAAAGCATTACTATTGTTAAAATGTTCATATCACCCAAAGTGATCTATAGGTGCAATGTAATTCCTATCAAAATTTTAATGACACTTTTCACAGAAATAGAAAAGGTAATCCTAAAATTTGTTTGGAACCATAAGAGATTCTAAATAGCTAAAGCACTTTTGAGCAAGAAAAGCAAAGTTTGAGGCATCACACTTCAATTTCAAACTCTATTACAAAGCTATAGTAGTCAAAACAGCATATGGTATTGGCATAAAAACAGACACATAGGTCAACTGAACACAATAGAGAGTCCCCAAATAAACCCAGGCATATTAGATCAACTACTTTTTGACAAAAATTCGAAAAAATACACAATGTGGAAAGGATAGTCTTTTTAATACATGGTGTAGAATAAATTCCAGTAGAACTATTTGCAATCTTAAAGGATGATGCCATCAAGGTGTTGTTTTCAATATGTCAGCAAATCTGGAAGACCTAGAAGTGGCCACAGGACTGGAAAAGGTCAATCCTCATCCCAAGTCCCAAGAAGGATAGTACCAAAGAATGTTTTAACCATCAGAGAATTGCACTCATCTCCGATGCTAGTAAGGTCATGCTTATAATCTTGCATGCTAGGCTTTAGCATTATGCAAACTAAGAACTTCCAGATGTCCAAACTGGGTTTAGAAAATGAAGAGGAACCAGAAATCAAATTGCCAATATTTCCTGGATTATAAAGAAAGCTAGGGAATTCCAGAAAAACATCTACCTCTGTTTCATCAACTATGCCAAAGTCTTTGACTGTGTGGATCATAATAAATGGTGGAAAGCTCTTAGAGAGATGGGAATACCAGACCATTTACCTGTCTCCTGAGAAACCTGTATGTGGTTCAAGAAGCAACAGTTAGAACCCTGTATGGAACAACTGATTGGTTCAAGATTGAGAAAGGAATACAACAAGGTTGTCTGCTGTCATCCTGTTTGCTTTTTCTATATGCTGAGCAGGCTATGAGAAATGCCAGGCTGGATGAGTTAGAGGCTGGAATCAAAACAGGCAGGAGAAACATCACGAACCTCAGATATGTGGATGATATCACTCTAATGGCAAAAAACAAAGAAGAACTAAGAGCCTCTTGATGAGAGTGAAGGGGGAGAGTGAAAGAGCCAGCTTAAAACTAAATATTAAAAAAGACTAAGATCATGGCATCTGGCCCCATTACTTCATGGCAAAAAGAGGGGGAAAAGGTGGAAGTAGTGACAGATTTCCTCTTCTTGGGCTCTAAAATCACTGCAGATGGTGACTGCAACCATGAAATCAGAAGACATTTGCTTCTTGGCAGGAAAGCTGTGACAAATCTAGACAGCATGTTGAAAAGCAGAGACATTACTCTGCTGATGAAGGCCCATATAGTCAAGGCTATGGGCTTCCCAGTAGTCACATGTGGTTACGAGAGCTGGACCATAAAGAAGACAGAGTGCCAAAGAATTGATGCCTTTGAACTGTGGTGCTGGGGAATACTCCTGAGAGGCCCTTGGACAGAAAGATCAAACCAGTCAGTCTTAAGGGAAATAAACCCTGAATACTCATTGGAAGGACTGATGCTGAAGCTGAAACTCCAATATTTTGGTCATCTGATGTGAACAGCTGACTCATTGGAAAAGTCCCTGATGCTCAGAAAGATTGAGGGTAGAATAAGAAGAGGGCATCAGAGGATGAGATGACTAGATGGCATCACCAAGACAATGGGCATGACCTTGGGAAAACTTCGGGAGATGGTGAGGGACAGAGAGGTCTGGTGTGCTGCAACCCATGGGGTCACAAAAAGTCAGACATGACTGGGCAGCTGAACAACAATCCTAAAGTTTGTTTGGAACCATAAGAGATTCCAAATAGCTAAAGCACTTTTGAGCAAGAAAAGCAAGGTTTGAGGTATCACACTTCAATTTCAAACTATTACAAAGCTATAGTAATCAAAACAGCATATGGTATTGGCATAAAAACAGACACATAGGTCAACTGAACACAATAGAGAGCCCCCAAATAAACCCAGTCATATTAAATCAACTAATTTTTTTTTTTACAAAAATGCCAAAAATACACAATGGGGAAAGGTTAGTCTTTTCAATAAATGGTGTTGGGGAAAGTGGATATTCACATGCAAAAGAATGAAACTGGACCCTTATCTTAAATCACATAAAAAATCAACTCAAAATTCATTAAAGAGTTTGAATAATACCTCAAACTATAAAACTCCTAGAAGAAAGCATAGGGGAAAAGCTCCTTGACTTTGGTATTGGCAATTTTTTTAAATTTGATACCAAAAGCACAAGCAACAACAACAACAAAATAAGCAAGACTACATAAAACTAGAAACATTCTGCATAGCAAATGAAAGAATCAACAAAATGAAAAGGCAACCTATAGAATGGGAGAAAATATTTGAAAACCCAATATGTGATAAGAAGTTAATGTACAAAATATCCAAGAATATCAGAGTTCATACATTCTAGTGGTACAGATACTATGGTAGTAAGTGCTATGGGGGAATATAAGGTTGAAAAGGGAACAGGAAATGTGTGTGTGTGTGTGTGTGTGTGTGTGTGTGTGTTTGTGTGTGTTTTGGAGAGGTTGCAGCTTAAATTTGGGTAGCCAGAGAAGCTCTTTGTGCCCTTTATTCTTGCCCTCCTTCATGAAGTTCTTTCAATATAATATCCAAAGAGGAAGTCTTATAATATATCAATGTCAACTTGCGTTTACTGTTTTGTAATATATCAATGTCAAGTTGCATTTACTAAGTTAACATTATCAGCACAAGGAATTTGTCTTGAGATTAAATGTTTATAAATTCAAATAATTAGGCCTGATTGCTATCTCACAGTTTAAAACAAGCTGGAAATAAAATGACTCATCGGAATTACTATTTGCATTAGGTTCTTTGTACCAAGACATGGCAATATGTTCTGTAGTTCAGAATATTCCAGATTAATACTTCCTTTCCAGTCTAATACATTTTGCAAGAGGAAAGTTTATTTAGGGGAAATCATTTTCTTTTTAAATCTAAAATGTATTGCCTTTTATAATTATAGAAATATTTGACTTTTGGACAAAGTAAATTAGAAAAAAATATACAAGGAACTCTTACAACTCAAGAGGAAGATGAACAAACAAAAAACCAAATAATCCCATTAAAAATAGTCAAAGGACTTGAATAGACATTTTTGCTATATATATGTAAGTGGCTAACAGGTATATGAAAAGGAACTCAACATCATTAATTATCAGAGAAATGTAAATCAAAGGCACAGTGAGACTCATCTTACACCTGTTAGGCTATCTACTACTGTGAAAAAGACAAGAGATAACAAATGTTGGTGAGGATGCAGATAAAAGGAAAGTCTTGCATACCATTGGTAAAAATGTAAATGATATAGCCATTATGCAAACGTTATAAGATGAATGAATTCTGGGGGAGGAGCTAAGATGGTGGAGGAATAGGATGGGGAGACCACTTTCTCCCCCACAAATTCATCGAAAGATCATTTGAACACTGAGCAAACTCCACAAAATAACTTCTGATCACTAGCAGAGGACATCAGGCACCCAGAAAAGCAGCCCATTGTCTTTGAAAGGAGGTAGGACAAAATATAAAAGATAAAAAGAGAGAGAATAGAGTTAGGGACGGAGATCTGTCCTGGGAAGGGAGTCTTAATAGAGGAAGTTTCCAAACACCAGGAAACCCTCTAACTGGTGGGCCTGGGGGAAGTTTTTGAATCTCGGAGGGCAACCTAACTGGGAGCACAAATAAATAAAACCCACAGATTACATGCCTAGAAACAACTCCCATCAGAAAAGTTCCCCAGACGCTTGCATCCGCCACCAGCAAGTGGGGGCTGAACAGAGAGGAGCAGGCGGTGGCTTTGCTTAGGGTAAGGACCGGGCCTGAAAGCCCTGAGGGCAATCTGAGGGGGCTAGCAACTTAAACTGTGGGATAGCAAGAGGGAGAGTATTAACCTGGGAAAAGCCCTAAACTTAGGCAATACTGGCCTGTTCCCAGAACAAAGGACTGAGCGAATACCAGAGAGGAGCTTGCAGGCTGCAGACTGGCCCATCACCCGCCTGAGGCAGGAGGCAGGAGTGAGAGGAAAGGGGCAAACTTGGCCCCAGAGATGGCATCCTCTACCAAACTGCAAACAGGCTTCTAGTCTCTAACCAAAAACTTCCTGAGATTCTGGATGGTTGACATCCACCAGGAGGGTCGCAACCAGAAATCAGGTCCCCAGAAGAGACACGAGGAGACAGCACGCCCAGAAACTGAGGCTGGGACCGCGGAGGGGATAAGGCGCACTGCACCTGGGGAGAGTGCACTCATCAAGCTCCTGGTTGCCTGAGCTGCTCAGTCAGGGAAGGCACAAAATGCAGGTCCAACCAAGTTTGGGCCTTTGTGGAGTACCTGAGAACCTGAACCTGAGTGGCTTAGACCTAGGAAGTGCACGCAATGCAGGGCCCACTCCCTGCAGAGCAACCAGGAGCCTGAGCAGTGTAGACAGGGAAAGCACACACGCCATGAGCAGAAGCAAACCCAGTGTGACCGGAACACTTCTGGGTACTCCCCACACATGCCAGTGACATTTGTCTGCAGTGCCCCTCCCTCCCCACATTATGACTGAACAAGGGAACCTAAATAAGAGACCACCTCCACCCACTTGTGTCAGGGCGGAAATTAGACACTGAAGAGACCTGCAAACAGAAGCCAAATAAAGGGAACCGCTTTAGAAGTGACAAGGTGCAACAGGTTAAAATCTCTGTAGTTAACACTGACTACACCGGAAGGGGCCTATAGATATTGAGAAGTGTAAGCTGGAACAAGATGCTATCTGAAACTGAACTGAACCCACACTGCCCACAAAAGCTCTAGAGAAATTCTTAGATATACTTTTACTATTATTTTTTAATTAAATTTTTTTCTCTCTTTTTTAAGTCCTCTATTACTCCTCTACTACTCCTTAATTTTCATTTTTATAACCCACTATAACTTGGCCCCCCCCAAAAAAAAGAGGACCCTATTTTTAAAGCAAACTTCATATATATTTCTTAAATTTTTTGTGTTTTAGTTTTTTTTTAATATTGTATTTTTAAGAGTCTAACCTCTACTCTAGATTTTTAATCTTTGTTTTTCAGTATTTGATACCAATTTTGAACATTTACAAATCCAAACTTCAGTGCCCATTTTTACTCAGGAGTGTGATTACTGGTTTGATCACTCTCTCCTCCTTTTGACTCTCCTTTTTCTCCCCCAGATCACCTCTCTTTCCTCCCTCCCCCTTCTCTTCTCAAATTCTCAATCCAATTCAGTGAATCTGTGGGTGATCTGGGTTGCAGAGAACACTTAGGGAACAGAGTACTGCCTAGATCTGTCTCTCTTCTCTTGAATCCCCCTTTTTCTCCTCCTGCTCACCTCTATCTCCTTCTTCCCTCTCCTCTTCGTCATATAACTCTGTGAACCTCTCTGGGTGTCCCTTACTGTGGAGGGACACCACTTTCACCACTGTGGTGTCACCACACCACTTTCATCACACCTCTTTCCCTCACTGTGGAGGGACACCTTTCATCACTAATCTAGATGTTTTATTATAAGTGCTGTATGGATGGAGAAGTCTTGAGGCTACTGGAAGAATAAAACTGAAATCCAGAGGCAAGAGGCTTAAGCCCAAAACCTAGAACACCAGAGAACTCCTGACTACAGGGAACATTAATTAATAAGAGATCATCCAAAAGCCTCCACACCTACACTGAAACCAACCACCACCCAAGAGCCAATAAGTGCCAGAGCAAGACATACCATGCAAATTCTCCAGCAACACAGGAACATAGCCCTGAGCGTCAATATACAGTCTGCCCAAAGTCACACCAAACCCATAAGCCCATCTCAAAACTCACTACTGGACACTCCATTGCACTTCAGAGAGAAAAAATCCAGCTCCACCCACCAGAACACCGACACACACACTTTCCTAAACAGCAAACTTCGACAAGCCAAAATTCCAACCCCACCCACTGGGAGAAACCTCCACAATAAAGAGGAACCACAGACTACCAGAATACAGAAAGGCCACCCCAAACACAGCAATCTAAATAAGATGAAAAGGCAGAGAAATAGCCAGCAGGTAAAGGAACACGAAAAATGCCCACCAAGCCAAACAAAAGAGGAGGAGATAGGGAATCTACCTGAAAAAAAATTTAGAATAATGATAATAAAAAGGATCCAAAATCTTGGAAACAAAATAGAGTTACAGATAAATAGCCTGGAGACAAGGATTGAGAAGATGCAAGAAATGTTTAATAAGGACCTAGAAGAAATAAAAAAAAAGTCAATTAAAATGAATAATGCAATAAATGATATCAAAAACACTCTGGAGGAAACCAACAGTAGAATAATGGAGGCAGAAGATAGGATACGTGAGGTAGAAGATAAAATGGTGGAAATAAATGAAACAGAGGGGAAAAAAGAAAAAAAAAGAATTAAAAGAAATGAGGACAGCCTCAGGGACCTCTGGGACAATGTGAGACGCCCCAGCATTCAAATCATAGGAGTCCCAGAAGATGAAGACAAAAAGAAAGGCCATGAGAAAATACTCGAGGAGATAATAGCTGAGAACTTCCCCCAAATGGGGAAGGAAAAAGTGACACAAGTCCAAGAAACCCAGAGAGTCCCAAACAGGATAAACCCAAGGCAAAACACCCCAAGACACATAATAATCAAATTAACAAAGATCAAACACAAATAACAAACATTAAAAGCAGCAAGGGCGAAGCAACAAATAATATGCAAGGGGATTCCCATAAGGATAACAGCTGATCTTTCAATAGAAACTCTTCAGGCCAGAAGGGAATAGTAGGACATACTTAAAGGAATGAAAGAGAATAACATATAACACAGATTACTGTACCCAGGAAGGATCTCATTCAGATATGGAAACTTCAAAAGCTTTACAGACAAGCAAAAGCTGAGAGAATTCAGCACCACCAAACCAGCTCTTCAACAAAGGCTAAAGGATCTTCTCTAGGCAGGAAACACAGAAAGGTTGTATGAACACAAACCCAAAACAACAAAGCAAATGGGAACGGGACCATTCTTATCAATAATTACCTTAAATGTAAATGGATTGAATGCCCCAACCAAAAGACAAAGACTGGCTGAATGGATACAAAAGCAAGACCTCTATATATACTGTCTACAAGAGACTCACCTCAAAACAAGGGACACATACAGACTGATAGTGAAGGGCTGGAAAAAAATATTTCATGTAAACAGAGACCAAAAGAAAGCAGGAGATGCAATACTCATATCAGATAAAGTAGACTTTAAAATAAAGTCTGTGAGAAGAGACCAAGAAGGACACTACATAATGATCAAAGAATCAATCCAAGAAGAAGATATAACAATTATATATATATATATATATATATATATATATATATATATATATATATATATATATGCACCCAACATAGGAGCACCACAATATGTAAGGCAAATGCTAGCAAGAATGAAAGGGGAAATTAACAGTAACACAATTTTAGTGGGAGACTTTAATATCTCACTCACACCAATGGATAGATCAACTAAACAGAAAATTAACAAGGAAACACAAACTTTAAATGACTCAATGGTCCAGCTAGACCTAACTGATATCTATAGAACATTTTACCCCAAAACAATCAATTTCACCTTTTTCTCAAGTGCACACGGAGCCTTCTCCAGAATAGATCACATCCTAGGCCGTAAATCTAGCCTTGGTAAATTCCAAACAATTGAAATCATTCCAGTCATCTTTTCTGACCACAATGCAGTAAGATTAGATGTCAATTGCAGGAGAAAAACTATTAAAAATTCCAACATATGGAGGCTAAATAACACACTTCTGAATAATCAACAAATCATAGAAGAAATCAAAAAAGAAATCAAAATATGTATATAAATGAATGAAAATGAAGACAAAACAACCCAAAACCTATGGGACACTGTAAAAGTAGTGCTAAGGGGAAGGTTCATAGTGATACAGGCTTACCTCAAGAAACAAGAAAAAAGTCCAATAAATAACCTAACTCTACAGCTAAAGCAACTAGAGAAGGAAGAAATGAAGAACCCCAGGGTTAGGAGAAAGAAAGAAATCTTAAAAATTAGGGCAGAAATAAATGCAAAAGAAACAAAAGAGGCCATAGCAAAAAATCACAAATCTAAAAGCTGTTTTTTTGAAAAGGTAAATGAAATTGACAAACCGTTAGCCAGACTCATCAAGAAACAAAGGAAGAAGAACCAAATCAACAAAATTAGAAATGAAAATGGAAAGATCACAACAGACAACACTGAAATACAAAGGATCATAAGAGACTACTACCAGCAGCTATATGCCAATAAAATGAACAACTTGGAAGAAATGGACAAATTCTTAGAAACGTATAACTTTCCAAAACTGAACCAGGAAGAAATAGATCAAACTGTGATCAGAAATCTTCCAGCAAACAAAAGCCCAGGACCAGATGGCTTCCCAACTGAATTTTACCAAAAAATTTAGAGAAGAGCTAACACCTATCTTACTCAAACTCTTCCAGAAAATTGCAGAAGAAGGCAAATTTCCAAACTCATTCTATGAGGCCACCATCACCCTAATACCAAAACCAGACAAAGATGCCACAAAAAAAGAAATCTACAGGCCAATATCACTGGTGAACATAGATGCAAAAATCCTTAACAAAATTCTAGCAAACAGAATCCAACAATATATTAAAATGATCATACATCATGACCAAGTGGGCTTTATCCCAGGAATGCAAGGATTCTTTAGTATCCACAAATCAATCAGTGTAATACACCACATTAACAAATTGAAAGATAAAAACCATATGATTATCTCAATAGATGCAGAAAAAGCCTTTGACAAAATTCAACATCCATTTATGATAAAAGCTCTCCAGAAAGCAGGCATAGAAGGAACATACTTCAACATAATAAAAGCTATATATGACAAACCCACAGCAAACATTATCCTCAATGGTGAAAAATTGAAAGCGTTTACCTTAAAGTCAGGAACAAGTCAAGGGTGCCCACTCTCACCACTACTATTCAACATAGTTTTGGAAGTGTTGGCGACAGCAATCAGAGCAGAAAAAGAAATAAAAGGAATCCAGATAGGAAAAGAAGAAGTGAAACTCTCACTGTTTGCAGATGACATGATCCTCTACATAAAGACTCTAACAGCCACTATGGAGAACAATGTGGAGATTCCTTAAAAAACTGGAAATAGAACTGCCATATGACCCAGCAATCCCACTCCTGGGCATACACACTGAGGAAACCAGATCTGAAAGAGTCACGTGCACCCCAATGTTCACCGCAGCACTGTTTATAATAGCCAGGACATGGAAGCAACCTAGATGCCCATCAGCAGATGAATGGATAAGGAAGCTGTGGTACATATACACTATGGAATATTACTCAGCCATTAAAAAGAATTCATATGAATCAGTTCTAATGAGATGGATGAAACTGGAGCCCATTATACAGAGTGAAGTAAGCCAGAAATATAAAGCCCAATAGAGTATACTAGCGCATATATATGGAATTAAAAAAGATGGTAATGATAACCCTATATGCAAAACAGAAAAAGAGACACAAATGTACAGAACAGACATTTGGACTCTGTGGGAGAAGGTGAGGGTGGGATGTTCTGAGAAAATAACATTGAAACAAGTATACTATCAAGGATGAAGCAGATCACGAGCCCAGGTTGGATGCATGAGACAAGTGCTTAGGGCTGATGCACTGAGAAGACCCAGAGGGATGGGATGGGGAGGGAGGAGGGAGGGGGGATCGGGATGCAGAACACATGTAAATCCATGGCTGATTCATGTCAATGTATGGCAAAAACCACTACAATATTGTAAAGTAATTAGCCTTCAACTAATAAAAATAAATGAAAAAAAAAAAGATGAATGAGTTCTGAG
This sequence comes from Muntiacus reevesi, assembly GCF_963930625.1. Taxonomy (NCBI): domain Eukaryota; kingdom Metazoa; phylum Chordata; class Mammalia; order Artiodactyla; family Cervidae; genus Muntiacus; species Muntiacus reevesi. The sequence continues at coordinate 107,767,432 of NC_089271.1, forward strand.
GACCTACTGTACAGCATGGTGACTATAGTTAAAAATACTATATTCTATATTTCAAATTTACTGAGAGAGTATATCTTAAGCAATCTCAGCCCCCCCCCCCCAATGGTAACTGTGTGAGGTGATGTTTGTTTTAATTAACCTATTGTGGAAATCATTTCATGACAGATATGTATATCAAATCATCATGCTGTACACTCTAAATGTATTATAATTTTGTGAACTACAGCTCAATAAAGCTGGAGAAAGTATTATAAGCAGTTGAAGTAGTTGAAAATTTGGTTCAAGTTTGCTTTTGTTTTGTTTTTCAGTTCTTTAGGTGTTAGACTAGTAGCTTGGTAAGTCTTAGATATTTGGAAAAATTGGACACACGAGAGACTAAAAGTTAGGCTAAATTCAATTTTGAAGCTGCTTTGAGTCTTTGATGAAACACAGGCTAGGCTATATTCGCTGAAGGATGAACCCAAACCAACCAGACATCTAAGTGAGACTATTCTTCATGGGTTCTATGCAGTTGATAAAATGGTAAAGGCAAAGTTTAGGGGTTACTACTTCCCTCTGGGAACAAAAGAAGGAGATCCACATTCTGTTAAAAGTAGAACAAATTTTAATGTGCTGTCAAATGAGCTATTATTACTCCTTTGGACTCTTCACAACTTTCCTTGCAATAGATTTTCTCTGATGGCTAGTGATGCTAGATCCTGGGGACTGATGGATTGGGGAGTAGAGCTTAAAGTCATCCCATTTGCCAAAGAGTATTCTCTGGGGAATCCAGAGAGAAAGGCAAAGAGCTTTCCTGATGTACTGCCTGCTCCATGTATGATGGTGCTGGGGCTGTGGGTCAGTTATTTGATTAGCATGACCTTGGGTTGTCTGTCTTGTCTGGGAGTTGGGGTGGAGATGTCAACATGAAGGGCTTTCTGCCCAAGCCGCTGTCACTTCCTCTCCACTGATTACTAAATGATTCCACACCACACATAGGAGAAGGCCTGCAGATATAACAAGTGACAGAAACATTTGAGAAAGGGTTAGGGGGACAGTGTGATTTTCACCTTTGTTACCAGGGACAGATGATAATGGATTTCTTGTCATTATGGCCCATAGAGGAGAAATGACACAACTCAAACTACATTGACTGCTTAATTACCAGCAAGAGTGGTGGAAAGAAGAGAAAGACAGCTTGAAGAACTCATTTCAATCAGCTCTTTCTTGGTTTGGCTGTCAGTTTTTGTATATCTATACAATGGAATGATATGCTGCTCCAATATAATCACATTTTTGAAGAATACTTAATGACAACTGACAGTCTCAAGATATAATCTTAAATGTCAAAAAAGGATGCAATATTTTATTCACAGTATGATCCCATGAAGTGGGAAAGGCATTTAAGCAACTGTAAGATAACAGGATCTCTCTGTGATTAGAATGCTTTCCCCTTTTTCTTATGTTGATGTATTTTTCAAATCATCCATATCAAAACTTCTGTTTTTCAATTAGAAAAATCAAAACCATCATTTTTTAATGTCAGCTTATTTTTTTCCTTATTGAAACCACAGGGTTCACTTCCAGGAGTACCTGAAATTAGACAAGTAAAAGGTAAGAAAAGGAGGATGGGTGGATGGGTGGAGGGTGGTTTTCTCATCTAGCTTTCCATTGAGCTCTTTTGGCAGTTCAATTTGAATGACTCAACTTGATGGATTTTATTTTAACCTTGTCTAACAAACAGAGAAACAGAAGGGATAAAATAAATGGAAGGACAAAGAATAGGATTGGCTTGAAATTCCATTATAATAAAAAAATAGATCCATTTCACCCTCGATAGTATACTTGTTTCAGTGCTATTCTCTCAGAACATCCCAACCTCACCAGCCCAGGTCGGATGCATGAGACAAATGCTCAGGGCTGGTGCACTGGGAAGACTCAGAGGGATCAGATGGGGAGAGAGGCGGGAGGGGGGATTGGGATGGGGAACACATGTAAATCCATGGCTGATTCATGTCAATGTATGGCAAAAACCACTACAATATTGTAAAGTAATTAGCCTTCAACTAATAAAAATAAATGAAAAAAATAAAAAAGAAAAATAAAAAATGAAAAAAAATAATAAAGAATTAGAAAGAAAATATCGGCATTGCAACATTCGATAGCCAAGTTTATTCATTCTTAGTATAAGTGGAGCTTAGAACAGTAAGGGGATTCATCCCTTTTTTGAAATTATCAAGAGTGTCTTGACAATAAACTCAGTGCTTATAGCTAGTCTGTACCATGTAACAAAACAAGAAATAATGACAACAAATAAAGCTATGAAATGAAGAATATTTCATCAGCTCATCACTGCATCTCCCTATGTCACTTGTATAGTTTAGTTACTCTTCCCCAAGTTTAAAACTTTAGATTTCAATTATTTTAGACTAAAATAATAATATAGCAGGAAAGAATTTCAAACCTCCTATGGTAAATTCAGGATTACTGAACCCAAATGTTCACCTCCAGGGAGTTCCTGGTTTTCAAGGCTACAAATGCTGTCCTTAGCAGATGATTCTACATTGGAGGGATTTTTATGCCTACTGTTGGAGTTTCTCTGGTGGCTCAGATGGTAAAGAATCCACCTGCGAAGCAGAAGAACCAGGTTTGATCCCTGAGTCAGGAAGATCCCCTGGAGAAGGGAATGGCAACCCACTCCAGTATTCTTGCCTGGAGAATTCCATGAACAGAGAGTCTGGTAGGCTACAGTCCTTGGGGCCCCAAAGAGTCAGAAACAACTGAGTGACTTTCATTTCACTGTGTCTGTATAAATTTATTATGGAAAGAAAAGAAAATTCGTTGCATCATTGAATATTAGAGGTAGAAGTTATTTTAGAAACATAACAGAAGCCAACCACCTCACTTTTCAGATTAGAAAATTGAGGCTGAAGGGGAAAAGAATGTGTCTAACCTCAGACTGGTTAACCTGAGCCTGGTGTGCTGCAGTCCATGGGGTCACAAAGCGTTGGACACGACTGAGTGACTGAACTGAACTGAACCTCAGACTAAATTCACCTGAAAGTGAAAGTCACTCAGTTGGGTCTGACTCTTTGATCCCATGGACTATAAGTCCATGGAATTCTCAAGGTCAGATATTGGAGTAGGTAGCCTTTCCCTTCTCAAGGAGATCTTCCCAACCCAGGGATCGAACCCAGATCTTCCATATTGCAGGCAGATTATTTACCAGCTGAGCCTCAAGAGAAGCCCTTTGCTATTGCACGGTGTTGTCTACTGAACTGGTCAAACATTTGGGATTATCAATGCTTTTATTTGAAAGTTCATCAGCATCAAAATGGTATTTTAATGACATGGTATTTTAAATCTTAAACATTTCCAGCTAACTCTGGGCTATGCAATTTCTTCTCCAGCATTCCTGACCAGGTGTCAGGAAGTTACTCTTTATGAATGGGAAGACAAGCTTAGAAGGCTTCAAAAAGTAAAATATGCTGTTTGTGAGTGTGGATAATAAAGTGATCGCCAGACCAAAAAAAAAAAAAAAAAGATATAATGCCTTTTAAAAAAATATTTCATTCAGTGAATATAAATTTCACTGCATCAAGAGTTAAGTTTCATTTACCTGAAAAATGATTTTTCAGATGATGGTGAATGAATAAGTAGCTACAGTATTCATTTCTCTTTTCTAATTTTATGACACATAATACTATTCTCTGTCTTTGACCTCCAAGCTACTTGCTGATGGATTTAGTACTGCTTTCATGTTACTATATTTTGATTCATTTGTTATATATACTTTTCTTACTTACTTTTATTTTTTTTCTTACTTACTTTTAAAACCATGATCATGAGATTTTTAGTTCTTTTATTTTTGTCACTGTGTTCAATGATTGATATTTTTGGTTGCAATAGGAAACAAAATAACCATAAAATCTGTTCTTTTGACCAACAAATAAGCCCCTAAATGATCACTTGAAATCTAATTAAAGTTCAAATCCAAGGGCTTTGATTGAACACAGACTTTCTAATAAAACTGTAAGGAAGGATTCAATTCCCTAATGCTATTTCAAGCTTCTAATTTGACATACAGAAGCAGTACTAACTAAATTCATTAAACATATGATAGCACATATGATACTTAAGAACTCCATACAAATATAATTCCACTTTCATTACCTACTCACTGCTCTAAAGGAAGCACATGTTTAAAGACCACTTAATGTCTTATTTTTTTATATGACTTCCACTTAATAGTTGTGCTTGTAATATGCTTCTTCATTTATTCCTTAAATATTAAAATTTACTGAATCCTTCTATGTGTCAGTCACTATTATAGGTTCTAGGATATTGATATGAGTTACTCTGTTGTCACTGAGTTCACATTCTAGTGGGGTGTGTGGAGCAGATCAGTTCAGTTCAGTTTACTTGCTTAGTCATGTCCAACTCTGCGACCCCATGGACTGCAGCACACCAGGCCTCCCTGTCCATCACCAACTCTGGAGTTTACTCAAACTCGTGTCCATTGAGTCGGTGATGCCATCCAACCATCTCATCCTCTGGTTTCCCCTTCTCCTCCTGCCTTCAATCATGCCCAGCATCAGGGTCTTTTCCAATGAGTTAGTTCTTCGCATGAGGTGGCCAAAGTGTTGGAGTTTCAGCTTCAGCATCAGTCCTTCCAATGAATATTTGGGACTGATTTCCTTTAGGATGGGCTGGTTCGATCTCCTTGCTGTCCAAGGGACTCTCAAGAGTCTTATACAACACCACAGTTCAAAAGCATCAATTCTTTGATGCTCAGCTTTCTTTATAGTCCAACTCTCACATCTGTACATTACTACTGGAAAAAAAAACTGGGGCAGATAACAGAAAACAAATGAATAAATGAGATGAGTTTAGTTAGAAATACTAGAAAGAAAATAAATTAGAATAAGCCTGATAGAAGATAACTGGAGGAGGAGAGCAAATTTAGACTAAGGGGTTAATACTCTCAAGGAAGGTATGTGATCTAAAATATGAATGACAGAAGATTCAAGGATGGTGAGTCATGTCAGGAGACATTGGATATGGTGAAGGAGCAAGTTATAGGAAGGTCCAGTGGAACGGTGTTCTAGGGAACAAGACAAACACCCTAAGGAGAGAACAGACTTGACACATTCAGGAGTTAGAAAGGAATCCAGTGTGGCTGGAATGTATTTACTGATTAAGTTAATGGTGGAAGAGGGACTTCCCTGGTGGTTCAGTGGCTAAGACTGTGCTGTCAGGGGACCTGGGTTCCATCCCTGATTGGGGAATTAAGATCCTACATGTCACACAGCATGGTCAAAAGATTTAAATAAGTAAATGAGTAAAATGAATATGAGGAGGAAAGATTTTTTTAAAAAGTATAAAAAATATTAATGGTGGAAGATAAGATGGTCTAGTACTGAACTACAGTATACCTCTGCATTAAGAGGTAAAGTTGAGGAGGAAGAGACAAAAAAAGAACTGAAAACAAATAGCCAGGAAGCTAGGAAGGAAAACATGTAATTTCATGGAAGCCAAGATATTTTAAAGGGGTGCTGGGGGAGGATCAGCTACATGAAATGAGGCTGAAGGGTCCAGCAATATTAGGACAGAAGAGTGGTCATTGCCATCACAGAATGGAGGCCATGGTGACTATGATCAGTGCAATTTTAGGGGAATGGTAGGAGCTGAAGGCAGGATTGGAATGGTTGAAAAAAAGAAGAGCAGATGATGAACTGGTGACAAAGAGTACACACAGCATTTTAGACAAGTTATTCTGTGAATATTGGCAGAGAGATGGGACAGTAGCTGGAAAGCAGGCAAAATGAGGTCAAGGGAGGTTTGGTTATTATTTTTTCAAGATGCAAGATATTTAAGTATGTACTACAGTCACTTCATCCATTAACCTGTTGAAGGATATTTGGGTTGTTTCCAGTTCCTAGATGTTAAAAAAAAATGCTGCTTCAAACATTTGTGGAAACATTTTTGTGTGAACATGAGTTTTCATTTTTCATAGGTAAATGCCCAAGACTGCAGTTGCTGGGTTATATGGTGATTTTATGTTTAATATTTAAAGAAAACTGTGACCTGTTTTTCAGAATACTACTTCACACTCCCACCAGCAACGTATGAGTGGTCTAGTTTCTCCACACGCTCACCAACATTTGGGGTTGTCACTTTATTTCAGTCATTCTGACAGATGTACAATGATATTTCATTATGGTTTTACTTTGAAAAAGTGAAAGTGTTAGTTGCTCAGTCATGTATGACTCTTTGCAACCCCATGGACTGTAACCTGCCAGGCTCCTCTGTCCATGGAATTCTCCAGGCAAGAATACTGGAGTGAGTTGCCATACCCTCTTCCAGGTGATCTTCCCAACCCAGGGATTAAATCCAGGTCTCCTGCATTGCAGGCAAATTCTTTACCATCGGAGCCACCAGGGAAGCTTTGCATTTCCCTAAATGGCTAATGAAGTTGTATTTCTTTTAATGTGCTTATATGTCACCTATATATCCTCTTTGGTGAAATGTGGTTTTTGCCCATTTTAAAATTAGATTGCTTTCTTTTCTTCTGTTGAGTTTTGGAAAATGTGATATAATCTAGATCCTAGTCTCTTGTCAGATACATGGCTTGCAGATATTTTCTGCTACTTACTAGCATGTCTTTTCAGTATTTCACAGAGGAAATGTTTTAAATTTTGATGAAGTACAATTTATCAGGTTTTCTTTTTCTGGATCATATCCCTGGCTTCAAGTCTAAGCACTTTTTGCATAGCCCTAGGCCCTGAAGCCCTAGGTCTCCTATGTTGTTATCTAAAAGTTTTATAGTTTTACATTTTACATTTAAGACCATGATCCATTTTGAGTTAATTTTTCTATAAGGTGTGAGGTTTAGGTTTAGAAAACATTCTTTATTCCCCATAGATGCACAATACCTGATAGTCAGTTAATCCTTGAACAACATGGGGTTTAAGGCCTCAGACCCTCTGCACTGTTGGAAATCCATGTATAACTTTTGGTTGGCCCTTTGTGTCTGGTTTTTCCATACCCTCAGATTCAACCATCTGTGGGTCATGCAATACTTACTTACTATAAAAAAAAAATTCGAGTGTAAGTGGACCTTCCTGATTCTAGCCTATGTTGTTCAAGGGTCAAATATATTCTAATTAAAATATTTACTTTATATTGCAAGTGGAATAAGTATTGATACATTGCACTTCCTCTATCAAGTTTGATATTTTCTATTATAAATGGGAGATACTCCTAGAAAAGCCATTTGACATAGCAGCATAAAGCAAATGTTTTCATGAGCAATATTAACAATTGCTATTTCCAAAATGGGGCTATATTAAGCAACACTGAAGGAACTTTTAACTTAAATGTATGACCAGTGATCATTTGGGGGTTTCACATTAGAAACTAGAGTTTCTAAATTTCATTTTAAGAGGAAAAAGAAAAAAAAAAACCAACTTGTTCTTTTGGTTGCCTTGAACTGCAAAGGTAAAATGAAAGAACGCCATCAGTACAGGGGTTCAATCTACTTTTTAGAATTAACAGTACTGTGCTTTCCCCTCAAATTATCTGGAAAATAACCTTAACCTTGCATTCAATTTCATATGTAGTATGGTCACAGGTTTCTAAACTCTGTACCTGAATCAAGTTTCATATGAATTGAGCTCATAATATACCAGCAAAATCTTCTTTAAAACTTGTTTGATCATATTTCTTTCTGCTCCCCACTCTCACAGTCAGTGTCCCTTCATTTACTCATAAATAGCCCAGATTTCTTACTTTTGTATCGCAGCCTCTCCCACTCTGGCCTCCATAGTATATCATCATATAAACTAGTCTAATTCTATCTTTGAACCTTCCATGAACTACCTGCAACTGTGCTTTTACTCCTGTTATCCTATTATGTCTGACATTCTATCTGCTGAGCACCTGCTTGTTTTTCCTGAAAGTGAAAGTCTCTCAGTCATGTCTGACTCTTTGCGAACCCATGGATTGTATAGACCATGGAATTCTCCAGGTCAGAATACTGGAGTGGGTAGACTTTCCCTTCTCCAGGGGATCTTCCCAACCCAGGGATTGAACCCAGGTCTCCTGCATTGCAGGCAGATTCTTTACCAACTGAACTATCAGGGAAGCCCTGGTTTTTTCTAGTCAGCAAGAATGCTAACTTCAATCAACCAACCCTGCTCATTCCAGCTCAAATACTCCAAGCATCCCCCTTGTCATCCAGAATAAATTGCAGGAGCCTTTCTATCACCTAAGAGATGCTACCTGATCTGGCCAGTGTTCTCACTCTGACCTTATCTCATGATGATTTCCCTGCTCATAATGGCCTCTTCCTCCATCTTTAAAATCAGAAGCCTCACATCTTCAAAGCTTTCTCTGACCCACAATTGTGTCTCCTTCTTTCACTTAACAAGGACACTTTTGATAACATTGGGCTCACCTGTATAACCCAGAATAATCTCCTTATCTCAAGATTCTTTATCATAGCTACAAAATCCTTTGCCAAGTGAGATACCATGTTCACACCTTCCAGAGAGTGGGACATTGACACCTTTGGGGATTATTATTCTGCAAACTATGCCTCCCAAATCTTCGTGTGTTATTTCCTCGTGTCATTCAATTATCTCATTGAATTTCACTAATCATTGATATCTTCTGAGTGCCCTAAGTAAAATATCATACCTTCATGTCCCTATATATTCCTCTTCCTTACTTTCCTTTCTTTAATAATATTATTACCTCAGTTCAGTTCAGTCGCTTAGTCATGTCCAACTCTTTGCGACCCTGATGTAAAATTTTCTTTATGTTTATCATTTGTCTCAACTAAAATACAACTTCCACGAAAGTAGAGTTTTTGTCTGTTTTCTTCACTGCTGTATCCCTGTCCCCCTACTCCATCTAGAATAATGTCTGCCATATAGAAAGTGCTCAAAGAATGGTTATGGAAAAAGTGAATACTGAATTTCTGAATGTATCACTTTTCTACTCCAGTTACTTTCCTGGAGGTTAAGAACTCTGTTTTATATCAAATTCATAAAGTCTCTGTACTGAAGAGACTTTATTTCATTATTTGGATTTCTATTTTTCATTATTTGGATTTCATTGTTTGGATTCTATCTTGCCTAGCAAGAAGTGAGAATCATCACATTCCTATTCTGACCCTGCTATCTCTCCTCATTTTAGAAATTTGTATTCAGTTATCTTCTATACTAGAGCTTTCTCTTACTCTTCTCATGAGATGGAACAGACAGGCAACAGAGTTTTCTTAAAGGTAGTGGGCTCTAGCTTTCCTATACAGGTAGGAAAAAACCCTTGGAAACATAGTAACTTAGACATCATATTACATAATTGGGAATACATTTTATTATTTAAAAAATTGGCTGTGCTGCACCACATAGCATGTGGCATCTTAGTTCTCTGACCACGGGTTGAACCCATGCCCCTTACATTGAAAGCACAGAGTCTTAACCAGTGGACCACCAGGAAAGTCCCAGAAATATATTTTAAATAAATATTTGCTTAGAAGCATATTTTTAAAATAAATAAAGTTGTTTTTCCTGTGGTCCTAAAAGTCAAAATAAGCTTAATACATTCCACAAAAATGAGTGAAATCTTATAGTATTTGTCTGTCTCCATATGACGTATTTCACTTAGCATAATAGCCCGAGTTCATACACATGAGCACTCTGTAGTGTACACAAAAGTAGAAATATAATGCTGTACTCATGAAATTTACCTAATAGTATAAATCCATGTTATATCTTTAAAATGTTTTAAAAACTTAATACACATTTGACTTTTATGGATATTCTAAATAAAAACATAGAAACATCAGTATCTGATACAATGGGGTTAAAGGAAGAAACATAGGAGAGAGTCGCACTGTATTATCAACTTACTATGTATTATTACATCATATTAATTTTTGTCTTGGAGTTTCATTTTCCTTATTTACAAAATGGTGATAATAGAAACAGCAGTATTTACCTAATATCACTGAAAGAAAAAGATGATGATATGGTGAACAAATCAGAAATGGTTCCTAAAAAGAAGTTGTTAAAAACCATAACTCAATACTGGTCACATCAAATGTTTGGAGGAGGATGGAATTGAGATTGGGAGGAGGGTGGAACAGGATGGAGGCAGACCCAGGGGAAGAAGCGAGCGAGCGCCCTCCACTGGTGGAATAAGCAGTCTTCCTTTCTCTCCGGAGTCAAAGGCCAGAAAATCTTATTAATAACAAAAGAACCTCCCAGAATATTAAACTTGAGTAGCACCCTGAGGAGAGGTCAGAAGCTAAAGGAGTTGAAAGTCTAGAAAAAATATTGGGAATAAAGTTTCAAGACTGAGAACAAAGATGGCAGTGGCAGGAGAGCTCCTGGAGGGAAAGCTGACAATAAGGAAGGGATGGAGAGAATCAGGCAGTCTCTACCACAGGCTAGCAAACAGGAGGAGGCAAGAAGTGGGGTTAGGTAGTCTGGTGTACCAAACACCATGTGATAGGTAAGGAACCTGTTTCCTGACGTCCTGGGCAGTCATGAGGACCATGGAGTTCCCAAGGGCTAAGCCTGTTGCTACTCCCACAGCCTGAGCTTCTAGGCCTTTGCTGCATCACACAACAGTGCATGGTAATATTCTCTTGGCAGGTGAATCATTCTAATACCTTGTCAGGTTGGGCTCCTAGTCCTGCTTTTCCAAAGCACAACAATGTCTGGGGCCAGGCCTGGGTAGAGACTGACAGATTCAGGACAGCTGATGATCATAAAGTGACTGATCACTTCTAACATATACAACAATAAGCACGGTAATGGTATTTTTAAAAGTCACATACAAACAAGACCCAAATAAATGTATATTTTACATTTAGTGTTTTTTTTGTTTGTTTGTTTGTTTGTTTTTCCAAAATACCCAAATAATTACACAGGGACAGAAGAGAAACTCCATAGCTATCCAATGGTTACTCTGATCTGTCCCCGAGAAACAGCATGATGCTAACACTCTGGCTTTAACAATGCAAAAAATATCCTCACATCCATTTCTAGAGTACAGAAGGAAAAATGAAGGAGATTAACCAGATGATGTGTCAGCAATGATTGAAAAGAACACAGATGAATCATTTGGAACTGTCACTGCCAAGAGGCAAGCTCTCTGATATTTTGGCCTGTTTCATAAAGGCCTCTATCATACATACACCTACATATATATCAAATATTTTTTGGTATTATGAAGCCAACTTGAGATGTTAAAACAACTGGTATTTTGGGGCACATCAAATAATGAATCCATTTGTTGAAAATAGATAAAAATATAAATTGTTTACTAGTGTGGCTATAAAAGCCTTAAACCTTCCACTCACAACTTATGCTGTCAAATGCTTATTTGACTAAATTTTTCCCTTTTTTTCACTAGAGGGCTGTCTCACTATAGATCTAGTGCAAAAAGATGCCACAATTAGCTTATCTCCATGGATTAATTCACTTAATCAATAAATTTTTGAGTCTTTACTAAGTGGTGAATAATCTGCTAAACCCTAGGATATATATGTGAACCAAAACTCCTGCCCTCAAAGAATTTATAATCTAGCTCCCAAACTGCACCCAACTGCCACCTCCTAATACAGACCCAGGTACTTAGGACAAGGAAATCAGTCCCTGCTCTTTTATCTCTGCTGGTAGGCCTTGCAGAAATCCAGGGTGCCAGTTGGCATAACAAGTTGGGCTGTCTGTTAACTAAGGCTATCCCATTAGGCTTTGAGCACTTTGGGACAAGCTAGGGTGCTGTCTAAAGAGAATCCTTCTCTACATCTGTGTTTGTATTCCTGCCCTGCAAATAGGTTCATCTGCACCATTTTTCTAGACTCCACATAGATACATTCATAGATTCCTAGTGGGAGCCCGCAGTATAGCACAGGGAGCTCACCTCTGTGCTCTGTGATGATCTAGAGGGGTAGGGTGGGAGGGTGGTGGGAGGGAAGCTCAAGAGGGAGGAGATATATGTTTACATATGGCTGAAATTAGAAGATGCTTACTCCTTGGAAGAAAAGCAATGACAAATCTAGACAAAGTTTAAAAAGCAGAGACATTACTTTGCCAAAAAAGGTCCGTCTAGTCAAAGCTATGGTTTTTCCAGTAGTCATGTATGGATGTGAGAGTCAGACCATAAAGAAGGCTGAGAGCCAAAAAATTGATGTTTTTGAACTGTGGTGTTGGAGAAGACTCCTGAGAGTCCTTTGGAATGCAAGGAGATCAAACCAGTCAATCCTAAAGGAAATCAGTCCTGAATATTCATTGGAGGGACTGATGCTGAGGCTGAAGCACCAAAACTTTGGCCACCTGGTGTGAAGAGCTGATCCATTGGAAAACACCCTGATGCTGGGAAAGTTTGAAGGCAGGAGAAGGGGACTACAGAGGATGAAATGGTTGGATGGCTTCACTGACTCAATGGGCAGGAGTTTGAGCAAGCTTGGGAAATGGTGAAGGACAGGGAAGCCTGGTGTGCTGCAGTCCATGGGGTCGCAAAGAGTTGGACACGACTGAGTGAGTGAACAACAATAGCAAATGGCTGAATCACTTTGTTGTACAGCAGAAACTAACACAGTATTATAAAACAATTATCCTCCAACTTAAAAAAATAGATAATCCTTCTTCAACTGAGATCCTGGGGAGGTATTAATAACTGGATGTATCACTTACTCATCTGGAATCTAATCTATGAGGGCAGGAGCCTTGTCTTGTCCATGACTGTATCACCAGCCCCAGGGATAGTATAAATAAATATAAAAGGCACTCAATAAACATCTGTGGCATTAATAAATTAACAAACATTAGCTTTTCTGATTTCTAGATTCTGATTCTTCTTACTACACCATACTATTTTGTGCCCTAAGGAACTGTGTTATCAATCATTTCACAGGGTAGGTGGCAAAATTCCCAAAAGGGAGAATATTGCTGCTTCCCCTGCCAGAACCTTGGCACCAGCATGGTTTGTAAAACTGGCCTTGATGTTGGCCCATTGTTTGCTCAGGGTTCTGACTCTGATTCATCCCTGTATAGTCAGCGCTCAGCAAGAGAGAGTTCCAAAACCCTGAGCCCTATTCACGGCTAACATTCTTGACCCTTTCTCCTGATGTCACTCTGTCTCCTGACTTGTCCCTCCTTGCCCCCAGTTTCTTATTTCTTACATGAGCTCTCATTTTGGACCCTGCAGTCACCCTCTCAGATCTGCAATTGCTGTTTCACCTTTGAAACTCATATGGCAGTGCTGAAATTGCCTTGTGGCCTGCCCAGTCTTTTCTGGCTGCCCTTAGTAACTATGTTTCTTGATAAGGCTACCAAATGCCATAATCCTCTTCAGAGTTGGCTGCCATGGCTGGCATCCACTTGTACTGGCTGAATCCAATTCCTCCAAGAGGAGGAATCAGACACAGTTCAGTTCAGTTCAGTTCAGTCGCTTCTAACTCTTTACGACCCCATGGACTGCAGCATGTCAGGCCTCCCTGTCCATCACTGACTCTGGAGTTTACTCAAGCTCATGTCCATTGAGTCGGTGATGCCATCCAACCATCTCATCCTCTGTTGTCCCCTTCTCCTCCTGCCTTCAATCATGCCCAGCATCAGGGTCTTTTCAAATGAGTCAGGTCTTTGAATCAGGCGGCCAAAGTATTGGAGTTTCAGCTTCAGCATCAGTCCTTCCAATGAATATTCAGGACTGATTTCCTTTAGGATGAACTGGTTGGATCTCCTTGCAGTCCAAGGGACTCTCAAGAGTCTTCTATAACACTACAGCTCAAAAGCATCAGTTCTTTGGCACTCAACTTTCTCTATAGTCCAATTCTTACATCCATACATGACTACTGGAAAAACCATAGCTTTGACTAGACAGAAAGCATTCAATAAATGTTTGTTCATTTGAGTTCATTCATAATAGTAGAGGATGCAAAATGGGGTTACAGCCTAGCTCACAACAATCCTCAGACTGTGTTGTCCTCCCTTTGGATGAATTCTCCTTTGCCCCTAAACACATAGTTTACATGGAATGTACTACAGTTGACCCTTGAATAGCATGACTTTGAACTGTGCCAGTTCACTAATAGGCAGATTTTTATTTTTCAATAGTAAATGCTATGTGTGTGCATACTAAGTCGCTTCAGTCAGTTAGTCAGACTCTTTGCGACCCCACGGACTGTGGCCCACTAGGCTCCTCTGTCCATGGAATTCTCCAGGCAAGAATGCTGGAGTGGGTTGCCATGCCCTCCCCCAGGGGATCTTCCCAAGCCAGGGATCATCGAACCAGTGTCTCCTATGTCTCCTGCATTGGCAAACAGGTTCTTTACCACTAGGGCCATCTGGGAAGCCCTGTAAATACCACAGTACTACACAATCTGCCATTAGTTGAATCCACAGATGCAGAACCTCAGGGATGGATAAGGAGGTCTGACTCTAAGTGGCATGCAGATTCTTGACTACAGGGAGAGTCTGTGCCCCTAACCTCTGTGTTGTTCAAGGGTCAACTGTATTTTCTTATATCATGCAGCTCTTAATCACAGTTTATGATGGAGGAAGGGTGAACTTGACCAAATCTTAAACAAAGCATGTGAACTACTGCTACTGCTAAGTCACTTCAGTCGTGTTTGACTCTGTGCGACCCCATTCCTGGGATTCTCCAGGCAAGAACACTGGAGTGGGTTGCCATTTCCTTCTCCAGTGCATAAAAGTGAAAAGTGAAAGTGAAGTCACTCAGTCATGTCTGACTTTTTGCGACCTCATGGACTGCAACCTACCAGGCTCCTCCATCCATGGGATTTTCCAGGCAAGAGTACTGGAGTGGGGTGCCATTGCCTTCTCCATGTGACCTACAATTAACCCTAATTCTTTTATCAAGAACAGCCTTGGAAGACTTAGTAAATGGGAGCAGAACGAAGAATCATGAGGTTGCCTGATGAAATAATTTCTTCTTTAGTCAAAAAATTAGTCAGCAAAGGAATGTTTCTGACTCAATTTATTATCACTGTCCATCAAGGTAAAGTATGTACACCCTTTGTGTAGTAATTTCTCCATCTCCTGTTATTAAATGGGAGTTTTTATTGCTATTTCATTCCAGTTTTGTTTCACAGATTGCCGGGAGAAATATCAATAAACTCAGATATGCAGATGACACCACCCTTATGGCAGAAAGTGAAGAGGAACTAAAAAGCCTCTTGATGAAAGTGAAAGAGGAGAATAAAAATGTTGGCTTAAAGCTCAACATTCAGAAAACTAAGATCATGGCATCTGACCACATCACTTCATGGCAAATAGATGGGGAAACAGTGGAAACAGTGTCAGACTTTATTTTGGGGGGCTCCAAAATCACTGCAGGTGGTGACTGCAGCCATGAAATTAAAAGACACTTACTCCTTGGAAGGAAAGTTATGACCAACCTAGATAGCATATTAAAAAGCAGAGACATTACTTTGTTGACAAAGGTCCGTCAAGTCAAGGCTATGGTTTTTCCAGTGGTCATGTATGGATGTGAGAGTTGGACTGTGAAGAAAGCTGAGCATGGAAAAATTGATGCTTTTGAACTGTGGTGTTGGAGAAGACTCTTGAGAGTCCCTTGAACTGCAAGGAGATCCAACTAGTCCATCCTAAATGAGATCAGTCCTGGGTGTTCATTGGAAGGACTGATGCTGAAACTGAAACTCCAATACTTTGGCCAACTCATGTGAAGAGTTGACTCATTGGAAAAGACCCTGATACTGGGAGGGATTGGAGGCAGGAGGAGAAGGGGATGACAGAGGATGAGATGGCTGGATGGCATCACTGACTCGATGGACATGAGTTTGAGGAAACTCCGGGAGTTGGTGATGGACAGGGAGGCCTGGTGTGCTGGGATTCGTGGGGTCGCAAAGAGTCGGACACAACTGAGTGACTGAGTTGACTGATTTTATATTTTATATACATATACATAATATGTAAATATATATTATATCTATTATATGAATATATATGACATAAATAATATAAATATACAATATATAATTTGTATAACATGTATATTATATAATATATAACTTATATAATATAATATAAATATACATAAGTGTTATATATAATATTATAAATATGTATTTATATAAAATATATAAATAAATTATATATATATATATAAAATCCTGTGAATGGTTAAGCGTGTCATTGAATCATACAGTATATGAATGGAAGGAACCATATTTGAACCTGGTCCAGAGGAACAGGTGTCATTTTGAAATTCTAGACTTGAAGATGATGCTGTGACCATGTCTAACCTGGATTATGTCACATTGCTGAGACTGAGGCAAGATTACAGTTGCATGAGGGAAAATTACATTATTTTTGGTGTTAATGATACTGGGAAAATGAATACTTTTAAAAGAGTGTTATACAAAGAAGGTACATCTATGCTAGGCAATTGAGGGGCGTGATACATTTTTTTCTAAGTTAACATTTTTATCTGGCTTCCAGTGATTCTCTTCATTGTGACATCTCTGCTATCATCTCTTTGGCACAGAATCTACTTCTTGCACACTGAGTACTGTCCATGGTTTAGACCAATGCTTCTGTATCGTTATAGGACCTTACCAAGACAGCCACAAGGATCAGTGGTCAGTTTGAGGATAGGGCAGATGTCCCAGAGTGCTTTGATTATTACCTTCTGGAAGCTTGGTTGTTCACTTCATCATTCATTTTTATGAACAATTTTCACCCTTCTAAAACATAATCCCTTTACCCAGGATATGTTAAATGAGGTATCTCTTGCCTAATGATAACAGGCCACACTCACCAATATCATGCGTTTGTAATCCACCGTTCAGTGATGAAATAAAAAAAATTAAAAATAATTAATGGAACAAAATAAATATAATAGTTTTGAGTGTGTCACATGAAGCGAAAGTAAGCATTAGTCTGACATTTTGGTGTGTGTGTGTGTGTGTGTGTGTGTGTGTGTGTGTGTGTGTGCGCGCGCGCGCAGTCGTGTGCAGGCATACACACTGGGTCACTGGAGAGTTATGCTCAAAAAGTGTGAAAGCCATGGCACCAAAGCATTCAAATCTGTGACTCAGTGAGGCTGCTCTAAGAGTGTAAGAAATCAGTCCAGATTGGTTCGTTTTTAATGAGCAGCCCAGGTATGTAGGAGGTGAAAAATACCTCAAGAAAAGTGAGTCATTAAAGAAGCTTCTCTGTACACGAAGGAAAATATTCTCCCCTAAGTGACACTCTGTGGAATAATTCACACTTATGAATTTGGTGAGTACTGTAAACCAAAAGGCTAGAAAGAAATTCATTTCAGTAGCTGCAGCCTCACAAGCTGTAGAAGCGTTTCAATTACCCAGGAGATCGGCTTAGTGTGAAATCCCCATATTATTCAAAATCTGATGAAGGGTCAGAGAAAGTTCTAGAATCAAGGCCATGATGATGGCACAATCATAGCAGGATAATAGGTGTGCATTTTGAGAAAGAAAGCAAAATATCAAGATGATTGTGTTCTGACTGGACACCTAAGCTCATTTTTCTCAGTGTGGCTGGAATGACAAGAGCTTCCTGTTCTGTGTAATTCCTCTCGAAGGGAGGGCTTCAGTCCTCAATAGAACCTGCTGTGAGATAACAGCCTTATTACTGAAGTGTATAACTTCAGTTGAGTGACAGTTACAGTTGCTCTCTGATGAAAGGATAGAAAATGAATCAGTTCCAAGTTGAGGTGAGAATACAGACACAGGGAGGGCTGTCTCTCCTGGAGGGGAAAGTGATTCCTGGCACTGGTCAAATTATCTGGAGGGAAAACCCAATCTTTGTAACAGAAACCAGAATTGTCAGAAGGTTTTTGGCATGCTTGCAGGTATGAACAAACTCTTGGTCAAGACCCTAGAGCAGTGAGACATGCCTAGACAGCATCGAGATGTGGTTGCCAGAAAGATCAAAATATGATTAGAAGGTTGGGAGGGGAGAAGGGCTGTAGATTTGTTAATCAACAATGACCAGTGATTTGATCAATTAGATCCACGTGAAGAAAACTGAGTGCTGAAAAATTGATGCTTTTGAACTGTGGTGTTGGAGAAGACTCTTGAGAGTCCCTTGGACTGCAAGGAGATCCAACCAGTCCATCCTAAATGAGATCAGCCCTGGGTGTTCATTGGAAGAACTGATGCTGAAGCTGAAACTCCAATACTTCGGCCATCTCTTGTGAAGAGTTGACTCATTGGAAAAGACTTTGATGCTGGGAGGAATTGGGGACAAGAGGAGAAGGGGACGACAGAGGATGAGATGGCTGGATGGCATCACCGACTTGATGGACAGGAGTTTGAGTAAACTCCGGGGGTTGGTGATGGACAGGGAGGCCTGGCATGCTGTGATTCATGGGGTCGCAAAGAGTCGGACATGACTGAGCGACTGAACTGAACTGAATAGAACATCCGTGAAAAGTTCTAAATGACAGGGTGCACAAAGCTTCTGGGTCAATGATCACAATGAGTTGCTGGCAGGGTGGTGCCCTCATGGAGGACACAGATGCTCAGTACCCTTTCATCCCACCCTTTGCCCCATACAACTCTTTCATTTGACAGTTTCTGAGTTGTATCCTTTGTCTAGTAGTAAATAAGCTGTTTTTCTGGGTTCTGTGGACCATTCTAGCAAGTCATCAAACCTAAGAAGTCATGGTAGTAGCTGGTCCATCAGACATATGGGAGGCCTGAGAGACTTGCGAACTTGTGTCTGAAGTAAGGCAGTCTCATGGGACTGAACCCTTCACCTCTGGAGTCTGATGTTAATTCCAGGTAGTTATTGTCAGAGTTGAGTTGAATTGTAGGATACCCATGTGGTATCTGGAGAGTCAGAGAATTTGTTAGTGTGGGGGGAAACCTCACACATTTGCTGTCAAAAGTGTTTGCAGGTAGAAAAACAGAACAGAGTATCTATTTACTAAATGACACTGACTCCTGAGCTATGAAAGATCCCAGCAATGGGGACACTCTGAGATTACTTTCAAAAGGCAATATAATATGTACATATAAGGACTCACTTATATAAAAATTCTCTATTTTTATATGAGAGACTGGATTATTTTTCTCAGTTTATATTACTATCTTGTGCTCTCCCTGATGGCTAAAAATCAAAATCAGTTAAAACTTATACACAACAAAACTGAATCAGGGAAGTTAAGTTTTTACCAGCACTGTAAATGCTCAAAGATACTTAAAATTATTATAAGTGGAATTCAGAAATATGATGGCCATAGGGATATCATACGGGCATGTCTATTTTCCAATTCTATTCTTATGCTCTGCTTGTTTTAATTAGCAATTGAATCAAATATTAAAATATGTGAGACTATCCATTGTGTTGGCCTTTTCATTTGGAAATGCAAGCATATCTGCTGAGAAATCTCTGGTGTGACAATGCAATCAGGACTTTAGAAAAGCGTAGCCAACTGCAATTTATATCAGTGCTCAGAGAAAATTGATTGTGATATTATTTATATCATTTTTCTCTGCATTCATGTCTCAATCCATGCATATAAAAATGTTGCTCTCTAATTCATGGACCATAGACACGATAGATTGTATGAAATTGGTCATACATTTAAGATTTTAGAATCTTAGGGGGAAAAAACATGTTCTACGTAGTAATCCATCTTAAATAAAAATATCTGTATAAAGAGAATTGATGCCCGTTTGTGCTCCCACTAGGCAGGAAGGGGCCTGCTCTGTACCATATTACACTAGCAGGGAGTGTTTGCTGCATTCCAGTATGATGGGTGGCCAGCAATGGTAGCTGTGGCTGTTGGAGGGACTAAGCTGTGGGTGAAACCCACATTTCTACTTCTGAATCAGCCCCTCCTCTTCCTATCTCTATGTGGCCAAAGTGGTCACAGAAGGGGATTCTGACCTCTGTCTGGAAGAAGGAAATGGCAACCCACTCCAGTATTCTTGCCTGGAGAATTCCATGGACAGAGGAGCCTGGTGACTATAGTCATGGGGTTGCAAGGGTTAGACAGGACTTAGCGACTAAACCATCACCACCTCTGTCTGGGAAGGGTCCCCAAAGGCAGAGAAAGGTCTTGTAAGAGATCGTGTTAACACAAGTGATCAGTTTTCATCAGTTCATATCCTCATAAATGCATTCAGTCTTTATAACATGATAATTCTCTGGCAAAAATCTCATTGCTGCATAGAGAAATGGGGCTTAAGAGAACCAGATATAGTCTTTAAATCCAAAAGGTGCTAGACATTGAAAAAATGAGCCTCAAGATATGAAAGAATCCAGTCTGATTCCTGACCTCAGGGTTCCCAGGAATGAAATATTTTTTTTCTTTCTCTCTAACAACTTTATAGAGTTACAATTAATATACCCTACAATTCATTCATTTAAAGTGCATGATTCAATGGTTTTGAGTATATGCAACAACACAAGAGATGACTCTACAGATGGACATCACCAGATGGTCAATACCGAAATCAGATTGATTATATCTTTGCAGCAAAAGATGGAGAAGCTCTATACAGTCAGCAAAAACAAGACCAGAAGCTGATTGTGGCACAGATCATGAACTCCTTATTGCAAATTTCACACTGAAATTGAAGAAAGTAGAGAAATCCACTAGGCCATTTATGTATGGCTTAAGTAAAATCCCTTATGATTATACAGTGGAAGTAACAAATAGATTCAAGGGATTAGATTTGATAGACTGAGTGCCTGAAGAACTATGGATGGAGGCTTAAGACATTGTATAGGTGGCAATGATCAAAGCCATCCCCAAGAAAAAGAAATGGAAAAAAAGGCAAAATGGTTGTCTGAGGAGGCCTTACAAATAGCTGAGAAAAGAAGAGACATGAAAGGCAAAGAAGAAAAGGAAAGATAAATCCATCTGAATGCAGAGTTCCAAAGAATAGCAAGGAGAGATGAAAACCTTCTTAACTGACTCATGCAAAGAAATAGAGGAAAAAAACAGAAAAGGAAAGACTAGAGATCTCTTCAAGAAAATTAGAGATACCAAGAGAACATTTCATGGAAATATGGGCACAATAAAGGACAGAAATGGTATGAACCTAACAGAAGCAGAAGATATTAAGAAGAGGTGGCAAGAATACATGAAACAACTGTACAAAAGAGATTTTGATGACCCAGATAACCATGGTGGTGTGGTCACTCACCTAGAGTCAGACATCCTGAACTGTGAAGTCAAGTGGATCTTAGGAAACATTACTACAAACAAAGTTAGTGGAGCTGATGGAATTCCTGCTGAGCTATTTCAAATCCTAAAAGATGATGCTGTTAAAGTGGTGCACTCAATATATCAACAAATTTTGAACACTTAGCAGTGACCACAGGACTGGAAAAGTTCAATTTTCATTCCAATCCCAAAGAATGGCAATGCCAAAGAATGTTCAAAATACTACACAGGTGCACTCATTTCACATGCTAGCAAGAAAATGCTCAAAATTCTTCAAGCTAGGCTTCAAAAGTATGTGAACCAAGAAGTTCCCAGATGTACAAGCTTGATATAGAAAAGGCAGAGGAACCAGTGATCAAATTGCCAACATCCATTGGATCATAGAAAAAGCAAGGGGATTCCAGGAAAAGATCTACTTCTGCTTTATTGACTATGCTAAAACCTTTGACTATATAGATCACAACAAACTGGAAAATTCTTAAAGAGATGGGAATACCAGACCACCTTACCTGTCTCCTGAGAAACCTGTCTGTAGGTCAAGAAATAAGTTAGAACTGGACATGGAACAACAGACTGGTTCAGAACTGGGAAAGGACTACGTCAAGGCTATATATTGTCAACTTGCTTATTTAACTTATATGCATAATACATCATGTAAAATGCCAGTTGGATGAAACTCAAGCTGGAATCAAGATCGCCAGGAGAAATATCAATAACTTCAGATATCTGATGATACCACCCTAATGGCAGAAAGTGAAGAAGAACTAAAAAGCTTCTTGATGAAGATGAAAGAGAAGAGTGAAAAATCTGCCTTAAAACTCAACATTCAAAAAAACTGAGTTCATGGCATCTGGTCCCATCACTTCATGGCAAATATATGGGGAAACAATGGAAACAGTGACAGACTTTATTTTTTAGGGCTCCAAAATCACTGTGGACAGTAATTGCAGCCATGAAATTAAAAGATGCTTGCTCCTTGGAAGAAAAGCCATGACAAATCTAGAGAGCAAATTAAAAAGATCCAGAGGAATCGGGTGGAGAGGGAGGTGGGATGGGAGACCGGGATGGGGAATTCGTGTAACTCTATGGCTGATTCATATCAATGTATGACAAAACCCACTGAAAAATAAAAATTAAAAAAAAAAAAAAAAAAGTAGAGACATTATTTTGCCAAAAATGGTCCACATAGTCAAAGCTATTGTTTTTCCAGTAATCATGTATGGATGTGAGAGTTGAAGCATAAAGAAGGCTGTTCACCAAAGTTGTTCTCGAACTGTTGTACTGGAAAAGACTCTTGAGCATACCTTGGATTGCAAGGAGGTCAAACTAGTCAATCCTAAAGGAAATAAGTCCTGAATATTCATTGGAAGGACCGATGCTGAAGCTGAAACTCCAATACTTGGGCCACATGATGCGAGAGCCAACTCATTAGAAAAGACCCTGATGTTGGGAAGGATTGAAGGCAGGAGGAAAAGGGCACTACAGAGGATGAGATTGTTGGATGGCATCACCGATTGAGTGGACACGAGTTTGAACAAACTCCGGGAGATAGTGAAGGACAGGGAAGGCTGGCATGCTGCAGTTCATGGGGTCACAAAGAGTCAGACATGACTGGGCGGCTTACACATACATACAAAATAGATAAACAATGAGAACCTACTGTATAGCACAGGGATCTCTAGTCAATGTTCCGTAGTGACGTAAATGGGAAAGAAAACTAAAAAAGAGGGGATATATGTAAACATATAACTGATTCACTTTGCTGTACAGCAGAAACTAGCACAACATTATAAAGCAACTAAATTTCAATGAAAATTATTTAAAAATAAATAAAATGTTTATCTCTCTCCATGGAGCTGGATAAATAAGCCAGATTTTTAAAATATATTTCAGTTTGTATATTTCCTTTGGAGACTTTGGAGAAGTACAAAATATTTTGGCTGTTTCTGGTAGCTGATCTGCATATGCACTCTGTCCTTTTCTTTTATTCCAAAATATTCAGGAGAATCAGAGTTCATACTTTCAAGAAACTAAAATCTAGTGAGAGAGAGAATGATGGAAATATTTTGTACTTTGAATGCAAAAAAAAATGCTAGAAAGTAAATAGATAAAAAACATAATAGATGGCACTTACTGATTACAACTTATGTACCTAGTATTGTGTTAAATGCTATACAGGCATTTCATTCTTTTTGTCTGTTTGTTTTCCTTGGATTTTATGGGCTAACTGTTTTTTTTTTCATTTGCTATTATTTTATTACTTCTGAGGCTGCATATAATTGGGGATTTATTAATATTTTATTTTTAATATACTATTTTTTTAATAAACTTCCTATTTTCAAACAAACAAGTTATGTTTGTCATTTAAGGAAATTACACACACACACACACACACACACACACACACAAAGAGATGTGGGCTATTCTCCATAGGTTGGCGTTAGGCAAAAACTAAGGGAACCTGAATAAATTATGGACTTCAGTGAATGTGTCACTATTGGCTCATTGGTTGTGACAATGTTAATGAATTGGGGAGCTGGATTCAGGGTCTATGGGATTAACCCGACCAAGTTTGCAATTTGTCTATAAATTTAAATTTTTCTAAAATAAAAAAGTTTGTGAAAAGAAGAAAATACAGGTACAATCAACACAGTATTAGATTAGCTTCAAGTATACAACACTGTGATTTGACATTTGTACACATTGCGAAATGGTTACCATGATAAGTCTAGCTACTATCACCATATAAAGTATTACAACATTATTGACAATATTCTCCATGTTGTTTATCACATCCCCATGACTTATTTTATAACTAGAAATGTGTACCTCTTTAATCCCCTTCATTCATTTTACCCAACCTCCTCCCGTCTTCTCGCTTGTGACTGTAAATTTATTCTCTGTCTCTATGAGTTTGGGTTTTGGTTTGTTTGCTTAATTTTTTAGATTCCACATTTAAGTCAAATCAGGCAGTATTTTTGAAAATGAAAGAAAAAATGAGGCTTACAGAAGTTAAGAAACTTTTCACACTAAAAAAATATTGCTTGTAAATAGCAGATCTGAGATTTGAATCCAAGTTTTGTCTAAATTTGAAACATTACTGAACTGTTGTATTCATGTAAAATTAAACTATGCCATTATGGGACAAGAGCTACATAACACACGTAGGAAGTGGGAGAGACTAAATTTGCTTGGCCACATTGTGGAAGATGGAGGAGACTTCAGAGTTTGTTTAAAGGATGAGTGTAGGTCATCCATCAGAAAGGAAAAGTTGAATCTGTGGTTGTCCCAGGCCACCATGGATGAAAAGACTGTGCAGCACTTGAAGTTGCTATTAGAGGCAGCTGGCAACACTCCTATGAACCATAGTGCCTGCAGGGGCAAAAGCCCAGGGATCAAAGCGACCATGCAATCAGAGAGTTGCCAGTGTCAATGTGTGTAAACTTAGGAAACACAGGGAGAAGAGGCTAGAAAAGTGGATTGGGTTGAATAAGGTCCTAAAGGGCTGTTATTTTAGTGTGGAGATTAGATGAGAGCAGACCAGAGGCTTACAGACTCCTTGGGTAACTATGGCAGCAATCCAGGCAGGTGCTGGGGGTGATGGGGATGGGGGTGGAGACTGACTGGTTATTTGGTGACTGGCTGAGAGCAGTGGAAAATAGATGGGGAGACAGTGGAAACAGTGTCAGACTTTATTTTTGGGGGGCTCCAAAATAACTGTAGATGGTGACTGCAGCCATGAAATTAAAAGATGCTTACTCCTTGAAAAGAAAGTTATGACCAACCTACATGGCATATTAAAAAGCAGAGACATTACTTTGCCAACAAAAGTCCATCTGGTCAAGGCTATGGTTTCTCCAGTGGTCATGTTTGGATGTGAGAGTTGGACTGTGAAGAAAGCTGAGCACCAAAGAATTGATGCTTTTGAACTGTGGTGTTGGAGAAGACTCTTGAGAGTCCCTTGGACTGCAAGGAGGTCCAACCAGTCCATCCTGAAGATGATCAGTCCTGGGTGTTCATTGGAAGGACTGATGCCAAAGCTAAAACTCCAATACTTTGGCCACCTCATGCAAAGAGTTGACTCATTGGAAAAGACCCTGATGCTGGGAGGGATTGGGGGCAGGAGAAGGGGACAACAGAGGATGAGATGACTGGATGACATCACCGACTCAATGGGCATGAGTTTGAGTAAACTCTGGGAATTTGTGATGGACAGGGAGGCCTGGCATGCTGCAATTCATGGGGTTGCAAAGAGTCGGACACAACTGAGTGACTGAACTGAACTAAACTGAGAGCAGTGGAATGCCAGACTGGGGAGAATTTACAGTTCAGATGACCTGTCAGCAAGCAGGACTGTTAGATCTCTGCCCCTCAACTACCCTCTGCTGTGTCTTGGGATGGAGCTTTCAGTACACAGATCCTTCTAGTCTCAGGATGATCATCCTATGCATTAAGGATTCTAATCTTATTTCTAATAAAGAATACCATGCCATTAACCTAACAGATAGATGAAGTCATTTTAGAGCATTCAACACCCACCCAGTACCTACCACAATGCCTGGCATATAGTATACCCTCTGTGAATATTTACTGAATTAATGCTGAATTGTCTCATAAGGAAAAGAAAAAAAAATAGAAGGAAATTAATTATATAAAGCTACTTCTACAAGTCTGAAGCTAACGGCCAACATCCTATTAATGTTCAAAATATTCCAGCTCTCAGGGTTTAAAAAGTCAGTAAATAATAATTCTCTTCCTTTCTGCTCCTTATTTCTGCACTGATAAGGAGGGTAGGAAGGGATGGAGGACAGAAACAGAGATTGAAACAGCCTGAATACTGTTTAAAACTCTATTAGAGGGTGTGACAGGTGTGAAGCTAATTGGCCTTACTCTCATCTTCAGAAGCGGACACATTCCTTTCAAATGACAGGATTTCTGGGGAAGGCTAATGGATGTGCAGTAAAGCCTCACAATGGTCAAGGATGAAGACCAACATTCACCCTCTTTGTAGGCAGGTACGTGCTAAGGAGGAGACTGGAAGAGTATGGGAATGAGTCTTGTATGCCTACTTTGTTCTTTTAGATTAATTCCATAATTATATTCTTACCCAAGGACCAGCAAGTGAAGGAAAGTAAAGAGTGAGCACGTGGAAAGAAGCTAAAAGTGCCACTCTAATGGAAGCATGGGGAATGGAAATAGATCATCCCTCTGACACTTGCCATCATCATTATCCATCCATCAGCAACTGAAATTGGCTATAACTACAATATATATATTGGATATGATGATTTATTTCTATCTCCACAATTATCACCCTAATATCTGCCACTAATCTTCTGCCTGGAAGAATAAAATTGTTTTCAAATCTGTAGAGCTTCCAAACAGTTCTATAGTTTTTTGGGCACTGAATGGCTCCATGGGTTCCATGGTACCCCCTGGTGTTGCACAGTGTTCAACCAGGACAACTGTATGTGGTAACATCCTTTATGGACAACTTTAGGCTAATAGGTGCTGGGGATACAATGATGAGCAAAACAATACTTGGAATCATGGAGTTTCAGTTGAGGAAGACACACATATTTATATAAATCAACACATTGATTTCAGATGGTGACAGTTACTATATTAATTTTAGATAGTAGTAAGAACCATGAAATGCACTGGAATAATGCTTAGTCCCCTACAGAATGGTTGAAGACTCTCTGTAAGCTGTCTTTGACAATAGGATTGAATCTTGGTATTAATTCATGTTGGCCAGTAAGCTAAGAATGCTGGGCAGAAACAATCTGAAAAATAAAAATTCTGGAAGGTCAGGGAGATTGATTTCACAGAGACCATTGCTCCATCAAGAGGTCTGCTCCTCTCTTAAGTGACAGAGGTAGATTTTTATAGTCTGGGTCCTGAAAGTTAATATTTTAATTATTTATTTCTAGGAAGTGCTAAAATACGTATGCTACTTTATGAACCTGTAGAATATTTAGACAAGGGTCTCTCAAACTTAAATGTTTCCAGAAACCAGGCAGGTAATTTAAATGTGTGGGTCAGGCAAGAGAGGGACCAGGAAAGAGATAACCTCTGCCTCTATTTAAAGGGCAACACACAAGAGCTTGGGGCTTCCCTGGTGGAAAATGAAAAAATGAAATGAAGTCACTTCAGTCGAGGCCAGTTCTTTGCAACCCTGGGGATTGTAGCCTGCCAGGCTCCTCTGTCCATGGGATCCTCCAGGCAAGAATACTGGCGTGGGTTGCAATTTCCTTCTCCAGGGGATCTTCTCGACCCAAGTATCAAACTTGGGTCTCTTGCATTGCAGGCAGACTCTTTATCATCTGAATTACTTGTGCAGGCAGACTCTTTACCATCTGGTGGCTCAGACGCAGGTTCAATCCCTGGGTGGAGAAGATCCCCTGGAGAAGGGAATGACAACGTATCCCAGTATTCTTGCCTGGAGAATTTCATGGACAGAGGAGCCTGGCGGGCTACAGTCCATAGAACTACAAATAGTCAGACACAATTGAGCGATTAACACACAACACAACAGCAGGAGCTCAGCTTCCCCTAATAAATGCTACATGAGAATATTATTCCAGCACTGGCAAATATTCTTATTTTTCAAGAAATGCTAGAAATCTGGATTTGTATGTGAAATTTCTATATTTTTAGATGTCGTTTCTTAAAACTTAAACTCTGTAGGTCAAACAACATACTTTCAAGTTGAGGGTAATTCATTTAGACCTCGAAACCAGATTAAAAACACCAAAGGACTCTTTCATCTAAAAAACTAAACATTATTTGTTTCCCCAAGATACAGATGTATGTAATCTCACATGTGTACTCTCAGATGATCATTTTAAGAACATTATTTTTATGCATGTTGTTCTCAACAGCATTCCATGTCCTACGTCTATAAACCTCTGTGACATGAAGCTCCACCATGGTAGATTTCTGTTTAATCTTTAGGTAAATCTTTAATATATATATGTATTTTAAAGCAGATCATGTTCAGAATCTGATTCTGAGATAAAGGAGAGAACTTCGAATAGTTCCCTGCCCTTATAGAAAGTTTACTAGGTCTTGTAGAGTTAGCTATTTTGCCCTTTAAAATGACTGATTTAGATAACCTTGAGCTGTTGGCTACACAGTAAACAATTAAGATCCCACTATTGGGTTCTTACAATCTACATTTGACATTAAAGCACCTCCATGACTTGAATCATACAGAGAATATATGAGATGATAGTATATTTTTGTACTGAAGATTTAGTACAATTCAGTATTGCTACCAAAGTCCACATTCCACACACACACACACACACACACACACACACACACACATGCTGTTAAGTTAAATTTAAAAACAAATACAAAAAGAATCACTAATAAATATTTGACTGTTAGAGGTGTAATTTTTTTCTGAGCATCAGATATACGGTTTTTAAACACTTATGTATCTAAACTGTTATTACAACACAGTTTGATAGATTGAGAATGGAAAAACACAATAAATTATTCTCACTAGGACTTTAAAATCCCTGAAAATTCAAAGTCAAAATCTGTCATTAATATATTTTGTTTGCCTCAGTATTAAAGGACATATGTTCTATCTGAATCATTCAGTTTCATGATGCTCCTAGGACTTGGAGAAAATATTAGCTTTGTCTATAAGAGTCCAACACGACTGAGCAACTGAGTGCGTGTGTGTGCACATTTGCGTGCACACACACACGCATCTTTACAGAGAAACACATAGAAGTTCTTCAATGATTACTGTGATATTTATTAGTGCCATCTATGATACCTTATTTAGATAAGTTGATAGGTTTTCTTGACTCTTGTAGTGGAGGAAAAAAAGAAATCAACATTTCTGTTGGCAGGTGAAGTCCTTATTGAATTATTTCATCCAATAGATTTTGCTAAATTTACAGAGCAGAGTGTATACAATATGAGGCAAAAACATATTTATAAGTGTCAAAATAGAACAAAGATTGAGTTTTGTTGAGTGAATACGAGTAATATTTCAGGATTATTTTCAAAATTAAAAAGAATCATCATGTATTGTCATGTCACTTTGTCTGTAGTATCTAAAGGAACTTGGGGTTTATTTTAAGACATCAGTACGAAATGTTCCAAATAGTTACAATTATTCTTGTATCTTATGAAATGTACACAATGTATAATTAAAGACATCCTTTACTTAGAATTAAGAACATCCAAGGGTACAATGCTATTGATGGAATCACAAAGCTTGGAAGGGTATGAGGTTTGTAAATTGTCAAAATGACAACAACATAAGTTCTTTACACACATTAACTCAAATCATAATAATTAGCTTCCAAAGTGGGCCGTATTGAGAAAAATGAAACTTACAGAACTCTTTTGGGCAGAAGAGAGACTTATATAACTTCCCTTCACGGAAGATTGATTATCGAAGCACATGGACTCTCAAAATGTCAAAATACAGATATAAGGGTTCTCACAATATCCCCTAAACTTATGTGTGTACAGTTGTGTCTGCCTATAAGTGTACATTTAAAATAAGAGAATCCATACTTTTATGAAATTCTCTAAGAAGTTGGTGACCTAATAAATATCTCCCTACACACTTCTAAATTTCAGATATAAATTCCATAAGGTAAGAGACTTATTTTTTTTTCTATTCTATGCTGGCACATAAAACATTTGATGACATGTTTATAACATAACAGTTATGAAGATATTAGATTGTCAAAACTAGGAAGTACTTTTAAAGATCATAAATAAGTGAACAAGAGAATAAGACTAACACTGAAGATAAAGTCCCATTTTGTGATGCAGTGTTAATCTCATTTAAGTTAATAACATGGCTGAAATATCCTGACTAAAGAGAAATGTGGTTCAAGTATCTTAAAAGAAATTAAGCTAATTAGTGGTAACAGGACACCATCTCTTAGGATATTTCAGTCAGATGTCAAATTCAACATAATTCAAATGGAATGTATCATCAAAATTCACTTCTAAACCAATTCCCTTCAAGACTTCCATATTTATGAGAATAGAAAAAAAAAAAAAAACTCCTAGTTTTCCTTTACTCTAAAGGGTATTTCAGATAGAAAATAAAACATAAACCTAAGGCATTAAGGGGTTGAAATATCACATCTTCTTTATCAGTTTATCCATAGACAGACATGTAGGTTATTTCCATATTTTAGCTATTGTGAGTAACACTTCAATGAGCATGGTGGTCCAGATACCTCTTCAAGATCCCACCTTCATTTCCTTTGTATATATACTCAGAAGTTGGAGTGCTGGATCACATAGTACTTATATTTTAATTTTCTGAGAAATCTTCATATAGTGTTCCAGAGTAGCTGCACCAACTTATGTTCCCTCCAACATGGAACAAGAGTTTGTTTTTCTCTATAGTCTTGCCAACATTTGTTGTCTCTTGTCTTTTTTTATATCTGCCATTCTAACAAGTGCAAGGTGATATTTCATTGTAGTTTTTATTTACATTTCCCTGATGATTAGTGGTATTGAACACTTTCTCATGTACTTGTTGGACATTTGTTCATCTGCTCTGGAAAAATGTCTATTCATGTCCTTTTCTCATTTTAAAAGTCAGATTATTTGGATGTTTTGCTATTGAGTTACATGAGTTCTTTACATATTTGGGATATTACACTGTTATCAGATATCAGATTTGCAAATATTCTCTCTCATTC
Source organism: Muntiacus reevesi (assembly GCF_963930625.1). NCBI lineage: Eukaryota > Metazoa > Chordata > Mammalia > Artiodactyla > Cervidae > Muntiacus > Muntiacus reevesi. The sequence continues at coordinate 107,798,310 of NC_089271.1, forward strand.
TATAGGTTGCCTTTTCATTTTGCTGATCATTTCTTTTGCTATGCAGAAGATGTTTAGTTTGATATAGTCCTACTGATTTATTTTAGCTTTTGTTGCATGTGCTTTTTGTGTCATATCCAAAACAACTGTGAGTTTTTATCAAAAAAGGATAATTAATAAGACTATCTTTTCCACCAATGAGTATCTTTGACTTTCTTAGCAAATATTAGTTGGCCATATATGTGGGAGTTTCTTTCTGTGGTCTTTATTCTGTTCTATTGGTCTATGTATATCTTTAAGCCACTCACTCTGGTGATTGTTAATGAGGGAATGCAAAAAGGATTTTCTTGTCCGATTTTGTTTTCTATAATCATATGTCTTTGTAATACCATTCTCTTTGTTTCCGTGAAGCTTCATGTAGTAGTGTCTAGAGGAAGCATACAAATTCCCTCTAGAACAGGCTTCTTCTACCTGTGTGCTTGGGTCCTGGAGATGTGGGCCTGCCAACTTTTCTATTTGGCCGATCTTGAGAACATAAGCAGCGCATGGAAAGTTTGTTTGTTCTCCTATATCTCTAGTTCTAAGTCTCTCCTCACAACAGGCCTTATCACAAATGTAGTTAGGGGGCCAGACACCTGCCTCATACATATGGAATGTTATTCAAGTGTTTAATGTTATGAAAACAAGGTTCTTAAGGTAGAACTCCAAGAGATTTTTATATGTGATGTTTTATTCATTTATGTTTGATTCCCTATTACACATTTTACCCTTCTCTTGGTGGTCTCACCCCAAACTCCAAGTTTCTCCAACATTTAATTTACTTCTCAAGTCACAGAGCTTCTCAATAGGCAAAATGCAATGCAATATCCTGTATCCCTATGGTATCTGAAGCTATTAGGGATTTCACTTTCATTGAACTGTTTCTTCACATGGTTTTATGTTACTTACTTTTCTTCATCTTTCATTTATATACTGCCTATTATCAGAAAAGGCTTGTGTCAACCTGAAATATAGTGTTTCAGGTAAAAAAGAGAAATAAAACAAAGCTAAAAAATCTGAAATCATTAGGAAAGAGAAAGATGTTATCAGCTACACGGGATAAGGCAACTATTTTATTTTGGCACCACATTAATTTTGGATTTTTTGGTAGTCAAGCAGAAAAAGTAAACTGATTGAGAATATCTGTAACCCACAATAAGTGACAGTGGCTTTCGTCTCTGACACTTCCTCTAAGTTGTGGTTACTGTCCAAGGTTTGGTCTGCATCCATAGACTCTTCTCTTCCTATGCTTGGTGCCATCAATCTCAAGCTTCCAAATGCCACCATTAAGAGTAAGGTTTCAAACTCCAGGTCAGCTTCTACTGTCTCATGAATTAAATCTACTTCCAATACTGCATAATACCAATAAGACTGCAATTCAACTTCTGATCTTCCAAAACAAACTCAAACTTTCTAACTCCCACAGTTATTTGAAATGTCTCAACATTTTCCATAAGTACTATATTTGGACTCTTTTGCTGACTATGATTGCTACTCCATTTCTTCTAAGGGATTCTTACCCACAGTAGTAGATATAATGGTCATCTGAGTAAAATTCACCCATTCCAGCCCATTTTAGTTCACTGATTCCTAAAATGTCTATTTTCACTCTTGCCATCTCCTGCTTGACCACTGCCAATTTGCCTTGATTAATGGATCTAACATTCCAGGTCCCTATGCAATATTGCTCTTTACAGCATCACCAGATGGTCAATACCAAAATCAGATTGATTTTATTCTTTGCAGCCAGATATTGAGAAGCTCTATACAGTCAGCAAAAACAAGACTGGGAGTTGATTGACTGTGGCTCAGATCATTAACTCTATATCGCCAAATTCAGACTTAAATTGAAGAAAGTAGAGAACACCACTAGACCATTCAAGTATGACCTAAAACAAACCCCATATGATTATACAGTAGAAGTGAAAAATAGATTCAAAGGATTAGATCTGATAGACAATGCCTTAAGAACTATGAATGGAGTTTTGTGACATTGTACAGGAGGTCGTGATCAAAGCCATCCCCAAGAAAAGAAATGCAAAAAGGCAAAATGGTTGTCTGAGAAGGCCTTACAAATAGCTGAGAAAAGAAGAGAAACAAAAGGTAAAAGAGAAAAGGAAAGATATACCCATTTGAATGCACAGTTCCAAAGAATAGAAAGGAAAGATAAGAAAGTCTTCCTCAGTGATCAATGCAAAGAAATAGGGGAAAACAATAGAATGGGAAAGACTAGAGATCTCTTCAAGAAAATTAGAGATACCAAGAGAACATTTCACGCAATGATGGGCACAATAAAGGACAGAAATGGTATGGACCTAACAGAAGCAGAAGATATTAAGAAGAGGTGTCAAGAAAAAACAGAAAAACTATACAAAAAAGATCTTTATGACCCAGATAACCACGATGGTGTGATCACTCACTTAGCAACAGATATCCTGGAATGTGAAGTCAACTGGGCCTTAGGAAGCATCACTACAAACAAAGCCAGTGGAGGTGATAGAATTCCAGTTGAGCTATTTCAAATCCTAAAAGATGATGCTGTGAAAGTGCTGCACTCAATATGACAGGAAATATGGAAATCTCAGCAGTGGCCACATAACTGGAAAAGGTCAGTTTTCATTTCAATCCCAAGGAATGGCAATGCCAAAGAGTGTTCACACTACTGCACGATTGAACTCATCTCACACCCTAGCAAAGAAATGCTTAAAATTCACCAAACCAGGTTTCAGCAGTACATAAACTGTGAACTTCCAGATGTTCAAGTTGGATTTCGAAAAGGCAGAGAAGCCAGAGATCAAATTGCCAACATCCACTGGATCATTGAAAAAGCAAGAGAGTTCCAGAAAAAAAAAAAAAAATCTACTTTTGTTTTATTGACTGTGCCAAAGCCTTTGTTGTGTGAATCACAAAAAAACTGTGGAAAGTTCTTTAAAAGATGGGAATAACAGACCACCTGACCTGAGAAATCTGTATGCAGGTCAAGAAGCAAGAGTTAGAATTGGACATGGAACAACAGATTGGTTCCAAACCTGGAAAAGAGTACATGAAGGCTGTATATTGTCACCCTGCATATTTAACTGATATGCAGAGTACATCATGTGAAATGCCAGGCTGGATAAAGCATAAGCTGGAATCAAGATTTCAGGGAGAAATATCAATAACCATGGATATTCAGATGACACCACCCCTTATGGCAGAAAGTGAAGAGGAAATAAAGAGCTTCTTGATGAAAGTGAAAGAGGAGAGTGAAAAAGTTGGCTTGAAACTCAACATTCAGAGAATTAAGATCATGGCATCTGGTCCCATCACTTCATGGCAAATAGATACGGAAACAATGGAAACAGTGACAGACTTTATTTTTACTTTTTTGGCTCCAAAATCACTGCAGATGGTGACTGCAGCCATGAAATTAAAAGACGCTTGCTCCTTGGAAGAAAAGCTATGGCCAACCTAGACAGCATATTAAAAAGCAGAGACATCACTTTACCAACAAAGATCCATGTAGTCAAAGCTAAGGTTTTTCCAGTAGTCATGTATGGATGTGGGAGTTGGACTATAAAGAAAGCTGAGCACTGAAGAATTGATGCTTTTAAACTGTGGTGTTGGAGAAGATTCTTGAGTGTCCCTTGGACTGCAAGGAGATCAAACCAGTCAATCCTGAAGGAAATCAGTCCTGAAAATTCACTGGAAGCCCTGATGCCGAATCTCCAATACTTTGGCCACCTGATGCAAAGAACCAACTCATTGGAAAAGGCCCTGATGCCAATAAGTCCATGACTGCCAGCCATAGAGGTTGGAGAGAGGAGTGTGGGACATGTACACAAACTCTTATCTGCCTTGGCATATATCTGATTGGCCACATTCTGTTGGCCAGAACTCAACTTACAGTCCTAGTTCATCACAGAGCCATTTCTACTTCTTCGGGAAGTAGGAAGCAAACTATACAGGAACATGTACAGAGGGGTGGTAGATTTGGTAGTGGGAAAACAAAATACTTCTTGTCTGACCGTTTTATCCCCACTTTACTGGTTTTAAATTGAAGTATAATTACTTTACAATGTTGTGTTGGTTTCTGATGTACAGCACAAATCAGCCATATGTATACATATATCCCGTCCCTCCTGAGCCTCCCTTCCACCATCCATCCCACCCCCTCTAGGTTATCATAGAGCGCCGAGCTGTTGAGCTGAGCTCCCTGTGCTTTACAGCAGCTTCCCACTAGCTAGCTATTTTACATAGGATAGTGTATATGTGTCAATGCTGCTCTCCCAAATCATCCCACCCTCCCTTTGCCCCACCCCCATTCCATGCCCACAGGTCTGTTCTCTACATCTGTGTCTGTTTCTACTCTGCAGGTTCCCTAAAAAAAAACCTAAAAATAGAACCACCATATGATCCAGCAATTTCACTACTGGGCATATACCCTGATAAAACCATAATTCAAAAGGATACATATACCCCAATGTTCATCACAGCACTGTTTATAATAGCCAGGGCATGGAAGCAACCTAGATGCCCATCAGCAGATGAATGGATAAGAAAGATATGGTACATATACACAATAGAATATTACTCAGCCATTAAAAAGAATGCATTTGAATCAGTTCTAATGAGATGGATGAAATTGAAACCTATTATACAGAGTGAAGTAAGCCAGAAAGGTAAACACCAATACAGTATACTAACACATATATATGGAATTTAGAAAGATGGTAATGATAACCCTATATGCAAGACAGAAAAAGAGACACAGATGTATAGAACAGACTTTTGGGCTCTATGGGAGAAGGTGAGGGTGGGAAGATCTGAGAGAACAGCATCGAAAAATGTATATAATCAAGTGTGAAACAGATCGCCAGTCCAGGTTGGATGCATGAGACAAGTGCTCGGGGCTGGTGCACTGGGTCGACCCAGAGGAATGGGATGGGGAGGGAGTTGGGAGGGGAGTTCAGGATGGGGAACACATGTAAATCCATGGCTGATTCATGTCAATGTATGAAAAAAAACCACTACAATATTGCAAAGTAATTAGCCTTCAACTAATAAAAATAAATGAAAAAAAAAGAAAGCTATTGCTGTCTATAAATTGATTTTACTAAGTTCTCTTAAGTGCATTTGCAGCTTTTTCAATGATTTTTTGTTAGTTTTGCAGGTCTATAATCTATAAATAAACATTATTTTACCCTTTCCTTTCTTAAAAAAAAAAGATACATATACTCCACTGTTTATTGAGGTACTATTTACAATAGCCAGAATATGGAAACAAACTAAATGTTCATCAACAGATGAATGGATAAAGAAGATATGATATGTATATACAGTGGAATATTACTCAGCCATAAAAAGGAATGGAATTGGGTCATTTGTAGAGATGTGGATGGACCCACTTTGCTTTTTAACTAATAGGCTTATATTTACTTCAGCTTTCCAACATAGCCTGGCATCAGTGTGACACTCATTCACATGGGGCTGGAAAGGACAGGTTTTGTTGATAATACTGTATTTGGGGGATTCCATTCGATAATATTAGCTGACAATTGAAATTATTCAAAACCACTGTTGTCTTGCATTTCTCTGATAATGAGTGATGTTGAGCATCTTTTCATGTGTTTGTTAGCCATCTGTATGTCTTCTTTGGAGAAATGTCTGTTTAGATCTTTGGCCCATTTTTTGATCGGGTCATTTATTTTTCTGGAATTGAGCTGCAAGAGTTGCTTGCATATTTTTTAGATTAATCCTTTGTCTGTTTCTTCGTTTGCTATTATTTTCTCCCATTCTGAAGGCTGTCTTTTCACCTTGCTTATAGTTTCCTTACCTAGAAGGATGGGATGGGGAGGGAGGTGGGAGGGGGGTTCAGGATGGAGAACACATGTAAATCCATGGCTGATTCATGTTAATGTATGGCAAAAACCACTACAATATTGTAAAGTAATTAGCCTCCAACTAATAAAAATAAATGAAAAAAAAAAGAAAAAAAAAAAAACCAAAACCAAAAACCACTGTTGTCAATCTAAATAGAATTTAAATAAATAGCAAAGTATACTCTTTCCTTAATTTTTCTCATGTTGTTAGCAATTTTTCTTTTTAGCAAAAATAATATAAAAACACCTATCTCAAAGGCAAGATTTAGACTTATTTACCATTCCTTTTCTATTAGAAAACTTAGTTTTAATAGTATATTAAGTAAGCAATTTCAGGATCTATCTTTCTTTTTCAATAAAATAAATAATTTAACAAAATATCCAGTCTTTTTCCTATAAAATAAAATATTTAACAAAATGCACTGAAATTGCTTAAGCAACAATTACGTCCAAGTAATTTAGAAATGTGATCTATGGAAATTAGCAAATAATGAAAGATACAAGTTTAAAGCAAGGCATTCCTAGATCCAAATTAAGTAAATTTCAATTGGAAATTCTCTTCATAAATTTCAATTAAAAACTTTTCTCTAACAACTCAATTTTCCTTAGACTCTTGGCTAGGAATTTCCTCTGGCCGTTGTGCTGTGCTTAATATGGCTGCGTCACTACAGAATTGTTTGCATAACAGTTACAGAACTGAGTTTTATAGAATCACAAAACTTCCTCTTTTATCTTTTTAATACATTAGGATCCTGGGCAAGACTCCAATGGGAAATAAGGTACTACTGATTCAACAAAAGTTTACAGCTGCTCTGTTCTGCCTTTTCACTACCTACCTATACCCTTGAAGGAGGTGCCACACTTTTAAGCACTTACCTTTCTCCTTCTTTCCCACAGCCTCTCTTGTCACCCACTGAACCTTCTAATTTTGAACCTTTAATCCTTCTGTCTTGTCTCCTCCAAGCCCAGTTGAGAAGAAATACAAATAAAGGGAACAAACTCCATTTCCCTATAAGTCCCTCTGTGTGGCTGTCCTTTTGTAATCAGCATTTCCCTGACAACTTGAGCACCTCAATACATGGAATAAAGAAGGAACTAATATTGACAAAGTGTGTCCTGTAGGAATTTGCATATTTATTCTCATCATGCTAGGCACTTCCTATACTTTCCCTCATTTCCATGTACTACATTTCTCTCCACTCCAATAGGTGGACTAAAGGAATTCTGTCTTTGTTTGCTTCTTAGAATGTTGAAAATAACTGTGTCACTGACTAAATTAACTCAGCAAAATTCTCAGGTATTTCCCTCACATATATTCCCTATCACCTGTGTGGAAACAGCCTTAATAAGGGATGCAGCAATGGGGCTGAACTCTTGCCTCTCTGAACATAGCTAAGTCAATTACAAAAATATTCTGCCATCCAGAACTTCACGGACCACATCAAACATGTGGTTTATATTTATGTGTTTAGAATGGTCTCTTAGGAAGCACACAGCATTGCTCCTGATATGACAGTTTTCCTCTGTGAAATCCAGACCATTTACTTGGAATAATTTAAAATATTATGCATTCATGCTCACACCTTTTTCCTGACAACTGCATTCTTTTTCAGACCAGGAAAATGTGAGTTTTAGAGGAAGAAAAATGCAAGCTAGTAAAAAGTTGTTTTTTAAACATAGTTTTTGGGGAAGCATATTTTTCATTTCTTAGACAGAAACACAGTTTCTGTGATGCATGAATAATACTACCAATGATTTTCAGCTCAGGCATTTCAAGGGCATAACCTAAACATACAATTCTAAAATCAATTGCTTTACCTGTAAAATGCATGAAAAGCCAATATAAACTAAGAGTTAGTTGTTGTATGTTTTTTTGCATGGGGACCCAATAATAAATTCATAACTGATCAAGTACCCAGAAATATACTGATGCATGTGTCTTATCTCATATTAACAGCCTAAACTATGCTGGAGGGACATAATATGTCTTTCAACATTGTTTATGACTATTTGTTGAAAGTGCTGAGTTAAGACCTGCAGTGCTCCATGTGATCTGGTCCCAATATCATACTTTAATCGCATCTTGCTCCATTCTCTCCCTTGTTCAGCTCATTCTAGCCTTACTCACTTTCTTTGCTTTCTACCTAAGTCAGAACCTTTGAAACATTGTTTTATCTTCCAGCAACGTTTTTCCTGCTTTTCCCACTGTTTTAGTTAATGTTTCTGTGTCTCTCCGATCTCATCTCAAATGTCACTTCATGGAAACCTTTGCATAACTCCCAGATCCACAGGCCCTGGGAGGCTTTCAGTTTCTGTCCTAAAAGAAGTGGAATCCATTGAAGGGTTAAATGCTGAGAGGTGAATGGGCAGCAGAGGACAGGATGTGGCAGATTTGTTTTGAACTGATTTTTCAGGTATCAGCGGTCCTCTGATTGGATGGAGGCAAGTGTATATGTAGGAGCCTGGTTAGGATAGAGTTGGAGTTGTCCGGCCATAACGTGATGGCAGCGTGGGATAGTCTCAAGTGCTTTGATTCCTGCCTCATGCTTCTATGCAAAAACAGTGACCTCTCATTGAATGCTAATTAGTCCCCCAATCCACTTTACACCTTTTTCGGCTTGTGCTGTGTACTGGGTATGGAAACTTGCTCCCTTGCTGCCTCTTTGGGATGGATTTTAGTCCATTGGAGGCACTGGGGGATGGGAGGTTATAGAGGTTATAGAGGAAAGAGTCATGTTTCTTCGCAACCTCTTCCTGGCTTCTGCACTGCTTCACTGGCAGCAGTCCCCTTCCTTCACAATGACAGCTATGGGGGAGCTCCAGGAGCTCCCCGCCTTTGACCTTTCAGCCCTAAAGATGGTAATGACTTCCTGCTATTGCTAGTCTCTGGGTGTCTCAAACTCCATCGTTGGTTCTCATAATCCTGCTTTTCATCTCTAAGAAATATCTCCATTAAAGTGGATTCATTTGAACCACCATAGGTGAAAGATTATTCTCTGCTGGAGTCATGATTATATAAAATGAAATCAAAATAATTATTTTAGAAAGAAATTCCTGAACATTGGAATAGACCATAACCACAGAATGCCACATGTCTCTATAAAATGTGAATGTGTTCCCCTGAACCACCTGGAAGTGAATCCATACACAGTGAAAATGAAATTAAGTAGAAATGTAGTTTTATACAGCACATACCAGGGATATAACACGGGGCTGCTTAAATCCCATAGGAATATCTAGGTGCTTGGGACCATCTAGAAACAGCATATCTGGTTTAGTCCCTGAGTCCCACCTCCTCCTGTACAGATTTTGGCCATGTAAGTAAAATGTCCATTTGATCAATTATTTCCTCTGACACATCCCCAGGCTGCTGAATAGTAATAGAATCTTTTTTTTTTTTTTCCAGTTTACGCAGGGTGATGATAGATAATAAAAGAGTAGCATCTGCTATAGGCAGTGGTGTAACATTAGAAACATAATGACCCTAGGTCAGCCTTATAGACAAAGAGCAATAAATAGGCCAATTGTATGTGAATGATCTCAGAGTTCAGTTTCTATGTGCATGCCATTCACATTGCTCAGTCCCCTCATAAATGAGTACATTTCTTTTCTAATTCAATGTTTGGATATTCTCTTGGCACACACATTCCCAGATACTATACTAATTCCTTCCAAGACCTCACCAATTATCCAAAGCAAGACATAAACTGTTGATGAGAAAATGAACTGCTTTAATAATATATGCTCTATCTTTGGCAGTTCCTTTTGCCTGTCAATAGCTATACTATATCTCAACAGTAAACAGAACATGAGACTGAAGTACTGACAAAAGGTCAATACATGCTGTTCTCAGCATAGACTGTAAAGCACTGTTCTTGCATTCCATTATAAAGTGGTAATGAAGGAAGAATACAACATTGGCAGAAGACCTCAGTCTCCATTTCACTACCAGTTGCCTATATCTTTCCAGGAGACTTGATTTCATGCAAAGAAAGCGTTCTAGGGTCCCAAATTTCCTACTGAGTACTTCAGGACAATACAATAGTGATGATGTCCTTGACAATTGTGCACCTCTGGAAAAAAAGATTAGCCTTAGTACTAATCAAAAAGCTATTGCTAAAAGTCATTATTCTTCCCTGTGACAAAAATATGCTTACTTACCCTTCAACTTTATGGAAGAAAATCAAAAGGCAACTATTAAGATGAACCTTCTAATGTGATCTATATAAATGCCATCGAATATACATAGACACTTGCTAAGGCCTCTCCCTACTCATGCACTCTCAATTTAGAGATAAGTTACCTCTTTAGGAGATTTGTTCATTTAAGCTTGCACAATGGAAGCTTGGATATGCTAAATGGAGGCTGTGCTTTGTTTTTATCTGTTTATATTCACAGTGCTAGTCATTTATCTCCACATACAAAGTCATCTTCCAAGAGCAGAAGTCCCTAGAAATATCTGTTATCCCAAAGGAAGATTTACATACAATCAAAAACAGAATTCTAATATACTCTGGGTATACTCTGGGTCTGTGAGTTGAGGCATATGAGCATAATGCAGAGGGGACTATTTAGTCCACTCAGTTCTTTGGCCACAACCTGAAACCACTGGCCTAGCCAAGCAATTGAACAGAAACCAAGTGGGTTAAACACATCTTCACCTGCTGCACATACTCAGTAAGTGGTTATGAGCTATGTCAGGTTTAAAGCAAAAAGAAACTACTTTATCCAAAGGAGGAAATTTTCAGCTTGGAAGTTTACTGAAGTCTTAAAAAATAATTTATTTATTTTAATTGGAGGCTAATTACTTTACAATATTGTGGTGGTTTTTGCCATACATTCACATGAATCAGCCACAGATGTACATGTGTCCCACCATCCTGAACCCCCTCCTTCCACCCTAACTACCTCATCCCTCTGGGTTGTCCCAGAGGACCGGCTTTAAGTGCCTGCTTCATGCTTTGAACTTGCACTGGTCATTTATTTTACATATGGTAATATACATGTTTCAATGCTATTCTTTCACATCATCCCACCCTCGCCTTCTCCCACATAGTCCAAAAGTCTGTAATTTACATCTCTGTCTCTTTTGCTGTCTTGCATATAGGGTCATTGTTACCATCTTTCTAAATTCCATATATATGCGTTAATATACTGGATTGGTGTTTCTCTTTCTGGCTTACTTCACTCTGTATAAAAGGCTCCAGTTTCATCCACCTCATTAGAACTGACTCAAATGTGTTCTTTTTCATAGCTGAGGAATATTCCATTGTGTATATATATCACAACTTCCTTATCTATTTGTCTATTGATGGGCATCTAGATTGCTTCCATGTTTTAGCAATTGTAAAAAGTGCTGCAATGAACATTGGGGTACATGTGTCTCTTTCACCTCTGGTTTCCTTGGTGTGTATGCCCAGCAGTGGGATTGCTGGGAAGTCTACTGAATTCTTTATGTTGTATCTTAAGTGGGATATAGTATGGAACACTCTATGTCAGTAAGGAAGGGAAGGAAGCTTAAACTCATTAATGTTTAGAAACACACTGCTGAGGGACAAGACTCAGGAGTGAGTTGGAAATTAGCATACCTGGGAGAGTAATATACAGTTTGTGAAAAAGAGATGATGAAGGGAGAACTAAACAAATCCATAATCACATTGGATATTTAAACTCCTTTGTTAGTAACTGATCAAATACATAGAGTAAAAAAAAAACAAAAGATTTAGTTTTTTAATTAAAGATTTGAGCAGCCAATATGACATTTTTGATATGCATTGAACAGTATATATCCAAAACTGCAACATATATTCTGTACCATAAAATCAGTTCCAATATATTTAAAAGAATTGAAATCATCCAAAATGTGTTCTCTGACCAAAATGGAATCAAATTAGAAATCATTAAGGTATTTTTAGTGCCTAAACATTTGGAAATTCACCAATATTTTTCTGAATAACCCATACATCAAGGAAGAAATCAAAAGAAAAATTATAAAATATTTGGAACTGAGCAATAATAAAAATCCCTACACATCAGAATTTTTAGAATACAGCTAAAGCAATAATTAGAGGAAAACATATCTTTAAATGAATATACTATAAAAAGGAAGAAAAGTTCCCTTTTTAGTGAACTGAGTTTCCACCACGAAAAGCTAGAAAAAGAGAAAATTGATCTTAAAGTAAGTAGAAGGAAAGAAATGCAAAGTTAAGAGTGAAAAATCAATGCTAGACAAAAATAGAGGGAGTCAAAAAGAAATAAAAAATTTGATCTTGAAAAAGTTTCCCTGGGACTGCAAGGAGATCAAATCAGTTAATCCTAAAGGAAATTAGTCCTGAATATTCATTGGAAGGACTGATGCTGAGGTTGAAACTCCAAAACTTTGGCCACCTGACGCAAAGAACAGACTCATTGGAAAAGCCCCTGATGTTGGGAAAGATTTAAGGCAGGAGACAAAGGGGACAACAGAGGATGAGATGGTTGGATGACATCACCCACTTGATAGACATAAGTTTGAGCAAGGTCTGGGAGTTGGTAATGGACAACGAAGCCTGGCATGCTGCAGTCCATGGGGTCGCAAAGAGGCGGAGGCGACTATGTCAGTCAGTCAGTTTAGTGACTGAACTGATAATGCTAAAGTGTATTCTGTGAAAGCATGGGGCACTTTTAACACAGACCACATTAGAACATTTTCCCTGGTCGCGCAAGATTGGTCTTGAGATAGTGAATGATGTTTATTTGCATTATGTACACTTCAGTTAAACACTGGAAGCAAAATGGGTTTTACATTGCAGCTAAGCACATTTGTTCGAAGAGTCCTTTATGTATATCTCATATGGAGTCTGTAGAAGATAAGTATTCAGAGAACCCACTTCTGTCCACATTCATTGAAGATGTGCCTCTTGCCTGATTATAAATTATAGATCCACTTAACGGATGTAGAACAATTCCTAGGGGCAAGCACATTACCTCAACAAATAATCAATTAATATCAAGTCCTGTATAGAATGTAAAGATGAATTAGACATGGCTCCAATACTCATGGAGCTTATGAATCATGTTTAGCTTATGACATTTATTATCTGATATCAATCCCCATATTTTTATACCATGCATTTATTCTATTAATTATATCTTACCCAATTTCCATATCATGGAATCTATGTCCACATTTATTTCAGTGTATGATATCATTTTCTGACATGACATGCATTCCAAAATGCTCTGTTTAAATCCAAAGTACATGAGAGCTTAGTGATGTGCAGACATCTGCAGTTGTTTTTCAGTTGCTCAGTTGTGTTCAACTCTTTGTGACCCCATGGACTGAACCACACCAGGCTTCTCTGTCTCTTACCATCTCCCAGAGTTTGCTCAAACTCAAGTCCATTGAGTCAATGATGCCATCCAACTATCTTGTCCTCTGTCATCCCTGTCTTTAATCCTTCCTACCACCAGAGTCTTTTGTAATGATTTGGCTCTTTGCATCAGGTGGCCAAAGTATTGGAGTTTCAGCTTCAGCATTGGTCCTTCCAATGAATATTCAGGTTTGATATCCTTTAGGATTGACTGGTTTGATCTCCTTGCAGTTCAAGGGACTCTTGAGAGTCTTCTCCAACACCACAGTTCAAAAGCATCAATTATTTTGTGTTCAGCCTTCTTTATAGTCCAACTCTCACATCCATACATGACTAGTGGAAAACTCGTAGTTTTGACTAGACGGACATTTGTTGGCAAAATAATATTTCTGCTTTTTAATGTGCTGTCTAGGTTGGCCATAGGTTTTCTCCCAAGGAGCAAGCGTCTTTTAATTTCATGGCTGCAGTCACCATCTGCGGTGATTTTGGAGCTCAAGAAAATAAAGTGTCACTGTTTGCATTGTTTTCACATCTATTTGCCATGAAGCGATGGGACCGGATGCCATGATCTGTTTTCTGAATGTTGAGCTTTAAGCCAACTTTGTCACTGTCCTCATTCACTTTCATCAAGAGGCTCTTTAGTTCCTCTTTGCTTTCTGCCATAAGGGTGGTGTCATCTGCAAATGAGGTTATTGATATTTGTCCTGGCAAACTTGATACCAGCTTGTGCTTCATCCAGCCCAGCATTTCACATTGATGTACTCTGCATATAAGTTAAATATGCTGAGTAACAATATACAGCCTTGACATACTCTTTTCCCAATTTGGCACTAGTCCATTGTTCCATGTATGGTTCTAACTGTTGTTCTTTGACCTGCATACAGGTTTTGCAGGAGGCAGGTAAGGTGGTCTGCTATTCCCATCTCTTTAAGAATTTTCCACAGTTTGTTGTGATCCACACAGTCAAAGGCTTTAGCCTAGGCAATGAAGCAGAAGTAGATGTTTTTTCTGAAATTCTCTTGCTTTTTCTATGATCTAATGGATGTTGGTGATTTGATCTCTGGTTTCTCTGCCTTTTCTAAATCCAGCTTGTACATCTGAAAGTTCTTGGTTGACATACTGTTGAAGTCTAGCTTGAAGGATTTTGAGCATTACCTTGCTATCTTGTGAAATGAGTGCAATTGTGTGGTAGTTTGAACATTCTTTAGCACTGCCCTTCTTTGGGATTGGGATGAAAATTCATCTTTTCCAGTCCTGTGGCCATGGCTGAGTTTTCCAAATTTGCTGGCATATTGAGTACAGCACCTTAATGGCATCATCTTCTAGGATTTTAGATAGTTCAACTGGAATTCCATCACCTCCACTAGCTTTGTTCGTAGTGATGCTTCCTAAGGTCCATTTTACTTGGGACTCCATGATATCTGGCTCTAGGTGAGTGACTACACCATCGTAGTTATCTGGATCATTAAGATCTTTTTTGTATAGTTGTTTCGTGTATTCTTGCTACCTCTTCTTAATATATTCTGCTTCTGTTAGGTTCATACCATTTCTGTCCTTTATTATGCCCATCTGTGCATGAAATGTTCCCTTGGTATCTCTAATTTTCTTTAAGAGATCTCTAGTCTTTCCCATTCTATTGTTTTCCCCTATTTCTTTGCATTGATCACTGAGGAAGACTTTCTTTTCTCTCCTTGTTATTCTTTGGAACTCTGCATTCAGATGAGTATATCTTTCCTTTTCTCCCTGACTTTTCACTCCTCATCTTTGCTCAACTATTTGTAAGGATTCCTCAGACAACCATTTGCCTTTTCGCATTTCTTTTTCTTGGAGATGGGTTTTGATCACTGCTTCCTATACAATGTCATGAACCTCTTTCCATAGTTCTTCAGGCACTCTGTCTATCATATCTAATCCCTTGAATCTATTTGCCACTAAGGAATTTGATTTAGGTCATAATTAAATGGCCTAATATTTTCCCCTACTTTCTTCAATTTAAGTCTGAATTTTGCAGTAAGGAATTCATGATCTGAGCCACAGTCAGCTCCTGGTCTTATTTTTGTTGACTGTATAGAGCTTTTCCATCTTTGGCTGCAAAGAATATAATCAAGCTGATTTCGGTATTGACCATCTGGTGATGTCCATGTGTAGAGTTGTCTCATGTGTTGTTGGAAGAGTTTGTTTGCTATGACCAGTGCATTCTCTTGGCAAAACTCTGTTAACCTTTGCCCTGCTTTATTTTGTACTCCAAGGCCAAACTTTCCTGTTACTCCAGGTATCTCTTGACTTCCTGTATGAATCCAATATCACCTCATCTTAATTTGATTACATCAGCATAGATTCCATTTCCAAATAATTGCACATTCACAGATTCTAGTATTGGAGGTTAAGACCTACCTCAGCATAGATTTTGGCTTCCCAGGTGGTGCTTGTGGTAAAGAATCCACCTGCCATTCGGAGATGCAAGAGGTGTGCTTTGTCCCCTGGGTTGTGGAGATCCCCTGGAGGAGGAAATGGCAACTCACTCCAACATTATTGCTGGAGAATTCCAGGGACAGAGGAGCCTGGTGGCCTATGGTCCATAGGGTCACAAAGTCAGACACCACTGAGTGACTGAGTATACAATATATCTTGGGGGACACAATTCAACCCACAACAGTGTGTATGTGTATGTATACACATTTGAAAAGATCCTGATGCTGGGAAAGATTGAAGGTGGGAACAGAAGGGGATGACAGAGGATGAGATGGTTGGATGGCATCACTGACTCAATGGACATGAATTTGGGTAAATTCCGGGAGTTGGTGATGGGCAGGGAGGCCTGAAGTGCTGTAGTCCATGGGGTCGCAAAGAGTCAGACATGACTGAGTGACTGAACTGAACTGAACTGACACATACACACAGACATCTCAAGGAATTGGCTTTTGTGCATCTGTGGCATCTGGTTATGCAAGTCAGAAATGTATAGGACAGGCAAATGGGCTAGAAACTCTCGGATAGGAGCTGAGACATTGTTCACAAACAGTTTCTTCTCCTCAGGGACCCTCAGTTTTGCTCTTAAGGCTTTTAAATTGATTGGATGAGGCCCACACAATCAAGGATAATCTCCTTTATTTGAAATAAATTGATTGTAGATGTTAAGCACGTCTATAAAATGCTTCCACAGTAACATCTAGATTAGTGTTTGAATAACTGGGTATTTTGGCTAGCCAAGTTGACACAGAAAGCTAACCATCACACACATAAAATTAAGTTGTCAAGTGAAGAATTTTCTGATGTTCTAGTATATTCTAAAGTGCTCAACAGAGAAAGCTTATTGTTGTTTTTCTTAAAATTTTCTTTTGTTGCCTTTATTGGACATAGATCCAGTAAGGTAGCCATTTATTAATTAGTCCTGTCTCTGAATGAAAAGGAGAATTGATGAGAGGCAATTTAATTTTCCTTCAGCTATTTAAAAAAATAAATCATGACACCTATTTGAGTGTTCTGACATCTTAACTTTAAAAAGATCTTGAAAAATTAGTGAAATTGCTAGTAACTCAGTCTGTCTGACTCTTTGGGACCCCATGGATGGTAGCCCGCCAGGCTACTCTGTTCATGGAATTTTCCAGGTCAAAATACTGTGGTGGGTAGCCATTCTCTCCTCCATGGGATCTTCCTATTCTAGGGATCAAGCCTGAATTTCCTTCATTGAAGGCAGATTCTTTGCCATATGAGCCACCAGGGAAGCCCCAAAAAGATCTTAAAGAGCAGCAAAGCTAATAATCTTATTTTATCAGTGGGGAAATGGGGCCCAGAGTATATAAACACCTTGCTCAGATTTACCTGGCAGATTCAGACCCAACCTGAGATGTAAACACAGTCCAATTTTCAATCCACAGTACTTCTCAGGCAACTGTCAAAGGGCCATAATAGGCTATGTTGAGAAAACAGAAAAATTCACTGGCCCGGCTCTTCCAATCATTACATTGTGGGAACACATGTGCACTGAGGAATCTTCACAGCCAGGAAGTGTCTGTGTGATTGGAAAGAGAGGGTGCCTGGGTATGAGAGTAATTCTCCCAGCAGAAAGTTTTTCCGGCACCAGACCTCTCAGGCCCCTCTTTATGTGTAGGTCATGTCCTTCATCTGCATCCCATTTGGAACTCAATTTTAGCCACTCTGAGTATACAAGGTTGGCCTGCCTCTGCATTTCAATGACACTGTATGTTTTGATATCCTAGGTGACATGTCTGCATAAATACATTAAGACAGAAGTGGCAAAGGTCATAACTTCCCTTATTACTGAAGATAGAATTTAATGAGCTAGATCACAGGCTGCTTTAAGAACTGCTGTGCCAGGTTAATGGGGTTCTGCCACTGAAGCCAATTACACTGGTTACAATTACGTTCTATTCTAATAGCTGGAAGTCAGGGTTACACAAAGATTCTGTCTCTGGGTAATTACTAGCTAGGAAGCAGGTGAGGGAAAACTAAGCAAATTGTCATTGATCATACAAGAGACACACAGAAAGCACAGAGAACACAGAGCTTGTAGCTATTCCGGGTGCGTGTGTGTCATCTGTTGCTAAGAGGAGCTGGCTTCACAGTCAGAAAGCCCTCTTCTTCTAACACTAACCGAAAGGATATGTGATTTCAAAGACGCTTTTTAGAAAATTAGCTGAAAAGTGAATAGTAGGAGAGGGGGAGGAAGAACTCAGAAAGCCCTTCTCTATTGAGACTGTTTTCTTAAGATTTTGCAAGATTTAGTGGGCTGACATTATTGATTTTGTTTTTTCAATTGAAATACAGGAGAATGCTACCCAAATCCAAAATAACATAGTAAAATTTGAACAAACCTCCAAGATTGACTTAAAAGACCTCCTTTAGATTCTCTGTTATACTTGCCCTTGTGGCTATTTACATGTCCTTTACAACACATGACTAACAGGGAACCATTGAAGAGCCTTCTGACAATTGAAGATCCATCAGAAATATAGATGAAAACATTTTGAAATTTCAAAGTAACAGAATTTCCCCATGATTTCATGGATCAATTTGCACACTATTGATTTTTTGAAAAGCCTTTGAGGAACCAGCACATCTCATTCAAGTGAAACACATGTGTTATCAGTGAATAAATATATCAAGATCTGGAGAGCAGGGGGGAATGTTTTAAGGAAAGCATCAATGACATTTATTGGAATCATAGGAAAGTCATTGCAGACAAGAGCAGCTATATTTCTGAATGCTGTCTTTTGAGTAGTATGATGCTTAAAAAGGAAGGAGTATTAAATAAATGACACAAGCAATATCAATTTATTAGAATATTCTTTGTTTCCTTTAAGAGGTTAAAGTTTTTAAAAAGTAGTTCCTAATATTGGTTGTTCAGACCACAACTGGAAAGACTTTCAGAAGGATTCAAGACATTTTCAAGATCCTTTCAAAGTAATGAAGGAATTTGTGGGAAATTGTGTGGTCAGATCATCAGATCATGTCCTTACTGCTTGCCCTGAGACTGAGTTTGGGTGATATTGCTCTTATTAGCATTAGAAGAAGCGAAGGAAGAGGCTTTCCAGTAATTATATATTCATTCCATCTCTTTTCTCTCTCTAAACAAAATTCATTTCTCCAAATTCTTACATTGTTTTCTATACTCTCAAAATGCCATTTGTTTTACCCCTGATTTAAAATTTCTATCCTTTTCTTCGTGATCTTCCTCAGAGACTGTCCTTAAAGAATGGTGTAAGTATGCGCTCAATTGCTCAGTCGTGTCTGACTCTTCGTGACCCCATGGACTGCAGCCCGCCAGGCTCCTCTGTCCATGGACTTTCCTAAGCAAGAATAGTTCCTCTTCACTTTCTGCCATAAAGGTGGCGTCATCTGCATATTTGAGGTTATTGATATTTCTCCCAGCAGTCTTGATTCCAGTTTGTGCTTCCTCCAGCCCAGCATTCCTCATGATGTACTCTGCATATAAGTTAAATAAGCAGGGTGACAATATGCAGCCTTGACATACTTCTTTTCCTATTTGGAACCAGTCTGTTGTTCCATGACCAGTTCTAACTGCTGCTTCCTGACCTGTATATAGGTTTCTCAAGAGGCAGGTCAGGTGGTCTGGTATGCCCATATCTTTCAGAATTTTCCACAGTTTATTGTGATTCACACAGGAAAAGTCTTTGGCATAGTCAATAAAGCAGAAATAGATGTTTTTCTGGAACTCTCTTGCTTTTTAAATGATCCAGCAGACGTTAACAATTTGATCTCTGGTTCCTCTGCCTTTTCTAAAACCAGCTTGCACATCTGGAAGCTCACGGTTCACGTGTTGCTGAAGCCTGGCTTGGAGAATTTTGGGCATTCCTTTACTAGTGTGTGAGATGAGTGCAGCTGTGTGGTAGTCTGAGCATTCTTCGGGATTGCCTTTCTTTGGGATTGGAATGAAAACTGACCTTTTCCAGTCCTGTGGCCACTGCTTAGTTTTCCAAATTTGCTGGCATACTTAGTGTAGCACTTTCACAGCATCGTCTTTCAGGATTTGAAATAGCTCAACTGGAATTCCATAACCCCCACTGACTTTGTTTATAGTGATAATTTCTAAGGCCCACTTGACTTCACATTCCAGGATGTCTGGCTCTAGGTGAGTGATCACACTATCATGATTGTCTGGGTCATGAAGATCTTTTTTGTACAGTTCTGTGTATTCTTGCCACCCTTTTAAAATATCTTCTCCTTCTGTTAGGTCCATACCATTTCTGTCCTTTATCAAACTCATCTTTGCATGAAATGTTCCCTTGGTATCTATAATTTTCTTGAAGAGATCTCTAATCTTTCCCATTCTGTTGTTTTCCTTTATTTCTTTGCATTGATCACTGAGGAAGGCTTTCTTATCTCTCCTTGCTATTCTTTGGAACTCTGCATTCAAATGGGAATATCTTTCCTTTTCTCCTTTGCTTTTCGCTTCTCTTCTTTTCACAGTTATTTGTAGGGCCTCCTCAGACAACCACTTTGCCTTCTTGTGTTTCTTCTCCATGGGGATGGTCTTGATCCCTGTCTCCTGTACAATGTCACAAACCTCCGTCCATAGTTCATCAGGCATTTTGTCTATCAGATCTAGTCCCTTAAATCTATTTCTCCCTTCCACTGTATAGTCATAAGGGATTTGATTTAGGTCATACCTGAATGGTCTAGTGGTTTTCCCTACTTTCTTCAATTTAAGTCTGAATTTGGGAATAAGGAGTTCATGATCTGAGCCACATTCAGCTCCTGGTCTTGTTTTTGCTGACTGTATAGAGCTTCTCCATCTTTGGCTGCAAAGAATATAATCAATCTGATTTCGGTGTTGACCCTCTGGTGATGTCCATGTGTAGAGTCTTTTCTTTTGTTGTTGGAAGAGGGGGTTTGCTATGACCAGTGCGTTCTCTTGGCAAAACTCAATTAGCCTTTGCCCTGCTTCATTCCGTACTCCAAGGTCAAATTTGCCTGTTACTCCAGGTGTTTCTTGACTTCCTACTTTTGCATTCCAGTCCCCTATAATGAAAAGGACATCTTTTTTGGGTGTTAGTTCTAAAAGGTCTTGTAGGTCTTCATAGAACCGTTCAACTTCAGCTTCTTTAGTGTTACTGGTTGGGGCATAGGCTTGGATTACCATGATATTGAATGGTTTGCCTTGGAAATGAACAGATATCATTCTGTCATTTTTGAGATTGCATCAAAATACTGCATTTCAGACTCTTGTTGACCATAATGGCTACTCCATTTCTTCTAAGGGATCCCTGTCCACAATAGTAGATATAATGGTCATCTGAATTAAATTCACCCATTCCAGTCCATTTTAGTTTGCTGATTCCTAGAATGTCGACATTCACTCTTGCCATCTCCTGTTTGACCACTTTCAATTTGCCTTGATTCATGGACCTAACATTCCAGGTTCCTATGCAATATTGTTCTGTTGCTCAGTCATGTCCAATTCTTTGCGACCCCATGGACGGCAGCATACCAAGCTTCCCTGTCCTTCACCATCACCCACGTCTTGCTCAAACTCATGCTGCTTGAGTCAGTGATGCCATCTAACCATCTAATCCTCTGTTGTCCCCTTCTCCTCCCACCTTCCATCTTTCCTAGCATCATTGTCTTTTCCTATGAGTCAGTTCTTTGCACCAGGTAGCCAAAGTATTAGAGCCTCAGCCTTAGCATCAGTCCTTCCAATGAATATTCAGGATTGATTTCCTTTAGGATGGACTGGTTTGATCTCCTTGCAGTCCAAGGGACTCTCAAGAGTCTTCTCCAACACCACAGTTCAAAAGCATCAATATATCGGTGCTCAGCTTTCTTTATGGTTCAACTCTCAAATCCATACATGACTACTGGAACAACCTTAGCTTTGACTAGATGGACCTTTGTTGACAAAATAACATCCCTGCTTTTTAATATGCTGTCTAGGTTTGTCATAACTTCCCTTCCAAAGAGTAAGCATCTTTTAATTTCATGGCTGCAGTCACCCTCTGCAGTGATTTTGGAGCCCAAGAAAATAGTCTGTCACTGTTTCCATTGTTTCCACATTTATTTGTCATGAAGTGATGGGACCGGATGCCACGATCTTCATTTTCTGAATGTTGAGTTTTAAACCAACTTTTTCACTCTCTTCTTTTACCCTCATCAAGAGGCTCTTTAGTTCATCTTTGCTTTCTGCTATAAGAGTTGTGTCATCTTCATATCTAAGGTTATTTGATACTTCTCCCAGCAATCTTGATTCCAGCTTGTGATGCATCCAACCCAGCATTTTACATGGATTTACTCTGCATATAAGTTAAATAAGCAAGGTAACAATATACAGCCTTCACATACTTTCTTTCCCAGTTTGGAACCAGTCAATTGTTTCATGTTTGGTTCTAACTGTTGCTTCTTGACCTGCATACAAGTTTCACAGGAGGCAGGTAAGGTGGTCTGGTATTCCCATCTCTTTTTTTTTTTTTTTTTTTTTTAATATTATTTTATTAGTTGGAGGGCAATCACTTTACAACATTTCAGTGGGTCTTGCCATCTCTTTAAGAATTTTCCAGTTTGTTGTGATCCACACAGTTGAAGTTTTTAGTGTAGTCAATGAAGCAGAAATAGATGCTTTTCTGGAATTCTCTTGTTTTTCCTATGATCTAGCAGATGTTGTCAATTTGATCTTTGGTTCCTCTGCCTTTTCTAAGTTCAGCTTGAACATCTAGAAGTTCTTGATTCACACTGAAATCTAACTTGATGAACTTTGAGCATTACTTTTCTTGCATGTGAAATGAGTGCAACTATATGGTAGTTTGAGCATTCTTTGGCATTGCCTTTCTTTGGGATTGGAATGAAACTGACCTTTTCCAGTTCTGTGGCCACTACTGAGTTTTCCAAATTGGCAAGCATAGTGAGTGCAGGACTTTAGCAGCACTGCCAATAGATGCAATGTCAACAGTGTCAATAGATAGTCTTCTTTAGTATTTATATTGACTATGGCTATTCAGAGAACATAGTAGTCAGTTCTGCCTTTCACATAAGTGCATATACTGAACAGTATGAGAGAAAGTAGAACATATACTTTGACATAAGAATTAATATAAGGAAAATGAAAAAGTACATCTGTTTAGGAGCTATATATTCAATACCATACATTGCTTAAACCACCTAGAACTAATATTAGGTTTGCTGAAAAGTTCATTCATGCTTTTCTGCATCTTATGGAAAAAACCCAAAGTTTCTGGCCAGCTCAGTACAATCCAAGAATGATAAACAGACAGGTTTCAGACACATTAAAAAAAAAAAAAAAACTCAGATATTTTGGAGGCTTTCTCTAATATCATGGGTCCACATTTAGAAGCAAAGCAAAACAGGGTCACAAATGAGTTTTTCTATCATTGTCATCATTAAACTTTCTTGAAATGAGATTCAAGAATTACCTAGATCAATTCATATTATATAATCTTGTTATTCAGAGTGGTCCATGCACCAGAAATATCAGTATTACTTGGGAGTCTGTTAGAAATGCAAAAATCCCAGGACCTACCCCAGACCTACTGAGTCAGAATTTGCATCTTATCAATCCTCATGTGATTTTTAACCATATTCAAACTTGAGAAATATTGCCCAAAACTCAACAGACCATGTGGCCCCAGTGTTTACTTCTATTATGGCTTTGCAAGAGCACATTTAAATCATTCCAGATACTGCTAGAGATTCAGTTTCATGAATCTCCTGACAGGTCCATACTCAGATTTGCTTCTATATTGTGAGAAATGACATAAATTATTGGTAAATGGCTATACAGCATGGCCCTAGTGGAACAAACAAACATGTAGCTTGAGGTCAAAAGAATTATGCTTGACTCACTACTAGCTATGTGAACTGAATGAGATGTTTTATCTCTCTAGTTGTCATTTCTTTCACTTAATGAATTGGGTAAATACTACTTGCATCATAGTGCTGTGAAGAAAATGGACTGAGTGATCAAAGCAGAGTGCTTAAATAAATAAAAGATTGATCTGTTACCTGAGGACCATCGCTAAATTTCTTCCCAGAACCTCAGTATCAATTTCTCTTCTCTGGTTAACTCTCTAACTTATTGTACCAAAGGTATTATGCAAGTTCCCACCAGCTAGATTCTTTCATTTCCACAAGGCCTTAATCCCTGAGGTCTCATCACAAAATCCTCGTTACACTCTCTGACCATATTTAGTCCAAACAATGGCATGTGAATACAGTGCAAATGACATGTAGAGTATTTCCAACACCATAATTTAAGTGAAACGATCTTGTCCAAGCCTGACTGCAATTAGAGGACTCCTGGAGAATCCCAGAGGCATTTTATGACCATCTGTCAAACTGTGGCTTGGAGAATGCTGAGTCCTATCTGCAACACAAAATAATGGATCTGGAGGGCTTGTTTCATTTAGATAGCTATACTGTTTGTCCTTGTTTGCCCAGCACAATCCCAGTTTGCTCTTGTTTATCCAGATGTGATTATTAACAGTCCCAATTTCACTTTAAAAGGTATCTCAGCTTGTATGATAAATTATACAGATGGTTTTGGCTATCCAAAGTTAAACAGGCAAATGCAAAAGAAATGTTGTGCTTATTCCCTTGCCTTACCTAAGAAGCTCTTATTTAAAAGTTGTTTCTGACATAGACTCCCATGCATTTCATCAGGTGTCCCAATCTCTGCTGGACGTGCTATTCTCCACTGGCATGCATTACCCTTTAACATCCCCCCCACCGTAATCTCCTCTGTTGCAGAAGATGAAACCTTGGGATACATGCACCAGTCAGCCTTGCCAGTTGAGGTCCATTAAGTCTTAGACTCCATGGTAGGCTGCATTAGTGTGAGGTTTGGAAACAGATGAGAAGCACAGTCCATTTTCCTTCTTCTGGAAGTGGCAAGCAGACTCGTAGTTCCCCCCAATGCATGTTTGTCTGTTGTTATTGCAGCCTCTGCATTCCACAGTCACTTAATCTGCTTTGATGCTGAAGAAGATCAATAAAGTGGGCAGTGATTTCCTCCACATCCCTGCCCCTGGGTGTTAATACCTCTGTAAGTCTCTGCATATGTGAAAATGAAAGCTAGTGGACTCAGTCTGACTTTCACCTCTTTCTCCATTCCAGTACTGTATTGTTGTTTGTTTTTTTCTTGCTTGCTTGTGGATGTTTTAACAGTCTTACTAAGCTATAATTGATATAATTACCCTCCTCACTCCTCTTTGTTTCCCATGCCCAGGGAAGCTAAAGATCTTCTATTTGTTACCATGCATTAGTTTACATCTTAAAGTTTTATATAAATGGAATCTTACAATATGCACGCTTTTATGTCTGGCTTATTTCACTCACCATGTTTTTGAGATTCACTAATGCTGTGGCAGTTGCCAAATTTCATTACTTTGTATTACTGAATAGAATTCCATTATATGGGCTTCCCTGGTGGCTCAGTTGGTAAAGAATCCACCTGCAATGCAGGAGACATAGGTTTGATCCCTAGGTTGGGGAGCTCCCCTGGAGAAGGAAATGGAAACCTACTCCAGTATTCTTGTCTGGGAAATCCCATGGACAGAGGAACCTGGTGGGCTACAGTCCATGCGATCTCAAAAGTTAGACACAAATTAGAGACTAAACCACCAATCACCACCATATTCCATTATATAGATACACCTTGTTCACCTGCATGCCTATTTATGGATATTTGCACTGTTTTCAGTTTTTTGGTGACTACATATAAAGCTGCTATGAATCCTCTTACAAGTCTTTGTATAGATATGATTTCACTGTCTTTGAATAAAGAGATAAGAGTGCAATGCCTGGAGCCTGTGAAGGCTTATTTAACATTTAAATAAATTAAAAAAAAAAGATTTTCCAAAGTGATTATATTCCATTTGATATTGATTGTACTATTTTATATGTACAGTTTCCAGTTGTTCTCTATCTTTGTCAATATTTATAACTGTCTTTTTCATTTTATCCATTCTAATAGGGGAGAGATAAGATGATCCGCATCTAAACTAAGACTGAATATGGACACATTAGCTTAGAGGATAAGATATAAAAAAAAAAAGTTAGGTAATGGTGAAGAATGAGAGAATGAAACATGGAATAAGAGAGGCCATGGGGTATGACTTGGATAAAATATCCACACCTTGCCATGTGAAACTCCAGAATTGAACATGGAGTGATGAAGAACATTAGGAAAATCAGTTTGGGAATGCTCTTTAGAGAGTGCTATAAAAGCCCCTTTTGTCCAGCCTAGAACTCTGCCTCCTGAGAATCAGTGACAGAGGTATCAGGAGTGGTACTTTGATGGGAAAGCTATATCATGGCCTCCGTCAGCATCCACTAGCCCATGTTGATGGGCACAGTGATACATTGTGATAACTAAGCCCCCCAAGTCACCATTGCCTGGGGGAGTGCCTAGCTGACCAATCAGATTGAAGGGTGTGACTCCTCATTGTCCTGAGAGGGTATATATAGGGAGGACAGAGACAGAGATTCTAGGTTAGGCCACTTCTTGGAATCATCATGACTAAGGTAACTAAGAATCCACAGCAGTCAAGAAGAGTTGCAATGCGGTTTGCTTCAAGGATGAAAGGAAGAAAGAAGACCCTTTATCAATGGAGATACAGAGGCAGTGTGAAGGTAAGATGACTCCTCCAACTAAGCTCCCCATGTTCTCCATTGACTTGCTGCCCAAGACCTCTACACTGCCCTTGCTTGGCACAAAAGCCCTCATGAGTCCACATCCTTTTTTCATGAAATCTCCCTTCCACCTCAGTTTTTATTCTCTTTCCTCAAAACTAATACCCTTGTCTTGTCTTTCCAGGCACGAAATATGACCATGAGGGTCAGAAGACCTCTACAAGGAAACTTGAGAAAGAAAATCCGATCATATGCCACTCAATTGAAGAAGGTGAAGAAAACAAGAAAGCCAAACTGTTTTTTTCTGTTCCTGTGCACGTAAGAAATTGAATCAAAGCCAAAAAAGCTACCAAAATATGAGGCAGAGTCAAAGAAGGAGGCAGAATACAAAGAGAAGATAAGCTCAGCATCCCCAGAATAAGAGACCCTGGAGAAGTACAACCTGGGCAGCCAGTAACTGAGTAGAAAAGGTCAGACAGTTTAGAGTTGTGTCTCCAGAGGTCTACTTTCTTAGAAAGGGCTAACCAGAAAAAGACTTAATCTCACACTAACAGTAAACTGATGGCTGTGATTAAAATAAAGATCAAATGGTGAAAAGATGATATCTGTGTGTGTGTGTGTGTGTGTGTGTGTGTGTGTGTGTGAATTTTCTGATGGGAAGGGAGGGAAGAAAGAGAAGAGGCAGGTACCTGAGAAGGGAGGGATATGGGGTCCCGAGAGGTTGGGGAACAGACACTCAGGTTCACCCTTAGAGAGTAGAGGTCTGAACTGGGTCAGGAGTATGCACTGAAGATAGATATCCCTGCTGAACACTTGATCTCAGGGTCAAGAAAAAGTGGTGTGGTGTTACTGCTTTTGTTTGGTGTGTGAAATGCCATTAGGGTCTAGATTGCCAGAACCCAGATGGGAAGAGGGTTTCACATGGGAATGGTGAATGTGAAACTCCCCCTGAGAAAGACAGGCAGAAATCACTTCCTGACCACCTACTCATAATGGGGTTTGTTGTATCATTCACCAATTCTGTCAGTTAAAGGTGCTCAGAGGCACAAGATAATGATACAACTAAAATCCAAAACTAGCACTCTCAAGGACTAAAAGAATGTTTGGAGGGAACGAACCAAATATTAATTAGGCCACTTTTTTGCAAAGAAATTGGTGGGAGAAATGTGTTCCCAAAGGCAGGGCAGTGGGTGTGGCCCAATCCTGGTGCAGGTGACAAACAGGATCACCACTCGCAGATAATTTTTTTTGGGGGGGCACTATGCAGGTTGTGGGATCTTAGCTCTCCAAATGGCGATTTAACCCATGCCCCTTCTAGTGAAAGCACAGAGTCCTAACTACTGGACAGCCAGAGAAGTGATTACACAGAATTTGATACAAATATTAATATACAACTGAGTAAAAGCTGGTCTTTTATTTATCACCATACCATAGTATTTCTAAATAACTACAGTGGTAAAACATTCTTCCCAAATAAAGTCTTTTGCTAGTCCAAGTTCTACAAGTTTATCATGGTTTAAAAGTAAGAGTATGGAATATTTAATTTGGTGTTAACTTTCATTTTGAAATGTTTTAAAAGGTTCAAAGAGTAGTCAATCAAATATGGAGATATATAAGGCAGAATCTCTGACCAAAGGAATCTTATGTGTCTTCAGAAAATATTTTGGAAAAAACTAAAACGCAGAGTTTCAACATCAGCATCAAGAGTTGAGTTCAGATTTTAAGTCAATGATATGGTATCTTTAATCTGGACTGAAGCTCCCTAATTAAATCTTTCTGGCACTTTAACTCCTGAGAGACACAGGTGATGATTCAAAGTCAGTCACTGAATGTGATTTGAAATCAACAAGAATGAAAGACACCCTGGGTGTGCTGTCCTTTCAAAGGAAGTGGGAGCACTATCATGTCTTGCCTGCAGAAAATTAATTATCTAAAGCAGCTACCAGGATGATATGGACATACAGACCTTATATCTACATATAGGTCGGTGCTGTGATTCCAGATCTGTATATATTATCACAATTTAATACTATCACACTTTAATGCCCTGCTGTAGGACTTACTGAAATGCTTGCTGTTATGGGGAAGGTAACAGATTCCTAGGACTGAAGAGCTGAACGTGAAAGTCATTCAGTCTTGTCTGACTCTTGGCAACCTTATAGACTATACAGCCCATGGAATTCTTCAGGCCACAATACTGGAGTGGGTAGCCTTTTTCTTCTCCAGAGGATCTTCCCAACCCAGGGATCAAATCCAGGTCACCTACATTGCAGGTGGATTCTTTACCAGCTAAGCCACAAGGGAAGCCAAAGAAAATGGGAGTGGTTAGCCTATCCCTTCTCCAGCGGATCTCCCCAATCCAGGAATTGAACAGCTGTCTCCATCATTGCAGGCGAATTCTTTCCCACCTGGGCTAGCAGGGAAGCCCTGCTGCTGCTGCTAAGTCACTTCAGTCATATCCGACTCTGTGCAACTCCATAGATGGCAGCCCGTGAGGCTCCCCCATCCCTGGAATTCTCCAGGCAGGAACACTGGTGTGGGTTGCCATTTCCTTCTCCAATGCATGAAAGTGAAAAGTGAAAGTGAAGACGCTCAGTTGTGTCCAAATCTTAGCGACCCTATGGATTACAGCCTACCAGGCTCCTCCGTCCATGGGATTTTCCAGGCAAGAGTACTGGAGTGGGTTGCCGTTGCCTTCTTCTAGGGAAACCCTGAGGTGGACCAAAAGCTGATGTTTGAGGGCCCTGTTTCTCCAAAGTAGCCCTGGTATATATTTAAATATGCATGGATATACTGCCACCTTCCAGAAAGAAGTAAGGATGCATCGAGTGTAAAAAAGATCCACAGACACTTAGGGTTAAAAGAGAAAATCATAAATAATAAGTCATGAGTTGAGAAAGGATATATCCAAGTAGGACAACAGCAAAAAATCAATATCAGACACCTGTAGTTCCCCTTGAAAAGGATGGTATATTGTGACTCAGACATGTCAAGCCCTATTGCAAAAGCTGTTTTGTATTTTGGGGAGAGCTTTTTGTTTTTGCTCATTAGTACATAGAACAAACTCCTTGACTTTCACTTTTACAGGTTCCCTACGGATAGATTCCAACTGACCTCTCTAGCTGTGTCCATAACAACCTCTATTGACTAATACAATGATTTCCCTAAGACCTCCTGCTTTCCTCTTTGCCTGTGGCCATGCTTTCTTCTGTGACTCAGAAACTAACAATCATCTAAGGCCAGCCTAATGGTCATTTCCCAAAGAAATTTTCTCAATCATTCTTTTGAGTATTAATTTCTTCATGTTCTCTAATCACTTACTGTTTATTACATGCAGCTTTTATGATAGTTTTTGAGTATGTGTCTTATCAGAAACACATGCCAGAGAGGTAAATTGATTAGAAATAAACATTTTGGTGATATAAAATGTTATCAGAGGTTGAATTATCTAAGACTGTCAGGGATAGAATCACTCTCTTCTGCCAAATATATCTAAGAATCTGTTTGAAAATATAATAAAATCCATAAACCAGACAGTGGATCAGAAGTCAAAGGAACTTAAATCAGAAGCTTCTTTTATCATTGGTCAAGAGGGACACCATGTCCTTGTATTAAGACCATCCATTTGCATGACACCAAAGGCAAAAGCCAAAGCATTGCCCATGGACTTATGATAAGAGCACAATACTGCTGACCCAGAGGCTTCTCTTGCTTGGCAGAGGTCAAGAGACAGTTTATGTGCTAAGAGTCAAAACACTTCTGCCCAGGACCATATCCATGTATCAGCGGAAATCAAGTGGGAGTCCCCAAACTCTACAAGGTCCCGGCAGGTCCCTCACCCCATTACCTATCCTACAGGCTTGCCACCCATTTCTGCCTTGAGATGATCATGATTAAATTTCACCTTGCCATCTGCTCAGTTAATTGCGGTGGGCAAACTAGACACCCGAATGGAAAGAATGAAATTGGACCCTTAACTTATACCATACAAATCTAAACTCAAAGCTGATTAAAGATTTAAATGTAAGATCTGAAACTATAAAACTACTAGAAGGAAACATACTGGAGAAGATTTATAACATTGGTCTAAGAAATTATTTATTGTATGAGACACCAAAAGCATAGGCAACTAAAAGAAGAACAGAAAACTACGACTACATCACACTAAAAAGCTGCCTCCCCTATCGAACACATCAAAAACACATCTATATAGAAGCCAAACTGATGATTACCAAAGGGGAATTTGTGGGGAGGGATAAATTAGGAGTTGGGGATTAACATATATACACCCCTATATTTAAAATAGATAACCAACAAGGACCTACTATAAACCACAGGGAACTCTGCTCAATATTCTGTAGCAACATATATGGGAGGACAATTTGTAAAGGAATAGGTATATGCATGCATGCATGTGCAAGCTCAGTCCTTTCAGTCATATCTGATTCTTTCCTACACTATGGACTATAGCCCACTATGGTCCTCTGCCCATGGGATTCACCAGGTACGAATACTGGAGTGGGCTTTCATGGCCTCCTAAGCGGATCTTACCAATCCAGAGATCGAACCAGCATCTGCTGAATTGCAGACAGATTCTTTACCAACTGAGCAACATGGGAAGCCAAGATACATGTATATGTGAAGCTGAATATTTTTCTGTACATCTGAAACTAACACAACATAGTAAATCAAATATATTCCAATGAGAAAAGAATATATCAATATGTGGAATGATTATCTCAAAAAATTAACTGGAAAATTGCAGAAAGACTCCTGAATGAAGACTCTAAGAAAGATCGACATGGAATAGTGTAGGAAGGGAAAAGGAGCATTCAAATCCTGACCTGTGCCCCTGGGACAGGACTCAGAATATAAGGGAGATTACACAGGTGGAGATCTACCCTGGGTGTGAGTGGTTTGAGCTATACATTGGGCATGCCAGTCCTGGGGTCTGACACAGGGAAGACAAGCACCCTTAGCTAGTTGCAGGGCCATGTGGACTAACTGGAGGGCTGTGGGAAGCCTGGACTCCCCCCTTGAGGACCACGTGCTCGGGGGCTTACTCCCAAGGCATGGTGGAAAGGACAAATTTAGACTGCATTTGTGGCTTCCTGTCTTCCCCACAACTACCCAACCCTGCACATGCCCTGCTTATTTCATGTGGCTGCTCTGCACTGGAGCAGGGGTTGCCGTGGCGAGGCAGAGAGCTGGGATGTGGGAAGCAGAGGTGCATCTGGCCCAGGGCGGCATCTGGGTGGGACAGCCGGGGCCATGCTCATGGAGGGCACTTACACAGGCAGCCCAATGGAAGAAGTCCTGATCTCTGATGAAGGCCAGACTGTCAGAGCAGATGACTCAGTACATGCCCAGAGCCCATGCAGGCCTCAGCTACCCAATATCACCCCTCTTCAACAGGGCAGGGACAACAGAGGCTGGGAGAAGTGATCAGCTGTGAAGGACCAAGGGGTCTCAGACCAGAAGCTATGTTTAAGCAGGGTTGGAGAAGCTACTGCTGGTGCTGGCACAGGTGGCACATTGGAGGTAGCCTGGACCTCTCTCAGCAGCCAGCCACTAGACTGGCTCCTTTTCTCCAGTGTGCACAGGCCCCTCTTGTCCCTCTGCGACAAGGGTTGCAGTGATGGGAGAAAGGAGGGCACACACTTAGAGGGAACACAGCCAGCTCTGGCCTGACAATCAGGGCCTCTGCTCCAGAAACTTGGGACCCAATCCTGTCCCTGAGATGGCCTGAGAAGGCCACTGAGAATAGAGGAAGTCTCTGCCTCACATCTGGCTCCAGCCCTGGCACCACCAATCTGCTACCAAGGTGATAGCTGCTGGCACACCCTGAGGAAAGATGTGACTTGTGGCCCATCAAATCCAGCCCCTCTCTGGGTACCACACAGAGTGTACAGGGATGCTCCGCCACAAGAACACACCTTCAAGACCATAATATATAATTGATTCACTTAAAATCAGAAAGACAGAGACAAATGGGAAGACAGAAGGACTGGTCTCCATTGAAAGACTGAGAGAAAACCTCTGACAAAACAACCCAAAAGCAGAGATAAATAATGTACTAGGTAAAGAGTCTGAAGAATTAGTAATAATAATGCTAACTGAACTAGAACAAAATAGAGAAACACAGTCAAAATTCTAATAAGGAACTAGAAAATATAAAAAAGAACCAGACAGAGTTGAAGAATACAGTAACTGATATGAAAAACACACAAGAGTAAATAGCAGACAGGATAATACATAAGAATGCATAATAGTGGAAATCACAAGTTAGAATAGCTAAAAGAAAAACCAAAAATGAGAACGGTTTAAGAAACTTATGGATAACATTAAATATATCAGCATTCATGTTATAGGCATCTCAGAAGGGCAAAAGAAAGAGAAGATGGTAAAATGTATTTGATGAAATTATGGCTGAAAACTTCCCAAACCAGAAGAAGGAAACACATCCAAGTACAGAAACCACACAGGGTACCAAACAAGATGAACCAAAACAAAACCACACTAAGATGTAATATAATTAAAATGGCAGGAGTAAGAAATCAAGAAGATTCTAAAGGCAGCAAGAAAAAACACAGAGTCCATAAAAGGGAACTCCCTTAAGGCTATCTGCTGATTTTTGTATAGAAATGCTGCAGGCCAGAAGGGAGTGACATGATATATTGATATTTAAAGTGCTGAAAGAGAAATACTTATAACCTAGAATATCTACCAATAAGATTATCACTCAGAATTGAAAGAGACATAAAGAACTTCTCAGACAAGCAAAAATTATGAGTTAATTAAAAGTAAACCAACCCTGAAATAATTGTTAGAGCATCTTCTCTAAACAGAAAAGAGGTAACAATTTGTAAGAAAGGAGAAATCCCACTAGTAAACATAGTAGCCAAGATATGGAAGCAAACCAAATGCTCATCAAAGGATAAATGGATAAAGAAGCAGTGTTGTATATAGTTTAATGCACATGCGCACACACACACACACACACACACACATGCACACATACACACAAACATACACATAGTAGGATATTACTCAGCCACATAAAGAATGAAAATCTGCTATTTGCAGCAACATGGAAGGACTTGTGAGGAATTATCCTCAGGGAAATAAGTCAAATTAAGAAAAAGATAGACAAATACTCTGTAATATCACTTTATATTTGGAATCTAAAACTACAACAAAATAGTGAATGAAACAAGAAGCAGACCCACAAATACAGAGTACAAACTAGTGTTTATCAGTGGTTGGGGGAAGGGCAAGATAGCAGTATGGGATTAACATATACAAGCTGCTATGTGGAAACTAGCTCAACAACAAGGATATATTGCACAGAACAGGGAAATATAGCCATTGTTTTGTAATAAATTTAAATGGAGTATAATCTACAAAAAACTGAGTCACTATGCTGTATACTATAATATAGTATTATAAGTCAACTATATTTCAATTAAAAAAAAAAAACAAAGTGAAAAGGCAACCTACAGAAATGGAGAAAGGATTTACAAATCCTACATATGATGAGGGGTTGTTGCTGTTGTTCCGTCACTCAGTCCTGCCTGAGTGCAGTCCGGACTGCAGCATGCCAGGATTTCCTGTCCATCACCATCTCCCGGAGCTTGCTTGAACTCATGTCCATGGAGTTGGTGATGCCATCCAACCATCTCATCCTCTGTCATCCCCTTCTCCTTTTGTCTTCAATCGTTCCCAGCATCAGGGTCTTTTCTAGTGAGCTGGCTCTTCCCATTAGGTGGCCAAAGTATTGGAGCTTCAGCTTCAGCATCAGTCCTTCCAATGAATATTCAGGGTCGATTTATTTTAGGATTGACTGGTTTGATCTTGCAGTCCAAGTGACTTTCAATGGTCTTCTCCAACCCCACAGTTCAAAAGCATGAATGCTTTTCATTTTTTTGCAATGAGGGATTCATATAAAAAAATTTTCATATAACTCAATATCAAGAAAACAAACAAACAGATTAAACTATGGGCCCAAACAGGCAATTTTTTCCAAAGTTATACAAGTGGCCAGAAGGCACATGAGATGTCACTTGAAATCACAAGCCATCAGGGAAATGCAAATCAAAACCACGATGAGGTATTACCTCACACTTATCAGAATGTTAGTGTGTGTGTGTGTGTGTGTGTGTGTGTGTGTGTGTGTATCAGTTGCTCAGTTGTGTCTGATTCTTTGCTATCCCATGGACTACAGCACACCAGGCTTCTCTGTCCATGAAATTCTACAGGCAAGAATACTGGAGTGGGGGAGTCATTCTCTTCCCCAGGGTATTTTTCCCACCTAGGGATCAAACCTGAGCCACCAGGGAAGCTGACACACATCAGAATGGCTATCATCAAAGAGATAAACAATAGTAAGTTCTGCCAAGAGTGTGCGGAGAAAGGGAACTCTCCTGAATTGACAGTGGGAATGTGAAATGGAGTGGCCATTAGAGAAAGCAGTGTGAAATTTCCCCAGAAAATTAAAAATATGTACAGGTATATTATCCAGCAATCTCACTTCTAGGAATCTATTAAAGGAAATAAAATCAGGATCTAGAATGGATACAAGCAATCTCATGTTTATTGTAGCATTATTCACAACAGACATTAAGTGGAAATAACTTATATGCCCAATGACAGGTGCATGGATAAAGAAAGTATGAGATATGCATACAAAGAATATTATTCAACTTTGAAAGGAAAGGAAATACTGTCATGTTCTACACTATGGTTGAAACTTGAGGCCATTATATGTGAAATAAACCAGTCACAGAAGGAGAAATACTGGATGATTCCATCTATATGCTATCCAAAGAAGTCAGACTCAGAGGAGCAGATGGTAGAATGGTGGTTGCCAGGATTTGGGGGAGTTGCTGTGCAATGGATATTGAGTTATGCACCAAGATGAACAATTTCTAGAGGTCTGCTGTAAAACAGTGTACATCTATTTAGAAAGAGTGCACTGTACACTTAAAAATCTGAGTTTAAAAGTTATATGCTTTTTACCAGAATGAAAAAGAAAAAAAATACATTTCCTCCTGCTTTCTACATATATTAATGACAGTTATGAAAAGAAGCCACAAGACCTGAGTCACCCATTCCTCATTTCCTGGACTCTGAAAGGCATTCTGCATCCTATTTTCTGATGATTTGTTCGACTTGCCCTCAACTCCTGAAACTCATTCTCTGGACACCTTGGAATTGATCACCATCAACATAAATGCCTCCATTTGCAAAATATCTCATCTTTTCACAGCACAGACCCCTTTGTCCCTCCTCCTTGTTGTAGGCATTTACAGACCCTTGGGTGGCTGTCACTCTCTCATGCACAACTCTTTTCTTAACTATGGGCAATTTCAATATAAGCAAAGATGGTCCAACCAGTCCCCTGTCCTCTCACCTTCTTTTCCTCTACTCCAGTGGACTTGTTTTCCACCCCTTACTTAATCATTCCCGTATGTGTGTGTTCAGTTTCTCAGTTGTGCTGGACTCTTTGTGGCCCCAAGGACTGTAGCCCTCCAGGCTCCTCTGTCCATGGAATTTTCCAGGAAAGAATACTGGAGCAGGTTGCCATTTCATACTCTACAGGAACTTCTCCATCCAGTGCCACCTGAGAAGCCCAGTCATTCCCATGACCATATCCTAAGACTTTATTCTTTCCAATAACAAGAACTCTTTCACAGTACTATCCCTTACCTTTTGGAAATGGGAGCTGTGGAAGAGTTGTGGTTATTGGAAAGAATAAAGTCTAAAACATTCTTTGATCACTAGGATCTGTAATACACCGAGTGAAAGTCACTCAGTCATGTCTGACTCTTTGTGATCCCATGGACTGTACAGTCCATGGAATTCTCCAGGTCAGAATACTGGAATGGATAGCCTTTCTCTTCTCCCGGGGATCTTCCCAACCCAGGGATCGAACCCAGATCTCCCGCATTGCAGGCAGATTCTTTACCAGCTGAGCCAAAAGGGAATCCCAAGAATACTGGAGTGGGTAGCCTATCCCTTCTCCAGTGGATCTTCCAAACCCAGTAATCGAACTGGGGTCTCCTGCATTGTGTGTGGATTCTTTACCAACTGAGCTATCAGTGAAGCATAATACACTGAGCCTACAACATTTTGTTATCTGTCAGTTCACTTATATCCTCAGATTCCTCATTATTCAGATTATATTATAATCAATTATAAGAATCAGTAATTGCATTCATGTCTTTTTCCAGTGGCAGTGTTGTCCTCATGTAGGTAAATCATTACTATGATAGGCTAATATTTCAAAAGTTCCCAGTATTATATGCACTAAAGGCTTGTGGATGTATTAGAGAGGGTGCATTTGAGTTATGAGAATGGAATTGACAGGACTTATTGACAATGGGAGATTAGAGAGAGTAAGCAACTAAGGATGACTTCTATTTATCTATCTTGGGACATGGAGTATAGATTGTCGAGACATTAACTGGCTTAAGTGAATACAAGAAGGGACATACATTTGTATGGGAAAAGATAATGTGCTTCCAGTCCCACCATGTTTTAACTGCCTCTGTGTCATTCAGATGGAGATATCCAGCTAGTAGCTGAAAAATATGGCCAAAGACCTCAGAAGAAAATTCAGAACAGAAGTTACTGAAGTATATAGTAAGGAAGTTAAATCCATATGAGTGAAGGAATTTATTTAAGGTAAACCATATAAAGCAAAACATAAAAAGAAGAGACTACATTGAGATCAAAATAAAACCTGCTTTGGGAATGTTTGGCTTTTTTAAAAAATTTTTATTGATATCCATCACAGTGTGTAGTCAACATACTATTATCTAATTCTCTCACCAAAGAGGGAAATTATAGAAAAATAGAGATACATTTATCATTATTATAGCAAGTTATATAATTCTTCTAAAATACTCATTTATTGCATAACTCCAAAGAGATGGATTGTGGTGCTTCCCAGGTGGCACAGTGGTAAAGAATATGCTCCCAATACAGGAGATTCAAGATAGGCGAGTTCAATTGCTGGGTTGGGAAGATCCCTTGAAGTAGGAATGGCAACCCACTCTAGTATTCTTGCCTGGAGAACCCATGGACAAAGGAGCCTGGCAGACTACAGGTCATGGGGTCACAAAATGTCAGACACAACTGAGCACACATGCATGTAAAGGGATAGAGTATTAGAAAAATTGTTTTCTGATTAGAACATGACCTTACATGATAAGAAGATGCATTGCTTTATTTCATTCTGATATATTTTGGTCCTATGGACTTTTCCCTTATTATTAAAGATGCACTATAAAGATTCATCTATTTATGTTAGGATCTCTGTAAACAAAGTCCCATCTAAAATATTGGATCTAAGTGCCTGAAGTATTCTGACTCATACAAATTTCAGCATCTAAGATGATATGTCTGCCCTTAAATACCAGAAGAGAAAAGAAGAGTTATCTGAAATCATTGATGCCTATCAAATATTAAAAAATTGAACAGGCAGGAATGGGGTTCTGCTTGGTTATTTTCCCATTTGCTTTTAGAAAGTTTCTTCCCTCAAATATAGCATCATCGTTCCTGTAAAAAGAACAATGCCTTTTCCTGAAGTTATCCAGAAAGTCAAAGGGAAAATTAGGTTATAAATCTGGCCCAGTTTTTTCTTAGACATGTGATATTCCAAAGTCATTTGACTTCTCTAGGTCTTAGTTCCTTATGTTAAGTGTTTTAAAAATATATGATTATGAAGATGATTAAGTAAAAGTCTGCTGCATAGCATGTAAGATATTAACTCTCTTCAACGCAGTTCCACAAAACCAGGAGTTATGCTCTATTTTCCCAATTGATGTGCCCAGGAAAATTCTTGGCACAAGGTAATTAATCAATAAATATTTCTGGAATGGATGAATTAATTTTATCTTATTTTACCTGACTTTAACATCTTTCAAGTTGCAAATAAAAAGCTAAAAAAAAAAAAAGAAATAAAGACTTACAGAAAAACATTTACATCGATAAAAATAGGTAAAACTATTTCATGGAAGCCAAGAGATCATAATATAGTTGCTTTGAATGGGAAACACCAAATCAGACCAAGTAGAAAATCTTAAAATATGCAAAAGAAGAACATTCTGTGCCATAATTTCTATTCATCTCAATTTTTAAATAAGCTTACAGTAAGAAACCAAAGCAAAATAAACTTTCACTAGGACGTAGGAGTTTTGAATATTTTTAATGAATCCTTATGTGTATTTTCTGAATTGTCTACTCTCTTCAATTAGTTTCATAAGCTAACACCACGTTTTACCATTACTAAGTATGTCTCACCCCAACTATACTACCTGTGGTCACTCTGCTGGTGGTGTTTTTAATGTAAAAGGTTTAAATTCTAGGGTAATTGCTTTTATGAATGAATGCTGCAAACAGGTCTATTTTTGATTTATCTATGTATCAGACTGGAGATCCTCACATCATTTTACAAATCTCTTTCCCTTTCCATAAATTGTTTTCTTTTCCTCTTGCTTTTGGTTAAACATTAGCTGCATATTCTTTTTAAAAGGCTTCTATGTTTTAGTCATTTAGATATTTTGCCCTGAATTCATTTCAATTTTTCATCATCCACTGAAGCCTATACACTTCTTGAATAATTTAGTGGTTGTCCAAGCATTTGCAATATAAATTTGCTACTGATCCAACTCACCTTTCAGATAATACTATAGCATATCATGGATAATGAAGGTAACATAACAGATGCAACCAACTCTTTGTTCCTGTCCCTTATAACATTGCTGTCATTCATTTCACTTATCTGTATGCTATAATCACCTAATACATTGTTAGCATTATTTGAGAAGTTATATAGAAGATCAATGAAGAAGAATTAAAATATCTTATTTTCCCTTCACATATTCCTTTTCTGATGGTTGCTTTCCTTACATAGATCTAAACTTATGACCCACATCATCTTTTTTCTCTTTGAAGAACTTTTAACATTACTAGCAGGGCAAATCTGTTGGAGATAAATTTCTTCTCTTTTAATGAATCAGACTATATTTCCTCTTCACTTTTAAAGAATTATTTTGCAGGATATAGAATACTAGGTTGGTATCCATTTTATTTAAATATTTTAATATTTCACTCTCCTCCCTCTTTGTTTGTGTGTATTTTTATTAGAAGTCCTCTGTACAGTTCTTGTTCTTCAATAGGTTAGATTGCTTATCCTTTAACTTTCAAGATTTCACTTAATCTTTGGTTTGCTCAAGTTTTAACATTGTATTCTTTTTTATGGTACTTTCTTATTGGAATATAATTGCTTTACAATGTTGTGTTAGTTTATGCTGCACAACAATGTGATTCAGCCATATGTACACATATGGTATGCTTCTAAATACATAGAAGAATATATATGCATATATAATCATATAAAA
Source organism: Muntiacus reevesi (assembly GCF_963930625.1). Classification (NCBI taxonomy): domain Eukaryota; kingdom Metazoa; phylum Chordata; class Mammalia; order Artiodactyla; family Cervidae; genus Muntiacus; species Muntiacus reevesi. Next base: position 107,838,069 of record NC_089271.1, read on the forward strand.
TCTATATGTATGTAATTTTGGACTTTATCTTGCTTGGTGTTCTCTGAGCTTTTTTGTGTGTGTGGTTTAGTGTCTGTCATTAATTTTGGAAAGTTCTCAGCCAATATTACTTCAATTATTTCTTATACTCCATTCTCTACTTTACTTCTAATATTCTGATTATGTGTATGTTATATTTTTTGAAATTCTCCCAGAGTTCTTGGATGTTATGTTCTGTTTCTTTTTTTCTTCTTTTTTCTTTGCATTTCAGCTTAGAAAGTTTCTTTTATTGATGTGTCTTTAAGGTTACTAGTTTTTTCCTTGGCTCTGTTCAAATTATTTATGTGTTCAACAATGGTACTATTCATTTCTATTATACTATGCTGGATTTCTGTCATTTTCCTTTAACATATTCTTAGCATTTCCATCTTTCTACTAACATTGCTCATCTGTTCTTGCACATTGTCCACTTTTTCTATTAGAGCTGTTAACATTTTAATTAAAGTTATTTTAAATTCCCTGTCTGGTAATTCCAAAATCTGTATCATACCTGAATCTTTTTGTGATGATTTGTTAGTCTCATTAGACTGTGTTTTTGTCTTGCCTTTTAGGGTACTTTGTACTGTTTTGTTGAAGTGTAGATGATATACCAGGTAATATGAAATATGTTAATCAGGATTCTCCAGGTAGACAGACCAAAACATTCATTCAGATTTTCCCATAAGATGTTATGGACTACATATGTTATATTACATATATTTCATGAACATTGAAAGAAGTAATTGATAAGTTGGGCTTCATTCAAGTGAAAAACTTATGTTCTATGATATACAATGTCCAGACCATGAGAAGACAAGACACAGACTGGGAGAAAATATTTGCAAATGCCACATTTGATAAAGGACTGTTATGTAAAATATACAGAGAACACTTCAAAGTCAGCAATAAAAAAATCTGATTACAAAATGAACCAAAATCTTAACAGACACTTTGCTGAAGAAGATATATAGAAGGGAAAAAAAACATATGAAAAGATAACTCCACACAAGGGAATATGTCATCAGAGAAATGCAAGATAAAACAACAGTGAGATACCATTACACAACTATTAGAATGACCAAAATCCAAAACAGTGACAATACCAAAGGATGTGAAGTAAGGATGTGAAACAATAAGCACTCTTTTTAAAAAATTAATTTATTTATTTTAATTGAAAGCTAATTACTTTACAATATTTTGGTGGTTTTTGCCATACATTGTGAAGAAGGCTGGGCACGGAAGAATAGATGCTTTTGAACTGTGGTTTTGGAGAAGACTCTTGAGAGTCCCTTGGACTGCAAGGAGATCCAACCAGTCCATCCTAAAGGAGATCAGTCCTGGGTGTTCATTAGGACTGTTGCTGAGGCTGAAACTCCAGTACTTTGGCCACCTCATGCGAAGAGCTGACTCACTGGAAAAGACCCTGATCCTGGGAGGGATTGGGGACAGAAGGAGAAGGGAACGACAGAGGATGAGATGACTGGATGGCATCACCGACTTGATGGACATGAGTTTGGGTAAACACCGGGAGTTGGTAATGGACAGGGAGGCCTGGCGTGCTGTGATTCATGGGGTTGCAAAGAGTCGCACACGACTGACCGACTTAACTGAACTGAACTGACATGAATCAGCACAGGTGTACCTGTGCCCCTGTCCCGAAACACCTCCCACCTAACTCCCCATCCCATTCCTCTGGGTTGTACAGTGCAACAGCTTTGTGTGCCCTGCTTCATGCATCGAACTTGGACAGGTCACCTATTTCGCATATGGTAATATAATGTTTCAATGCTAGTCTCTCAAATCAGCCCACCCTCACCTTCTCTCAAAGTCCAAAGTCTTATTCATTACAGGTGAAAATGCAACACAATAGAGCCACCTTAGAAAAGTTTTGTGTTTCTTACCAAACCGAGCACATGTTTAACATATAGTCAAGCGATTGTGCTCATTGGTATTTATCCAAAAAAGTTGAAAACTTAAGTCCATAAAAATAATGTATATACAAATATTTGTGAAAAACTTACTCATAATTGTGAAAACTTGGAGGCAACCAAGAGGTCCTTCAGTAGGTGAAAGTATAAACTGTGGTACTTTCAAATAATGAAATATTAATCACTTCTAAAAAGTAATGAGCAATGAAGACATGAAAGACATGGGGAAATCTTAAATGCATATTACTAGGGGAAACAAGCCAATGTGAAAAGGCTACCTACTATATGATTCCAACTACAGAGCATTATGAAAAAGGCAAAAGTCTAAAGAGTAAAAAGATCAGTGGTGACAGAGGGGTGGGGAGGGATGAATAGGCAGAACACAGAGAATTTTTAAGTCAGTGAAATTAGACTATATGATACTATAATGATGGATACATGTCATTATACAGGAGGCCAAATCCATGGACTATCCAATACCAAGATGAACCCTAATGTAGATTAAGTAATTCAGGTGAATATGATCTACCAATGCAGATTCATCAATTGGAATAAATGCACCACATTTATAGGGGGTGTTGAGAATCAGTTCTCTTCCATTGCTCTGTCATATCCGACCCTTTGTGACCCCATGGACTGCAGTACGCCAGGCCTCCCTGTCCATCACCAACTCCCGGAGTTTACTTACACTCATGTCCATAGAGTCGGTGATGCCATCCAACCATCTAATCCTCTTTCATCCCCTTCTCATGCCTTCAATTTTTCCGAGCATAAGGGTGTTTTACAATGAGTCATGTCTTCACATAGGTGACCAAAGTACTGGAGTTTCAGCATCAGCATTAGTCCTTACAATGAATATTCAAGACTGATTTCCTTTAGGATGGACTGGTTGAATCTCCTTGCAGTCCAAGAGACTCTCAAGAGTCTTCTCCAATACGACAGTTGAAAAGCATCAATTCTTAGGCACTCAGTTTTCCTTATAGTCCAACTCTCACATCCATACATGACTACTGAAAAACCATAGCTTTGACTAGATGGACCTTTATTGACAAAGTAATATCTCTGCATTTAAATATGCTGTCTAGGTTTGTCATAACTTTTCTTCCATGGAGCAACCATTTTAATTCCATGGCTGTAGTCACCACCTACAGTGATTTTGAAGCCCTCAAAAATAGTCTGTCACTGTTTCTATTCTTTCCCCATTTCTTTCCCATGAACTGATGGGACCAGATGCCATGATCTTAGTTTTCTGAATGTTGAGTTTCAAGCCAACTTTTTCACTCTCCTCTTTCACTTTCATCAAGAGGTTCTTTAGTTCTTCTTCCCTTTCTGAAATAAGGGTGGTGTCATCTGCATATCTGAAGTTATTGATATTTCTCCCAGCAATCTTGATTCCAGCTTGTTCTTCATCCAGCTCAACATTTCTCTTTATGTGCTCTGCATATAAGTTACATAAGCAGGGTGATAATATACAGCCTTGATGCGCTCCTTTCCCAATTTGGAACCAGTCTGTTTTTCCATGTCCAGTTCTAACTGTTGTTTCTTGACCTGCATACAGATGTTTCATGAAGCAGGTCAGGTGGTCTGGTATTCCCATCTCTTTCAGAATTTTCCACAGTTTGCTGTGATCCACATAGTCAAAGGAATAAGCAGAAGTAGATGTTTTTATGGAACTCTTTTGCTTTTTTGATGATCCAACGGATGTTGGCAATTTGATCTCTGGTTCTTCTGCCTTTTCTAAATCCAGCTTGCACGTCTGGAAGTTCATGGTTCTCATGCTGTTGAAGCCAGGCTTGGAGAATTTTGAGCATTACTTTGCCAGGATGTGAGATGAGCACTATTGTGCAGTCATTTGAACACACTTTGACATTGCCTTTCTTTGGGATTGGAATGAAAACTGACCTTTTCCAGTTCTGTGGCCACTGCTAAGTTTGCCAAATGTGCTGGCATACTGAGGGCAGCACTTTCAAAGCATCATCATTTAGGATTTGAACTAGCTCAACTGGAATTCCATCACCTCCACTAACTTAGTTCATAGTGATCCTTCCCAAGGCCCACTTGACTATGCATTCCAGGATGCCTGGCTCTAGATGAGTGATCATGCCATCTTGGTTATCTGGGTCATGAAGTTCTTTTTTGTATAGTTCTGTGTATTCTTGCCACATCTTCTTAATATCTTCTGCTTCTATTAAGTCCATACCATTTCCTTCCTTTATGGTGCCTATCTTTGCATTAACTGTTCTGTTCCTATCTCTAATTTTATTGATAAGATCTCTAGTCTTCCCATTTTATTGCTTTCTTCTATTTCTTAGCATTGATCACTGAGGAAGGCTTTCTTACCTCTCCTTGCTATTTTCTGAAACTCTGCATTCAAATGAGTATATCTTTTCTTTTTTTCTTTGCCATTTGCTTCTCTTCTTTTTTAAGCTTTTTGTAAGGCCTCCTCAGACAACCATTTTACCATTTTGCATTTCTTTTCTTGGGGATGGTCTTGATCACTGCCTTGTATATAATGCCACAAAACTTCATCCACAGTTATTCAGGCACTCTGTCTATCAGATCTAGTTCCTTGAATAATCATAAAGGATTTGATTTAGGTCATACCTCAATGGTCTAGTGGTTTTCCATACTTTCTTCAGTTTAAGTCTGAATTTGGCAATATGGAATTCCAGATCAGAGCCACAGTCAGGTCCCAGTCTTGTTCCTGCTGACAGTATAGACCTTCTCCATCTTTGACTGCAAAGAATATAATCAATGTGATTTCGGTATTGAGCATCTGGTGATGTCTATGTGTAGAGTCTTCTTTTGTGTTGTTGGAAGAGGGTGTTTTCTATAACCAGTACATTCTCTTAGGAAAACTCTACTAGCCTTTGCCCTGCTTCGTTTGGTACTCCAAGGCCAAATTTGCCTGTTACTCCAGGTATCTCTTGGCTTTCTACTTTTGCATTCCAGTCCCCTATTATGAAAGGAAAATCATTTTTGAGTGTTCTAGAACACCTTGTAGGTCTTCAGAGAACCATTCAACTTCTTCAGCATTACTGGTCAGGGCATAAACTTAGATTACTGTGCTATTGAATGGTTTGCATTGGAAACGAACAGAGATTCTGTCATTTTTGAGACTGCATCCAAGTACTGCATTTTTACCTCTTTTGTTGACTATGATTGCTACTCCATTTCTTCTAAGGGATTCTTAACCACAGTAGTATATATAATGGTCATCTGAGTTAAATTCACCCATTCAAGTCCATTTTAGTTTGCTGATTCCTAAAATGTTGATGTTCACTCTTGAGTCACCTCTTTGACCACTTCCAATTTGCTTTGATTCATGGAACTAACATTCCAGGTTCCTATACAATATTGCTCTTTACAGCATTGGTCTTCCATCACCAGTCACATCCACAACTGGGTGTTGTTCTTGCTTTGTCTCTGTCTCTTCATTCTTTCTGGAGTTAGTTCTCCACTGATCTCCAGTAGCATATTGGGTACCTACCAGCCTGGGGAGTTCATCTTTCAGTGTCTTATTTTTTTGCCTTTTCATACTGTTCATGGGGTTCTCTAGGAAATAATACTGAAGAGGTTTGCCATTCCTTTCTCCAGTGGACCATGTTTCCTCAGAGCTCTCCACCATGACCTGTCCGTCATGGGTGGCCCTACACAGCATGGCTCATAGTTTCATTGAGTTAGACAAGGCTGTGTTCCATATGATCAGATTGGTGAGTTTTGTGCAAGTGTGGGTTTCATTCTGTCTGACCTCTGATGGAGAAGTATAAGACGCTTATGGAAGCTTCCTGATGGGAGAGAGTCACTGAGTGGGAAACTGGATCTTGCTGTGATGAGCCAGGCCATACTCGGTAAATCTTTAATTCAATCTTCTGTTGATGGGCGGGGTTGTGTTCCCTCCTTGTCATTTGACCTGAGGACAAACTATCCTAGAGTTAATGAAGATAATGGAAATCTCCTTCAAAAGGTGCCATGCAGACACTGCTTCACTCAGAGCCCTCGACCCTGTAGCAGAAAACTACTGACCCATGCCTCCGCTGGCGATGCCTGGAAGCTCAGCAGCAAGTCTGGGTCAGTGTCCTGTTGGGTCACTGCTCCTTTCTCTGGGGTCCTAGTCCACACAAAATTCTGTTTGTGCCATCCAAGAGTCTGTTTCCCCAGTCCTCTGTAAGTTTTGGCAACTGTATGGTGGGGTTAATGGCAACCTCCTCCAAGAGAGCTTATGCCATAACCAGGTTTACTGCACTGAGAGCCCCTGCTCCAACAGCAGCCCACTGATGACCAGTACTTCTGCAGGAGACACTCAAACACAGTTCTGTCTCAGTCTCTCTGGATTCTCTGGGTCCTGGTGCACACAAGGTTTGTTTGAGTCCTCAGAGAGTCTCTGGTGGGTAAGGGGTTTGATTCTAAACGTGACTTTGCCCCTCCTATCATCTTACTGAGGCTTATTCTTTGCGCTCGGATGTAGGGTATCTTTTTTTGGCGGGATCCAACATTCTCCTGTTGACAGTTGTTTAGCAGCGAGTTGTAATTTTGGAGTTCTTACAGGTGAAGTTGAGCGCACGTCCTTCTACTCTGCCATCTCGGAGAAAGTGTTGAGAATGGAGAAGGCTATACATGTGTGGATATAGGGAATATATGGGAGATATCTGTACCTTCCTCACAATTTTGCCATGAATCTAAAACTGCTCTAAAAATAATGACCCTAAAAATGAGACAAATAAACAGTATAAATTCATGGGTCACTTACTTTATCTAAGGCTTCTAGGGCACCCAAAGTTGGATAAGCTACGTCCTTGATCCAGTTGACTGCTCTCAGATCCTTCCACTCTTCTACTTAAAATTCTCCCACAGTGTCAGGGTGCAAGGGGTAGTGAAAGTATAAAAGAGAAGCACAAAGAAGTTGTTTTTTTGGTGATGAAATAGCTCTGCATCTTGACTGTGCTGGTAGTTACATGCACTTAACACATTTGACCACATATCTAGGCACTATGGCTGAGCCAAGTTGACAAATAAAGGTAACCATGACAAGGACTGAGGTTTATAAATTTCCCTTTAATGCAAGCTTTGTTGGATAAAAAACAAATATGCTCTAAAGTAATGAGGGAGTTGATTTGAAAAGATGATTACAATGTGTAATATGAACAAAATCTGAAAGTGTCTCCTAATCAGCCAGAAATGAATTTTATTTTTATAACAAGGAGTTAACAAGGTTAGAAAGAATTGTTTATGGAAGAGTGATGTGAACCAGTGGCATGATCAGACAGTTCATATGATGTTCAGGTTCATAAGATGCTGTGATAGAAAACTAGAATCAAAAATGTTTTTCCTGACGGTCTACACATTCTCAAGAAAGATCCATTTGGGAGTATTGCTACAAGGTTCATTTGTTATTTGTTTAAGCATCCCAATATTTGTTGTTATTTGTCAGTTAAAGTTCATAAACCATATACAGAGAAGAGAAACTTTAAAATTTGTTCAAGTTACAGTTCTCACAAATCACTGGGGCGAACAGTTCAGCTAATTAATCTTTGACAAGACAAACAATGTGAAATTGGAGGGTCTGTGCCTGAGTTGTTCTAGGTAAACAAGGGGATGACCTACAAATATTAGCTAGGCCATAAGGGAAAAAGTGACACTTTGCTGTAGGCTGTTTCTCAGACCACAAAACATGGTGGGATTTCTTTAATAATAATGGTTTTACAGAATCACAGGGCTCTGGTAAATTTCAAAATTGCTAGGTTTCATGTTTATCTGCTTATGAGTTGGGCTTATTTAAGGTTTCCTCTTGATATAGCTGCCAGAGGCTTCAAGGTCCTCTAGTTCTGCCAGTGAACTTCTCCCTTCTACTGTCTTTCAGTTCAGTCCTTCAGTCGTGTCCGACTCTTTGCGACCCCATGAATCACAGCACGCCAGGCCTCCCTGTCCATCACCAACTCCTGGAGTTTACTCAAACTCATGTCCATCAAGTCAGTGATGCCATCCAGCCATCTCATCCTCTGTCGTCCCCTTCTCCTCCTACCTTCAATCTTTCCCAGCATCAGGGTCTTTTCCAATGAGTCAATTCTTCGCATGAGGTGGTCAAAGTATTGGAGTTTCAGCTTCAGCATCAGTCCTTCCAATGAACGCCCAAGACTGATCTCATTTAGGATGGGCTGGTTCTACTGTCTTTAGGTTTCCCTGATAATGCCTCCTTAAATAACAGCAGCAAATTATAAATTAGAACTATAATCCACTGTTGATTGGGTGAAAAGGTATTAAGTTCAGTTCAGTTGCTCAGTCGTGTCTAACTCTTTGCGATCCCATGGACTGCAGCATGCCAGGCTCCCTGTCCATCACCAACTCCCTGAGCTTGCTCAAACTCATGTCCATCGAGCCAGTGATGCCATCCAATCATTTCATGCTCTGTCATTCCCTTTACTTCCTACCTTGAATCTTAACCAGTTCTAACTGTTGCTTCTTGACCTGCAAGCAGATTTCTCAAGGGGTAGGTAAGATGGTCTGATATTCTCATTTCTTTAACAATTTCCCACATTTTGGTGTGATCCACACAGTCAAAGACTTTGGCTTAATCAATGAAGAAGACATAGATGTATTTCTGGAATTCTCTTTAATTTTCTATGATCCAAATGATGTTGGCAATTGGATCTCTGGTTCCTCTGCCTTTTCTCAATCCACCTTGAATATCTAGAAGTTCTTGGTTCATTATTATTGAAGCCTCGCTTGGAGAATTTTGCAATTTACTTTGGTAGCATATGAGATGAGTGCAATTGTTTGGTCCATTGAATATTCTTTGGCTTTGTACTTCTTTCAGATTGGAATGAAAACTGACATTTTCCAGTCCCACGGCCACTGTTGAATTTTCCAAATTTGCTGGCATATTCAGTGCAACACTTTTACAGCATCACCTTTTAGGACTCGAAATAGCTCAGCTGGAATTCCATCACCTCCACTAGCTTTGTAGTGACAGTTCCTAAGGTCTACTTGACTTCACTCTCCCGAATGTCTGGCTCTAGGTGAGTGATCACATCATCATGGTTATCTGGGTCATTAAGACCTTTTTTGTATAGCTCATCTGTGTATTCTTGCCACTTTTTCTTAATATCTTCTGCTTCTGTTAGGTTCATACAGTTTCTGTCCTTTATTGTTCTCATCTTTGCATGAAATGTTCTGTTCATATCTCTATTTTTCTTGATGAGATCTCTAGTCTTCCCCATTCTATTATTTTCCTCCTTTTATTTGCATCAATCACTGAGGAAGGATTTCTTACCTCTTCTTGTTATAAAGTATGGGGGCATCAAAGCTCTTTAATCTCATTAAATTTGTCTTTTGGTGTGTTCCTGGGCTGTGACCTTCACAAGAGTTTCTACTTTCCTCTTCTTCCTGCCAGAGACTTGAAAGGATGTTTCTTGACTCTTCACTATGAGAAACTGAAGGGATTCCTGGACCCCATGAAATGATGGAGGCCTTCCTAAATTTTGCAGTCCCTAGGAGTTTCCGACACTGACTCTAGTGCATACTCAGTCTGGCAATTAATCAGAGTTTCTGTTTAGGTGGATTTACCAGTTTGTGGCTCCAGCATCATCCATTTCAGGTAAGCAGATGTGAGCTGTGTTTCTTTGTATTTGCCTATTACCCAGATTTGGGAGTGGGTTTTGCCTTATGACTTCAATTCTCTGGTGATTTCAGGAGGCCATTTATTTTCAGTTTGTTCAGATCTTTTTTTGCTTGCAGGGTAGGAGTTTTGACTTTTAAGCCCTTTCCATGTCAGAGCTGAAACCAGAAGTCCTCAATGTCATTATAATTTTTTTAAATTTATTTATTTATTTATTTTTTTCAGTGGGTTTTGTCATACTCATTATAATTTATGATTAAGAATCACTATACAGAATTTAAAGTGCATAAAATCAAATGCACTAATTAAATTTTTGTATATTTTATCTTTGTTTATATTTATCCTTGTGAATGACTTGTTGTTTTCATTGATATAAAGTGTGGTGTTTTATAAATTTTTAATTCAAACAGTCATAAGTTGAAGGAAATTCTAATTTACTCCATTTGGAGATGAAAAGAACACACCTCTCACATAATTTTGTTGATAGATTATGTTACTTCTTGCATATACCTGGTTTCATTTTTTAAAAGCTATTCATGCATATAAAGCTATTTATTCTTGAAAATTAAAACTAAATAGCTCCATTCCAATGGGTGTATCTTTCCTTTTCTGTTTTGTCTTTCACTTCTCTTCTTTTCATAGCTATTTGTAAGGCCTCATCAGACAATCATTTTGGTTTTTGCATTTCTTTTTATTGGGGATGGTCTTGATCCCTGCCTCCTGTACAATGTCAGGAACCTCCATCCATTGTTCTTCAGGCACTCTGTCTATCAGATCTAGTCCCTTAAATCTATTTCCACTTCCACTGCATAAATGTAAAGAATTTTATTTAGGTCATAACTGAATGGTCTAGTGGTTTTCCCTACTTTCTTCATTTTAAGTCTGAATTTGGCAATAAGGCATTCATGATCTAAGCCACAGCCAGCTCCTGGTCTTGTTTTTGCTGACTGTAGAGAGCTTCTCCATCTTTGGCTGCAAAGAATATAATCAAACATATTTTGGTATTGGCCATCTGGTGATGTCCATGTGTAGAGTCTTCTCTTGTGTTGTGGTAAGATGGTGTTTGCAATGATCAGTGTGTTCTTTTGGCAAAATTATGTTAGCCTTTGCCCTGTTTCATACTGTACTCCAAGGCCAAATTTGCCTGTTACTCCAGCTATTTCTTGACTTCCTACTTTTGCATTCCAGTCTCCTATAAAGAAAAAGACATCTTTTCTTCTGTGTTAGTTCTAGAAAGACTTATAGGTCTTCATAGAACTGTTCAACTTGAACTTCTTCAGTGTACCAGTCAGGGCATAGACTTAGATTACTGTGATATTGAATGGTTTGCCTTGCCCACGAACAGAGTTCATTCTATCACTTTTGAGATTGCAGCCAAGGACTCCATTTTGGACTCTTTAGTTGACTATGATGGCTACTCCATTTCTTCTAAGGGATTCTTGCCCCCTGTAATAGATATAATGGTCATCTGAGTTAAATTCACCCAATCCAGTTCACTTTAGTTTGGTAATTCCTAAAATGTCAATATTCACTCTTGCCATCTCCTGTTTGACCACTTCTAGTTTGCCTTGATTCATGGACCTAACATTCCAGGTTCCTACGCATTATTGCTCTTACAGCATTGGACTTTACTTGCGTGGTGCCAGAACGAGTATGAGGAGATACCACATTTCCAAAGACAGAGAAGCCCCAGCAAGACAGCGAACTCTGGAACAGCGGCTGAGTGGTGCTGGAGGGGCGTGCACAGTGCTAAAGTGACTTTGAGGAAATACCCTATGTCCAAGGGTAAAGGAGAAGCTCAAGCAAGACTGTAGGAGAAGTGAGATTGCGTTTAGAAACAAACCATTTCTGCCAGAGATGCTCAGAGGGCTCAAACATACCTTGTGCACACCAGGATGCAGACACTCCACAGAGACTTAGACAGAACCGTGCTCCAATGTCTCCTGAGGAGGAACAGGTCAGCAGGGGACTTCTTTGGGGGCAGGGGTTCTCGGTGCTGTAGACCTGGGTATGGTATAAGCCCTTGTGGAGTTCAGTTCAGTTCAGTTCAGTGGCTCAGTCGTGTCCGATTCTTTGCGACCCCATATATCGCAGCACGCCAGGCCTCCCTGTCCAAAACCAACTCCCAGAGTTTACTCAAACTCATGCCCATCAAGTCAGAGACTGAGCCAAAGCACGAACAACACCCAGTTGTGGATGTGAGTGGGGATGGAAGTAAAGTCTGATGCTGTAGATAAACAACCTAACCTAACATGTAAATGAATTAATAAAGGAAAAATAAACGGAGCACCAAATCCTCAGAATTAAGGCAATAATAAAGATCAGAGGGGACAATAATGAAATAGAGACTAACCCTTCCCTAAAGTAAAAAGATCAACGAAACGAAAAGATATCTTTTTGAAAAGATAAGTCTTTAGACAAGGTTAATGTAAAATAAAAGAGAGATAACTGAACTAAGCAAAATAATAAATGCAAAGAATAGATTACTAACAATATCACAGCAATATGAAAAAAGTCATAAAAGAATACTATAAATAGTTATAGCATTTATTTTTTTTTTTGTCCAACGAATTGGACAACCTAGAAGAAATTGATAACTCTCTTGGAACACAATATTCCAATACTGAAACAGGAAGAAATGTATAACCTGAAAAGATGAATCACTAGCAATGAAATTGAACTTATATTAAAAAATCACTTAGCCAAATAAAGTTTAGGATCACACAGCTTCACAGCAGAATTTTGCCAAGCATATAAAGAATAGCTTATATCCAACCATCTCAAACTATTCCAAAAAACTGAGAAAATGGAGTACCTCCAAATTAATTCTACAAAGTCATCATTATCCTGACACCAAAACCAGACAAATATACCACAAAAAAAAGAAAATTACATGCTAATATTTCTGCTGAATATAGATGATAAAATTCTTAATAACATATCATAGAACCAAATTCAACAACACATTGAAACCATCATACACCATGATCAAGTTGGACTTATTCCAGGGGTACAAGGATGGTTCAATATCTGCAAATCAGTCAATGTGGTACACCACATTAGGAGAGAGAGGGACAAAAGTTACATGATTTTCTAAATGGATGCAGTGAAACCATTTGGCAAAATTCAATATTCATTCATTACAAAATCTTATCATAATTGATATGGAGCGAATATATCTGAACATAATAAAGATCATTTATGACAAACACAACTAATATCATATTCAGTGGCAAAAAGCTGAAAGCTTTTCCTCTAACATCAGGAACAAGGCAAAGATGCCCACTCTTGTCATTTCTAAAATAGTGGAAGTCCTAGCCACTGTAATCAGATTTCCTGACAGTCCAAGGGACTCTCAAGAGTCTTTTCCAACACCACAGTTCAAAAGCATCAATTGTTCAGTGCTCAGTTTTCTTCACAGTCCAAATTTCACATCCATACATGACCACTGGAGAAATCATAGCCTTGACTAGATGGACCTTTGTTGGCAAAGTGATGTCTCTGCTTTTTAATATGCTATCTAGGTTGGTCATAAATTTCCTTCCAAGGAGTAAGCGTCTTTTAATTTCATGGCTGCAGTCACCATCTACAGTGATTTTGGAGCCCCACAAAATAAAGTCAGCCACTGTTTCCACTGTTTCAACTTAAAGGTTTTACACAGGAAACAAAAACATTGACACAATGAAAAGACAATCTACTGAATGGGAGTAAATATTTGCAAATGATATGACAATAAGGGGTCAACATACAAAATATATAAACATATGACTCAATATTAAAACAACAAAAAACAACAATAAAAAAAAACTAAGCGATGGGAAGATCTGAATTTCTCCAAAAAACATATGCAGGTGACTAACTGGCACATGAAAATTTACTGAACATCACTAAACATCAGAGAAATGGAAATCAAAATCACAAGGAGATATCACCTCACAGCAGTCAGAATGAGTATCATTAAATCAAAATGTCTGAAAATAACAAATGTTGGCAAGGATGTGGAGAAAAGTAAGCCCTTGTACATAATTGGTGGGAATGTAAATTTGTGCAGTCACTGTGGAAAAAAATCATGGAAATTTCTCAAAAATCTAAAAGAAGAACTCCCATGTGACCCAGCAATTTCAATCCTTGGTACATATCAGAAGAAAATGAACACTAATTTGAACAGATACATGAACTCCAATGTTTATTACAGCCTTATTTACAATAGAAAATATATGGAAGTAACCAGTGAAAAAGACACGTGTGGTTCATGTCTTCATAGCACTAGCATGAAGTATGGGATAAGTAAATATTTGAACACTATAGTAATCCTTAGAAATAATGGCAGATTATTTCTAAATTCATAAAGATGGAAAAATTCTAGTTCGTAAAGATGGAAAAATTCTCCCAGCATATTGTATAGAAAAGGATAGCTACAATATAGCATATAGTTTGATTCAGTATGTATAAAATACTGATTTATATCTGCTCATCCAAATATATGTGTATTATATATATTTTATCATTATATACCATATATATGTTATAAGTATTTAGGTAGAACAACAAAGACAAAATATTAGCAGTATATATTTCTATTGACAAACTATTGGTGTTCTCTAATTTCATATTTATACTTCATTTTGCATTTCCATATTGCCTTGCCTCCAGTATATATTTACAATTAGAAAACGTTAATAATGCTCTTTCGAAGCAGGGTAACCCACACATTAAATTAACATATGCCCAGGTGTCCCTTCAAATTCTTCTCTCTACCTACAAGGCCATGTTTCTTCACAATTTCCCCATCATACCTCAGATGCCAGTCATATCCAAGGCATGAATAACCAGCTTTCTTGGATCTCAGTGCCTTTGCAGGTTCTCCCACACTGTCGGGGAGACACTTTCACAACTTTCCACTTGGTGATCTATCTACTTTAGGTGGCTCAGGATTCATCTTGGGTGTTTTTACTTAAAAGTACCCTTCCCCCACCTCCTTGCCATCAGACTATGACAAATGCCTCTCCTCTTTACCACCACAGCACAGTGTGGTTTGTGTACTGTGAACCAACTCATTATATAAATGGAAAGATAAGTTTACTATTACATTCCTCCTTTTCCTGCCCTGTTCTCTCACACCAGCAGCTCATCACTGTCTAGTCTCGACCTCACTCACCTGGTCCTAGTTACACCAGCCTCCTTGTTTTATTGGAAGGACACAGACAATAGCAATTGGGGTCTTTTGCTCTGGATATTTCCTCTCCCCAAAATTATTTCCCGAAGATAACCCAAGGTCAGTCCCTCATGTCTTTAATTAAGTCTTTGATCAAATGCCCTGGATTCATAAGGCCTTTCGTTATTATCCTCTGGGGAGGAAAAACTCCCCATTTCTCATAACTCATAAGGTTCTCTCTATACTGTATAATTCACTATTTGTGGTTAATATTAACCTTCCATCTTCACTGACTAGAATGTAAGCCCCATGAGACCAGGGTCCTGTGTATTGGCTCCCGATGTGCACTTTGCACCCACAACAGTGCCTGAAACAGTGCAGGGGCTTAATTAATACCTGTGAAGTGGGAAATAAATTACACCAAAGAATTTATGTATATTTTTATAATTAAATAAAACAAATCCATACTAATGTAGGAAGGAACTTGATTTGAAATGACTATGGGGATAGTCATCTTACACGCTACCTAAAAAATCCTGAGAATTGTCCAAGCTAGGCTTCAACAATACCTGAACCAAGAGTTTCCAGATGTTCAAGCTTGATGAAGAAAAGGCAAAGGGAACAAGAGATCAAATGGACAGTATCCACTGGATCATAGAAAAAGCAAGAGAATTCCAGAAAAGCATCTGCTTCACTGACTATGCTTAAGCATTTTCCTGTGTGGAGCACAATAAATTGTGGAAAATCCTTAAAGAGATGGGAATACCAGACCCTCTTACCGGCATCCTGAGAACTCTGTATGCAGGGCGAGCAGCACTAGTTAGAACTGGATATGAAACATCAGACTGGTTCCAAACTGGGAAAGGAGTATCGTAAGGCTGTATATTGTCATCCTGCTTATTTAACTTATGCGGAGTACATCATGAGAAATGCAAGACTGGATGAAGCACAAGCTGGAAGATTGCCTGGAGAAATATCAATAAGCTCAGATATGCAGATGACACCACCCTTAAGACAGACAGCAAAGAGTAACTAAAGAGCCTCTTGATGAGGGTGAAAAGGAAGAGTGAAAAAAGCTAGCTTAATTCAACATTCAAAAAACGAATGTCATTGCATCTGGTCCCATCACTTCATGGCAAATAGATGGGGAAACAATGGAAACAGTGACAGACTTTATTTTCTTGGGCTCTGAAATCACTGCAGATGGTGACTGCAGCCATGAAATTAAAAGACACTTGATCCTTGGAAGAAAAGCTGTGACCAAACTAGACAGCATATTAAAAAGCAAAGACATTACTTTACCGACAAATGTCTGTAGGTCAAAGCTAAGTTTTCCATATAGTCATGTATGGATGTGAGAGTTGGACCATAAAGAAAGCTGAGCACTGAAGAGTTGATTCTTTTGAACTGTGGTGTTGGTGAAGACTCTTGAGAGTCCCTTGGAGTGCAAGGACATCAAAGCAGTCAATCCTAGAGGAAATCAGTCCTGAATACTTATTGGCAGGACTTATGCTGAAGTTCCAATACTCTGGCCATCTGAGGCAAAGAACTGACTCATTGGAAAAAAACCCTGATGCAGGGAAAATTTGAAATCCAGAGGAGAAGAGGATGAGATGGTTGGATGACATCACCGACTTGATGAGCTTGAGTTTAAGTAAGCTCTGGGAGTTGGTGATGGACAGTGAAAACTGAGGTGCTCCAGTCAAAGGTCCTCAGAGAGTCAGAAACAGCTGAGCCATTGAACTGAACTGATTGCAATAGGGAGACTGCATTGACCAGATTTCCTCACATGTCTCAAACTAGAGCAGAAAAACATGTCTCTTTAACATGGAAGGATAAGCAGGGCCAGCAGGAGCTATGTGTGTTTGTGTGTGTGTGTGTGAGAGAGAGAGAGAGAAAGAGAGAGAGACAAAGAGAGAGATGGAACAAGTGGTGGGGATGGTTGAGCAGACTGCATGATGGAGCAGTTTAACAGGAAATGTTTCTCTCTGCAGTGAGCTGATTCTCAGAATGAGCTGTTAAGGGAGACAGAAATGTTTGCATCTTAGGACTTGCTCAAGCTTGGGGGAAAGCTGAAGTTCAGAGGAGACCAGCTTGGCTAAAGTTTAGCCAAGTCAAGTCAGCAGGTATCTTATGGATAATTGTGAGCACTTGGCCAGTCTCTGCTGCTGTTTAAGAGAGGCAAAGTCTGTCCTTACACAATACTGCTGTTACTGAAATTGCAAGTCCATGTGCCTGACACAGAATGAGGTCCATCAAACCTAAACGTTAGTGTTTGGAACAGGGAAAGGTTTGTTAAAGATTCATACAAGGAGATGGGTGGCTCATGCCCTAAGAAGCCAAAGTTCCTGAAAGTTTTTAGTAAGTGTGTTTAAAAACAAATCAAAAAAGAAATCAAAATATGCATAGAAATGAATGAAAATGAAAACACAACAACCCAAAACCTAAGGGACACTGTAAAAGCAGTGCTAAGGGGAAAGTTCATAGCATTACAGGCTTACCTCAAGAAACAAGAAAAAAGTCAAATAAATAACCTAACTCTACACCTAAAGCAACTAGAGAAGGAAGAAATGAAGAACCCCAGGGTTAGTAGAAGGAAGGAAATCTTAAAATTTAGGGCAGAAATAAATGCAAAAGAAACTAAAGAGACCATAGCAAAAATCAACAAACCTAAAAGCTGGTTTTTTGAGAAAAATAAGCAAAATTGACAAACTGTTAGCAAGACTCATTAAGAAACAAAGGATGAAGAACCAAATTAACAAAATTAGAAATGAAAATGGAGAGATCACAACAGACAACACTGAAATACAAAGGATCATAAGAGTCTACTACCGGCAGCTCTATGCCAATACAATGCACAACTTGAAATAAATGGACAAATTCTTAGAAAAGTATAACTTTCCAAAACTGAACCAGGAAGAAATAGAAGATCTTAACAGACCCATCACAAGCAAGGGAATCAAAACTGTAATCAGAAATCTTCCAGCAAACAAAAGCCCAGGACCAGATGGCATCACACCTGAATTCTACCAACAATTTAGAGAAGAGCTAACACCTATCTTACTCAAATTCTTCCAGAAAATTGCAGAAGAAAGTAACCTTCCAAACTCATTCTATGAGGCCACCATCACCCTAATTCCAAAACCAGACAAATATGCCACAAAAAAACTACAGGCCAAAATCACTGATGAAGATAGATGCAAAAATCCTTAACAAAATTCTAGCAAACAGAATCTAACAACATATTAAAAAAATCATACATCATGATCAAGTGGGCTTTATCCTAGGAATGCAAGGATTCTTTATTTTTTTTTTCCATTTATTTTTATTAGTTGGAGGCTAATTACTTTACAGTATTGTAGTGGGTTTTGTCATACATTGACATGAATCAGCCATGGAGTTACATGTATTCCCCATCCCGATCCCCCCTCCCACCTCCCTCTCTACCCAATCCCTCTGAGTCTTCCCAGGGCACCAGGCCCGAGCACTTGTCTCATGCATCCAACCTGGGCTGGTGATCTGTTTCACTATAGATAATATACATGTTTTGATGCTGTTCTCTCGAAACATCCCACCCTCGCCATATGGCAAAGATTCTTTAATATCCACAAATCAGTGTAATACACCACATTAACAAATTGAAAGATAAAAACCATATGATTATCTCAATAGATGCAGAAAAAGCCTTTGACAAAATTCAACATCCATTTAAGATTAAAACTCTTCAGAAAGCAGGGATAGAAGGAACATGCCTCAACATAAAAAATGCTATATATGACAAACCCACAGCAAACATTACCCTCAATGGTGAAAAATTGAAAGCATTTCCCCTAAAATCAGAACAAGACAAGGGTGCCCACTCTCACCACTACTATTCAACATAGTTTTGGAAGTGTTGGCCACAACAATCAGAGCAGAAAAAGAAATGAAAGGAATCCAGATAGGGAAAGAAGAATTGAAATTCTCACTGTTTGCAGATGACATGATCCTCTACATAGAAAACCCTAAAGACTCTACCAGAAAATTACTAGAGCTAATCCATGAATACAGTAAAGTTGCAGGATATAAAATTAACACACAGAAATCCCTTGCATTCCTATACACTAACAATGAGAAAACAGAAAGAGGAATTAAGGAAACAATACCATTCACCACTGCAACAAAAAGAATAAAATACATAGGAGTATATCTACCTAAAGAAACAAAAGATCTATACATAGAAAACTATTAAACACTGATGAAAGAAATCAAAGAGGACACAAACAGATGGAGAAATATACCATGTTCATGGATTGGAAGAATCAATATTGTCAAAATAACTATACTACCCAAAGCAATCTACAGATTCAATGCAATCCCTATCAAGCTAACAACGGTATTCTTCACAGAACTAGAACAAATAATTTCACAAATTGTATGGAGATAGAAAAAACCTTGAATAGCCAAAGTAATCTTGAGAAAGAAGAATGGAGCTGGAGGAATCAACCTGCCTGAATTCAGACTATACTACAAAGCCACAGTCACCAAGACAATATGGTACTGGCACAAAGACAGAAATATAGATCAATGGAACAGAATTGAAAGCCCAGAGATAAATCCACAAACCTATGGACACCTTATGTCTGACAAAGCAGGCAAGAATATACAATGGAAAAAAAGACAACCTGTTTAAAAAGTGGTGCTGGGAAACTGCTCAACCACTTGTAAAAGAATGGAACTAGAACACTTTCTAACACCATACACAAAAATAAACTCAAAATGGATTAAAGATCTAAATGTAAGACCAGAAACTACAAAACTCCTAGAGGAGAACATAGGCAAAACACTCTCCGACATAAATCACAGCAGGATCCTCTATGATCCACTTTCCTGAATGTTGGAAATAAAAGCAAAAGTAAGCAAATGGGACCTAATTAAACTTAAAAGCTTTTGCACAACAAAGGAAACTATAAGCAAGGTGAAAAGACAGCCTTCAGAATGGGAGAAAACAATAGCAAATGAAGCAACAGACAAAGGATTAATCTCAAAAATATATAAGCAACTCCTGCAGCTCAATTCCAGAAAAATAAATGACCCAATAAAAAAATGGGCCAAAGAACTAAACAGACATTTCTCCAAAGAAGACATACAGATGGCTAACAAACACATGAAAAGATGCTCAACACCACGCATTATCAGAGAAATGCAAATCAAAACCACAATGAGGTACTGTTACAGGCCAGTCAGGATGGCTGCTATCCAAAAGTCTACAAGGAATAAATGCTGGAGAGGGTGTGGAGAAAAGGGAATCCTCTTACACTGTTGGTGGGAATGCAAACTAGTACAGCCACTATGGAGAACAGTGTGGAGATTCCTTCAAAAACATATGACCCAGCATTCCCACTCCTGGGCATACACACTGAGGAATCCAGATCTGAAAGAGACACGTGCACCCCAATGTTCATCACAGCACTGTTTATAATAGCCAGGACATGGAAGCAACCTAGATGCCCATCAGCAGATGAATGGATAAGGAAACTCTGGTGCATATACACCATGGAATATTACTCAGCCATTAAAAGAACTCATTTGAATCAGTTCTAATGAGATGGATGAAACCGGAGCCCATTATACAGAGTGAAGTAAGCCAGAAAAATAAAGACTGATACAATATACTAACACACATATATGGAATTTACAAAGATGGTAGTGATAACCCTATATGCTAAACAGAAAAAGAGACACAGATGAAGAGAACAGAATTTTGGACTCTGTGGGAGAAGGCAAGGGTGGGGTATTTTGAGAGAACAGCATCGAAACATGTATACTATCAAGGGTGAAACAGATCACCAGCTCAAGTTGGATGCATGAGACAATGCTCAGGGCTGGTGCTCTGGGAAGACCCAGAGGGATGGGATGGGGAGGGAAGTGGGAGGGGGGATCGGGATGGGGAATATACATAAATCCATGACTGATTCATGTGAATGTATGGCAAAAAACACTACAATACTGTAAAGTAATTAGCCTCCAACTAATAAAAATAAATGGAAAAAATTAAAAAATAATAGTGAGAGTTGTGGTAAGTTGCTGCAGACTTCTTGGTGCCACACCCTTTGTGCTTAAGGTTAGGTCATGGTCAGGTAATGATGTTCCTATGAATCTCAACCAGATGAATGTTATTCTCTGCCCCGACAAGAAAGGGCAATCTAAATTCCATATATATGTGTTAGTATGCTGTAATGTTCCTTATCTTTCTGGCTTACTTCACTCTGTATGATAGGCTCCAGTTTCATCCATCTCATTAGAACTGATTCAAATGAATTCTTTCTAATGGCTGAGTAATATTCCATGGTGTATATGTACCACAGCTTCCTTATCCATATGTCTGCTGATGGGCATCTAGGTGGCTTCCATGTCCTGGCTATTATAAACAGTTCTGTGATGAACATTGGGGTGCACGTGTCTCTTTCAGATCTGGTTTCCTAGATGGTAAAGATAACCCTATATGCAAAACACAAAAAGAGACACAGATGTACAGAACAGACTTTTGGACTCTGTGGGAGAAGGTGAGGGTGGGATATTTCGAGAGAACAGCATGGAAACATGTATATTATCTATAGTGAAACAGATCACCAGCCCAGGTTGGATGCATGAGACAAGTGCTCCGGCCTGGTGCACTGGGAAGACTCAGAGGGATTGGGTAGAGAGGGAGGGGGGATCGGGATGGGGAATACATGTAACTCCATGGCTGATTCATGTCAATGTATGACAAAACCCACTACAATACTGTAAAGTAATTAGCTTCCAACTAATAAAAATAAATGGAAAAAAAAAAAAAAAGAAAGGGCAGTCTTGATGCACAGCTTTCACCCTGCCGTGTCCCATTCCTGATTAAGGGGAAGCAGATCTCAGTCAGTACCTCCTTCAATGCCAGGTTCCCACATTCTGCCCAGCTGTCCTACTTGACGGAGACAGGCATCCAACACAATAGGTCCTCAGTGTCCTCAGGGCCTCTAAATGGGGAGACCAGTTCTCACAGACTGAGACCCAGAGAGAAAAGCACTGCTAGTAGGTCTCAGAGACAGGGATGGGGGAGAGGTACACTGCTTCTTAAGGCTTTGGCCAAGGCTAGTGGAGAGCCTTACTGAGGGCTCTGGAACACTACAGCATGTAGTCCCCAGGCTATTCCCTGGGCCCTCCAGCTCACCCCCTGGCCCAAGTCTGCATGAGCTCCAGGGCCTCCAGAAGAAGGTCTGAATCTGCCTCTAATCTCAGTCTCCTCCTGATTGCCACCACACCGCCCTTGACTTAATCACTTCCCCAATGGTCCCTCACTGACAGTAACCTGTGGGCATTGCCCACTGCAGTGCTGTCCAATAGCTAAGCAGGACAGCTAACATTCACTCATTTACAATTGTTTGCTTGTGGATGGGGCCCTCTGAGGCACCAAGCAATGGCTGAGCAACACCTGTTGCCTAGGAACAGGGTGGGTTGAAATGGAGCACACCAATGGCTACCTGTTAAAGCTGTGCTCATCCTGCTCTGTTGCACTGTAAATAGAAAAAGAATCACTGTGAATTTAAGGTTTGTGAAAGTAGTTTTCAACGTGGGCTGGCCTGCACATTCTTGTTGGCTTTGAACTATTTATACTATACGCTGAACATGTGATCAAATGGCAGCTGTTGGAGGGGCATAGAGATAAGTGCTATTGACAGGAATGCCTGGGAATATAACGAAAAGAATGATAGACAAAAGTTAAATAAGTATGTGAAATAAAAACCTGAGGTTGGAAAGGAGTCAGTCAAAAAGATGCCAGCACACTGGACCCAAAGTGTCCTCATGTAACAGAGCAACATGGGCAGAGCCCTTCGCAGGTAGCCATTGCTGTGCCGTATTACTCCGCCTCCTGTTACTAGGCAACAGGATTTGCTCAGCCATTGGTCAGTGCCTCACTGGCCCCACCCACAAGCAACCAACTACCAATGAGCTACCTACAGGTACTTGTCCTGCTCAGCTATTGGTCAGCACTGCAATGGGGCCTACCTACTGATAACAGTCAAGGAGGGGTGACTGGGGAATTGATTCAGTCAAGAGTCAGTGGTGCAGTGGTGAACTGACTCTTCACTTTGAGCACCTTCCTTTTTTTAAAAGCAAAAATCAGGAATTTATTTCTGCTAGATGGGGCAAGTTGAGTTTCCCTATTCAATATGAGAATTGAAGTGTCCCCCCAAAATGGAGGAGACATTTAAAACTGTCTTTGCTCTGATGTATGATCTTATGGAGACTGTGCATTGAACTTTGGGCAACAGACTGAGGATTCACCAAGTCTGGGGGTCGCTAAAGCTCATCACAGTAGATAAAACATGCAACCTATTCTTAATTACCTTTTTCCACTTTAAGTGCTTGCTCTTAAGTTCCTTAAGCCCCTCAGGAACCCCAAGAGGGAGAAAGTGATCTAGAGATGAAATGCTTAGACTAGTACTCTGAAGGGATGAAGTAGGACAGAAAGGGTTTGGCAGAGGGATGAAAGAGCCATGAGTGTTGAAGTGGCACATATAAGTCAGAGGATAAAGGGAACGGAAAGGAAGTTTGAAGGTCATGAGGAGAAGCACCATGCCCCTGAATCACCACTCCCCAGAATCAGACACACAGACATGTCAGCATGGGAAAGTTATATCACGGCCTCCCTCAGCATCCACTAGCCCATGTTGATGGGCACAGTGGTGCATTGTGATGTCTAAGCCCCCCAAGCTACTATTGGCTGGGGCAGTGCCTAACGGACCAATCAGATTGAAGGGTGTGGCTCCTCATTGTCCTCAAAGGGTATAAATACGGAGATCAGAGGCAGAGAGTCTGAGCTAGGCCACTTCTTGGCACCATCATGACTAAGGCAAACAGGAAGCCACGGCAATCAAGAAGAGTTGCAATGCGGTTTGCTTCAAGGAAGCATGGAACAAAGAAGACCCTTTGTCATAGGAGGGGCAGAGGTGGTGTAAAGGTAAGATGACTCTAACTAAGCTTCCCATGTTCTCCATTGACTTTGCTGCCTAAGACCTCTACACTACCCATGCCTGGCACAAAAGCCGTCATTAGCCCACATCCCTCTTTCATGAAATCTCCTTCCAACTCAGTTTTTATTTCCTTTCCTCAAAGCTAATACCCTTGTCTTGTCTTCCAGGCACGAAATATGACCACGAGGGTCAGAAGACCTCTACAAAGTGTCTTCAGAAAGAAAATCCGTTCGTATGCCACTCAGTCGAAGAAGTTGAAGAAAACAAGAGAAAGAAACTGTTTCTTCTCTCGCTGTGGACGTAAGAAATCGAATCGAAGCCGAAAAAGGTACCAAAAGATGAGGCAGCGTCAAGGAAGGAGGCAGAATCCAAAGAGAAGATAAGCTCAGCAGCCCCAAAAGAAGAGACCCTGGAGAAGTACAACGTGGGCAGCCAGTAAGTGAACAGCAAAGGTTAGACAGTTTAGAATTGTGTCTTCAGAGGTCTGCGTTCTAAGCAATGCCCAACCAAGAAAAGATTCTTATACTAACATAATAGACTGATGGCTGCAAATAAAAGAAACATCAAATGGTGAAAAGATGATATCTGTGTGTGTGTGAATTTTCTGATGGAAGGGAGGGAAAGGAGAAGAGGTGGGCACTGAAGACGGGAGGGATATGGGGTCCCAAGAGGTTGGGAAACAGACCTTCAGGTCCCCATTTAGCCAGAGAGGCGGTGTGGAGTGGGTCAGGAGTCTGCACTGAAGATGGATAACCCTGCTTAACACTTGATTTCGAGGACAAGGAGTAGTGGTGTGGTGTTCCTGCCTTTGTCTGGGGTGTGGAAAGACATTAATGTCTATATTGCCAGGCCCAGATGGGAAGGGGTTTTCACACGGGGGTGGTGAATGTGAAAATGCCCCTGAGAAAGGCAGGCAGAAATCACCTCCTGGCCACCTACCTCATAATGGGGTTTGTTGCATCACTCACCTATGCTGTCAGCTAAAGGGGCTCAGAAGGCACAAAGTGCTGATACAACTAAAACTCACAACTAGCACTCCCAGGGACTTAAATAATGTTTGGAGGGAACAAACCAAATATTGATTAGGCCACCTATTTGCTAAGAAAATTTTGGGAGCAATGTATTCCCAAAGAAGGGCAGTGGTGGTGGCTCAGTCCCAGTACACATTACTAACAGGATCACTCTCTATAGAGAAAAAAAAAATTTTGGGGGGGAGCACTATGTAGGTTGTGGGGTCATAGTTCCTTGAACAGGGATTTAATCCGTGCCCTTCTAGTGAAAGCATGGATTTCTATCCACTGGACAGTCATGGAAGTTTGTACAGAGAATTTTTACATAGGTACTAATATAAGACTGAGTAAAAATTCATCTTGTAATTATCACCATATTTTAGGATTTCTAAATAACTAGAGTCATAAAACATTCTTCCCCAGTAAAGTCTTTTGTTAGTCCAACTTTGACAAGTTTATCATGGTTTAAAGGAAATTAATCCAACTTTGACAAGTTTATCATGGTTTAAAGGAAAGAGTATGAAATATTTAATTTGATGTTAATTTTCATTTGGAAATGTTTTGAAAGTTTCAAGGAGAAGTTAATAAAATATGGAGATACATAAGGCAGAGGGTCTGATGATATGCCTCCTGTGTGTCTTCAGAAAACTTTTTAGAAGCAACTAAAACACAGAGCTTCACCATCAGCATCCAAAGAGTTGAGTTCAAATTTTAACTCAATGATATGTTATCTTTGATCTGGACTGCAGCTGCCTAATTCAAACTTTCAGGCACTCTAATGCCTGGGAGACCCCATTGATGATTCAAAATCAGTCACTGAATGTGATTTAAAACCAATAAGGGTGAAAGACCCCCTGGGTGTGCTGTCCTTTTTTTTTTAAATTCTTTTATTTCAATTTATTTATTTTTATTGGAGGCTAATTACTTTACAATATTGTAGTGGTTGTGCCATACATTGACATGAGTCAGCCATGGGTGTACATGTGTTCCCCATCCTGAACTCCCCCTCTCACCTCCCTCCCCATCCCATCCCTCAAGGTCATCCCACCGCACTAGCCCTGAGCACCCTGCCTCATGCATCCAAGGTGGACTGGAGATCTGTTTCATATATGATGATATACGTGTTTCAATGTCATTTGCTCAAATCTTCCCACTCTCGCCTTCTCTCACAGAGTCCAACATTCTGTTTTTACCTTTGTGTCTCTTTTGCAGTCTCACATATAAGGGCATTGTTACCATCTTTCTAAATTCCATTTATGTGTGTTAATATACTATATTGGTGTTTTCCTTTCTGACTTCCTTCACCCTATAATGGGCTCCAGTTTCATCCACCTCATTAGAATTGATGCAATGCATTCTTTTTAATACCTGAGTGATATTCCATTGTGCATATGTACCACAGCTTGCTTAACCATTCGTCTGCCAAAGGACATCTAGGTTGTTTTCCATGTCCTGGCTCTTATAAACAGTGCTGTTATTAATATTGGGGTACACCTGTGTCTTTCAATTCTGGTTTCGTCAGTGTTTATGCCCACAGTGGGATTACAGGGTTGTAGAGAAGTTCCATTTTGAATTTTTGAGGAATCTTCACACTCTTCCTCTTCAGCATTTATTCTTTGTAGGCTTTTTGATAGGAGCCATTCTGACCAACGTGAGATGGTACCTCATTGGGGTTTTGATTTGCATTTCTCTGATAATGAGTGGTGTTGAGCATGTTTTCATGTGTTGTTAGCTGTCTGTATGTCTTCTTTAGAGAAATGTCTGTTTAGTTCTTTGGACTGATTTTTGAATTGGTCGTTTATTTTTCTGGAACTGACATGCAGGAGCTGCTTGTTTATTTTTGAGATTAATTCATTGTCCATTGCTTCATTTGCTATTATTTTCTCCCATTCTGAAAGATGTTTTTTTCACCTTGCTTATACTTTCCTTTGTTGTGCTAAAGGTTTTAAGTTTAATTAGGTCCTATTCATTTATTTTTTGCTTTTATTTCCATTACTCTGGGAGGTGGATCATAGAGGATCCTGCTGTGATTTATATCAGAGAGTGTTTTGCCTATGTTCTCCTCTAGGAGTTTTATAGTTTCTGGTCTTACATTTAGATCTTTAATCCATTTTGAGTTTATTCTTGTGTGTCGGGTTAGAAAGTGTTCTAGTTTCATTCTTTTACAATTAGTTGACCAGTTTTCCCAGCACCATCTGTTAAAGAGATTGCCTTTTCTCCATTATATATTCTTGCCTCCTTTGTCAAAGATAAGGTGTCCATACGTGGGTGGATTTATCTCTGGGCTTTCTGTTTTGTTCCATTGATCTATATTTCTGTCTTTGTGCCATTACCATACTGTCTTGATGACTGTAGCTTTGTAGTATAGTCCGAAGTCAGGCAGGTTGGTTCCTCCAGTTCCATTCTTCTTTCACAAAATTGCTTTGGCTATCCAAAGTTTTTTGTATTTTCATACCAATTATGAAATTCTTTGTTCTAGTTCTGTGACCTCTATAGAACTTTCAGAATTTGTCCTCAGTCATGATAGATCAAGTGAAATGATGAAATATTTTCCCTTCTTACTGGTCCTCAATTTCATTTGTCCTTAAAAGTTTAGTCTCGGGCCTGGTGCACTGGGAGGACACAGAGGAGTTGGGTGGAGAGGGAGGTGGGAGGGGGGATCGGGATGGGGAATACGTATAACTCTATGGCTGATTCGTGTCAATGTATGTCAAAACCCACTGAAATGTTGTGAAGTAATTGTCCTCCAACTAATAAAATAAAAAAAAAAAGTTTATTCATTTCTGAAAAACTAGCATGACTAAAATGGAAGACAGATTTCTAGTTTGTGATATATAATGTAGGCATCAATAATTTTTTTTCTGCAGATTTCAGTCTATTTTTAATTATACTGATACAACTATTGATACATAATTTAGTTTTCTATGTAGATCAGTACTAAGAATTATATTGATCCTTTCCATAATCTCATCCCCAAACTTTTAAACAGTGCAGTTCTATATAGTATTGATGAATGTTTGCTCCAACCTGCAATTACACCAATATCATCAGTATATTCCGTGATTTTCTGATTGAACATTTCTCCAAAGTTCTTAATGTAGGAATTTCATATGTGATAGTAGTTTCCTATTTATAGAAGCTCCATAGCTAAACATTAATAAAAAATAGCTTTAGGTTTATAAAATGGTTACATTCAGCTGTACAAACATACCAGTACTTGACAGAATTTGGACTTCCTGTCTTACCAAGAAACCCTGTCTATTCTGTAAATCAATAGTCGACTTCCCTGCATTTCCTTTATTAAAATTATTTTTCAGAGATAGGGTCCTTCTCAAAGAGCAAAACAAGTAGAATATTTTCTATAGATGTATCCTATATATAGGATGTAGCCTATGTATACTATTATGACTTACACAGAGATACTTATTAATTTATATTTTGGCATATATGTGGAAAACCAAATGTACTTAAAAATGTAAAAATATCATATATTTCTAGAAGAAAGCCATATAAAAACTAATATTTCTCAAATTTAGGCTAAATTCATTGTATCTGAATGTGTAAGCATATAATATTAATAATTTTACATGTGCAAAACTGCAATAAATATAATTGCATGGTAACTCCTTGGGAATGAAAAGCACTTATGTAAAACGCTAAAAGTCATCAAGTGAAAACAGACACTCATTAGAAAATGATCAAGATAATTGAAAGACTTGAACAAAAACTTGACCATAATTGCTATGATGGAAATGCAAATTAAAACTATAAAGAGTTTTAACCGCTCTATATCTATCAAAGTGGCTACACATTTTTTAAAAGTGACCACACAACAAGGTGGCAAGAATGCAGAGAAAATGGATCATTCATACATTTCTTGTGAGAGTATAAAATGGTACAGCTATCTTGGAAAAGAGTTTTACACTTTATATACAACATGCTGTAAACATGCAAGTATAATTTGACCCAGAAGTTGTACTCCTGCATATTTATTCTAGAAAAATGAACATAAAACCTTTTACATGAATTTTCATTGAAACTTTGTTTGTAATACCTAAAAATGTAGACAGGCTAGATGTCCTTCAATGAGTGAATTGTTCAACTGTGGTTTAACCATAGTTGCATAACCATACCACCATACCAGTCACACAGTTAACCATACCAGCAACACTCTTCATCAATAAAATGGAAGAAAATATTAATACACGTAACAACATGGATGAATCTCAAGTGCATGCCAAAGTACAACAGAGGTCAATCTCAAAAAGACATATACTTTATGATTCAATGTATATATAATTCTCAAAATGACAAAATTAGAGACATGGAAAAGAAATCAGTAGTCATAAGGGATTATGGAAAAAGAATGTAGCTCCACGACTGTGGTGTTAGGGAATTTCTTTATGGTTACAGAATAGTTCTCTATCTTGAGGTGGTTATGAAAATACACATATATTTTACATATATATGCATATACATAAATATACATATAGGATATACTATAACCATAATATATAAGAGCTCTCAAACATACTAATCAGAGAACAAACAAAAACCTCTACAATATTGTAAAGTAATTAACCTCCAACTAATAAAAATAAATGGGGGGAAGAAAAACTCAAAAAAAATGTGAAAATATTTGAATAGCAATTGGTTGACATAAGTTATGACATAAGTTATACAGATGACTGATAAGCATAAAAATTAAATAAACTAATTAGCAATTAGTACTTAATACATATTAAGTATGCAAACTGTATCTTGGATAAAAGAAAAAAATAACTGAGAACATAAACTACTCTCAGGAAAAGAGAGAAACAAACTCTCCTCAATTGCTCATAAGAATGCAGTATGATAAAGACACTTTGAGAAAAGTTTTTCATTACTCATAAATATCTGCACACTGGAAAACTGTGTAATCCCATTCCTAAAAATTCCCACGTAAGACATGAATTTCTGTTAACATAAAGCCCTTGATGCCAATGTTTGCTTTCACTGCATTAATAATAGCCCCAAACTGGCAATAATTCAAATGTTATTCAACTGGTAAACCAATATACACATTGTGCATTCATCCGATGCAATACTATTCAACAATAAAAAGGGACATGCTATTGATGATTGTAAGAACTTGAAAGTTTTTCAAATTAACTTAATTAACTACTTACAGTATGAGTTAATAGGCACATGGAAAAATGCTGAGCATCACTAATAATTAGAGAAATAGAAGTCAAAATCACTAGGAGATATCACCTCACAGCTGTCAGAATGGCTATCATCAAATCAAAAATTCTGAAAATAACATATGACGGCAAGGTTTTGGAGAAAAGGAAGCCCTTGTATATAATTGGTGAGAATGTAAATTTGTGCACTCACCTTGGAAAACAACATGGAAGTTTCTTTAAAAAACTAACAATAGAACTACCATGTGACCCAGCTATTCCCCTCCTAGCTATATATCAGAAGAAAATGAACACTAATTTGAAAAGATACATGAACCTCAAAGTTTATTACAGCCTTGGTTACAGTAGAAAAGATATGGAAGCAACCAGTGAGCAAGATGCACATGGTTCCTGTCTTCATAGCACTTGATGGAGTATGGGATAAGCAAGCATTTGAACACCACAGTAATCCTCAGAAATACTGGCTGTTACATGTTTGTTGAGGTGGGAAAATTCTCCCAGCATATTATATAGAAAAGGAAGGCTACAATATAGCATATAGTTTGATTCAATTTGTATAAATTAAAAAAAAAATCACTGATGTATATATGCTCATCCAAAAATATGTGTATTAAATGTACATATTTAGCATTATAAAACATATAATATATATGTTATAAACATTTAGGTAGAACAACAAAGACAGAATATGAACAGTATATATGTCTATTGACACACTTATTGGTGTTCTCTAATTTCATTTGTATACTCCTTTTTGCATTTCCATACTGCTTTGCCTCAAGTATATATTTACAATTAGAAAACATTAATAATGCTCTTTCGAAGCAGGGTAACCCACACATTAAATTAACATATGCCCAGGTGTCCCTTCAAGTTCTTCCCTCTTCCTTCAAGGCCATGTTTCTTCACAATTTCCCCATCATACCTTAGATTCCAGTCATATTCAAGGCATGTATAACCAGCTTTCTTGGGTCTCGGTGCCTTTGCAGGTTCTCCCCCACTGTCTGGGAAACACTTTCACAGCTTTCCACTTGGTGATCTATCTACTTTAGGTGGCTCAGGATTCATCTCGGGTGTCTTTACTGAAAAGCACCCCTCCCCCACCTCCTTGCCATCAGGCTATGACAAATGTGTCTCCTCTTTACACCACAGCCCAGTGTGGTTTGTGTATGGTGAACCAAATCATCATGTAAATAGAAAGATAAGTTTACTATTACATTCATCCTTTTCCTGCCCTGTTCTCTCTCATCAGCAGCTCCTCACTTTTTAGTCTCGTCCTCACTCACCTGGTCCCACTTGCACCAGCCACTTGTTTTATTGAAAGGACGTAGACAATGTCTTTTGGGGGCTTTCGCCCTGGCCATTTCCTCTCCCCAGTCTTTATTGCCCAAGATAGCCACAAAGTCACTCCCTCTTTTCTTTAAGTCTTTGCTCAAGTGCCCTGGATTCATAAGGCCTTCCGTCATTATTCTCTGGGGAGGAAAAACTCCCCATTTCTCATAACTCATAAGGTTCTCTCTATACTGTATATTTCACTATTTAGTCACTAATGTAAACCTTTCATCTTCACTGACTAGAATGTAAGCCCCATGAGAGCAGGATCATGGGTATTGGTTAGTGATGTGCACCTTGCACCCACAACGGTGCTTGAAACAGTGCAGGGGGTGAATTAATACCTGTTAAGTGGGAAATAAACTTTACACCAAATTATTTATGTCCATTTTTACAATTAAATACAACAAATCCAGACTAATGTAAGAAGGAACTTGATTTGAAATGACTATGGTTATAGGATAATGTCTCACACTACCAAAGTAATGCTGGAAATTCTCTAAGCCAGGCTTCAACAATACTTGAAACAAGAACTTTCAGATGTTCAAGCTGGATTGAGAAAAGGCCAAGGAAAAAGAGATCAAATTGCCAACATCCTTTAGAACACAGAAAAAAAAAAAAAAAAAAAAAAAAAAAACCACAAAAGAATTCCAGAAAAACATCTGCTTCATTGACTATGCTAAATCACTCGACAGTATGGATCACAAGAAATTGCAGAAAATTCATAAAGAAATGGGAATACAAGACCATATTATCTTCCTCTTGAGAAATCTGTAGGGCAAGAAGCAACAGTTAGAACTGGACATGGAACAACAAACTGGTTCCAAATTGGGAAAGGGGTATGTCAAGACTGTGTATTGTCACCCTGCTTATTTAATTTACATTCAAAGAACATCCTGAGAAATGTCTGACTGGATGAAGCAAAAGCAGGAATGAAGATTGCCAGAGAAATACCAATAAACTCAGATATGCAGGAGACACTACCCTTAACGCATAAAGCAAAGAGGAGCTAAAGAGCTTCTTGATGAAGGTGAAAGAGGAGAAAGCAAAAGCTAGCTTACTCAACACTAAAAAAGAAGTTCGCGGCATCCAGTCCCATCACTTCATGGCAAATAGTTGGGGAAACAATGGAAACAGTGCAGACTTTCCTTTCTTGGGCTCCAAAATCCCTGAAGATGGTGACTGCAGTAATGAAATTAAAAGACGCTTGCTTCTTGGAAAAAAAGCTATGACCAACCTCGACAGCATATTAAAAAGCAGAGACATTACGTTACTGACCAAGGTCTGTAGGTTAAAGCTAAGCTTTTTTCAGTAGTCATGTATGGATGTGAGAGTTGGACAATAAAGAAAGTTGAGTGCTGAAGAATTGATGCTTTTTTCTTTAATTTGATTTTTTTTATTAGTTGGAGGCTAATTACTTCGCAACATTTCAGTGGGCTTTGTCATACATTGATATGAATCAGCCATAGAGTTACACATATTCCCCATCCCGATCCCCCCTCCCACCTCCCTTTCCACCCGATTCCTCTGGGTCTTCCCAGTGCACCAGGCCCGAGCACTTGTCTCATGCATCCAACCTGGGCTGGTGACCTGTTTCACCATAGATAATATACATGCTGTTCTTTCAAAATATCCCACGCTCACTTTCTCCCACAGAGTTCAAAAGTCTGTTCTGTACTTCTGTGTCTCTTTTTCTGTTTTGCATATAGGGTTATCATTACCATCTTTCTAAATTCCATATATATGTGTTAGTATGCTGTAATGTTCTTGATCTTTCTGACTTACTTCACTCTGTATAATGGGCTCCAGTTTCATCCATCTCATTAGAACTGATTCAAATGAATTCTTTTTAATGGCTGAGTAATATTCCATAGTGTATATGTACCACAGCTTCCTTATCCATTCATCTGCTGATGGGCATCTAGGTTGCTTCCATGTCCTGGCTATTATAAACAGTTCTGTGATGAACATTGGGGTGCACGTGTCTCTTTCAGATCTGGATTCCTCAGTGTGTATACCCAGTAGTGGTATTGCTGGGTCATATGGCAGTTCTATTTCCAGTTTTTTAAGAAATCTCCACACTGTTTTCCATAGTGGCTGTACTAGTTTCCATTCCTACCAACAGTGTAAGAAGGTTCCCTTTTCTCCACACCCTCTCCAGAATTTATTGCTTGTAGACTTTTGGATAACAGTTTGAACTGTTGTGTTGAA
Organism: Muntiacus reevesi; assembly: GCF_963930625.1. NCBI lineage: Eukaryota > Metazoa > Chordata > Mammalia > Artiodactyla > Cervidae > Muntiacus > Muntiacus reevesi. The sequence continues at coordinate 107,871,511 of NC_089271.1, forward strand.
AAAGACACTTGGGAGTCCCTTGGACTGCAAGGAGATCAAACCAGTCAATTCTAAAGGAAATCAGTCCTGAATACTCATTGGAAGGACTGATGCTGAGGCTGAAGCTCCAGTAATTAGACCACCTGATTCGAAAACTGACTCATTGGAAAAGATCCTGATGCTGGGAAAGATTGAAAGCCAGAGAAGCGGATGACAAAGGATGAGACAGTTGGATGGCATCACTGATTAGATGGACTTGAGTTTGAGCAAGCTCAAGGAGCTGGTGATGGACAGGGTAACCTGGTGTGCTATAGTCCATGGTACACAGAGATTCGAACATTACTGAATGATTGAACTGAACTGATTGTAATAAGGAGAATTCTTTGACAACAAGATCTTCACATGTCTCAAAATAAAACAGAAAAAGATGTTTCTTTAACATGGAAGGATAAGCAGGGTGAGCAGCAACATGTGTGTGCGTGTGTGTGTGTGTGTGTGTGTGTGTGTGTGTGTGTGTGTGTGATGGGGCGAGTGGTAGGGATAGATGAGCAGGCAGCATGATGGAGCAGTTTAATAGGAAGTGTTTCTCTCTGTAGAAAGTTGATTCTCAAAATGAGCTGTTAAGGGAGACAGAAATGTCTGAACCTTAGTGCTTGCTCAAGCTTTGGGGAAAACTGAAGTTTGGAGGAGAGAAGCTTGCCTAAGTTTAGCCATGCCAAGTCAGTGGGTATGTTACGGATGATTGTGAGCACTTGGCCAGTCTCTGCTGTTGTTTAAGAGAGGCAAAGTCTGTCCTTAGACAGTACTGTTGTACCAAAATTGCAAGTCCATGTGCCTAAAACAGAATGTGGTCCATCAAAACTAAATGCTAGAGTTTGGAACAGAGAAATGTTTATTACAAATTCATACAAGGAGATGGGTGGCTCACGCCCTAAGACGCCAAAGTTACTGAAAGTTTTCAATAAGTCTGTTCAAAAACAAATGTTAGAGAGAGGTGTGGTTAGTTGTTGCAGAACTCTTGGTGTCAGACCCTTTGTTCTTAAGGTCAGGTCTTGGTCAGGTTATCATGTTTCAGTAAATCTCTATCAGATGAATGTTTTTCTCTGTCCTGACAAGAAAGGGCAAAGTCTTAAGGCACAATTTTCACCCTGAAATATCCCACCCAGATCTCATGAAGCAGAAGCGGATCTTAGTCAGCAGCTCCTTCAGGGCCAGGTTCCCACATTCTGCCCGGCTCTCATCCCTGACAGAGCCAGGCAACCAACCTAATAGGCCTTCAGTCTCCTCAAGCCATCCAAATAGGGAGATCAGTTCTCACAGACTGAGACCCAGAAAGACGGCCACTCTTATCAGGTCACAGAGACAGGGATGGGGGAGAGGTTCATCGCTTCACAAGACCTTGGACAAGGCTAGTGGAAGGCCTTAGGGAGGGTTCTGCAGTAGTACAGGATGTAGTCCCCAGTCTGTTCCATTGGCCCTTGAGCTTACCTGCTGGCCCAAGGCCTGGTGAGCTCCAGGGCCTCTAGAAGAAGGCCAGAATCTGCCTCATATCTCATTCTCCACCTGATGACCACCACACCACCCTTGACTTCCCACTGGTCCCTCATTGACAGTAACTTGTGGGCAGGGCACACTGTGGTGCTGACCATTACCTGAGCAGGACAACTAATAACTGCCACTCATTGACAATTGGTTGCATGTGAATGGGGCCCTCTGGGGCACCAAGCAAGGCTGAGCAACACCTGTTGCCTAGTAACAGGGTGTGGAGAAATGAGGCAAACCAAAGGCTATCTTCTAATCACTGTTCCTGTCCTGCCCTATTACATTGTGAATAGAAAAAGAATCACTGTGAGGTTAAGGTTGGTCAGAATAGTTTTCAAGGTAGACTGGCCTTCACATTCTTGTTGGCTTTTAGTTATTAGCTATACTATATGCTGAGCATATGATCAAGTGGCAGGTGTTGGAGGGGCATAGAGATAAACACTAGTGACAGGCATGCCTGGGAATACAATGAAAGAATGATGAGTAAAAGTTAAATAAGTGTTGGAAACCAAAATCTGAGGTTGGAAAGGAGTCAATCAAAAAGATTCCAGCATGTCAGATGCAAAGTGCCCTTATGTAACAGAGCAGCATGAGCACAGCCCTTAGCAGGTACCCATCACTGTGCCTTATTACTCTGCATCTTGTTACTAGGTAACAGGTCTTGCTCAGCCATTGGTCAGTGCCTCACTGGACCCCGCCAACAAGCAACCAACTATCAATGAGCTATCTACTGGTACTTGTCCTGCTGAGCTATTTGTCAGCTCCGCCATGGGCCCTGTCTACTGATAACTGTCAATGAGGGACCAATGGGTAAGTGCTTTTGTCAAGAGTCAGTGGTGTAGTGGTCATCTGACTCTTGCCTTTGAGCATCTTACATTTTTTTTAAAAATCAGGAATGTACTTCTGGTAGATGGGGCAAGTTGAGTTTCCTATTCAATATGAGAGCTGAAGTGTCCCCAAAAATATTAGTGGAGGAGATATTTAACATTTTCTTTGCTCTGATGTATAATCTTATGGAGACTGTGTATGGACCTTGGGGCAACAGACTGAGGATTCACCAAGTCTGGGGGTCTCTAAAGCTCACTGGGGTAGAAAAAACATCCAACCTGTACTTAACTACCCTTATCCACCTTAAGTCCTTGCTCTTAAAGTCCTTAAGCCCCTCAAGAACCCCCAACAGGAAAAGGGTGGTCTAGAGATAAAGTGACTAGAGGACTCTGAAGTTCTGAAAAGGGATGGAAAGTGTTTTGCAGAGGTTCATAGAGGAATGAAGGAGGCAGGAGTATTGAAGGCAGACATATAAGTCAAAGAATAAAGGGAACTGAAGGAAAGTCTGAAGGTCATGAGAAGAAGCACCATGCCCCTGAATCACCACTCCCAGAATCAGCGACACAGAGGTTTCAGGATTGGGAAAGTTATATCATGGCCTCCCTTAGCATCCACTAGTCCATGATGTAGGCAAAGTGGTACACTGTGATGTCTAAATCCCTCAATGTCTAAGTCCACCATTGACTGGGGGAGTGCCTAGCTGACATATCAGATTGAATGGTGTGGCTCCTCATTGTCCTGAGAGGGTATATATAGGGAGGACAGAGGCAGAGATTCTGGATTAGGTGACTTCTTGGCATCATCATGACTAAGGTAACCAGGAAACCACAGCAGCCAAGAAGAGTTGCAATGTGGTTTGCTTCAAGGATGAAAGGAAGAAAGAAGACCCTATGTCATCGGAGGTACAGAGGCAGTGTGAAGGTAAGATGACTCCAACTAAGCTCTCATGTTCTCCATTGTCTTTGTTGCCCAAGACCTCTACACTGTCCCTGCCTGGCACAAAAATTCTCATCAGCCCACATCATTTTTCATGAAATCTCCCTTCCAACTCAGTTTTTATACTCTTTCCTCAAAACTGGTGAACTTCTCCTGCGTTTCCAGGCACAAAATATGACCATGAGGGTCAGAAGACCTCTACAAGGAACCCTGAGAAAGAAAATCCAATCATATGCCACTCAAAGAAAGTGAAGAAAACAAGAAAGCCAAATTGTTTTTTCCTGTTCCTGTGCACATAAGAAATTGAATCAAAGCCAAAAAAAGGTACCAAAATATGAGGCAGAATCAAAGCAGGAGGCAAAAACAAAACAGGAGATAAGCTCAAGCCACCCCAGAATAAAAGACCCTAGAGAAGTACAGTCTGGGTAGCCAGTAACTGAATAGAAAAGGAGAGACAGTTTAGAAATGTGTCTCCAGAGGTCTGCTTTCTTAGAAATGCGCAATCAAAAAAAGACTGACTCTCACATTATCATAGTAAACTGATGGCTGCGATTAAAATAAAGATCAAACAGTGAAAATATGATATTTGTGTGTATGAATTTTCTCATGGAAGGGAGGGAAAGAAGAGAAGAGGTGAACACCTGAGAAGAAAAGGATATGGGATCCTGAGAGGTTGGGGTACAGACCCACAGGTCCACACTTATTGAAAGAGTAGAGGTCTGGCCTGGGTCAGGAGTCTGCAGTGAAGATGGATAGCCTTGCTTAACAATTGATCTCAAGGGCAAGGAGTAGAGGTGTGGTGTTACTACCTTTGTTTGGGGTATGGAATGACATTAAGGTCTAGATTGCCAGAACACAGATGGGAAGAGGGTTTCACATGGGGATGGTGAATGTCATACTTCCCCTGAGAAAGGCAGGCAGAAATCACCTCCTGGCCACCTATGTCATAATAGGGTTTGTTGCATCACTCACCTATGCTGTCCGCTAAAGGTGCTCAGGAGACACAAAATGCTGATACAACTAAAACCCACAACTAACACTCCCAAGGACTAAAATAATGCTTGAAGGGAACAAACCAAATATTGATTAGGCCACTGTTTTGCTAAGAAACTGTTGGGAGAAGTGTGTTCCCAAGGGCAGGGCACTGGGTGTGGCCCAATCCCAGTGCAGGTGACAAACAGGATCAACCACCACAGAAAAGAATTTTTTTTGGGGGGGGGGCACTATGCAGGTTGTGGGATCATAGTTCCCTGAACAGGGATAGAACCCGTTCCCCTTCTAGTGAAATCAGGGAGTCCTAACCACTGGACAAACATGGAAGTCTGTAGAGAGACTTTTGATACAAGTATTAATAAAAGACAGAGAAAAAGTTGGTCTTTTATTTGTCACCATACCCTAGCATTCCTAAATAACTACAGTCATAAAACTTTCTTCCCCAGTAAAGTCTTTTGTTAGTCAAAGTTCTACAAGTTTATCATGGTTTAAAAGTAAGAGTATGGAATATTTAATTTGGTGTTAACTTTCATTTTGAAATGTTTAAAAAGGTTCCAGGAGTAATCAAATATGGAGATATACAAGGCAGAGTCCCTGACCATAAGAATTCCATGTGTCTTCAGAAAATATTTTAGAAAAAACTAAAACACAGAGTTTCACCATCAGCTTCAAAAGAGTTGAGCTCACATCACTCATTATCAGAGAAATGCAAATCAAAACCTCAATGAGCTACCATTACACACCAGTCAGAATGGCTGTTATCCAAAAGGCTACAAGCAATAAATGCTGGAGAGGGTGTGGAGAAAAGGGAACCCTCCTACACTGTTGGTGGGAATGCAAACTAGTACAGCCACTATGGAGAACAGTGTGGAGATTCCTTAAAAAACTGGAAATTGAACTGCCATATGACCCAGCAATCCCACTCCCGGGCATACACACCAAGGAAACCAGATCTGAAACAGACACATGCACCCCAATGTTCATCACAGCACTGTTTATAACAGCCAGGACATGGAAGCAACTTAGATGCCCATCAGCAGATGAATGGATAAGGAAGCTGTGGTACATATACACTATGGAATATTACTCAGCCATTAAAAAGAATTCATTTGAATCAGTTCTAATGAGATGGATGAAACTGGAGCCCATTAGACCAAGTGAAGTAAGCCAAAAAGATAAAGACCAATACAGTATACTAACACATATATATGAAATTTTAAAAGATGGTAATGATAACCCTATATGCAAAACAGAAAAATAGACACATTTGTACAGAACAGACTTGGGACTCTGTGGGAGAAGGCAAGGGTGGGATGTTCAGAGAGAACAGCATTGAAACAAGTATACTATCAAGGGTGAAACAGATCACCAGCACAGGTTGGATACATGAGACAAGTGCTCAGGGCTGGTGCACTGGGAAGACTCAGAGGGATGGGATGGAGAGGGAGGTGGGAGAGAGGATCGGGATGGGGAACACATGTAAATCCATGGCTGATTCATGTCAATGTATGGCAAAAACCACTATAATATTGTAGTTAGCCTCCAACTAATAAAAATAAATGGGAAAAAAAAGAGTTGAGCTCAGACTTTAAGTCAATGATATGGTATTGTTTATCTGGACTGCAGCTCCCTAATTAAATCTTTCTGGCACTTTAACTCCTGAGAGACGCAAGTGATGATTCAAAGTCAGTCACTGAATGTGATTTGAAATCAATAAGAATGAAAGACACCCTGGGTGTGCTGTCCTTTCAAAGGAAGTGGGAGCACTTTCATGCCTTGCCTGAAGAAAATTAATTACCTAAAGCAACTACCAGGATGATATGGACAGAGGACCTTATATCTATATATAGTTCGGTTCTGTGATTCCAGATCTGTATATAAAATCACCACTTAACACTATCCCACTTTAATCACCTGCTGTTGGACTTACTGAAATGTTTGCTGTTATAGGGGAAGGCAACAGATTGCTAGGCCTGAAGAGCTGAAAGCAAAAGTTGCTAAGTTGTGTCTGACTCTTGGTGACCCTATAGACTATACCGTCCATGGAATTCTCTAGGCCAGAATACTGGAGTCATTAGATCCCCTTCTCCAGGGGATCGTCTAAATTCAGAGATCAAACCCAGGTTTCTTGCACTGCAGGCAGATTCTTTACCATCTGAACCACAAGAGAAACCAAAGAATACTGGAGTGGGTAGCCTATCTCTTCTCCAGTGGATCTTCCAGACTCAGGGATTGAACCAGGATCTCCAGAATTACAAGTGGATTCTTTCCCAACTGAGCTATCAGGGCAGCCCTGAGTTGGACCAAAGCAGATGTTAGAGGGCCTTGTTTTCCCAAAGTAGCCCTGGGATATATTTAAAAATATACCGATACACTGCCACATTCCAGAAATAGGTGAGCATGCACAGAGTTTAAAAAGGATCCAAGGACACCTAGGGTTAAAACAGAAAAATATAAATAATAAGTCATGAGTTTAGAAAGGATATATCCAAGTAGTATAACAGAAAATATCAATATCGGATGTCTGTAGTTCCCCTGGAAAAGGATGGTATATTGTGATTCAGACATGTCAAGTCTTATTGCAAATGCTGTTTGGGGTTTTGGTGGGGAGTGGGGGGGGGGCGGGTTTGCTCATTAGCACTTGCAAAGAGTAGTACAAACTCTTTACACTTCCACATTTACAGGTTCCCTATGAATAGATTCCAACTGACTTCTCTAGCTGTGTCCATAACAACCTCTATTGACTAATACAATGATTTCCCTAAGACCTTCTGCTTTCCTCTTTGCCTGTATCCATGCTATCTTCTGTGACTCAGAAACTAGCAACCATCTGAGGCCAGCCTAATGGTTACCTCCTCCCCAAATTTTCTCATTCTCTTGAGAATTGATTTCTTCATGTTCTCTAATCACTTACTGCATATTACATGCAGCTATTATGATAGTTTTTTGAGTATGTATCTTATCAGAAACACATGCCAGAGAGGTAATGGATTAGAAATCAACAGTATGGTGATATAAAATGTTAACAGAAGTTCAATTATTTAAGACTGTATGGGACTGTATACTCTCCTCTGCCAAGTTTGTCTAAGAATCTGTTAAAAATATAGTAAAAACCATAAACTAGAGAGTGGATCATAAGTCAAAGGAATTTAAATGAGAAGCTGCTTTTATCAGAAGTGAAGAGGGACACCGTGTCCTTGTATTATGACCCCATATTTGAATGACACCGAAGACAAAAGTCAAAAGAGTGCCCATGGACTCATGATAAGAGCACAATACTACTGGCCCAGAGACTTTTACTTGGCAGAGGTTTATGTGCTAAGAGTGAGAACATATTTGCACAGGACCACATCCACGTATCAGCGGGAATCAAGTCAGAGTCCCCAAACTTGACATGCTCCTGGCAGGTCCCTCACCCTATTACTTTTCCTACAGGCCGTCACCCATTTCTGCCTTGAGGTCATCAATATTAAATTTCACTTTGCCGTCTCTTAAATTAATCACAGTGGGCAATCTAGACACCTGAATGTAAGAGAATGAAACTGGACCCTTACCTTATCTGATACACAAAACTAAAATAAAAGTTGATTAAAGATTTAAATGTAAGATCTGAAACTACAAAACTACTAGAATAAAACATACTGGAGAAGTTATATAACATTCATCTTAGAACTGATTTATTGTATATGACACCAAAACACAGGCAACAAAAGGAAAAATAGAAAACTAGAACTCAGTATAGTTGTCGATCAGTCATGTCTGACTGTTTGCGACTCCATGGACTGCAGCATGTCAGGCATCCCTGTCCATCACCAATTTCCGGGGTTTAACCAAACTCATGCCCATTGAGTCGGTGATGCCATCCAACCATCTCATCCTCTGTCGTCCCCTTCTCCTCCCGCCTTCAATCTTTCCCAGCATCAGGGTCTGTTCAAATGAGTCTGTTCTTCATATCAGGTGGCCAGAGTATTGGAGTTTCAGCTTCAGTATTAGTCTTTCCAATGAATACTCAGGACTGATCTCCTTTAGGATGGACTAGTTGGATTTCCTTGTAGTCCAAGGGACTCTCAAAAGTCTTCTCCAACACTACAGTTCAAATGTATCAATTCATCAGTGCTGAGCTTTCTTTATAGTCCAACTCTCACATCCATACATGACTACTGGAAAAAACTGCCTCCCCCAAAGAACGCATCAAAAATACATCTACATAGAAGTCAAACTGATGGTTACCAAATGGGAAGTTGGGGGGGGGGAGGGATAAATCAGAAGTTGAGGATTAACATATACACATGACTATATTTAAAATAGATAACCAACAAGGACCTACTACAAATCCACAGGGAACTCTGCTCAACATTATGTAACAACATAAACTGGAAAATAATTTTTAAAGAATAGGTATATATATGTGTGAGTTTTTGTGTTCAGTCATTTCACTTATGTCTGATTCTTTGTGACCCTATGGCCTATAGCCTGCTAAGCACCTCTCTCCATGGGATTCTCCTGGCAAGAATACTGGAAATGTTTGTTATGGCCTCCTGAAGGGATCTTCCCAACCCAGGGATTAAACCTGCATCTCCTGCATTACATGCAGATTCTTTACCAACTGAGCCAAGTGGTAAGCCCAAATATATGAATATGTAAACATAAATCACCTTGCTGTACACCTGAAACAAACACAACATGGTAAATCAATTATACTTCAATAGAAAAAAAAAAAAAAGAATACATCAACATGTGGAAAAATTAGCTCAAAAAACTAATCAAGAAATTCAGAAACATTCCTAAACCTAGGTTCTAAGAATGATCCACAGGAAATAGGGTAGGAAGAGAAAAGGAGCATTCAAGTTCTGACCTGTGCCCCTGGGAGAGGACTCAGAATATAAGGGAGATTACACAGGTAGAGATCTGCCCTCGGTGTGAGTGGTTTGAGCCATATATTGGACAAGCCAGTCCTGGGGTCTGACACAGGGAAGACAAGCACCCTTAGCTGGTTGCAGGGCCATGTGGACTAACAGGAGGGCTGTTGGAAGCCTGGACTCCCCCCTCAAGGAGCACATGCTCAGGGACTTACTCCCAAGGCACAACAAAGAGGACAGATTGAGACTGCACTTGTGGCTGCCTATTTTCCCCACAAATACCCACCCCTAGACATGCCCTGCTTACTTCATTTGGCCACTCTGCACTGCAGCAGGAGCTGCCATGATGAGGCAGAGAACTGGGATGTGGGAAGCAGAGGTGCATCTGGCCCAGGGTGACATATGGGTGGGACAGCTGGGGCCATGCTCATGGAGGGCACTTACACAGGCAGCTCATTGAGAGCAGTCCTGATCTCTGATGAACCAGACTGCCAGAGCAGATGAACCAGTATGTGTCCAGAGACCATGAGGGCTTCACCTGCCCAATAGCATCCCTCTTCAACAGGGCAAGGGTGGCAGAGGCAGGGGGAACTGATCAGCTGTGAGGGACCAGTGGGTCTCAGACCAGAAGCTATGTTTAAGCAGGGTGGGAGATGCTACTGCTGGTGCTGGCACAGGTGGCGAGTTGGAGGTAGCCTGGACTTCTGTCAGCAGCTAGCCTGTAGACTGACTCCTCTGTTTCCAACCTCCCCATGCCCCTTTTGTCACTCTGAGGCAAGGGTTGGAGTGCTGGGAAGAGGAGAGGGCACACACTTAGAGGGAACACAGCCAGCTCTGGTCTGACAATCAGGGCTTCTGCTCCAGAAACATGGGACCCCACCCTGCCCCCAATAGGACTGAGAAGACCACTGAGAATAGAGGAAGTCTCTGCCTCACATCTGGCTCCAGCATTGGCTTCACCAATCTGCTATCAAGGTGATAGCTGCTGGCATATCCTGAGGAAAGACCTGACTTTTGGCCCATCAAATCCAACCCTCCTGCTGAGTACCGCACACTGTATAGGGATGCTTCCCTACAAGGACACCAATTCAAGACCATAATAGATAATTGATTCACTTAAATTCATAGAGACAGAAATGGGAAGACAGAAGAACTGGTCTCCATTGAAAGACTGAGTGAAAACCTCTGACAAAACAACAAAAAAACAGAGATAAATAAGGTACTAGGTAAAGAGTCTGAAGAATTAGTAATAATAATGCTAACTAACCAGAAAAAAAAAAGATAGAGAAACACAGTGAAAGTTCTATTAAGGAACTAGAAAATATATGTTAAAAAAAAAAGCTCACAGAGCTGAAGAATACAGTAACTGATATGAAAAACACACAAGAATAAACAGCAGACAGGATAATACACAAGAATGCATAACAATGGAAATCACTCGATCAGAACAGCTAAAAGAAAAACCAAAGTAAAAAAAAAAATGAGAACAGTTAAAGAGACCTAAGGATAACATTCAGCATATCAACATTAATATTATAGGCATCTCAGAAGGACAAAATAGAAAGAAGATGGTAAAATGTGTTTGATGAAATTATGACTGAAAACTTCCCAAACCAGAAGAAGGAAACACATCCATGAACACAAAGCACATAGGGTAGCAAACATGATGAATCACGACAAATCCACACTAAGATATAGTATAATTAAAATGGCAGAAGTTGGAAATCAAAAGAGGATTCTAAAGGCAGCAAGAGACAACACAGAATCACATAAAAGGTAACTCCCTTAAGGTTATCTGCTGATTTTTGTACAGAAAAATTGCAGGTCAGAAGGGAGTAGCATGATATACCGATATTTAAAGTGTTGAAAGAGAAATACTTACAAACTGGATTATCTACCCAGTAAGATTATCATTCAGAATTGAAAGGGAGATAAAGAAATTCTCAGACAAGCAAAGATTATAAGAGTACATCAATACCAAACCAACCCTGAAAGTAATGTTAAAGGATCTTTTCTAAACAGAAAATAAGTAAGAATTTGTAGAAAAGATAAAATCCCACTAGTAAAGATACTAGCCAAGATATAAAGTTAAAGTTAAAGTTATCACTCAGTAGTGTCCGACTCTTTGCGACTGTGTGGACTGTAACCAAGCTCCTCCGTCCATGGGATTCTCCAGGCAAGAATACGGGAGTGGGTTGCCATTTCCTTCTCCAAGGGATCTTCCCGACCCAGGTACTGAACCCAGGTCTCCCGCATTGGAGACAGATGCTTTAACCTCTGAGCCACCTGGGAAGTCCCAGCCAAGATATAGAAGCAAACCAAATAATCATCAACAGATAAATGGATAAAGAAGCAGTGTTGTATACACAGACACGTGCACACACATACAATGGGATATTACTCAGCCACAAAAGGAATGAAAATGTGCTATTTTCAACAACATGGATGGACTTGTGAGGAATTTTCCCTAGCAAAATAAATAAATTAGGGAAAGACAAACTGTGTAGTATCATTTACATGTGGAATCAAAAAATACACCAAACTAGTGAATGTAACAAAGAAGAAGCTGGCTTAAAACTCAACATTTAAAAAACCAAGATCTAGGCATATGGTCCCATCAATTCATGGAAAATAAAAGGGGAAACAATGGAAACAGTGACAGATATTATTTTCTTGGACTCCAAAATCACTGCAGATGGTATCTGCCACCATGAATTTAAAAGATCTGTGCTCCCTGAAAGAAAAACTCTGACAAACCTAGACAGTGTTTTATAAAGCAGAGACATTATTTTGCTGACAAAGGTCCATCTAGCCAAAGCTATGGTTTCTCCAGTAGTCACGTATGGTTGTGAGAGTTGGACTATACAGAAAACTGAACATCGAAGATCTGGTGCTTCTGAACTGTGGTGTTGGAGAAGACCCTTGAGAGTCCCTTGGACTGAAAGGAGATCAAACCTGTAAAACTTAAAGAAAATCAATCCTGAATATTCATTTTAAGGACTGATGCTGATGCTGAACCTCCAGTACTTTGGTCACCTGATGCAAAGAACTGACTCACTGGAAAAGACCCTGATTCTGGGAAAGATTGAAGGCTGGAGGAGACGGGGATAACAGAGGATGAGATGGTTGAATGGCATCACCGATCAATGGAATTGAGTTTGAGCAAGTTCCAGGAGCTGGTGATGGACAGGGAAGCCTGTCACGCTGCAGTCCATCGGGTCACAGAGAGTCAGACATGACTGGAAAACTGAATTGAACCAATGGCTATACAGAATACTTTGACCACAAGTTCTTCACATGTATTAAAATAGAACAGAAAAAGATGTTTCTTTTACATGGAAGGATAAGAAGGGTGAACAGGAACTCTGTGTGTGTGTGTGTGTGTGTGTGTGATGGGGCAAGTGGTGGGGTTAGATGAACAGACAGTATGATGGAGCAGTTTAACAGAAAGTGTTTCCCTCTGTAGTGAGCTGATTCCCAGAATGAGCTGTTAAGGAAGAGAGAAATGTCTGAATCATAGTGCTTGCTCAAGCTTGGAGGAAAGCTGAAGTTCAAAGGAGAGAAGCTTGGCTAAAGTTTAGCCAAGCCAAGTCAGTGGATATCTTATGGATAATTGTGAGCACTTGACCAGTTTCTGCTGTTATTTAAGAGAGGCAACATCTGTCCTTAGACAGTATTGTTGTTGCTGAAATGACAAGTCCATGTGCCTGATGCAGAGTGAGGCCCAACAAACTAAATGTTAGACTTTGGAACAGGGAAAGATTCATTACAGATTCATACAAGGAGATGGGTGGCTCATGTCCTAAGAATCCAAAGTTACTGAAAGTTTTCAGCAAAGCCTTTTAAAAGCAATTGTGAGAGATGGGCATGGTTAGTTGTTGCAGACTTCCTGGTGTGAAATCCTTTGTTCTTAAGGTCAGGTCATAGTCAGGTAATGCTGTTCCTGTAATCTCTACCATATGAATCTTATTCTTTGTCCTGACAAGAAAGGGCAGTCTCAAGCCACAGCTTTCACCCTGCAATGTTCCAGTCCTGGTTAATAGGAAGCAGATCTCAGTCAGCAGCTCCTTCAGGGCCAGGTTCCCACATTCTGCCCAGCTCTCAGCCCTGACAGAGCCAGGCAGCCAACACAACAGGTCTTCAGTCTCCTCAGGCCACCCAAATGGGGAAACCAGTTCTCACAGACTAAGATGGAGAAAGACAGCCACTGCTAGTAGGTCCAGAAACAGGGATGGGGGAATGGTTCACTGTTCCTCAAGGCCTGGGCCAAGGCTAGTGGAGGACCTGAGTGAGGGCTCTGGAATGCTACAGGATGTAGTCCCCAATCTGTTCCCTCTGCCCTTCAGTTCACCCCTCTGGCCCAAGTCTGGGTGAGCTCCAGGGCCTCCTCCAGAAGAAGGCCTGAATCTGCCTCTTTTCTCATTCTCCTCCTGATGACCTCCACACCACTCTTGACTCAATCACTCCCCCAAAGGTCCCTCATTGATAGTAACTTGTGGGGAGGGCCCATTGTGGTGCTGACCAATAGCAGAGCAGGACAATTAATGGTCCCTCATTGACAATTGGTTGCTTATGGATGGGGCTCTCTGAGGTATCAAGCAAGGCTGAGCAACACCTGTTGCCTAGGAACAGGGTAGAGAGAAATGAAGTACACCAATGGCTTTCTGCTAAGGGCTGTGCTTATCCTGCTCTCTTACACTGTGAATAGAATAAGAATCACTGTGAGGTTAAGGTTGGTCAAAGTAGTTTTCAAGGTAGTCTGGCCTTCACATTCTTGTTGGATTTGAAATATTAGCTATAATATATGCTGAGCATGTGGTCAAATGACTGCTGTTGGAGGGGTATAGAGATAAGCACTGGTGACAGGTATGCCTGGGACTACAATGAAAAGAATGATGAGCAAAAGTTAAATAAATGTTGGAAATCAAAATCTGATGTTGGAAAGGAAACAATCAACAAGATTCACACACTGGACCCAAAGTGTCATTGCATAACAGAGCAGGATGAGCACAGCCCTTAGCAGGTAGACCTTGGTGTGCCTTATTACTATGCATCCTGTTACTAGGCAACAGGTCTTGCTCAGCCATTGGTCAGCGTTTAACTGGGCCTGGCCCACAAGCAACCAACTATCAATGAGGTACCTACTGGTACTTGTCCTCCTCAGCTGTTGTTCAGCACTGCAGTGTGCCCTGCCTACTGGTAACTGTCAATGAGGGACCTTTGAGCAAATGATTCAATCAAGAGCCAGTAATGTGGTGCTGAGCTGACTCTTGCCTTGACTACCTTATATTTTTAAAAAAAATAATCAGGAATGCATTTCTGGTAGTGGGGCAAGTTGAGTTTCCCTACTCAATGAGAGTTGAAATTTTCCCAACAGTATTAGTGGAGGAGACATTTTAGACTCTTTGCTCTGATGTGTAATCTTATGGAGACTGTACATTGACCTTGGGGCAAAAGATTGAGGATTCACCAAGTCTGGGGTTCTCTAAAGCTCATCAGATTAGATAAAACATCCAACCTCTTCTTAATTAGATTTTCCCACCTTACGTGCTTGCTCTTAAGCTCCTTAAGACACTCAAGAGCCCCCCACAGGCAGAAGGTCATCTAGAGATGAAGTGTCTAGAGGACTCCGAAGGGCTGAAGTGGGATGGAAAGTGTTTGGCAGAGATTCATAGAGGGATGGAGGAGGCAGGTATGTTAAAGGGGGATATATAAGTCAAAGGATAAAGGGAACTGAAGGGAAGTTTGAAAATAATGGGAAGAAGGAAGGAGGAGGAGGTGCATGAAGATGGGAAGGGGTAGTTATTTGTTGAGTTAGTAGGGGGAGAGCCCATGTTTCTGAGGCCAACTAAATTCTAAATTGTCTTTAGTAAAAATTTCTGCCAGTTTTTAAAGAGCTTGAACTGAATTAAGGTCATAATGGCAGAGCAGTGAAAGAAGAGGGAGCAAACAAAATCTAGTAAGGTTTACTCACAGGATTTGAGCCACGAGGTAGATGGGCCTCCCCAGTTCAGTTCAGTGGCTCAGTCATGTCCAACTCTTTGCGACCCCACAGACTGCAGCATGCCAAGCTTCCCTGTCCATCACCAACTCCCGGAGCTTGCTCAAACTCATGTCCATCAAGTCAGTGATTTCATCCAACAATCTCATCTCTGTTGTCCCCTTCTCCTCAGGCTTCAATCTTTCCCAGCATCAGGGACTTTTCCAATGAGTCAGTTCTTTGCATCTAGCGGTCAAAGTATTGAGTTTAAGCCTCAGTATCAGTCCTTCCAATGAATATTCAGGACTGATTTCCTTTAGGATTGATTAGTTTGATCTCCTTGGAGTCTAAGGGACTCTCAAGAGTCTTCTCCAACACCAGAGTTCAAAAGCATCAGTTCTTTCGCACTCAGCTTTCTTTATAGTCCAACTCTCACATCCATAGAGGACTACGGGAAAAACCTTAGCTTTGACTAGATGGATATTTGTCTGCAAAGTAATATCTCTGCTTTTTAATATGCTGTCTAGGTTGGTCATAGCTTTTCTTCCAAGGATCAAGCATCTTTTAATTTATAGCTGCAGTCAACATCTTGAGTGATTTGGGAGCCCGAGAAAATAAAGTCTGTCACTGTTTCCATTGTTTCCACATCTATTTGCCATGAAGTGATGGGGCCGGATGCCATGATTTTAGTTTTCTGAATGTTGAGTTTTAAGCCAACTTTTTCACTCTTCTCTTTCACTTTCATCAAGAGGCTCTGTAGTTCTCCTTCCCTTTCTGCCATAACGGTGGTGTCATTTGAGGTTATCAATATTTCTCCTGGCAATCCTGATTCCAGTTTGTGCTTCATTCAGTCTAGCATTCTGCATGATGTACTCTGAATAGAAGTTAAGCAGGGTGACAATATATAGCCTTGAGGTACGCCTTTCCCAATTTGGAACCAGTCTGTTGTTCCATGTCTTCTTCTAACTGTTGGTTCTTGACCTGCATGTACATTTCTCAGGAGGCAGGTAAGGTGGTCTGGTATTCTCATCTCTTTAAGAATTTTTCACAGTTTTTTTTTTTTTTTTTTGATCCACACTATCAAAAGCTTTGACTTAGTCAATGAAGCAGAAGTAGATGTATTTCTGGAACTCTCTTGCTTTTTCTCTGATCCAGTGGATGTTGACAATTCGATTTCTAGTTCCTCTGCCTTTTCAAAATCTAGCTTGAACATCTGGATGCAGAAGCTTCACTTGGAGGTAATCCCTCAGGGTAATGCAATTGAAGATTCATTCCCTATTGATTTAAACTCCAAGAGGATAATAGGAAGACAATTAAGGAAGGAGGCTTGTCCCTACCCAGGCCATATATCTGTCATTCCTGAAGAAGTCATGAGATCTCCCTCCACCACACATGCACAGAAAAGGCTCCTTGCAGGCTGAAAGGGGAATGATGTCAAGAAATGCTCTCTCTACCCAGATACCTTTTCAGTAAAATCCATCTTGGAAGTGTGCACACATGTGGGAGGATCCTGAGATATGCCAAAAGGGACTGTGAACCAGGCACACCAGAATTATTGGCCCAAAGGAAACCCAGAAGAAATGCCCCATAAAAGTAATTCAAAATACCATGAGGGCACAAACTCAGGAACTCTCCTTCTGTGTCTGCCTTTGTCCCTGTCCACACATACTCTATGCCTTTCCTCTTAATCTGCATTGTAGGCAGACTCTTTACCAACTGAGTCACGTGGGAAGCCCATATACATGTACATGTGAAGTTGAATCACTTTGCTGTACACCAGAAACTAATGTAATGTGGGAAATCTATTATACTCCATAAAAAAAGAATACATCAAGGAAGGAACAAGACAGCGGAAGAGTAGGTGGACGTATATCTCTCTCCAGGGATACATAAAGAATACACCTTCAGACACAGAAGTGATTGCAGAACATCAGCAGTGGGTGGGCAGGAGTACCTGATCACTGGAAAGGATTATATAGATCCACAGAAAACTCAGTAGGATGAAGGAACTGGGGGTAAAACAGGAGAGTTAGTAGGAATAGACCTGCCCTTAGCAGGTGGGGGAAATGTAAAAGGGGTCTGATCCTCATATGAAGGCAATTGTCTAGGTCAGAGGAGAAACATTAAAGGCTGAGAGTGAAGCAGCTGATCTGTGACAGCCTAAATGGAATGAGAATCAGATAGTCCTTGCCGCATCCATACATACCCCAGGCAAGGACACAGGTGCCTTAGAAGGCACAGCAGCAGGGGGCTGGGGCATAGGATTTGTGGAGTAATCCCGGGGCCAGAGCTTCTGTTGACTGCTGGGAGATGGACCAAGGGGATGTGAGGAAGGAGACCCTGGTGGGAAATGCCTGTGTAGGAAAGCCAGTAAGCCAAGGAAACATGGTGATACTGCTGAGTCATGCAGGGATTGGAGCCAACACCATAGCTTCTCTCTCCCCACATGCCAACACAGGCAGCTGAACAAAAGGGAGGCTGCCCCATCAAGTGCCTGAGACAGATTAGGACACCACCCAGGATGTCCCTTTAAATGTCTGAGGTGCAGAACAACAGAGTAGTATTCCAGCAAGGGGGTTCACTTTAGGTGCCTGACATGCCAAACAACAGAGAAGGACCCCAGGCAGGTAGCCTTCTAAGTGTCTGAACAGGTGGAGCTACGGAGTAAGACTAGCCAAAGAGGCCTTCTGATTGCCAGCTGCCAGAGGCTCAAAAATACTTTGATAGGACCATAACTCCTGTGGCTGAGGCAGTCTGTGTCCCTGCACACTTGATGCCACAAGGTTCCCTGCGACTCAAGTAGCTGTGACACCTTCATGCTCAACCCTCACTTGGACAGAGCTTCCACAGGCAAAAAAAAAAAAAAAAAAAGTCTTGCATCTATGTACCCAGGGTCATGTCTGTCGTGTTCAACTCTTTGAGACCCTGTGGACTGTGGCCTTCCAGGTTTATCTGTCAGGGGCGTTCTCCAGGCAAGAATACTGGAGTGCATTGGCCAATACTGGTTGCCATACCCTTCTAGAGCACTATATTTCCTGCTGCCCTAGCTGCTATCGCCCCTGAGTATCTGGTGGTGCCAGAAACCCTGCGACCCAAGCAGCTGCAACACCTCCAAATCTGGCCCTCACTGGGGCACACCCAAGTCCTCCAGGGCAGCCTCAGGAGCAAACCCCAGTGGACAACCCACATGCAGAAGTGTAGATAAAACCACAATTGCAACCCAGGGGCAGTGTGGTTAAGGAAGAGGACCCAAAATCTTCTCACCAGCTGTATAAATCTCACAGCTGCAGGTTAAATCCACAAGATCAACCAGACAGACTCTGTGTCTATGGAATATATAAAAGGACACTGAGAGCTCCTACAAAAGCAAACACACTAGTTCTGAAAGCTGTGGACATTGGAGGCAAGAACACACAGGAGTAGGACCAGATTAGAGTGTGAGCTGCCCCCACAGCAGGTCCAGAGTCCAGTGCAATGTTGGAGGGCATGCTAGGGAGTTAAAGTGGACTGTGACTCACAGCGAGGGAAAGGACCCTGACAGCAGAGACTCAAGTAAAACATGTATTCATCATATATTTTGACTTGTTCTGTAGTTTCCTTTGGATCTTTTTTCATTCCCTTTTCCTCTCCCCCTCCACATGCAATTGTAGTTATCCATTATATTAGCACTATGAAAACTATTTAAGCTTTTGAGGCTTTTTTTTTCTCAATCACATTTTTTATTTATGTTAGAAACTTCTGCCTCTACTTTGGTCTTTTGCAGTTCTGTAGAGTGTTTTTTTTTTCTCTCTTTTTTAAACTTTAATTTTTAAAGTTTTTAAATGTATTAATATGCTTTCTAAATTTATTTCTTTGTTTGCTTTTCCTACTCTTCTTTTTCCCTTGTACTTAATCTTTTATATATATATAAATCTTATATATATATATATATATATATATATATATATATATCTTTATCTACCTCTATTTAACTTTGTATTTCCATTCTTTATTTTCTTCCTTTCTTTTGCTCACCATATTTGTTAGTTTTGTTTTCATTCCTTTATTCCCCAGTTGGCACCTTATTTTAGTTTTGTTTTCCAGTTTATGCTTTAGCTAATTTTGTTCTTAGCTGGTGGATATCATTTTGGTTTCCTTTGTTCACCAGGTCAAACTATTGTACTTTATTTTCATTAGACTGTTTTGATTTTGCTTATGGGTGTATATATATGTACATATATTCCATTATTTTAATTATCTTTTTTCTGATTTTGTAAATGCCATTTATCTGGGGTTCATCCTTGGTTTCTCATTGTTAGGTATTTGTTTTAATCCCATTTAATGCCAGAAAAAACCACAGAGATGAAGCCCTGAGCCTGTGGTGTGGGAGCACTGACTCCAAGACTCTAGGCTATCAGAGAATTCCTAACCCTAGGGAGTATCAAATAGTGAGAATTCCCACAAAGACAACCACTTGTATACAAGACCCAGCATCATCCAACTACCAATAGCACACTGTGCAGGATGCATCATCCAAATAACAAACAGGACAAAAATACAAACCCAATCATCAGCAGATAGAATTACCACCTCATTCAGCCCTGCCCATCAAAGGGGGAGGGGGAAAAAAAGCTAACCTCCTCCCACTTGAATGCAAGCACAAGTCACACCTTACATGAAGCTTACATAAACCATGTGACCAAACTTATGAGGACAGAAACCAAAAGAGAGAAAGATTTCAACCTTGAAAGCTAGGGAAAGGAGACCTCAAACACAATAAGTTTAAAAAACAATAATGAAAAGACAGGGAAATGCTGCACAAATGAAAGAACAAACTAGAAACACACAAGTCCAAATAAGTGAAGAGGAAATAGGCAAACTACCTGAAAAAGACTTCAGAATAATGATAGTGAAGATGATCCAAAACCTTGAAAATAAAATGGAGATAATGGAAGAATCAATTAACCAAGACCTAGAAGAATTAAAGAATCATACAAACAACACAATTACTGAAGTTAAAAATACCCTAGAAGGAATCAATAGCAGAATATCTCAACCATAAGAATGGATCATTGAGCTGGAAGATAAAATGGTGAAAATAACTGCTGAAGAGCAGAATAAAGTAAAAAGAATGAAAAGAACTGAGGATAGTCTCAGAGACCTCTGGAACAATGTTAAATGCACCAACATTAAAATTATAGGGTTTCCAGAAGAAGAAGAGAAAAAGAAAGGGTATGAGAAAAATTTTGAAGAAATTATAGTTGAAAATTTCCCCAACACGGGAAAGGTAATA
Organism: Muntiacus reevesi; assembly: GCF_963930625.1. Taxonomy (NCBI): domain Eukaryota; kingdom Metazoa; phylum Chordata; class Mammalia; order Artiodactyla; family Cervidae; genus Muntiacus; species Muntiacus reevesi. The sequence goes on from NC_089271.1 coordinate 107,891,900, forward strand.
ATCAGTCAAATTCAAGAGGTGTAAAGAATCCCATACAGGATAAACCTAAGGAGAAACATGCCAAGACACCCACTAATCAAACTAACAAAGACTAAACACAAAGAAAGAATATTAAAACCAGCAAGGGAAAAGCAACAAGTAACATACAAGGGGAACCCCATATGTTTAGAAGCTGATCTTTCAACAGAAACTCTGCAGGCCCAAAAGGAATGCCAGGATATTTTTAAAGTCCTGAAAGCGAAAAATCTACAACCAAGATTACTCTACCCTGCAAGGATCTCATTCAAAATTGGTGGCAAAATAAAAAACTTTACAGACAAACAAAAGTTAAGAGAATTCAGTACCACCAAACCAGCTTATAACAAATGTTAAAGAGACTTATATAGCCAGGAAATATAGGAGAAGAAAAAAATCTACAAAAACAAACCCCAAACAATTAATAAAATGGCAATAGGAACATATATATCAATAATTACTTTAAGTGAAAATGGATTAAATATTCCAACCAAAAGACCCAGACTGGCTGAATAGATACAAAATTGACCCATATACATGCTGTCTACAAGAAGCCCATTTCAGACCTCAAGACACTATAGACTGAAAGTGAGAGGATGGAAGAATATATTCTATGAAAAGGGGAAGCAAAAGAAACCTGGAGTAGCAATCCTCATATCAGAAAAAATAGACCTTAAAATAAGGAAGATTACAAGAGATAAGGAAGGACACTACATAATGATCAAGGGATCAATCCAAGAGGAAGACATAACAATTGTAAATATCTATGGATCCAACATATGAGCACCTCATTACATAAAAAGAGACTAACAGACATAAAAGGAGAAATTGACAGTAACACAATAGTAGTAGGAGACTTTAACACCCCACTCACAGCAATGGGCCAATCATCAAAAGAGAAAATTCATAAGGAAACACAAGTTTTAAATGATACATTAGATGAGATGGATCTCACTGATATCTTCAGGATGTTCCATCCAAATGCAGTAGGTTGCACCTTATTCTCAAGTGTACATGGAGTATTCTCCAGGTTACATCACATCTTGGGTTGCAAATCAAACCTCAGTAAATTTAAGAAAATGGTAATCACATCAAGCATCTTTTCTGACCACAACACTGTGAGACTAGACATCAATTACCAGAAGGAAAAAAAAAACTGTAAAAAATTACAAAATCTTGGATATTAAACAATATGTTTCTAAATAATGAACAGGTTACTGAAGAAATCAAAAGGTAAATAAAAACATTCCTAGAAACAAATAACAATGAAAGCACGACAATTCAAAACCTATGGGATGCAGCAAGAGGAGCTCTAAGAGTGAAGTTTATAGCAATGCAATCCTACCTCAAGAAACAAGAAAAAAATTAAATAGATAGCTAAATATTATACCTAAAATGACTGGAAAAATAAGAACAAAAGACCCCCAAAATTGGCATAAGAAAAGAAACAATAAGTATAAGAGGAGAAATAAATAAAAAATAAAGAAAGAAACAATGGCAAAGATTAATAAAACTAAAAACTTTTTCTTTGAGAAGATAAAATTCACAAAACTTTAGCCACACTCATCAAGAAAAAAGAGATTAAAATCAAATAAAAAATGTAAATGAAAAAGGAGAGATTACAACAGACATTGCAGAAATACAAAGTATTATAAGACACTATTATGAGTGACTATATGGCAATAAAATGAATAACCTAGAAGAAATGGACAGATTCTTAGAAAAGTTCAATCATCTGAGACTGAACGAGGAAGAAAAAGAAATTATGATCAACCCAGTTACAAGCACTTAAATGGAAACTGTGATTAAAAAAAAAAATCTCCCAAAAAACAAAAACCCAGGACCAGATGGCTTCACAGCTGAATTCTATCAAACATTTAGAGATTAGCTAATCCTTTTCTTCTAGAACACTTTCAAAATATTGCAGAAGAAGAAACACTTCCAAACCCACTCTATGAGGCCACCATCAACCTGATACCAAAACCAGACAAAGACAACACAAAAGCAGAAAACTACAGGCCAATATTACCGATGAACATAGATGCAAAAATTCTCAATGAAATTTTAGCAAACAGAATTCAGCAACACATCAAAAAGCTCATACATCATGATCGATTTCGGTTAATTCCTGGGATGCAAGGATTCTTCAATATACAGAAATCAATCAACGTGATACACAACATTAACAAATTGAAAGATAAAAACCATATGATCTTCTCAATAGATGCAGAAAAAAGCCTTTGACAAAACTCAGCACCCATTTATGATTAAAACTCTTCAAAAAATAGGCGTAGAAGAATCCTAGTAAAGGCCATATATGATAAGCCTATAGCAAAGATTATTTTCAATGGTGAAAAACTGAAAGCATTCCGCCTAAGATCAGGAACAAGACATGGGTGTCCACTGTCACCACTGTTATTCAACAAGTTTTCAAAGTCCTAGCTATAGCAATCAGAGAAGAAAAAGAAATACAAGGAATCCAGATGGTAAAAGAAGTAAAGCTATCACTGTTTACAGATGACATGATAGTATACATAGAAACTCTAAAAATACTATCAGAAAATTACTAGAGCTAATCAGTGAATTTAGCAAAGTCACAGGATACAAAATCAATACACAGCAATCACTTGCATTCCTATATAGTAGCAATGAAAATTCATAAAGAGATATTAAGGAATCAATCACGTTACTACTGCAACAAAAAGATTAAAATATCTAGGGAAAAAAACATATCTGTAAGGAGACAAAAGAACTGCATACAGAAAATGGTAAAATACTGATGAAAGAAATGAAAGACGACATAAACAGATGGAGAGATAGTCCATGTTCCTGGGTAGGAAGAATCAGTATTGTGAAATTGACTATACTACCAAACATGGTCTATAGATTTAATGCAATCCCTTTCAAATTACCAATGGCATTTTTCACAGAACTAGAACAAAAAGTTTCACAATTCATATGGAGACACAAGACTCTGAATAACCAAAGCAGTCTTGAGAAAGAATGGAGCTGAATGAATCAACCTTCCTGACTTCAGATTATACTACAAAGCTGCAGTCATCAAGACACTATGCTACTGGCACAAAAACAGACATACAGACCAATGGAACAAGATAGAAAGACCAGAAATAAATCCACACACTTATGGGTAATTTTTTTTTTTTTTTTTTGGCAAAGGAGTCAATAATATACAATAGGGCAAAGACAGCCTCTTCCATAAGTGGTGCTGGGAAAACTGGACAGCTACATGTAAAAGAATGAAATTAAAACACTTTCTAACACTATACACAAAGATAACCACAAAATGGATTAAAGACCTAAATGTAAGACCAGAAATTATAAAACTCTTAGAAGAAAACATAGGCAGAACACTTGATGACATAAATCAATGCAAGATCCTCTATGACCCACCTCCTAGAGTAAGAGAAATTAAAAAAAAAAGTAAACAAGTGGGACCTTGTTAAACTTAAAAGTTTTGTACAGCAAAGGAAACTATAAACAAGGTGAAAAGAAAATCTTCAGGATAGGAGAAAATAAAAGAAAATTTAAAAAACTGACAAAGGATTAATTTCCAAAATATACAAGCAGCTCATAAAACCCAATTCCAGAAAAGCAAACAACCCAACCAAAAGTGGGGAAAAGACCTAAAGAGACATTTCTCCAAAGAAGACATACAAACTAACAAACACATGAAAAGATGCTCAACATCACTCATTATTAGAGAAATGCAAATCAAAACTACAATGTGATATCAACTCACATCAGCGAGAATAGCCATCATCAAAAAGTCTACAAACAATAAATGGAAAGGGTGTGAAGAAAAGGGAACACTCTTGCACTGTTGGTGGGGATGTAAATTGATACAGCCACTATGGAAGATAGTATTATGGAGATTCCTTAAAAAACTAGGAATAAAACCACCATATGACCCAGCAATCCCACTATTAAGCATATACCCTGAGGAAACCAAAATTGAAAAAATACACATGTATCCCAATGTTCATTGTGACATTATTTACAATAGCTAGAACATGGAACCTACCTATATGTCCATCAACAGATGAATGGATAAAGAAGTGTGGTACATATACAAAATGGAATATTATTCAGACAGAAAAAGGAACACATTTGAGTCAGTTGTGATGAGGTAAATCTATTATACAGAGTGAAGTGAGAAAAATAAATATCATTAACTAATGCATATATATGGAATCTATAAAAATCATACTGATGAAATTATTTCTAAGGCAGCAACAGAGAAACAGACATAGAGAAGACTTATGGACACAGGGAGAAGGAAGAAGAGGGTGAGATGTATGGAGAGAGTAACATGGAAAGTTACATTATCATGTATAAAATACATAGCCAATGGGAATTTGCTATCTGTATCAGGGAACTCAAACAGAGGCTCTGTATCAAAACAGAGGGGTGAGAGCTGGAGGGACATGGAAGGGAGGTTCAAGAAGGAGGGGACATATGTATACCTATGGCTGATTCATGTTGATGCTTGACAGAAAACAACAACATTTTATAATGCAATTATCCCTAAAATAAAAGATAAATCTTTTTAAGAAAAACACATTAACGTGTGGAACAATTATCTCATGAAACTAACTGGAAAATTGCAGAAAGACTCATAAACCAAGGCTCTAAGAAAGATCACAAGCAATATGGTAGGAAGGGAAAAGGAGCATTCAAGTCTTGACCTGTGTTCCTGGGAAAGGACTCAGAATATAAGGGAGATCACACTGGTGGAGATCTGCCTGGGGTGTGAGTGATTTGAGCCATATATTGGACACGCCAGTTCTGGGGTCTGACACAGGGAAGACAAGCATGCTTAGCTGGTTGCAGGGCCATGTGGACTAACAGGAGGGCTGTGGGAAGCCTGGACTCCCCCCTTGAGGAGAACATGCTCAGGGGCTTGCACCCAAGGCAGGGGTAAAGAGGATACATTGAGACCGCACTTGTGGCTGCCTGTTTTCTCCACAACTACCCATCCCTACACATGTCCTGCTTACTTCGTGTGGCTGCTCTGCACTGCAGCAGGGCTGCCATGATGAGACAGAGAGCTGGGATGTGGGAAGCAGAGGTGTCCAGGGTGGCATCTGGGTGGGAAAGCTGTGGCCATGCTCATGGAGGGCACTTACATAGGCAGCTCATCAGGAGAAGTCCTGATCTCTGATCAGGAGGCCAGACTGTCACAGCAGATGACTCAGTATGTACCCAGAGCCCATGAGGGCCTCATCTGCCCAATAGTACTTCTCTTCAACAGGGCAGGGGTGGCAGAGGCTGGGGGAACTGATCAACTGTGAGGGACCAAGGGGTCTCAGGCCAGAAGCTATGTTTAAGCAGGGTGGGAGACACTACTGCTGGTGCTGGCACAGGTGGCACATTGGAGGTAGCCTGGACCTCTGTCAGCAGCCAGCCTGTAGTCTCACTCCTTTTTTTTTCAATGTGCACAGGTCCCTCTTGTCCCTCTGTGGCAAGGGTTGCAGTGCTGAGAGAGAGGAGGGCACACACTTAGAGAGAACACAGCCAGATCTGGCCTGAAAATCAAGGTCTCTGTTCCAAAAACTAGAGTCCCCACCCTTCCCCCAATAGGTTTGAGAAGGCCACAGAATAGACGAAGTCTGTGCCTCACATCTAGCTTCAGTTCTAGTACCACCAATCATCTCCCAAGGCAATAGGTGATGGTACACCCTGAGGAAAGATGTGACTTGTGGTCCATCAAATCCAGTCCCACCTCTAAGTACCACACAGGTTGTACAGTCATGCTACCCCATAAGGACACCCCTTCAAGACCATAATAGATAATTGATGCACTTAAATTCACAGAGGCAGAGAAAAATGGGAAGTATTCATGCTGAAGTTGAAACTCAAGTATTTTGGCCACCTGATGCAAAGAACTGACTCATTTGAAAACACCCTGATGCTGGGAAAGACTGAAGGCAGGAGGAGAATAGGACAACAGAGGATGAGATTGTTGGATGCCATCACCGATTCAAAGGACATGAGTCTGAGTAAACTCTGGGAGTTGGTGATGGAAAGGGAGGCCTGGCATGCTGCAGTCATGGGGGTGCAAAGCATTGGACATGACTGAGCGGCTGAACTGAACTGAGAAAAATGGGAAGACAGTAGGACTGATCTCCATTGAAAGGCTGAGAGAAAACCTCTGACCAAAAAACAAACAAACAAACAAACAAAACAAACAAAAAAACAGAGATAAATAATTTCCTAGGTAAAGAGTTAGAAGACTTAGTAATAATAATGCTAACTGAACTAGAAAAAAAATAGTGAAGCACCATGAAAATTCTAACAAGGAACTAGAAAATAGAAAAAAGAACCAGACCAAGCTGAAGAATACAGCAACTGATATGAAGAACACACATGAGTAAACAGCAGACAGGATAATACACAAGAATGCATAATAATGGAAATTACCAGTTAGAATAGCTAAAAGAAAAACCAAAAATAGAAAAATGAGAATAATTTAAGAGACCTATGGATAACATTAAGCATATCAGTATTCATATTATAGGCATCTCAGAAGGACATAAGAGAGAGAAGATGGTAAAATGTATTTGACGAAATTACGGCTGAATACTTCCCGAACAAGAAGAAGGAAACACATCCATGAACACAAAGCACACAGTGTACCAAGCAAGATGAACCAAAACTCACATTAAGATATAGTATAATTAAAATGGCAGGAGTTAGAAATCAAGAGATGATTCTAAAGGCAGCAAGGGAAAACACAGAATCCATAAAAGGTGACCCCCTTAAGGCTATCTGCTGAGTTTTGTGTAGAAACTGCAGGCCAGAAGGGAGTGGCATGATATATTGATGTTTAAAGTGCTGAAAGAGAGATACTTATAACCTAGAATATCTACCAGTAACATTATCACTAAGAATTGAAAGAGAGATAAAGAACTTCTCCAACAAGCACAAATTGTAAGAGTTCATAAAAAATAAACCATTCCTGAAATAAATGTTAGAGGATCTTCTCCAAATAGAAAAGAGGTAAGAATTCATAAGAGAGGAAAAATTCCACTAGCAAACATAATAGCCAAGATATGGAAGCAAACCAAATGCTCATCAATGGATAAATGGATAAAGGAGCAGTGTTGTATACACAGAAGCACATACACACACACAGACACACACACACACACCCACAATATGATATCACTCAGCCACAAAAAGAATGAAAAATTGCTATTTTCAGCAACATGGATGGACTTGTGAGGAATTATCCTTAGTGAAATAAGTCAAATTAAGAAAAAGAAAGACAAGTACTGTGTAATATCATTTGTACTTGGACTCTAGAAATACAACAAACTAGTGAATGTAGCAAAGAAGAAGCATACCCACAAATACAGAGGACAAACTAGTGTTAATCAGTGGTTTGGGGGAAGGGCAAGATAGCAGTATGGGATTAACACATACAAGCTAGTATGTGTAAAATCGATCAGCAACAAGGATATATTGCACAGCACAGGGAAATATAGCCATTGTTTTGCAATAAATTTAAATGGAGTATAATCTACAAAAAACAGAATCATTTTGCTGCATACTGTAATAAAGTATAATAAGTCAACTATATTTCAATTTAAAAAAACAAAGTGAAAAGGCAACCTACAGAAATGGAGAAATATTTACAAATCCTACATATGATGAGGGGTTGTCACTGTTGTTTTTCAGTTGCTCAGTCTGTTCTGACTCTTTGAGACCCCATGGACTGCAGCACGCCAGGCTTTCCTGTCCATCACCATCTCTCAGAGCTTGCTCGAACTCATGTCCATTGAGTTGGTGATGCCATCCAACCATCTCATCCTCTGTCATTCCCTTCTCCTCCTGTCTTCACATCAGAATGGCTATCATCAAAAAGACAAACAACAGTAAGTTCTGCCAAGAGGGTGCAGAGAAAGGGAACTCTCCTGCTTTGACAGTGGGGATGTGAATTGGCATGGCCAGTAGAAAAAGTGGTGTGAAGTTTCTTCAGAAAATTAAAAATTTGTACAGCTATATTATCCACCAATCTCATTTCTAGGTATCTATTAAAGGAAATAAAATCAGGATCTAGAATGGATACAAGCAATCTCATGTTTATTGCAGCGTTATTCACAACAGGCAATAAGTGGAAATAACCTTATTGTCCAATGACAGTGTTATTCACAACAGACAATAAGTGGAAATAACCTAAATGTCCAATGACAGGTGTATGGATAAAGAAAGTATGAGATATGCATACAAAGGAATATTATTCAGCTTTGAAAGGAAAGGAAATCCTGTCATATGCTATGCAGCGATTGAAACTTGAGGCCATTGTAAGTGAAATAAACCAGTCACAGAAGGAGAAATACTGGGTGATTCCATCTATATAAGTTACCCAATGCAGTCAGACTCAGAGAAGCAGATGGTAGAATGGTGGTTGCCAGGCTTTTTGGGAGTTGCTTTGCAATGGGTATTGAGTTCTGCACCAAGATGAACAATTTCTAGAGGTCTGCTGTACAACAGTGTACATGTATTTAGCAAGAGTGCACTGTACACTTAAAAATTTGAGTTTAAATGTTATATGTTTTTTACCAGAATGAAAAAGAAAAAAAATACATATCTTCCTGGTTTTTCTATATTTTAATGACAGTTACGAAAAGAAGCCAAGTGTTCTGAGTCACCCATTCCTCATTTCCTGGACTCTGGAAGGTATTCTACATCCTATTTTCTGACCATTTCTCCCATCTCCCCTCTACTACTGAAACTCATACTCTGGACACCGTGGAAATGATCACTATCAACATAAGTGCCTCTATTTGCAAAATATTTCATCTTTTCACAGCACAGACCCCATTGTCCCTCTTCCTTGTTGCAGGCATTTACAGACCCTTGGCTGGCTGTCACTCTCTCACACACAACTCTGGTCTTAATTATGGGAAATTTCAATAAAACAACGATGGTCCAACCTGTCCTTTCACTTCCTTTTCCTGTACTCCAGTGAACTTGTTTTCCATCCCCTTACTTAATCATTCCCATGTGTGTATGTTCAGTTGCTCAGTTGTGCCTGGCTTTTTGCAGCCCTATGGACTGTAGACCTCCAGGCTCCTCTGTCCATGGAATTTTCCAGGAAAGAATACTGGAGTGGGTTGCCATTTCAAACTCTACAGGATCTTCTCCACACAACCACCTGAGAAGCCCAGTCATTCCCATGGCCATGTCCTAAGACTTTATTCTTTCCAATAACCACAACTCTTTCACAGTCCTATTCCTTAACTGTAACCTCCTAGCTTTTGGAAATGGGAATTGTGGAAGAGTTGTGGTTATTGGAAAGAATAAAGTCTAAAAAATTCTTTGGCCACTAGGATCTGTAATACACCGAATCTACAACATTTTGTTATCTGTCACTCCACTTATATCCTCAGATTCCTCATTATTCAGATTATATTATAGTCAATTACCAGAATCAGTAATTGCATGAATGTCTTTTTCCAATGGCACTGTTGTTCTCTTGTGGGTAAATCATTACTATGATAGGTTAATATTTCAAAAGTTTCCAGTAGAACATGTACTAAAGCATTGTGGATGTATTAGAGAGGGTTTGTTTGAGTTATGAGAATGGGATTGATAAGATATTGACAATGGGAGGTTAGAGAGAGTAAGTAACTAAGGATGACTTCTATTTATCTATCTTGGGACATGGAGTATAAATTGTGGAGACATTAACTGGCTTAACACAAGTAATGGTAAATACAAGTAATGGTAAATACAAGAAGGAACATACATTTGTATGGGAGAAGATAATGTGCTTCCAGTCCCACCATGTTTTAACTGCCACTGTGTCATTCAGGTGGAGATATCCAGCTAGTAGCTGAAAAATATGGCCAAAGACATCAGAAGAAAATTCAGAACAGAAGTTACTGAAGTATATAGTAAGGAAGTTAAATCCATATGAGTGAAGGAAATCATTTAAGGTAAACAATATAAAGCAAAACATAAAAAGAAGAGACCAAAAATTAATAAAATAATAAATAAAAAGAAGAGACTACATCGAGATCAAACTAAAACCTGCTTTGAGAATGTTTGGCTTTTTTTTAAAATTTTTGTTGATAGTCATCACAGTATGTAGTTAACATACTATTATCTAATTCTCTCACCAAAGAGGGAAATTATAGAAAAATATAGATATATTTATCTGTATAATAACAAGCTATATAATTCTTCTAAAATACTCATCTATTGCATAGCTCCAAAGGGATGAATTGTGGTGCTTCCCAGGTGGACAGTGGTAAAGAATATGCTTCCAATGCAGGAGATTCAAGAGAGGTGAGTTCAATCGCTGGGTTGGGAAGATCCCCTGGAGTGGGAAACAGCAACTCACTCAAGTATTCTTGCCTGGAAAATCCCATGGACAGAGGAGCCTGGTGGGCTACAGTTCATGAGATCACAAAGTGTCATGCACAACTGAGCACACATATATACGAAGGAATGGATTATTAGAAAAATTGTTTTCTGATTAGAACATGACCTTACATGATAAGGAGATGCATTGCTTTATTTCATTCTGATATATTTTGTTCCTATGGGCTTTTCTCTTACGATTTAAGATGCACTATAAAGATTCATCTATTTATGTTAGGATCTCTGTAAACAAAGCCCCATTTAAAATACTGGATCTAAGTACCTGAAGTATTCTGAGTCTCATACAAATTGAAGCATCTAAGATGATATGTCTGTCCTTAAATACTGGAAGAGAAAAGATTTATGCAAAATCATTCATTGCCTATTAAATCCTAAAAAATTGAACAGGCAGGATTGGGGCTCTGCTTGGTCATTTTCCCATTTGCGTTTAGAAATTTTCTTCACTCAAATATAGCATCATCATTCCTGTAATAAGAACAATGCCTTTTCCTGACGTTATCCAGAAAGTCAAATGGAAAATTAGGTTATAAACTTGGCCGAGTTTTTTTTCTTAGACATGTGATGTTCGCAAGTCATTTGACTGCTCTAGGGCTCAGTTCCTAATGTAAAATAATTTTAAAATATATAATTATCAAGAGGATTAAGTAAAAGTTTGCTGCATAACATGTAAGATATTAACTCTCTGCAACACAGTTCCACAAAACCAGGAGTTATTCTCTATTGATCCGATTGATGTGCCCAGGAAAATCCTTGGCACAAAGTAGGCAATCAATAAATATGTCTGGAATGGGTGAATTAATTTGATCTTATTTTATCTGACTTTAACATCTTTCAAGTTGCAAACTAAATAAAAAGCAAAAAGCAAAAAAAAAAAAAAAAAAAAGACATATGGACAAAGTTTATATCAATAAGAACAGGTAAAACTATTTCATGGTAGACATGAGATCACAATATAGTTGTTTTGAATGGGAAACACAAATCAGACCAAGTGGAAAATCTTAAAATATGAAAAATAGGAAACACTCTGTGTCATAATTTCTATTCATTTCGTTTTTAAATAAGCTTACAGTAAGAAACAAAAACAAAATAAACTTTCACAAGGAGGTAGGAGTTTTGAATATTTTTAATGCATTCTTATGTGTACTCTGAATTGTCTACTCTCTTCAATTAGTTTCATAAGCTAACAGCACAGTTTTGCCATAACCAAGTATGTCTCACCCTCAATTATGCCACCTGTGGTCACTGTGCTGCTGGTGTTTTTAATGAAGACGGCTTAAATGTTATGGCCATTCTTTTTATGAATGAATGTTGCAAATAAGTCTATAGTTTATTTACCTGTGTATCAGACTGGAGATCCCCATATTATTTTACAGATCTCTTTCCCTTTCCATAAATTGATTTCTTTTCCACTTGCTTTTGGTTAAACATTAGCTGCATGTTCTTTTTTTTTTTTTTTTTTTTTTAAATATTATTTTATTAGTTGGAGGCCAATCACTTTATAACATTTCAGTGGGTTTTGTCATACATTGACATGAATCAGCCATATAGTTACACGTATTCCCCATCCCGATCCCCCCTCCCACCTCCCTCCCCACCCGACTCCTCAGGGTCCTCCCAGTGCACCAGGCAAGAGCACCTGACTCATGCATCCCACCTGGGCTGGTGGTCCGTTTCACCATAGATAGTATACATGCTGTTCTTTCAAAACATCCCACCCTCACGTTCTCCCCCAGAGTTCAAAAGTCTGTTCTGTACTTCTGTGTCTCCTCTTCTGTTTTGCATATAGGGTTATCGCCACCATCTATCTAAATTCCGTATATATGTGTTAGTATACTGTAATGTTCTTTATCTTTCTGGCTTACTTCACTCTGTATAATGGGCTCCAGTTTCATCCATCTCATTAGAACTGATTCAAATGAATTCTTTTTAACGGCTGAGTAATATTCCATGGTGTATATGTACCACAGCTTCCTTATCCATTCATCTGTTGATGGGCATCTGGGTTGCTTCCATGTCCTGGCTATTATAAACAGTGCTGCGATGAACATTGGGGTGCACGTGTCTCTTTCAGATCTGGATTCCTCAGTGTGTATGCCTAGAAGTGGTATTGCTGGGTCATATGGCAGTTCTATTTCCAGTTTTTTAAGAAATCTCCACACTGTTTTCCATAGTGGCTGTACTAGTTTGCATTCCCACCAACAGTGTAAGAGGGTTCCCTTTTCTCCACACCCTCTCCAGCATTTATTGCTTGTAGACTTTTGGATAGCAGCCATCCTGACTGGCGTGTAATGGTACCTCATTGTGGTTTTGATTTGCATTTCTCTGATGATGAGTGATGTTGAGCATCTTTTCATGTGTTTGTTAGCCATCTGTATGTCTTCTTTGGAGAAATGTCTGTTTAGTTCTTTGGCCCATTTTTTGATTGGGTCGTTTATTTTTCTGGAATTGAGCTTCAGGAGTTGCTTGTATATTTTTGAGATTAATCCTTTGTCTGTTTCCTCATTTGTTATTATTTTCTCCCAATCTGAGGGCTGTCTTTTCACCTTACTTATAGTTTCCTTTGTTGTGCAAAAGCTTTTAATTTTCATTAGGTCCCATTTGTTTATTTTTGCTTTTATTTCCAATATTCTGGGAGGTGGGTCATAGAAGATCTTGCTGTGATTTATGTCGGAGAGTGTTTTGCCTATGTTCTCCTCTAGGAGTTTTATAGTTTCTGGTCTTACATTTAGATCTTTAATCCATTTTGAGTTTATTTTTGTGTATGGTGTTAGAAAGTGATCTAGTTTCATTCTTTTACAAGTGGTTGACCAGTTTTCCCAGCACCACTTGTTAAAGAGATTGTCTTTTTTCCATTGTATATCCTTGCCTCCTTTGTCAAAGATGAGGTGTCCATAGGTTCGTGGATTTATCTCTGGGCTTTCTATTCTGTTCCATTGATCTATATTTCTGTCTTTGTGCCAGTACCATACTGTCTTGATGACTGTGGCTTTGTAGTAGAGTCTGAAGTCAGGCAGGTTGATTCCTCCAGTTCCTTTCTTCTTTCTCAAGATTACTTTGGCTATTCGAGGTTTTTGTATTTCCATACAAATTGTGAAATTATTTGTTCTAGTTCTGTGAAAAATACCGTTGGTAGCTTGATAGGGATTGCATTGAATCTATAGATTGCTTTGGGTAGAATAGCCATTTTGACAATATTGATTCTTCCAATCCATGAACACGGTATGTTTCTCCATCTGTTTGTGTCCTCTTTGATTTCTTTCATCAGTGTTTTATAGTTTTCTATGTATAGGTCTTTTGTTTCTTTAGGTAGATATACTCCTAAGTATTTTATTCTTTCTGTTGCAATGGTGAATGGTATTGTTTCCTTAATTTCTCTTTCTGTTTTTTCATTGTTAGTGTATAGGAATGCAAGGGATTTCTGTGTGTTAATTTTATATCCTGCAACTTTACTATATTCATTGATTAGCTCTAGTAATTTTCTGGAAGAGTCTTTAGGGTTTTCTATGTAGAGGATCATGTCATCTGCAAAGAGCGAGAGTTTCACTTCTTCTTTTCCTATCTGGATTCCTTTTATGTCTTTTTCTGCTCTGATTGCTGTGGCCAAAACTTCCAACACTATGTTGAATAGTAGTGGTGAGAGTGGGCATCCTTGTCTTGTTCCTGATTTCAGAGGAAATGCTTTCAATTTTTCACCATTGAGGGTGATGCTTGCTGTGGGTTTGTCATATATAGCTTTTATTATGTTGAGGTATGTTCCTTCTATTCCTGCTTTCTGGAGAGTTTTAATCATAAATGAGTGTTGAATTTTGTCAAAGGCTTTCTCTGCATCTATTGAGATAATCATATGGTTTTTATCTTTCAATTTGTTAATGTGGTGTATTACGTTGATTGATTTGCGGATATTAAAGAATCCTTGCATTCCTGGGATAAAGCCCACTTGGTCATGGTGTATGATTTTTTTAATATGTTGTTGGATTCTGTTTGCTAGAATTTTGTTAAGGATTTTTGCATCTATGTTCATCAGTGATATTGGCCTGTAGTTTTCTTTTTTTGTGGCATCTTTGTCTGGTTTTGGAATTAGGGTGATGGTGGCCTCATAGAATGAGTTTGGAAGTTTACCTTCTTCTGCAATTTTCTGGAAGAGTTTGAGTAAGATAGGTGTTAGCTCTTCTCTAAATTTTTGGTAGAATTCAGCTGTGAAGCCATCTGGTCCTGGGCTTTTGTTTGCTGGAAGATTTCTGATTACAGTTTCGATTTCCTTGCTTGTGATGACTCTGTTAAGATCTTGTATTTCTTCCTGGTTCAGTTTTGGAAAGTTATACTTTTCTAAGAATTTGTCCATTTCATCCAAGTTGTCCATTTTATTGGCATAGAGCTGCTGGTAGTAGTCTCTTATGATCCTTTGTATTTCAGTGTTGTCTGTTGTGATCTCACCCTTTTCATTTCTTATTTTGTTAATTTGGTTCTTCTCTCTTTGTTTCTTAATGAGTCTTGCTAATGGTTTGTCAATTTTGTTTATTTTTTCAAAAAACCAGCTTTTAGCTTTGTTGATTTTTGCTATGGTCTCTTTAGTTTCTTTCGCATTTATTTCTGCCCTAATTTTTAAGATTTCTTTCCTTCTGCTAACCCTGGGGTTCTTCATTTCTTCCTTCTCTAATTGCTTTAGGTGTAGAGTTAGGTTATTTATTTGGCTTTTTTCTTGTTTCTTGATGTGTGCCTGTAATGCTATGAACCTTCCCCTTAGCACTGCTTTTACAGTGTCCCATAGGTTTTGGGTTGTTGTGTTTTCATTTTCATTTATTTCTATACATACTTTGATTTCTTTTTTGATTTCTTCTATGATTTGTTGGTTATTCAGAAGCGTGTTATTTAGCCTCCATATGTTAGAATTTTTAACAATTTTTTTCCTGTATTTGAGATCTAATCTTACTGCACTGTGGTCAGAAAAGATGACTGGAATGATGTCAATTTTTTTGAATTTTCCAAGACCAGATTTATGGCCCAGGATGTGATCTATTCTGGAGAAGGTTCCGTGTGCACTTGAGAAAAAGGTGAAGTTGATTGTTTTGGGGTGAAATGTCCTATAGATATCAATTAGGTCTAGCTGGTCCATTGTATCATTTAAGGTTTGTGTTTCCTTGTTGATTTTCTGTTTAGTTTGTCTATCCATGGTTGTGAGTGGGGTATTAAAGTCTCCCACTATTATTGTGTTACTATTAATTTCCTCTTTCATACTCGTTAGTGTTTGCCGTACATATTGCGGTGCTCCTATGTTGGGTGCATATATATTTATAATTGTTATATCTTCTTCTTGGATTGATCCTTTGATCATTATGTAGTGTCCTTCTTTGTCTCTTTTCACATCCTTTATTTGGAAGTCTATTTTATCTGATATGAGTATTGCGACTCCTGCTTTCTTTTGGTCTCCGTTTGCGTGAAATATTTTTTTCCAGCCCTTCACTTTCAGTCTGTATGTGTCCCTTGTTTTGAGGTGGGTCTCTTGTAGACAGCATATATAGGGGTCTTGTTTTTGTATCCATTCAGCCAATCTTTGTCTTTTGGTTGGGGCATTCAACCCATTTACATTTAAGGTAATTATTGATAGGTGTGGTCCCGTTGTCATTTACTTTGTTGTTTTGGGTTCACGTTTATACAACCTTTCTGCATTTCCTGTCTAGAGAAGATCCTTTAGCATTTGTTGAAGAGCTGGTTTGGTGGTGCTGAATTCTCTCAGCTTTTGCTTGTCTGTAAAGCTTTTGAATTCTCCTTCATATCTGAATGAGATCCTTGCTGGGTACAGTAATCTAGGTTGTAGGTTATTCTCTTTCATTACTTTCAGTATGTCCTGCCATTCCCTTCTGGCCTGGAGGGTTTCTATTGATAGATCAGCTGTTATCCTTATAGGAATCCCTTTGTGTGTTATTTGTTGTTTCTCCCTTGCTGCTTTTAGTATTTGTTCTTTGTGTTTGATCTTTGTTAATTTGATTAATATGTGTCTTGGGGTGTTTCGCCTTGGGTTTATCCTGTTTGGGACTCTCTGGGTTTCTTGGACTTGGGTGGCTATTTCCTTCCCCATTTTAGGGAAGTTCTCAGCTATTATCTCCTCGAGTATTTTCTCATGGCCTTTCTTTTTGTCTTCTTCTTCTGGGACTCCTATGATTCGAATGTTGGGGCGTTTCACATTGTCCCAGAGGTCCCTGAGGTTGTCCTCATTTCTTTTGATCCTTTTTTCTTTTTTCCTCTCTGCTTCATTTATTTCCACCATTTTATCTTCTACCTCACTTATCCTATCTTCTGTCTCCGTTATTCTACTCTTGGTTCCCTCCAGAGTGTTTTTGATCTCATTCATTTCATTATTCATTTTTAATTGACTCTTTTTTATTTCTTCTAGATCTTTATTAAACATTTCTTGCATCTTTTCAATCTTTGTCTCCAGGCTATTTATCTGTACCTCTATTTTGCTTTCAAGATTTTGGATCATTTTTATTATCATTATTCTAAATTCTTTTTCAGGTAGATTCCCTATCTCCTCCTCTTTTGTTTGACTTGGTGGGCTTTTTTCATGTTCCTTTACCTGTTGGGTATTTCTCTGCCTTTTCATCTTGTTTAGATTGCTGTGTCTGGAGTGGGCTTTCTGTATTCTGCAGGTCTGTGGTTCCTTTTATTGTGGAGGTTTTACCCAGTGGGTGGGGTTAGACGATTGGCTTGTCAAGGTTTCCTGATTAGCGAAGCTTGCGTCAGTGTTCTGGTGTGCAGATCTTGATTTCTTCTCTTTGGATAGCAATGGAGTGCCCAGTAATGAGTTTTGAGATGGGTCTATGTGTTAGGTGTGACCTTGGGCTGTCTGTATGTTGACGTTCAGGGCAATGTTCCTGCGTTGCTGGAGAATTTGCGTGGTATGTCTTGCTCTAAAACTTATTGGCTCTTGGGTGGTGGTTGGTTTCGGTGCAGGTATGGAGGCTTTTATACGGTCACTTATTACTTAAAGATCCATGTAGTCAGGAGTTTTCTGGTGTTCTCAGGTTTTGGGCTTAAGTCTCCTGCTTCTGGATTTCAGTTTTATTCTTCCTGTAGTCTCAGGACTTCTCCAACTATACAGCACTGATAATAAAACTTCTATGTTAATGGTGGAAAGTTTCTCCCCCGTTAGGGATACCCAGAGAGGTTCACCGAGTTACATGGAGAAGAGGAGAGGGAGGAGGGAGATAGAGATGGGCAGGAGGAGAAAGAGGGGGACTCAAGAGGAGAGAGACAGATCTACGAAGTTGTCTGATCCCAGAGTGTTCTCCGTAGCCCAGACACCCACAAAGATTCACAGAATTGGATTGGGAAGAGAAGGGGAAAGGAGGAAATAGAGGTGTTCTGAGGTAGAAAACAGAGTCAAGATTGGGAGAGAATAATCAACACATTCGTGAATAAAAATGGGAGCTGAATATTGGATTCTTAAATGTTCACAATTTATATCATATACTGAAAAACAAAAATTAAAAATCTAGAGTAGAGGTTAGACTCTTAAAAATACTATATTAAAAACAAAAACCAAAACACACAAAAGAAATTTTAGAAATATATATGAAGTTTGGTATAAAAATAGGGCTTCTCTTCTTTTTTTTTTTTTTTTTCCCTTTCTTCTGTAAGGTTATAGTGGATTGAAAATGAAAATTAAGGCGCAGTAAAAGGAGTGTTAGAGGGCTTTAAAAGAAATAAGAGAAAAAGAAAAAGAAAATAGAAGAGAAGAAGAAAAAAGAACAGAAAAAAAGAAGAAAAAGAAGAAAAAGAAAAAAAAAGAAAAAAGAAAGAGAAAAAAAAATTGTTTTGCCTAATTAAAAAAAATCGTAAAAATCTATGAAAGTTAAGGAGTAATGGGGGAGTAATAAGGAATTTTTAAAGGAAAATAAAAGAGAACCAAGAAAAAAGAAAAAAAAATTTTTTTTTCCTTACTTAAAAAAAAAAAAAAAAGAAAAGAAAAAGAAAAAATATATCTAGGAATTTCTCTGGAGCTGTTGCGGTCAGTGTGGGTTCGGCTCAGCTTCAGATAGCTCCTCGTTCCAGCTTACACTTCTCAATATCTACAGGCCCTTCTGGTGTAGTCAGTCGGTGGTTTCTTCAGGGATTTTAATCTGTTGCACCGGTCCCTTCTGAAGCGGTTCCCTTTATTTGGGTTCTGTTGCCGGTCTCTCTTCCGCGCCTAATTTCCGCCCTGACACAGGGGGCGGAGGTGGATTCTTATTCAGGTAGCTAGTTCCGTCGCGCTGAGGGGAGGGGCCGTGCGGGGAGGGGCCGTGCGGGGAGGGGCCGGCGCTCCCGGGAGAGGCTTGCGCTCTTTTCTCGGTCTGCGCTGCTCAGGCTCCAGGCTCTTCTGTCTGAAGCGCGCGCCAGGCTGCGCGCGGCTCCAGCCCTCGGGCGATTCACAAAAGCACAGCACACAAAGCTGGGCCCGCGCTCCGGCCCCCACGCCGCCCGAGCGGCCCAGGCAGCCAGGCGCTTGACGGGCGCTCTCTCCCCGGGTGCGGCGCGTCTTCTGCCCCGCGCGGTCCCAGTCTCAGTCCCCGCCGGCGCCAGTCGGTGTGCGCGCCCTCTGCCCTCCGCGTCCCCAGCCCCAGTTCCCGCCCGCGCCGGTTGGGCCCCCGCGCCCTCCGTCTCGCCGCGACCCTCCCGGCGGACTTCGGTCGCCCAGAATCTCGGTCCCTTTGTTCTGCGAACGGCCGGCAGTGTGTTCGGGCGGGTTAATTTTCTCTCTTTTGCTGTCCCACAGTTCAAGCTGGCAACTCACAAAAGCTCCCTCCGATTGTCCTCAGGGCGCTCAGGCCCGGACCCTGCCCCAAGTAATGCCGCCCGCCCCTCTCCGTTCCGCCCCCACTTGCTGGTGGCGGATGCGGGCGTCTGGGGTACTTTTCTGCTGGGAGTTGCTTTTAGGCTCGTAATCTGTGGGTTTTATTTATTCTATCCCTCCCAGTCAGATTCAAACTCTTGAGATTCCAACACTTCCCCCAGGCCCGCCAGTGCGAGGGTTTCCCGGTGTCTGGGAACGTCCTCTATTAAGTCCCTTCCCGGGACGGATCTCAGTCCTTAGCTCTTTTGTTTCACTTTTTATCTTTTATATTTTGTCCTACCTCCTTTCGAAGACAATGGGCTGCTTTTCTGGGCGCCTGATGACCTCAGCTAGCGATCAGAAGTTGTTTTGTGAAGTTTGCTCTGCGTTCAGTTATTTTTTTGATGAATTTCTAGGAGAGAAAGTGGTCTCTCCGTCCTACTCCTCCGCCATCTTGGCTCCTCCTCTTGCATGTTCTTTTTAAAATGGCTTTATGTTTTAGTGATTTAGATATTTTGCCCTGAATTCATTTCAACTTTTCCTCATCCACTGAAGTCTAATACACTTCCTGAATAATTTAGTGGTTGCCCAAGAGTCTGCAATATAAATTTGCTACAGATCCAATTCACTTTTCAAATAACACTATAGCATTCCATGGATAAAGATAACATAGCACATGTAACATTTTTCGTTCCTGTCCCTTATAACATTGCTGTCATTCATTTCACTGATCTGTAAGCTATAAACACCTAATATATTGTTAGCATTATTTCTTTGAACAGTTATATAGAAGATCAATGAAGTAGAAGTAAAATGTTTTGTTTTATCTTCATATATGCTTTCTCTGATGGTTGCTTTCCTTCAGTTCAGTTCAGTTGCTTAGTCGTGTCCGATTCTTTGCCACGTCATGGACCGCAGCACACCAGGCCTCCCTGTCCATCATCAATTCCTGGAGTTTAACCAAACTCATGTCCATTGAGTTGGTGACGCCACCCAAACATCTCATCCTCTGTCGTCCCCTTCTCCTCCTGCCCTCAATCGTTCCCAGCATCAGGGTCTTTTCCAATCAGTCAGGTCTTCCCATCAGGTGGCCAAAGTACTGGAGATTCACTTTCAACATCAGTCCTTTCAATGAACACTCAGGACTGATATCCTTTAGGATGGACTGGTTGGATCTCCTTGCAGTCCAAGGGACTCTCAAGAGTCTTCTCCAACACCACAGTTCAAAAGCATCAATTCTTCAGCACTCAGCTTTCTTTATAGTCCAACTCTCACATCCATACATGACTACTGGAAAAACCACAGCCTTGACTAGAGTTTATGATCTGAGCAACAGTCAGCTCCTTTTTTTTTTTTTTTTTTTTTTTTACTGACTGTATAGACCTTCTCCATCTTTGGCTGCAAGGAATATAATCAATCTGATTTTAGTGTTGGACATCTGGTGATGTCTAAGTGTAGAGTCTTCTCTTGTGTTGTTGCAAGAGGGTGTTTGCTATGACCAGTGTGTTCTCTTGGCAAAACTCTATTAGCCTTTGTCCTGCTTCATTCTGTACTGCAAGGTCAAATTTTCCTGCTTCTCCAGGTGTTTCTCACTTCCTACTTTTGCATTCCAGTCCCCTATAATAAAAAGACATCTTTTTTGGGTGTTAGTTCTAAAAGGTCTTGTAAGACTTCATAGAACCATTCAACTTCAGCTTCTTGTGCATTAATGTTTGGGGCATAGACTTGGATTACTGTGATACTGAACAATTTGCCTTGGAAATGAACAGAGATCATTCGGTCATTTCTGTGATTGCATCCAAGGACTGCATTTCAGACTCTTTTGTTAACTCTGATGGCTACTCCATTTCTTACATAGAGCTAAACTTATGACCCACATCGTCTTTCTTCTCCTTGAAGAACTTTTAACATTACTAGCAGGGCAAACCTGTTGGAGATAAATTCCTTCTCTTTTAATGAATCAGACTATATTTCCTCTTCACTTTTAAAGAATTATTTTGCAGGATTTGGAATACTAGGTTGGTATCCATTTTCTTTAAACATTTTAATATTTCCCTCTACTCTCTCTTTGTTTGTGTGTATTTTTATGAGAAGTCCTCTGTATAATCTTATTCTTGTTCCTCAATAGGCTAGGCTTTTTTCCCTTTGACTTCTTTCAAGTTTTTCCTTAATCCTAGGTTTTCTCAGGTTTTAATATCGTATTCTTTTTTTTTTTTTTCGTATTCTTTTTTATAGTGCTTTCTTATTGGAATATAATTGCTTTCCAATGTTTTGTTAGTTTCTGCTGCACAAAAATGTGACTCAGCCATATGTATACATGTGGTATGCTTCTAAATACATAGACAAATATATGTACATATATAAGCATATAAAATCTATATGTATGCAATTTTGGACTTTATCCTTCTTGGTGTTCTCTGAGCTTTTTTGTGTGTGGTTTAGTGTCTGTCATTAATTTTGGAAAGTTCTCAGCCAATATCACTTCAATTATTTCTTCTACTCCATTCTCTACTTTACTTCTAATATTCTGATTATGTGTATGTTATATTTTTTGAAATTATCCCAGAGTTCTTGGATGTTATGTTATGTTTCTTTTTTCTTCTTTTTTCTTTGCATTTCAGTTTAGAAATTTCTTGTATTGATGCTTCTTTAAGCTTACTCATTTTTTCCTTGGCTCTGTTCAATTTATTTATGTGTCCAACAATGATATTATTCATTTCTATTACAGTATGATGGATTTCTGTCTTTTTCTTTTAACATATTCTTAGCATTTCCATCTTTCTACTAGCATTGCTTATCTGTTCCTGCACATTGTCACTTTTTCTATTAAAGCTGTTAACATTTTAATTAAAGTTATTTTAAATTCCCTGTCTGATAATTCCAAAATCTGTATCATACCTGAATCTTATTGTGATGATTTGTTAGTCTCATTAGACTGTGTTTTTGTCTTGCCTTTTAGGGTGCTTTGTAATGTTTTGTTGAAATGTAGATGATATATCAGGTAATATGGAATATGTTAATTAGAATTCTTCAGGTAGACAGACCAAAACATTCATTCAGGTTTTCCCATAAGATGTTATGGACTATATATATTGTAATACATATATTTCATGAACCTTGAAAGAAGTAACTGATAAGTTGAGCTTCATTAATGTGAAAAACTTCTGTTCTATAAAATACAATGTCCAGACCATGAGAAGACAAGCCACAGACTGGGAGAAAATATTTGCAAATGCCACATTTGATAAAGGACTATTATCTAAAACATACAGAGAATCCTTAATACTCAAAAATAACAAAAAAAGTCTTGTTACAAAATGAATCAAAGATCTTAACAGACACTTTGTTGAAGAAGATATATAGAAGGGGAAAAAATACAAAAAGATACTCCACATCAGGGAATATGTCATCAGAGAAATGCAAAATAACACAACAGTGAGATATCATTACACACTTATCAGAATGATCAAAATCCAAAACACTGACAATATCAAAGGATGTGAAGTAAGGATGTAAAACAATAAGCACTCTTTTTTAAATTAATTAATTTATTTTAATTGAAGGCGAATTACTTTACAATATTGTGGTGGTTTTTGCAATACATTGACATGTATCAGCACGGGTGTACCTTTGTCCCTGTCCCAAACCCCCTCCCACCGAACTCCCCATCCCATTCCTCTGGGTTGTCCCAGTGCACCAGCTGTGAGTGCCCTGCTTCATGCATCGAACTTGGACTGGTCATCTATTTCACGTATGGTAAAATAATGTTTCAATGCTATTCTCTCAAATCATCCCACCCTCAACTTCTCCCAGAGTCCAAAAGTCTTATTCACTATAGGTGAAAATGCAACACAATACAGCCACCTTAGAAGACAGTCTTGTGTTTCTTACAAAACAAAGCATAGGTTTTACAGTCAAGCAATTGTGCTCGTTGGTATTTATCCAAAGAAGTTGAAAACGTAAGTCCATAAAAAATAATTTATATACATATATTTGTGAAAGACGTATTCATAATTGTGAAAAATTGGAGGCAACAAAGAGGTCCTTCAGTAGGTGAAAGGATAAACTGTGGTACATTCAGATAATGAAATATTAATCAGTCCTAAAAAGTAATGAGCAATGAAGCCATGAAAGACATGGGGAAATCTTAAATGCATATTACTAGAAGAAACAAGCCAATGTGAAAAGACTATCTATTGTATGATTCCAACCATAGAGCATTATGATAAAGGCAAAAGTCTAAAGAGTAAAAGATCAGTGGTGACAGAGGGGTGGGGAGGGATGAATAGGCAGAACACAGAAAATTTTTAGATCAATGACTATAATGATGTATACCTATCATTATACAGGAGGCCAAATCCATGGACTATGCAATACCAAAAGTGAACCCTAATGTAGACTAAGGAATTCAGGTGAACATGATCTACCAATGCAGATTCATCAATTAGAACAAATGTACCACA
The DNA here is from genome assembly GCF_963930625.1 of Muntiacus reevesi. Classification (NCBI taxonomy): domain Eukaryota; kingdom Metazoa; phylum Chordata; class Mammalia; order Artiodactyla; family Cervidae; genus Muntiacus; species Muntiacus reevesi. The sequence goes on from NC_089271.1 coordinate 107,915,603, forward strand.
CTTGTAGGGGGTGTTGAGAATCATTTCAGTTCCATTGCCTTGTCGTATCTGACTCTTTGTGACCCCATGGACTATAGCACACCAAGGTTCTCTGTCCATCACCAACTGCCGGAGTTCACTTAGATTCATGTCCATAGAGTCAGTGATGCCATCCAACCACCTCACACTCTATAGTCACCTTCTCCTTCTGCCTTCAATGGTTCAACTGAATATTTAGGACTGATTTCCTTTAGGATAGACAGGTTGGATCTCCTTGCTATCCAAGGGACTCTCAAGAGTCTTTTCCAACACCACAGTTCAAAAACATCAATTCTTAGGTGCTCAGTTTTCTTTATAGTCCAACACTCACATCCATACATGACTACTGGAAAAACCATAGCTTTGACTAAATGGACTTTTATTGGCAAAGGAATGTCTGCTTTTCAATATGCTGTCTAGGTTGGTCATAACTTTTCTTCCAAAGAGCAAGCCTCTTAATTTCATGGCTACAGTCACCATCTTCAGTGATTTTGGAGCCCCAAAACGTGAAGTCTATCACTGTTTCCATTGTTTGCCCATTTCTTTCCCATGAAGTATTGGGACCAGATGCGTGATCTTAGTTTTCTGAATGTTGAGCTTTAAGCCATCATTTTCACTCTCCTCTTTCACTTTCATCAAGAGGCTCTTTAGCTCATCTTCACTTTCTGCCATAAGTGTGGTGTCATCTGCATATCTGAGGTTATTGATATTTCTCCCGGCAATCTTGATTCCAGCTTGTGCTTCATCCAGCCAGGCATTTCTCATGATGTACTCTGCATATAAGTTAAACAAGCAGGGTGACAATATACAGCCTTGATGTACTCCTTTTCCAATTTGGAACCAGTCTGTTGTTCCATGTCCAGCTCTAACTGTTTCTTCTTGACCTGCATACAGATGTCTCAGAAGGCAGGTCTGGTTGGCTGGTATTCCCATCTCTTTAAGAAGTTTCTACAGTTTTCTGTGATCCACACAGCCAAAGATTTTGGCATAGTCAAGAAAGCAGAAATAGATGTTTTTCTGGAATTCTCTTGCTTTTGTGATGGTCCAACGGATGTTGGCAATTTGATCTCTTGTTTCTCTGACTTTTCTAAACCCAGGTTGTACATCTGGAAGTTCACCATTCTTGTACTGTTGAAGCCTGGCTTGCAGAACTTTAAGCATTACTTTGCTAGTATGTGAGATGAGTGCAATTGTGTAGTAGTTTGAGCAGTCTTTGGCATTTCCTTTCTTCGGGATTGGAATGAAAACTGACCATTTGCAGTCTTGTGGTCGCTGATGAGTTTTTCAAATTTGCTGGCATATTGAGTGCAGTGCTTTCAGAGCATCATCTTTTAGGCTTTGAAATAGCTCCACTGGTTTTCCATCACCTACTTCGCTAGATTTGTTCACAGTGATACTCCCTAAGGCCCACTTGACTTCACATTCCAGGATGCTTGGCTCTAGGTCAGTGATCACAGCTTCATGGTTATCTGGTTCATGAAGGTCTATTTTGTGTAGTTCTTCTGTGTATTCTTGCCACCTCTTCTTAATATCTCCTACTTCTGTTAGATCCATACCATTTCTGTCCTTTATTGAGTCCATCTTTGCATGACATTTTCTGTTCTTATCTCTAATTTTCTTGAAGAGATCACTAGTCTTCCCATTCTATTGCCTTTTTCTATTTCCTTGCATTGATCACTGAGGAAAGCTTTCTTACGTTGCCTTGCTATTCTTTGGAACTCTGCATTCAAGTGGGTATATCTTTCCTTTTCTCCTTTACCTTTCACGTATTTTTTTCCCCCCACCTATTTGTAAGGCCTCCTCAGGCAACAAATTTGCCTTTTGTATTTCTTTTTCTTGGAGTTGGTCTTAATCACTGCCTCCTGTACAATGTCACAAACTTCCATTTATAGTTTTTCAGGCACTCTGTTTATCAGATCTAATCCCTTGAGTAGTCATAAAGGATATGATTTAGGTCATACTTGAATGGTCTAGTGGTTTCCCTATTTTCTTCAATTTAAGTCTGAATTATCAATAAGGAGTTCATGAATTGAGACACTGTCAGCTATCGGTCTTGTTATTGCTGACTGTATAGAGCTTCTCCATCTTTGGCTGCAAAGAATATAATCAATGTGTTTTCAGTATTGACCATCTGGTCATGTCCATGTGTAGAGTCTCCTCTTGTGTTGTTGGAAGATGATGTTGCTAAGACCAGTGCATTCTCTTGGCAAAACTCTGTTAGCCTTTGCCCTGCTTCGTTTGGTACTCCAAGGCAAAATTTGCCTGTTACTACAGGTAACTTTTGGCTTCCTACTTTTTTTTTCCCATTTATTTGTATTAGTTGGAGACTAATTACTTTACAATATTGTAGTGGTTTTTGCCATACATTGACATGAATCAGCCATGGATTTACTTGTGTTCCCCATCCCAATCCCCCCTCCCACCTCCCTCTCCATCCCATCCCTCTGGGTCTTTCCAGTGCAACAGCCCTGAGCACTTGTCTCATGCATCCAACCTGGGCTGGTGGTCTGTTTCACCCTTGATAGTATATTTGTTTCAATGCTGTTCTCTCTGAACATCCCACCCTCACCTTCTCCCACAGAGTCCAAAAGTCTGTTCTGTACATCTGTGTCTCTTTTTCTGTTTTGCATATAGGGTTATCATTACCATCTTTTTAAATTCCATATATATGCGCTAGTATACTGTATTGGTCTTTATCTTTCTGGCCAATTCACTCTGTATAATGGGATCCAGTTTCATCCATCTCATTAGAACTGATTCAAATGAATTCTTTTTAATGGCTGAGTAATATTCCATAGTGTATATGTACCACAGCTTCCTTATCCATTCGTCTGCTGATGGGCATCTAGGTTGCTTCCGTGTCCTGGCTATTATAAACAGTGCTGTGATGAACATTAGGGTCCACGTGTCTCTTTCAGATCTAGTTTCCTCGGTGTGTATGCCCAGGAGTGGGATTGCTGGGTCATATGGCAGTTCTATTTCCAGTTTTTGAAGGAATCTCCACACTGTTCTCCATAGTGGCTGTACTAGTTTGCATTCCCATCAACAGTGTAAGAGGGTTCCCTTTTCTCCACACCCTCTCCAGCATTTATTTCTTGTAGACTTTTGAATAGCATTGGCTTCCTACTTTTGCATTCCAGTCCCGTATAATGAAAAGGACATCTTTCTTGGGTGTTATAGAATGTCTTGTATTACTTCAGCGAACCGTTCAACTTCAACATCTTCAGCATTACTGGTCGGGACATAGACTTGGATTACTGTGATATTGAATGGTTTGCACTGGAAAGAGATCATTCTGTCGTTTTTGAGATTGCCTCCAAGTACTGCATTTCCGACACTTTTGTTGACTATGGTTGCTACTCTATTTCTTCTAAGGGATTCTTGTCCACAGTAGTAGATATAATGGTCATCTGAGTTAAATTCACCCATTCCATTCCATTTTAGTTTGTTGATTCCTAAAATGTCAATGTTCACTCTTGCCATCTCCTATTTGACCACATCCAGTTTGCCTTGATTCATGGAACTAACATTCCAGGTTCCTATGCAATATTGCTCTTTACCACATCACACTTTAATTGCATCACCAGTCAAATCCACAACTGGTGTTGTTTTTGCTTTGGCTCCATCTCTTCATTCTTTCTGGACTTATATTTCCACTGATCTCCAATAACATATTGGGCACCTACCAACCTGGGGAGTTCATCTTTCAGTGTTCTATCATTTTGCTTTTTCATACTGTTCATGGAGTTCAGAGTGCAAGAAAATCAAGTTGTTTGCCATTCCCTTCTCCAGTGGACCATATTTTGTCAGAACTCTCCACCATGAGCTATCTGCCTTAGATGGCCTTATATGGCATGGCTCATAGTTTAATTGAGTTAGACAAGACTGTGGTCCATGTGATCAGATTGGTTAGTTTTCTGTGATTGTGGTTTTCATTCTGTCTGCCTTCTGCTGGAGAAGGATCACAGGCTTATGGAAGCTTCCTGATGGGAGAGACTCACTGAGGGGGAACCTGGGTCTTATTCTGATAGTGGGGGCCATGCTCAGTAAATTTTTAATCCAATTTTCTGCTGAAGGGCTGTATTCCTTCCCTGTTATTTGACCTGAGGCCAAACCATCCTAGAGGTAATGAAGATAATGGGACCTCTTTCAAAAGGTTCCATGCAGACACTGCTACACTCAGTGCCCCCAACCCTGCAACAGGCCACCACCAAACCACACATCTGCCAGAGCCTCCTGGACACCCACAAGCAAGTCTGGGTCGATCTCTGTTGGGTTCAGTGCTCCTTTCCCTGGGTCCTGGTACACACAAGTTTCTGTTTGTGCCCAAGAGTATGTTTCCCCAGTCTTGTGTAAGTTCTGGAAGCTGTATGGTGGGGTTAATGATGACCTCTTCCAAGAGGGCTTATGCCAAACCCAGGTCTACTGCACCCAGAGCCTCTGCCCCAGCAGCAGCCCACTGCTGACCCGAACCTCTGCAGGAGACACTCAAACACAGTTCTGTCTCAGTCTCTGTGGGTTTCTGGGTCCTGGTGCACACAAGGTTTGTTTGAGCCCTTGCAAAGTCACTGGCAGGTATGCAGTTGGATTCTAAACGTAATTTCATCCCTCCTACCATCTTGCTGGGGCTTCTTTGCATTTGGACATGGGGTATCTTTTTTTGGTGGGAGACGACATTCTGCTTTTGACGGCTGTTCAGCAGCGAGTTGTAATTTTGGAGTTCTTGCAGGTGAAGTTGAACGTGTGTCCTTCAAGTCCGCCATCTTGGAGAAAATGTTGAGAATGGAGAAGGCTATACATGTGTGGACACAGGAAATATATGGGAGATATCTGTACCTTTCTCACAATTTTACCATAAATCTAAAACTGCTCTAAAAATAATGATCCCCACAATGAAACAAATAAACAATATACATTCATGGGTCACTTACTTTGTCTAAGGCTTCTAGGGCACCCAAAGTTGGATAAGTTACATCCTTGATCCATTTGACTGCTCTCAGACCTCTCCACTCTTCTACTTAAAATTCTCCCATTCTCTCTCAGGTTGCAGGTTTTGGTTAAAGTGTAAAAGAGAAGCACAAAGAAGTTCCTTTCTGGTGATGAAATAGCTCTGCGTCTTGACTGTGCTGGTAGTTACATGCACTTAACACATTTGACCACATATCCAGGCACTATGGCTAAGCCAAGTTGACAAGTAAAGGTAACCATGACAGGGACCGAGGTTTATAAATTGTCCTTTATTGCAAGCTTTGTTGGCTAAAAAACAAATATGTTCTAAAGTAGCGAGGGAGTTGATTTGAAAAGAAGATTACAATATGTATAATGAACAAAATCTGAAAGTGTCTCCTAGTCAGCCAGAAAGGAATTTTACTTTTATAACAAGGAGTTAACAAGGCTAGAAAGAATTGTTTATGGAAGTGTGACGTGAACCTATGGCATGATCAGACAGTTCATCTGATGTTCAGGCTCATAAGATGCTGTGATAGGAAACTAGTCAAAAATGTTTTTCCTGATGGTACACACATTCTCAAGAGGGATCCATTTGGGAGTGTTGCTCCAAGATTCATTTATTTGTTTAAGCATCCCAATATTTGTCAAACTTAGGGGTGAGTTACAGTTCATAACCGTAGATACAGAAGAGAAACTTTAAAATTTGTTCAAGTTACAGTTCTCACAAATCACTGGGGCAAAGAGTTCAGCTGATTAATCATTTCTGAGACAAACAACGTGAAATTGGAGGGTCTGTGCCTGAATTGTTCTAGGTATGCAAGGGGATGACCTACAAATCTTAGCTAGGTTATCAGGGAAAGAGTGACACTTTCTCAGACCACAAAGCATGGTGGGATTTCTTTAATAATAATGGTTTTACAGGATCACAGGGCTCTGGTTAATTTCAAAATTGCCAGGTTTCATAGTAATCTGATTATGAGTTGGGCTTATTTAAGGTTTTCTATTGATAAGAGATTTCAAAGACCTCTAGTTCTGTCCTTGAATTTCTCTCTTCTCATGCCTTTAGGTTTCCCTAATAATTCCTCCTTAAATAACAGCAGCAAATTATAAATTTGAGCTATAATCCACTGATGATTGGATGGGAAAGCATTCAGTTCAGTTCAGTTGCTCAGTCATGTCTGACTCTTTGCGACCCTATGGACTGCAGCATGCCAGGCTACCTGTCCATCACCAACTCCTGGAACTTGTTCAAACTCACATTCATCAAGCCAGTGATCCAATAATTTATCCTCTGTCATTCCCTTTTCTTCCTGCGTTGAATTTTAACCATCATCAGGATTTTTTCCAATGAGTCATTTCTTCACATCAGGTGGTCAAAGGACTGTAGCTTCAGGCTCAGCATCAGTCCTTCCAGTGAATATTCAGGCCTAGTTTCATGTAGGACTGACTGATTTTGTCTCCATGCAGTCCAACAGACTCTCAAGAGTCTTCCCAAGCACCGCAGTTCAAAAGCATCAGTTCTTCAGTGCTCAGCTTTCTTTACAGTCCAACATTCATACAGGAATATGGGAAAAACAAAAGCTTTGACTAGATGGACCTTTGTTGGCAAAGTAATGTCTCTGCTTTTTAATATGCTGTCTAGGTTTGTCATAGTTTTTCTTCCAAGGAGCAAGCCTCTTTTAATTTCATGGCTGCAGACACCATCTGCAGTGATTTTGGAGGCCAAGAAAATGTCGGTCACTTTTTCAATTGTTTCCCCATCTATTTGCCAGGAAGTGATAGGATCAAATGCCATGATCTTTGTTTCTTTGAATGTTGAGTTTTAAGCCAGATTTTTCACTCTCCTCTTTCACTTTCATCAAGAAGTTTTTCAGTTCGTCTTCACTTTCTGCCTTTAAGTGTGGTGTCATCTGCATATTTGACTTTATTGATATTTCTTCTGGCAATCTTGATTCCAGCTGTGTTTCATCCAGTCCAGCATTTCTCGTGATGTACTCTGCATATAAGTTAACTAAGCAGGGTGACAATATAAAACCTTGACATACCCCTTCCCCGATTTGGAACCAGCCTGTTATTCCATGTCCAGTTCTAACTGTTTCTTCTTGACCTGCATACAGATTACTCAGGAGGCAGGTCAGGTAGTCTGGTATGCCCATCTCTTTAAAAATTTCCCGTTTGTTGTGATCTACACAGTCAAGGGCTTTGGCATAATCAATAAAGGAGAAGTAGATATTTTTCTGGAACTCTCTTCTCTCTTCGATGATCCAGAGGATTTTGCCAGTTTGATCTCTGGTTTCACTGCCTTTTCTAAATTCAGCTTGAACATCTGAAAGTTCACAGTTTATGCATGGTTGAAGCCTGGCTTGGAGAATTTTGAGCATTATTTTGCTAGTGTGTGAGATGAATGCAATTGTGTGGTAATTTGAGCATTCTTTGGCATTGCCTTTCTTTGTGATTGGAATGAAAACTTACCTTTTGCAGTTCTGTGACCACTGCTGAATTTTTCAAATTTGCTGTCATATGAGTGCATCACTTTCACAGCACCATCTATTAAGCTTTGAAAAGCTCAACTGGAATACCATCACCTCCACTAGCTTTGTTCATAGTGATGCTTCCTAAGGCCAATTTGACTTCACATTCCAGGATGTCTGGCTCTAGGTGAGTGATCACACCATTGTGATTATCTGGGTCATGAAGATCTTTTTTGTACAGTTCTACTCTGTATTCTTGCCACCTCTTCTTAATATCTTCTGCTTCTGTTAGGTCCATATCATTTCTGTACTTTATGTAGCCCATCTTTGCATGATAAGTTCCCTTGGTATCTCTAATTGTCTTGAAGATCTCTAGTCTTTCCCAGTCTATTGTTTTCCTCTATTTCTTTGCTCTGATTTTCTCTCCTTGCTGTTCTTTGGAACTCGGTGTTCAAATGGTTATATCTTTCCTTTTCTCCTTTGCCTTTCATGTCTTTTCTTTTTTCAGCTATTTGTTTTTATTTTCTTTTTTTTTTTTTATTTTATTAGTTGGAGGCCAATTACTTCACAACATTTCAGTGGGTTTTGTCATACATTGACACGAATCAGCCATAGAGTTACACGTATTCCCCATCCCAATCCCCCCTCCCACCTCCCTCTCCACCCGACTCCTCTGGGTCTTCCCAGTGCACCAGGCCCGAGCACTTGTCTCATGCATCCCACCTGGGCTGGTGATCTGTTTCACCATAGATATTATACATGCTGTTCTTTTGAAACATCCCACCCTCACCTTCTCCCACAGAGTTCAAAAGTCTGTTCTGTACTTCTGTGTCTCTTTTTCTGTTTTGCATATAAGGTTATCATTACCATCTTTCTAAATTCCATATATATGTGTTAGTATGCTGTAATGTTCTTTATCTTTTTGGCTTACTTCACTCTGTATAATGGGCTCCAGTTTCATCCATCTCATTAGAACTGATTCAAATGCATTCTTTTTAACAGCTGAGTAGTATTCCATGGTGTATATGTACCACAGCTTCCTTATCCATTCATCTGCTGATGGGCATCTAGGTTGCTTCCATGTCCTGGCTATTATAAACAGTGCTGCGATGAACATTGGGGTGCACGTGTCTCTTTCAGATCTGGTTTCCTCGGTGTGTATGCCCAGAAGTGGTATTGCTGGGTCATATGGCAGTTCAATTTCCAGTTTTTTAAGAAATCTCCACACTGTTTTCCATAGTGGCTGTACTAGTTTGCATTCCCACCAACAGTGTAAGAGGGTTCCCTTTTCTCCACACCCTCTCCAGCATTTATTGTTTGTAGACTTTTGGATAGCAGCCATCCTGACTGGCGTGTAATGGTACCTCATTGTGGTTTTGATTTGCATTTCTCTAATAATGAGTGATGTGGAGCATCTTTTCATGTGTTTGTTAGCCATCTGTATGTCTTCTTTGGAGAAATGTCTGTTTAGTTCTTTGGCCCATTTTTTTATTGGGTCATTTATTTTTCTGGAATTGAGCTTCAGGAGTTGCTTGTATATTTTTGAGATTAATCCTTTGTCTGTTTCTTCATTTGCTATTATTTTCTCCCAATCTGAGGGCTGTCTTTTCACCTTACTTATAGTTTCCTTTGTAGTGCAGAAGCTTTTAAGTTTCATTAGGTCCCATTTGTTTAGTTTTGCTTTTATTTCCAATATTCTGGGAGGTGGGTCATAGAGGACCCTGCTGAGATTTATGTCAGAGAGTGTTTTGCCTATGTTCTCCTCTAGGAGTTTTATAGTTTCTGGTCTTACATTTAGATCTTTAATCCATTTTGAGTTTATTTTTGTGTATGGTGTTAGAAAGTGATCTAGTTTCATTCTTTTACAAGTGGTTAACCAGTTTTCAGCTATTTGTAAGGCCTCCTCAGACCACCTTTTTTACTTTTTGCATTTCTTTTTCTTGGGGATGGTCTTAATCATGAACTTCCACTCATTATTCTTCAGGCACTCTATCAGATCTAATCCCTTGAATCTATTTGTCATTTCCACTGTATAATTGTAAGGGATTTGATTTAGGTCATACTTGAATGGTCTAATGGTTTTCCCTACTTTCTTCCATTTAAGTCTGAATTTGACAATAAGGTGTTCATGATCTGAGCCACAGTCAGTTCCCTGTCTTGTTTTTGTTGACTGTATAGAGCTTCTCCAATTTTGGCTGCAGAATATAATCAATCTGATTTTGGTATTCACCATCTTGTCCTGTCAATATGTAGTCTTCACTTGTATTGTCGGAAGAGGGTGTTTGCAATGACCAGTGCGTTCCTTTTGCAAAACTATGTTAGCCTTTGCCCTGCTTCATTCTGTACTCCAAGGCCAAATTTGCCTGTTACACCAGGTGTTTCTTGATTTCCTGCTTTTGAATTCCAGTACCCTATAATGAAAAGGACATCTTTTTTGTATGTTAGTTCTAGAAAGTCTTGTAGATCTTCATAGAACCATTCAACTTCAGCTTCTTCAGCATTACTGGTCAGGACATAGACTTGGATTACTGTGAGACTTGATGGTCTGCCTTGGAAATGAACAGAGTTCATTCTGTTGTTTTTGAGATTACCTCCAAGTACTCCATTTCAGACTCTGTTCTTGACTATGATGGCTACTCCGTGTCTTCTAATGGATTATTTCCCACACTAGTAGATATAATCATCATCTGAGTTAAATTCACTCATTCCAGTCCATTTTAGTTCACTGATTCCTAAAATGTCAATGTTCACTCGATGGCATCTCCTGTTTGACCACTTCCAATTTGCCTTGATTCATGAACCTAACATTCCAGGTTCCTATACATTATTGCTCTCACAGCATTGAACTTTACTTGCACCGTGCTGGATCAACTGTGGGGAGATACCCCACACCGCTGGAGGGCACTTGCAATGCAATGGGGGGACTGTGAGCAGATACCCCATGCCTGCTGCTCAGCGCTGGAGCAGCAGTTATGCAGTGCTGGAGTGACTGTGAGGAGATACCCCACGTCCAAGGCAGAAAAGTCCCAGCAAGACAGTAGGCACTTGAGCACTGGCTGCATGGCACTGGAGTGGCAGCTGCACACCACTAGAGTGACTTTGATGAGGTACCCCACCGTGAGGTACCCCAATGGCAAAGGAGAAGCCCCAGCAAGATGGTAGGAGGAGCGAGATTGCATTTAGAAACAAGCCCAATAACAGTCAGAGATGCTCAGAGGGCTCAAATACACCTTGTGCACACCAGGACCCAGACACCCCACAGAGACTGAGACAGAACTGTGTTTCGGTGTCTCCTGAGGAGGTACGTATCAGCAGTGGACTGCTGTGGGTGCAGGGGCACTGGGTGCATTAGACCTGGGTTTTGCATAGGCTTCTTGGAGGAGGTCACCATTAACCCCAACATAGAGTCACCGGAACTTGCACAGGACTGGGAAAACAGATTCTTGGAGGGCAAAAACAGAATCTTGTGTGTACCAGGACCCAGGAGAAAGGAGCAGTGACCCTACAAGAGACTGACCGAGACTTCCTGTGAGTGTTCAGGAGTCCGTGGAGGAGGCGTGGGTCAGTCATGGCCTGCTGCAGGATTGGGGACACTGAGTGCAGCAGTTCCTGCATGGGACCTTCTGAAGGAGATTGCCATTATCTTCATTACCTCTACCATAGCTTGGCCACAGGTCAAATAACAGGGAGGGAACACAGCCCCGCCCTTTAATAGAAAATTGGATTAAAGATTTACTGAACATGGCCCCATCAGAACAAGACCCAGGTTCCCCCTCAGTCAGTCTCTCCCATCAGGAAGCTTTCATAACCCTCTTATCCTTCCCCATCAGAGGGCAGAGAGAATGAAACCCACAATCACATTAAGCCAACCAATCTGATCACATGGACCACAGCTCTGTCTAAACCAATGAAACTGTGAGCCATGCCACGTAGGGCCACCCAAGGCAGGCAGGTCATGGTGGAGAGCTCTGACAAAACATGGTCCACTGGAGAAGGGAATAGCAAACCACTTCAATAGTCTTGTCTTAAGAACCCCATGAACAGTATGCAAAGGCAGAAAGATAGGACACTGAAAGATGAACTCCCCCCGTCAGCAGGTGACCAATATTCTACTGGAGATTAGTGGAGAAATAACTCCAAAAAGAATGAAGAGACTGAGCCAAAGCAAAAGCAACACCCAGTTGTGGGTGTGACTGGGGATGGAAGTAAAATTCGATGCTGAAAAGAAACAACTTAAGCTAACATATAGATAAATAAGAAAAGGAAGAATAAATGGAGCCCCAAATTTTCAGGATGAAGGCAATAATAAAGATCAGAGGGGACATTGATAAAATGGAGATTCTCCCCCTTCCCTAAAGTAAAAAAGATCAATGAAACGAAGAGATATTTTTTTGGAAACATAAACATAATAAGGAAGTTCTTAGCCAGGTTAATCTAAAATAAAAGAGAGATGATTGAGCTAAACAAAATAATAAATGCAAAAGATAGATTACTAGCAATATCACAGCAATATGGAAAAAAAAAGTCATAAGAGAATACTATAAATATTTTTAGTATTTTTTTGTCCAAAAAATTGGACAACATAGAAGAAATTGACAAATCTCTAGGAATACACAATATTCCAAAACTGAATCAGGAGGAAGTGTATAATTTGAACAGATGAACCACTAGTAGTGAATTTGAACTTATATTTAAGAATCTCTTAGCAAAATAAAATTCAGGGCCACACAGCTTCACAGCAGAATTTTCCAAGCATATAAAGAACAACTTATATCCAAACTTCTCAATTTCAAAAAATTGAGGAGATGGTGCACTCCCAAATTCATTCTACAAAGCCACCATTATCCTGACACCAAAACCAAACAAAAACATCAGCAAACAAGAAAATTAAATGCTACTATTTCTGCTGAATATAGATGATAAAATTCTTAACAAAATATTAGAGAACCAAATTTAGCAACACATTGAAACCATCACACACCATGATCAAGTTGGAGTTATTCCAGGGGTACAAGGATGGTTCAATATCTGCAAATCAATCAATATGGTACAGCACATTAGGAAATAGAAGGACAAAACTTACACTATTATCTAAATAGATGCTGTAAAACCATTTAGCAAAATTCAATATTCATTCATTATAAAAACTCTCATCATACTTGATATGGAGGAAATATATCTGAACATAATAAAGGTCATTTATAACAAGCACAACTAATATATTCAGTGGCAAAAAGCTCAAAGCTTTTCCTCTAAAATCAGAAACAAGGCAAGGATGCCCACTCTTGCCACTTCTAAAATATTGGAAATCCTAGTCACAGTAATCACTCAAGGAAAAGAAATAAAAGTCATCCAAATTGGAAGGAAGAAGCAAAACTGTCATTACTTGCAGTTGACATGATACTATATACAGAAAACTATAAACCGCCACCAAAATATTATTAGAATTAATAAATGAACTCAAAACAAATTCAAGCCCTAAATGAAAGACTGGAAACTATGAAACTCCTAGAAGAAAAAATGTAGGGAGAACACTCTTTGACATAGTTCATAGCAATAATTTTTCATCTGTCTCCAAAGAAAAGAAAACAAAAGAAAAAAATGAGATCTAATTAAACTTAAAAGCTTTTCCACAGCAAGCAAAAACACTGACAAAAGGAAAAGACAATCTACTGAATGGGAGTAAATATTTGCAAATGACATTATAATAAGGGGTCAACATACAAAATATATAAACAGATTATACAACTCAATATTTAAGAAGAAAAAAAAACTAAACAATGGGAAGATCTGAATTTCTCCAAAGAAGGTATGCAGATGACTAACAGACAAATGAAAAAATGCTGAACATCACTAAACATCAAAGAAATGGAAATCAAAATCACAAGAAGATATCACCTTACACCCATTAGAATGGCTATCATCAAATCAAAATGTCTGAAAATACAAATGTTTGCAAGGATGTGGAGAAAAGGAAGCCCTCGTACTTAATTGGTGGGAATGTAAATTTGTGCAGTCACTAAGGAAAACATCATGGAAGTTTCTCAAAAAACTAAAAATACAACTACCATGTGACCCAGCAATCCCACTCCTAGGTAAATATAAGAAGAAAATGAACACTAATTTGAAAAGATACATGAACCCCAAAGCTTATTACAGCCTTATTTACAATAGAAAAGATATGGAAGCAACCTGTGAACAAGACACACATGGTTCCTGTTTTCATAGCACGAGTATGGGATAAGCAAGCATTTGAACACTATAGTAATCCTTAGAAATAACAGCAGATATATGTCCATTGAGATGGAAAAATTCTCCCAGAATATTGTATAGAAAAGGATGGCTACAATATAGCATATAGTCTGATTCAATTTGTATAAATTAAAAAAAAATCACTGATGTATATATGCTCATCCAAATATATGTGTATTATATATTTTAGCATTATACATCATATATAATATATATGTTATAAATATTTAGATAGAACAACAAAGACAAAATATTAACAGTATATATTTCTATTGACACACTTATTGGTGTTCTCTAATTTCATTTTTATACTTCCTTTTAAATTTCCATATTGCTTTGCCTCAAGTATATATTTACAATTAGAAAACATTAATAATGCTCCTTCAAAGCAGAGTAACCCAGACATTTAATTAACATATGCCCAGGTGTCCCTTCAAGTTCTTCTCTCTACCTCCAAGGTCATGTTTCTTCACAATTTCCCCATCACACCTTATTCCAGTCATATTCAAGGCATGTATAACCAGCTTTCTTGGGTCTTGGTGCCTTTGCAGGTTCTCCCCCACTGTCTGGGAAGCACTTTCACAACTTTCCACTTGGTGATCTATCTACTTTAGGTGGCTCAGGATTCATCTCGGGTGTCTTTACTGAAAAGCACCCCTCCCCCACCTCCTTGCCGTCAGACTATGACAAATGCCTCTCCTCTTTACCACCACAGCCCAGTGTGGTTTGTGTATGGTGAACCAATTCATCACATAAATGGAGAGATAAGTTTACTATTACCTTCCTTCTTTTTCTGCCCTGTTCTCTCTCAAAAGCAGCTCATCACTTCCTAGTCTCGTCCTCGCTCACCTGGTCCTACTTGCCTCCTTGTTGTATCGGGAGGGCACAGACAACACCAATCGGGGTCTTTTGCCCTGGCTATTTCCAATCCCCAGAATTATTTCCTCAAGATAACCAAAAGGTTAGTCCCTCATGTCTTTAATTAAGTCTTTGCTCAAATGTCCTGGATTAAAAAGACCTCCCCTCACTAACGATTGGGGAGGAAAAACTACCCATTTCTCATAATCCATAAGGTTCTCTCTATGCTTTATAATTCAATATTTTGTCATTAATGTTAACCTTTCAGCTTCCCTGACTAGAATGTAAGTGCCATGAGAGCAGGGTCATGGACACTAGTTAGCAATGTGCCCCTTGTACCCACAACAGTGCCTGAAACATTGCAGAGGGTTAATTAATACCTGTTAAGTTGGAAATAAACACTGCACCAAAGAATTTATGTCCATTTTTACAATTTAATAAAAACAAATCCAGACTAATATAAGAAGAAACTGATTTGAAATGACTATGGTGATAGGGTAATCTCTCATACTATCAAAGTAACACAGCAAATTCTCCAAGACAAGCTTCAACAATACTTGAACCAAGAACTACCAGATGTTCAAGATTGAGAAAAGGCAGAGGAAAAAGAGATCAAATTGCCAACTTTCTTTGGAACATAGAAAAAGCAAGTGAATTGCAGAAAAATATCTCTTCTGCTGACTACACTAAACCATCTGACTGTATGGGTCACAAGAAATTGTAGAAAATACTTAAAGTGATGGGAATAAAAGACCATCCTACTAGTATGCAGGGCAATCTTCAGAAATCTGAGTGCAGGGCAAGAAGCAACAGTTACAACCAGACATGGAACAACAGACTGGTTCCAAATAGGGAAAGGAATACATCAAGGATGTATATTGTCACCCTGTTTATTGAATTTACATGCAGAGTACATCCTGCAAAATGTTGGACTGGATGAAGCCCAAGATGGAATGAATATTGCCTGGAGAAATATAAAAAAACTCAATATGCAGATGACACCACTCTTAAGGCATAAAGCAAAGAGGAACTAAAGAGCTTCTTGATGAGGGTGAAAAAGGAGGGTGAAAAAGCCAGCCTAACTCAACATTCAAAAAACGAAGAGCATGGCATCCAGTCCCATCATTTCATGGCAAATAGATGGGGGAACAATGGGAAAAGTGGAAGGCTTTCTTTTACTGGGCTCCAAAATCACTGATGGTGAGAGCAGCCTTGAAATTAAAAGACACTTGCTCCTTGGAAGAAAAACTATGACCAACCAAGACAGCATATTAAAAAGCACAGACATTACTTTACCGACCAAGGTTTGTAGGTTAAAGCTAAGGTTTTTTTACTAGCCATGTATGGATGTGACAGCTGGACAATAAAGAAAACTGAGTGCCAAAGAATGATGCTTTTGAACTGTGCTGTTGGAGAAGACACTTTGGAGTCCCTTGGACTGCAAGGAAATCAAATCAGCCAATCCTAAAGGAAATCAGTCTTGAATATTCATGGAAGGACTGATGCTGAAGCTGAACCTCCAGTAATTTGGCCAACTGATGTGAAAACTGACTCATTGGAAAAGATCCTGATGCTGGGAAATATGGAAGGTCAGAGAAAAGGATGATGGAAGATGAGATGATTGGATGGTATCACCAATTCAATGGACTTGAGTTTGAGCAAGCTCCGGGAGTTGGTGATGGACAGGGAAGCCTGGTGTGCTGAAGTCCATGTTACACAGAGAGTTGGACATTACTGAACAACTGAAGTGAACTGTTTGCAATAGGGAGAATCCTTTGACTAAAAATTCTTCACATGTCTCAAAATAAAACAGAAAAAGATGTTTCTTTAACATGGAAGGATAAGCAGGGCAAGCAGCAACTCTGTGTGTGTGTGTGTGTGTGTGTGTGTTTGTGTGTGTGTGTGTGTGAGAGAGATGGAGCAAGTGGTGGGGATGGATGAGCAGACAGCATGATGGAGCAGTTTAACAGGAAGTGTTTCTCTCTGTAGTGAGTTGATTCCCAAAATCAGCTATTAAGGGAGACAGAAAAGTCAGACATTTCTGACTCTTAGTGCTTGCTCAAGCTTAGGGGAAAGCTGAAGTTCAGAGGAGAGAAGCTTGGCTAAAGTTTAGTCAAGCCAAGTCAGTGAGTATGTTATGGATCATTGTGAGCACTTGGCCAGTCTCTGCTGTTGTTTAAAAGAGTCAAAGTCTGTCCTTAGACTGTACTGTTGTTCCTGAAATGGCAAGTCCATGTGCCTGATGAAAAATGAGGCCCTCAAAATTAAACGTTAGAGTTTGGAACAGAGAAAGGTTCACTACAAATTCATAAAAGGAGATGGGTGACTCATGCCCTAAGAAACCAAAGTTATTGAAAGTTTTCAGTAAATCCATTCAAGAACAAATGTTAGAGAGAGTTGTGGTTAGTTTTTGCAGACTTCTTGGTGTCAGACCCTTTGTTCTTAAGGTCAGGTCATGGTCAGGTAATGATGTTCTTGTAAATCTCTATCAGATGAATGTTATTCTCTTTCCTGACAAAAGAGGGCAAAGTCTCAAGGCACAATTTTCACCCTGAAATGTCCCAGTCCTTGTTAAGGGGAAGCAGATCTGAGTCAGCAGCTCCTTCAGGGCCAAGTTTCCACATTCTCTACAGGTCTCATTCCTGATGGAGCCAGGCACCCAACCCAATAGGTCCTCAACCTCCTCAGACTGTCCATATAGGGAGACTAGTTCTCACAAACTGAGGCCCAGAAAGATGGTCACTGCTACTATGTTACAGAGACAGGGATGGGGGAGAGGTTCATTGATCCTCAAGGCCTGGGCCAAGGCTAGTGGAGAGCCTTAGTGAGGGCTTTGGAGCACTACAAGATGTAGTCCCCAGTCTATTCCCTGGGCACTCAAGCTCACCTGCTGGCCCAAAGCTGGATGAGCTCCAGGGCCTCTAGAAGAAGACCTGAGTCTGCCTCTTATCTTGCTCTCCACCTGATGACCACCACACCACCATTGACTCAATCACTTCCCCATTGGTCCCTCATTGACAGTAATTTGTGGGTAGGGCCAAATGTGGTGCTGGCCAATGGTTGAGCAGGACAACTAATGTTCACTCATTGACAATTGGCTGCTTGTGAAAGAGGCCCTCTGAGGCGCTAAGCAAGGCTGAGCAACACCTGTTGCCTAGGAACAGGGTGGGTTGAAAGGAGACACTTCAAAGGCTATCTTCTAAGGACTGTGCTCATCCTGCTCTGTTCAACTGTGAATAGAATAAGAATCACTGTGAAGTTAAGGTTGGTCAAAATAGTTTTAAAGGTGGTCTGGCTTCACATTCTTGTTGGATTTGAACTATCAGCTATGTCATATGCTGAGCATGTGGTCAAGTGACAGTTGTTGGAGGGGCATAGAGATAAGCACTGGTGACAGGTATGCCTGGGAATACAATGAAAAGAATGATGTGCAAAAGTTAAATTAGCATGTGAAATCAAAATCTGAGATTGGAAAGGAGTCAATCAAAATCATTCCAGCATGTTGGACCCAAAGTATCCTTATGTAAGAGAGCAGCATGGGCACAGCCCTTAGCAGGTACCCAACACTGTGTCTTATTACTCTGCATCCTGTTACTAGGCAACAGGTCTTGCTCAGCCATTGGTCAGCGCCTCACTGGGACCCACCCACAAGCAACCAACTATCAATGAGCTACCTACGGGTAATTGTCCTTTTCAGCTATTGCTCAGCACCCAGTGGGCCCTACCTACTGGTAACTGTCAATGATGGACCACTAGGGAAGTGATTCAGTCAAGAGTCAGTGGTGCGGTGATGATCTGACTCTTAACTTTGAGGACCTTACATTTTTTTGTTTTGTTTTGTTTTGTTTTAATCAGGAATATATTTCTGGTAGATGGGGCAAGTTGAGTTTCCTTACTGAGTATGAGAGGTAAACTGTCCCCAACATTATTAGTGGAGGAAACATTTAACACTTTCTTTGTTCTGATATATAATCTTATGGAGACTGTGTACTGACCTTGGGGCAACAGACTGAGAATTCACCAAGTCTGGGGGTCTCTAAAGCTCACTGGAATAGAAAAACATCCAACCTATTCTTAATAACCTTTTTCACCTTAAGCTCTTGCTCTTAAGTTCCTTAAGCCCCTAAAGAACACCTAACAAGAAGAGGGTGGTCTAGAGTTGAAGTGACTAGAGGACTCTAAATTTCTGAAGTGGGATGGAAATTGTTTTGCAGAGGCTCACAGGGAGATGGAAGAGGCAGGAGTGTTGAAGGCAGACATATAAGTCAAATAATAAAGGGAACTGGAGGAAAGTCTGAAGGTCATGAGAAGAAGCACCATGCCCCTGAATCACCACTCCCCAGAATCAGACACACAGAGGTGTCAGGATTGGGAAAGTTATATCATGGCCTCCCTTAGCATCCATTAGCCCATGTTGATGGGCAAAGTGGTACATTGTGATGTCTAATTCCCCCAAGCCACCATTTGCTGGGGGAGTGCCTAGTTGATCAACCAGATTGAAGGATGTGGCTCCTCATTGTCCTGAGAGGGTATATATAGGGAGGTCAGAGGCAGAGATTCTGGGTTAGGCCACTTCATGGTATCATCATGACTAAGGTAACCAGGAAACCATGGCAGCCAAGAAGAGTTGCAATGCAGTTTACTTCAAAGATGAAAGGAAGAAAGAAAACCCTTTGTCAATGGAGATACAGAGGCAGTGTGAAGGTAAGATGACTCCATCAATGCCCCTCATGTTATCTGTTGACTTTGCTGCCCAAGTCCTCTACACTGTCCCTGCCTGGCACAAAAGCCCTCATCAGTCAACATCCCTTTTTCATGAAATCTCCCTTCCAATTCAGTTTTTATACTCTTTCCTCAAAACTAGCAATCTTCTTTTGCCTTTACAGGCACGAAAGATGACCATGAGAGTCAGAAGACCTCTACAAGGAAGCTTGAGAAAGGAAATCCGATCATATGGCCCTCAGTTGAAGAAGGTGAAAAACACAAGAAGACCAAACTCTTTTTTTCTGTTCCTGTGCATGTAAGAAACTGAATCAAAGCAAAAAAAGGTACTGGAATATGAGGCAGAGTCAAAGAAGGAGGCAGAATCAAAAGAGAAGATAATCTCAGCTGCCCCAGAATAAGAGACCCCAGAGAAGTACAACCTAGGTGGCCAGTAAGTGGATTGAAAAGGTCAGACAGTTTAGAATTGTATCTCCAGAGGTCTGCTTTCTTAGATATGGCCAACCAGGAAAAGACTGACTCTCACAGTAACATAGTAAACTGATGGCTGCAATTAAAATAAAGATCAAACAGTGAAAAGATAATATTTGTGTGTGCATGAAAAGAGGATATTTGTGTGTGTGTGAATTTTCTGATGGAAGGGAGGGAAAGAAGAGAATAGGTGGGCACCTGAGAAGGGAGGGATATGGGGGTTCTGCGAGGTTGGGGAACAGACGCTCAGGTCCCCAGTTAGCCAGAGTAGAGGTCTGGACTGGGTCAGGAGTCTGCAGTGAAGATGGATACCCCTGTTTAACAACTGATCTCAGGGCAAGGAGTAGTGGTGTGGTGTTACTGCCTTTGTTTGGGGTGTGGAATGACAATAGGGTCTAGATTGCCAGAACCCAGATAGGAAGAGGGTTTCATATGGGGATGATGAATGTGAAACTCCCCCTGAATGTGAAACTCTGACTGTGAATGTGAAACTCTGCCTCAGGAGGGTCAGAAATCCCCTCCTGGCCCCCTGCCTCATAATGGGGTTTGTTGTGTCACTCGCCTATGCTGTCAGCTAAAGGTGCTCCAGAGGCACAAAATGCTGATACAACTAAAACGCACAGCTAGCACTCCTAAGGACTAAAATAATGTTTGGAGGAAACAAATCAAATTCTATTAGGCCACCATTATGCTAAGAAATTGGTGGGAGAAGTTTGTTCCCAAAGGCAGGGCAGTGAGTGTGGCCCAATCCCAGTGCAGATGACAAACAGGATCACCACCCACAGAGAATTTTTTATGGGGGTGGGGGCACTATACATGTTGTAGGATCATAGTTTCCTGACCAGGGATTGAACCCATTCTACTTCTAGTTAAATCACGGAGTCCTGACCACTGGACAGACACAGAAGTTTGTACAGAGAGTTTTGATACAAGTATTAATATAACACTGTGTAAAAGTGGGTCTTTTATTTATCACCATACCCTAGCATTTCTAAATAGTGACAGTGGTAAACCATTCTTCCCTAATAAGTCTTTTGTTAGTCCAAGTTCTACAAGTTTTTCATGGTTTAAAAGTAAGAGTATGGAATATTTAAGTTGCTGTTAACTTTCATTTTGAAATGTTTAAAAAGGTTCCAGGAGTAGTCAATAAAATATGGAAATATATAAGGCAGAGTCTCTGACCTTAGGAATCCCATGTGTCTTCAGAAAACATTTTAAAGAAAAGTAAAACACAGAGTTTCACCATCAGCATCAAAAGAGTTGAGTTCAGATTTTAAGTCAATGATATAGAATCTTTTATCTGGACTGCAGCTTCCTAATTAAATCTTTCTGGCACTTTAACTCCTGGGAGACCCAGTTGATGATTCAAAGTCAGTCACTGAATGTGGTTTAAAATCAATAAGAATGAAAGACACCCTGGGTGTGCCATCCTTTCAAAGGAAGTGGGAGCACTTTCATGCCTTGCCTGAAGAAAATTAATGACCTAAAGCAGCTACCAGGATGAAATGGATAGAGAGACCATCCATCCACATATAGGTCAGTTCTGTGATTTCATATCTGCATATATAATTACCACTTGACACTATCACACTTTAACACCCTGCTGTTGGACTTACTGAAATGCTTGATGTTACAGGGGAAGGTAACAGATTGTTTGGCCTGAAGAGTTGAAAATGAAAGTTGCTCAGTCCTGTCCGACTCTTTGTGAGCCCATGGACTATACATTCCATGGAATTCTCCAGACCAGAATCCTGGAGTTGTTAGCCTTTTCCTTCTCCATGGGATCTTCCAAACCCAGAGATCGAACCCAGGTCTACCAAATTGCAGTTGGATTCTTTACCAGCTGAGCCACAAGGGAAGGCAAAGAATACTGGAATGGGAAGCTTATCACTTCTCCAGCAGAATTTCCTGACACAGGAATCAAACCGGGCTCTGCAGAATGGCAAATAGATTTTTCCCCAACTGAGCTATCACGGAAGCCCTGAGGTGGATCAAAAGCTGATATTAGAGGGCCTTGATACCCCAAAGTAGCCCTGGTATATATTTAAAAATACACTGATACACTGTCACTTTCCAGAAAGAGGTGAGTATGTATAAAGTTTAAGAAGGATCCAAGTACACCTAGGGTTAAAAGAGAAAAATATAATAAGTCATGAGTTGAGAAAGGATATATCCAAGTAGCATAACACAAAATATCAATACTGGTCGCCTGTAGCTCTCCTGGAAAAGAATGGTATATTGTGAATCAGACGTGTCAAGTCCTATTGCAAATGCTGTTTTGGGTTTTGGGGTGGCAGTTTTTACTCATTAGCACTTACAAAGAGTAGTACAAACTCTTTAGACTTCCACTTTTACAAGTTCCCTATGAATAGATTCCAACTGACCTCTCTAGCTGTGTCTATAACAACCTCTATTGACTAATACAATGATTTCCCTAAGACCTTCTGCTTTCCTCTTTGCCTGTATCCATTCTATCTTCTGTGACTCAGAAACTAGCAACCATCTGAGGCCAGCCTAATGGTCATCTCCCAAAGAAATTTCCTGAATCATTCTCTTGAGTATTAATTTCTTCATGTTTTCTAATCACTTACTGTTTTTCATATGCAGCTTTTATGATAGTTTTTTGAGTATGTATCTTATCAGGAACACATGCCAGAGAGGTAAATGGATTAGAAATAAACAGTGTGATAATATAAAGTATTATTAGAAGTTGAATTATCTAAGACTGTAAGGGAGAGAATCACTCTCTTCTGCCAAGTATGTCTAAGAATTTGTTTAAAAATATAGTAAAAACCATAAATTAGAGAGTGGATCAGAAGTCAAAGGAATTTAAATGAGAAGTTTCTTTTATCAGTGGTCAAGAGGAACATCATATCCTTGTAAGAAGGCCACTCATTTGAATGATGCCAAAGGCAAAAGCCAAAAGAGTGCCCATGGACTCATGATAAGAGCACAATACTGCTGGCCCAGAGGCTTCTCTTGCTTGGCAGAGGTTTATGTTCTAAGAGTAAGAAGACATCTACACAGGAGCACATCCACATATCAGCAGGAATGAAGTGGGAGCCCCCAAACTCTACATGGTCCCGGCAGGTCCCTCACCCCATTACCTTTCCTACAGGCTTGTCACGCATTTCTGCCTTGAGATGATCAAGATTAAATTTCACCTTGCCGTCTCTTCAATTTATCACAGTGGGCAAACTAGACATCTGAATGCAAAAGAATGAAATTGGACCCTTACTTTAAACCTTACACAAAACTAAACACAAAGTTGATTAAAGATTTAAATGTAAGATCTGAAATTATAAAACTACTAGAATAAAACATACTAGAGAAGTTATATAGCATCCATCTTAGAAATGATTTACTGTGTGTGACACCAAAACATAGGCAACAAATGGAAAAATAGAAAAAGTAGGACTCAGTTTAGTTCCATCGGTCAATTGTGTCTGACTGTTTGTGACCCCATGGACTGTAGCATGCCAGGCTTCCCTGTCCATCACCAACTCCTGGAGTTTACTCGAACTAATGTCCATTGAGTCAGTGATGCCATCCAACCATCTCATTCTCTGTCATCCCCTTTTCCTCCCACCTTCAATCTTTCCCAGCATCAGGATCATTTCATATAGGTCAGTTCTTCCCACCAGATGGCCAAAGTATCAGAGTTTCAGCTTCAGCATCGGTCCTTCCAATTAACATTCAGGACTGATCTCCTTTAGGATGGACTGGTTCAATCTCCTTGCTGTCCAAGGGACTCTTAAGAGTCTTCTCCAACATCACAGTTCAAAAGCATCAATTCTTCTCCATTCAGCTTTCTTTATAGTCCAATTCTCACATTCATACATGACTCCTGGAAAAAGCTGCCTCCCACAAAGAATACATCAAAAACACATCTATATAGAAGCCAAACTGATGGTTACCAAATGGAAAGTTGGGAGGGAGGAGGGATAAATCAGGAGTTGAGGGTTGACATATACACACCACTATATTTAAAATAGATAACCAACAAGGACCTACTACAAAATCACAGGGAACTTTGCTCAACATTCTGTAATGACATAAATGGGTAAAGAATTTATAAAGGAATAGGTATATGTATGCATGAGTGCCTATCCTCAATCATTTCACTCATGTCTGATTCTTTGCGACACTATGGACTGCAGCCTGCTAAGCTCCACTCTCCAAGGGATTCTCCTGGCAAGAATACTGGAGACGGTTGTCATGGCCAACCGAGGGTATCTTCCCAACCCAGGGATCAAACCAGCATCTCCTGCATTGCAGACAGATTCTTTAACAACTGAGCCAAGTGGGAAGCCCAAATACATGTATATGTAAAGCTGAATCACCTTGCTGTACACCTGAAACTAATACAACATGGTAAATCAACTATACTCCAATTAAAAAAAAAAAAGGAATACATCAACATGTGGAACAATTAGCTCAAAACACTAATTGGAAAATGGAAAAAGATTCCTAAACCTAGGCTCTAATAAAGATCCACAGGGAATAGGGTAAGAAGGGAAAACGAGCATTCAAGTCCTGATTTGTGCCCATGGGAGAGGACTCAGAATATAAGGGAGATTACATGGGTGGAGATCTGCCCTGGTTGTGAGTGGTTTGAGTCATATATTGGACATGCCAGTCCTGTGGCCTGACACAGGGAAGACAAGCACCCTTACCTGATTGCAGGGCCACGTGGACTAACAGAAGGACTGTGAGAAGTCTGGGCTCTCCTCTCAAGGAGCATGTGCTCAGGGCTTGCTCCCAAGTCAGGGTGAAGAAGACTGATTTGAACCACACTTGTGTCTTTCTGTTTTCCCCACAACTACCTACCCCTACACATGCCCTACTTACTTCGTGTGGCTGCTCTGCACTGGAGCAGAGGCTGCCATGATGAGGCAGAGAGCTGGGATGTGGGAAGCAGAGGTGCATCTGGCACAGGGTGACATCTGGGTGGGACAGCCGGGGCCATGCTCATGGAGGGCACTTACACAGGCATCCCAATGGGAGAAGTCCTAATCTCTGATGGAGGCCAGACTGCCAGAGCAGATGACCCAGTACATGCCCAGAGCCCATGCAGGCCTCACCTGCCCAGTAAAAACCCTCTTCAACAGGGATGGGCAGCAGAGGCATATGGAACTGATCAGCTGTGAGGGACCAAGGGGTCTCAGACCAGAAGCTATGTTTAAGCAGGGTGGGAGATGCTACTGCTGGTGCTGGCACAGGTGGCACATTGGAGATAGCCTGGACCTCTGTCAACAGCCAGCCTGTAGACTGGCTCCTTTTTCCAACATGCACAGGCCCCTCTTGTCCCTCTGTGGCAAAGGTTGCAGTGCTGGGAGAGGGGAGGGCACACACTTAGAGGGAACACAGGCAGGTCTGGCCTGACAATCAGGGCCTCTGCTCCAGAAACTTGGGAACCCACCCTGTCCCCAATATGGCTGAGAAGGCCACTGAGAATAGAGGAAGTCTGTGCCTCACATCTGGCTTTATCCCTGGTGCCACAGATCTCCTCCCTAGGCGATAGGTGATGGCACACCCTGAGGAAAGATGTGACTTGTGGTCCATCAAATCCATCCTCACTCTGGGTACCACACAGACTGTAGAGTCATGCTCGCCCACAAGAACACTCCATCAAGACCATAATAGATAATTAATGCACTTAAATTCAGAGAGGCAAAAAAAAAAAAAAAAAAAAAAAAAAGTGGGAAGGACTGACGCTGAAGTTTAAACTCTAATACTTTGGCCACCTGATATGAAGAACTGACTCATTTGAAAACACCCTGATGCTGGGAAAGATTGAAGGCAGGAGGAGAATGGTACGACAGAATGAGATGGTTGAATGTCATCACCACTCAATGGACATGAGTCTGAGTAAATTCTGGGAGTTGTTGATGGACAGGGAGGCCTGGCATGCTGCACTCATGAGGTTGCAAAGCATTGGACATGGCTGAGCAGCTGAACTGAATTGAGAAAAATGGGAAGACAATAGGACTGGTCTCCATTGAAAAACTGTGAGACAACCTCTGACAAAACAATCAAAAAACAGAGGTATATAATGTACTAGGTAAAGAGTCAGAAGAATTAGTAATAATAATGCTAACTGAACTAGATAAAAAAAAGAGAGAGAAACACAGTGAAAATTCTAACAAGGAACTTGAAAATAGAAAAAAGAACCAGAGTTGAAGAATACAGTAACTGATATGAGAAACACAAAAATGTAAACAGCAGGCCAGATAATACATAAGAATGCATAATAATGGAAATCACCAATCAGAGTAGCTAAAAGAAAATCCAACAAAAAATGAGAACACTTTAAGAGACCTATAGATAACATTAAGCATATCAGCATTCATATTATAATCATCTCAGAAGGACAAAAGAGAGAGAAGCTGGTAAAATGTATTTGATAAAATTATGACTGAAAACTTTCCAAACCAGAAGAAGGAACAACCAAGTACAGAAACCACACAGGGTATGCAACAAAGTGAACCAAAACAAACCCACACTGATATATAGTATAATTAAAATGGCAGAAGTAAGAAGTAAAGAGAGTATTCGAGAGGCAACAAGAGACAACACAGAATCATATAAAAGGGAACTCCTGTAAGACTATTTGCTGAATTTTGTATAAAAACTTTGCAGGCCAGAATGGAATGGCATGATATATTGATATTTAAATTGTGGAAAGATAAATACTTACATCCTGGTTTATCTCCCCAGTAAGACTTTCAATTCAGAATTGAAAGAGAGATAAAGAACTACTTAGTTCAGTTGCTCAGTCGCACCCCACTCATACCTACCCCATGGCCTGCAGCACACCAGGCCTTGACACACACATAGGCACACACACACGCACACACAAAAGGATATTACTAAGCCACAAAAGAAAATGAAAATCTACTACATGCAACAACATGGATGGACTTGTGAGGAATTTTCATTAGTGAAATAAGTCAAATTAGAGGGAAAAAAAAGACAAATACTGTGTAATATCATTTATTTATGGAATCTAAAAACACAACGAACTACAGAATGCAAATGACCCAGACTTGCCCATGAGTCTACAGGAGTTTCCAGCAGAGGCATGGGTCGGGGGTGGACTGCTGCAGAGTTGGGGGCACTGATTGCAGCAGTGCAAGCAAGGGAGCTTTTAAAGGAGTTCCCATTATCTTCATTACCTCTACCATAGTTTGGCCTCAGGTCAAATAAAAGGGAGGGAACACAGCCATGCCCTTCAGCAGAAAATTGGATTAAAGATTTACTGACCATGGCCCCACCCATCAGAACAAGACCCAGGTTTCCCCTCAGTCAGTCTCTCCCATCAGGAAGCTTCCATAAGCCTCTTATCCTTCTCCATCAGAGGGCAGAGAGAATGAAAGCCACAATCACACAAAACTAACCAATCTGATCACATGGACCACAGCCTTGTCTAACTCAACAAAACTATGAGTCATGCAGTGTAGGGCCACCCAACATGGGCAGGTCAAGTAGGAGAGCTCTAACAAAATGTGGTCCACTGGAGAAAGGAATGGCAAACCACCTCATTATTATTGTCTTGAGAACTCCATGAACAGTATGAAAAGGCAAAAAAAAATTAATAGGACACTGAAAGATAAACTCCCCAGGTTGGCAGGTGCTACTGAAGATCAGTGAAGAGCTAACTCCAGAAAGAACGAAGAGATGTAGCCAAAGCAAAAACAACACCCAGTTGTGGATGTGACTGGTGTTGGAAATTTTCAGTCTGTCTGCCCTCTGATGGAGAAGGATAAGAGGCTATGGAAGCTTCCTCATGAAAGAGACTGATTGAGGGGGAATCTGGGTCTTGTTCTGTTGGATGGGGCCATGCTTAATAATTCCTTAATCTAATTTTCTGTTCAAGGGTGGGGCATGTTCTCTCCCTGTTATTTGACCTGAGGCCAAACTATCCTAGAGGTAATGAAGATAATGGGACCTCCTTCAAAAGATCTCATGCAGGCACTACTACACTCAGTGCCCCTAACCCTGCAGCAGGCCACCAATGAACCATGGCTCTGCCAGAGACTTCTGGACACTCACAAGCAAGTCTGGGTCAATTTCTGTTGGGGTCACTGCCCCTTTCTCCTGTGTCCTGGTACACACATGTTTCTGTTTGTGCCCTCCGAGAGTCTGTTTCCCCAGTCTTGTGTAAGTTCTGGCAACTCTATGGTGGGGTTAATGGCGACCTCCTCCAGAAGGGCTTATAGCAAACCCAGGTTCAGAGCCCCAGCCCCTGCAGCAGTCCACTGCTGACCCATACCTCTGCAGGAGATGCTCAAACACAGTTCTGTCTCAGTCTCTATGGATGCTCTGGGTCCTGGTGCACACAAGGTTTGTTTGAGCCCTCAAAGTCTCTGATGGTTATGGAGTTTGATTCTAAATGCAATTTTGCCCGTCCTACAATCTTGCTGGGGCTTCTTTGCCCTTGAACATGGGGTATCTTTTTTTGGTGGGATCCAACATTCTTCTGTGATGGTCATTCAGCAGCAAGCTGTAATTTTGGAGTTCTTTCAGGAGAAGTTGAGTGCATGTCCTTCTACTCTGCCATCTTGGATAAAATGTTGAGAACGGAGAAGGCTATACATGTGTGGACACAGGGAATATATGGGAGATATCCACACCTTCCTAACAATCTTGCTGTGAATCAAACTGCTCTAAAAATAATAACCTTAAAAATGAAATAAATAAACAATAATCATTCACGTGTCACTTACTTTGTCAAAGGCTTCTAGGGCACCCAAAGTTGGATAAGCTATGTCCTTGATCCAGTTACTGCTCTCAGATCCTTCTACTCTTCTACTTAAAATTCTCTCATAGTTTCAGGGTGCAGGGGGTAGTGAAAGTATAAAAGAGAAACACAAAGAAGATCCTTTTTTCATGGCAAAACTACTCCACATCTTGACTGTGGTGCTAGTTACATGAACTTAACACATTTGACCACATACCCAGGCACTATGGCTAAGCCAAGTTGACAAATAAAGTTAACCATGACAGAAACTGAGGTTTCTAAATTGCCCTTTATTGTGAGCTTTGTTGGATAAAAAACAAATATGCTATAAATTAATGAGGGAGTTGATTTGAAAGGATGATTACAATAGGTAAAATGAACAAAATCTGAAAGTGTCTCCTAGTCAGTCACAAAGGAATCTTATTTTTGTAGCAAGGAATTAACAAATATCCATCTTGTTCAATCTATGGTTTTCCCAGTAGTCACGTATATATGTGAGAGTTGGACTGTAAAGAAAGCTGAGTGCCAAAGAATTGATGCTTTAGAATGGTGGTGTTGGAGAAGACTCTTGAGCATCACTTGGACAGCAAGGAGATCCAATCAGTGCATCCTAAAGGAAATCAGTCCTGAATATTCATTGGAAGGACTGATGCTGAAGCTGAAACTCCAAAATTTGGTCACCTGATGTGAAAAACTGACTCATTTGAAAAGTCCCTGATGCTGGGAATGATTGAAGGCAGGAGAATAAGGGGACAACAGAGGATAAGACGATTGGATGGCATCACCGACTCAATGGACATGAGTTTGAGTAAGCTCCGGGAGTTGATGTTGGACATGCAAGCCTGGTGTGCTGCAGTCCATGGGGTGGCAAAAAGTCGGACATGACTGAGCGACTGAACTGAACACTGAACTGTGTGAATGTAACAACAAAAAAAAAGCAGACCTACAGATATAGAGGACAAATTAGTGTTTATCAGTGTAGGGGGGAGGGGCAAGATAGCAGTATGGGATTAACACATGTGAACTACTATGTGTAGAATAGATCAGCAATGAGGACATATTGTACAACACAGGGAAATATAACCATTTTTTTTGGTAATAACATTAAATGGAGTATAATCTATAAAATAGTGAACCACTATACTGTATACTGTAACTAATATTGTAAGCCAACTATATTTCAATTTTAAAAAAAGTGAAAATGCAACCTGAAGAAATGGAGATAAGTTTTACATATCATACATCTAAGGAGGCATTGTTGTTGTTGTTGTTCAGTTGCTCAGTCATGTCCAACTCTTTGCGACCCCATGGACTGCAGCACACCAGGCCTCCCTGTCCATTACCAACTCTCGGAGCTCACTCAGACTCATACCCATTGAGTCTGTGATGCCATCCAATCATCTCATTCTCTGTCATCACTCTTTGCGACCCCATGGACTGCAGCACGCCAGGCCTCCCTGTCCATTACCAACTCCCGGAGCTCACTCAGACTCATACCCATTGAGTCTGTGATGCCATCCAACCATCTCATTCTCTGTCATCCCCTTCTCCACCTGTCTTCAATCGTTCCCAGCATCAGGGTCTTTTCTAATGAGTCAGTTCTTCCCATCAAGTGTCCAAAGTATTGGAGTTTCAGCTTCAGTCCTTACAATGAACACCCAGGATTGATCTCCTTTAGGATGGACTGGTTTGATCTCCTTGCAGTCCAAGGGACTTTCAAGAGTCTTCTGCAACACCACAGTTCAAAATCATCAATGTTTTTTGTTTGTTTTTTGAATGCTGGTGTGGGTGTGTGTCATTTGCTAGGTCGTGTGTGACTCTTTGCCACCCCATGGACCGCAGCACACCAGACTCCTCTGTCCATGGATTTCTACAGGCAACAGTACTGGAGTTGGGGAGCCATTCTCTTCCCCAGGGGATTTTCCTCACCTAGGGATCAAACTTGAGCCACCAGCGAGGGTCACACCCATCAGAATAGCTATCATCAAAAAGACAAATGAAAGTAAGTTCTGTCAGGAGGGTGTGGAGAAAGGGAACTCTCTTGCATTGCCAGTGGGAAAGTAAATTGCTGTGGCCAGTAGAGAAAGCAGTGTGATGTTTCCTTAGAAAATTAAAAATATGTACAACTATATTATCCTGCAATCTCAATTCTAGGTATCTATTAGAGGAAATAAAATCAGGATCTAGAATAGATACAAGTAATCTCATGTTTATTGCAGCATTATTCACAGCAGACAATGAGTGGAAACCAACTAAATGTCCACTAACAGGTGCATGGATAAAGTATGAGATATGCATACAAAGGAATATTACTCAACTTTGAAAGGAAAGGAAACCCTGTCATATGCTACACTACGGATGACACTTGAGACCATTATAAGTGAAATAAACCAGTCACAGAAGGAGAAGTACTGGATGATTCCATCTATATAAGTTATCCAAAGTAGTCACACTCAGAGAAGCAGATGGTAGAATGGTGGTTGCCAGACTTTGGGGGAGTTGCTTTGCAAACAGTATTGAGTTCTGCATCAAGATTAATGATTTCTAGAGGTCTGCTGTACAACAGTGTACATGTATTTAGCAAGAGTGCACTGTACACTTAAAAATTTGAGTTTACATTATTAGAGAAATGCAAATCAAAGCCACAATGAGGTACCATTACACGCCAGTCAGGATGGCTGCTATCCAAAAGTCTACAAGCAATAAATGCTGGAGAGGGTGTGGAGAAAAGGGAACCCTCTTACACTGTTGGTGGGAATGCAAACTAGTACAGCCACTATGGAAAACAGTGTGGAGATTTCTTAAAAAACTGGAAATAGAACTGCCATATGACCCAGCAATACCACTTCTGGGCATACACACTGAGGAATCCAGATCTGAAAGAGACACGTGCACCCCAATGTTCATCGCAGCACTGTTTATAATAGCCAGGACATGGAAGCAGCCTAGATGCCCATCAGCAGATGAATGGATAA
Source organism: Muntiacus reevesi (assembly GCF_963930625.1). NCBI lineage: Eukaryota > Metazoa > Chordata > Mammalia > Artiodactyla > Cervidae > Muntiacus > Muntiacus reevesi. The sequence goes on from NC_089271.1 coordinate 107,947,063, forward strand.
GGAAGCTGTGGTACATATACACCATGGAATATTACTCAGCCATTAAAAAGAATTCATTTGAATCAGTTCTAACGAGATGGATGAAGCTGGAGCCCATTATACAGAGTGAAGTAAGCCAGAAAGATAAAGAACATTACAGTATACTAACACATATATATGGAATTTAGAAAAATGGCAATGATAACCCTATATGCAAAACAGAAAAAGAGACACAGAAGTACAGAACAGACTTTTGAACTCTGTGGGAGAAGGTGAGGGTGGGATGTTTCAAAAGAACAGCATGTATATTATCTATGGTGAAACAGATCACTAGCCCAGGTGAGATGCATGAGATGAGTGCTCGGGCCTGGTGCACGGGGAGGACCCAGAGGAGTCGGGTGGAGAGGGAGGTGGGAAGGGGGATCAGGATGGGGAATACGTGTAACTCTATGGCTGATTCATGTCAATGTATGACAAAACCCACTGAAATGTTGTGAAGTAATTAACCTCCAACTAATAAAATAAAATAAAATACAAATTTTTGAGTTTAATTGTTATATGTTTTTTACCAGAATGAAAAAGAAAAAAAAATACTTATTCTCCTGCTTTTTATATATTTTAATGACAGTTATGAAAAGAAGCCAAGAGCCCTGAGTCACCCATTCTTCATTTCCTGGACTCTGAAAGGCATTCTGTATCCTACTTTCTGATGATTTGTCCGACCTGCCCTCAAATCCTGAAACTCATTCTCTGGACACGTTGGAAATGATAATCATCAACATAATGCCTCTATTTGCAAAATATCTCATCTTTTCACAGCACAGACCCTATTGTCCCTCATCCTTGTTGCAGGCATTTACAGACCCTTGGTTGGCTGTCACTCTTCCATGCACAACTCTTGTCTTAATTATGGGCAATTTCAGTATAAGCAAAGACGGTCCAATCAGTTCCCTGTCCTCTCACTTTCTTTTCCTCTTCTCCAGTGAACTTGTTTTCCACTCCCTTACTCAATCATTTCCATGTGTGTGTGTTCAGTTGCTCAGTTGTGCATGACTCTTTGCATCCCCATGGATATAGCCCTCCAGGCCCCCCTCTCCATGGAATTTTCCAGGAAATAATACTGGAGGAGGTTGCCATTTCCTGCTCCATGGGATCTTCTCAACCCAGTGCCACCTGAGAAGCCAAGTCATTTCCATGGCCATATCCTAAGACTTTATTCTTTCCAATAATGATGACTCTTTCACAGTCTTATTCCTTAACTGTAAACTCATAGCTTTTGGAAATGGGAATTGTGGAAGAGTTGTGGTTATTGGAAAGAATAAAGTCTAAAACATTCCTCAATCACTCTACGATCTGTAATACACTGAACCTACAACATTTTGTTATCTGTCACTCAACTTGTATCCTCAGATTCCTCATTATTCAGATTATTTTATAGTCAGTTATCAGAAACAGTAATTGCATGCATGTCTCTTTCCAATGGCACTGTTGTTCTCATGTGGGTAAACCATTACTATGATAGGTTAATATTTCAAAAGTTCCCAATAGATCATGTACTAAAGCATTGTGGATGTATTAGAGAGGGTGCATCTGGGTTATGAGAATGGAATTGGCAAGACATATTGACAATGGGAGATTAGAAACAATAAGTAACTAAGGATGACTTCTATTTTTCTGTCTTGGGACATGGAGTATAAATTGTGGAGACATTAACTGACTTCAGTGAATATAAGAAGGGATATTCATTTATATGGGAGAAGATAATGTGCTTCCAGTCCCATTGTATTTTAATTGCCTCTGTGTCATTCAGATGGAGATATTCAGCCAGTAGCTGAAAAATATGGCCAAAGACCTCAGAAGAAAATTCAGAACAAAAGTTACTGAAGTATATATTAAGGAAGTTAAATCCATATGAGTGAAGGAAATCATTTAAGGTAAACCATATAAAGAAAAACATAAAAAGAAGAGACAAAAAAAAAATAAATAGAAAGAAGAGACTACATCAAGATCAAAATAAAACCTTCTTTGGGAATGTTTGGCTTATTTCTTTTTTTAATTTTTTATTGATATCCATCACAGTGTATAGTCAACATTCTATTATCTAATTCTCTCACCAAAGAGGGAAATTATAGAAAAATAGAGATACATTTATCTGTATAATAACAAGCTATATAATTCTTCTAAAATGCACATTTATTGTATAGCTCCAAAGAGATGGATTGTGGTGTTTCCCAGGTGGACAGTAGTAAAGAATATCCTTCCAGTGCAGGAGATGTAAGAGATGCAGGTTTGATCCCTGGGTTGGGAAGATCCCCTGAAGTAGGAAATGGCAACCCATTCCAGTATTCTTGCCTGGAGAATCCCATAGACAGAGGAGCCTGATGGGCTACAGTCCACGGGGTTGCAATGAGTCAGACTCAACTGAACATATATGCACACGAAGGGATAGATTATAAGAAAAATTGTTTGCTGATTAGAACATGACCTTACATGATAAGAAGATGCACTGCTTTATTTCATTCTCATATATTTTGTTCCTATGGGCTTTTTTTTTTTATTATGACTTAATATGCACTATAAAGATTCATCAATTTATGTTAAGATCTCTGTAAAGAAAGCCCTGTCTAACATATTGGATCTAAGTGCCTTAAGTATTCTGACTCTCATACAAATTCCAGTATCTAAGATGATATGTCTGCCCTAAATACTGGAAGAGAAAAGAAGAATTATCCAAAATCCTTAAACCCTAAAAAAAAAAAAAAAATTGAACAGGCAGGACTGGGGTTCTGCTTAGTCATTTTCCCACTTACTTTTAGAAATTTTCTTCACTCAAATATAGTATCATCATTCGGTAATAAGAACAATTCCATTTCCTGACATTATCTAGAAAGTCAAATGGAAAATTAGGTTATAAAGTTGGTCCCATTTTTTCTTGGATATGTGATGTTCACAAGTCATTTGCTTGCTCTAGCACTCAGTTCCTTATGTAAAATGTTTTTAAAATATATAATTATCAAGAGCATTAAGTAAAGGACTGCCTCATACAATGTATGATATTAACTCTCTCCAACAGAGTTCCACAAGACCAGGAGTTATTCTCTATTGTTCTGATTGATGTGCCCAGGAGAATTCTTGACACAAAGTAGGTAACCAATAAATATTCCTGGAATGGAGGAATTAATTTTATCTTATTTTACCTGACTTTAAATCTTTCAAATTGTAAACTAAATAAAAAGCAAAAAAAAAAAAAAAAAAAAAAGACATATGGAAAAACATTTACATCAGTAAAAATAGGTAAAACTATTTCATGGAAGCCTGAGATCACAATATAGTTGTTTTGAATGGGAAACACAAATCAGACCAAGTAGAAAATCTTAAAACATGAAAAAGAGGAAACACTCTGTCATAATTTCTATTGATCTCAGTTTTTAAATAAGCTTACAGTAAGAAACAATCCCAAAGAAAGGCAATGCCAAAGAATGCTCAAACTATCGCACAATTGGACTCATCTCACATGCTAGTAAAGTAATGCTCAAAATTCTCCAAGCCAGGCATCAGCAATATGTAAACCATGAACTTCCAGATGTTCAGGCTGGTTTTTGAAAAGGCAGAGGAACCAGAGATCAAATTGCCAACATCCGCTGGCAAGAGAAAAAGCAAGAGAGTTTCAGAAAACCATCTATGTCTGCTTTATTGAATATACCAAAACCTTTGACTGTGTGGATCACAATAAACTGTGGAAAATTCTGAAAGATATGGGAACACCAGACCACCTGACCTGCCTCTTGAGAAATCTATATACAGGTCAGGAAGCAACAGTTAGAACTGGACATGGAACAACAGAGTGGTTCCAAATAGGAAAAGGAGTACATCAAGGCTGTATATTGTCACCCTACTTATTTAACTTATATGCAGAGTATATAATGAGAAATGCTGGGCTGGATGAAGCACAAGCTGGAATCAAGATTGCCAGGAGAAATATCAATAACCTCAGATATGCAGATGACACCACCCTTATGGCAGAAAGTGAAGAAGAACTAAAGAGCTTCTTGATGGAAGGGAAAGAGGAGAGTGAAAAAGTTGGCTTAAAGTTCGATATTCAGAAAACTAAGATCATGGCATCTGGTCCCATCACTTTATGACAAATAGATGGGGAAACAGTGGCAGAATTAATTTTTGGGGGGATTAAAAATCACTGCAGATGTTTACTGCAGCCATGAATTTTGAGCATTATTTTATTAGCTGAGCGATTAAAGAAATTCTGCGGTAGTTTGAGCATTCTTGGGATTGCCTTTCTTAGGGATTGGAATGAAAAGTGACCATTTCCAGTCCTGTGGTCACTACTGAGTTTTCCAGATTTGCTGGCATATTGAGTGCAGCACTTTCAAAGAACCATCTTTTAGGATTTGAAATAGCTCAATTGGAATTTCATCACCTCCACTAGCTTTGTTCATAGTGATGCTTCCTAAGGCCCACTTGACTTCACATTCCAGGATGTCTGTCTCTAGGTGATTGATAACATCATTGTGGTTATCTTGGTCATTAAGACCTTTTTTGTATAGTTCATCTGTATATTCTTGCCACTTTTCTTAATATCGTCTGCTTCTGTTAGGTCCATACCATTCCTGTCCTCTGTTGTTCTCATCTTTGCATGAAATGTTCCATTCTTTTCTCTATTTTTCTAGAAGAGATCTCTAGTCTTTCCCATTTTATTATTTTCCTCTTTTTCTTTCCATTGATCATTGAGGAAGTATTTCTTATCTCTCCTTGTTATAAGGTATGGGTACATCAAAGTTCTTTAATCTCATTAAATATTTCTTTTATTGTGTTCCTAGGCTGTGTCCTTCACAAGAGAATTTACTTTTTTCCTCCTCCTGCCAGTGACTTGAAATCCCATACCCCATGAAATCATGGAGGCCTTCCTAAATTTTGCAGCCCCTAGAAGTTTCTGACACTCATTCTAGTCCATACTCAGTCTCTGGCAATTCATTGAAGTTTCTGTTTAAGTGGACCTACCAGTTTGTGGCTCCAGCATCATCCATTTCAGGTAAGCAGATCTGAGCTGTGCTTCTATGTATTTTCCTGTTTCCCAGATTTGACAGTGGGTTTTGTCCTGTGACTTCAATTCTCTGATGGTTTCAGGAAGTCATTTATTTTCAGTTTGTTCAGGTCTTTTCTTTCTTGAAGGGTGGGAGTTTTGACTTTTTAGCCCTTTCCATGTCAGAGATGAAACCAGAGGTCCTCAGTGTTATTATTTTTTATGCTAAGAATCACTGTGCAAAATTTAAAGTGGGTAAAATCAAATGCACTAATTAAATTTTTCTTGTATATTTCATCTTAGTTTATATTTATCCTTGTGAAAGACTTGTTGTTTTCACTGACATAAACTGTGAAATTTGATATATTTTTTATTCAAACAATCAAAAGTGGAAGGAAATTCTAATTTTCTCAATTTGGATAACTATATCTCATATAATTTTATTGATAGATTATTTTACTTCTTATATATATCTGTTTATATTTTTAAAGCCCATTCTTGCATATAAAGTTATTTATTCTTAAAAATTAAAATTCAATAGCTCAGGAGAACAAGATGGCGGAGGAGTAAGTGGACACGGAGAACACCTCTCTCCACGGATACATCAGGAATACACTTTCAGACACAGAAGAGCATGCAGAACACCAGCTGGGAGTGGACAGGAGTACCTGACCAGTGGAAAAGAATATATAGAACCATGCAAAACTCGATATGATGAAGGAACTAGGGGGGGAAACAGGAGTGTTAGTAGGATTGGACCTACCCTCAGCTGGCAGGGGAACTAAAGCAGGGATCCAATCTCCACAACAGGGCAATTGTCTGAGTCAGAGGAGAAACATGTAAGGCTAAGAGTGAAACAGCTGATCTGTGGGAGCCTAAATGGAATGAGATAAGATAGTCCTTGCTGCAGTCATACATACTCTGGACAGGAACGCTAGTCTCCTGGAAGGGGCAGCAGCTGGAAGCTGGAGTTTAGGGATTATGGAGCAATCCCAGGGCGGGACTGCTGTTAACTGTGGAGAGACAGGTCAACGGGATGTGAGGGAGGAGATTGTGGTGGGAAATGCTGGTGGAGGAAAGCCAGACAACCATGGAAGCAAGGCGATACTGCTGAGTCATGTGTAGGGGTGGAACCATAACCATAGCCTCTCTCTCCCCGCTTGCCACAGCTGGCAGCTGAACAATAGAGAGGCGCCCCATCAAAGGCCTGAGCACTGAACTACAGTGTAGACCTCACGGAGGGTGCTCCTTTCAGTGACCGATGCTCAAAACTGCAGAGCAGGATCCCATCCAAAGTGCCCATTTAATTGCCTGACCTGCCGTTCTACAGGGTAGGACTCCAGGTAAGGGGACTCCTCTATGTGCCTGACATGTAAAACAGAGAAGGACCCCAGGCAAGGGAGCACTCTAAGTGCCTGAACGGGTAGAGCTATGGAGAAAGACTGGCCAAAGAGGACTTCTGATTGCCAGCTACAAGAGGCTGGAAAAATGACTCTGATAGGGCCATAACTGGAGAAGGCAATGGCAACCCACTCCAGTACTCTTGCCTGGAAAATCCCATGGACGGAAGAGCCTGGTAGGCTTCAGTCCACGGGGTCGCTCAGAGTCGGACACGGCTGAGTGACTTCACTTTCACTTTTCACTTTCATGCACTGGAGAAGGAAATGGCAACCCATTCCAGTGTTCTTGCCTGGAGAATCCCAGGGATGGGGGAGCCTGGTGGGTTGCCATCTATGGGGTCACGCAAAGTTGGACACTACTGAAGCGACTTAGCAGTAGCAGCAGGGCCATAACTCTTATAGCGGAGTCAGTACATGCCCCTGCAAACTTGGCACTGTGAGGGTCCCCGCAAGTCAAGCAGCTGTGCCACCTTCACGTTTACCTCTCACCAGGGCTGAGCTGTCACAGGCAAAAAAGTCTTGTATATTTGCATGCAGAGTCACTTCGGTCATGTCCAATTCTTTGTGAACCTGTAGACTGTGACCTGCCAGGTTTCTCTGTCAGAGAGGGGGTTCTCCAGGCAAGAATACTGGAACGTATTGGCCAATACTGGTTGCCATACCCTTCTAGAGCACTCTATTTCCTGCTGCCCTAGCCGCCAATCCCCCTGAGTACCTCATGCTGCCAGAACCCCTGCAACCCAAGCAGCTGTACCACCTCCACACCTGGCCCTCTCAGGGGAAAGCCCAAGCCATCCAGGACAGCCTCAGGAACTAAACTCCAGTGGACAACTCACATGTAGAGGTGGAAATAAAACTACAATTGAAACACAGGGGCAGTGTGGCTAAGGAAGAAGACTCAAAATCTTCATACCAGCTGTACAAGCTGCAGATTAAATCCACAAGATCAATCTCTGTGCCTATGGAATATATAAAAGGACATTGAGAGAGCCCACAAAAGAAAATGCACTAGCTCTGATAGTTGTGGACATTGGAGACAAGAACACATAGGAGTAGGACCAAATTAGAATCTGAGCTGTCCCCACAGCAGGTCCAGAAATCAGCACAGTGTTGGAGGGCATCCTAGGGAGGTAAGGTGAACTGTGACTCTCAGTGAGGGAAAGGTCTCTGACAGCATTGACTCAAGGAAAACATTTATTATTCTTATTTTTTGACTTGCTCTGTAGATTCTTTCAGATTATTTTTTTCATTTTTTCCCCCTTTATTCCCCCTCTGTTATAGTTGTTGATTTTATTGGTGCTAAAAAATCCAATTTTTTTTAGTTTTTTTTATTCCTCAGTCACATTTTTTTTTCATTGTTGTCATAAACCTCTGCCTCTACATTGAGCTGTTGCAGTTCTGTGGCATTTTCCTCCTTTTTTTAAATTTTAATTTTCAATTTTTTAAACCTGTTACTATTTTTTCTACATTTATTCTTTTGTTTGATTTTCCTGCTGTTCTTTTCCCCTTGCAGTTAATCTTTAATGTATATAAATCTTTTTTATCTACATCTATTTAACTTTGCATATCTATAATTTCTTTTTCTCCTTTCCTATCAAAATAATTGTTACTTTTATTTTCATTGTTTTATTTCCCAGTTGGTCCCTTGCTTTATTTTTGTTTTCCAACTTGTGCTTTAATTAGTTTTATTCTGGTAGGTATAATTTTTGGTTTCATTTGTTCACTGGGTCAATCTATTGTACTTTATTTTTGTCAGACTGTTCTGATTTTGCTTATGGGTGCATATGTTTATGTGTATATTCAGTCACACTTTCTATTGTTGTTATAAACTTCTGCCTCTACATTGGGCTTTTGCAGTTCTGTGGAGTTTTTCTTTTTTATCCTTTTTCCTTTCTTCTTCCATTTTCTTTTCTTTTCTCTTATAATTTTAAGTTTTAATTTTTTAAACCTATTATATTTATTCTACATTTATTCCTTTGTTTGCCTTTCCTACTGTTCTTTTCCCCTTGCAGTTATTCTTTAGTGTATAAAAATCTTCTGCATCTGTCTCTATTTAACTTTGCATATTTATCCTTTCATTCTTTTTTTTTCTTTCCTTTCCTCTCAATATATTTATTAGTTTTTTTCTTCATAGCTTTATTCCCCACTTGGCACCTTGCTTTAGTTTTGTTTTCCAGTTTGTGCTTTGTTCTTAACTGGTAAATATAATTTTTCATTTCCTTTGTTCCCTGGATCAATCTACTGTACTTTATTTTTTTGGACTGTTTTCACTTTGTTCATGGGTATATATGTGTAAGTGTATATTCCATTATTTTAATCATTATTTGCCTGATTCTGTAACTGCCATTTGTCTGGAGTTTATCTTTGGTTTCTCGTTTTTGGATATTTGTTTTAATCTCACTTAATTCCATAACAAGCCACTTGTGGAATCTTTATTCCTGACCAGAGATCAAGCCTTGTGCCTTTGGAGTGGGAGCACTGACTCCAAGACCCTATACTACCAGAGAAGTAACCCTAGGAAGTATCAGATAGTGAGAACTCACAAAAAGGAAATCACTTGAATACAAGACCTGGCAACATTCAACCACCAGTAGCACCCTGTGTAGAATGCCTCATCTAAACAACAAACAAAACAAAAATACAAACCCAATCATTAGCAGACAGGATTACCATGTAATTCAGCCTGACCTATCAGAGGAAAAACAAACAAACAAAAACTCAGCACAATTCTCACCCTATACAAAGCTCACACAAACCACTGGACCAACCTTAGAAGGGTAGAAATCAAAAGGAAGAAAGAATTCAACATCCTTAAAGAAAATAATTCAACTTTCCTTGAGCCTAAGCAAAGGAGACCTCAAACACAATAACTTTAAAAAAAATAATAATAATGAAAAGGCAGAGAAATCCTGCACAAATGAAGGCACAAACTAGAAACACAGAAGTCCAAATAAATGAAGAGGAAATATGCAAATTACCTGAAAAGGAATTCAGAATAATGATAGCTAAGATGATCAGAAACCTTGAAAACAAAATGGAGAAATACAAGAATCAGTTAACAAAGACCTAGAAGATTTAAAGAATAAACACACAACACAACACATACAACACAATTATTGAAATTAAAAATACTCTAGAAGGAATCAATAGCAGAATATATGAAGCAGAAGAAAGAATCAGTGAGCTGGAAGATAAAATGGTGAAAATCAATTATGAAGAGCAGAATAAAGTAAAAAGAATGAAAAGAGTTGAGTACAGTCTCGGTAATCTCTGGGACCATATCAAACCCACCAACATTCAAATTATAGGGGTCCCAGAAGAAGAAGAGGAAACAAAGGCTATGAGAAAAATTTTGAATAGATTATAGTTGAAAATTTCCCCAACATGGGAAAGCAAATAGTCAATCAAGTCCAAGAGGCACAAAGAGTCCCATACAGGATAAACCCAAGGAGAAACACACCAAGACACATACTAATCAAACTAAAAAAGACTAAACACAAAGAAAGAATATTAAAAGCAGCAAGGGAGAAGAAACAAGTAACATACAAGGGAAACTCCATATACTTAACAACTGATCTTTCAGCAGCAAATCTGCAGGCCAGAAGGGAATGGCAGGATATATTTAAAGTACTGAAAGGGAAAAATCTGCAACCAAGATTACTGTACCCAGCAAGGATCTTATTCAAAATTAATGGAGAAATAAAAAGCTTTTCAGACAAGCAAAAGTTGAGAATTCAGTACCACCAAACCAGCTTTACAACAAATGTTAAAGGGCCATAGTCGAGAAATACAAGAGAAGAAAAAAGATTTACAAGATCAACCTCAAACAAGTAGAAAATGCAATAGGAACATATATATCAATAATTACATTAAATGTAAATGGATTAAATGCTCCAACCAAAAGACACATACCAGCTAAATGCATACAAAAACAAGAGCCTTATGTAGGCTCTCTACAAGAAACACATTTCAGACCTCGAGACACATATAAACTGAAAGTGAGAGGATTGAAAACTATTCCATGCAAATGGTAAGCAAAAGAAAGCTGGAGTAGCAATCCTCATATCAGAAGAAATAGACCTTAAAATAATGAAGATTACAAGCGATAAGGAAGGATACTACATAATGATCATGGGGTCAATTCAAGAGGAAGACATAGCAATTTTAAATATCTATGCACCCAACATAGGAGCACCTCAATACATAAGACAAACACTAACAGACATAAAAGGAGAAATTGACAGTAACACAATAATAGTAGGAGGCTTTAACACCCCACTCATACCAATGGACAAATCATCAAAATGGAAAATTAATAAGGAAACACAAGTCTTAAATGATACATTAGATGAGATGGATCTCATTGATATCTTCAGGGCATTCCATCGTAATGAAGAAGAATACATCTTCTTCTCAAGTGCACATGGAACATTCTCCAGGATAGAGCATATCTTGGGTTACAAATCAAACCTCAGTAAACTTAAGAAAATTGAAATCATATTAAGCATCTTCTCCTAGCACATGCTATGAGACTAGATATCAATTACAAGAAAAAAAGAAGTATAAGAAACACAAACACATGGAGACAAACAACACGCTTCTAAATAACCAACAGATTACTGAAGAATTCAAAAGGGAAATAAAAAAAATTCTAGAAACAAATAGCAGTGAAAACACAACAACTCAAAAGCTATGGGATTCAGAAAAAGCAGTTCTAAGAAGGAAGTTCATAGCAATACAATCCTACCTAAAGAAACAAGAAAAACATCAAATGGACAACCTAAGTTTACACATAAAACAAATGGAAAAAGAAAAACAAAACCCCAAAATTAGTAGAAGGAAAGAAATCATAATTATCTGAGGATAAAGAAATAATAGTAAAGATGAATAAAACTAAAAGCTGGTTCTTTGAGAAAGTAAACAAAATTGACAAATCTTTAGCTAGACTTATAAAGAAAAAAAGAGAGTAGAATCAAATCAACAAAATTAGAAGTGAAAAAGAGGTTATAATACGTAATATGGAAACACAAAGGATTATAAGAGACTATTATGAACAACTATATGGTAATAAAATAGATACCCTGAAAGAAATGGACAGATACTTAGAAAATTTCAATCTTCCAAGCCTGAACCAGAAAGAAATAGAAATTATCAATAACCCAAATACAAACACTGAAATTGAAGCTGTGATCATAAATCCCCTAAAAACAAAAGCCCAGGACCAGGTGGCTTCACAGGAGAATTCTATCAAGCATTTAGAGAAGAGCTAATGCCTATCCTTCTAAAACTCTTTCAAAAAATTGCAGAGGAAGGAACACTTCCAAATTCATTCTACAAAGCCACCACCATCTTGATACCAAAACCGGACAAAGACAACACAAAAAAAGAAAACTACAGGCCAATATCAGTGATGGACATAGATGCAAAAATCCTCAACAAAATTTTAGCAAAGAGAATTCAACAACACATTAAAAGCTCATGCAAAATGATCAAGTTGGGTTTATTCCAGTGATGCAAGGATCATTCAATATACACAAATCAAACAATGTGATATACCATATTAACAAATTAAAAGATAAAAACCATATGATAATCCCAATATATGCACAAAAAGATTTTGAAAAAATTCATTTATGATTAAAAATCTTCACAAAATGGACTTAGAAGGAACCTACCTCAACACAGTAAAGGCCATATATGATAAGCCAACAGCAAACAATATTCTCAATGGTGAAAAACTGAAAGCATTCCCCCTAAGATCAGGAACAAGACAAAGGTGCCCACTTTTGCCACCAATATTCAACACAGTTCTGGAAGCCCTAACTACAGCAATCAGAGAAGAAAAAGAAATAAAAGGAATCCAGATGGGAAAAGAAGAATAAAGCTCTCACTGGGTGCAGATGGCATGATATTGTACATAGAAAACCCTAAAGAGAGTGTGAGGAAATTACTAGAGCTAAACAATGAATTTAGCAAAGCTTCAGGATACAAAATCAATACACAGAAATCACTTGCATTCCTATTTACTAACAGTGAAAAATCAGAAAGAGAAATTAAGGAATTGATTCCATTTACCATTGCAGCAAAAAGACTTAAATATCTAGGTATAAACATAACTAAGGAGAAAAAATTACACAGAAAATTATAAGACACTAATGAAAGAAATCAAAGATGACATAAATAGATGGAGAAATATTCCATGTTCCTGGGTAGGAAAAATCAATATTGTAAAAATGACTATATTACCAAATGCAATCTACATATTCAATGTGATCCCTATCAAATTACCAATGGCATTTTTCACAGAACTAGGACAAAATACTTCACAATTCATATGGAAACACAAAAGACCCTGAATGGCCAAAATAATCCTGGGAAAGAAGAATGGAGCTGGAAGAATCAACCATCCTGACACCATATTATACTACAAAGCTATAGCCATCAAGAAAGTATGGTAATGGCACAAAAACAGAAATATAGACCAATGGAATAAGATAGAAAGCTGAGAAATAAACCCATGCACCTATGGGTAACTTATTTTTGACAAAGGAGACAAGAAGATACAATGGGGCAAAGACAGCCTCTTTAATCAATGGTGCTGGGAAAACTGGATAACTACATGTGAAAGAATGAAATTAGAACACTTCCTAACGCCATGCACAAAGATAAACTCAAAATGGATTAAAGACCTAAATATAAGACCAGAAACTATAAAACTCTTGGAGGAAAACATAGGCAGAACACTTGATGACATAAATCAAAGCAAGATCCTCTATGACCCACATCCTAGAGTAATGGAAATAAAAACAAAAGTAAACAAGCAGGACCTCATTAAACTTAAAAAACTTTTGCACAGCAAAGGAAACTATAAGCAAGGTGAAAAGACAACCCTCCAAATAGGAGAAATAAGTAGCAAATGAAATAACTGACAAAGGATTAATTTTCAAAATATACAAGCAGTTCATACAACTCAGTACCAGATAAACAAACAACACAATGAGAAAGTGGGAGAAAGACCTAAACAAGCTTTCTCCAAAGAAGATATACAGATGGCTATCAAACACATGAAAGGATGCTCAACGTGGCTTATTATTAGAGAAATGCAAATCAAAATTACAATGAGATATCACCTCACACCAGTCAGAATGGCCATCATCAAAATGTCTACAAACAATAAATGCTGGAAAGGGTGTGGAGAAAAGAGAAACCTCCTGCACTGTTGGTGGGAATGTAAATTGATACAGCCACTATGGAAGACGGTATGGAGATTCCTTAAAAAAAAAAAAAAAAGCTAGGAATAGAGCCATCATTTGCCCCAGCAGTCCCATTTGTAGGCATATACCCTGAGGAAACCAAAATTGAAAGAGACATGTGTATCCCATTATTCACTGCAGCACTATTTACAATAGCTAGAACATGGTAGCAACCTAGATGTCCATCAACAGATGAATGGATAAAGAAGTTGTGGTACATATACACAATGTAATATTACTCAGCCATAAAAAGGAAAGCATTTGAGTCAGTTATAGTGAGGTGGATGGACCTAGAACCTATTATACAGAGTGAAGTGAGTCAGAAAGAGAAAGATAAATATCATATTCTAACACATATATATGGAATCTTGAAAAGTGATACTGAAGAATTTATTTACAGGGAAACAATGGAGAAACGGACATAGAGAATAGACTTACAGACATGGGGAGAGGGGAGGAGAGGGTGAGATGTATGGAAAGAGTAACATGGAAACTTACATCACCATATGTAAAATAGATGGCCAACAGGAATTTGCTGCATGGCTCAGGAAACTCAAACAGGGGCTCTGTAGCAAACTAGAGAGGTGAGATGGGGAAGGAGATGCGAGGGAGTTTCAAAAGTGAGGGGACATATGTATACCTATGGCTGATTCTTGCTGAGATTTGACAGAAAATAGCAAAATTCTTAAAGCAATTATCCTTCAATAAAATAGTTAATTTTAAAAAAAGAAATGAAGGGAGAATGAATACAGGTATATGTATAATTGAGTTGCTTCAATGTTCACCTAAAATTACCACATCATTGTTAATCAGGTATACCCCAATACAAACTGTTTTTGATATTAAACATTTAAAATTAAAAAAGATATATATCATAAGTTGCCTGTATATTATATAACTTGAATGTGAATGAGTGTCAATAAAACCTTCTGAAACATCAAAAATAATTCAGTAGCTTATCATTTTATACCGACGTTTAAGATATGCTGTTCAATTTTAGAAAATGTTCTTAAAATAACAGTAACAATTATACACAGAATTGCAATTTGGAAAACTAAATACTATTTAGAAAGTGTTTTCTGACTCACTTAAGGGCCCAACAATGTCTCAAAAGAAGTCCACAGCCAAAGTTCTTTAATGGGCTCAATAAAATAAAAGCCACAGAATTAGAAAAGCAAGGATTTATGAAGATCATATGATTTCTATTAGGTAAAGGAGAAACACGAGTCCTGAGAAATAAATATTATAAATTATGGTATGTGTTAGAATGGTAATTAAAAAAATGACACCTTGAAATGTTGCGTGGGTCTTGAGACTTAGCACAGACTTTGTATGACAAATAGAACAAAAGTCATAGTTTAAAAAATCCACCAAGAATAATATATTTGAATAAATGGTAAAACATTATGAAAGTATCATGAACAAAGTGACAAAGGAGAACTTTAAAAATGAAGAAAATTATAAGATTACAACAATCAAGTGGTTTTAGTTATGAGTGACAGCACAAATTACACTGCTTTAAAATATTTTTTTAATTCTATTTTCTTAGTTTGAGGAGATTTCTAGCATGGTTATATCCCAGCGCTGGGTCTAATCATTTTTCTTGATTCCATATAATTTCTAGTGTTGGCTTCATCCTCAGTTTGGCATGGTTCAAAATCATAAGATGTTTGTGACTGGCAACAGGGGCTGTATTATCCCTTTTTTATTCCAAGAGGAAAAGATATTCTATTTCCCATAACTCAAAAAACAACTAATCTTAGTTCTGATTAGATCACTCTTACATCCAAACACTCTGTTTAGGTACTATTTCCAACACCTGTTTCACTTCACTTCAGTTCAGTTGAGTTGCACAGTCGTGTTCAACTCTTTCTGACCACATGGACCACAGCAAGCCAAGCTTCCCTGTCCATCATCAAATCTCGGAGTTTACCCAAACTCATGACCATTGAGTCAGGGATGACATTCAACCATCTCATCCTCTGTCGTCCACTTCTCCTCCTGCCTGCAATCTCTTGGAGCATCAGGGTCTTTTCAAATGAGTCAGTTCTTTACATCAGGTGGTCAAAGTATTGGAGTTTCAGCTTCAATATCAGTCCTTCCAATAAACACTCAGGAATGATCTCCTTTAGGATGGGCTAGTTGGATCTCCTTGCAGTCCAAAGGACTCTGAAGAGTCTTCTCCAAAACCACAGTTCAAAAGCATCAATTCTTCAGCTCTCAGCTTTCTTTATAGTCCAACTCTCACATCCATATATGACTACTGAAAAAACCATTGCCTTGACGAGACAGACTTTTGTTGGCAAAAAAAATGTCTCCGCTTTTTTTATGCCGTCTAGTTTGATCATAACTTTCCTCCAAGCAGCAAGCGTCTTTTAAATTTATGGCTGAAGTCACAATACGAAGTGATTTTGAAGCCCCAGAAAATAAGGTTTGCCACTGTTTCCTGTTTTCCCATCTATTTGCCATGAAGTGATGGGACCGGATGCCATGATCTTAGTTTTCTGAATGTTGAGCTTTAAGCCAACTTTTTCACACTCCTCTTTCACCTTCATCAAGAGGCTGTTTAGTTCTTCTTGGCATTCTGCCATATGGGTGGTGTCATCTGTATATTTGAGGTTACTGTTATTTCTCCCAGCAATCTTGATTCTAGTTTGTGCTTCACCCAGTCCAGCATTTCTCATGATGTACTCTGCATATAAGTTAAATAAGCAGGGTAACAATACACAGCTTTGACGTACTCCTTTTCCAATTTAGAATCACACTGTCATTCCATGTCCAGTTCTAACTTTTGCCTCCTGACCTGCATACAGGTTTCTCAGGAGGCAGGTCAGGGGGTCTGGTATTTCCATCTCGTTCAGAGTTTTCCACAGTTTATTGTGATCCACACAGTCAAAGTCTTTGGCACAGTCAATAAAGCAGAAATAGATGTTTTTCTGGAACTATCTTACTTTTTCGATGATCCAGTGGATGTTGGCAATTTGATCTCTGGTTCTACTGCCTTTTCTAGAAGCAGCTTGAACATCTGGAAGTTCACGGTTCAAGTATTACTGAAGCTTGGCTTGGAGAAATTTGAGCATTACGTTCCCAGTGTGAGATGAGTGCAAATGTCAGGTATGCTGAGCATTCTTTGGAATTATCTTTCTTTGAGATTAGAACAAAAACTGAAATTTTCCAGTCCTATGGCCACTGCTGAGTTTTCCAAATTTACTGGCATATTGAGTGCAGCACTTTCACAGCATCATCTTTTAGGATTTGACATAGCTCAACTGGAATTCCATCACCTCCACTGGCTTTGTTCATAGTGGTGCTTCCTAAGGCCCACTTGACTTCACATTCCAGTATGTCTGGCTCTAGGTGAGTGATCACACCATCGTGATTATCTGGGTAGTAAAGATCTTTTTTGTACAGTTCTTCTGTGTATTCTTGTCACCTCTTCTTAATATCTTCTGCTTCTGTTAGGTCCATACCATTTCCGTCCTTTATTAAGCTCATTTTTACATGAAATGTTCCCTTGGTATCTCTTATTTTCTTGAAGATATCTCTAGTGTTTCCCATTCTATTGTTTTCCTTGATTTATTTGCACTGATTACTGAGGATGGTTTTCTATCTCTTCTTGCTACTCTTTGGAGCTCTGCATTCAAATGGGTATGCTTTTCCTTTTCTCCTTTGTTTTTCACTTCTCTTCTTTTCACAGCTATTTGTAGGTCTTCCTCAGACAACCATTTTTTTTTTAATTTCTTTTCCTTGGGGATGGTCTTAATCCCTGTCTCCTGTACAGTGTCATGAACCTCAGTCCATAGTTCATCAGGCAACCTGTCTATCAGATCTAGTCCCTTAAATCTATTTGTCACTTCCACTGTAAAATTGTAAGGAATTTGATTTAGTTCATACCAGAATGGTCTAGAGGTTTTCCCTACTTTTTTCAATTTAGGTCTGAATATGACAATAAGATGTTCATGATATGAGCCACTGTCAGCTCCCAGTCTTGTTTTTGCTGACTGTATAGAGCTTCTCCAACTTTGGCTGCAAAGAATATAATAATTCTATTTTTGGTTTTGGCAATCTGGTGAGGTCCATGTGTAGAGTCTTCTCTTGTGTTGTTGGAAGAGGGTGCTTGCTGTGACCAGTGTGTTCTCTTGGCAAAACTCTATTAGCATTTACCCTGCTTCATTCTGTACTCCAAGGCCAACTTTGCCTGTTATTCCAGGTGTTCCTTGACTTCCTACTTTTGCATTCCAGTCCCCTATAAAGAAAAGGACATCTTTTTTGGGTTTTAGTTCTAAAAAGTCTTCTAGGTCTTCATAGAACCCTTCAACTTCAGCTTATTCCCCATTACTGGTCTGGGCATAGACTTGGGTTACCCCCTGCAGGGGGTTAACTAATACCTGGTAAGTGGGAAATAAACATTACACCAAAGAATTTATGTTCATTTGTACAATTAAATAAAATGAATCCAGATGTTTTCATGTAAGAAGGAACTTCATTTGACATGACTATGGGGATAGGGTAATCTCACACACTACCTAAAAAATGTTGAGTATTCTCCAAGCTAGTCTTCAACAATACATGAACCAAGAATTTTCAGATGTTCAAGCTTGACTAAGAAAAGGCAGAAGAACACAAGATCAAATGGACAGCATCCGTTGGATCATCGAAAAAGCAAGATAATTCCAGAAAAAAAAAATCTGCTTCACTGACTACACGAAAGCATTTTACTGTATGGATCACAACAAATTGTGGAAAATCCTTAAAGAGATGGGAATACCAGACCCTCTTACCTGCCTCCCGAGAACTCTGTATGGAGGGCAAGCAGCAATAGTTAGAACCGGACATGAAACATCAGATTGGTTCCAAACTGGGAAAGGGGTATGTTGAAGCTGTATATTGTCATCCTGCTTATTTAACTTCTCTGCAGAGTACATCATGAGAAATGCAAGACTGGATGAAGCACAAGCTGGAAGATTGCTGGGAGAAATATCAATAACCTCAGATATGCAGACGACACCACCCTTAAGGCAGACAGCAAAGAGGAACTAAAGAGCCTCTTGATGAGGGCAAAAGGGAAGAGCGGAAAAAGCTAGCTTAATTCAACATTCAAAAAACTAAGGTCATGGCATCTGGTCCCATCACTTCATGCCAAATAGATGGGGAAACAATGGAAACAGTGACAGACTTTATTTTCTTGGGCTCTGAAATCACTGCAGATGGTGACTACAGCCATGAAATTAAAAGATGCTTGATCCTTGGAAGAAAAGCTATGACCAACATAGACAGCATATTAAAAAGCAAAGACAGTATTTTACCATAAAGGTCCCTAGGTGAAAGTTAAATTTTCCCTATAGTCATGTATGGATGTGAGAGTTGGACCATAAAGAAAGGGGAGCACTGAAGAATTGATTCTTTTGAACTGTGCTGTTGGTGAAGACTCTTGAGAGTCCCTTGGACTGCAAGGGCATCAAAGCAGTCAATCCTAGAGGAAATCAATCCTGAATATTCATTGGCCATCTGAGGCAAAGGACTGACTCGTTGGAAAAGACCCTGATGCAGGGAAAGATTGAAAGCCAGAGGAGAAGGGGATGACAGAGGATGAGATGGTTGGATGGCATCACCAACTTGATGGACAATGAAGCCTGATGTGCTGCAGTCAATGGGGTCTCAGAGAGTCAGAAATGACTGAATCATTGAACTGAACTGATTGCAATAGGGAGAATGCTTTGACCACAGTTCCTCACATGTCTCAAACTAGAACAGAAAAAGATGTATCTTTAACATGGAAGGATAAGCAGGGCCAGCAGGAACCGTGTATGTATGTGTGTGTGTGTGTGTGTGTGTGTGTGTGTGTGTGTGTGTGTGTGTGTGTGTGATGGGGCAAGTGGTGGGGATGGTTGAGCAGACTGCAGGATGGAGTAGCTTAACAGGAAATGTTTCTCTCTGCAGTGAGCTGATTCTCAGAATGAGCTGTTGAGGGAGACAGAAATGTTTGCATCTTAGGGCTTGCTCAAGCTTGGGGGAAAGCTGAAGTTCAGAGGAGAGAAGATTGGCTAAAGTTTAGCCAAGTCAAGTCAGCGGGTATCTTATGGATAATTGTGAGCACTTGGCCAGTCTCTGCTGTTGTTTAAGAGAGGCAAAGTCTGTCCTTACACAATACTGTTGTTACTGAAATCAAAAGTCCATGTGCCTGACACAGAATGAGGCCCATCAAACCTAAACTTCAGAGTTTGGAACAGGGAAAGGTTTATTAAAGATTCATACAATAATTGAGAAAAAAAAAGATTCATACAAGGAGATGGGTGGCCCTTGCCCTAAGAACCCAAAGTTTCTGAAAGTTTTCAGTAAGTGCGTTTGAAAGCAAATGTTAGAGTTATGGTAAGTTGCTGCAGACTTCTTGGTGTCTCACCCTTTGTGCTTAGGGTTAGGTCATGATCAGGTAATGATGTTCCTATGAATCTCTACCAGATGAATATTATTCTCTGTCCCGACAAGAAAGGGCAGTCTCAAGGCACAGATTTCACCCTGTAGTGTCCCATTCCTGACTAAGGGGAAGCAGATCTCAGTCAGCAGCTCCTTCAGGGCCAGGTTCCCACACTCTGCCCAGATGTCATCCCTGACAGAGACAGGCATCCAACACAATAGGTCTACAATGTCCTCAGGGCCTCCAAATGGAGATACCAATTCTCACAAACTGAGACCCAGAAAGAAAACCACTGCTAGTATCTCGCAGAGACAGGGATGGGGGAGAGGTAAACTGCTTCTCAAGGCTTTGGCCAAGGCAGGTGGAGGGCCTTAGTGAGGGCTCTGGAGGGTTACAGGATGCAGTCCCCAGTCTATTCCCTGGGTCCTCCAGCTCACCCACTGGCCCAAGTCTGCGTGAGCTCCAGGGCCTCCAGAAGAAGGCCTGAATCTGCCTCTTTTCTAACTCTCTTTTTGATTACCACCACACCACCTTTGACTTAATCGCTTCTCCACTGATTGCTCATTGACAGTAACCTGTGGGCAGGGACCACTGCAGTGCTGACCAGTAGCTAAGCAGGACAGCTAATAGTCACTCATTTACAACTGTTTACTTGTGGATGGGGCCCTCTGAGGCACCAAGCAATGGTTGAGCAACACCTGTTGCCTAAGAACAGGGTGGGTTAAAATGGAGCACACCAATGGCTACCTGATAAGTCTGTGCTCAACCTGCTCTGTTACACTGTAAATAGAAAAAGAATCACTGTGACTTTAAGGTTTGTGAAAGTAGTTTTCACCGTGGGCTGGCCTGCACATTCTTGTTGGCTTTGAACTATTTATACTATATGCTGAACATGTGATCAAATGGCAGCTGTTGGAGGGGCATAGAGATAAGTGCTGGTGACAGGAATGCCTAGGAATATAAGGAAAAGAATGATAGGCAAAAGTTAAATAAGTATGTGAAACAAAAATCTGAGGTTGGAAGGAGTAAGTCAAAAAGATGCCAGCACATTGAACCCAAAGTGTCCTTATGTAACAGAGCAACATGGGCAGAGCCCTTCGCAGGTAGCCGTTGCTGTGCCTTAATCACTCCATATCCTGTTACTAGGCAACAGGACTTGCTCAGCCATTGGTCAGTTCCTCACTGGCCCCACCCACAAGCAACCAACTACCAATGAGCTACCTACAGGTACTTGCCCTGCTCAGCTATTGGTCAGCACTGCCACGGGCCCTACCTACTGATAACGGTCAAGGAGGGGTGACTGGGGAATTGATTCAGTCAAGACTCAGTGGTGCAGTGGTGAACTGACTCTTGACTTCGAGCACCTTCCTTTTTTTAAAAGCAAAAATCAGGAATTTATTTCTGCTAGATGGGGCAAGTTGAGTTTCCCTACTCAGTATGAGTGTTGAAGTGTCCCCAAAAAATTTAGTGGAGGAGACATTTAAAACTGTCTTTGCTCTAATGTGTAATCTTATGGAGACTGTGCATTGAACTTTGGGCAACAGACTGAGGATTCACCAAGTCTGGGGGTCGCTAAAGCTCATCACACTAGATAAAACATCCAACCTGTTCTTAATTACCTCTTTCCACTTTAAGTGCTTTCTCTTAAGTTCCTGAAACCCTTCAAGAACCCCCAACAGGCAGAAGGTGATCAAGAGATGAAGTGTTTAGAGGACTCTGAAGGATGAAGTGGGACAGAAAGGGTTCGGCAGATGTTCATAGAGGGATAAAAGAGGCATGAGTGTTGAAGTGGCACATATAAGTCAAAGGATAAAGGGAAAGGAAAGGAAGTTTGAAGGTCATGAGAAGAAGCACCATGCCCCTGAATTACCACTCCCCAGAATCAGACACACAGACATGTCAGCAGTGGGAAAGTTATATCATGGCCTCCTTCAGCATCCACTAGTCCATGTTGATGGGCACAATGGTGCATTGTGATGTCTAAGCCCCCCAAGCTACGATTGGCTGGGGCAGTGCCTAACGGACCAATCAGATTGAAGGGTGTGGCTCCTCATTGTCCTCAAAGGGTATAAATAGGGAGGTCAGAGGCTGAAATTCTGGGCTAGGCCACTTCTTGGCACCATCATGACTAAGGCAACCAGGAAGCCACGGCAATCAAGAAGAGTTGCAACGCGGTTTGCTTCAAGGAAGCATGAAACAAAGAAGACCCTTTGTCAAAGGAGGTGCAGAGGCAGCGTGAAGGTAAGATGACTCCAACTAAGCTTCCCATGTTCTCCATTGACTTTGCTGCCTAAAACCTCTACACTACCCATGCCTGGCACAAAAGCCGTCATTAGCCCACATCCCTCTTTCATGAAATCTCCCTTCCAACTCAGTTTTTATTTCATTTCCTCAAAGCTAATACCTTTGTCTTGTCTTCCAGGCACGAAATATGACCACGAGGGTCAGAAGACCTCTACAAAGTATCTTCAGAAAGAAAATCCGTTCGTATGCCACTCAATCGAAGAAGTTGAAGAAAACAAGAAAAACAAACTGTTTCTTCTCTCGCTGTGGACGTAAGAAATCGAATCGAAGCCGAAAAAGGTACCAAAAGATGAGGCAGCGTCAAGGAAGGAGGCAGAATCCAAAGAGAAGATAAGCTCAGCAGCCCCAAAAGAAGAGACCCTGGAAAAGTACAACCTGGGTAACCAGTAAGTGAATAGCAAATGTCAGACAGTTTAGAATTGTGTCTCCAGAGGTCTGCATTCTAAGCAATGGCCAACCAAGAAAAGACTCTTATACTAACATAATAGACTGATGGCTGCAAATAAAAGAAACATCAAATGGTGAAAAGATGATATCTGTGTGTGTGTGAATTTTCTGATGGAAGGGAGGGAAAGGAGAAGAGGTGGACACTGGAGACGGGAGGGATATGGGGTCCCAAGAGGTTGGGGAACAGACCTTGGGGTCCCCATTTAGCCAGAGATTAGAGGTGTGGAGTGGATCAGGAGTCTGCACTGATGATGGATAACTCTGCTTAACACCTGATTTCAAGGGCAAGAAGTAGTGGTGTGGTGGTCCTGCCTTTGTCTGGGGTGTGGAAAGACATTAGGGTCTAGATTGCCAGGCCCAGATGGGAAGGGGTTTTCACATGGTGGTGATGAATGTGAAACTCCCCCTGAGAAAGGCAGGCAGAAATCACCTCCTGGCCACCTACCTCATAATGGGTTTTGTTGCATCACTCACCTATGCTGTCAGCTAAAGTGGCTCAGAAGGCACAAAGTGCTGATACAACTAAAACCCACAACTAGCACTCCCAGGGACTCAAATAATGTTTGGAGGGAACAAACCAAATATTGATTAGGCCACATATTTGCTAAGAAATTTTTGGGAGCAATGCATTCCCAAGAAGGGCAGTGGTGGTGGCCCAATCCCAGTACACATTACAAACAGGACCACCACCCACAGATAACTTTTTTTGGGGGGAGTGGCCACTATGTAGGTTGTGGAGGCATAGTTCCCTGAAGAGGGGTTAAATCCGTGCCCTTCTAGTGTAAGCATTGAGTTCTATCCACTGGACAGTCATGGAAGTCTGTACAGAGAATATTTACATCAGTACTAACATAAGACTGAGTAAAAATTGGTCTTTTAATTATGACCATATTTTAGGATTTCTAAATAACTAGAGTTGTAAAACATTATTCCCCAATAAAGTCTTTGGTTAGTCCAACTTCGACAGGCTTATCATGGTTTAAAAGAAAGAGTGTGAAATATTTAATTTGGTGTTAACTTTCATTTTGAAATGTTTTAAAAGGTTCAAGGAGAAGTTAATCAAACATGGAGATGCATAAAGCAGAGGGTCTGGTGATATGCATCCTGTGTGTCTTCAGAAAACTTTTTAGAAGCAATTGAAATACAGAGTTTCACCATCAGCATCCAAAGAATTGAGTTCAGATTTTAACTCAATGATATGTTATCTTTGACCTGGACTGCATCTCCCTATTTCAATCTTTCTGGCACTCTAACTCCTGGGACACCACATTGATAATTCAGTCAGTCACTGAATGTGATTTAAAATCAATAAGGGTGAAAGACCCCCTAGGTGAGCTGTCCTTTTTTATTATTTTTTTAAATTCTTTTATTTCAATTTATTTATTTTGATCAGAGGCTAATTAGTTTACAATATTGTAGTGGTTCTGCCATAGATTGACATGAGTCAGCCATGGGTGTACATGTGTTCCCCATCCTGAAAACCTCTCCCACCTCCCTCCCCATCCCATCCCTCAGGGTCACCCCACTGCACCAGACCTGAACACCCTGCCTCATGCATTGAACCTGGACTTGCGATCTGTTTCACATATGATAATATATATGTTTCAATGATACTTATTCAAATCGTCCCACTCTTGCCTTCTCTCACAGTGTCCAACAGTCTGTTTTTACATCTGTGTCTCTTTTGCTGTCTCACATGTGGGGTCATTGTTACCAGCTTTCTAATTTCCATATATATGTTAATATACTGTATTGGTGTTTTTCTTTCTGACTTCCTTCACTCTATAATAGGCTCCAGTTTCATCCTCCTCATTAGAACTGATGCAAATGCACTCTTTTTAATAGCTGAGTAATATTCCATTGTGCATATGTACCACTGTTTGCTTATCCATTCACCTGCCAATGGACATCTAGGTTGCTTCCATGTCCTGGCTATTATAAACAGTGCTGTGATGAATATTGGCGGTACACGTGTCTCTTTCAATTCTGGTTTCCTTGGTGTGTATACCCAGCAGTGGGATTCCTGGGTCTTAAGGAAGTTCCATTTCGCATTTTTGAGGAATCTCCACACTGTTCCTCTCCAGCATTTATTCTTTGTAGACTTTTGATAGGAGCCATTCTGACCAACGTGAGATGGAACTTCATCGTGGTTTTGATTTGCATTTCTCTGATAATGAGTGATGTTGAGCATCTTTTCATGTGTTTGTTAGCCATCTGTATGTCTTCTTTGGAGAAATGTCTGTTTAGTTCTTTGGCCTGTTATTTGAATTGGTTGTTTATTTTTTTGGAATTGAGCTGCAGGAGCTGCTTGTATATTTTTGAGATTAATTCTGTGTCCATTGCTTCGTTTGCTATTATTTTCTCCCATTCTGAAGGCTGTCTTTTCACCTTGCTTATACTTTCCTTTGTTGTGCAAAAGCTTTTAAGTTTAATTAGGTCCTATTCATTTATTTTTGCTTTTATTTCCATTCCTCTGGGACGTGGGTCATAGAGGATCCTGCTGTGATTTATGTAAGAGAGTGTTTTGCCTATATTTTCCTCTAAGAGTTTTATAGTTTCTGGCCTTACATGTAGATCTTTAATCCATTTTGAGTTTATTTTTGTGTATGGGGTTAGAAAGTGTTCTAGTTTCATTCTTTTACAATTAGTTGACCAGTTTTCCCAGCACCATCTGTTAAAGAGATTGTCTTTTCTCCATTATATATTCTTGCCTCCTTTGTCAAAGAGAAGTTGTCCACAGGTGCCTGGATTTATCTCTGGGCTTTCTATTTTGTTCCATTGATCTATAGTTCTGCCTTTGTGCCAGTACTATACTGTCTTGATGACTGTAGCTTTGTAGTATAGTCTGAAGTCAGGCAGGTTGGTTCCTGCAGTTCCATTCTTCTTTCACAAAATTCCTTTGGCTATCCAAGGTTTTTTTTTGCATATCCATACAAATTATGAAATTATTTGTTCTCGTTCTGTGATCTATATAGAACTTTCAGAATTTGTCCTCAGTCATGATGGAGCAAGTGAAATGATGATATATTTTCCCTTCTTACTGGTCCTCAATTCCATTTGACATTAAAGGTCTATTCATTTCTGAAGATCTAGTATGACTAAAATGGAAGACAGATTTCTAGTTTGTGATATATAATGTAGACATCAATATATTTTTCTGCAGAATTCAGTCTATTTTGTATTATACTGATACAACCATTGATGCATAATTTATTTTTCTATGTAGATCAATACTAAGTATGATATTGATCCTTTCTATAATCTCAGCCCCAACCTTTTAAGCACTGCAGTCCTATATAGTATTGATGAATGTCTGCTCCAACCTGCAATTACACCAATATCACCAATATATCCCATGATTCTCTGATTGAACATTGTTCCAAAGCTCTTAATGTAGGAATTTAATATGTGATAATGCTTTCTTATTTATAGAAGCTCCATAACTAAAATTAATAAAAAAAATAGCTTTAGGTTTATAAAATGGTTACATTCAGCTGTACAACCATACAAGTACTTGACAGACTTTTGACTGGCTGTCTTACCTAGAAACCCTGTCTATTCTGTAAATCAATAGTCGACTTCCCTGCATTTCCTTTATTATAATTATTTTTCAGAGATAGGTTCCTTCTCAAAGAGCAAAACAAGTAGAATATTTTCTATAGATATATCCTATATATATAGGATGTAGCCTATGTACACTATTATGACTTACACAGAGATAGTTATAAATTTATATATTGCCATATATGTCAAAAACCAAATGTACATAGAAAATGTAAAAATATCATATACTTCCAGAAGAAAGCCATACAAAAACTAGTATTTCTCAAATTTAGGCTGAATTCATTTAATGTCTAAACATAAAATATTAATAATTTACATGTACAAAACTCCAATAAATATAATTGCATGAAATCTAATTGGGAAGGAAAGACACTTATGTAAAACTTTATAAAGTCATCAAGTGAAAACAGACACTCATTTGAAAATGATCAAGATAATTGAAAGACTTGAACAAAAACTTGGCCAAAGAAGGTACAACATTGGCAAATAAGCACAGGAAAAGATGTTAACCATATTAGCTATGATGGAAATGCAAATTAAAACTATAAGGGGTTCTAACCGCTCTATATCTATCAAAGCGGTTACACATTTTTAAAAACTGGTCACACAATAAGCTGGCAAGGATGCAGAGAAATTGGAACATTCATGCATTTTTTGTGAGTGTATAAAATGGTACAGCTATCCTGGAAAACAGTTTGACACTTTATTATACAACATGCTATGAACATGCAAGTATAATTTGACCCAGAAATTGTCAGTCAGTTCAGTCGCTCAGTCGTGTCCGACTCTGCAACCCCATGAATCGGAGCATGCCAGACCTCCCTGTCCATCACAAACTCCCGGAGTTTACTCAAACACATGCCCATCGAGGTGGTGATGCCATCCAGCCATCTCATCCTCTGTCGTCCCCTTCTCCTCCTGCCCCCAATCCCTCCAAGCATCAGGGTCTTTTCCAATGAGTCAACTCTTCACATGAGGTGGCCAAATTTTTGGAGTTTCAGCTTCAGAATCAGTCCTTCCAATGAACACCCAAGACTGATCTCCTTCAGGATGGACTGGTTGGATCTCCTTGCAGTCCAAGGGACTCTCAAGAGTCTTCTCCAACACTACAGTTCAAAAGCATCAATTTTTCAGCAGTCAGCTTTCTTCACAGTCCAACTCTCACATTCATACATGACCACTGGAAAAACCATAGCTTTGACCAGAAGGACCTTTGTTGGCAAAGTAATGTCTCTGCTTTTTAATATGCTACCTAGGTTGGTCATAACTTTCCTTCCAAGGAGCAAGCGTCTTTTAACTTCATGGCTGCAGTCACCATCTCCAGTGATTTTTGAGCCCAAAAAAATAAGTCAGACACTGTTTCCACTGTCTCCCCACCTATTTCCCATGAGGTGATGGGACCAGATGCCATGATCTTAGTTTTCTGAATGTTGAGCTTTAAGCCAACTTTTTCACTCTCCTCTTTCACTTTCTTCAAGAGGCTTTTTAGTTCCTCTTTATTTTCTTCCATAAGGGTGGTGTCATCTGCATATCTGAGGTTACTGATATTTCTCCCAGCAAACTTGATTCCAGCTTGTGCTTCTTCCAGCACAGCATTCCTCATGATGTACTCTGCAAATAAGTTAAATAAGCAGGATGACAATATAAAGCCTTGATGTACTCCTTTTCCTATTTGGAACCTGTCTGTCATTCCACGTCCAGCCAATTTCTAACTGTTGCTTCCTGACATACATACAGGTTTCTCAAGAGGCAGGTCAGGTGGTCTGGTATTCCCATTTCCTTCAGAATTTTCCACAGTTTATTGTGATCCACACAGTCGAAGGCTTTGGAATAGTCAATAAAGCAGAACTAGATGTTTTTCTGGAACTCTCTTGGTTTTTCGATGATCCAGCGGATATTGGCAATTTCATCTCTGGTTCCTCTGCCTTTTCTAAAACCAGCTCGAACATCTGGAAGTTCTCGGTTTATGTATTGCTGATGCCTGGCTTGGAGAATTTTGAGCATTACTTTACTAGTGTATGAGATGAGTGCAAATGTGCGGTAGTTTGAGCATTCTTTGGGATTGCCTTTCTTAGGGATTGGAATGAAAACTGACATTTTCCAGTCCTGTGGCCACTGCTGAGTTTTCCAAATTTGCTGGCATATTGAGTTCAGCACTTTCACAGCATCATCTTTCAGGATTTGAAATAGCTCAACTGGAATTCCATCACCTCCACTAGCTTTGCTCGTAGTGATGCTTTCTAAGGCCCACTTGACTTCACATTCCAGGATGTCTGGATCTAGGTGATTGATCACACCATGGTGATTGTCTGGGTCGTGAAGATCTTTTTGTCCAGTTCTTCTGTGTATTCTTGCCACCTCTTCTTAATATTTTCTGCTTCTGTTAGGTCCATACCATTTCTGTCCTTTATTGAGCCCATTTTTGCATGAAATGTTCCCTTGGTATCTCTAATTTTCTTGAAGAGATCTCTAGTCTTTCCCATTCTGTTGTTTTCCTCTGTTTCTTTGCATTGATCGCCGAGGAAGGCTTTCTTATCTCTCCTGGCTATTCTTTGGAACTCTGCATTCAAATGGGAATATCTTTCCTTTTCTCCTTTGCTTTTTGCTTCTCCTCTTTTCACAGCTATTTGTAAGGCCTCCTCAGACAACCATTTTGCCTTTTTGCATTTCTTTTCCATAGGGATGATCTTGATCCGTCTCCTGTACAATGTCCGACACAAAACTCCGTCCATAGTTCATCAGGCTCTCTGTCTGTCAGATCTAGTCCTTAAATCTATTTCTCACTTCCACTGTATAGTAATAAGGGATTTGATTTAGGCCATACCTGAATGGTCTAGTGATTATCCCTACTATCTTCAGTTTAAGTCTGAATTTGGCAATAAGGAGTTCATGATCTAAGCCACAGTCAGCTCCAGGTCTTATTTTTGCTGACTGTATAGTTTCTCCGTTTTCGGCTGCAAAGATAATAATCAATCTGATTTCGGTGTTGGCCATCTGGTGATGTCCATGTGTAGAGTCTTCTCTTGTGTTGTTTGAAGAGGGTGTTTGCTATGACCAGTGTGTTCTCTTGGCAAAACTCTATTAGCCTTTGCCCTGCTTCATTCCGTACTCCAAGGTCAAATTTGCCTGTTACTCCAGGTGTTTCTTGACTTCCTACTTTTGCATTCCAGTCCCCTATGATGAAAAGTACATCTTTTGTGGGTGTTAGTTCTAAAAGGTCTTGTAGGTCTTCATAGAACCGTTGAACTTCAGCTTCTTCAGCATTACTGGTTGGAGCATAGCATTGGATTACCATAATACTCCTGCATATTTATTCTAGAGAAATGAACATAAAAACCTTTTACATGAATTTTGATTGAAACTTTATTTGTAATAGCTAAAAATGTAGACAGGCTAGATGTCCCTCAATGAGTGAATGGTTTAAGTTTGGTTTAACCATAGTTACATAACCATAACAGCATACCAGTAACACAGCTAACCATACCAGTAACACTACTCATCAATAAAATGGAAGAAGATAGTAATCCACATAACAATGTTGATAAATCTCAAGTTCATGCCAAAGTAAAACAGAGGCCAATCTCAAAAAGACATATACTTTATGATTCCATGTATATATTATTTTCAAAATGACAAAATTAGAGTCATGGAAAAGAAATCATTAGTTGTAAGGGATTATGGAAAAAGAATGCCGTTCCAAGACTTTGTCATTAGGGAATTCCTTTATGGTGATGGAATGGTTCTCTATCTTTATGTGGTTATGCAAATACATGTATACTTTACATAGATATACCTATATATATAAATATAAATATAAAATATATTATAACCATACTACATAAGAACTCTCAAACTCACTAATAAGAGAACAAATAAACCAATTAAAATGTTAGAAAATGTTTGAATAGCAATTGGTTGACATAAGATATGACATAAGGTATACAGATGACTCATAAACACACAAAATTAATTAAAATAATTAGTAATTAGTACTTAATGCATATTAAGTATGCAAATTGTATCTTGGATAAAAGAAATAAAATAACTGAGAACATAAACTACTATCAGGAAAATAGAGAAACTTAAACTCTCCTCAGTGACTCATAAGAATGCAAAATGATAAAGACACTTTGGGAAATGTTTTTCATTACTCATAATTATCTGCACACTGTAAAACTGTGTAATCCCATTCCTAAATAACTCCCACGTAAAACATGAACTTCTGTTCACATAAAACCCTTTATGCCAATGTTTATTGTGGCTCTATTAATAATAGCCTTCAACTGGCAATAATTCAAATTTTATTCAACTGGTAAACCAATATACAAATGGTGCATTCATCCGATGGAATACTATTCAACAATAAAAAGGGGCATGCTACTGATGATTGTAAGAACTTGAAAGTTTTTCAAGTTAACTTAAAGAACCAGATCAGAAAGAATACTTAGAGTATGAGTTAATAGGCGCATGGAAAAATGCTGAACATCACTAATAATTAGAGAAATAGAAATAAAAATCACTAGGAGATATCCCGTCACAGCTGTCAGAATGGCTATCATCTAGTCAAAAATTCTGAAAATAACATATGTTGGCAAGGATGTGGAGAAAAGGAAGTCCTTGTACATTATTGGTGGAAATGTAAATTTGTGCACTCACCTTGGAAAATAACATGGAAGTTTCTTAAAAAAAAAACTAAATACAGAACTACCATGTGATGCAGCTATTCCACTACTAGCTGTATATCAGAAGAAAATGAACACTAATTTGTAAAGACACATGAACCCCAATGTTTCTTACAGCCTTGTTTACAATAGAAAAGATATGGAAGCAACCAGTGAACAAGATACACATGGTTCATATCTTCATAGCACTTGCATGCAGTATGGGACAAGCAAGCATTTGAACACTACAGTAATCCTCAGAAATACTGACAGTTACATGTTTGTTGAGATGGAAAAACTCTCCCAGCATATTGTATAGAAAAGGAAGGCTACAATATAGCATATAGTTTGATTCAATTTGTATAAATTAAAAAAATTCACTGATGTACATATGCTCATCCAAAAATACGTGTGTTTTATGTATATATCTAGCATTATGTAACATATATTATAAACATTTAGGTAGAACAAGAAAGACAAAATATTAACAGTATATACTTCTATTGACACACTTATTGGTGTCCTCTAATTTCATTTGTAACACTTTTTGAAATTCCATATTGTTTTGCCTCGAGTACATATTTACAATTAGAAAACAAATAATGCTCTTTCAAAGCAGAGTAACCCAAACATTAAATTAACATATGCCCAGGTGTCCCTTCAAGTCCTTCTCTCTTCCTCCAAGGCCATGTTTCTTCACAATTTCCCCATCATAACTTAGATTCCAGTCATATTCAATGTGTATATAACCAGCTTTCTTGGGTCTCAGTGCCTTTGCAGTTTCTCCCCCACTGTCTGGGAAACACTTGCACGACTTTTCACTTGGTGATCTATCTACCTTCCATCTTTCCTGACTAGAATGTAAGCCCCATTAGAGAAGGGTCCTGGGTATTGGTTACCAATGTGTGTCTTGCACCCAGAACACTACCTGAAACACTGCAGAGGGTTCAGTCTGTTCAGTTCAGTCGCTCAGTCATGTCTGACTCTTAGTGACCCCATGGACCACAGCACACCAGGCCTCCCTGTCCATCACCATCTCCCAGAGCTTACTCAAACTCATGTCCAGTGAGTTGGTGATGTCATCCAACCATCTCATCCTCTGTCATCCCCTTCTCTTCCCACCTTCAGTCTTTCCCAGCATCAGGGTTTTTCCAATCAGTCAGTTCTTCCCATCAAGTGGCCAAAGTGTTGGAGATTCACCTTCAACATCTGTCCTTTCAATGAACACTCAGTCAGTACTAATCTCCTTTAGGATGAACTGATTGAATCTCCTTGCACTCCAAGAGACTCTCAAGAGTCTTCTTCAACAGTACAGTTCAAAAGCAGCAGTTCTTCAGCGCTCAGTTTTCTTTATAGTACAACTCCCACATCCATACAATACTACTGGAAAAACCATAGCTTTGACTAGATGGACCTTTGTTGGCAAAGTGATGTCTCTTTTTAATATGCTGTCTAGTTTGGTCATAAATTTTCTTCCAAGGAGCAAGGGTCTTTTAATTTCATGGCGGCAGTCATCATATAAAGTAGTTTTGGAGACCAAAAATAAATAAATAAATAAATAAAGTCACTGTTTCCATTGTTTCCCTATCTATTTTCCATTAAGTTATGGGACCAGATGCCATGATCTTAGTTTTCTGAATGTTAAGTTTTAAGCCAACTTTTTCACTCTCCTCTTTCACTTTCATCAACAGACTCTTTAGTTCTTCTTTACTTTCTACTGTAAGTGTGATGTCATCTGCATATCTGAGATTATTGATATTTATCCCAGCAATCTTGATTCCAGCTTATGCTCCATCCAGTCCAGCATTTTGCATGATATACTCTGCATATAAGTTAAACAAGCAGGGTGACAATAAACAGCTTTGACATTCTCTTTCCCAATTTGGAGCCAGTCTGTTGTTCCATACTGGGTCTTAATTAATACCTTTTAAGGGGGAAATAAACATTACACCAAAGAATTTATGTCCATTTTTGCAATTTAATAAAACAAATCAAGACTAATGTGAGAAGGAACTTGATTTGAAATGACAATGGTATAGGGTCATTACCCACACAACCAAAGTAATGCTGAAAATTCTCCAAGATAAGCTTCAACAATATGTAGACCAAGAACATTCAGATATTCAAGCTGCATTGAGAAAAGGCAGAGGAACAATATATCCAATTGCCAACATCAGTTGGTTCATAGAAAAAGCAAGAGAAATCCAGAAAAACATCTACTTCTGCTTTGCTGACTATGCTATAGTATTTGACTGGGCGGATCACATCAAATTGTGGACAATTCTTAAAAGATGGGTATACCAGACCAACTTACCTGACTTTTGAGAAATCTGTATGCAGGTCAAGAAGCAACAGTTAGAACTGGACATGGAACAACGGATTGGTTCCCAACTGGGAAAGGAGTACATCAAGGCTGTATATTATAACCTTGCTTATTTAACTAATATTCAGAATACATCATGCAAAATGTCAGATTAGATGAAGCACAAGATGGAATGAAAATTGCTGGGAGAAATATTAATAAGTTCAAATATGCAGACAACACCATGCTTAAGGCAGAAAGCATAAAGAAACTAAAGACCATCATGATGAGGGTGAAAGAGGATAGTGAAAAAGCTAACTTACTCAACATTCGAAAAACCAAGGTCATGGCATCCGGTCCAGTGGCGTTATGGCAAATAGAGGGGGAAACAATGGAAACAGTGACAGACTTTATTTTCGTGGCTCCAAAATCACAGACATGAAATTAAAAGTTGCTTGCTTCTTGGAAGAAAAGCTGTGACTGACCCAGAGAGTATATCAAAAAGCAGAGATATCACTTTGCCGACAAAGGTCCATACGTCAAAGCTAAGGTTTTTTTCAGTAGTCATATATGTATGTGATAGTTAGACCATAAAGAAAGCTGAGGACTGAAGAATTGATGCTTTTGAACTGTGGTGGTAGAGAAGAATCTTGAGAGTCCCTTGGTCTTTAAGGAAATCAAACCAGTCAACCCTAAAGGAAATCAGTCCTGATTATTCACTGGAAGGACTGATACTGAAGCTGAAACTCCAGTACTTTGTCCACCTGATACAAAGAACTTACTCATTGGAAAAGATCCTGATGCTGGGAAGGAATGAAGGCCAGAGGAGAAGGGGATGACAGAGGATGAGATGGTTGGATGGCATCTCTGATTCGATGGACTTGAGTTTCAGCACACTCTGGTAGTTGGTGATAGACAGGGAAGCTTGGCGTGCTGCAGTCCATGGGGTTGCACAGAGTCAGACACAACTGAGCAAGTGAAATGTACTGATTGTAATAGGGAGAATGTTTTGAACACAATTTCTTTATATGTCTCAAAATGGAACAGAAAAAGATATTTCTTTTACATGGAAGGATAAGCAGGGTGAGCAGCAACTCTGTGTGTGAGTGTGTGTGTGTGTGTGTGTGTGAGAGAGAGAGAGAGAGAGAGATGGGGCAAGAGGTAGGATGGATGAAGAACAGGGAAAGGTTTATTACAGATTCATACAAGGAGATGGGTGGCTCTTGCCCTAAGAACCCAAAGTTCCTGAAAGTTTTCAGTAAGTGCGTTTAAAAGCAAATGATAGAGAGAGTTGTGGTAAGTTGTTGCAGACTTCTTGGTGTCACACCCTTTGTGCTTAAGGTTAGGTCATGGTCAGGTAATGATGTTCCTATATATCTTTATCAGATGAATGTTATTCTCTGTCCTGACAAGAGAGGGCAAAGTCTCAAGGCATAACTTTCACCTTGAAATGTCCCATCCCAGTTAAGCGGAAACAGATCTCAGTTGGCAGCTTCTTCAGGGTAAGGTTCCCACATTCTGCCCAGCTCTCATCCTTGATGGAGCCAGGCACCACACCCAATAGGTCCTGTCTCCTCAGGCTGTCCAAGTGAGGAGACCAGTTCTCACAGACTAAGACCCAGAAAGATGGCCACTGCTAATAGGTTGCAGAGACAGGAATGGGGGAGAGGTTCACCACTCCTCAATACCTGGGCCAAGGCTTACAGAGGGTCTTAGTGAGGGCTCTGGAGCACTACAGGATGCAGTCCCCAGTCTATTCCCTGGGCCCTCCAGCTCACCCACTGGCCCAAGGCTAGGTGATCTCCAGGCGTCCAAAAGAATGCCTGAATCTGCCTCTTCTCTCACTTTCCACCTGATGACCACCATGCCACCCTTGATTTAATCACTTCTGCAATGGTCCCTCATTGACAGTAACTGTGGGCAGGGCCCACTGTGGTGTGGATCAATAGCTGAGCAAGACAACTAATGGTCACTCATTGACAATTGGTTGCTTGTGTATGGGGCCATCTGAGGCACCAAGAAAGGCTGAGCACACCTATTGCCTAGGAACAGGGTGGGTTGAAATGAAGCACACAAATGGTTAACTGCACAGGGCTGTGCTCATCCTGTTCTGTTACACTATGAATAGAATAAGAATCACTGTGATGTTAAGGTTTGTCAAAGTAGTTCTCAAGGTGGGCTGGCCTTCACATTCTTGTTGGGTTTGAAATATTAGCTGTACTATATGCGGCACATGTGATCAAGTGGCAGCTGTTGGAGGGGCACATAGATAAGCACTGCTGACAGGCATGCCTGGGAATACAGTGAAAAGAATTATGTACAAAAGTTAAATTAGCATGTGAAATCAAAATCTGAGGTTGGAAAGGAGTCAATAAAAAAGATTCCAGTGCACTGGAACCAAAGTGTCCTTATGTAAGACAGCAGCATGAGCACAGCCCTTAGCAGGTAACCATTGCTGTGCCTTATTACTCCACATCCTGTTACTAAGCAACAGGTCTTGCTCAGCAATTGGACAGTGCATTCCTGGGCCCCGCCCACAAGCAACCAATTATCAATGAGGTACCTACTGGTACTTCTGCTGCTCAGCTATTGGTCAGCTCCACAGTGGGCCCTATCTGATGATAACTGTCAATGAGGGACCACTGGGGAAGTGATTCAGTCAAGAGTCAGTGGTGCAGTGGTGATCTGACTCTTGCCTTTGGGCACTTTACTTTTTTTTTTTTTTTTTAAATCAGGAATGTATTTCTGGTAGATGGGGCAAGTTGAGTTTCCTTACTCAGTATGAGAGGTGAAGTGTCCCCAACAATATTAGTAGAGGAAACCTTTAACACTTTATTTGCTCTGATGTGTAATCTTATGGAGATGGTGTATTGACCTTGGGGCAACAGACTGAGGAGTCACCAAGTCTTGGTGTCTCTTAAAGCTCATTGAAGTAGAAAAAACATCCAACCTGTTCTTAATTACCTTTTTCCATGTTAAGTGCTTGCTCTTAAGTTCCTTAAGCCCCTCAAGAACTCCCAACAGGAAGAGCGTGGTCTAGAGTTGAAGTGACTAGAGGACTCTGAAGTGCTGAAATGGGATGAAAGGTGTTTGGCAGAGGTTCATATAGGGATGGAGGAGGCTCACAGGGAGATGGAAGAGGCAGGAGTGTTGAAGGCAGACATATAAGTCAAATAATAAAGGAAACTGGAGGAAAGTCTGAAGGTCATGAGAAGAAGCACCATGCCCCTGAATCACCACTCCCCAGAATCAGACACACAGAGGTGTCAGGATTGGGAAAGTTATATTATGGCCTCCCTTAGCATCCATTAGCTCATGTTGATGGGCAAAGTGGTACCTTGTGATGTCTAAGACCCCAAAGCCACCATTGGCTGGGGGAGTGCCTAGCTGACCAATCAGATTGAAGGGTGTGGCTCCTCATTGTCCTAAGAGGGTATATATAGGGAGGTCAGAGGCAGAGATTCTGGGTTAGTCCACTTCATGGTATCATCATGACTAAGGTAAACAGGAAGCCACGGCAGTCAAGAAGAGTTGCAATGTGTTTTGCTTCAAGGATGAAAGGAAGAAAGAAGACCCTTTGTCAACGGAGATACAGAGGCAGTATGAAGGTAAGATGACTCCATCTATGCTTCCCATGTTCTCCATTGACTTTGCTGCCCAAGACCTCTACACTGCCTTTGCCTGGCAAAACGCCCTCAGCAGCCCACATCCCTTTTCATGAAATCTCCCTTCCAACTCAGTTTTTATACTTTTTCCTCAAAACTAATACCCTTCACTTGTCTTTCCAGGCACAACATATGACCATGAGGGTCAGAAGACCTCTAGAAGGGACCTTGAGAAAGAAAATCCGATCATATGCCACTCAGTCGAAGAAGGTGAAGAAAACAAGAAAACCAAACTGTTTTTTTCTGTCCCTGTGCACGTAAGAAACTGAATCAAAGCCGAAAAAGGTACCAAAATATGAGGCAGAGTCAAAGAAGGAGGCAGAATCAAAAGAAAAGATAAGCTCAGCTGCCCCAGAATAAGAGACCCTGGAGAAGTACAACCTGGGCAGCCAGTAAGTGAATAGAAAAGGTCAGACAGTTTAGAATTGTGTCTCCAGAGGTCTGCTTTCTTAGAAATGGCCAACCAGGAAAAGACTGACTCTCACAGTAACATAGTAAACTGATGGCTGCAATTAAAATAAATATCAAATGGTGAAAAGATGATATTTGTCTGTGTGTGAATTTTCTGATGGGAAGGGAGGGAAGGAAGAGAAGAGGTGGGCACCTGAGTGGGGAGGGATGTGAGGTCTGAGGAGATTGGGGAACAGACCCTCAGGTCCCCAGTTAGCCAGAGAGTAGATTTCTGGACTGGTTTGGGAGTCTGCACTGAAGATGGATAACCCTGCTTAACAATTGATCTCAGCGGTAAGGTGTAGTGGTGTGGTATTACTGCCTTTGTTTGGGGTATGCAATGACATTAGAGTCTGGATTGCGGAACCCAGATGGGAAGAGGGTTTCACATGGGGATGGTGAATGCCATACTTCCCCTGAGAAAGTCAGGCAGAAATCACCTCCTGTCCACCTATGTCATAACGGGGTTTGTTGCATCACTTGCTTCTGCTGTCAGCTAAAGGTGCTCAGGAGGCACAAAATGCTGATACACCTAAAACCCACAACTAGCACTCCCAAGGATTAAAATAATGCTTGGAGGGAACAGACCAAATAACAATTAGGCCACTGTTATGCTAAGAAAGTAGTGGGAGCAGTGTGTTCCCAAGGGCAGGGCAGTGGAGGTGGCCCAATCCTGGGGCAGATGACAAACAGATCACCACACACAGATAATTTTTTTGGGTGGGGGGCACCATGCAGTTTGTGGGATCTTAGTTCCCTGACCATGGATTGAACCAGTTCCCCTTCTAGTGAAAGCATGGTGTCTTAACCACTGGACAGCCAGAGAAGTCAGGACAGAGACTTTTGATGCAATTATTAATATAAAACTGAGTAAAAGCTGGTCTTTTATTTATCACCATACCCAAGCATTCCTGAACGACTACAGTCATAAAACATTCTTCTCCAATAAAATCTTTTGTTAGTCCAAGTTCTACAAGTTTTCATGGTTTAAGAGTATGTAATATTTAATTTGATGTTAACTTCCATTTTGAAATGTTTAAATAGGTTCAAGGAGTAGTCAATCAAATATGGAGATATATAAGGCAGAATCTCTACTGGAGGAATCCCATGTGTCTTCAGAAGACATTTTAGAAACAACTAAAACACAGAGTTTCACCATCAGCATCAAAAAGAGTCGAGTTCAGATTTTAAGTCAATGATATGGTATCTTTTTATCTGAACTTCAACTCCCTAATTAAATCTTTCTGGCACTTTAACTCCTGGGGGACCCAGTTGATGATTCAAAGTGACTTAAATGAATGTGACTTAAAATCAGTAAGAGTGAAGGATACCCTGGGTTTGCTATCCTTTCAAAGGAAGTGGGAGAACTATCATGCCTTGCCTGCTGAAAATTAATCAGCTAAAGCAGCTACCAGGATGATAGGGACAGTGAGACCTTATGTCTACATATAGGTTGGTGCTGTGGTTCCGGATCTGTATATATTATCACCATTTAACACTATCACACTTTAATGCCCTGTTGTAGGACTTACTGAAATACTTGCTGTTAGGGGAAGGTAACAGATTGCTAGGACTGAAGAGCTGAAAGTGAAAGCTGTTCAGTTGTGTCCAACTGTTGGTAACCCCATGGACTATACAGTCCATGGAATTCTCCAGGCCACAATACTGGAATGGGTAGTCTTTCCCTTCTCCAGGGGATCTTCCCAACCCATGGATCAAACCCAGGTCTCCCACATTGCAGGTGGATTCTTCACCAGCTGAGGTACAAGGTAAGCCAAAGAATACTGGAGTGGGTAGCTTATCCCTTCTTCAGCAGATCTTCCCTACCCAGGAATTGAACTGATGTCTCCAGCATTTCAGGCAGAATCTTTCCCAACTGAGCTATCAGGGAAGTCCTGAGGGGACCAAAAGTGGATGTTAGTGGCCCTTGTTTCCCTAAAGTATCACTGGTATATATTTAAATATCCATGGATATACTGCCACCTTGCAGAGAGAAGTGAGGATGCATAGAGTTTAAAAAGCATCCAAAGACACTTAAGATTAAAAGAGAAAAACATAAATAATAAGTCATGAGTTGAGAAAGGGTATCCAAGTAGATCAACAACAATAAATCAATACCAGACGCCTGTAGCTCTCCTGGAAAAGGACTGTATATTGTGACTCAGACATGTGAAGTCCTATTGCAAAAGCTGTTTTGGTTATATTGGGGGAGGGGTTGCTCATTAGCACTTACAAAGAGTGGTAGAAACTCTTTATACTTTCACTTATGCAGGTTCCCTATGAATAGATTCCAACTGACCTCTCTAGCTGTGTCCATAACAACCTCTATTGACTAATGCAATGATTTTCCTAAGACCTTCTGCTTTCCTCTATGCCTGTGTCCATCCTATCTTGTGTGACTCAGAAACTAGCAACATCTGAGGCCAGCCTAATGATCACCTACCAAAGAAATTTTCTTAATCATTCTCGAGTATTAATTTTTTTCACATTCTCGAATCACTTGCTGTTTATTACATGCACCTTGTGTGATAGTTTTTTGAGTACATATCTTATCAGAAATGCATGCCAGAGAGGTAAATGGATTAGAAATAAACAGATCTGATATAAAGTATTATCAGAACTTGAATTATCTAAGACTGTAAGGGAGAGAATCACTCTATTCTGCCAAGTATGTCTAAGAATTTGTTTGAAAATATAGTAAAACCCATAAACTAGAGAGTGGGTCGGCAGTCAAAGGAACTTAAATGAGAAGCTTCTTTTATCAGTAATCAAGAGGAACTCTATGTCTTTGTATTAAGACCACCCATTTGCATGACACCAAATGCAAAAGCCAAAGCAGTGTCCATGGACTCATGATAAGAGCACAATACTGCTGGCGCAGAGGCTTCTCTTGCTTGGGGTAAGTCAAGAGCAAGTCTATGTGACAAGAGTCAGAACCAATCTGCTCAGATTACATCTACATATCATCGGATATCAAGTGGGAGTCCCCAAACTTTACATGCTCCTGGCCAGGTCCCTCACTCCAGTGCCTTTCCTACAGGCTTGTCACCCATTTCTGCCTTGAGATGATCATGATTAATTCACCTTGCTATCTCTTCAATTAATCGCAGTGGGCAACTAGACATCTGAATGCAAAAGGCTGAAATTGGACCCTTACCTTATACCATATAAAAAACTAAACTCAAAGTTGATTAAAGATTTAAATGTAAGATCTGAAACTATAAATCTACTAGAAGAAAACATACTGGAGAAGTTGTAAACTTCTTGGTCTTAGAAATGATTTTATGTATGTGACACCAAAAGCATAGGCAACAAAAGCAAAAATAGAAAAGTAAGACTACATCAAACAATTAAACTATCTCCCCCAAAGAACATCAAAAACACATCCACATAGAAGCCAAACTGATGGTTACCAAATGGGAAGTTTGGGGGGGGGGGATGGATAAATAAGGAGTTGTGGATTAACATATAGACATCACTATATATAAAATAGATAACCAACAAGGACCTACTGCAAAACCACAGGCAACTCTGCTAGACATTCTGTAACAACATAAATGGCAAAAGAATGTGTAAAGGAATAGGTATGTGTATGTGTGCCTGTGCAAGTTCAGTTGCTTCAGCTGTGCCCTACTCTTTGTGATCCTATGGAATGTAACCTTCTAGGTTCCTCTGTCCATGAGATTCTCCAGGCAAGAATAATGGAGTGGCTTGTCACGGCTTTCTGAGCATATCTTCCCAACCCAGGGACTGAACCAGAATCTCCTTCATTGCAGGGTTAATTCTTTAACAACTGAGCCAAGTGGGAAGCCCAAATACATGTATGTGTAAAGCTGAATCACTTTGCTGTACACCTGAAACTAACACAACATGGTAAATCAACTATACTCCAAAAAAAAAAAAAAAAAAGAATACATCAACATGTAGAAAAATTAGCTCAAAAAAACTAATCAGAAAATGGAGAAAGATTCCTAAACCTAGGCTCAAAGAAAGATCCATGGGGAATAGGGTAGTAAGGGAAAAGGATCATTCAAGTCCTGACCTGTGCCCATGGGAGAGGACTCAGAATACAAGGGAGATTACACAGGTGGAGATCTGCCCTGGGTGTGAGTGGTTTGAGCCATATATTGGACACACCAGTCCTGGGGTCTGACACAGGGAAGACAAACACCCTTAGCTGGTTTCAGGGCCATGTGGACTAACAGGAGGGATGTGGGAAGCCTGGACTCCCCCCTCCAGGAGCATGTGCTCAGGGGCTTGCTCCCAAGCCACAATGAAGAGGACAGATTGAGACCACATTTGTGGATGCCTGTTTTCCCCACAACTACCCACACCTACACATGCCCTGCTTACTTCGTGTGGATGATCTGCACTGGAGCAGGGGCTGCCATGATGAGGCAGAGACCTGGGACGTGGGAAGCAGAGGTGCATCTGGCACAGGGCAGAATCTGGGTGGGACAGCCGGGGCCTTGCTCACGGAGGGCATTTACATAGGCAGGACATCAGGAAAAGTCCTGATCTCTGATGGAGGCCAAACTGCCAGAGCAGATGACCAGCATGTGCCAAGAGCCCATGAGGGTCTCACTTGCCCAATAGCATCCCTTTTCAACAGGGCAGGGGTGGCAGAAGCTGGGATAAGTGATCAGCTGTGAGGGACCAAGGGGTCTCAGACAAGACGCTATGTTTAAACAGGGCAGGAGATGCTACTGCTGGTGCTGGCACAGATGGTGAGTTGGAGGTAGCCTGGACCTCTGTAAGCAGAGGTACATCTCCCAGCCTGCAGATTTGCCCTTTTTTTTCCCTAACCATCACACACTCCTCTTGTCCCTCTATTGCAAGGGTTGCAGTGCTGGGAGAGGGGAGCGTACATACTTGAGGGAACACAGCCAGATCTGACCTGACATTCAGGGCTTCTGCTCCAGAAACTTGGGACCCCATTCTACCCCCAAAAGAACAGTGAAAGCCACTGAGAAAAAGGAAGTCTCTGCCTCACATCTGGCTTCAGACCAGGCACCACCGATCTCACAAGGCCATAGCTGCTGGCACATCCTAAGGAAAGACGTGACTTGTGTTCCATCAAATACAGCCCCACTCCCACTCCCCACTGAGTATGTTACAGACTGTACAGTGATGCTCCCCCACAAGATCACCCCTTCAAGACCATAAAAGATAATTGATGCACTTAAATTCAGAGAAGCAGAGAAAAGTGGGAAGACAGAAGGACTGGTCTCCATTGAAAGACTGAGAAAAAGTCAGTTCAGTTGCTCAGTCGTGTCTGATTCTTTGCCACCCCATGAACCGCAGCACGCCAGGCCTCCCTGTCCATCACCAACTCCTGGAGTCCACCCAAACTGATGTCCATTGAGTTGGTGATGCCATCCAACCATCTCATCTTCTGTCATCCCCTTCTCCTCCTGCCCTCAATCTTTTCCAGCATCAGAATCTTCTCCAATGAGTCAGATCTTCTCATCAGGTGGCCAAAGTATTGGAGTTTCAACTTCAATATCAGTCCTTCCAATGAACACCCAGGACTGATCTCCTTTAGGATGGACTGGTTGGATCTCCTTGTAGTCCAAGGGACTCTCAAGAGTCTTCTCCAACACCACAGTTCAAAAGCATCAGTGTTCTGTGCTCAGCTTTCTTTCTTTATAGTCCAACTCTCACATCCATACATGACTACTGGAAAAACCATAGCCTTGATTAGATGGACCTTTGTTCACAAACTAATGTCTCATCTCTTTAATATACTGCCGAAGTTGGTCATAACTTTCCTTCCAAGGAGTAAGTGTCCTTTAATTTCATGGCTGCAATCACCATCTGCAGTGGTTTTTGAGCCCAAAAAAATAAAGTAAGCCACTGTTTCCTCTGTTTCCCCATCTATTTCCCATGAAGTGATGGGACCAGATGCCATAATCTTAGTTTTCTGAATGTTGAGCTTTAAGCCAACTTTTTCACTCTCCTCTTTCCCTTCCATCAAGAGGTTCTTTAGTTCTTCTTCACTTTCTGCCGTAAGGGTGGTGTCAGCTGCATATCTGAGGTTATTGATATTTCTTCTGGCAATCTTGATTCCAGCTTATGCTTCATCCAACCCAGCATTTCTCATGATGTACTCTGCATATAAGTTAAATAAGTAGGGTGACAATATACAGCCTTGATGTACTCCTTTTCCTATTTGGAACCAGTCTGTTGTTCCAAGTCCAGTTCTAACTGTTGCTTCCTGACCTGCATATAGATTTCTCAAGAGGCAGGTCAGGTGGTCTGGTGTTCCCATATCTTTCAGAATTTTCCACAGTTTATTGTGATGTACACAGTCAAAGACTTTGGCATAGTCAATAAAGCAGACATAGATGTTTTTCTGGAACTCTCTTGCTTTTTCAATGATCTAGCAGATGTTGGCAATTCGATCTCTGGTTCCTCTGCCTTTTCTAAAACCAGCTTGAACATCTGGAAGTTCATGGTTCATGTATTGCTAAAGTCTGGCTTGGAGAATTTTAAGCATTACTTTACTAACATGTAAGATGAGTGCAATTGTGCTGTAGTTTGAACCTCTGACCAAACAACTAAATAACAGAGATAAATAATTAACTAGGTAAAGAGTCCAAAGAATTAGTAATAATAATGCTAACTGAACTAGAAAAAAATAGGCAAACACAGTGAAAACTCTAACAAGGAATCAGAAAATATGAAAAAGAACCAGACAGAGCTGAAGAAAACAATAGCACAAATGAAAAACAAACA
This sequence comes from Muntiacus reevesi, assembly GCF_963930625.1. Taxonomy (NCBI): domain Eukaryota; kingdom Metazoa; phylum Chordata; class Mammalia; order Artiodactyla; family Cervidae; genus Muntiacus; species Muntiacus reevesi. The sequence goes on from NC_089271.1 coordinate 107,991,279, forward strand.
AGAATTAACAGCAGACTGGATAATAACACAGGAGTGAATAACAATGGAAATCACCAATCACAATAGCTAAAAGAAACCTCCCCCGAAAAAAAAAAAAAATGAGAACAGTTTAAGAGACCCATGGATAACATTAAGCTTACCAGCATTCATATTATAGGTGTCTCAAAAGGACAAAAGAAAAAGAAAATAGTAAAATGTATTTGATGAAATTATGGCTGAAAACTTCCCAAACCAGAAGATAGTACAGGAATCACACAGGGTACCAAACAAGATAAACCAAAACAAACCCACACTAAGACATGGTATAATTAAATTGCAGGATTAGAAATAAAGAGATGATTCTAAAGGCAGCAAAAGAAATCACAGAATCACATAAAAGGGAAATCCCATAAGGCTATCTGCTAAATTTTGTATGGAAACCTTGCAGGCCAGAGGGAGTGGCATTATATATTGATATTTAAAGTGTTGAAAGAGAAATACTTACAACCTGAATATTTACCCAGTAAGATTATCGTTCAGAATTGAAAGAGAGATAAAGTGCTTCTCAGACAAGCAAAAATTAGAAGAGTTCATCAATACTAAACTAACCCTGAAATAAATGTTAGAGGATCTTCTCTAAATAGAAAAGAAAACATTTGTGGGAAAGGAAGAATCCCACTAGTAAAGACACTAGTCAAGATATGAAAGCAAACCAAATGCTCATCAACAGAAAAATGAATAAAGAAGCAGTGTTGTATACACAGCTGCATGTGCACACACACACACACACACACACACACAATGGGAAATTACTCAGTCACAAAAAAAAGAATGAAAATTTGCTATTTGCAACAATATGGATGGACTTGTGAGGAATTTTCCTTAGTAAAATAAGTCAAATTAGAGAAAGAGAAAGACAAATACTCTGTAATATCATCTATATGTGGAATCTAAAAATGCTGCAAACTAGTGAAAGTAACAAAGACCCTTTCTTAAAACTCAACATTCAAAAAATGAAGATAATGGTATCTGGTCCAATCACTTCATGGCAAATAGATTGGGAAACAATGGAAACAGTGACAGAATTTATTTTCTTGGGCTTAAAATCACTGCATATGATGGCTGCAGCCATTAAATTAAAAGACACATGCTCCTTGGAAGAAAAATTAGAACAAACTTAGACAGCATATTAAAAAGCAGAGACATTACTGTGCCAACAAAGCTCCATATAGTCAAAGTTATGGGTTTTTCCAGTAGTCATGTATGGATGCAAGAATTACAGCATAAAGAAAGCTGAGCACTGAAGAATTGATGGTTTTGAACTGTGGTGTTGGGGAATACTCTTGAGAGTCCCTTGGATGGCAAGGAGATCCAACCAGTCCATCCTAAAGGAAATCAGTCCTGAATATTCATTGGATGGGCTGAGGCTGAAGCTCTAGTACTTTGGCCAACTGATGCAAAGAACTGACTGATTGGAAAAGACCCTGATGCTGGAAAGACTGAAATCTGAGGAGAAGGGGACAACAGAGGATGAGATGGTTGGATGTCATCACCGACTTGATAGACATGAGTCTGATAAACCTCTGGGAGTTGGTGATGGACAGGAAAGCCTGACATACTGCAGTCCATGGGGTCTCAAAGAGTCCAACACAACTGAGTGACTGAACTGAACTGATAGTGATAGGAAGAATACTTTGACCGCAAGTTCTTCACATGTCTCAAAATAGAACAGAAAAATATGTTTCTTTTACATGGAAGCATAACCGGGGCAGGCAGGCACTCTGTGTGTGTGTGTGTGTGTGTGTGTGTGTGTGTGTGTGTGTGTGTGATGGGACAAGTGGTGTGAATGGATGAGCAGACAGTATGATGGAGCAGTTTAACAGGAAGTGTTTCCCTCTGCAGTGAGATGATTCTCAGAATGAGCTGTTAAGGGAGACAGAAATTTCTGAATCTTAGTGCTTACTCAAGCTTGGGGAAAAGCTGAAGTTCAGAGGAGAGAAGCTTGGCTAAAGCTGAGCCAAGCCAAGTCAGTGGGTATTTAATCGATAACTGTTAGCACTTAGCCAGTCTCTTCGCTATTACTTGGCACACATTACTTTACTTTTTCACTACTTTGCCAACAAATAATCACTGGTGACAGGTATGCCTGGGAATACAATGAAAAGAATGATGAGCAAAAGTTAAATAAGTGTGTAAAACCAAAATCTGAGGTTGACAAGGAGTTAATCAAAAAGATTCCAGCACACTGGACCCAAAGTGTCCTTATGTAACAGAGCAGCATGGGCACAGCCCTTGGAAGTGAAGTCGCTCAGTCGTGTCCGACTCTTTGTGACCCCATGGACTGTAGCCTACCAGGCTCCTCCATCCATGGGATTTTTCAGGCAATAATATTGGAGTGGGTTGCCATTTCCTCCTCCAGGGGATCTTCCCGACCCAGGGATTGAACCCAGGTCTCCCACATTGTAGGCAGTCTCTTTACCATCTGAGCCACCAGGGAAATAGCCATTGCTGTGCCTTATTACTCTGCATCCTGTTACTAGGCAACAGGTCTTTCTCAGTCATTGGTCAGTGCTTCCCTGGGCCTCCTCCACAAGCAACCAACTATCAATGAGGTACCTACTTGTACTTGTCCTCCTCAGCTGTTGGTCAGCACTGCAGCGGGCCCTATCTACTGATAACTGTCAATGAGGGACCATAGGGAAAGTGATTTAGTTGAGAGTCAGTCATGTGAGGTGACTGGTGGTGAGCTGACTCTTGCCGGTGGCCAACTTACAATTTTTTAAAATAATGAGGATACATTTCTGGTAGCGGGGCAAGTTGAAGTTTCCTACTCAATATGAGAGTTGAAGCATCCCCAAAAATATTAGTGGTGGAGACATTTGAAACTTTCTTTGCTCTGATGTGTAATCTCATGGAGACAATGTATTGACCTTGGGGCAACAGACTGAGAATTCACCAAGTCTGAGGGTCTCTAAAGCTCATCAGAGTAGATAAAACATCCAACCTGTTCTTAATTAGGTTTTTTCACTGTATGTGCTTGTTCTTAAGTGCCTTATGCCCCTCAAGAAAACTGAACAGGCAGAGGGTGGTCTAGAGATGAAGTGACTAGAGGACTCTGAAAGGCTGAAGTGGGATGGAAAGGGTTTGGCAGAGGTTCATAGAGGGATGGAGGAGGCAGTAGTGTTTTATGGGGACACATAAATCAAAGGGTAAAGGGAACTGAAGGGAAATTTGAAGGTCATGAGAAGGAAGGAGGAGAAGTTGCAGGGAGATGGGAAGGGGTAGATATTTGCTAAGTTAGTAGGCAGACTGCCCATGTTTCTGAGGCCACTGGAATTCTAAATTGTCTTTAGCAAAAACTTTTGGCAGTTTTTAAAGATTTTGAACTGAATTAAGGTCATAATGGTAGAGCAGAGAAAGAAAAGGGAGCAAACAGAATAGAGTAAGGATTTACCCACAGGATATGAGTCAGGAGGTTGATGTGGCTCCTAGGGTAAAGCAATTGGAAATTCATTCCCTATTGAATTAAACTCCAAGAAGATAATAGGAAGACAATTAAGGGAGGAGGCTGAGCCCTGCCCAGACCACTTATCTCTCATTCCTGAACAAATCAGGAGACCTCCCTTTGCCACACACACACAGAAAAGACTCCTTGCAGGCTGAAAGGGGAACAATGTCAAGAGATGCTCTCTCTACCCAGATGGTTTTTTGGTAAAATCCACTTGGTTAAGAGATGTGTGTGCACACATGAGAGGATCCTGAGATATACCAAAATGGACTGTGAACCAGGCAAATCAGAATGATTGGCCAAAAGGAAACCCAGAAGAAATGCCTCATAAAAGTAATTCAAACTACCATGAAGGAACAAACTCAGGAACTCTCCCTCTGTTTCTGCCTTTGTGCCTATTCACATGTACTCTATACTTTTCCTGTTACTCAATACTTTACTTGTTTTACTATTTTTTGTCTTTATGGAAATTCTTTTCTTCAAAGCCTAAGGGCCAGGCCCTTGTCACTGACCACTAATTTAGTGGCTAGGATCTGGTACTCTCACATCTGTGACCCGGCCTCAATCTCTAGCTGGGAACCAAAGCCCCACTAAGAAGTTATTGCAGGCCCAGGCTACCAGAAATCAGATTTATTAATCAAATCAGAGATAAAACCTTAAAGGAGCCTGGAAAAAGTCCTGCTTGATTATTCCTTTGTAGAATCCTTGTCTGAAGTGCCAAAAATATTTCCTACCTCAATTTGCATTAGGTGAGTCAAGGAAAACCACTAGAGTCTTCATACTGAAGAGTAGGGAAATTTCCTGCTCAAGAGTTAAGGAATGAGTCCCCACTCAAAATGCCAGAGAAAAACGTCTTTATTCAAAAGAATCAAAATAACTACTTATTATGTTTCAACAGACATGACTTCCAGAGCACTGCTTGGATTCCCAAATTCATGAACAAGAGAGTTCAAAGGATCTGCAAGGTGCAGTTAGTTATCTGGGCAGGAATGACAGAGTTCCATATGGAAAGTCCAATCCTGAGCCAACTCCTGGCCATATGAAACTGTCAAATTTAAAAAAAAAAAAATCCAGACTTAAGTAAGAAAGATTTCATTCAAAAAGACCATTGCAATAGGGAAAGTCCACTGACCACAAAATTCACAGGCATCTCAAAATCAAACAGAAAAGGGTTTAAAAAAAAATAGAGGGATAAGTAGGGCTAGCAGGAACTTTACTAGAGTGTGAGAGAATTGTAGGGATGAGAAGGCAGCATGAGTAGGGCAGTTTAACAGGAAATGTTTGTCTTGTGGACAGCCAGCAGTGAGTTGCATCTTAGTGCTTGCTTAAGCTTGAGGGTGAGCCAAAATGTGGGATTTGTGAAAAGAAGCCTGAATAACATTTGGTCAAACCTGTGGATGAAAACTTGCCTGCGGCATCAGTAAACAAAGTCATTAAGCCAGCAGCCAACCCCTCCCAACCCTGTGCACCCTGAGGGGATTCAAGAGGGAGAAAAGCTTGATTCTGGCCCTAGATAGTTAAGATGCATATCAAAAGAATGATTTCAGTGACTTCAATGAGCTCAGACTCTTGCATCTTCCTATACACAGAAAAGTGCTACATTCATTAACTTGAAAGGTCTGGTTTTCTTTAATTAATAGTTATCTTTTGATGTTCTGGGTACCTGGTTTTCTTTGCACAACTCCCATATATCCCGGCTCCTCCCTTACCTCTTTGTAGCAGTCCCTTAGAGCCATCTCAGAGGAAGTCTCCAAGGCTTAAATTCTCAGTATTGTCCAGCAAATGAAACTTAATTCTCAACTTTTATGTTGTGCTTTTTTTTTTTAGTAGACAAACCAATGGGTAAGTTCTGAGTAACTAACTGTGTGAGCCATTACCATTTCGAAAAATCTTTCCGAATTCCCACTTTGCCTCTCTCTTCATGCTGGTAATGAAAAGGAAAAGTTAAAATTTTACATAAACTCCTGCTTGTTTTGCCTCTGCAACTCAGCTTTCTCCTTGCAAACTCTGGATCACATAGGTCATGTAGTCTCAGAAAGTGGGGACTTGCAATACTAGGAACTGGAGTTTATCTCACTGACCCTTGTCCTGCTCTTTGCAATTGCCCAGCCCCTGCAAACCTGCTTAATCATGCCTGTCCAGGTCACACATTCCCCCTCTCCATCTTGACCACTGTTCCCACACACATGAAACCCCTTAGTTTAAACCATCCTGTTAACAAGTAGTGTTGCCCACTATAGTCTGTCTATAAAAACCCTATAACCCCTTTGTTCGGGGCTCAGAGCTGGAGTGTTGACTCCTCTGGGCCTGCTGGCATAATAAATCTGAGTTCTACAATTCTCCAAGTATGGTGCTTGGTTTCTCTGTTTCTGGTTTCTGAAGCAGTTTTGCTCAGTGAGCTCAAGAATGATAAAAACATCAACTTTAGAAAGTTAAAGCCTCAGGGTAGCCAAATTTCCGGTGTAACCATGACCTCAGCTTCTCAGGCTTTAGAGTTCCCTGGCCACACTTCAATGAGATTCTAACCTTTTCAAATATCACAGACATGTTTACCCAGAGCTCTTTCTGCTACTGTCTTAGAATAACTACATAATGATGATCCATAGCTTTAAATAAGCAGCTATTTCACAACTGTTTTTCTGAGATAATCTCAGTTCCCTACACAATACCGACACTGTCACTAAAACTGCAGGGGAAATTATAATCACTTTCCAGCAAGGGAATGAGATCACGGTGTCCCCAACTTTTACTCAGGGCTCAAAAGGCCATTTTCCATACCTGTGACTGTGACCAGTGCAGCCACTATACCCACAGGAAATGGCACTTGGTAAGTCACTTTTTTTCCAAAATAGTTCTCATATTCCTAAAAAGAACTGTACCTGGATACAATAGTGTCACTCGCTGGTGTGTGACACAATTTATAATTAAACAGGGGAGATTTTATTTTTTGATGGAAGCAGAGGCAGGAGCCGCCCTTGTCTACCGGCTTCAGGACGACCTGGCATGCCTCCGTGGATAAACAACCTCACCTGCCAATTCAGCAAATAAAGGATGTTTCGGTCAACCAGTCAGCAACCACAGCAACCGTCCCTGAAGGTACACCCTGAAGGGCCCAGGGTGAGAAACATCGTGGTTCTGGCCATAGATAGCTGAGATGAACATCAAAGGAATGATTTCCATGAGCCCAGGTTTTTTAATCTTTCCATAGAAAGAAAACCGCTAAATTCCTTAACCATGTTCGCTTTGTGCTTAGCGGTAACATTTTCTTGTTCCATTACATGTATTCTTTTCTTCCACCAAAAACTCCTATGTACCCTGGCACCTCCCTTACCTCTTTGAACAGTTCCTCACAGTCCTCTCAGAGGCTGTTTCCTGGGCTCTAGTACAGTCCAAACATAACTCACAACTTTTAGGTTGTGTGTTTTTCTTCAATCTACACCTCCTCCATATTCACCACCACAGTCCTTTCTGAAGTCTTTTCGCGCTGACTGAAATACTGAACTTCACAAAACTCTCACCCTTGGGTTTATGCGTATTGGTCTGTGAGCTCCAGACCGAAGGCCTCTGCCTGGCTCTGTGGGAACTACATCACCCAGAAGGGGCTGCACCTGAGCATAGTTGAACCAATGAGCAGGCGGGGGAGGGACGTTTCCGTGCCTTACGGGCCACTTCGGGGTTGGGCTTCTGGTCGGGTCCTCCAGGCGGTTACTTTATCTGTTCTTGGCTTGGTCCCGGGGCTTAGAGGTTCCCTAGCAGTGTCACAGCCAAAGTGGTGGAAGAGAAAGCATGGTCTGCACTGCACAGAGGCGGGTCTGAGGCTTAGCAGCGTCACGGCTCCTGTCCCCGACTGGGAACTACAAAGCCTCATTCGCTGCCCTTGTCGTCGGCCTCTGCTGGCTCTGGTGGTGGCCTCTGTGCTGATGGACCCGCGCAGGTGGGTGCTGTCATTCCCAGATCATCACCCAAATCCTAAAGCCCCTAGATGAAAGTGCCTCCTCAGGGCACTGAAGTGCAGGCGACCGTGTCCAGGACAGAGGGGTGCTCGTGAGTGATGTCCCCTCCTGACAGCCAGTGAGAAAAGATGTGGGACAGCTGCAAGCAGAGGGACCAGCATGTGCAAAGGCTTGACTGTGCGACTGAGTCAGGAGCATCTGGCAAACCTAGGATCCATGTGCTGTCTACAAGGAACTGAGGGTGAGGGTAGCAGTCACATCTGGAATCTTCATTCCTAGGGCTTTGCAGGCCCTGGGGAGTTGTGACCAGAAAAGGGACACAATCTGGGTTATTTTCAAAGTTTCCCAAGGGTTGCTCAGGGAGGATAGGGAGGTAGAGGGAACAGTGATGAAGTTGGAGGCAGTGAAACCAAAGAGGAGGCTGCTGGCAGTTTGGCTGGGCCAGGCCAGAGTGATGGCAGGGAGGAGAGCCAAGCCTTCAGGGTTCCCTGCTGTATCAGATACTGTGAAAGCAGAAGGAAGTGAGTGAAGGACCATCTTAAGATTGTTTTCTATTTGTTTCTTTTTCTTTCTTTTCATTTTTTCCCCCTGAACTTCTGGGAAAATGGAGTTGGAGAAGCTGGGTAGAGGGAGCTGGTTGTGTGTTGGAGGAAGGCCAGAGGTTGAATTTTGGATATGGTGATTCTGAAATGTTCAAAAGTGTGTGTGTGTGTGTGTGTGTGTGTGAGAGTGTGAGTGACATACGCAGCTGGACGAGCACATCTGCAGTTTTAGGAGGGGTCTAGGCTGGAGATATTCAGAGAACTTTAGATGTGGACCAGGGCACAGCCAGGGGATCAGATTTAGGGGAGGGAATGTTAAGATTGTTATTTCAAGTGAGCCTGAAGTGACAGAGGGAAGGGCTGGAGGTTAGATACCTCAGGTGGGCAGCCCTAAAACTGCCACCAGGAGGGAGCGGCCCTCAGTCCCAGTGCTTCTGGCTGTTACCTGAGGGAAGAGAGGCCCACGTGGGTCAGGAGCCAGAGCTAGGGGATGGTCTATGTTCATTGCCGTGTGGACTCAGGAAGACGTTGAATCTACGCCCTGGGAGCAAGAAAAGAATCAGCCAGGCCAGACCAATGTGTCAGCTCCTCCACCACAACAAGCCCCTTGGCAGGAGGGGTGATCCAGTGTTCCGATGGAAATTTCCTTGAGCAGGCTGACCTTTGGGGATGGACATGCACCTGGCCATCTGCAGTGCTAAAACAGCTAGTGTCCCACTGGCCTGTTCAGACCCATTCTCCAGAATTTACTTATGAAATAATTGCTTCTTTAAACATTTCTCTAAAGAAAAACAGACAAAAGATATTTAAAGCTTATGGATTTAACTAGTTAAATGTAGGCAAATTCTTATTAACGGTTGGAAAACTTACCATACCAATAAACATTTAAATAAAATCAAAAGTCTGAAATACCACATTCATTTAAATGCTTAAAAACCAAGAAAGCCACCTACATTTTCAAAAGTTCATTACCTTATTTATACCCAAAGTATTCACCAAAATGTTAATCCTGTGGACAATAAAAGCTGATATTTAGCACTTGCCATTTACATGTTTCAAACCAACAACAGCCCTATAAGATGGATACTATTCTTATACCCATTAGACAGAGGAGGACTTTGAAGCACAGTCCTCAAAAGAGGACTGAGAGGTTGAGTCCTTATGCAAGTTCATGCAGCTGTAATCTGAAGTCAACTGTCCCTTTGGGTGTAAACATACACCAGTCTCAGTCATCTTGTTTACTTTTACCACAGCCCTGATGGCCATTAGGACTTACCCCTCCCTCTTTTTTTTTTTTTTTTTTTTTTTATTAGTTGTCCACATGGCTTCATCCTTCACTTTGTTCCAGGCTCACTCCAATGTCCCTTCCTTGGAGAAGCCTTCCTTGGTTCAATTCAGTTCAGTTCAGTCACTCAGGAATGTTTGACTCTTTGCAACCCCATGGACTGCAACACGCCAGGTTTCCCTGTCCTTCACCATCTCCCAGAGCTTACTCAAACTCACGTCCATTGAGTTGGTGACGCCATCCAACCATCTCATCCTTTGTCATCCCCTTCTCCTCCTGCCCTCAATCTTTCCCAACATCAGGGTCTTTTCGAATGAGTCAGGTCTTCACATAACATGGCCAAAGTATTGGAGTTACAGCTTCAGCATCTGCCCTTAAAATAAATATTTAGGACTGATGTCCTTTAGGATTGACTGGTTGGATCCCCTTGCAGTCCAAGGGACTCTCAAGAGTCTTCTCCAACACCACAGTTCAAAAGCATCAATTCTTCAGTGCTCAGCTTTCTTTATAGTCCAACTCTCACATCATACATGACTATTGAAAAAACCATAGCTTTGACTAGACAGATCTTTGTCAGCAAAGTAATGCTTCTGCTTTTTAATATGCTGTCTAGGTTTTTCTTCCAAGGAGAAAGTGTCTTTTAATTTCATGGCTGCAGTCACCATATGCAGTGATTTTGGAGTCCAAGAAAATAAAGTCTGTCACTGTTTCCCCATCTATTTGCCAGGAAATGTTGGGACTGGATGCCATGATCTTAGTCCTCTCAATGTTGAGTTTTAAGCCAACTTTTTCATTCTCCTCTTTCACTTTCAGCAAGAGGCTCTTTTAATTCTTCTTCGCTTTCTGCCATAAGGGTGGTGTCGTCTGTGTATCTGAGGTTATTGATATTTCTCCTGGCAGTCTTGATTCCAGCTTGTGCTTCATCCAACCCTGCATTTTGCATTATTACCCTGGTTACCCCTGTAGAAAATCACCCCCAGTCGCTCCTGCCTTACTCTTATTCTGTTGCCATCAGGATTCTCTTGGTCATTTGCTTAGTTCCTATGGATGATCTGTCTCTGACTCTGGAATGTGAGCTCCTGTTCAGGAAGAGCATGGTCTGAACCAGGTGCTCAGTCAGTAATTGATGCTGTATTCTGGGAGACCACCTCTGACCATGCCTCCTTCTCTTCTCCATTTGCCCTCTGCCTCCCAGGCACACAGAGCTGAATGTGCTAAGCTCTTCCCCTCATCCCAGCCTTTGCCATTGGAATTCTCTTTACCTGGGGCACCATCACCAGATCTCACACTGGACATCCTCTCACATCCTTCCAGGCTCTGTTCAAATGTCACCTCTTGGAAAAGAGTTCCAGCTAAAATAGCCCCTGTCCCACCTGCCCTCATTTTGGCATTTTGTGTGTGTGAATGCATGTGTGCCTGCAGGAAATTTAGCATGACAAAAGCAAAAATGCAGAGTTAGTTGTGCTTGTTCAGTTTGCTGAGGGAGTAAATAGGGAAAATATTAATAACAAAGCAACCTTAAGAGTTGGCCTTCATTGTGCTTAACTACAATCACAGAAAGCTAACTAAACTGATCACATGGACCACAAGCTTGTCTAACTCAATGAAACTATGAGCTGTGCTGTGAAGGGCCACTCTCATGATGGAGAGTTCTGACAAAACGTGATCCACTGGAGAAGGGAATGGCAAACCACTTCAGTATTCTTGCCTTGAGAACCCCATGAACATTATGAAAAGGCAAAAAGATAAGACACTAAAAGATGAACTCCCCAGGTTTGTAGGCACTCAATATGCTACTGGAGATCAGTGAAGAAATAACCCCAGAAAGAATGAAGAGACAGAGCCAAAGGAAAAACAACACCTAGTTGTGGATGTGACTGGTGATGGAAGTAAAGCCTGATGCCGTATTGCATAGGAACCTGGAATGTTAGGTGCATGAGTCAAGGCAAATTGGGAGTGGTCAAACAGATGGCAAGAGTGAACATCGACATTTTAGGAATCAGCGAACTAAAATGGATTGGAATGGGTGAATTTACCTTAGATGAACATTATATCTACTATTGTGGGCAAGAATCTCTTAGAAGAAATGGAGTAGCCATCATAGGCAACAAAAGAGTCTGAAACGCAGTACTTGGATGCAATCTCAAAAATGACAGGATGATCTCTGTTTGTTTCCAAGGCAAACCATTCAGTATCACAGTAATCCAAGATTATGCCCTGACTGGTATGCAGAAGAAGTTGAAGTTGAATGGTTCTATGAAGACCTACGAGACTTTCTAGAACTAATACCTGAAAAAGATGTCCTTTTCATTATAGGGGACTGGAATGCAAAAGTAGGAAGTCAAGAAACACCTGGAGTAATGGGCAAATTTGGCCTTGGAGTACAGAATGAAGCAGGGCAAAGGCTGATAGAGTTTTGCAAAGAGAACATACTGGTCATAGCAAACACCCTCTTCCAACAACAAAAGAGACAACTCTACTCATGGACATCACCAGATGGTCAATACTGGAATCAGACTGATTATATTCTTTGCAGTCAAAGATGGAGAAGCTCTATGCAGTTAGCAAAAACAAGACTGGGAGCTGACTGTGGCTCAGATCATGAACTCCTTATTGCCAAATTCAGACTTAAATTGAAGAAAGTAGGAAAAACCACTAGACCATTCAAATGTGACCTACATAAAATCCCTTATGATTATACAGTGGAAGTGACAAATAGATTCAAGGGATTAGATCTGATAGACAAAGTGCCTGAAGAACTATGGACTAAGGTTCATGACATTGTACGGGAGACAGGGATCAAGACCACCCCCAAGAAAAAGAAATGCAAAAAGGCAAAATGATTGTCTGGGAGGGCTTACAAATAGCTATGAAAAGAAGAGAAGTGAAAGGCAAATGGGAAAAGGAAAGATATACTCATTTGAATGTAGAGTCCCAAAAAATAGCAAGGAGAGATAAGAAAGCATTCTTCAATGATTAGTGCAAATAAATAGACAAAAACAATAAAATGTGAACAACTAGAGATCTCTTCAAGAAAATGACAGATTGCCAGGGAGCTTTTCATGCAAAGATGGGTACAATAAGGGACAGAAATAGAATAGACCTAACAGAAGCAGAAGATATTAAGAAGAGGTGAATACACAGAAGAACTATACAAAAAAGATATTAACAAGCCAGATAAACATGATGGTGTGATCACTCACCTAGAGCCAGACATTCTGGAATGTGAAGTCAAGTAGGCCTTAGGAAGCATCACTACAAGCAAAGCTAGTGGAGTTGATGGAATCCCAGTCGAGCTATTTCAAATCCTAAAATATGATACTGTGAAAGTGCTACACTCAATATGCTAGCAAGTTTGGAAAACTCAGTAGTGGCCCCAGGACTGGAAAAGGTCAGTTTTCATTTCAATCCCTAAGAAAGACAATGCTAAAAAATGCTCAAACTACCACACAGTTACGCTCATCTCACATGATAGCAAAGTAATGCTCAAAATTCTCCAAGCCAGGCTTCAACAGTACATGAACCATGAACTTCCAGATATTCTAGCTCGATTTAGAAAAGGTAGAGGAACCAGAGATCAAATTGCCAACATCCATTAGATCATTGAAAAAGCAAGAGAGTTCCAGAAAACCATGTACTTCTGCTTTATTGACTATGCCAAAGCCTTCGACAGTGTGGATCACAACAAACTGCAGAAAATTCTGCAAAAGATGGGAATACCAGACTACCTGACCTGCCTCCTGATAAATCGGTATGCAGGTCAGGAAGCAACATTTAGAACTGGACATGGAGCAACAGACTGGTTCCAAATCTGGAAAGGAGTACATCAAGTTTGTATATTGTCACCCTGCTTATTTTACTTATATGCAGAGTACATCATGAGAAATCCTGGACTGGATGAATCACGAGCTGGAATCAAGTTTTCTTGGAGAAATATCAATAATCTCAGATATGTAGATGACACCACACTTATGGCAGAAATTGAAGAAGAACTAAAGAGCCTCTTGATGAAAGTGAAAGAGGAGAGTGAAAAAGTTGACTTGAAATCAACATTCAGAAAACTAAGATCATGATATCTGGTCCCATCACTCCATGGCATATAGATGGGGAAACAGTGGAAACTGTGACAGACTTTATTTGGACGGGCTCCAAAATCACTGCATATAGTGACTGCAGCCATGAAATTAAAAGACACTTGCTCCTTGGAAGAAAAGCTATGACAAACCTAGATAGCATATTTTAAAGCAGAGACATTACTGTGCCAACAAAGGTCCATCTAGTCAGAGTTATGGCTTCCAGTTATCACGTATGGATGTGAGAGTTGGACTATAAAGAAAGCTGAGCATGGAAGAATTGATTCTTTTGAACTGTGGTGTTGGAGAAGACTCTTGAGAGTCCCTTGGACAGCAAGAAGATCCAAGCAGTCCATCGTAAAGGAAATCAGTCCTGAATATTCTTTGGAAGGACTGATGTCGAAGCTGAAATTCCAATACTTTGGTCATCTGATATGAATAACTGGCTCATTTAATGTATGAAAAGGCTTAAAACACAGTCTGATGTTCACTGGCTGCAAATGGACAGTCCTGATCCTTATTGCAATAATCATCAACTATGATCAATGTTGTCATCATGCCTGGACTTGGTACCTTCTGAAGCCACATTGTGTATTTGTGTGGATCAACATCACAGAGGCCAGCCACAGCCATACCTGGGCTCCCATCTGGACTGGGCCACTCATCATTTCTGGATATGCCTTGTTGACAAATAAGTTCATGCCCCTGAACCTCTGTGCCTTCATTCATGAAATGGTGCCTGTCCCAGCACCTGTCTCCTGAGAAAAACCAGGAGAATCATTTAATACAGGGCCTATAGCAGGAAGGGCCTATGCAAGCCTTGGCTCAATGACTCAGTGATTCATACCTTGTCCTGGAATGATAAGACTCCATGTGTTAGCTATGTAACTTCTCCAGATGAGTCCACAAATGGAACTAAGGTTAATGAATGCACTGAAGGTACAGTGCATAGTCTCTGAGATGTGGTAGCAACTCTTAATGTTCATTTTGGTTTTGCCACTAGGATTGGAATTCCCATGGCAGCATGGTCAGGGAAACACCTGAAATTGTCTTGGTCTCAGTTTCCTCATCTGTGACAGGGACAATAATAGCACTGGCCTGGTAGTGTATCATATGAATTACAATCAGTTCCTATCTGTATAGTTGTTAGGGAAGACATGGACACATGGCAAGGACTGTCCACATTTGTGTTAAGTAAGACAAAGGAATACATCCCACGTCTTCCCACCCAACCTCTAGTGGTCTTTTAGCCAGGAATTGGCCAGGTTAAGAACTGGACAGAAACCTGATGGCTCCCTTACCCCAGGTGGCCATGTAGTTCCCTCTGACAGAGCCCCATCCCTCGGCTTCAATGTCCAGACAGTCTCTTCCAGGAGTCAAAACTTACTCTTTCCTGGAATAACAGGTATGTGTCAGCATAGGGATCTAGTCCTCCACCTCCTGCTTTCCTGAATATGACTCTTGTCTGGGAAACCCCTATAGCTTGGGGAGGATGAACACATAGATAGCAAGCAGCCTGTGCCACTCATCATTCATGGGACATCACCTCTGAGCCTCTTTTTCCTCATCTAGAAGATGGAATGATAACTACCCTTTCAGGCTGTGGTGGGCATTATCTTGTAAAGCACTTTTCACCAGGCCTTACTCACTGTAAAATAACACGATCACCTCACTGAGTGTCCTTTTAGGGGGTTAGTCCCCTTTCCACCTTCCCTAACATTCTCCCCAGTTTTATTGTCCTCCATGGCTCTCAACACTTTCTAATAGACTTTAAAATTCACCAACTTATTTTTATTGCTTTGTTCCTTCCTGGAATGTACATTCCAGAAAGCCAGGGCCTTAGTTTGCTTTGGTTGCTGTCAGGAACACTGTAACAAGTGAATGAACGGCCTGTGAATCCTCCTCTCTCTTCTGTTACTGCTCTACAAAGTCCTCAAGACTCCCCCCTGCCAGAACTGGTCAAGATGCACATGCAGCAGCAGCAGCCCAACTCAGTTTGCTCTGGAAAGCTCTCTTTATGATATTAAATGACAGAAGGAAGAGAGGTAGACAATAAGGAGCAAGAAATGCACGTGTGACTTCTTTCTGACTTCTCTGCCATGCCTTTGAAGACTTATCACTGGTTATTTATTTGACAGTATGGTAGGCAAATAATGACCCCTGATTTGTACACATGCCTTAACCCCTGGAACCTGTGAATAGGTTGTTACAACAGAAAATCAAGGATGCAGATGGTTGATCATAAAATAGAGAGGTTATCCTGGTTTATCATGGTGGTGCCAGGGTAATCACAAGGATCCTTAAAAATGGAAGTGAGCAGCAGAAGAGTCAATGTCAGGGTGATGTCACATGAGATAGACTCCACTGGCCATTGATGGCTCTGAAGATGAAGGAAGGGAGATATAAGCCAAAGAATCAGGCAACTTAGAGAAGCCAGAAAAGTCAAGAAAACAGATTCTCCCTTATAGCCTTCAGAAAGGAACACAGCCCTGCTAACACCTTGGTTTTAGCCCTGTGATGCCCATGTTGGGCTTCTGACATACAGAATTGTTTGATAATAAGTTTGTGTTCTTTTAAGCCACTAATCTTGTGGTAATATGTTATAGCAACAAAAGGAAACTAATACAGATGGCAGAGGGAGATGAGGAGCCTTCCTGGTTGGGAGCCCACTGCTTATCATGTGGGACTCCAGACTACCCACTACTCTGCAATGGTTGCAGGCAGAGCATGCAGTGAGTAGGTGGAGGGAAGCATTGATGGAGCAACTACTCCATGACAGTTCCCAGGCTTGACTGGATGTGACTATAGGAGCTTAAAATGACTGTGAACAGGGGTCTGCATGGATTCAGGAAACAGGGAGGGCACCAATAGAAGGAAACTATCAGACTTGCTTTCTTTTTCCTGAGACCTCATAACAGCTCTTTCCTTTCTTCCAGGCTCGCTTTTGTGAGCCCAGCTCTGCCCTCAGACATGCTCAAATCCAAGCCCCAGAGTGGCTGCCCCAGGAAGAGGGCTGGCACACCCCTGAGTCTGGGCCCACTTTGGGAGGGTGCCAGCCCCAGACTCAGGCAGTAGCCTGAGCCCCATCTACCCTGGTCCTTTGTGTTTGTACAAGGAGCTGCCCTGGCTCTGCCACCTCATCTGTGTGTTTGTGTCTGAAGTAGAGTTACTGCTTATATAGGAAGCTCTTCCCCATGAGGATTAGAGATGGTTGTTCATCCTGTTTTCCAGGCAGGCTCCTTTCACTGCTCTTCTTAACACCATGGCTACCACTCAGCAGATAAGTATTATTGTTTATTAGTTATGAACTTTATTGTGCCAACTGAGAAATATCCTAATATCAGCCACATTAAAACCCTTTACAGTCTCTATTTCCACTTTGCCAAGTCAAAACACACCCTTGAAACACCTCAACTGTATTTTATTTAATGTTTTTCTCTTCTTAATCCTGGTGCATCCTAAGGTCCCAGGGGTGGTAGCCATGGTCATACCTGACTTGTCACTCTGCACTCAAATGTGACAAAAGTCTTAGCTTGACACATGTCCTTTCTAATGTCATCCTTAACATTTTTCTCTCCCTTTCCTATTTGTTCTTCCACAGACAAGGGAAACTCTGCATTTCCGGACACTGGAAGGTTCTATTTAATTCCCTCTGCAATAAAAAAAATTCCCAATGTGTTTGTAGCCCAGTTATCATTTCTCTACTCATTATCAACATCTTGCTCAAATTTTCTTCATTATTGGAAGCCTGGGGTCTTGGTTCATTGCCTCTTCCTCCTCCGCCATTCCTGTTACAATCTGCCATGACTTAAGCATCTATGGTGGGTAACACAACCCAATGATCCATAACCTCAGTTCCTCAGAATTTTGACTTACAATGATCTTTTTTCCATTCCACTACAGCTAAGACTCCTATGGTTATACTCTGGCCATTGTCATCATGAGTGATGGCTCCACCTCCAAAACATGACTTCTTTCATTATCCCCATTTATCTATCCACACTCTTAACTTTGTAATCCCCATAATTTCAGATATATTCCCTCTATACCAACTTTGATGAGAGTTTTTATAATGAATGGATGTTAAATTTTGTCAAATGCTTTCTCTGCATCTCTCAAGATGATCATGTGATTTTTATAATTCTTTATGTTAATGTGGTGTATCATATTGATTGATTTATGGATATTGAACTATCCTTGCAACTATCCTTGCATTTATCCCTGAAATAAATCCCACTTGATATGGTGTATGATCCTTTTATATATTCTTGAGTTCTATTTGCCAATATTTTGTTCAAGACTTTTGCACCTGTATTCATATGAAGTATGGATCAGGAAGATCCCCTGAAGAAAGAAATGGCAACTCACTTCCGTATTCTTGCCTGGGAAATCCCATGGACAGAGGGGCCTGGTGGGCTACAGTCCCACCAGTGTCAGACACAACTCAGTGACTAAACAATTCATCCAAAATATAACCCTGTAATTTTCTGGTTTTGTCATCAGGGCAATGGTGCCCTTGAATGAATTTAAGAGTGTTCCTTCCTCTTCACTTTATTTGGACTAGATATGTTTGGTAGAATTCACCCTGTGACGCCTGCCAGTCCTGGACTTCTGTTTGCTGAGAGTTTTTTTTTTTTTTTTTTTTACTAGTTTAATTTCACTATTCATGATTGGTCTGTTCATGATTGGTCTGTAGATTGTCTATTTCTTACTGATTCAGCCTTGGAAGATTGTATGTTTTGAAATTTATCTGTTTCTTCTAGATTGCCCAATTTGTTGGCATAAAACTACAGTATTTTTTAAGATGTTTTTGTATCTCTTGATATAAGTTGTTATTTCTCTTCTTTTATTTCTTATTTTATTTGGGCCCTCCCTTTTTTATGAGCCTGGCTAAAGGCATATCAGTTTTGTTTATTTAAAAAAAATAACTCTTGGTTTCATTCATCCTATTAGTTTTTTGTGTGTCAATTTTATTTATTTCCCCTCTTATCCCTATCTTTCCTTCCTTCTGATTTGGGCTTTGTTTCTTCTTTTTTTTCCCTAATTCTTTTAAAGGAAAGTTAGGTTGTTTATTTCATATTTTTCTAGTTTTTTAAGGTAGGCCTGTATCACTATAAACCTCCCTCTTAGAACTGCTTTTGCTATACCCCATGGATATTGCCTGGAGAATCCCATGAATAAAGGAGCCTGGTGGGCTACAGTCCATGGGGTTGCAAAGAGTCAGACATGACTGAGCGACTAACACACATAGATATTGTATAAAGTTAAGTTTTAATTTTCATTTGTGTGGAAGTATTTTCTTATTTCCTCTTTGATTTCTTCCTTGATCCATTGGTTTTTGGTGGCATGTTGTTTAGTCTTCACATGTTTGTGTTTTTCCCACTTTTCCTCCTGTAATTGATTCCTAGTTTTATACTATTGTGGTTGGAAAAAATGCTTGATATGTTTTCTAGCCTGATTAATTTGTTAAATTCATTTTCTGCTCTAGCACTGATCTATTCTGGAAAATATTCCATGTGCACTTGAAAAGAATATGTATTATGCTGTTATGGGATGGAATGAGTTGTAGGTATGTATTAAGTCCAATTGATTTAATGTGTCACTAAAGTGCACTATTTCCTTATTGCTTTTATGTTGGGATGATCTGTCCACTGATGCAGTTCAGTTCAGCTCAGTCACTCAGTCATGTCTGACTCTTTGCGACCCCATGGAATGGAACACACCAGGCCTCACTGTCTGTCACCAACTCCCGGAGCTTACTCAAACTTATATCCATTGAGTTGGTGATGCCATCTAACCATCTCATCCTCTGTTATCCCCTTTTCCTCCTGCCTTCAATCTTTCCCAGCATCAGGGTCTTTTCAAATGAGTCAGATCTTTGCATCAGGTGACCAATGTATTGGAGTTTCAATTTCAACACCTGTCCTTCCAATGAATATTCAGCACTGATTTCCTTTAGGATGGACTGGATGAATCTCCTTGCAGATGAAAGGACTCCCAAGAGTCTTCTCCAACACCACAGTTCAAAAGCATCAGTTCTTCAGTGCTCAGCTTTCTTTATAGTCCAACTCTCACATCCATACTTGACTACTGGAAAAACCATAGCCTTGACGAGACGGACCTTTGTTGGCAAAGTGATGTGTTTGCTTTTTAATATGCTGTCTAGATTGGTCAAAATTTTTCTTCCAAGGGGTAAGCGTCTTTTAATTTCATGGCTGCAGTCACCATCTGCAGTGATTTTGGAGCCCCCAAAAGTAAAGTCTGCCACTGTTTCCACTGTTTCTCCATCTATTTGCCATGAAGTGATGGGACCAAATGCCATGATTTTTTTTTTTTTCTGAATGTTGAGCTTTAAGCCAACTTTTTCACTCTCCTCTTTTACTTTCATCAAGAGGCTCTTTAGTTCTTCTTCAATTTCTGCCATAAGGGTGGTATCATCTGCATATCTGAGGTTATTGATATTTCTCCTGGGAATCTTGATTCCAGCTTGTGCTTCATCCAACCCAGCATTTCTCATGATGTACTCTGCATATAAGTTAAATAAACAAGGTGACAATATACAGCCTTGATGTACTCCTTTTCCTATTTGGAACCAGTCTGTTGTTCCATGTCCAGTTCTAACTGTTGCTTCCTGACCTGCATACAGAATTCTCAGGAGGCAGGTCAGGTGGTCTGGTATTCCCATCTTTTTCAGAGTTTTCCACAGTTTATTGTACTCTACACAGTCAAAGGCTTTGGTGTAGTCAATAAAGCAGAAATAGATGTTTTTCTGGAACACTTGCTTTTTCAATGATCCAACACATGTTCACAATTTGATCTTTGGTTCCTCTGCCTTTTCTAAATCCAGCTTGAACATCTGGAAGTTCACAGTTCACATATTGTTGAAGCCTGGCTTGGAGAATTTTGAGCATTACTTTCCTAGTGTGTGAGATGAGTGCAATTGTGCAGTAGTTTAAGCATTCTTTGGCATTGCCTTTCTTAGGCATTTGGAATGAAAACTGACCTTTTCCAGTCCTGTGCTCACTGCTGAGTTTTCAGTCCATTGATGTAAGTGGGGTGTTAAAGTCCCCTCCCCTAATATTTTTGTAGTATGTCAATTTCTCCCTTTATATCTGGTAATATTTGCTTTATATATTCATGTGCTTCTCTATAAGGTACATATAAGTTAATAAATGTTATATCTTCTCTTGTATTGACCTTTTACCATTGTATAGTGCCTTTCTTTGTCTTTTGTTATAAACTGTTTTAAAGTCTGTTTTGTCTTATATGAGTATTGCTAACTTGTGTAAGTTGTGTCTGACTCTTTGTGATGCTATGAACTGTAGCCCACCAGTCCTCTGTCCATGGAATTCCCCAAGCAAGAATAGTGAAAAGGATAGCCATTCCCTCTCCAGGGGATCTTTCCAGCTCAGGAATCGAACGTGGATGTCCTGCATTGCAGGGAGAATCTTTACTGTCTGAGCCACTAGGGAAACCCAGTTTTCTTATTATTTCCATTTGCAGGAAGTATCTTTCTCTGTACTTTCACTTTCAGTCTGACTTTTGCGCTGAAATGAGCCTTTGTAAACAGTGTATAGATAGGTCTTGTTTTTAATTCAATCAGCCACTCTATGTCTTTTGATTGGAGCATTTAGTCCATTGACATTTAAAGTGATTATTTATAGGTATGTACTTTTGCCATTTTGTTACTTGTTATCTGGTTGTTTGTATAGTTTTGCTCTGTCTTTTTCTTCTCCTTTTGATTTCTTCCTTTGTGATTTGATGATTTTCTTTAATGATATGCTTATGTTCCTTTCTATGCTTAGTTTTTGTTAATTGTAGGGTTTGGTTTGTGGTTACCTTGGTATTTGTATATGTTGACATATAACCATATCTACTTGTTTTAAACTGGTAGTCATTTAATTTCAAACACATTTGATAATCATTTAAGTTTAAACACATTCTAAAAGAGCTACATTTTTATTCCCCTCTTCCACATTTTTTGTTTTCAATGTCATATTTTACATCTTTTTTTTATCCCTTCACTGCTTTTTGTATAGTTGATTTTCTAATTTTTCTCTTTTAATATTCATACTAGCTTATTTAAGTGGTTCCTATCCAACTTCATGTAGACCTTCCTTTACAGCCTTGGTTGTATAAGTGTATCTTTCTTCTAGATTCCAGTTTGTTTTCAGTGAGGACTCCTCCCCATTTAGATGTATTTTTGATGTGTTCGTGAGGGTAGGTGAAACCAGCATTTTCACATTCCAACATCTTAGTCTCCTCCATCTCTCTGCCCATTTTTAAATATAGTATATAATTTTTGCTATTGAACTGTATGAATTTCTAATATATTTTGGATACTTAACCCTCATCAGATAAATGTTTGCAAATACATTCTCCCATTCCATATGTTGCCTTTTCATATTGTTGAATGTTTCTTGCTGTGCAGAATATTTTTAACTTAATGTAGCCCCACTTGTTTATTTTTGCTTTTGTTACCTGTGATTTTGATGATATATATATTGCTAAGATCAATGTCAAGGAATATACC
This sequence comes from Muntiacus reevesi, assembly GCF_963930625.1. Lineage (NCBI taxonomy): Eukaryota > Metazoa > Chordata > Mammalia > Artiodactyla > Cervidae > Muntiacus > Muntiacus reevesi. The sequence goes on from NC_089271.1 coordinate 108,013,152, forward strand.
CCCCCTCGTTTTCTTTAAAAACATTACAGTTTCAGGTCTTATATCCATTTATAGTTGATTTCTGTGGATGTTGTAAGAGAAGGGTTCAATTTCATTCTTTGGCATGTGAATATGCAGTTTTCCCAACACTATTTATTGAGAAGATTATTGTTTCTCCATTGTGAATTCTTGACATCTTTGTCATAGATTAGTTGACCTCATAAGTGTGAGTTATTTTCCATCTTTCTATTCTGTTCTATTGGTTTGTCTGTTTTTATGCATGTCCCATACTGTTTTGATTACTATGTGTCTGTAATATAGTTATAAATCAGGGAGTATGAGGTCTCCTGCTTTGTTCTTCCTTTTCAAAATTGCTTTGAATACTTGGGGTCTTTTGTGGCCCCACACAAATTTTAGGATTGCTTTTTTATTTTAGTGAAATATGCCATTTGAATTTTGAGAGAGATTACATTAGATTTGTAGATGACTTTGGATAGTATTGACATTTTAATAATATTCTTCCAATCCATGAACACAAGTATCTTTCCATTTATTTGTGTCTTCTTTATTTTCTTTCATCAGTGACATCTAGTTTTGTTGTACACATTTTTCATCTCAGTTAAATTTCTTATGTATCTCATTCTTTTTGATGCTATTGTAAATATAATTGTTTTCTTAACTTCTTGTTCAGATAGTTTGTTTTCAGTGTATATAAACAAAACTATTTCTTATATTTTTTTGTGTCCTGCAACTTTATTGAATCTATTTATTTTTAGAGTCTTGAGGATTTTGTGTATATAAGACCATGTCATCTTCCATCAGAGACAGTTTAACTTGTTCCTTTCCAATTTGTATTCTTTCCATTTCTTTTGTTTATAAACAGACTATATTTAGGTTCATAGGTATTTTATGATAGATGAGAGTGCCTTAGTACTGGTTTCAAAGTCTAAACAACTAGTCTCTTCACAGGCAAAAATAAATTGAATGAGAGAGCCAAACACACAATGTAGTGGAGGAAATGGGATGAAAATCTGGGAATCTAGGCAGTGATTATTAATAAAATATGTTGCTAAGCAGAAAATTTTATCATTTTTACACCTCTTTTGCCCTAGATATTTAATGAATAGGTAAAATGTATTATATATATTTGATATATTTAACTCAATTATTCTTTATATTTCATAGAAAATATCCAAATACTTCTTTATTAAAAGTGCTCATTAATAAATACTACTGACCTAATAGGTTATGATCTAAAGCAAGATTGAAAGAACCCACATACCTCATGTCAATTCCATATTTACCTGCTAGTCCTTCTTATCAGTCACTACTTAACTTTACCACTACTTAATTTAACCATTGTTTTCCCTAAATACAACATTTCTTCCAACTCTACCCTTTTCCTTAAAATAGGTTAAACTTTTGCAAGGCTGGTTTCAGTTCTGACATATCTGGCTAATTTTCTGTGAAAAGCTTTGTAGTCTAAAAGCAGACATCAAGTAGTCCTAAGGACTGGTCCTGCAGAGGGATGGTACATTTAGGAAAGTGTTATTTCATTCACCTAGATTCCCAGTAAATACTTAGGAATGTATATGTGTATGTGTGTTTGTGTTTGTGAATTTTCTTAGTTCTTAGTACTTAGTAAGTGGGAAGGCATGTCATGTGATCAGTTCAGAATACTTGGGAAGATCAGGAGTTTATATAAGATGTCTCTGACTGAGATGAAGATGGGGCAAGATTTTTTGACAGGTGGCTTGTTCCTTCTGTGAGTAGTATCATTGGCTCCTGTATGTCCCCCCGCCCCCTTGGAGATGTTTCTTGACCTCCTTTCTTGGTCACATCACTGTTCTCAGCTGTTATCTGTGCAGGAGGAATCTTCCCTCCTTTGATAAAGACACCAGTTCCTCACACAATCATGAGTAACAAGATGAGGTTCTTTGCCAGAATTCAAAGTTAGCTAGCTTGAATAAGCATACCTTTGCTTTAATTTGGCAACTGAGAAAAAAAATTCTCATTAGTGATGTGCCTCTACAGTCAACCCTGTTATCACCCTCTTACATTCTGAAGGACATTTTTCAACTGCCTGATTACAACTCTTAACCTTAACTCTGTCCATTGAAGGTATAGCTTTGATGGTTCAAACATGAATTGAATAGTCTCTTGGCAACAATTGAACTCACTGGGTTAGGGACTAAACTGTAATGTGGTAGAGAATGTCTCCTGAAAAAAAAATTCTTTGAATTACACAGTGTAAACTTATTAGAAGCTCAATTAAAATATGCCACATTTAATTGGTGTAAGGTTTTTCAAACAGATGGAATATAGTGTCACTACAGCCTTCAGTAAGCTGAAAGTGAAAAATTCCCTTTTTTTCCTTCACCTAAACCAAATCAGATTTATAGTCCAATTTCTCTCTGTTCTGCTTCAAATTGTTCTAGGAAGTGCACACAACAAGCACTCCAACATTTAGGAACTCATTATTAAGGTGAACAATCAGCCAGTCAACAATCCTCTGAAAGTTAGGGGGAAAGCACAACTATTCTAGCATTTGCAGGATTTCCCCTTAAATTTATGAGACTGAGAATTTATTTATATGAAGAATCAAGTAAGGGAATATATATTATTGGTATTCTTCTCTTCAATAGGGTTTTGGTTGTCTTTTCTATTATGGAGCATTAAGTTTGTGCTCTAGGTGACTATTAAAAAGGTGTATTGGGAGACTGGGGTTAGCAGATGCAAACTATTACATAGAGAACAGATAGACAATAAGTTCCAACACTATAGTACTGGGAACTATATTCAATATCCTGGGATAAACTATCCCAGGAAAAGATATAAAAATGGAAAAGAATATAAAAATGAGTATATATATATACACACACACACATATATATATATGTATATATATATATATAACTGAGTCACTTTGTTCTACAGAGGTAAATAATACAACATTGTAATTCAACTATACTTTAATAAATAAAATAAATATGTATAAATTCCCATAAAAAAAAGGTGACTATTAGACTTTAATGTCCATAGATATCATGTTTTTGTGTTTTTTTTTTTTAGTAGTTAGGATATAAAAATTTATTACACATACAGAATATTACCACTAACAAATGCAGACAGGCGAGGACACCACAGTACGGGATGGAACACGGCTAGCTCTTTGGAAAGTGAACAGGTTGGGTAGCTTGGAGCCTCATGCCATGCAGGTTGGCCAGTCAGATGGGAAAGCACATGCTTAACTCCAGGGACGTCTGGGCGTCCAGTGACCGTTCTGGGTGTCGGCGGCCTTCCCATCTGATCTGGGGCTTCGAAGGACGCCACACCCAGAAGCAAGCAACCGAAGCGAAGGGGCTTCCTAAGGTGGTCCTGGCTTGTCTCTGAAGTCAGGGCAACACCAGAGTCAGCAGTGTGTTTAACTGGATGATTTCCACAAACTACACACGATGTTTCTAACCGTCACACTTCGGTGAAGTACAAAACATGAAGTTACAGGCTGTGGGAAGAGAAGGCAGCACCTTCCAGTCCCAGTTGGTCTGGGGGATGAGGGTGCGGGGAGGAGTTACTTTTTAAACCTAGCCCCTCATTTCAATATACAAAAGAATTACTCTGATCGGTATTAAATTGTATTGAAAACAAAATAGACTAAAAAGCAAATACTACTCTATGTTGGGGTGAAAATGGGAGGAAAGAATGAGTCCTTCAAAGCAGGAGGGAGACAGTCGGGGAAGGTTCTGGGCCGTGACCCTTGGCGGTTACTCACGCTGTTCCATTTTTACTTTTGGTGGTCTCAGGAAGGTCCAGTTTTTCTTCTCTTTCTTTCCTTTCGTATTGGCTTGGAAGTTTCGCCAGCTGTCCACGTGACCACCTCGACTTTCCTCAAAATTTTTCTGCCACTCCCTTTCTCGTTTGGCTTTTTCTTGAGCTTCAATCTCTTCCTCTCGTTGTCGCTTCCTTTCATGCATCTCTTTGGCTTCTCTCTCTTTCCTCTTAATTTCCAGCTCAGCAAAGAGTTTCATTGTCTGTTTGTATACTGCTTGTTTGAACAGCTCAGGGTCATCCTCCTCCACATTTGTAGGCTTTCCTTCCTTCTTTAATTGCTTTTTTCGCTCTTTCACGGTGTGCTCCACGTATTCTTTTCCTGCCTGAATTACATCCAGGGCCCTCTTCTTTTGTTCCTGATCCAGTAGCAACTTGTAAGCTTTGTCCACAGCTTCAAAAGCCTTTTGTGCTCTGTCAGCATCACCTTGATTTTTGTCAGGATGCACCAGTATGGATAATTGCCGAAACCTCTTTTTTATTTCTTCATCTGTCACTTCAGGATCTATCTGAAGAACCTCAAACGGGTTCAAATTGAAGTAGGAGGAACCAGGACGAGTCAATCTTTCAATCTGATTTTTGAACGTTAGAACTGAATCTCTCTTCTCTATTTGTTTCACCTCACTGTAGAAGGTCATAAATGCTTCCTCCATGCTGCCTCCTCGACCCGAAGCCCTGCTCTCTCCTGGAGCCGCCATTTCCCCGGCCCAGAGACCACGTAACTCTTCTCCATGTTTTAGTTTTAAATGCAGATTTCTAGGCACCATGCTCCTAAGTTTTATTGTAGTCAGTCTGCTCTGGGGTGCCCTGTAGTCAGCCTTTTTAACAAGCATCCTTTGTGACTTGATACAGATCAAACTTAGACTACAATTTGCAGAAAACTGTCCTACGTTCCTTCCCAAAATTTGGAAAGCTGATGCTGATATGCCCCATCTTCCTGCAAACACAGAAATCCTGGATAGGGTTTAACAAAAATTTGTTTAATATACAGGTGAGTTTAAAAGAAAGGAAGTACCCTGTTCCAGAAATAGAGAGACACAAAAATCTCATAAATAATCTTATTTTCCACCAATTTTGTTTAATTTATTTCTTTAGTTAATTTAGTAACAATTCTTCAAGGCATAATTAGTATGAAGATACATGCCAAGTATAACTACCATGGCAACATTGAGATACAGAGACATGAAATAACTTACTTAAGACTATACCATAAGTTCCACAGCTAAGACTGAAACCAGGAAGTTGGCTACAGATTGAACACTTCGAACTAGTCCTACATTCTCAGATAATAAACAGCAATAAGGTATTTATTGATTAGAAAGGGAGGAAGTTATCTGTACATGATATGATTGTCTACATAGAAAAATACCTACAAAATAAATTTTAGGAAAAATATTTCATTTACAATTTGTACACACAAGATTAAGACACCAGAAGTGTTGCTATATAGTCATGCAATCAATTAAGTAAGGTCAGAATGATTTAAAAATTCACATTGGCAACCAAAACTATGGGTGTGTGATGGTTAATTTTGTACCTCAATTTGAGTGGGCCACAGGGTGCCCAGGCATTTGGCCAAATATTATTCTGGATGTGCCTCTGGGGGTGCTTCTCGATGACTTAAACATTTGAACTGATCAACTGAGTAAAGCAGTTTGCACTCCGTGGTGTGGTTAGGCCTCATTCAATTACGTGAAGTTCTTAATAGAACAAGACTGAGTAAATAAAACCCTTGCCTGACTGCATCAGCTTGCACATGGGTTTTTTCCAGTCTTCTGGCTCAGACTGAAACATGGGCTCTTCTTGGGTCTTTAACCTGCTGACTTTTTTACTGTAATTTACAACATCAGTTCTCTTTGCTCTCAGGCCTTTGGACTTGGACTGTAACTACACAACAGATGGCTGGATGGCATCACCGACTCACAATTGACATGAGTTTGAGCAAGCTCCAGGAGTTGGTAATGGACATGGAAGCCTGGCATGCTGCAGTTCATGGAGTCATAGAGTCAGACACGACCGAGTGATTGAACTGACTGACTGACACAGCAGCTGTCTTGGGTGGATCTCCAACCTGCTGACTGCAAGTCTTGAGACTTCTCAGTGTCCATAATCATGTGAGCCAATTCTTCATAAAGAAGCAATCTTTCTCTGTTTCTTTAGATACATATAGACATAGATTTAGAGACATAGATATAGATATAGCTACATATCCTAATGGGTCTGTTTCTCTGGAGAACTCCTAACTAATGCAGGATGTCTAGGAATTACCAAACTAATGTACAAGGGCCTATTTATGTATAAGAAGAAATTATATTCTTAATATTCAAACATCACTAACTCTTCAAGGCTGAACCAACTGATAATTTCCAGCTATAGGCTCAGGCCTACTTCATCTTCTGTTTGGATCCTGAATGAAGCAGGGAGTATATCTATACCCTCTATCTTGCTTTCCACTGCTCCCATATCTTAGGGCAGTTGTTCTCAAAGTAAAGTCCACAAATAGTGGCATAAGTAACAGTATCCTTTGCAAGCTTACTAGAAATACTTCACCTCAGATCCATTAAATTAGAAGCACTGAAATTAGACCTCCAAAATCTGTTTGTAATGAGCCCTCTAGGTGCTAGAGTCTGAGAACTACTGTGCTAGAGCTATGTTTCTCAAATCCAGTATGCACAGGAATGAGGTGGTAATCATGTTAAAATGCAGATGCTGATTCAGTTGGTCTGGGATGGGGCCTGAGACTCTGCATTTCTGATAAAATCTTATGTGATGCTGCTGCTCCAGGGACCATGCTTTGAGTAAAGCAAGTCTGTAATTTACAATTAAATCATTCTCCCAGATCCAAGGTTCCAGGCAAGCTGGTTGGATTCTTGTATTGCTTCCTGTTGTTGGCTTTGTCCCTCAGAAACATCCTAAAGATCAGTCCTGGGTGTTCACTGGAAGGACTGATGCTGAAACTGAAACTCCAATACTTTGGCCACCTCATGCAAAGAGTTGACTCATTTGAAAAGACCCTGATGCTGGGAGGGATTGGGGGCAGGAGAAGGGGACAGCAGAGGATGAGATGGCTGGATGGCATCACTGACTCGATGGACATGAGTTTGAGTAAACTCTGGGAGTTGGTGGTGGAAAGGGAGGCCTGGCATGCTGCGATTCATGGGGTCGCAAGGAGTTGGACACAACTGAGCAACTGAACTGAACTGAACTGAACTGAATATCCCTCCTCCCCAGTTCTTCTGCAGTCACATTTCTTCCTCCCTGTAACCAAAATATTCTTTCATACAAGTGTGCATGTGTGTGTGTGTGTGCAAATCTCACTTACTTGCTTCTTCACTTAGGCACCCCAGATTGCTGGAGGTGGTGACTGTAGGTCTATAATTCTTACTTCCAACCAAAGGGCCTATCCTGTATCCCATGCTTTTGGTTGACTTTCAAGTCTACTTTAAAGTTATGTCTGGTATGCAATGACCTAATTTAAAGACTTGTTTATGACAGTCCTTCACCCTGGGCCAGATGAGTATTTTATAAACTTGGCAAGTTATCTCAAGAAAATATAAATGCTCAAAGTCTATAGATCATAGTTTGAGAAAAAATGCAATAGTATCTAAAGGATGTCACTTGAGATGGTCATGGGGACACTGATATATGGGCATAACTCTTTCAAATATAATAACCCAATTATTGTAGAATGTGCTTTTATTAATGCTTTCAGAGTATCATTAGCATGGAAATAAAACATTTAACAACCCTCAGAGAGGTCTCAGTACTGAATAAATACTGGCTTACAGCAAAGCCTACAGTCCCAGTATGGTGGGACAGTACATCCAGAGGATGACTACCCTCCCATTTGTGTCATGAGGTACACTACAGTATAATTGTTAAGACTGTAGATAGACTGTTGACCACAGTACCTGGATTTGCTTCCTATTTTTTTTAATATACCTCTTTCTAAATTTATTGGCTGTGTAATCTCAGGCAAGTTATTTAATAGAATGTAGTTAGCATGCTGGAGAAGGCAATGGCAACCCACTCCAGTGTTCTTGCCTGGAGAATCCCAGGGACGGGGGAGCCTGGTAGGCTGCCATCTATGGGGGTCGCGCAGAGTTGGACATGACTGAAGTCACTTAGAAGCAGCAGTTAGTATGCTTCCTTGGTGGTTCAGATGGTAAAGAACCCACCTGCCAATGCAGGAGAGGCAGGTGATGCAGGTTCGATTCCTGGGTCAGTAAGATCCACTGGAGAAGGGAATGACAACTCACTCCAGGATTCTTGCCTGGAGAACTCCATGGACAGAGGAGCCTGGTGGGCTACAATTCGTGGGGTCACAAAGAGTTGGACACGACTGAGAGACTAGCACCTTAGTACCTTAGAGTACTCAATAAACATCGTTTGATATATAGATAGCTATCAGTTCAGGTCAGTTGCTTAGTCGTGTCCGCCTCTTTGTGACCCCATGAACTGCAGCATGCTAGGCCTCCCTGCCCATCACCAACTCCCAGAGTCCACCCAAATTCATGTCCGTTGAGTCAGTGATGTCATCCAAACATCTCGTCCTCTGTTGTCCCCTTCTCCTCCTGCCCTCAATCTTTCCCAGGGTCTTTTCCAATGAGTCAGCTCTTCACATCAGGTGGCCTAAGTGTTGGAGTTCCAAATTCAACATCAGTCCTTCCAATGAACACCCAGGACTGATCTCTTTTAGGATGGACTGGTTGGATCTCCTCACAGTTCAAGGGACCCTGAAGAGTCTTCTCCAGCACCACGGTTCAAAGCATCAATTCTTCTGCACTCAGCTTTCTCTATAGTCCAACTTTCACATCCATACATGACCACTGGAAAAACCATAGCCTTGACTAGACGGACCTTTGTTGGCAAAGTAATGTCTCTGCTTTTTAATATGTTGTCTAGGTTGGTCATAAATTTCCTCCCAAGGAGTAAGCGTCCTTTAATTTCATGGCTGCAATCACAATCTGCAGTGATTTTTGAGCTGAGAAAAATAAAGTCAGCCACTGTTTCCCCATCTATTTTCTATGAAGTGATGGGACTGGATGCCATGATTTAGTTTTCTGAGTGTTGAGCTTTCTGCCAACTTTTTCACTCTCCTCTTTCACTTTCATCAAGAGGCTCTTTAGTTCTTCTTCACTTTATTCCATAAAGGTGGTGTTATCCTGCATATCTGAGGTTATTGATATTTCTCCCGGAAATCTTGATTCCAGCTTGTACTTTCTCCAGCTCAGTGTTTCTCATGATATACTCTGCATATAAGTTAAATAAGCATTGTGAAAATATACAGCCTTGACATATTCCTTTTCCTAATTGGAACCAGTCTGTTTTTCCATGTCCAGTTCTAACTGTTGCTTTCTGGCCTGCATACAGAATTCTCAGGAAGCAGGTCAGGTGGTCTGGTATTCCTATCTCTTTCAGAATTTTCCACAGTTTATTGTGATGCGCACAGTCAAAGGCTTTGGCATACTCAATAAAGCAGAAATAGATGTTTTTCTGGAATTCTCTTGCTTTTACGATGATCTAGTGGATATTGGCAATTTGACTTCTGGTTCCTCTGCCTTTTCTGAAACCAACTTGAACATCTGGAAGTTCACGGTTCACGTATTGCTGAAGCCTGACTTGGAGAATTTTAAGCATCACTTTACTAGCATGTGAGAAGAATTTGAGATATATATGTGTATATATGTACGTGTATATATATATATATATATATATATATATATATATATACATGTACATATATATATGGGGTTTCCTAGGTCTCACAGTGATAAAGAATTTGCCTGCAATGCAGGAGATGCAGGAGATGTGGATTCAACCCATGTGTCAAGAAGATCCCCTGGAGGAGGAAATGGCAATCCACACCAGTATTCTTGCCTGGAGAATCCTATGGATAGAGGAGCCTGGTGAGCTACAGTCCGTAGGGTCACAAAGAATCAGACACGCCTGAGTGACTGAGTGCACAAGCACACATACATATATACATGTATAAATTTATTACATGAAAGTGAAGGGGGTGTAGATGCTTTCTAGACTGTTCAGTGAGAGGGCAGATTTCTGCATTGAGAATTAGTAGTAAGTCAGTATGATGGGGAAGTTGATATGGCTTATGTTCATTTGATTTCCCATCACAGATTAAACTTTTCACCAAGTAACAGCAGCTGAATTGACAGTGAATCAGCCATGGATTTACATGTATTCCCCATCCCGATCCCCCCTCCCACCTCCCTCTCCACCTGATTCCTCTCCAGCAAGTCACAGAAGAATCCATTACTGTATATTATAGGATGAACCTGAAACTCCAATACTTTGGCCACCTCGTGTGAAGGGTTGACTCATTGGAAAAGACCCTGATGCTGGGAGGGATTGGGGGCAGCAGGAGTAGGGGACGACAGAGAATGAGATGGCTGGATGGCCTCACTGACTCGATGGACATGAGTTTGAGTAAAGTCTGGGAGTTGGTGATGGACAGGGAGGCCTGGCGTGCTGCGATTCATGGGGTCACAACTGAGTGACTGAACTGAACTGAACTGATAGGTTGAATTGTGTCCAAAAAATAAAATATATTGGAGTCCTAGCCCCCAGTAGCTTACAATGTGAGACTTATTTGCTTGTAGAATATTTGTGGAGGTAATAAAATGAGGTCATTAGTGTGGGCCCTAATCCAGTATCACTGGTATCCTTATGAAAAGGGGAAATTTGGACACAGAGACACACATAGGGGGAAGATGATGTGAAGAGGCCCAGGGAAAACATGGCATCTACAAGCCCAGGAGAGAAGACTCGAGTAGATCCTGCTCTCATGGCCCTCAGAAGGAACCAACCTTGCAACCACCTTGATTTTCGACTTCCAGCCTCTAGACCTAGGAGACAAAAAAAACAGAATCTTGTATAACATAATCATAATTGTCACATAGTTGTGACAATACCATAGTTTGTCATATAATATAACCTAATCATGGGTGTGATATCCATCACTTTTGCCATAATCTGTTGGTTAGAAGCAAGTCACAGGTTCTGTCCATTCTGAAGGGAAGGGGATTACAAACAGACATAAATACCAAGAGGCATAAATACCAAGGTCACCTCAGGGTGTGGCAGGATTATATTTAGTATAAAAGACTCTTGTACTCCCCTGCATTGTGTTCCACTTAAACCTCAAGAGCAAGACATTGTAGCCAGGCCACCCAACCATGGTGAACAGATGTCCAGACAAGTCTCAACTCCATTTTCTCCAAGGTCTGTACATGATGTTTCAACACTCAGGCATGCATTCTAGTCTTCATAAATCCATATCCAATATTTGACTGAAGTGACCACCTCATAAAACCTATAAAACCTCTGTACCTTCCTATGGCTCATTTCTCTTCTCTTGATGGAGGTTGAAGCTCCTAATTTCACAAACAGAGTGAAAAGGGGGGGGGGGGGTCTGACCCTTGCTTCTTCTTTCTTTCAGTGTTTTTTTTAACTTTCTCCATCCTGATTTTTTTTTCCTGGCCTCAGTAGTTTGACACTCCAAATATGGATTAGCTGGTGTTCTCACTGCCTTTTGTTGTTGTGGTGATGCTGGGTCTTCATTGCTGCACACAGGCTTTCTCTAGTTGCAGCAAGCAGGGGACTCTCATTGTGGTATTTTCTTTTGTTGTGGAGCACAGGCTCTAGGTACTTGGGCTTCAGTAGTTGCACCACACAGACTTAGATGTGGCTTGTGGGCCCTAGAGCATGGACCCAGTAGTTGTGGCACATGGGTTCAGTTGTTCCGTGGCATGTAGAATCTTTCTGGACCAGGGATTGAACCTGTGTCCCTTGCAGAGGCAGGGGGATTCGTAACCACCGAGCCACCAAGGAAGCCTCTCTTTGTCTCTGCAACTATTGATTCTTTCATGTCCTGAGGCATTTACAATGAAGGACATCCACTTGATGCCTGTAAGAGAAGCATCTTGAAAGAAGTGTCTAGCAAATGGAAATTGATTTCTTCATAACATTTTAAACAATATGACATTCTAAAAGCACCCATTTTCAGAAAAGCCCTACCATTCTTCACAAAAGGATAAAGTGTGGCTTGTTACAAATAAAACATGCAGCCTCTCATTTAGCCTTCCTTTTTAATCATCTAGTCTCAAATAGCTTTCCTATATGTCAAATTATTTTTAATGTTCAATGTATTAGTGAAATGGCTCAGCACTAACCACTCGGGTATTTTCAAACAGGAGGCTTATGTTTGAATCTCCCAAATTGCATTTACAATGAAAGATATTTCATGCCAGTGACTCAGATCTTGACAAACGAGGCACAGCGTTCATTAGTTTAATGTTTTTCCCCCTATTGTGATAGAAATACATAATGACACAGCCTAAGTAATGTGAAATTATTCAGCAGTGTAAGAAAAAATTCAATAAGCCCTGCCTACCAGTTACAGCTCTTAAACTCATCTTCAGATTTCTTCAGTTGAAAATGACTTTGGAGATTGTAGGAAAAAGGCTGCCTTTTCTATTAAAATCTTAGCTAAAATCATCATCCTTTACTTATTTTTGCTCAGTTTTATTCAAAAGAGAAAAATTAATATATTGAATTCTTAGCTTCTGTGAGCCTTAAGGATAAAGGATAGAAAGAGTCATGAAGAGGCCAGTATAGCTTGATTGTGGTAAACATCTCACAATATATTTGAATATAAAGTTATCACATTATACTCATTAATATATACAACGTTTGTCAATTATACCCCCATAAAGTGTAAAGGAAAAGAGGCTTAAGATAACACTGTTACACGATATCCATGTCTATAATTTTGTGGTAGGTGCTACAGAATCAGAGGATGTATCTTAAAAGAATGAAGGCAATGTCAGGTGGTCATCAGTCCTATCTTCTTGGCATTCAGTTCAGTTGAGTTCAGTTGCTCAGTCATGTCCAACTCTTTGCAACCCCATGAATCACAGCACGCTAGGCCTCCCTGTCCATCACCAACTCCCGGAGTTTACTCAAACTTATGTCTATTGAGTCAGTGATGCCATCCAGCCATCTCACCCTTTGTCATCCCCTTCTCCTCCTGCCCCCAATCCCTCCCAGCATCAGGGTCTTTTCCAATGAGTCAACTCTTCGCACAAGATGGCCAAAGTACTGGAATTACAGCCTCAGCATCATTCATTGAACACCCAGGACTGATCTCCTTTAGGATGGATTTGTTGGATCTCCTTGCAGTCCAAGGGACTCTCTAGAGTCTTCTCCAACAGCACAGTTCAAAAGCATCTAATTTTTGGTGCTCAGCTTTCTTCACAGTCCAATTCTCACATCCATACATGACCACTGGAGAAACCATAGCCTTGACTAGACGGACCTTTGTTGGCAAAGTACTGTCTCTGCTTTTTAATATGCTATCTAGGTTGGTCATAACTTTCCTTCCAAGCGTCTTTTAATTTCACGGCTGCAGTCACCATCTGCAGTGATTTTGGAGCCCAAAAAATAAAGTCTGATGCTGTTTCCACTGTCTGCCCATCTATTTCTTGGCATTAGGCAGGACTATATCTAAACCCTCTAAAATTGCATGGTGTAATGGAAAAAAAATGATAGCCTAGATACCAGGAGACCTCTGTTGTAGTTAAGGCTTTGCCTCACATTTTCTAGATCTCAGTCTCTTCATTTACAAAATCAAGTGATTGGACTCCTCTAATCACTAGATGATAACAAAGCATCTTTTTTATTTAATTTATTTTTTATTGAGGGATAATTGCTTTGAAATAAATTTGTCTTATCTTCAGAGATGCATTAGGGAGTTTCTTTTATTTGTTTTGTATCACTTATCTATTTTTCTATTTAAATGTAATTTTCCTCCTTAATTTGTGAAATCAAATACTATTACTATTGTGTAAAGTTGTACGTATTATTTGATACATGTCATTTGATCCATCCAGTTGTGTTCAGCTCTGGTTTAAAGCAGTGACACCCTATGCTACAGTGTAATTAGGACAGAGTTTGTCATCAGGTTGGCCTGGGTTCAATCCCTGGCTCTACACATTTCTAGGCTCATGACATTGGGTGAATTCTTGGCCTTCTATGATTTGGTTTGTCTGTAAAGTGGTCAATCATCAGTCATTTACATGCATGTATTCACAATTCCCTTGATCTTCTCTCACATTTTATACTATTATTAATAGTACAGTCACCTCTGGTTGAGTACAACTCTCAGACTATTTTATGTGTCTGTGGTGGAGCTGAGCATAATAAGAAACAAGAACTCTGTCACCTGTCTCCCTTGAAATTCCTAATCCTAAAATCTAATTTCTAAAACTCAAGTGGACCTTAAATGTCATCTGAAGCCACAGTTTTCCCTGGTCAGTTTTACTTGCCCACTGTCTTAGGTGTCTATATTTCACCTTCTTTTCTTTTCTTTCTTTCTTTCTTTTTGATGCTCTTCCAGCTCTCTTACCTTAACTCTCAGATGATGAGTGTTCAGCTATGAGTAGCCATGTAACTAAGCTTGAGCTTTTGGAATATAAATGCAAGTCATATGCTTGAATTCCAGGTAATCTCAAAGTAAAGAAACTGAACCTCCTTGATTTTTTTTCTACCCATGAACTAGAATATAGACATAGCTGCAACCCTGCTTTGACCATGCAGTTGAAGACCACTTTATGGAACAGCAGAGCAAAAGGAATATATGATTGCTGTTCTCTGACTGACTGCTTTGAGCAGAGTAGCTCCTCCAGCTCAGAACGACTGAACTGTTACATGAGATAAAAGACAAACTTTGAAAACAAAAATAAACTTTGATTTTATATGACCCACTGTATATTGGCATTTCTTTGTTACATTGCCCAACTCTTAAGAATATACATTTTATGACAAGTATAAAATATATACAATAAAATGTGTAGATTTTAAGTTTTCAATTGTTATTAAAATCCCCCTAAATATAGGATATTTCTTTCACCCCCAGAAAGTTCCCTTGTCTTATCTTCCCATCAACCCCCATAGGCAATCACTGTCTAATTTCTATCAATATAAACTAGATTCATCTCTTATAGATTTTATATAAGTGGAAAAACATAGTATGTACTGTTTAGCTGGCTTCACTCAGCATGATGTTTTTGAGATTCATCCATGTGTCACACAGAACAGTTCATTCTTATCTATTTTGAAGTTGCAATTTTTAACTTGAATATACTACATTCTGTTTATCCATTCCTCAACTGACTGACATTTGGGTCGTTCTCCATTTTTTTAAATTGAAGTAAAGTTGATTTATAATATTTTGTTAGTTTCAGGTATACAGTATATTTTATCAATATTTTATAGATTATATTCAATATAAAGTTACTTCAAAATAATGGATATATTTCCCTGTCCTGTACAATATCTCCTTGTTTCTTATCTATTTTATACACAGTAGTTTATATCCCTTAATTGCATAAACCTATCTTGCCTCTCCCCACTTCCCTTTCCCCAGTAGTATCCAATAGTTGGTTTTCTGTATCTGTGAGTCAGTTTCTGTTTTGTTATGTTCATTCATTTTATGACTTGAAATCTACATATTTAGTTCATTGAGACATGTCTAGCTCTCTGGTGTATTTTTACAATTTATGACTATGTATTATCTAACTTTTCATCATTGATATAGTGAGGACAATTATTTGACTTTCTATATCCCAATTGGAATTGAACTAACACAATTTCTATTTATTGTTGAATGGGATAGAATACAGAACATATTAAGTTCTGAATATCTTAACCAATACAATAAAATTAACAATAATAAATGAGTGATAAGCATATAAAGAAGATATAACATTATCATTATTACAGGCAATGCAGTCCCAACTACATAGAAGATCAATGAGAATAAACTAACAAATGATTAGAGCTATCAGGAAAGATCAATCAAATGGCAGTCAAGGTGGCAGCAAGAGACACATACAAAATAAAAAGCTTTCCTATATACCAGCAACATTATCTCTTCCACAAAAACCTTATCTAATCACCCTATGTATTGTTACAGCAAGATGTTTCTTTCTCTCTGCACTTACAAAATGTCTTATGCATTTCAATGGCACAGAATGTATATGTGTGTGTGTGTGTGTGTGTGTGTGAACTAGAACATGGACATAGTAACCTTGCTTTGACAATGCACTTGAAGATAACTTTAGGGAATGGCAGAGCATTTTATATATATATATATATATATAATATATAATATAATATATATAATATATATATAATTATAATGTGTATATTATATATATTATATTTTATAAATTTATATAAAATTTATTTATATATTTTATATAAATTATATATATAATATATAAATAAATAAAATATATATTATATATATTATATAGTGTATATATATATATATATATATATATATATATATATATATATAATGCTCTACCATTCCCTAAAGTTATCTTCAAGAGCATTGTCAAAGCAAGGTTACTATGTCCATGTTCTAGTTCACACACACACACACACACACACACACATATATATAATATATATAATATATATATATTCCCAAATAGACTTTGAAGGCTTGAGGACAAGGATAGTCCTATTGATATCTGTATCATGAGCATTTAGTGTAAATTCTAGCAAGAAAAAGGAGCTTAATAATATTGAATAACTGAGTAAAAAATATCAAACTTAAAGATCCCTTAGGTCTCTTCCAAGTATGATACTTACAGAAATCATCTTTTTAGGGTTTGAAAAAAACTTATGAAATGTTCACCTCCCAAATAATAGTACACATAATTAAGCCTTTTGGTATGCTGTGGTTTTTGCAAATAATAGTACTTAAAAGTAATACATGGTAAATCATGAGGATAAGTCAATGTTTCAGAGGAAGATGGAACAAATGAGTAATGTGATCAAGCTTGTACATTGAATGACCCTAAGAACTGATAGTTCATTTGGTTGTTTGCTATTTCTTTAATGAACTGGAGCAGTTTTCTTAGTTAGTAAGGGCCCATCTGTTTCAAGAACAAATGGCATTTAGTATATAACAAGGGCTGAAACAATAAGACAGCTTAATTTTGAAGTCCAAATGGCAATACCAAGTGACATAATTATTAGTTTGTGTTTACCAGATATGGTTTAGTAGGGTCTTCTAGAATAGAGGTCAATTTGGTCACCTTGTCCTCTAATAATTCATAATGATTCTTGCTATTTCTTATAGACGAAAAATACTGTCAAAGGACACAATTAGATAATAGTGAAACACCAAGAATTTTGTGTTTACAATTTGATAAATGAGTGTGGATAAATATCTAAATGTTGTTTAATATTATTTAAGACAGAAGATAAAGAGGCAGAAAAAAAATAATTACCTTGTTCATACTTCTTGGTTCCTATAATTTCAGTTTCATTGCTTACTTTGAAAGGACCCATGGCATGGCATCTGCTTGGGTAGAAGTTATTGGCCATGGTAACAGTCAATCATAATTTGATCACCTGGGTTGGCTCCTTTCTATTAACACTTTTAAAATAGCAAGTGAAAGATTAAGCAAAAATATGTCTCTTATAGAAATATAAGTATTTCATGTGACATGATTCAGGTATTAATTCAACTAAAATTTACCCAAAATCTATTGTGAATCAAATATTGTACTAGCCAGTGATAAATATAGCAGTGAAAGAAACAGAAAATATCTCTGCCCTTAGGGAGCTTTACATTCTAGTGAGAAAAGAGAGAATAAGCACAATAAATAAGTAATGATTTAATGTGATTTCACATAATACTAAAATGTTCTGAGTTAATATAAAGTAGGATAAGGGAAGAATAACAGCAACAAGACTGACCTGAGTAGGTGCTAATTAATGAAGGAAATAAATGATGCATATATCTATCTGGAGATAAAATAACTTGTCAGAATAACCAGAGAAAGCAAATATGATATTGAATTTAGCTTAATGGGTCTGAGGAATAACAATGTAGTATATGAAGTTGAATTCTCATGAAAGCAGGTGAAAGTGGTGATGTATGAAGTTGAAGAGGTAGGCTGGATCATACAGCCAAAAGATCAAGTTAAAATGACAACTAAAAAATGATAACTGGAAGTAGCAACTCAATGCATTGGAGACCCTGCCAAACGTGTTTTCCATACATTGTTGAGTCAAGAGTCTTGATTGCTCTGTGTTCAAGAGAGAATGAAAGCTGAAGAAAAGAAGATAACAATATAAGCATCTCTTTCAACAAGGTTTGTTGGCAAAAGGAACAGAAGCATGTTAATTCATCATTCTTGTAAAATGAACAGTAAAATATGATGGATGCATACTATGTAATGCTATGTAGAAGTGAAAAGCAATGAATTAGGTAAACAGCAACATGGACATATATTAAAATTGTATGGTTGAGTGAAGGAATTAAAGAAGATAATGGAATATAAAAACAAGAGAAGATAATGCAATCTATACACAATATCATTTACATGAATTAAAATACTGATGGAGAAAAGAATGTTACATATTTCAGAAGCACAAATAAATGTTTAAGGACTTATCATGATCACAGTATCAAGTTAATGGATAAGAAATGATGCTCTTGTTGAGGTGAGAGATGTGATTACTCCTGCAGTGGTGACAATTATAATAGTTACAGGAGTATTAGTAAATTCACAAAAGCAAATAAATATATCCACAATTTAACAGTTTTCAGAGAGAATAGACAAAAAAGATAAAAAGATGTTAAAAAATTACCACAAATAGATAAATGAGAAAGGTCTAGATTATCACTGTCAGGTCAGTAACAGTAGAAGAGACAAACAAAAAGATAACATTACTTGGAGGAACTGTGAAAATAATGTAAAGAGGATAATTGGGACACCAATTTTGGGGTGGGTTTAAAAAGGGGTCAATCTCAACTTCCCAAGGCTCCAACTTCTGCTGTCTTTAGTATCTGCTGGGATCATTATTACATGTTTTTCAATTGCTCAGAAGCATGTTGAGTGAATGGCTGCAACACTGGCAAGCCAACGCAGACAACTGAGCATCAGACCAAAGAAATGTATCTGTGTGAGTTATATATCCCAGCTAGACAACTCACTATTAGAGCCAAGTTGTTGAAGCAAAGGGGTCTTGGTGTAATGAATTTATTACTGAGTGAGACTAACTTTGGGGGATGAAAAGTACTAAAGTGGCCAAGAGAGATAATAATATGAGGCTTATTCACCAAGTTATTTCACTGTGAAGTGAGAAAGACATTAGATACTGGATGATTCCAATATTATGAAATGACAATTACAGGGATCCTAAAGCAGAAGCTGGCAGACATAGTAAATGAGGTGATACATGCTTTGCATACTTAAGAGCCACAAGAGAGTCTACTGCTAATTTTAAAAGAAATGGCCTTACAAGTTAAGGGAGGGAATTAAGAAAACCGTTTTGAAAAATCAGTTTTGTAGATAAACACAAATATTATATGATGTCACTTAATGGAATCTAAAAATAATACAAATGAACTTATTTACCAAACAGAAACTGACTTGCATAGAAAACAAACATATAGTTACCAAAGCAGAAGGAGGGGAGGGATAAATTAGGAGTTTGAGATTAAAATATACACACTACTATATATGAAACAGATAGCCAACAAGGACCTACTGTAGAGCACAGGGAACTCTACTCAGTATCTTATAATAACCTATAATGAAAAATAATAGGAAAAAGACTATATATAGAGAGTGAATCACTTTGCTGCAGACCAGAAACTAACACAACACTGTACATAGATCATACTTCTATAAAAATTAAAGAAAAAAAAAAAAAGAACACTCAGTTTTTATTAGCTGGATTATATCATACCTTAGGCAGTGAGAGTGTGGTCAACTACCCCCAGTCCTGCAAGGTGTTTTCAACACCAACTTGTTTTAAATTATACTTTCATCATCTTCTACCTGCAAAAAATCATCCTATACAACTGAATTTTTTGAGTGGAAATGCAAATCGGGTCTTGTCAAATTTCTCTAGGTTTTTAGACCTGGCATTGTTTGAAATATCTGAGTATAATGTTTATCAGTTAGCCCACACAGATGTGTATCTGTCTCCATATACTGTGTAGACTCTGCTTCCTCTATATACCCTTTAAATATCACTGTGACCCATGGTTTTTGCCTCCTTTCCATAACTTTATACCTGGCTCCTTGGTGATATTATCAGCATCCATACACTGATGCTTCTGTAAGCACCATCTCATTCCCAGAATTTTCTCCTGAGTTCCAGGCTCATATTTTCAATTTATCACTAACCATTTCTTCCTAGCTTTCCCATAAGTATCACTGCAAATTTAAAATTGAACTCACATAAACTGTAGAAAGAGAATGGATGCAAAAGGTAACAGTAGTTTCCCAGGACAGAAAGTAGTTGAAGCAAGGAGAGCTGCTGACAGAAGCCAGAGGGCAGAGCATCAATGGCTGAGTGTAGGGTCTAGGCCAATATATGTGAGCTTGCCTCACAAACTGACCCCAAAACACCAGAACCCAGGGCTGGAGATCACAACACCACCTCAACCATCAGCAATAGAGAGTAAAATACAATGAAATCAACAGAAGCATAGGAGGTACATCTTAGAGAAAGGCAATATAGACTCTTGATTACTGTGAACCAGACACCCCAACTCCTTCTGATTTTAAGACAGAAAGAAACACTTTCCATCCTCTTAGGTCTAAGGGAAAGAGAAGAGGGAGCAGTAAAATCCTGAATTGACCATGCAAAAGAAACTGAGTTGTAAACTGGAAGTGACCAAGCTTATTGTAAATTAGTCTGAATAATTGAGTGCCAGTGTTTGTAAAGCAATGACAGCCCCCATTTGTTTTCTGTATGAAAAATATCACTCATGTTTCAATAATCACTGTTTTAAATTTTGTAGAACAGCTTAGACATATATGTTGTAAGGATGGCAAGAAAATCAACCCAGAAAAATATGATACAAATACCTTAACTATAAAAAAAATTTACAACAAACTAACCTATCTAAGATGGTTACATAGAGAAAGACACAGAGTAGCATTTTCTCAGGTGGTGGTGCAGGTCCTCTGACTCCCACATGGCCACACAGTTATTAATGATATTGTGGGAGTAGGGTTAGTATTCCATCAAGTCTTTCCAGGAGATAAACCTTAGCACTCTACCCCTCATCTTTTCACTGTTGTTTGGGGGAAGTGTCATTTCCTTCTGGCAACCTCTAATTGTCCTGAGAGGCATGAAGGAGTCCTGACTCCATGCCAGTTTGCTGGCTTGATGCAGCCATGCGTAAATCAAGTGCATTAGGGTATTAATGCATCTTGCCCTTGAACATTTATATCCAGTCACTTACCATGTAAGCAACAGAGATAGTATGAGACACTGGTGTGGATTAAATCCAAGGCCAGTTCCAGGCATTGACCTCATTAGAACTGGGTTTCAGACCTGCCTGAAGTTTCAGCCTCATATTGGCAAACAGAATGGAAGAACAAGAATATAACATAAAATTTGAATTAGATTTCTATGAAACTAATGTATGGCTGTTTTATTCAGTATGAAACAAAAATTAATACCATCTAAACTAAAATTTTAGGATTAATTGAACTGAACATTTATTGAATGCCTTCTGTTTGTAAGGAAGGCTAGACACCATGGAAGATTATAGATAAGAAGGACAGTTTTGCTGCCACTGAGAACTGACAGGATAATATGGGAAGAAGGTTAGTATTTTGGTAACTGATAAAAGAAATCCATGACCCAGTATGGCTGGAGTGTTAATAATAAGCAATGGGTTTTTGGGAAATGAACCTATGGAATCTTTGTGTTAGAGAATTTTAATAAATTAAATTGGGCTTTTGCACTGACCACCTGCACATACGTGAACATTAACTTAGATATATAAGAGGCTGTTGTTTTTACTTTTAAAATTCAATCAACTGAAAATAATAGATAATTCTATGATGATTTCTTGAAAGTCAGCATACTAAAGAGCACATTTTATAAAGGAGACACTTGGAATATTTCTCTATTTGATATGTTTACACCACCTACTATACTTGGTATCCAAGGGTAAAAGCTACAGAATTGCTGCATTTTGCTGAAGTTTGAAAATCACTTTTCATTTCCTCAATATCAATCACACAGGATTCTGTCAGGTGAAAAAGGAGAGGCAGTTTCTTGTTTTATACTTATAATGTACAGCTCAGCCAGCTGTCAGTCTATCAACATGCCGATGTGAGAAGAGATGTTAGAAAGACAGCTGCAAAGATACAGGGCATACACAGGACACTGGAGACAACTTAGATGAGACAGGGAAATATAGAAAGAAATTACTGAATTGTATTGGCTTCAGAGGCAATTCATTTAGCTAGGTAACTTAAACTCAAATAACAAAAGAAAAAAGAATGAGTAAAAATCTAACTTCATTTTGGATAGTTATCATTAGCACAAGAAAATTTTTTTTGTTTTGGTAACTGTGAGAGGTGCTTTGTCAAATAAATAAGACATATCATACCACAAACATCAGAGTCACCATTGACATCTACTCTATTGCCAGATTCAAGGTTAGGCATGTGTTTACCACCCACATCCAGGACACACTGACATGTATGACCTCTGACTCAATGTCCTTGTGCCGAGGGAGAGAACAGGTTTGGTTACCTGTCACTTCTTTGGTTTTCTTAACTGTCACTGAGTTTGTTGTTCACTTTGTGGCCGAAATGATAAAGTAATTTGATTCACAGTCATAGAATTGAAAAATCCCAATTGGTTTATGTTTCTAGCTGTGCCAGAGGCAGGAACTGCACATAATATATGACTAAATCTAGAAAATATCAGAGAGGCAGGAAATAAATCAGATGTGAATTACCAAGCATCATATGATTATAGATAGAAAAATGCTGGTGTTTTCTCCAGCATTCATTTAAACATCTATCTTTAAATTTCATTTTTCAGAATCTTTATGATACATATTTTCAAGTGTTCTATGCTTTTATAATTAGATAGCTTATATCTGCTAAATAATACTCAGTGAAAGCATTATATATATCTACATATATCTATCTATCTATGTATATCTACTACTTTAAGTTTGAAGTAAATAAGATAGATGGATTTATGTGAATGAATGAAAGAGAATACAGACTTCTGTTTCCAGCAACATGACAGACTAGATATCATAAAAATCAAAGCTAAGCAGAAATCCAAACCAAAACCCACCAAGAAGTGGTGGATAAAATAAAACAACATCAGTTTAAGTGAATATCCAAGTCCACAATAAACTTTGAGAAATCCTAAGGGAATAAAATTGAAGAGAGAAAACAGAAATTCACAGCATAAGTTATTTGGGGGGATTCTTGGTTTTATTAAAGGGGCTTGTACTTGAAAGGTCACATGATTACAGGAGACTTTGAATTCACAGAGAGTGGGGATTTATATTTGAAAAGCCTTTTAAAATTATAAACCCACAAGTTAGTTATTAGTTTATATTGATATTATATTGTCCAAATATGGGTGGGCATATTTTTTTTATTATTAACTTTTTTTCCTAATTATTTTTATTAGTTGGAGGCTAATTACTTTACAATATTGTAGTGGTTCTTGCCATACATTGAAATGAATCACTTCTGTGACATGGTTAGATAGCATCACTCACTCAATGGACATGAATGTGAGAAAATTCCAAGAGACAGTGAAGGACAGGGGAGCCTGGCATGCTGCAGTTCATGGGGTCACAAAGAGTTGGGCATGACTTAATGACTGAAAAATAACTTTTAATGTAATTGAAGTGAGATCTGAGATCACAGTTTGAATGATACTGTTTCTGAAATTTGTTGAGGCTTTCTTTATGGTATGGCCTAGTTAGTACATGTTCTGTGTTTTTTGTTCCAGCTCTGCTTGAGAAAATATGGGTTTTTCTAATTGTTGGAAGACTAACATCTATTACCTATCTATTATCTACACCCATTCATCCATTTATCTACCTACCAACCTACACACATATATACATATCTTAATATCCATTATGTAACACTTGAATATCTAGTAGGTGAAGCTTAATTGTATCATTCATATATTTTATATCCTTTTAAATTTTATTTTTCTGAATCACCTATCAATTGAGTTGTATTGAAATATTCAAAACGGAGGTGGTTCCATCAATTTATTTTTGTAGTTTTACAAATATCTCTTCATGTTCATACTATTTTAATAGGTGTATGCATATTTAATATTGTTAAATGTTCTTCTGCAATGTAAGCATTTATCTTTATATGTGGTGAACTTTAGCATCCCTAATAATTCTTTGTGTATATGTTAATACATATTTTATCTCATATTAATAAAGCTATCAGTTCAGTTCAGTCACTCCGTCATGTCCAACTCTCTGCAACCCCATGGACTGCAGCATGCCAGGCTTCCCTGTCCATCTGCAATTCCCAGATCTTGCTCAAACTCAAGTCCATCGAGTCGGTGATGCCATGTAGCCCTCTCATCCTCTGTCATCCCCTTCTCTTCCTGCCTTCAATCTTTCCCAGCATCAGGGTCTTTTCCAATGAGTCAGTTCTTCACATCAGGTGGCCAAAGTACTGGAGCAATGAAAATTCAGGACTAATTTCCTTTATGATTGACTGGTTTGATCTCCTTGCAATCCAAGAGACTCTCAAGAGTCTTCTCCAACACCACAGTTCAAAAGCATCGATTCTTTGGTGCTCAGCTTTCTTTATAGTCCAACTCTCACACCCATACAAGACTACATAATCTTCGCTTAGATGGACCTTTGTTGGCAAAATAATGTCTGCTATACAGCTATAGTAGCTTTCTTAAGATTTACAGTTGCCTTGTATGTCTTTTTCATTTTGCTTTCAACCAGCATGTACTTTATCTCATTCTAGTAAACTGCATATACTTCCTAATTAGTCAATCTTTGTCTTTTAACTGGCTAGTGTATTCCATTTGCATTTATCCACAATTATATCCATTATTCTTAATTATTTATATATTTAGACCCATTTCTATCATACTAGTTTATTATTTCCATTCATCCCACATTTTTTGTATTTCATCTTTATATTTTATTATTTTATTTTTACAATCCTACCTAACTTGCCCCTTTGACAAGAACTTTAGTATGATAACACATTGATCTCCCTTACTCCCAACTCCCATCATCTAAATATTATGCAAAATTTTTCATTTGAGTTACTCTGAATGTGTTTTCTCTTCTTTTAAACTTGGTTTTTGATTTTTAAAAGATATCAAGAAATCTTGCCAAGATATTTGGTCACCTTAATTTTGTTTATTCTGTCCCTTTATTGTCTCTTATTTAAGCACTTCACTCCAAAGTGTTTGCTGTGTGAGGCTTTGTGTGTCAAAATTATGGGGGTCATCTATAGGATATGTTTATAATGACTTCACATTTGAAAGATGGCTTGGCTGGATATAAATTGTACATTCTAAGTTATTTTCCTTCTATATTTCAAAAACTGTACTCCAATGTTATCATAAGTCTAGATAATTTTATATTGAAAAATCTAATATAAAATTTGTTTTTGTTCCTTTATATGTGATCTTCTCTTTCATAAAGATTGCATTTATTTTTCTATATTCTACTGATATTTGTCCCACTAAATGTGTCTAGGTATGGCTTTTCCTTATTCTTCCATGCTGGTCAAGTATGGGGTCTCTCACTCTGAGGTCCAGAGGTTTTTCATTTTTTCACTTTAGGGGGAATTTATCTCTGTTATTTCTTCAAATATTTCTATTTGTTTTCCACTTTCTGATAGGCTGCCTACTTCTTTCCTCCATATTTCTTAGTTTTTATTTTATAGTTCCTATTTCTTTTCTCCTTTCTTCTTTCTTCTATGAGATTTCTTAATCTGGTCTACAAATTTCCTGATTTCTACCTCAGTTATACCATGATGTTCTTTATCTCATATATTGCATATTTAATTTCAATTATTATATTTTTGATACTTAATATTATTTGCTTCTTTATCTTCTTATATTCTTGTTTTGTATGGCTTATATCATTCTTTATCTCTCTTAGTAGGCTTTATTAGACTCATTATATATTATTAGCCTCCCTGTTATAATACTTTTGCTCTCACAGAATCCATATCTAGAATGATAGATTTTTTTTAAGTTTATGTTTCTTAAATCAGTGTTATATGTTTTGCCTGTTTGTGCCTTCCTCCTTGGAGTATTGGTTCTGCTATTAAGTAATGTCATGTCCTGTTGAAACTCTTTAGAACCCAGGTGACAAGCATGGAGGAAGACCAAGCAACAATTTGGGAATGCCCACATGGGAGAGAAACTAGGCCCCTGGCCAATATCCCCAGCTATGTTCCCAGATATCTGCCAATCATATGAATGAAGCCACTGTGAACAGTCCTGTTGCCCCAGTACCCCAGCTGACATTACCATGTTAAGTGGAAGAACCACCTAGCCAACTCATAAAATAATGAGAAATAGCAAGTTGTTTTTTAAGCTATTAAATTTCGGGGTGTTTTGTTATACAGCAACAGATAACCAAATCACATCGCCTTTCCATGTGGCTTTTCACATCATGGTAGTTGGAATCCCAGCAAGAACTTTCCAAGGAGACAGACTCTAATTGGTAGTGCTTATCAAGATCCATCTTGTATCATGATTGCTAATGTTCCACTTTCCATAGCTTATCACATAGCCAAGCCAAGAGTCAATATGGTAGGGATATTCCAAAAGGGAATGAATAAAGGTGTGGTTCACTAGGAGCAACCAAAGTAACAATCTGCCATGATACACTTCAGTGAACACAGACCTCATTCTCTGGTGAGAGTGAAATTGAGTTAGAAACCAACAGGAAAAATATAAATTTAAAACATCCTAAGATTTGGAATTTTATAGGACTGTACCTAAAAAACTCATGGAAAAATGACTACATAAAAATGGAAATTAGGGAACATTTAGAACTGAATGATAATACATGATAATTAAAATAACCATATCAAGACTCATGGATTCAGCTGTCACATTTAAAGTGAAATGTATAGCATTTAATTCTATATTTCAAAGGAGGAGTGGATGAAAATTAATGATCTGTGCATCTAATGAAAAGTTAGAAAAAGAACATGAGACAGTACTGTTTAAACAAGGCAAACAACTTAAAATTGCATTGACTTACAGTTTCTGAAAGAGCTTTCACATACATTATCTCATTTTGTTCACTCATAATAATTTATTTATAGTCTTCTGGTCATGAAAGCCCAATGGGTAGTTAGAGCATGTGTTATTGAAATCAATTTTAGAGATAATAGTATTGAGGTTCAGAGATTTTAGTGACTTATTGAATAACACATGGCTCCAAAGTCACAGAGGAGTGATTCAAAACAAGGTTTATGAACCTGAGTCTAGAGATCATTTCACTGTATTATAATGATAGCTTATATTCCCTGTATTGTCCTCAGTTGTGTCTGACTTTTTGCGACCCCATGGACTGTAGCCCGTCAGGCTCCTCTGTCCTTGGGATTCTGCAGGAAGAGTACTGGAATGGGCTGCCATTTTCTTCTCCATGGCTTTTATTAGGAGAGAAGAGATAACAAAAATAGACACCAGGGACACTACTGAATAGCTACTTTTTTTTTTTCATCCCAAAGAACTGCTTACCCCACCCTCTAATGCATATGATTAGAGGTGGCTCCAAGCAACTGTATTTCTGCTTTGTGGCCTTATATATGCCCCAGTCTGAAATAATTGATTTATCAAGGTTAATCTCTTCCTGAATCAATCTCAGTCCCTAAAGAATGCTTTTCCCAGGAATCTGGGATTAGAAAAATGAGATATGATTTAGACTTTCTTATGTTTTCTGGAGCTATGTATAATCACAGGAAATGTAGTTTAAGTATAAGATTCAGCATATATAACACTGTGGTTTAAGTTTAAGTTCTAAGAAACTGCCACTATATCAGAGTATGTAAGGTACTCTTGTGATCTTCAGTAAAAAAATTATAAGAATTATTCAGTGCTGAAAATAAATATGCTATTAAACTATGAAAAGGGTTTCCCAGGTGGCACTAGTGGTAAAAAACCTGCCTGTAAATGCAAGAGACATAACGTTAGACTCCTAGGTCTGGAAGATCCTCTGAAGGATGAAATGGCAACCCACTCTAGTATTCTTGCTTGAAAAATTCCAAGGGAAGAGGAGCCTGGCAGGCTTCAGTCCATTGGGCCACAAAGAGTCAGACACGACTGAGAACTGAGCACACACACATAACAAGACATGGAAAGACCTGGAAGAAACTTAAATGCATATTGCTAAGTAAAAGAAGCCATTCTGAGAAGGCTACCTACCATATGATTCCAACTCCATGACATTCTGGAAAAGGCAAACTATAGAGACTGTAAAAATGTCAGTGGTGCCAGGGGTTGGTGTAGGGGAAAGGCATGAATAGATGGCACACAGAGGAATTCTAGGGCAGTGAAAATACTCTTTATGAGACTATAACTATGGCTACATGCCATCATAAATTTGTCTAGATCCATAGACTATATAAAGTGAAAAGTGAATCCTAAGGTAAGACTCTTGAGAATCCCTTGGACTGCAAGGATATCAACACAGTCTATCCTAAAAGAAATCAACCCCAAATATTCATTGGAAGGACTGATGCTAAAGCTGAAGCTCCAATACTTTGGCCACCTGATGGGAAGAGCCGACTCATTGGAAAAGACCCTGATGCTGGGAAAGATTGAAGGCAGGAGGAGAAGGGGATGACAGAGGATGGGAGGGTTGGGTGGTATCACCTACTTGATGGACATAGGTTTGAGCAAGCTCTGGGAGAAAATGAAGGAAAGGGAATCCTGGTGTGCTGCAGTCCATGGGGTCACAGAGTCAGACATGATTTACCAACTGAACATCAAGTAAGTCAGTACTATACTGGCTTGAATGGAGTTATGTGGAGAAGTCAGAGGATCTGGAGAACCTGGAAACTGAGGGCCTCTTCAATGCACCTCCTGTACTACCTCTACTAAATAAAAATATGTGATTATGGGTATGACAGAATGCAACATGGAAGCCAATGTAACATCCTAAGGAAGATTAGAGATGTCTCCCAACCCAACAGTTCAGTTCAGTTCAGTTGCTCAGTTATGTCTGACTCTTTGTGACCCCAAGGACTGCAGCACGCCAGGCTTCCCTGTCCTTCACCAACTTCCAGAGCTTGCTCAAACTCAAGTTCATTGAGTCAGTGATGCCATCTAACCATCTCATCCTCTGTCATCCTCTTCTCCTCCCACCTTCAATCTTTTCCAGCATCAGGGACTCTTCCAGTGAGTCAGTTCTTCACATCAGGTGACCAAAGTATTGGAGTTTCAACCCAACCCAATACCCCAACCTAATAGTTTTCTTATTGAAACTTGAGGCCAAGGCCATTTTTTCCATTTATTCTTTCAGGGACTCAAACAATTGCACCCAATGGTGATTTTGGTATTGCTAAGGTGCTAAATCGCTTCAGTTGTGTTCAACTCTTTGTGACCCTATGAACTGTAGCCCACCAAGCTCCTCTGTCCATTAGATTTCCCAGGCAAGAATAATGGAGTGGGTAGCCATTCCCTTCTCCAGGGGATCTTCCTAACCCAGGGATTGAACCCAGGTCTCCTGCACTGCAGGCAGCTTCTTTACCATCTGAGCCACCAGGGAAGCCTGATTTTGGTATTAGTTGCTATCAAACAGAATTTTCCAGAGTGAATTTTCAGGCAGTTAACTAAATTTTTACTTCATCTATAATTCCAGGAAAAAAACATCTCACAGTGAGTTGTGGTTACTCAGTCTTTCAATGAACCCTAAATCCCTCAGACCAGTACAAAGGGCTTAGTAGAAATTTCACCCTGCTCTAGCCATGGGGAAACCCTTAGTAATTTGTCATTGGAATTGAGGGACACTTTAGAGAGAAATCATCTGAATAGGAGAAGCAGAGATGGCCAGATTGGCCATATAAAAAACTAATTTTTTGTTTAGAAAATGCTCAGGAGAGTCACTGATCCAATCAAACCTTTCATCCCTGTCTAGCATAACACAATCACCTTTTGGACTAGTGAATGACAAATGTTGTATCTTTCCTACACTCCTTTGAAAGAGCTTTCCATAAATATTTACTGATGATTATAATGAAAGCACTTGTATATGAATTTACCAGTAAATATATGCATAGGATTATACTTTTACTTTGAACTATATTCATAATTTGCATCACATTATGGAAATTTGAGACATACAAACACAATAAAAGTATAATATAATGAACATCTGTGTTTCTGTGATCAAGGTAAAGAATAAAGTATTACCAAAAAAGAAAAAAGAAGTGAACTCATAGTAACATAGTAGAATGCTGCTTACTAGAGGCTGGTGGCAGGGGAAGGAGGGAGGGAGGGCAGAAAGGGAAGTTATTCATCAAACTTAGCTATAAGATCAATAATTTCTAGAAACCTAAATTATAGCATGTTAACTATAGTAACTAATACATTATACACTAGAAAACTGCTACGATAGTAGATCTCTAATGTTCTCAATATGCACACACACCAAAAAAAGGTAACTATGATAGGTGATGGATATGTTAGTTTGATTATCTTATTTGTTTCACAGTGTATACAGGTATCAAAATATCATGTTGTATATCTTAAATATATGCAATTTTTGTCAGAAATAAATAGCAAATTAAAAACAATAAAGCATTACAAAATCATTTAAAGTCACCTGAATATATTTTGAATTACAGCCTCTGCCCTCTTTCACACTTCTATTTTCCCAGTGCTGACCATGATTCTGAATTTGGTGTTAATCACTCATATAATGTCTTAATTAGTTCACTAATATGTAAGATTCCTAAATAATACATATATATGTGTATTAACATGTAAAATGTAACCTTATGCAACTTTTTTTCCCTATACAATGTTTATAAGATGTTTACATGTTGATACTGCTCTAATTCATTTATTTCTACTATGAAAACAATCCATTATATGAATATATCATAACTCATATATCATTATGATTACTTGCTTTCTCATTAGACTCTTAAGATTGATGAAAGTACAGTGTGTTTCATTTATATTCATCACTAAATCCCAAATTCATATTACAGGTGCCAGTAAATTCTAGGTTCTCAATAAACACTTGTTATCTGAAAGATTGCTTTTATAAATGTTGACTCTGCCCCTGGAGGCATAGTTGTGTATACCTATGTGACTGAGTTCTGATCAGGCCATAGAATGGGAGACAAAATCTGTTGTGCCACTTTAAGGCTAGCACTAAAAAAAAAAAAAAAAGCACCACTATCCATTCCTCTCTGCTGCTTCCCTTCTAGATGGGTAAAATGGAGATGACACCTAGGGAAACCTTGAAAGCCAGTTCAATCTGAAAGAATCTCCATTAGCCAGAGACTTGAAATAACTACTTGTAGGAGGGTGAGCTCTTCACCCATGCTCTACTTTTACATAAGAGATACACTTCTGTTGTGTTTGTGCCATTTTAGATGCAGAACATTTGTTATAGCCAGCAGCCTATCCTCACTAATAAATGTTCTATATGAATTTACTTCTGAGATCTGATTGAGCTGTGTCTTCAGTTCAGTTCAGTTCAGTTGCTCAGTCATGTCCAACTCTTTCCTCGCCGTCCATCACCAACTCCCGGAGTTTACTCAAACTCATGTCCATTGAGTCGGTGATGCCATCCAACCATCTCATCCTCTGTAGTCCCCTTCTCCTCCCACCTTCAATCTTTCCCAGCATCAGGGTCTTTCCAAGTGAGTCAGTTCTTCACATCAGGAGGCCAAAGTATTGGAGCTGTGTCTTAGTTTCCTACATATAACCCTTTTATTCCCTGAGATTCCAGCATTTTGGTTGTGATTTGCTCTCTGAATCATGTTGTTTAGTAGAGCATAAATTTTTTATGACACTGAAGTATTCTGGGCAGGGGTGAGGGTGGATAATATTTGTTTTAGTTTCTTAATCTACAACAAGTATTATTGTTTGGGTATAATGACCAAAAAATGTTGTCTTCCCTGCTTCTATGGAATATATTAGTTTTTATTTATGGAGAGTATCATAAGTGTTTTTGTGTATTTGAATAAAGTGTAGGGTTTCAGTTTTCAGGTAATAGAGCTCAGCATACATTGATTAGCCCAACTCATATTATGTAATTCAGTCTTTTATCCTTATTATGAAAGATGATATTTTCCAAAAATGGCCATGACAACTCCCTTCCCCTCTGCTTTTCTGCAATGAGACTTACCACTCTCCCATACAAAGGAGGAACCTGCTTCTCCACACCCTTAAATCTGAGTAAGCTCCATTACTGTTTTGACCAACAAAATATTGCAGAAATGGCACTGTGCCAGTTCCACACATGGTACATAAAGGACCTGGCATAATTCAGCTCCTGCCTCTTAGAAGCCAGACACCAGTAAGAAGTGTGAGTAGCCTGAGAATGACACGCTGTGAGAAAGCCCTAAACCAGGCAGAGAGACTGACAGCTCCCGGCTTTTCAAGTCTCTCCAACCTGGAAACTAGACATGTGAGTGAAAAAGGTTTCAGCTGATTCCATCCATAGCATTTGATGGCAACCTAGTGAGAACCACTCACCTGAGCTCAGTCAACACTAAGACCTGTCAGAAATAATACATTATTTTTCTACCTCTAAGAAATGGGGTGTTTTGTTATGCAGCAAATGATAAATGTTTTTTTTGTTTGTTTGTTTGTTTACATGACATTTCAAGGGCAAAAGACATAAATTAAGGCATACCTTTATGATCTCTATTTGTTGCATGCCCTATTTTAAGTGATCACTCTACACAAATAGGATGGACTTTCTCACCCAAAACTTGGTTCAAGTATCAAGGCTGATGATACCACACACATACACTATAAAGGTTTGGAATCATTTATCACTTATAATAAGGTTTTCCAGAGAGAGCTACATGGCTCCCAAGGAGGTCTGCAAATGGTTTCAGAAGGCAGAGAAAGGAATTGGCTTGAGGTTTTGATCATGATTAGGGAATGGGCCTGGAGTGAGCTCCTTGTGTGGGCTAGGACTTGCCTGATTTCAATCATCCACCAACACCAAAGGAGGTAGCACCCAGATTTTATCACCTTGCCCAGATTTAGGGCAGGTGGGGGAGGAATATTGGGGCCTGAAAGTTGTCAGTAATTCAACAACAATAATAGAGGTAGACTCTTAATTATACTCTGGTATCATACTCTAAATTTTAATGCTATATTATTTGGTACATAAAATTCACAACCTAAGATATACATTGTTAATTCTTCATCTTCTCATTCTGTAATTATTGTTGTTCAGTCGTGTCTGGCTTCTTGCAACCCCATGGACTGCAGCATGCCAGGCTTCCCTGTCCTTCGCCATCTTCCAGAGCTTGCTCAAACTCATGTCCATTGAGTTGGTGATGCCATCCAACCATCTTGTCCTTAGTCATCCCCTTCTCCTCCTGCCTTGAATCTTTCCCAGCATAAGGGTCTTTTCTAATGAGCCAGCTCTTTGCATCAGGTGGCCAAAGTATTGGAGCTTCAGCTTCAGCATCAGTCCTTCCAATGAAAATTCAGGACTGATTTCCTTTAGGATTGACTGGTTTGATCTTCCTGCAGTCCAAGGGACTCTCAAGAATCTTCTCCAACACCACAATCCAAAAACATCAATTCTTTGGTACTCAGTCATCTTTATGGTCTAACTCTCACACCCATACATGACTACTGGAAAAACCATATCTTTGACTATACAGAATTTTGTTTGAAAAACTGCTATTTCTTATAGGAGAATAAAATGACTACATTTGCATTTTAGAAAGACAACTTTGGCAGCAGTTTGTTGGTCTGATTTCATTCAGTTTAGTCATTCAGTTGTGACCAACTCTTTGTGACCCCATGGACTGCAGTTTGCAGACTTCCCTGTCCATCACCAACTCCCAGAGCTTGCTCAAACTCAAGTCCATCAAGTCGGTAATGCCATCCAGCCATCTCATCCTCTGTGTCACCTTCTCCTCCTGCCTTCAGCCTTTCCCATCATCAGGGTCTTTACCATTGACTCAGTTCTTCGCACCAGGTGGCCAAAGTATTGGAGTTTCAGCTTCAACATCAGCCCATCCAATGAAGATTCAGGACTGATTTCCTTTACGATTGACTGGTTGGATCTCCTTGCAATCTAAGGGACTCTCAAGAGCCTTCTCCAACACCACAGTTCAAGGCATCAAATCTTTGGCACTCAGCTTTCTTTATAGTCCAACTCTCACATCCATACATGACTACTGGAAAAATCATAGCTTTGAATAGATGGACTTTTGTG
This sequence comes from Muntiacus reevesi, assembly GCF_963930625.1. Lineage (NCBI taxonomy): Eukaryota > Metazoa > Chordata > Mammalia > Artiodactyla > Cervidae > Muntiacus > Muntiacus reevesi. The sequence goes on from NC_089271.1 coordinate 108,047,242, forward strand.
GGCAAAGTATTGTCTCTGCTTTTTAATATGCTGTCTAAGTTGGTTATAGCTTTTCTTCCAAGGAGCAAGCATCTTTTAAATTCATGGCTGCAGTCACCATCTGCAGTGATTTTGGAGCCCAAGAAAATAAAGCCTGTCACTTTTTCCATTGTTTCCCCATTTATTTGCCATGAAGTGATGGGACCAGGTGCCATGATCTTAGTTTTTTGAATGTTGAGTTTTAAGCCAGCTTTTTCACTCTCCTCTTTCACTTTCATCAAGAGGCTCTTTAGTTCTTCTTCACTTTCAGCCATAAGGGTGGTGTCATTGTGTATCTGAGGTTACTGATACTTCTCCTGCCAATCTTGATTCCAGCTTGTGCTTCATCCAGACAGGGATTTTCCATGATGTACTCTGAATATAAGCTAAATAAGAAGGGTGACAATATACAACCTTGATGCACTCCTTTCCCAATTTGGAACCAATCCATTGTTTCATGTCCGGATCTAAATGTTGCTTCTTGACCTGTATACAGATTTCTCTGGAGGCAGATAAGGTGGTCTGGTATTCCCATCTCTTTAAGAATTTCCCACAGTTTGTTGTGATTCACACAGTCAAAGTCTTTGGTGTAGTCAAATAAGCAGAATAGATGTTTTCCTGGAATTCTCTTGCTTTTTCTATGATTCAACGGATGTTGGCAATTTGATCTCTGGTTCCTCTGCCTTTTCTTAATCCAGCTTGAACATCTGGAAGTTCTTCACTTACATACTGTTGAAGCCTGACTTGGAGAATTTTGAGTATTAACTTGCTAGCATAGGAGATGAGTGCAATTGTGTGGTAGTTTTAACAGTCTTTGGCATTGCCTTTCTTTGGGATTTGAATGAAAACTAACCTTTTCCAGTCCTGTGGTCACTGCTGAGTTTTCCAAATTTGCTGATAACTATATATAGTCAAGTTATTATCACAAAATATTTTTGTTGATTTTTGCCAAGGTCATATTCTGATCACAAGTGATGTATTAATATAGTTCTGACATAAATGTTGGTTGATATCTTCAATTACATTAAGAAATAAGATGAAAGTAAAACATCAAAGGTGGATTTCAAAAGTTCACTCATTTTGTCAAGGACATGAGTGAATTTTTGCTAATTTAGATGATAGCTTTTGTGTATTGGAAGAGTATGTATTTCTTCTTTTATTTCTGCTATTCACAATATAATGGCTACAGGTGAGGAACAGTTTTACATTTAATCTGTATTAATCTATCACTATATTAAATCAAGAAAAGCATAAGAACAATGATCCAAGCTCTGGTTTGTAGCATTTGCTGATTTCTATGGTATAAATACTGCCACTGTGACTGATTTCAAGCTTCCAATATGATGTCTCTCTGTGGGGAGCTAGAAAGAGAAACACAGCAGTGCAGCACTGCATAGAATTTCTCCCATATACATATAATAAATGGGGTAACCTCAATAACTCAGACAACAGTAAAATATAGTCAAAATAACAATAACAAAATTATTTGACTGGGCTTCCCTGGTAGCTCAGATAGTAAAGAATTTGCCTGCAATGCTGGAGACATGGGTTCGATCCCTGGGATGGGAAGATCCCCTAGAGGAGGGCATAGAAATCCACCCCAGTATTCTTGCCTGACAAATCCCCATGGACAGGGGAGCCTAGTGGGCTATAGTCCACTAGGCTATAGTCCAAGTTGCAAAGACTTGGACACAACTGAGCAACTAAATAAGGCACATGTTATTTGACTAGCACAATTAGTCAAAATAATTAGGAAGTGATGAGGTTTGAACATTTACTAACTTTTATTTTTTATTTGTTCATTTATTTTTATTAGTTGGAGGCTAATTACTTTACAATATTGTAATGGTTTTTGTCATACATTGACATGAATCAGCCATGGATTTACACGTATTCCCCATCCTGATCCCCCCTCCCACCTCCCTCTCCACCCGATTCCCCTGGGTCTTCCCAGTGCACCAGGCCCGAGCACTTGTCTCATGCATCCAGCCTGGACTGGTGATCTGTTTCAGCCTAGATAATATACATGTTTCGATGCTGTTGCCTCAAAACATCCCACCTTTGCCTTCTCCCACATTTTTGAATCTGTGAACATTTACTAACCTTTTTTAAAAAATATAATTTGGGGACGTCTCTGTGGTCCAGTTGTTGAGAATCCATCTTCCAACGCAGGGGACTTGGATTTGATCCTTGGTTGGGGTACTAGAATCACTTATGTCATGGGGCAGGTAAGTTGGAATGCCACAACTTGAGAAAACCCATGCCTCACAGCGAAGACCTACCTAGTGCATTCCAAAAATATTTTAATAAAATAAAATTATTTGATTGCATGTATATATAATTTAGTTTCTAATAATGGCTTGAAAAATCCCTGAAAATTTAACAATTAGCTCTTGCATACCAGTATAAGTCAATTCCAGCAAGCCACAGGTTGAAAGGAAAAGAGAATAGTCCTAGACATAAAACTGATGACTTTGGTCTAATACTGGATCCTGCAACTGCTGTTTTGATCAAGTGATTTTACTATTTGAACTCTCCATTGCCTCATCTTAAAATTAAGGATACTAACATGTATTCTGCATGTTATTAGGACTGTTAGAGTGAATATAATTCGCACATGTTAGACCCTCAGTATATAGAAATCATTATCATTCTTTTCATCACTGCTTTTTAAGGACTGGTCATAAAAGGCCCATGGGAATTTTGTTACTCTTGTTTAATTATTTTTAACTTTTCTATATGATCTCTCTTGACTTGGAATGGCACAGTTGATTTTAAAGCTATCTTCTTTTCTTATAACTGAACTTTCAAGTTTCTAATACTGTAAGAGTTTTTTCACAATTAACTATAAATTCCCATGCTGCCTCATTAGTTAGGCATTTCCTTCTTTGAATTCCTAGCAGAAGAGTAGACGGGGAAATATGATGCAATTTCAGGAAGATACTAGAAGTGCCATCTTATTAGGTGATTGATGTGAAGTAACATACCCACCAATTATTCACATAGGCCTGGGGCATGGGGAAGGGAGGAGATTCAACTATTCTAGGTCGCTAAACAAAAGCAAGTTTGTTTTCTAAAATAATCATCTTTCCTCTTCTTAGTTCTTTTCATTCTTTCCCACAGATGCAATGTTCTTGACATCATCCAAAAATGGTTAAATATACTGAGTATTTGAATGTCAGATGAATAGTCTTGAATACTGCTTTTGAGTTTTCTACTTCATTTAATTTATTTATAAGTTCTGTTTTGCAAAGGAAAAATCTATTACCTTCTGAAGTCATACTAATAACTACTTATCTGTGTGTCTGCATGCCATTGTGCCTAATAGTTTAAGATTGTTTCATTCCCTTAGTGTTTAAGATATCAAAGTAAAACTAGATAGCAGTCTAGATATACTTAGGAAATAAGAGAAATATTTGTTTCTTGAACCCAAGTTTTTAATTTAAGAAAATGGTTATATTTTACCCTTTACAATGATTTTTGTTGAGATAACTTTACAAAAAAAAAATATGTAATGTGTCCAGTTCTCTGCTATATATCATTTCTGTTTTCAACACGGACTTTAAAGTTAATGTAGTTAATGGAAATAAAATATGAAAACAAATGCTTTATATGGAAATCATTTTATATCATTAAAACAATTTGACTTAAATGTATAGAAATATTCATGAGTTTCTAAAATAAGATCATTGATTATAAAGATATTTTAGCTAGTTTTAAAGACAACATTCATGTAGGAAAATTAATATGTAAATGAAAATACTGGTAAAATGTGACTATGCTAAGAAAATGACTGTACAATCGAAAGAAATATAGAGTACATTTTCAGGGCTATTTATATATATATATAATATAAATAAATATAAATAAATATAAATATATATATATATTTTACTTTCTCCTTTCAGTCCCATGGGAGAATAGTACTTTCTGGCCCCCTTGTGGTTGGGCGAAGTCGTGTAGTTAGTTTGGACCAATGAGTTGTGAGCCCAAGGAACATGCTACTTCTGGACAAGGGCATTTAAACACTACAGTGATACCATCCAAATCTCTCTCTCCTCTCTCTCTCCATTCCCTCTTTCTATCCCTTCCTTCATCCAACTTCTCTCTCTCTCTCTCACTCTGTCCTAAAACAACAAATAAAGTTCAAGATGGTGGCTACTTTATCTTCCTGGGTTCCTCTGAGTGTTGTGTAATAAAAAATCTGTTTGTAATAAAAAATCTGTCTGGCCTTGGTTCCTGCTTCCTGAAGAAGTGTTAGTCACTCAGTTGTTCCTGACTCTCTGTGACTCCACCAGGCTCCTCTGCCATGGGATTTTCCAGGCAAGGATACTGGAGTGGGTTCCTGAGAGATATCCTCTAAAGCCTTGGTCATGTTTTAGTAATAAGAGTGGCTTTGTTATTCACTTGAAAGTTTATGTTGATAAAGTGACTCATGTTGAGCCCATAGATAGGTTTTAGAAATAATTCCGGATGGGGGCTGGCCTCACCAGAAAGACCAACCATGTCTTAAAGGTTTGATATCACTCCAACCTCTAGGGAGGGGAGAATGAATTCAATTTAATGATAAATGATTCAGTCACACCTACGTAATGAAGCCCCAGTAAAAATCCCCAATAAAAGTCTTGACAGCAAAGATTGAGTGAGTCCTCTGATGAACAATACTCTGTGCTGGGAGGGTGATCAGTACTAACTCCACAAGGAGAATGCTGCAGAAGCTCCTGATTTGGGACATTCCCAGACCTTGCTCAATGAGTCTCTTTTTTTGACTGGTTCTGATTAATATCCATTTTGCTAAAATAAAACTGTTACACTAAGAGTAGCACTTTTCTGAATTCTGTGAATTATTCTAATGAATTAGTGAACCTGAAAGGGTAAAGGGAACTCCCAAATTTTAGCTAGTTGGTCAGAAGTGTGAGTGGCCCTGGAACCCCTAAGCTTGTGGAAGATATATGAAGTGAGGGCAGTTTTGTGGAGGATTTTCTCCTTAATTTGTGAAGTGTGGCCTAACTTTGGGCAGTCAGCATCAGCAGGCATTGCGCTGAGTGACTAAGTAGAGCAGGACTTTCCTGCTGATCCATAAGCAAGCTCTAGTATAGGGGAGAAATAAAGTTCTGTGCCAAACTGGATGAATCACAAGCTGGAATCAAGATTCCCAGGAGAAATATCAACAACCTCAGATATGCAGATGATACCACTCTAATAGCAGAAAGCAAAGAGGAACTAAAGCGCTGCTTGAAGGTGAAAGAGTAGATGAAAAAAGCTGGCTTAAAACTCAACATTCAAAAGACTAAGATCATGGCATCTGGTCCCATCACTTCATGGCAAATAGATGGGGAAACAACAGAAACAGTAACAGACTTTATTTTCTTGGGCTCCAAAATCACTGCATATGGTGACTGCAGCCATGAAATTAAAAGATGCTTCCTCTTTAGAAGGAAAGCTATGACAAACCCCAGACAGTGTATTAAAAAGCAGAGACACTACTTTGCTAGTCAAAGCTATGATTTTTCCAGTAGTCATCTGTGGATGTGAGAGTTGGACTGTAAAGAAGGCTGAGCACCAAAGAATTGACGCTTTCAAACTGTGGTTCTGGAGAAGACTCTTAAGAGTTTCTTGGATAGCAAGGAGATCAAACCAGTCAATCCTGAAGGAAATCAATCCTGAATATTCATTGGAAGGACTGATACTGAAGCTCCAATACTTTGGCAATATGATGTGAAGAGCTGATTCATTGGAAAAGACTGATGCTGGGAAAGATTGAAGGCAGGAGGACAAGGGGATGACAAAGGATGAGATGGTTGGATTGCATCACTGGCTCAATGGATATGAGTTTGAGCAAACTCTGAGAGATAGTGATGGACAGGGAAGCCTGACATGCTGCAGTCCATGGGATTGCAAAGAGTTAGACATGACTTAGACACTGAAAAACAACAGCAACATTACAGAATTGAGATATTGGAGTTGTACTATTTTGTACATCCTGACTTAGATTTCTGATGCATAAACATCTGACAGAGAACATATGGATAGATCAACATAGTTATCTTCATTTCATACAATGACTAATCATTGTTGGAGAGGCCTTAGACTGAAATTGCTGGTCTATCCCATACTCACTAGAGGAAACACCTCTGCAGTATCTCTGCCAAGTGACTATTCAATCTTTGCTTAAAAATAACCTAAATTGCTCCAAAGTTCATTATCCCTTGAGACACCTTATTCTGTTAATGAAAAGTGTTTAATACTAGAAAATTCCATCTTTATGTCAAGCCAAACCTTCTAACTTGACATTTCTGCCACAGATCCTGGTTCTGTCCTTGTGCACCATGTAAAGCAAATCTAATCCCTCATCAGATCACAAAAATAAGAGCAGAAACGTGCCCCTGTCTTTTCTTCATGTCAGCTTTCAAGTTTATGCTTATAACCATAGTGTGATATGGTTTTAGATCTCTTTATCATCTGCTTGGCCTTTTTTGAACAGTGTAGCTTAACTGAAACCCTCTTGGAATGCAATGCCTAGAACTAAATGTAGTCAGGCCATAAAGAAGCAGATAGGTCCTGCCTGCAAGTTTTCGTAGCAGCAATATCATTAAGTTCACATATTTTATGTGTTCAGCCAATCCTTTATAAACTGTACTGCTTTGAAATCATGTTATTTTTTCTGTTATTATTCCTTTATTATTCTTTTGACTCACAATGATCATAAGAAAAATAGCAAATGCTTAGGGTTTTAGAGAGGTGTGCATGCTCAGTGCTTCAGTCATGTCTGACTCTTTGTGACCCTATGGACTGTAGCCTGCCAGGCTCCTCAGTCCATGGGATTCTCCAGGCAAGAATACTGGAGTAGGTGGCCATGCCCTCCTCCAGGGGATCTTCATGACCCAGGGATCAAACCCACGTCTCTTACGTCTCCTGCACTGGCAGGCAGATTCTTTACCACTGCTGCCACCTGGGAAACACTTGAGAGAGGAAGTTTCAGATTTCTACTCTTGCACTTATTAACTATGGGACTCTGGAAGCTACCTCACCACCCTGACCTTTAATTTTCTTATACACTAAGTAGGATTAACACTTTTTACCAAGGTGTTCTCGGGATGCATTAGAGTAACTAATACTGTGCCAGAAAAATAAGTCAGTACATAATAAACGATCATATACAGTGGTATTATCAATTTTAAAATACAAAATCAGAAGCATGGGAATGAAGCAGCAGCAAATATGAAAACTACAAGGACTGATTATTTGTTAGGTTTGAGTTTCAAACTTAGTTCTGATATTTTAGGAAACAAAACAGTAACTAAAACTTGCATAATACACACTATTACAAAGCAGAAATTTCATCAATTTCTAAGGAAAGGCAGCATTTTTTTTTTCATGAAATCATATTCTGAGATAAACTTTCATTTGAGGTTTTGCACTGAGATTGAGATAATCTTGCATTCAAAGGCTATCAAGAGACATGGGGGCCATTCCCTTTATATCAAACATCATAACAAGCAACACAAAGTAAGCACTCAGTAAATACTGCTATGTGTGTGGCACTACACTAAACACTTCCTATATGCATGTTCCATGAGGAGTTATAATTAGTACTTGTATTTTGCTGAAGAGGAGAGTGCTGCTTGGAGAGGAAAATAAAGGGTGGAAGGTCACACTGGAGACCAAACTTCCACCCTCAGTCCATCTAACTTCGTTCCCTCATCTTTTAACTTCTTAGTTCTACTGCCCATCTCTGGGTTATTAAATCTAGTTAGCTCAGCTCTTCCTACATCTCTCAAAGCCATGGGAGCAAAGCCTGCTAGTCACTGCCTTTTTTCTTTGTTGTCAATTTCTAATGCTTATGGGGTATACAGAAATTATTTTTGCCAGTCTTGTTCCAACTCTGACTGTCTTCAGCAGAATGAGAACCACTTTGGTCACTTTTTCTCTGTCTCCTGCTCTACTGTTTATCCACACCCTACATCCAAATGCTGACCATTTTCCAGATGCCTATTCAAGGTTTTCTCTGCTTCTGTTCTTATGTCTTGTCCCAGGGCTTTATCCATTGTTTCTAGGCTTACTTTCCTTGATTTTTTTGGTAACTCTCATTTTCTACAGTCTCCAGTTCTTCATTTTCAACTGCCTATTCTATGTTCCATATGGATAACTGCCAGATCCATTCATGTACACACTTAAATTCAGCTTTCTCTCAGTTCTCCTCCTCTGGTTGTGTTCTCTATGGCAGTGACTAGCCACTACTAACAATTCTTTCATTATGTTTCACATATGTTTCATTATGTTTTTAAAGCTTCCTAAAATATGCTCATTCTGTTTATATTTCCTTCTTTAAAATCTTCAAAACATCCCAATTGTTAGCATGATAAAACTAACACTCCTTAGCTTGATACTTAAGACTTTCATAAATTTCATCCCAAACCACCCTTCCAATCTTATGTTCTACTTGTATTTTTCACACACTCAATGTTCCAGCCCAACTGATTTACTTGGTATTCTTCATTAACCTCCTACATATTCCCCTATCTACTTTTGCTAATATTGGAATAAATAACTGAGATTCTTTTAATGTTCAGCTCTGTATATCCAAAATCTTAAGCACTCTTCCAGGCCCAACTCAGATTCTAAACACTACTTTGTATTCAGGCTGATTACACCCACAGATGGAGGTTAAGAGGTGTTCTTGTTGCTGCCCTGGCCCAAGGCGTCCCCTAGTGGTTAGATCTGTCTAGATCATTCTGGTGAAGTTAATAGCTTCAAACCAATGAAACACAAGCAATCCAAAGATAGTTTTCCCAGTTGTATAGTAAGAAAGAAACCATATAAAGAAAATATAAAGTCAAGCAAGGCAACACATGGAGACCAATATACTGATAAGCTCCCCTTTTCATGGTCTCTCTTATCCCTGTTTATCTTCTACATCAGAGTTAGAGAATTATAATTAAATCAAATAAGTTATTTGCCCACTTTTACTGTCTGATTCACTCCTCTAGTCTATAAACTCCATCAGAGCTGGGGTTTATTTGACCTGTTTACTTAATACATGCCTGGTATATAGTAGTGACTCACATATTTATTGAATGAATGATTTTCCCTCACCACCCCATGCACAAAAGTAGGAGCTCACATGTTTGTTGAATGAACTAACTTTCCCCACAAAGTTTCACTCATATTTCTCAGTGTTAGAAAATTTCTGTACTCTAATCTAGTACTATGTTGCTATACAACTCTCCTCCTTTGCCTGGGCCTCAGTTTCCCAAGCTGGGTCATCTAAGAATGCTTCCAGCAATTATAATCCTTATAGTGGAAGTAAATATGATTTACATAAAACCTCAACCTCACGTCTTTTGGGTCCTCACTTTTCTTCAAATAATGCAGCTCAGATTTTCATGAGTGATATTGGCCACTTCTGAACAAATGTAACCACTTAGATGCAATTCAATTGTCCACAACATGCCTTTCTAATAACAAAAACACTACAATAGGGCACAATGTCATTGAAATGCTAAAATCATTCATTTGAAAAATGACTGTTTTGAGCCTGAATATTTCAATTAAATCAATCTAAATTTTCAGTACTAAAGAAATAATTTCTCATCGTTTTCCATTAGCTTATTTTGTTTTGTTTTTGTTCACATTAAAAAAAGAAAAACAGGAGAAAGAAATCTTCAGTGACTCTCCATTATCTACGGAATAGAGTATAAGCTTCTAATCTTGGAATTAAGATCTACCACAATTTGTGCAATGGTTTGAATAATTACCTTGAATGGATCACACAGGCACATACAAGCATTTGGCCCCAAGGTCATAATCAGAGATGGCTACTATTTACTGAGAGCTAAGATTAGAATTTTAAACTATTTTGAATTCTCACAGTGACTCTAAGTTAGATATTTATGCCCCTTTCACAGATTAAAAAATAGACTAATAGTTGAGGAGTAATAAAGAGATCATAGGAATTGTCTGAGCTAGTATTCAGCCCTAGCCGTCTGATTCCAAAACCTACATTCCTTTTGAAGAAGGAATTCATAGGGCCTGGACTCCATCTCAGGCCTGTCCGTGCTGATCGTGCTAGGCCGCCTCTCCAATGGACTCTGAACTCTGTGCTTAGCGCCTGTGGGAATGACAATGGAAGGATAAGACCCGCTCTGGGCAGGGGAATCTTGAAGATCACATCCAGATTAAGAGAAAACAGACACTAATCACCCCTGCCTCCGGACAGTATCTATCGGAATGTAACCACAGGCTTATCGGCTATTAACTGGTTGGAATATAAGGGCTTATTGATTATTAACTGTTTGAACACATAACACGTGAATGATGGGGTTATTGTGATTGTATTTACCCTTCCTTTGTAAGCTTCAAGGGATTTGGGCTGGTGGATTTGGACACTTACACATGGGGTATAAAAGATTTTCACAAAAGCTGGTCGGGGTCCTTGGCTAAGAGGAGACTCTGCCTTGGGCCCGCCGGTGTAGTAAACTGCACTCCACTACCTGCATTGTCCTTCTGAGTGAGTTTGTTTCCCAGAAAGCATGGCTATAACACTTTCATTTGAGGAATGCAACTCCAAAATTACATTGTTTAATGAAAACTCAATCCTTACCCAATTAGGATTGGAGCATATTTCAGTCTATTGTAGACAACGTGCATTATCAGAGACCCAAATCTTCATTCAAGTGCACACATTGGCTCTGCCACAACTGTATCTGCAGAAGCTATAAAGGAATCTTCCAGTAGAGTTCAAACCTCAGTTTGCAGTCATCATAATTTCTTCTTTCCCAGTTGACTGGTGTTAATTTTATCTAAGGTAAAAAGCATCTGGTAGGGGCATATTTCAAATTCCCTTTCCCCTCTAATCATTTACTGCCTTCCCATATACACAACTTATCTACACAGGGTACTCTAGGTAAACATGGATCACTTAGGAATTTAGCCACACAATTCTAGGCCCCAGGGAGTTGGGACAAATCCATTTAAGGAAGAAGATAATTTGACTAAACTGGAGGATACACCCAGTGGCCTCACAGGAATCTATTCACCAGGCCTCTTCCTAGTCTTTTATATCAAGATATTGCTATTCTAGGTTCATTTATGCTGAAAGCCTAACCTTCTACCTTCATGGTCCAGTTTATCACAGTGAATTCCATGACAGATCTGATTCTCCTGAATAACAAACCCAGGGGAAAGACCTTGAACTCAGCTTGAGAGAAAGTTTTAGATGGGAAGTGAAAGTGTTAGTCAGGCAGTTGTGTCTGACTCTTTGTGGACCCATGGACTATAGACTGCCATTCTCCTCTGATGGGATTTCCCAGGCAAGAATACTGGAGTGGGTAGCCATTCGCTTCTCCGGGGGATCTTTGCAATCCAGGGATCGAAGCTGGGTCTCCTGCATTGTGGTCAGATTCTTTACCACCTGAGCCATAAGGGAAGCCCTTAGACCTGGAATCTGCATATATTTAAATAGTCCATATATGGGTTTCATGAGATTCATAAAACATGTGAAACTATTATGTGAATCATAGTATATATGCAGACCATTCCTCATCAGATGTTTGGGAAAGTGTCTGGTGCTTTCATCAGATTCTCAACAGAATCTTTGGCCCCTCCCCCTAAATTGAGAACCATTGCCCTAAATTTTTATGTATAGCCAACACTTTCCTTTTATTCTTTTGTCAATTTAATGAGTTTGACAGGCAGATTGAAGGTCAAATTATATGGTTATCAATCTGGGTTAGGGGAGGTATTAGTGGGGTCCTAGCAGGAAATATGGGCTTCCCTGGTGGCTCAGTGGTAAAGAATCTGCCTGCAATGCAGGAGAGAAACAGAAGACCCTGGTTCGATTCCTGGGACAGGAAGATCCCCTGGAGGAGGGCATGGCAACCCACACCAGGAATATTGCCAGGAGTATCCCATGGACAGAGGAGCCTGGAGGGCCTCAGTCCATAGGTCACAAAGAGTTGGACATGACTGAAGTAACTTAGCATGCACACAGAAGGAAATATGCAGTTCAGAATAGCTAAAAATGCTGAACAGTTGAGAAAACACAGAGGGAAGTGCAAAGAAGTCCTAGCAAGTAATAAAGTATTAGGGTCTCCACCTTGGGCACCGAGTAAGTTCTGTAGATAAACAGAGGAGGGATTAAGAAATCTTGGTCCTGGTGGGATACTCTCATAAGTAATAGATTGACTGTTATCAAAGAAAGAAATATCTCCAAGAGGACTAACTCCTCGTTGAAAACTGAACTCTCTTCTCTGAAGCACTGTAATCTCATCCAAACATCTGAAGACTCCTCCTTTGAAAATTCTTCTAAACATAGCAAAACAGACTTTAGTATTTGCAGAATAATGCTCAAAATTCTCCAAGCCAGGCTTCAGCAATACGTGAACTGAGAACTTCCAGATGTTCAAGCTGCTTTTAGAAAAGGCAGAGGAACCAGAGATCAAATTGCCAATATCCACTAGATCATCGAAAAAGCAACATAGTTCCAGAAAAACATCTATTTCTGCTTTACTGACTACGCCAAAGCCTTTGACTATGTGGATCACAATAAACTGTGGAAAACTCTGAAAGAGATGGGAATACCAGACCACCTGACCTGCCTCTTGAGAAATCTGCACGCAGGTCAGGAAGCAACAGTTAGAACTGGACATGGAACAACAGACTGGTTCCAAATAGGAAAAGGAGTACATCAAGGCTGTATATTGTCACCCTGCTTATTTAACTTATCTGCAGAGTGCATCATGAGAAATGCTGGTCTGGAAGAAGCATAAGCTGGAATCAAGATTGCCAGGAGAAATATCAATAACCTAAGATATACAGATGACACCACCCTTATGGAAGAAAGTGAAGAGGAACTAAAAAGCCTCTTGATGAAAGTGAAAGAGGAGAGTGAAAAAGTTGGCTTAAAGCTCAACATTCAGAAAACTAAGATCATGGCATCTGGTCCTATCACCTCATGGGAAATAGATGAGGAGACAGTGGAAACAGTGTCACACTTTATTATTTGGGGCTCCAAAATCACTGGAGATGGTGACTGCAGCCATGAAATTTAAAGATGCTTATCCCTTGGAAGGAAAGTTATGACCAACCTAGACAGCATATTAAAAAGCAGAGACATAAAAAAAATAAAAAGCAGAGACATTACTTTGCCAACAAAGGTCTGTCTAGTCAAGGCTATGGCTTTTCCAGTGGTCATGTATGAATGTGAGAGTTGGACTGTGAAGAAAGCTGAGCACTGAAAAATTGATGTTTTTGAACTGTAGTGTTGGAGAAGACTCTTGAGAGTCCCTTGGACTGCAAGGAGACCCAAGCAGTCCGTCCTGAAGGAGATCAGTCCTGGGTGTTCATTAGAAGGACTGATGCTGAAGCTGAAACTCCAATACTTTGGCCACCTCATGCGACGAGTTGACTCATTGGAAAAGACCCTGATGCTGGGAGGGATTGGGGGCAGGAGGAGAAGGGGACGACAGAGGATGAGATGGCTGGATGGCATCACCGACTCGATGGGCATGAGTTTGAGTAAACTCCGGGAGTTTGTGATGGACAGGGAGACCTGGCGTGCTGCGATTCATGGGGTCGCAAAGAGTCGGACACGACTGAGCGACTGAACTAACTATACACTAAAGAGGAAAGAAAAACACAAATCTTTTCATCCTGCAGTTTTCTTTTGTCTTGGCAATAATATTATAATGGCATATTCATGGGATAAATGGGATAAATGCATCAGGATGCATGATTCCCTATAATTGTATGTGTGTACCAGAAAAATCCAGTTAACCCCAGTCTTCTCCTTAATAATACTGTGTATGCTCAAACTTCTATCACAAAGCTCTTGGCACTCATGTCTTATTGTGCCATTACTTGTTTCCATTTCACTTCATACCACAATATGTTTCATTCAAATCCTAGTCTATCAAATTCATCTTCACATTTATAATGCCACTTACTTCTCATCTCTCTTATTCACAAGTTGCTTTTGAGCAACATAATCTAGTGCTGTATTCTCATTGGTAGCAATCAGAATGTGGAATGCTCAATTAGAATTCACTACCTTAAAATTGACTTTACACACACACAATTTTTAAAAAAATTAACTTACTTAATTGGAGGCTAATTACTTTACAGTACTGTACTGGTTTTTGCCATACATCAACATGAATCAGCCATGTGCACACATGTGTTTCTCATCCAGAATCTCCCTCCCACCTCCCTCTGCATCCCATCACCCAGCGTCATCCCAGTGCACCAGCCCTGAGCACCCTGTCTCATGCATCAAACCTGGACCAGGGATCCACTTCACATATGATAATATACACGTTTCAATGCTACCCTCTCAAATCATCCCACCCTCGCCTTCTCCCACAGAGTCCAAAAAACTGTTCTTTGCATCTGTGTCTCTTTTGTTGTCTCACATATAGGGTCATCATTACCATCTTTCTAAATTCCATATATATGCGCTAGTATACTGTTTTGGTGTTTTTCTTTCTGACTTGCTTCACTCTGTTTAATAGGTTCCAGTTTTATCCACTTCATTTGAACTGATTCAAATGCATTCTTTGTAATGACTGAGCAATATTCCATTGTGTATATGTATGGCAGTTTTCTTATCCACTCATCTGCCGATGGGCATCTAGGTTGCTTCCATGTCCTGGCTAATGTAAACAGTGCTGCGATGAACATTGGGGTACACGTGTCTCTTTCAATTCCAATTTCCTCGGTGTGTTTGCCCAGCAGTGGGATTGCTGGGTCGTATGACAGTTCTAGTTCCAGTTTGTTAAGGAATCTCCACACTGTTCTCCATAGTGGCTGTACTAGTTTGCATTCCCACCAACAGTGTAACAGGTTTGTTTTTCTCTGCACCCTCTCCAGCATTTATTGTTTATAGACTTTGGATAGCAGCCATTCTGACTGGTATGTAATGGTACCTCATCGTGGTTTTGATTTGCATTTCTCTGATAATGAGTGATGTTGAGTATCTTTTCATGTATTTGTTAGCCATCTGTATGTCTTCTTTGGAGAAATATCTGTTTAGTTCTTTGGCCCATTTTTTTGATTGGGTTGTTTATTTCTCTGGAATTGAGCTGCAAGAGCTGCTTGTATATTTTTGAGATTAATTCTTTGTCAGTTGCTTCATTTGCTATTATTTTCTCCCATTCTGAAGGCAGTCTTTTCACCTTGCCTATAGATTCCTTCACTGTGCAAAAGCTTTTAAATTTAATTAGGTCCCACTTGTTTATTTTTGCTTTTATTTCCATTACTCTGGAAGGTGGGTCATAGAGGATCCTGCTGTGATTTATGTCAGAGAGTGTTTTGCCTATGTTTTCCTCTAGGAGTTTTATAGTTTCTGGTCTTACATTTAGATCTTTAATCCATTTTGAGTTTATTTTTTAGACACATACAATTTTATTAAAAAAAACAAGCTTAATAACATTGATGCTAAATTCAATCATGACTATTTGTTGACCTCCCTGTCATCATAAGACAATGAGATTCCGCCAAAGAGTCTTTCCTTTATTTTGGACCACACCATGAGCTGAAAGTGAAGAAACAAATGGGTGAAGGTCATGATGTATTTATAATAATTTACATTTCTGATTACAAAGGACACCCATGCTCATTGTAAATCATTTAGAAGTATACATAGCATAGATATTTATATACAGTACAGATATACACAGACCACATGTGAACATCTATATGAAGAAACAAAAATAACCCATATAAGTAAAATTATCTTTTAATATTTGGGGGCATGTCATTCCTGCTATCTTTCCCACATAGTATATACACACGGGCATATGGCACACACACTTGTGCATTCATGAATCATGGCCCTACTATTATTGGCTGTATGTTACCAGTCAAATCATGTAACATCAATAAGCTTCAGATTCCTCATTCTTTTTAAATGGAGGAAAATAATCTTCTCAGCCTCCAAGAGGAGTTGTAAGATTTAAATGAAAAAATGTAAAACCCTCGACACAGTGCCTGGCACATAGTAAGTGCTTAGTAAATGTCACTTGAGGTTGACATTATTGCTGTTAATGTAATATATTGTAATATACAATGTAGGGGTGTGTTTCCCTGGTGGATCAAATGGTAAAGAATCTGTCTGCAAAGCAGACCCAGATTTGATCGCTGGGTTGGAAAGACTACCTGGAGAAGGAAATGACAACCTACTCCAGTAATCTTGCCTGGAGAATTCCACGGTCAGAGCAGCCTGGCAGGCTACAGTCCTTGGGGGTCGCAAAGAGTCGAATTCCATTGAGCGACTTTCACTTTTTTTTCTCATACAATATTCTAATATAGTCTCTCAGTATATCTTTTTTTTTAGAACTCAAAAGCACTCTATTTACTGATGCACCACAATTTGTTCTACCTATTACCTCATTTGAGTCATTTAGATGGTTTCTAATTTTTTATACCTCACACCATAATGAATATCTTTCTCCAAATTTATTTTTGCTACATCTCTATTTGCTTAGCATAGATTATCTGAGGTAGAATTCTTTTGTCTTAGATGGTTAAATATCTTGCCTACTGTATTGGGTTTAGCTTATTTTCCTCTGATCTGATTTGTTGCTATCATTCTAGAAAGCTTTCTTTTATGAAGAAACCCTTTTTGGGAATAATCAACTAGTTTTGTTAGGATGCATTTAATATACACAGTGTGAAAATCATAATAGGATGGCAAATAACTACCTCTCCCTCACATTATTCTCCAGGGCACATTATTAATTATTACTAAATATGTCCCTTACTCCTTTCTTAAGTACATGATTCTCCTTCTATATGTATCAAAGGCATTAATAAGTTGTTAAATGCATTTATGCCCATGGTTTAGTCTAAAAGTTGCCTAACTCCTGGGATATAATTAAGATTTTAGCAGAAAACAAAAAGTGAAAGCATTAGTCGCTCAGTTGTGTCCAACCATTTGTGACCTCCATGGACTGTAGCCCACCAGGCTCCTCTGTCCATGGGATTCCCCAGGTGAGAATACTGGAGTGGGCTGCCATTTCCTTCTCGTTCTCTTGTTGTCTTCATTGCCATCATTGATATAGCTTCTAACCCCCCTTTTCCTCCCCTCTTTTTCTAGTCTCTGAAAAAGATCATATAAATTTAGACTTTTTTCTTTGCCTATTCAAATAGATACCATTACTAAAACTGTCTAAGCTTGTTTGGGTTTTATATGCTTGGTTTTATGTTTTGTTCCATGTTATTGGCATTACTTTCTATGAAATGGGACATTTTCATTTCTTATCATTTCAAACAACCACAAAGCCTGCAATGTCTGATTTTGGACTTAGAACACCAGAAAACCAGAAACACCAGAAGGGGATCTTCCCAACCCATGGATCAAACCTGGGTCTACCATATTGCAGGCAGATTGTTTACCATCTGAACCACCAGGAAAGCCCCAGTGGAAGTTTCCTTTTAACAGAAGGGAACCCTAATGATTGGCCATGGCTTCCCAATCTTTAACCAATATTGTAGAAGAATGCCATTTTTTTAAAGAAAGGAAAAGAGATGTATATCAAACTTTTGATCAGTATAGCTCAGTGAGTTTATGCATTTGCACATATATTCCAATCATATAATAATCACAGATTAAAAGAAAACAAAATAGATAGGTCTAATCTCAAAAATATGATACATATCACCAAGGATCAGAAACAGAATAGAATCACAAAGCACTGAGCAGACTGGAGCCGTAAATTTCTGGTGTTCTAAGTCCAAAAGCAGACAATGCAGGCTTCGTGGTTGTTTGAAATGGCTATCAAGAGATATTATTAACATGGAGGAAAAAGACACATAAATATATGGAAGTGTTATATAAAAGAGAGTTTATAGCAAGTCAATGGAGAATAGATAGGCTACTTAGTAAATGGTGCTGAGCAACTGGCTATCCATTTAAAAGCTTAGATTTTTCTCCCCTGTTACAAAAATTAATTATAAATGGCTTAGAGATTTAACTGATTAAACATGCTCTCAAAATGATTAAACAACAATATATAAGACTATTAAGTGATTTTTGAGGCAAGGAATGATTTCCTTGCTTCTTTTTGCAAGGGATAACATATGGATTTATGTTTATAAATCAACCTAGCTTCAACTTTGAAAATTTCACCCCCTCCTAGAGATGGGGATGATTTCTTAAAGAAGATACAAAGAAATACATGAACAGATGATAATAGTGATAAATTCATCTAGATGAAAATAACATTTTATATGCAAAAAGCATCTCAAAAATAGAGGCAAGGAGTGATGGCATCTTGGTGAAATAAAACGTTCCTGCTTTTTGTCCTCCTCCATAATAAAAATAATTCGGCACCCATCCAGACAATAGTGTCTTTGTGGGAACTATGGGATCCAGAATCGTATACCAAGAGACCCTGGGAGAGTCTCACCCACCTGTGCATTAGGTAATAGGCATAAAGACCTGGCAGTGTCCTGTGAACCAGCTCCCACCCCTCTCAGCCACAGTCCAAAAGCCCCTGAGAAAATACTATCCTAGACAATGACACACAGATGGGAGAACCTTCGTGGAAGTTCAGGTTTGCAAAGAAAAACTTCCAGCACACCACTGGAACAAAAGTAAAAAAAAAAAAAAATACAAGGTTGGACACACTGGAGAGGGTGAAAGGAATAGCCTGGCTTAAACCACATCACCCCTCCCCCAAAGCAAAACAGCTTAGGGCCAAAAGACACATTCTTGGGCCATGATTTCTCTCAAAGGGGAAAGTAAGAGCTTGTGAGTAAGCACCTGACTTCCCCAGCTGTCCAGGAAGCTGACAAAGATATTGATTCCTCTCTTACCACATTCAGAGTAGGGAATCATGGGATGCATGACTGGGGATCAGGAAGTGGCTGGGCGAGGGGCAGATAGGACTCCTGGAGGGCATTAAAGGATGCAGATCCTACTAACTACATCACAGACTCCACCAAGAAGCCTACCCAGCAGCTGCTGGAAACACTTCACCCACAGAAAAGCTATGGCTTTTAACCACAGAAAGCTATGGTTTTTCCAGTAACCTTGCCCAGAAGTTCCCCTAATGGTACTCCCAGTGTTCAGAGCACCTAATCCACAAACACCCACACCCTGTAGCTAGCTCCCAATGTGCATCCCCAATTGAGGCAGTGACAGAGCTTTGGCTGATGACTAGTGAGCATGCACAGAAAGTTGACCCAGAACTGCAAGCTAAGAACAGATGGCAAACTTGAGTTTTAGCGCCACCTTTAGGAAAACAAAAAGGAGGCTCTTGGCATCTGGGTTGATGGTTGAGAGAAGGAATAAAGCTTAAAAATTCTGCCACAAGAGGGAGCAAGAAGCATGGGGCAGATCTCAGAAGAGAGTTTGAGAAAGACTCAGAAATCCTATCAGGACTGACAGGGGATTCTCTCCCCAAGGCAGTTAGTAAAAACTGGAGGAGATGACCCCTAATTCAGATGCTAAGAGAGCAACACAAAACTCAGTCAGTTTAGTCGCTCAGTCCTGTCTGACTTTTTGCGACCCCATGGACTGCAGCACGCCAGTTTTCCTTGCCCATCACCAACTCCCGGAGCCTACTCAAAGTCATGTCCATTGAGTCAGTGATACCATCCAACCATCTCTCCTCTGTTGTCCCCTTCTCCTCACCTTCAATCTTTCCCAGCATCAGGGTCTTTTCCATTGAGTCAGTTCTTCACATCAGGTGGCCAAAGTATTGGAGTTTCAGCTTCAGCATCAGTCCTTCCAATGAATACTCAGGACTGATTTCCTTTAGGATGGACTGGTTGGATGTCCTTGCAGTCCAAGGGACTCTCAAGAGTCTTCTGCAACACTGCAATTCAAAACCATCAATTCTTTGGTGCTCAGATTTCTTTCTAGTCCAACTCTCACAACCATACAAGACTACTGGAAAAACCATAGCTCTGACTAGATGGACCTTTGTTGGCAAAGTAATGTTTCTGCTTTTTAATAGGTTGTCTAGGTTGGTGATAGCTTTTCTTCCAAGAAACAACTGTCTTTTAATTTCATAGCCACTGTCATCATCTGCAGTGATTTTGGAGGCCAAGAAAATAAAGCCTGTCACTGTTTCCATTGTTTCCCCATCTATTTGTCATGAAGTGATGGGACTGGATGCCATGATCTTAGTTTTTTGAATGTTGAGTTTTAAGCCATCTTTTTTGTTCTCCTCTTTCACACAAAACTACAAAGAATATAAACAATCAAGGATATATGACACCACCAAAGGATCACAATAATCTTCCAGTAACCAACTCCAAAGACATGGAGCTCTGAGATTCACCTGATAACGAATTCAAAATAATTGTTTTAAGGAAACTCAGTAAGCTACAAGAAAACACAGACAGTTTAAAGAAATAAGGAGAAAAATTCATGAACAAAATTAGAAGTTTAACAAAGGGATAGAAATCATAAAAGAACCAAAGACAAATTCTAGAGCTGAAGGATACAATGAGTGAAATTAAAAAGGCAATAAGGGCAACAACACCAAAACAGATCTAACAGAAGACAGAATCTGTGATATAGAAGTAAGGAATGTTAAATTTATCCAACAGAAGAGAACAGCAACAACAAAGATTGGAAAAGAATGAAAAAAACTTACTTGATCTGAGGGAATCAATCAAAATAAGCAATTTTGTGAATGACTGAAATTCCAGAAGGAGAAAAAAAGGAGAAAGGGTCAAATGGCTTTTTAAAAGAAATAATGGCTGAGTATTTCCCAAATCTGGAAATAGATTTGGATATTTGAACTCACAAATCTCATTGGTCACTAAACAAACGCAACATCCTCTCTGGAAGCACATCTAACCACTTCTAGTTTGGCATTGCCTGCTTCAAATTAACTTTTGTTCAAGTAAACTATTAAGAAAAAATCAGAGAGAAAGATCTTCTCCAAGACACATTATAATAAAACTGTCAGAAATTTTTAAAAAGCAATTAAGGAGCAAAAGATAAAAAGTTTGAAACTAACATGAGAACCCCATAAAATTCCTCAGTAGAAACCCCAGCAGATTCATCAGTAGAAACCGTGAAAGCAGAGTTGGATGATATATTCAAAGCACTGAAAAAAATCTCTGCCAATCAGGAATACTCTATATGGCAAAGTTATTCTTCAGAAATGAAGAACTTTCTCAGATAAACAAAGCTGATGGAATTCATCTCAACTGGAACTACCTTACATGAAGTGCTGAAATGAATCATTCAAGTTGAAATGAAAGTATACTAGTTAGTAATATTAAAACATATAAAACACATAACACACTGGTAAAGGTAAGAATACAGTTAAATACAGAATATTCTAAACTTGTAATATAGTGGTATATTAACCACTTAACTCTAGTATAAGAGTTAAAGGATAAATATTAAATTTAGCTACACCTACAGTTACCTGTTAATGAATATTCAATTTAAAAAGAGGTAAACTGTGAAATGAAAAAGAAAAATGCTTAGGAGTAAAAGGGTAGAATTTTTGTATTGGTATAAATTATCAACATAAAATAGATTATTATTATTATATAAGATGTTGAATGCAAGCATCATGGTACCCACAAGGCAAAAACCTATAAGAGATTCATCAAAGATAAAAGAAAGGAATCCAGGCATATTACTATTAAAAAATCATCAACTCAAAAAGGAAGAAAACAAGAAAGGAAGAAACCAACAAGGCAACTACAAAACAGCAAAACATAATTAATAGGATGGCATTACTAAGTCCTTGTGCATGCTTAGTTGCTTCAGTCATGTCCAACTCTTTGAGACCCTCATGGGTTGTAACCCGCCAGGCTCCTCTGTCTATGGGATTCTCCAGGCAAGAATACTAGAGAGGGTTGCCATGCCCTCCTCCAGGGGATCTTCCCAACCCAGGAATCGAACCCAGGTCTCCTGCATTGCAGGCAGATTCTTTACCAGGTGAGCTACTTGGGAAGCCCACTAAATACCTACCTATTAATAATTACCCCAAATGAATATGAGTTAAATTCTCCTATCAAATGGATAGTGTGGCTGTATGGAAAAAGTAACAAGAACCAATTTTATGCTACCTACAAGAGACTTACTTCAGATTTATGGATATAAATAGGTTCCAAGTGAAGGGATGAAAAAAAAAACATATTTCATGCAAGTGGAAATGAGAAGAGAGCTGAGTAGCTATCCTTATATCAGACAAAATAGACTTTCAATGGGATATGATAGCAAGAGACAAAGAAGGTTATTAAATAGTGATAAAGGAATCAATTCATCAAAATATATAACAACTGTAAATGTATCTGCACCCAATACCATGGTACCTAAATATATTAAGCAAATACTAACAGACTTGAGGAGAGAAATAGACAACAATACAGTAACAGTACGGGCTTCAATATCCCACTTTCAGTATCCTGACAGAAAGTATGTACTTTGACCATACTTTAGAACAAATGGACCAAACAGATATATAGAGAACATTATATCCAATAGTTTCAGAATATACGTTCTTTGCAAACATATACAGAACCTAGTCCAAGACAGAACATAAAGAGGTCATAAAACAAGTCAGCAAGTTTCAAATCACATCAAATATCTTTTCTAACTGCAATAGCACCAAACTAGAAATCAATAACATGAGAAGAGCTGGAAAATTCATAAATATGTAGAAATTAAAATAATATTAAATCATAATTGGGACAAAGAAGAAATCAAAAGACAAAAAAATATAAACAAGTGAAATTGAAAATACAGTACACTAAAACCTATGGGATATAGTAAAAGCAGTTCTAAAAAGGAATTTTATTGTCATAAATGCCAACATTAAAAATAAAAATAAACAATTTTTATATCTTCCCTACTAAAAACAATGTTGAACACTAGGGTGAATGTATCCTTTTTAATCAGTGCTTTCATTTTTTTCTGGATATATATATATACCCAAATGTGGAATTGCTGGATCATATGGTAGTTCTATTTTTAGTTTTTTGAGGAATGTCCATGCTGTTTTCCATAGTGGCTGCATCAATTTAGATTCCCACTGACAGTGTAGGAGAGTTATCTTTTCTCTACATCCTCAACAACATTTGTCACTTGTAGACTTTTTGATGATAGCCATTCTGACTGGTGTGAGGTGATACTTCATTTTGATTTACATTTCTCCAATAATTAGCAATGTTGAACTTCTTTTCATGTGCCCGTTAGCCCATATAAATCTCTTCTTTGGAAAAATGTCTATTCAGTTCTTCTACCAATTTTTTAAAAAATTTTTTATATTGAGCTACAAGAGCTGTTTATATATTTGGGATATTAACCTCTTGTCAATCATATCATTTGAAAATATATTTTCTCCCATTCTGTAAGTTGTGTTTTCATTTTCTTGACCATTTCCTTTGCTGTGAAAAAGCTTTTAAAATTACTTAGGTTCCATTTTAAAATTTTTTCTTTTATTTTTTCTGCCTTAAGAGACAAATAAAAATAACACTGCTATGATTTATGTCAAAGAGTGTCCTGACTATCTCCTCTTCCAAGAGTTTTATTGCTTCAGGTCTTACATTTAGGTCCTTAATCCTTTCTGAGTTTATTTTTGTATGTGTTATGAGGAATTGTTCACTTTCACCATTTTATATGAAGCTGTCCAGTAGATATGAAAGTAACATAAGTGTCCAATCACAGATGAATGGATAAAGAAGATGCAGTGTGTATCTGTGTGTGTGTGTATGTGTGTGTACACACACATGGAATATTAATCAGCCATAAAGAAGAAAGAAATTTTGCAATTTACAGTAATGTGGATGGACCTAGAGAATATTATAGCTAGTGAAATAAGTCAGACAAAAAAGAAAAATGCTGTATGATATAATTTATATATGGAATCTAAAAAACAACACAAATGAATGTATGTTTATTGACTATGCCAAAGCCTTTGACTGTGTGGATCACAATATATGGAAAAACAGACTGGTTCCAAATAGGAAACAGAGTACGTCAAGGCTATATATTATCACACTGCTTGTTTAGCTTATATGCAGAGTACATCATGAGAAACGCTGGACTGGAAGAAGCACAAGCTGGAATCAAGATTGCTGGTAGAAATATCAATAACCTCAAATATGCAGATGACACCACCCTTATGGCAGAAAGTGAAGAGGAACTAAAAAGCCTCTTGATGAAAGTGAAAGAGGAGAATGAAAGAGTTGGCTTACAGCTCAACATTAAAACTAAGATCATGGCATCTGGTCCCATCACTTCATGAGAAATAGATGGGGAAACAGTGGAAGCAGTGTCAGACTTTATTTTTTTGGACTCGAAAATCACTGGAGATGGTGACTGCAGCCATGAAATTAAAAGATGCTTACTCCATGGAAGGAAAGTTATGACCAACCTAGACAGCATATTAAAAAGCAGAGACATTACTTTGCCAACAAAGGTCCATCTAGTCAAGGCTATGACTTTTCCAGTGGTCATGTATGGATGTGAGAGAGTTGGACTGTGAAGAAATCTGAGCGCTGAAAAATTGATGCTTTTGAACTGTGATGTTGGAGAAGACTCTTGAGAGTCCCATGGACTGCAAGGAGATCAAACCAGTCCGTCCTAACGGAGATCAGTCTTGGGTGTTCATTGGAAGGACTGATGCTGAAGCTGAAACTCCAATACTTTGGCCACCTCATGCGAAGAGTTGACTCATTGGAAAAGACCCTGATGCTGGAAGGAATTGGGGGCAAGAGGAGAAGGGGATGACAGAGGATGAGATGGCTGGATGGCATCATCGACTCAATGGACATGAGTTTGTGTAAACTCCAGGAGTTGGTGATGGGCAGGGAGGCCAGGCATGCTGCAGTCCATGGGGTCGCAAAGAGTTGGACATGGTTGAGCAACTGAACTGAACTGAACCGAATGTATGTAGCGGAACATAAACAGACTTACAGATACAGAAAAAAAACTAGTGGTACCCAAGGGAAGGGGAGGAGGTAGGTAGGGGTATGGGATTAAGAAGTATAGACTACTATGTATAAAATAGATAAACAACAAGGATATATTGTAGAGTACATGAAATTATAGCCCTTGTCTTATAGACTATTCATTGGAAGGACTGATGCTGAAGCTGAAACTCCAATACTTTGGCCAACTGATGTGAAGAACTGATTCATTTGAAAAGTCCCTGATGCTGGGAAAGATTGAAAGCAGGAGGAGAAGGGGATAACAGAGGATGAGATGGTTCGATGGCATCACTGACTCAATGGACATGAGTTTGAGTAAACTCTCGGAGTTGGTGATAGACAGGGAGGCCAGGCATGCTGCAGTCCATGGGGTTGCAAAGAGTTGGACATGATTGAGCAACTGAACTGAAACTTTAATGGAGTAAAGACTATAAAAAATACTGAATCATTATGCTGTACATTTAAAACTGTTATAATATTGTAACTCAGCTATACTCCAATGAAATTCTTAATTTTATGCTTCAAGGAGCTAGAAAATAAGAACAAACCAAATGCAAAGTGAGCCTAAAGAAAGAAACACCAATTAGAAATGAAAAAAAGCTATAACTAACCTAGACAGCATATTAAAATGCAGAGACATTACTTTGCCAACAAAGGTCCATCTGTTCAAAGCTATGGTTTTCCAGTGGTCATGTATGGATGTGAGAGTTGGACTATAAAGAAAGCTGAGTGCTGAAGAGTTGATGCTTTTGAGCTGTGGTGTTGGAGAAGAGTCTTGAGAGTCCCTTGGAGATCCAACCAGTCCATCCTAAAGGAAATAAGTCCTGACTATTAATTGGAAGGACTGATCCTGAAACTGAAATTCAATACTTTGGACACCTGATGTGAAGAACAGATTCATTGCAAAAGACCCTGATGCTGGGAAACACTGAAGGCAGGAGGAGAAGGGGATGACAGAGGATGAGATGGTTGGATGGCATCACTGATGCAACGGACATGACTTTGAGTAGGGTCTGGGAGTTGGTGATGAACAGGGAGGCCTGGCATGCTGCAGTCCATGCTGCAGTCATGGACACGACTGAGTGACTGAACTGAAATGAACAACAGAATGCAGAAATACAAAGGATTATAAGAAAGTATTATCAACAACTACATGGCAATAAAATGGATAACCTGGAAGAAATGGACAGATTCTTTAAAAAGTTCAATCTTCCACCTACGAATCAGGAAGACATAGAAATTATGAACAACCCAAATACAAGCACTGAACCTGAAGCTGTGATCAAAAATCTCCCCCAAAACAAAAGCCCAAGACCAGATGGCTTCACAGGAAAATTCTATCAAATATTTAGAGAAGAGCTAATGCCTATCCTTCTAAAACTCTTTCAAAAAATTACAGAGGAAGGGACACTTCCAAACTCATTCTATGAGGCCACCATCACCCCGATACCAATGCCAGACAAGGACAAAACAAAACAAAACAAAACTATAGGCCAATATCACTGATGAACTTAGGTGCAAAAATCCTCAACAAAATTTTAGCAAACAGAATTCAGCAACACATCAAAACACTTATTCACCATGGTCAAGTTGTGTTTATTCCAGGAATGCAAGGATTCTTCAATACATGCAAATCAATCAATATGATACATGATGTTAACAAATTGAAAGATGAAAACATGATAATCTCAATAGATGCAGAAAAATCATTTGACAAAATTCAGTACCCATTTATGATTAAAACTTCAAAAAATGGGCATAGAAGGAACCTACCTCAACATAGTAAAGGCCATATATGATAACCCTACAGTAAACATTATTTCCAATGGTGAAAAACTGAAAGCATATTCCCTGAGATCATGAACAAGACAAGGGTGTCCACTTTCACTACTATTATTCAACATAGTTCTGGAACTCTTAGCTACAGTAATCAGTGAAGAAAAAGAAATAAAAGGAATCCAGATGGGAAAAGAAGTAAAGCTCTCACTGTTTGCAGATGACATGATACTGTACATAGAAAACCCTAAAGGTAATATCAGAAAACTACTAGACCTAACCAGTGAATTTAGCAAAGTTAAAGGATATAAAATCAATACATGTACAGAAATAACTTGCATTTCTATATACTAACAATGAAAAATCAGAGAGAGCAATTAAGGAATCAATCACGTTCACCATTGCAAAAGAATTAAATATCTAGGAAGAAACTTACCTAAGGAGACAAAAACAAAACTGTACACAGAAAACTATAAGACACTACTGAAAGAAATCAAGGATGACATAAACAGATGGAGAGATATTCCATGTTCCTGGGTAGGAAGAATCAACATTGTAAAAATGAATATACTACCAAACACAATCTACAAATTCAATGCTATCCCTCTCAAATTACCAATGGCATTTTTCACAGAACTAGAACAAAATATTTCACAATTCATATGTGCCGGGAGCTGGCACGCGAGATCCCACCCATGACAAGGTCATGAGGGAGAAAACCTGACGGGCAAGGCGGATCAGGTTTTCAAGGATTTCGAAAAGGCTAGCTCACGAGATCCCACCCATGACAAGGTCATGGGGAGAAAGCCTGACGGGCAAGGTGGATCAGGTTTTCAGAGATTCTGAAAAGCTGCCCCAAAGCTTCCCCTGGCACTCACCTTAAAGATGGTATCTGTTCTTCTGATGCTTGCTTTAATAGACTATTCCCAAATTTCTGTAACATAGGCAGAAGGCCTTCCCAGATTTCTTTCCAAATAAGAATCAATTTAGAACTTTATAAGTTTTTTGGGTGGTGGTATTTTATGAAATTATTTAGGGTGAAAGGAGTGTTTTAATTTAAACTCCTTTGCTGGTAGTTTGTTAGCCAAATGTATTTATGCCTTTGATACTAATATGTATGATTGCTTATAATATTCTAATCATAAAATAGTATAAGGAACCTGATTATATAAGGCCCTAATAGATATAGAGCCCTTTGGGGGTTGAAAGAGCCCTATTAGAAAATATAAGAAAAAAATTATTATAAAAGTGGTTATTGGGTTAATGTTTGCTTGCTGTGTTTTTACTTTTAGTGTGCTAGGGCTGTGCTATGGAAACTATTGTTAATATAGTTGTAGATCTAGAAAAATAAGAGCTTAGCCCTAGTGTTGTAACAATGAAATAGTTGTTAATTGTTAGCCAAGAGTTCTAGGCAGAGGTTGCCTTATTAGAGCTGCAGAGTCTGTATGGGGTAAAACTTTTAGATAAATTTAACTGACAATTTTTGCAGAAGAATTGATGTTGGTATTAACAGGGTCATATTTTTACTATGTTGTGACATGCTGTACTGCTGCCCTATGAGACTGTAACTCTTCTGTTAAGGTCACCACAGAAACAGAAAACAGCTTTACATTCACCTGACTTACATAAAATGTTAATAAGCCCTAAGGCCAAAAGATAATGTGTAAATATTTATTATAGAAACGAAATGCAGAAAGCATCTTGTTCTTCCTTAAGTACAAACTGATGTAATGTAAACTAACCCTGTATAGACATGAGTAAGCATCTTGTATCTTGGATACATTCTGAGTGAGGGTATATAAACTGTTGTCAAAAAATAAAAGAAAGACTTGGCCTTATCAAGGCTGGTCTCACGTCTCTCTATCTCTCGCCGATGCCATTCATCCTGAGGGTATCCCCTGGATCCTGCCGAGGTTGGACCCCGGCACATATGGAAACACAAAGACCCTGAATAGCCAAAGGAGTCTTGAGGAAGAAGAATAGAACTGCAGGAATCAACTTTCCTGACTTCAGAATATACTACAAAGCTACAGTCATCAAAACAGTATGTTACTGGCACAAAAACAGAAATATAGACCAATGGAACAAGACAGAAACTCCAGAAATAAACCCATGCACCTATGGGTACCTTATTTTTGACAAAGGAGAAAAAAATATACAATGGGGCAAAGCCTCTTCCATAAATGATGCTGGGACAACTGGACAGTTACATGTAAAAAAATAAAATTAGAATACTTCCTAACATCATACATGAAGACAAACTCAAAATGCATTAAAGACCTAAATGTAAGGCCAGAAACTATAAAACTCTTAGAGGAAAATATAGGCAGAACACTCAATCACATAAATCAAAGCAAGATCCTCTATGACCCACCTCCTAGGGTAATGGAAATAAAAACAAAAGTAAACAAGTGAGACCTGATTAAACTGAAATGCTTTTGCACAGCAAAGGAAACTATAAGCAAGGTGAAAAGACAACCCTCAGAATTGGAGAAAATAATAGCAAATGAAACAATTGACAAAGGATCAATTCCCAAAATATACAATCAGCTCATACAACTCAATACCATAAAAACAAACAACCCAATCAAAAAGTGGGGAAAAGACCTAAACAGACATTTCTCCAAAGAAGACATACAGATGGCTAACAAAATCATGAAAAGATGCTCAACACAGCTCATTATTAGAGAAATGCAAATTAATACTACAATGAGATATCACCTCACACCAGTCAGAATGGCCATCATCAAACAGTCTACAAACAGTAAATGCTGGAGAGGGTGTGGAGGAAAGGGAACCCTCTTGCACTGTTGGTGGGAATGTAAATTGATACAGCCACTATGGAAGACAGTATGGAGGTTCCTTAAAAAACTAGGAATAAAACCACCATATGACCCAGCAGTCCCATTCCTAGGCATATACACTGAGGAAACCAAAATAGAAGAAGACACATATACCCCATTGTTCATTACAGCACTATTTAAAATAGCTACAACATGGAAGCAACCTAGATGTCTGTCAACAGATGAATGGATAAAGAAGTTGTGGTACATATACACAATGGAATATTACTCAACCATAAAAAAGAATGCCTTTGAATCAGTTCTAATGAGGTAGATGAACCTAGAACCTATTATACATTGAAGTAAGTAAGAAAGAGAATGATAAATATATTCTAATGCATATACATAGAATCTAGAAAAATGGTACTGAAGAATTTACTTATAGGGCAGCAATGGAGAAACATACATAGAGAATAGACTTATGGACATGCGGAGAGGGGAGGAGAGGGTGAGATGTATGGAAAGAGTAACATGGAAACTTACATTACCACATGTAAAATAGATAGCCAACTGGAATTTGCTGTATGGCTCAAGAAACTCAAACAGGGGCTCTGTATCAACCTAGAAGGGTGTGATGGGGAGAGAGATGGCAGGGAGGTTCAAAAGAGAGGGGATACATGTATACCTATGTCTGATTCACATTAACGTTTGACAGAAAACAACAAAATTCTTTAAAGTAATTATCCTTCAATAAAAAAAAAATATAAAAGAAAAAACTCATACCCCAAATCTTCCTTTTCTTCAACATGTTTCCCTCCCCAACCCTTTCTCAATGCTTGTCTTGTTTCTGGTACAAATGAATAACTAAATGCACATTTAAGGTTTATCATAATCTGAGGGGCATTTTTGGTGAAAACCAATATTTGGGGAAAAAAAAAACACAACAAAGATAAGAGCAGAAAGGAAATAAACAGAAACCAGAAAAACAAAAGGCAATATTGACAAAACCAAGAACTGTCTTTTTAAAGATAAAAAGTTGACAACTCAATGGCTAGGCTAATTAAGGAAAATGAAAGTAAGTAAATAACATCTGAAATGGAAGAGAGGACAAAATTCAACATCTATTTATGATAAAAACTCTCAGCAATTTGGGTATAGAAGGAATATACCACAGCATAATGAAGTTCACGCATGAGAAACACACAACTGACCCCATATTCAATAGTGAAAGAGTGAAAGTCTCCCCTCTGAGATTAGGAATGACAAGGGTTCCAATTCTCACCATTCAGGTTCAACACAGTCCTGGGGATCCGAGCTACAGGAAGTAAGAGTGAATAGATATTTGCTTCATTTATGCATGAAAAGCATACATATCAAGTATCTAAACAACTATTTCAAATGTATGAGACAAATAATAAAAGAAAAAGGGGTAAAGTCTATGAATAGGCAATTCACAAAAGGGAAATGCAGCTGATTTCTGTTATTTGTGATATTTACATTCCACGAAGCTGCTGAGAACCCTGCGTTAGTGAATAGTTCACCATTGCTCCTAGAGGAATTTTAGGGTCAGGTTCCTTCAGGACTCCAGTCACAGCATTTCATTGACTGATTTGTCCATAACCTTGTTATATGTGTGTTTCTATTTAAAGACTAATTTGAAATATATATTTCTTACAAATAATTTATTGACTATTTCTTTATAATGAAACACTAGCCAAAGGGTTTAACATTTTCCTGAACTGGGGTAACATGACAGTAATTTTGTTTTGGTTTCTGCCTTACAATAATGCTATGCACTATGCTTTTATTTCATCAGACTTTATATTAATATCTGCATGAAGCTAAAAATTTAGCAATTTTTAAAATCTTTTCCGTAAGCACATCACTCATAAAAGATGTTAGTTAGGACATGTTTGAGTATAGTTTAGAGCCCAGAAATTAGTAGGCATTCAGAAATTATTTTATTGATTTTATTAATATATATATGTATATATACATGTATATATATTCTTTTTTAAAGCAATTAGTTAAACAGTCATAAATGGGCTTTACTCTTATAAAATTACTTTCTGGCCATACCAATGTATCCTTACCATGATCACTGGACACCTGAGTGTTCACTGGTTAGAGTGATGAAATGAAGCCCTCCACAAGATGCTGAAATATTAAGAACAAATCCCTGAGATGCACACACACACAATATACATTCACATATGTGAGTGTGCACACACACAATAGTTGACCTTGGATATCAAGAGTATGAGTGATTTTTCCCATTATTTTACTCTTCTGTATGTTCTAAATATTCATATACAGTAATAATAGCTAACATATAAAAGGTTTCTATGTGCCAGATACTGTTCGAGTATTTCCTGTGAGTTATCTTATTTAATCCTTCCCTGAACTCATAAGGTGAGTAATATTATTTTTTGCCATTTTATACATCAATGAAATTGAGGCACTGAGAAATTACTTTTCCAATGGTCACACAACCATTATGTGCCAGAGATGGGCTGATTTCACATCAAAATCCATGCTCTCAAATTATACATTATACTTTCTTTATGCTTTTTAGCATAAAGTTAAAAAAAAAAACTACAACTAATAGATCTCCTACAATGCTTACATTGTATACATTACTGGAATCTTGTTTACATTTCCAGGTATATATCAGAGAATCTAGCTTTGTTTGAGCTTCTTTACAGAACAAAATGTTCGATGTTTTATAGACAATGTAGGAAAGGCTATTCATGTGTGTCCAACAAATGTCTCTATAATATAGGAGGAAACTGGAACTATAGGTGGATCTGAGAGGAATACTGTTGGTCGCAAAAAGTAAGAGATTTCTTTTATGTCTTCTATTTTATTGTTAACGTGAGTATTTTATATTCCACAAAATGTTACACCTTTTAAAATATAAATTTATTTTAAATTACCCATGAAACTGCTTTAAAACCTCTCCCCTCTCTGGAATGTCCAAGTAAACTGATTCAAAGAAATGACGTCATATATATTCTGTCGCTTTGCAATCTATATGCTACATGGCACACGTCTGAATTATAAAAGGAGTGGTTGAGAGGATTCCTAAACCTTCCATTCCTTTATGATTTCTAAGTATAATGACTATTTGCTTTCAAGGTCATTTGCTATTTGTTCTCTTTCCCTTACCTGCACCAGATGGTAAACTATACTTTGGTAAAAATCATTAGGTCTTATGCCCTATTTTGTCATTCACGGTCTTTCTCAGTTGCTTCTCAATCAAATTCATCAATTGTTCCTTACCCTACCATCCACAAAATTATATTCCTGCCATTTAATGTACATACCATGCAATGTCATCCCTCTTTGGTTTTGCCTCTACTATTGCTATTTTAAAGTGTATCTGGGGTTTGCTTTAATCAGGAATAGTAAGACACACAGACATGGAAATGACTGTTATGAAGGAATAAGGTTTTAGTCACAGTTGTCTAGAAATAATAGGCATAGGGCACCACCTAGGGCTATATGGGGAAGCTTTAGGGACAACTAGGAAGCAGAGGGAATGGGGAAAACATAGGCAAAAACCTTTATTATGGTTTCTGTGAGAAAAGCAAGACAAAGCAGGGTAAGGATGTTCAGGATTGGCTGGTTTGAATAATTGCAGTGGGCTGTAGGGTACAGGAGCTTTCCCGAGCTGTATGATACCTGTCTTTGGAGAGATTAAGAAAGATGGAATTGAGAAAGATGGTAACGGTAACCCTATATGCAAGACAGAAAAAGAGACACAGATGTACAGAACAGACTTCTGGACTCTATGGGAGAAGGTGGGTGTGGAATGATCTGAGAGAACAGCATCGAAACATGTATATTATCAAGTGTGAAACAGATCACCAGGCCAGGTTGGATGCATGAGACAAATGCTCAGGGCTGGTGCACTGGGACGACCCAGAAGGATGGTATGGTGAGGGAAGTGGGAGGTGGGTTCAGGATGGGGAACACATGTAAATCCATGGCTGATTCATGTCAATGTATGGCAAAAACCACTACAATATTGTAAAGGAATTAGCCTCCAACTAATAAAAATAACTGGGAAAAAAAAAAAAGAAAGATGGATAGTAGCCTAGAGTGGAAGAACTAGATAGAGGAGGTAGTTAGGAGTATAGGTTTGGGATTTGTTGGTCTGCATGCAAAATACTTGCTTGTGGGTGAGCTGTTTGTGATCTGTAGGAATTAGGAGCACAGTCCCTCCTTAGCAGTCAGCCAAGGCCCCAGATACCAGAGCATCAGAATACAGAAAATAAAGAAATGACAATTAATACCAGAACATCAGAATACAGAAAATAAAGAAATGCTAAGTAATACAATTTCCTCAGCCACTCTTTTTCTTTCTTTCTTTTTACTATGAGTGAATAAACTTTTGATTCAAAGTTCAATTCAAATGTGTCAGTCTCTACCAAGTTCCTTCCCAATGCCTGCAGTCAAAATTACTCATGCTCCTCTTTTCACTGCCAAAGCCTTTTGTTTAAAGTTCTCTTTACATACATACAACAGTTCAATCTAGTAATTAAGGTCTGTTTGGGTTACTATTCCTCATATTTTTGAGAAAATAGAAGTGTCTTTGGTAACAAATATTTCTAGTAAGAAATAATGTGACATTATCAAGTACACAAAAAGTAGTTTTAAAGGTAACTCAGAATAATGAATAATTGCTAGTAGTTTATTTTCAATGAAACAGGATATTGACTTTATAGAGTAAGAATCCAGGTTTATTTAGATCTGCAAGTATAGCTGGAAAATCTAAGTAAATAATTGTATAGTCAATGAAATGCTTAACTGAAAATGTAATGCCTATCGGGAAGTAAAAATATTAAATAACATTTTTCAGCAAATATGACATCCAGCTACAGGTTCAACAGTTCCGTTTGCTTGCTTGTTAATTACTGAACCAAGTGATTTTGGCATTATACAGAAACAGCCTTATCTGTTGATCACACTCTACTTGAGATATGTTCAACAATTAGAGTAATAAATTAGACATATCAGATAAATTTTTGATTTAAAGAACCCTAATAGGCTTCCTTGGTGGCTCAGATGTTAAAGAATCCACCTGCTATGTAGGAGACCAGGGTTTGACCCCTGGGTCGGGAAAATCCCCTGGAGAAGGGAATGGCTACCCACTCCCTTATACTTGTCTGGAGAATTCCATGTACAGAGGAGCCTGGTGGGCTACAGTCCACGGGGTTGCAAAAAGTTGAACACGACTGAGCAACTAACACAACAATAACAACAACAGTGTTTACTAACTGTGATTCTAATCAGAGATTACAGTTGTTTGTATACCACTGAATAAGGAATATTCCTTCATGATGTAGGAAAGCTGAAACTTTTTGATAATATAGCTTCAGAAAGGATGTACATAGAATCGTGCATCAGGGACACCAGTGTGACACATGTGGAAGACATAAGTCTGCCCAGAATTTGACCAGTGCTTTCTAACAAATTAGTATATGACACTAAAATAGTAATAAATTCCCATATACATCAATCTGGATATTAAGAATAGAAACTTTTTATAAGTGCTGAAGATTTACTGATGCAAGGTCAAGCTGTCTTACACATAGTTATATTTGATCAGCAAATTAATATTAGTAGTATACGTTCATAATGAGATTTTTAACTTTTACAATCCTTTTCACCACCTATTAGTTTCCTTTACAGTTGGCTGCACATAATGGCTTAGAATTTATGCCAATTAGCCATGGCCCATATGGATGTCTTGATGTGCCATATTTGTAAGCACATAGGGATCATGAATGATCTAATTCCTGTGTCACTGTAAGACATTTAATGCTAAATATCATCTGCCATTATGACAATGGTTTGCTGTTGGTCAGGAGACAGTTGAATTATTCTTTCCCAATTCAAGGTGGTACAGAAGAGGCTATTGCCAAGTGACAGACTTGTGTAGAAGAAGCAAAGATCTATATGACATGAGCTTTTTTCATTAGTATTGAAAGCATAAGTGATTCTTGGCCTGAAGGTGAGTCACAGATGGACAGGGCTCAGATGGCACATGAAGACACAGAAGTGAGTAAGAATCCCTAGTGAGAGACTAAAGTGCATTTTGGCAAAAGATGGATTTGTCTCCTATATAGTGGGGTCATTACACACAATCCTTGCTCATTCCTCCATCTGGTTTCTATGTCAAATAGCATTAATTCAGTTTTTAGTGGTCTGATACTCAACCAGTTCAAATACAGCAAGTATCGCACACATGTACTGAAATGTACATGTATATGGTTCCATTTGTATGTAATTATTTGAGAATTGGTAAGGGTTAATGTTCAGATCAATGAAAGTAATAAACACATCATAGAAAAGCCAAAGAAAGTTCAATCTTTAGAAGTCTTTTTCAATTTCCTTTTTGGCTGATGAATCACTGTTTAAAGGAAGAAGAGTTTACTTTCCTCAAAGAGAAAAAGCACCAGAATTTAATGGTGACCATAATTTATGTTCTCTAGATTATTTGACAGTTGATATACAGCCATTCTAACCAAGTAATAATATCAAGGTCATGTTAACATTATTACTTCTGGATCATTAAAAATTGGAAGGTGATAAACTCAAAGTAATGTATTTTATTGAACTGTTTATAGTCTCTACTTAACTTTGTGCTTCACTGTCATATCAGTTGAAAATGAGGCACAAATCCACTGAGAGAATCCTTGGGCATGGGTTTCTCCCAAAGAAATAAATATCTACTTTAAAGTTAACTTGGTATGCTAATCCACATAAAGGGGAAAATCAGCCCAACAAGATTTCATATATTTTATTAATCATTTTGAAGTTTGGGGACAGATTAATAATTGCAAACTATTATTAAGGTTTCAGTTCCTTGACTACAGAAAGTTGCCCTTTGATCATATCTCAATGACCTAAGCAAATTACTGCCCACAAAAAGATGTAGCAGTTGCACTTAGAAACTAAGTATATACTGGAAAAAACTGGTTGATAGAATGCATATTCACATTATACTGTGAACATACATAGGCTGACTGACAGGCATCAGTATTTGTTGAGTTCCTATTATATGTAAAGCTTTGTGCTAGTTACTATGAGGAAAAAACATGACACAGAAAATATACTTCCTCTTCTTGACACTTCAGTCTCATTGAGTTTCATAAACATATATATTCATGGGGAAAATGTACTTTGGAATTAGTATCAAGCAAAATACTAATAAACACGGTAGAAATGGTCCAAAGTAAGAAGGGAAATGGAGAGATGTGAGGAATGATCAACAATGACTCAACTTTCATCGACTGTCTTTGATAACTATACAGGAACTAAACCCTAAATGGAGTATAGTACATTCCCATCAATACTTTTGAGCTAATGGAAAGGAACAACAGAAAGCTATGCTGGCAATGCTTCAAATGAAAATGTGCTCACTGATGACACGGTCTACCTCATATCTAATGTGAACAGATTGTGGAAGGTCAAAGAAAAAAAAATGATGGCAAATAACAGGGACAGAACTAGCTAGAGACCTTAATTAAAGCAACTCTATTTGGTTTTCTCTTTCCAATAAGTAAGAAGCTACCTAAAAGAAAGAAAAAATGTTTCTATAATGAAGGTCCCTTTAAAAATAACAACATTACCAAGAATGTAATTAAACATTAGCCTAATAGCATAGAATTTTGTCATAAAACTGTATCCTTAACAGTTTTATTGAGAAACATGCTGATTTGTGCTAACCAAATACAAATAATCACAGGAATAATGTTCTTCTAGAGTGGGTCCTGTGTTAAATTAAATGCACTTGGTCAGTCATTTTTCCTTGTTAGCATCATGCTCCTGAAAGTAGACAATTGAGAATGGGTGTAATTACAAACTATTCAAATAGACTAACTCTACAGAAATATTTTTAAGCATTCATATTTCAGTCAAAAGTGCAGAAGGAACTCTGGTAGAAGTATTTTCTATTCTGACTGATGCTGCTTCAGCAGCAGTTGTGTCCGACTCTGTGTTACCCCATAGATGGCAGCCTACCAGGCTCCCCCGTCCCTGGGATTCTCCAGGCAAGAACACTGGAGTGGGTTGCCATTTCCTTCTCCAATGGAGGAAAGTGAAAAATGAAAGTGAAGTCCCTCAATCGTGTCCGACTCTTAGCGACCCCATGGACTGCAGCCCACCAGGCTCCCCCGTCCATGGGATTATCCAGGCAAGAGTACTGGAGTGGGGTGCCATTGCCTTCTCCATCTATTCTGACTATATTTGCATATTTGTGTAACTTGCTTGATTCAAACCAATTAGACTACAGTTATCTGTGAAAACCATATGGTGACATAAGGGATACAAGAGCAGTTAAACATTAAAAATGCATCCTTTGCATAGTTAGAAAGAAACACTGACAGGGAATACGTTTATTATTCAATGAGTATACTACCTAATAGAAGGCATTATCTTTATATGTTAAATCTATATGTATGAAAGCAACTGATTACTTTTCAAACATTTGTCAATATTGTATTAACTTGGGGCAAAAACAAAAAAAAAAAGGAGCAATGTCAAATGAAGAATTCAATTGTTTAAACAAGCTCATGAAAACTGTGGTTCTTGTAGGTAAATGAATGACACAATGAATTTCTAACTTTCTATTTGAATTTCAAATTTAAACTTACTTGTAGGACAATTCTTATTAATACTAAAGGGTATAATCATTATTCATTAATTTAAATGGGGCTTCCCTGATAGCTCAGTTGGTAAAGAATCTGCCTGCAACACAGCAGACCCTGGTTCAATTCCTGGGTCAGGAAGATCCACTAGAGAAGGGATCTGCTGGAGAATGTCAAGTGAACATTGACATTTTAGGAATCAGTGAACTAAAAAGGACTAGAATGGATGAATTTAACTCAGGTCACCATTATATCTATTACTATGGGCAAAAATCCCTTAGAAGAAATGGAGTAGCCATCATAGTCAACAAAAGAGTCTGAAATGCAGTCCTTGGATGCAATCTCAAAAATGACAGAATGATTTCTGTTCATTTCCAAGGCAAACCATTCAATATCATGGTAATTCAAGTCTATGCGCCAAACAGTAATGCTGAAGTAGCTGAAGTTGAATGGTTCTATGAAGACCTACAAGACCTTTTAAAACTAACACACAAAAAAGATGTCTTTTTCATTATAGGGGACTGGAATGCAAAAGTAAGAAGTCAAGAAACACCTGGAGTAATGGGCAAATTTGGCCTTGGAGTACAGAATGAAACAGGACAAAGACTAATAGAGTTGTGCCAAGAGAACCCACTGGTTATAGCAAACACCCTCTTCCAACAACACAAGAGAAGACTCTACACATGGACATCACCAGATGATCAAACAGAAATCAATTGATTATATCCTTTGCAACCAAAGATGGAGAAGATCTACACAGTCAGCAAAAACAAGACTGGGAGCTGACTGTGGCTCAGATCATGAACTCCGTATTGCCAAATTCAGACTTAATTTGAAGAAAGTAGGGAAAACTTCTAGATCACTCAGGTATGACCTAAATCAAATCCCTAATGATTATACAATGGAAATGACAAATAAATTTAAGGGACTAGATCTCATAGACAGAGTGCCTGATGAACTATGGACGGAGGTTCATGACATTGTACAGGAGACAATGATCAAGACTATCCCCAAGAAAACGAAATGCAAAACAGCAAGATGAGTCTCTGAGGAGGCCTTACAAATAGCTGTGAAAATAAAAGTGAAAAGCAAAGGAGAAAAGGAAAGATATACCCATTTGAATGCAGACTTCCAAAGAATAGCAGGGAGAGATAAGAAAGCCTTCCTCAGTGACCAGTGCAAAGAAATAGAGGAAAACAATAGAATGGGAAAGACTAGAGATCTCTTCAAGATGATTAGAGATACCAAGGGAACATTTCATGCAAAAATGGGCTCAATAAAGGACAGAAATGGTATGGACCTAATGAAGCAGAAGATATTAAGAAGAGGTGGCAAGAATACACAGAAGAACTATACAAAAAAGATCTTCATGACCTAGATAATCAAGATGGTATGATCACTAACCTAGAGCCAGAAGTTCTGGATTGTGAAGTCAAGTTGACCTTAGCAAGCATCACTACGAACAAATCTACCGGAGGTGATGGAATTCCAGTTTAACTATTTCAAAGATGATGCCCAATATGCCAGCAAATTTGCAAAACTCAGCAGTGGCCACAGGACTGGGAAAGGTCAGTTTTCATTCCAATCCCAAAGAAAGGTAATTCCAAAGAATGCTCAAACTACCACACAATTGCACTCATCTCACATGCTAGTAAAGTAATGCTCAAAATTCTCCAAGCCAGGCTTCAACAATACACGAACTGTTAACTTACAGAAGTTCAAGCTAGTTTTAGAAAAGGCAGAGGAACCAGAGATCAAGTTGCCAGCATCTGCTGGATCATTAAAAAAAGCAAGAGTTCCAGAAAAATATCTATTTCTGCTTTATTGACTATGCTAAAGCCTTCGACTGTGTGGATCACAATAAACTGTTGAAAATTCTTCAAGAGATGGGAATACCAGACCACCTGACCTGCCTCTTGAGAAACCTGTATGTAGGTCAGGAAGCAACAGAACTTGACATGGAACAACAGACTGGTTCCAAATAGGAAAAGGAGTACATCAAGGCTGTATATTGTCACCCTGCTTATTTAACTTATCTGCAGAGTACATCATGAGAAATGCTGGTCTGGAAGAAGCACAAGCTGGAATCAAGATTTCCAGGAGAAATATCAATAACCTCAGATATGCAGATGATACTACCCTTATGGCAGAAAGTGAAGAAGAACTAAAGAGCCTTTTGATGAAAGTGAAAGAGGAGAGTGAAAAAGTTGGCTTAAAGTTCAACTTTCAGAAAACTAAGATCATGGCATCTGATGCCATCACTTCATGGGAAATAGGTGGGGAAACAGTGGAAACAGTGTCATACTTTATTTTCTTGGGCTCCAAACTGCAGATGGTGATGGCAGCCATGAAATTAAAAGACACTTAATACTTGGAAGGAAAGTTATGACCATACAGACAGCATGTTAGAAAGCAGAGACATTACCTTGCCAACAAAGGTCCATCTAGGCAAGGCTATGGTTTTTCCAGTAGTCCTGTATGGATGAGAGAGTTGGACTATAAAGAAAACTGAAGCACTGCAAAATTGCTGCTTTTGAACTGTATGTTGGAGAAGACTCTGTAGAGTCCCTTGGACTGCAAGGAAATCAAACCAGTCCATCCTAAAGTAGATCAGTCCTGAGTGTTCTTTGGGAAGGACTGCTTTTGAATTGAAACCCCAGCATTGATCACCTGATGTGAAGAGCTGACCCATTTGAAAAGACCCTGATGCTGGGAAAGATTGAAGGTGGGAGGAGAAGGGGTCGACAGGGGATGAGATAGCTGGATGCCATCACCGACTCAATGGACATGGGTTTGGGTGGACTCCGGGAGTTGGTAATGGACAGGGAGGCTTGGCCTGCTGTGGTTCATGGGGTCACAAAGAGTCGGACACGACTGAACGACTGAACTGAACTGAACTGCTTTATTTCTATGCTAAAGCCTTTGACTGTGTGGATCACCACAAACTGTGGAAAATTCTGAAACAAATGGGCATACCAGACCGCCTGACCTGCCTCTTGAGAAATCTGTATGCATGTGAGGAAGCAACAGTTAGAACTCGACATGGAAGAACAGACTGGTTCCACATTGGAAAAGGAGTACATCAAGGCTGTATATAGTCACTCTGCTTATTTAACATATATGAACAGTACATCATGATAAACCTTGGACTGGATGAAGCACAAGCTGGAATCAAGATTGCTGGGAGAAATATCAGTAACCTCAGATATGCAGATGACACCACCCTTATGGCAGAAAGTGAATGAGAACTAAAGAGCCTCTTGATGAAAGTGAAAGTGGAGAGTGAAAAAGTTGGCTTAAAACTCAACATTCAGAAAACTAAGATCATGACATCTGGCCCCATTACTTCATGACAATAGCTGGGGAAATAGTGGAAATAGTGACAGGCTTTATTTTTGGGGTCTCCAAAATCACTGCAGATAGTGACTGCAGCCATGAAATTAAAAGACGCTTATTCCTTGGAAGAAAAGTTATGACCAACCTAGACAGCATATTAAAAAGCGAGACATTACTTTGTCAACAAAGGTCCATCTAGTCCAGCCTACGGTTTTTCCAGTAGTCATATATGGATGTGAAAGTTGGACTGTGAAGAAAGTTAAGCGCCAAAGCATTGATGCTTTTGAACTCTGTGTTGGGGAAGACTCTTGAGAGTCCCTTGGACTGCAAGGAGATCCAACCAATCCATCCTAAAGGAGATCAATCCTGGGTGTTCTTTCAGAAGGACTGCTTTTGAAGCTGAAACTACAGTACTTTGGTCACCTGATGCAAAGATCTGACTCATTTGAAAAGATCCCGATGCTGGTAAAGATTGAAGGT
This sequence comes from Muntiacus reevesi, assembly GCF_963930625.1. Taxonomy (NCBI): domain Eukaryota; kingdom Metazoa; phylum Chordata; class Mammalia; order Artiodactyla; family Cervidae; genus Muntiacus; species Muntiacus reevesi. Next base: position 108,089,201 of record NC_089271.1, read on the forward strand.
GGAAGGTGAAGGGAATGACAGAGGATGAGATGGTTGTATGGTATCACCGACTTAATAAACATGAGTTTGGGTAAACTCTGGGAGTTGGCGATGGACAGTGAGATCTGGCATGCTGCAGTTCATGGGGTCACAGAGTTGAACACGACTGAGCGACTAAACTGAACTGAACTGATACAAACTGACATATATAAGCCATATATTAACATTAAATTTACTTAGTTTTGTAATGTGGAGTTTTTCCTTACAAATTTAGGATTAAAAAATCACTATGAGATATAAATCAGACCAGAGACTATTGGGTTTTTGAACTTTCAACCTTATTTGTTGTAGGCTGAGGAAGGTCTGAGGACCCATATTCTTCCTGTCAGTATTATATACTTGACAGGTGGAAGGTAGCAGGATAGGCCAGGTCTGACTGACAGAGTCATGGTTAAGGAAAAACATAGTGACTTTACAATCCTCTATGAGAACTAATGGAGAAGTTACTAACAACTACTATCTTATGAGATTTCTACCTCTGTCTATAGATTTGGATATAGACATACATATAGAAATGGTGGTGGTTGTTTAGTTGTTAAGTTGTGTCCAACTCTTACGACCCCATGTTCTGAAGCCCCCCAGGCTCCTCTGCCCATGGGATTTTCCAGGCAAGAATACTGGAGTGGGTTGCCATTTCCTTCTCCAAGGGATCTTCCTGACCCAGGGAATGAACCCAGGCCTCCTGCATTGCAAGCAAAGTCTTTACCATCTGAAGCCATCAGGGAAGCCCACACATAGATTTAGATAGATATAATTGAGAATAGATATTTTTAATTTTACTTCCATTTCAATTATTTATTTCTTATATATAAATGTATATATATGTATATATATATATATTCTCATGCAATCAGATACAAGAAAGATCATAAAATTGATGAATAGCAGAACTAGTATTTGAATCTAAGCCTTCCTTATTCAAAAACTCATGTTCTATTCAAAACAGCACATTGCCTAGGGACAGTTTGAGGTTTTGGCAACTTATTTTCTAATTTACATACTGTAAAATTTCCTCTTTTTGGTGTGTGAGTTTTGACAGATGCACAGAAAAATGTAGCCACCACCACAAACAACAGAGGAAACAGTTCCATTACTCCCCTCAAATCCCGTCATAGTGCTCCTTTGGAGAGAAACTTCTTTCATCCTGATCATGGCAAAAAGAGAAGTAAGGAAAGAAGGAGAGGAAGAGAGACAGGAGAGAGAGAGAGAATATATGAAAGAAAAGGAAGGAGGGAAGAACTTTATCTCATTTCCCATTTCTCAATGAACCTTTTACTTGGTGCTCTGGCAGTGAAAAGATTTCTCTAGGAGTTTTCTATCTGAGGATTTCTGTGACTTGAGTCAAAGCCAGGAGACAGAGAAGGAAAAGAGCAAACAACCAAAAAATGAATAAATACACAAAAAACAGGAAACACAGCATGGTGCTTGCCCTTCACATTTTCACTCCCTTTTCCAAGAGCTTAGTATTCCTACATTGCAAGGTCTTCAGGTAGTTGCTTTTCATATTTAGTTCATCTTTTTTTTTCTTTAGTATAAATCAGTGGCAGAGAGGCCTATAATGAGATTATTCCAAGTTGACCAGGATAAGAATTTCAGTTTGAATTTAAGATGGGGACATGGATTCTTTGGTGGAATAGTTCAACTCCGAAGGAAAAAATTGATTCTGCTAGGTTCTGTCAGTGATACTTAAGGTAACATTGGATATAAGCTTGAGCAGGTTAACCTTTATCCTGCAGCTGAAAATTAAGGTTAGTTTTTAGATCTCTGGCTAGTAATGAAATATATCTTGAATTTGTCACTTGTTCTGAGGTAGGAAGTTCAATAAATAAAACACCAACTTTCCAGAATGTGTATGGGGAGTCAGATATCCTCAGGGTGCCTAAGACTCCTGCTGTTCTGTATTGAATTCAAAAGTTTTGGTCTACTCAATTATTTTGACAGATTTATTTGCTATCTGTGTGTATATATATATATATATATATACTTTTAAAAAAAATTATTAAAATATATTAAAAAGTGTACTTCAGTGGATATGACTGCCCTCTAGTGGGGGGTCATCCAAACTACAAACCGTAGTTAGCAAGGTTTCCAGGAGATTCTGAGGAAGAACCTGACAAAATCACTAAATACTGTTAACATCAAGGATTTTTTGTGTTCATCCTAAGGAAACAAAATTTTTCTGCACACTAAAATATCGTAAAGTAATTATCCTTCAACTAATAAAAATAAATGAAAAAAAGAAAAATATAAAGATCTTATATTTCTTCACACACAAGAAAATTTTTTCTGGATGTTTGATTTTCTAAGGTACATTATTTATACTATAAATAGTGACTTTCTTTTTAGTTCCTAGTTCTAAACTGCAAGCATAGGTATATTTGTAAACTTTGTACCTTTTAATCCCCTTCATCCTATCTACTTCCACACCCCCCCCCCCCCCCGCCACCTCCCACTCCTGCCTCTGGCACCACTAGTGTACTCCCTGTTTCAACAAGTTCAGTCTTTTTGTACTTAAAAAAAAAAAAGAATTGCTCCGAAAAGTTTCCCAAAATTTGGAGCTCTGGCCAGTGTCTTTACTTTAAGGAAACATTAAGGTGTATTGCTTTACTTTGCATTTATGTTGAACTTAATAATATACTGTGTATTTTTATCTAAATTAATTCAACAAATAGTTATTGAGAAACTATAGTATTCCATAAATATAAAAGGAATGCTTCATCAGAAAAACATAACAATTATAAACATGAATGTGCCTAACAACAGACCTCTGAAACACATGAAACACATGAAGGAAAAAACAAAATTAAAAAGAAAAATGGACAAACTCACAAACATAGTTATATAGTTTAAGATTCTTCACTAAGTAATTGGTAGAACAACTGGAAAAAGAAATATGTGAAGACATTAACTGAAGCAACTGTTCACTGGCCTATCCCTTCTCCAGGGTATCTTCCCGACCCAAGAATCGAACTGGGGTCTCCTGCATTGCAGCAGTTGGGATTCTTTACCAGCTGAGCTACCAAGGAAGCCCCAAAGATAGGAAAAAATACATCTTATTTAGCAACGTTGCTGATGTACAGTGCCTGACTCTGGGCTGTCTCATGTACTAGGAGATAAAAGCCTACCCATGGCATTATTGAGACATTTGATAACATTTAATTTTCATTTGGAATTAGGTAATATTGGATTCTAATTTGTTAACTTACTATGGTTACATAAGAGATGTCTTAAAGAAAAAAACACGTAGATATTTATAGGTAAGTGAGCATGTGTGCGAGTTATTCTCACTTGATAAGAAGGAGGAAGAAAGAGTGAGAAAGACAGACTGAGAGGTAGAGAGAGAGGGGACAAATGATGAAATATGGGGAACAATAGGAGAATCTGGGTAAAGTCTTTCTTGTACTATTCTCGTAACTTTTCTGCAAATTTGAAATTATGTACTAGTAGAATGGGCAGTATGCTTGGCCGTCTGCCTCTTGTTTCAATATTATTTGGACAGAACAGACACAGGGGCTCCCCTTCTTCCAGCTTCCAAGCATTCTCTTACCTCTTCCCCAGTCACTACTTCAGGGACTATCCTATGGCTCTTTCTCTGCTTCTGTTTTTTGTCGCTACCTCCTCATTATTAGCCATCAGATCCCAGATTCATCAGAATTATTCCACTAATGTGGATGCTGCCATAAACTTCAAGGTCACTTTGTATCTGCAGGTCTCTAGTGTCTACCACTCTCTGGGCTTCTATTGAAAAGGTGACCACATGGCCATACAGAACATAGGCTACCTCTTCTGTGAAGTGGCACAGGAGAAAAGCAAGGACACTGAGTGTCTCTTGAAGATGTAAAACCAGCACAGTGACTGTGCCCTCTTTCAGGACGGGCAAAGGGTATCCCCAGATGAGTGGAGTGCCAGCCTGAATGCCATAGAAGCTGCCATGGCCCTGGAGAAAAATGTGTATCAAGCCTTTTTGGATCTGCGTTCCCTATATCCTGCCTTCACAGACCTCATCTCTGTAACTTGCTGGAGAGCCACTGCCTAGACGAGGAGGTGGAACACATGAAGAAGATGAGCAACCATCTGACTGATCTTGACAGGTCAGCTGGTCTCCAAGTGAGAAGTCTACCAAGGGCACAGCCAGGAGCCTTTGAATCTGAGTAGCCTTTGAAAGGCCCCTCTCAAGTACCTTGTAACAGGGTTTCTTCCTGTGCCTCTCTCGCCAGCCACTAGGCGGCTTTTTAACCAACTTGGATCCTTATCCTAGGCCATGGATCAAATGGAAACAATAACATTTTTTGCAGCATAAAGTTAAATTCTACCCCCAAATACACATGGTGCTGTGAGAGGACAGAATATAGGGGCCTAACATAGTTTGGGGGGTAAAGAGCACTTTTCCTGAGGAATGATTCATGATCTAGCCTCTTGAGGCCAGTCATGAGACTTAGATGTTCTTAGCCCTCATTCTATGCTTCTAAAATATTATTGAATTATTCTTACTTTTGGAATGTGGCCAATTCTTGAGGTTTCAGGTCAGAATGCATATCTATAGATAAAATTCAAGTGACTTAAAGAAATAAAAAATGATACTGTTTCTTCAAACTAAATTTTTACCTAGAATAATTTTACTTGGCATAATATTCGATTTTAAAATAATCAATATTTTTAAGAAGAATAGGTGAGACTTGAGTCTTCACCTCTTGCTTGTTCTCTAACTTACTTTTGGTATCTGATAGGGATTATCATCACCCCATCATGGTTGAAGCTTAAATCCCATTCATAGATGCAGAAGTGAGCAGACCCAAACTTGAGTAAGCCTCATAATCTAGAGAGTTGAGATAGTCTTCAGGGTTGTCTGACGGGTGATTTCTGACCCTGCTATTCACTAACTTTTTATAGGTTGTATTGCTATATAGTTCAAGTACTGTTCCACAAGTTGTGGGAGATAAAAGGAAACATGAAAGGATATTTGAATGTCCCCTAAAATACTGGGCAGTCTGGTGAGAGCAAGCAATATATGTATGTGTGTGTGTGTGTGTGTGTGTGTGTGTGTGTGTGTGTGTGTAAAGGCTAAAATACAAGGCAATCTCGGATAAGAAAAATTGAGATTAGAGCTGGTATCAGAGTCTATTTTGCCCTTTTGATTCCCAGAATGTGATCCTAGGCTGGCCATGACTTTGATGACAGGCATATTTATAAAGTAGTATGAGAACCACTCAGAAGTATACTGAAGTATCCTATTTTGTATTCTAAAATATTTGCTATTCCAAAGGAGACATTTATATTCTGAGATAATCTGAAGAGGGGAGCAGATTTGGGTAGTGGAAGGTATATTTTCAGTACCTGATAAGAAACGTAAAGTTACCTCCTGGCTTACTTTAAAAATAATACTTAAATGTTTTAGCACTTTAAATAATTTCTGTTGAGGGTGAGGCCCTAAGGTGGCAGAGGAATAGGACGAGGAGACCACTTTCTCCCCCACAAAGTCATCGAAAGAACATTTGAACACGGAGAAAATTCCACAAAACAACTTCTGAACGCAGGCAGAGGACACCAGGCACCCAGAAAGGCAGGCAATTGTCTTTGAAAGGAGATAGGACAAAATAAAAAAGATAAAAAGAGAGATAAGAGTTAGGGACAGAGACCCATCCTGGGAAGGAGTCACATAAGAGGAGAAGTTTCCAAACACCAGGAAACCCTCTCACCGGCGGGTCTGTGGGGAGTCTTAGAATCTCAGAGGGCAACATAATTGGGAGGAAAAATAAAAAATAAATAAATAAATAAACTCCACAGATTACGTGCCTAATGGCAACTCCCAAGGGAGAAGTAGCCCAGACACTCGCGTCTGCCACCAGCAAGTGGGGGCTGAACAAGGAGTTGCGGGTGGCATTGCTTAGGGTAAGGACTGGGCCTAAATCCCCTGAGGGCAATCTGAGGGAGCTAACGTGAGATAGCAATCCAAACTGTGGGATAGCCAGAGAGAGAAAAAAAAGGAGAGAGAGAGAGAGAGAACTTTCCGGTGAAAAGCCCTAACCTAAGGCACTGCTGAGCCCACTCACAAGACAAAGGACTGAGTGAATACCAGAGGAGAGCTAGCTGGCTGTGGACTGGCCCATCCCCTGCCAGAGGCAGACAGCAAGGCGGGTGACAGTCATAGCTAGAAATGGGCAATTGCGGCCTCAGAGACAGCATCCTCTACCAAACTGCGAGCAGGCTCCCAGTTGCTAACCAAGTTTTCCTGGGATCCTGGACTGTTGACATCTGCCAGAAGGGTCGCAGCCAGTGATCAGATCCCCAAAAGAGACACACAGCACACCTGAGATGGCCCTTCTGCTGCGCACTCAGGAAACTGAGCTGCTGGGACGGGGGAGGCGATAAGACACATCACACCTGGGGAGTGTGTGCTCACCAAGCACCTCTTCGCCTGAGTTACTCGGACCTGGGAAGGGCACAAAATGCAGGCCCAACCAAGTCTGTGCCTTTGTGGAGTACCCAAGAACCTGAACCTGAGTGGCTTAGACCTGGGAAGTGCATGAAACCCAGTGCCTGCTTTAGACAGTTCCCCTGCACAGCAACCTGGAGCCTGAGCAGTGTCAACTGGGAAAGTATACACACCATGAGCGAGGGCAAACCCAGTGTGGCTGAGACACTGCGAGCACTTCCCACACACACCAATGATATTTGTTTGCGGTGTTCCTCCTTCCCCACAGCAGGACTGAACAAGTGAGACTAATTAAATGGCTATCTTCGACCGCTTGAGTCAGGGCAGAAATGAGACACTGAAGAGACTTGCAAACATAAGAAGCCAAAATAAACAGAGGAAACCACTTTGGAAGTGACAGGTGCAACAGATTAAAAGACTGTAGTTATCACCAACTACATTTGGAGGGACCTATAGATCTTGAGAAGTATAAGGTGGAACAAGGAACTATCTGAAACTGAACTGACCCCACACTACTCACAACAGCTCTAGAAAAATTCATAGATATATTTTTTACTGTTACCATTTTTTAAATATTTTTTAAATTTTTAAATCCTCTATTACTCTTTAATTTTCATTTTTTATAACTTACGATTACCTTGCAAAAAAATCTTATTTTCAAAGCAAACTTCATATATATTTTTTATATTTTTTGTGATTTTTTAAAATATTTTAATTTTTGAGAGTCTAACCTCTACTCTAGATTTTTAATCTTTGCTTTTTGGTATTTGTTATCAATTTTGCACCTTTTAGAATCCAGTCTCCAGCAATCCCACTTCTGGGCATACACACTGAGGAAACCAGATCTGAAAGAGACACGTGTACCCCAATGTTCATCGCAGCACTGTTTATAATAGCCAGGACATGGAAGCAACCTAGATGCCCATCAACAGACAAATGGATAAGGAAGTTGTGGTACATATACACCATGGAATATTACTCAGTCATTAAAAAGAATTCACTTGAATTAGTTCTAATGAGATGGATGAAACTGGAGCCCATCATACAGAGTGAAGTAAGCCAAAAAGATAAAGACCAATACAGTATACTAACGCATATATATGGAATTTAGAAAGATGGTAACAATAACCCTATATGCAAAACAGAAAAAGAGACACAGATGTACAGAACAGAATTTTTGACTCTGTGGGATAAGGCGAGGGTGGGATGTTTCAAGAGAACAGTATCGAAATATGTATATTATCTAGGGTGAAACAGATCACCAGCCCAGGCTGGATGCATGAGACAAGTGCTCGGGCCTGGTGCACTGGGAAGACCCAGAGGAATTGGGTGGAGAGGGAGGTGGGAGTAGGGATCGTGATGGGGAATACATGTAACTCCATGGCTGATTCATGTCAATGTATGACAAAAACCACTACAAAAAAAAAAAAAAATAGAATCCAATCTTCAGTACCCATTTTTACCTAGGAGAGTGATTACTGGCTTGATTGCCCTCTCCCCCTTTTGACTCTCCTTTTTCTTCCCTAGGTCACCTCTATCTCCTCCCTCCCCCTTCTCTTCTCTACCCAAGTCTGTGAATCTCTTTGGGTATTCTGAGCTGTGAAGAACACTTAGGGAACTGATTACTGGCTAGATCTGCCACTCTCCATTTGAACACCCCTCTTCTACTCCTGGTCACCTCTATCTCCTTCCTCCCTCTTCTCTTCTTTATCTACCTCTGTGAACTTCTCTGAGGGTTCCAGGCTATGGAGAGCACATAGGGATTTGATTACTGGCTAGATTGCTCTCTCTCCTTTTAACTTCCCCTCTTCTCCCCGTGGTCACCTCTATCTCCCTCATCCCTCTTCTCTTCTTCATGTAACTCAGAGAACCTTTTTAGGTGTCCCTCATTGTTGAGAATCTTTACTCCATTAACCTAGATGTCATATCATTGGTGCTGTATGGATGGAGAAGTCTTGAGTCTACTGTGAGAATAAGACTGAAAACCAGAGGCAGGTGGCTTAAGTCCAAAACCTGAGAACACCAAACTCCTGACTCTAGGGAACATTAATCAATAAGAACTCATCCAAAAGCCTCCATACTTACACTGAAACTAAGCTCCACCCAGGAGCCAACAAGATCCAGAGCAAGAAATACCATGAAAATTCTCCAGCAGCACAGGAACATAGCCATGAACTTTCATACATACGTTGCCATGGCCACACCAAACCATAGACATTGTAAAACTCACTACTCGACATTTCTTTGCACTCCAGAGAGAAGAAATCCAGCTTCACCCACCAGAACTCTGATGCAAGCTTCCCTAATCAGGAAATCTTGACAAGCCACTCGTCCAACCCCACCCACAGGGAGGAACCTCCACAATAAAGAGGAACCACAAACTGCCAAAATATAGAAAGGCAACCCCAAACATAGCAATCTAAACAAGATGAAAAGGCCAATAAATACTCAGCAGGTAAAGGAACATGATAAATCTCCCACAAAACAAACAAAAGAGGAGGAGATAGGGAGTCTATCTGAAAAATAGTTCAGAATAATGATAGTAAAAATGATCTAAAATCTTGAAAACAAAATGGAGTTACAGATAAAGAGCTCAGAGACAAGGATTGAGAAGATACAAGAAATGTTTAACAAGGACCTATAAGAAATAAAAGAGTCAATCAATAGTGACTAATGCAATAAATGATATCAAAAACACTCTGGAGGGAACCAACAGGAGAACAACTGAAGCAGAAGACAGGATAAAAGGTGGAAGATAGAACGGTGAAAATAAATGAAGCAGAGAGGAAAAAATAATTAAAAGAAATGAGGACAACATCAGAGACCTCTGGGACAATGTCAATCTCCCCAATATTCGAATCATAGGCATCCCAGAAGATGATGACAAAAAGAAAGGCCATGAGAAAATACTTGAGGAGATAATAGTTGAAAACTTCCCTAAAATGGGGAAGGAAATAGTCACCCAAGTCCAAGAAAGGCAGAGACTCCCAAACAGGACAAACAAAGGCAAAAAAAAAAAAAAAAACCACCGACAACCCAGATTACTGTACCTAGCAAGGATCTCATTCAAATATGAAGGAGAAATAAAAAGTTTTCCAGACAAGCAAGAACTCAGGGAATTCAGCACCACCCAAACCAGCTCCTCAACAAAGGCTAAAGGATCTTCTCTAGACAGGAAACACAGAAAAGGTGTATAAACTTGAACCCAAAACAACAGTGTAAATGACAATGGGATCATACTTACCAATAATTACCTTAAATATAAACTGGGTTGAAAGCCCCAACCAAAATACAAAGACTGGCTGAATGGATGCAAAAACAAGACCCCTATATATGCTGTCTAAAAGAGACCCACTTCAAAACAAGGGACACATACAGGCTGAAAGTAAAGGGCTGGAAAAAGATATTTCATGCAAATGGGGACCAAAAGAAAGCAGGAGTAGCAATACTCATATCAGACAAAACAGACTTTGAAATAAAGGCTGTGAGAAAAGACAAAGGACACTACATACTAATCAAAGGATCAACCCAAGAAGACATAAAAAATTATAAATATATATGCATCCAACATAGGAGCACCACAATATGTAAGGTGAATACTAACAAGTATGAAAGGGGAAATTAACAGTAAAACAATAATAGTGGGAGAGTTTAATACCCCACTCACACCTATGAATAGATCAACTAAACAGAAAATTAGCAAGGAAACACAAACTTTAAATGATACAATGGACCAGTTAGACATGATATCTATAGAACATTTCACACATAAACAATGAATTTCCCTTTTTTCTCAAGTGCACATGGAATCTTCTCCAGGATAAATCACATCCTGGGCCATAAATCTAGCCTTGGTAAATTTGAAAAACTGAAATCATTCCAAGCATCTTTTCTGATCACAACGCAGTAAGATTAGATGTCAACTACAGGGGAAAAAAAAAAAAAACACTTAAAAATTCCAACATATGGAGGCTAAACAACACGCTTCTGAATAACCAAGAAATCACAGAAGAAATCAAAAGAAAAATCAAAATCTGCATAGAAATGAATGAAAATGAAAACACAACAACCCAAAACCTATGGGACTCAGTAAAAGCAGTGCTAAGGGGAAGGTTCATAACAATACAAGCTTACCTCAAGAAACAAGAAAGAAGTCACATAAATAACCTAACTCTACATCTAAAGCAACTAGAAAAGGAAGAAATGAAGAACCCCAGGGTTAGCAGCAGGAAATAAATCATAAAAATTTGGACAGAAATAAATGCAAAATAAACAAAAGAGACCATAGCAAAAATCAAGAGAGCCAAAAGCTGTTTATTTGATAAGATAAATATAATAGACAAACCATTAGCCAGACTCATCAAGAAACAAATGGAGAAGAATCAAATCAACAACATTAGAAATGAAAATGGAGTCATCACAACAGACAATACAGAAATATGAAGGATCATAAGAGACTACTATCAGCAAACTATATGCCAATAAAATGGATAACTTGGAAGAAATGGACAGGTTCCCAGAAAAATATAACTTTCCAAAACTTAACCAGAAGGAAATAGAAAATCTTAACAGACCCATCACAAGCATGGAAATTGAAACTGTAATCAGAAATCTTCCAGCAAACAAAAGCCCAGGACCACACGGCTTCACAGCTGAATACTACCAAAAATTTAAAGAAGAGATAACACCTATCCTACTCAAACTCTTCCAGAAAATGACAGAGGAAGGTAAACTGCCAAAATCATTCTATGAGGCTACCATCACCCTAATACCAAAGCCAGACAAAGATGCCAGAAAAAAAGAAAACTAGAGGGCAATATCACTGATGAACAAAGATGCAAAAATCCTTAACAAAATCCTAGTAAACAGAATCCAACATATTAAAAAGATCATACATCATGTCTAAGTGGGCTTTATCCCACGGATGCAAGGATTCTTTATTATCTGGAAATCAAACAATGTGATAAACTGCATTAACAAATTGAAAGATAAAAAACATATGATTATCTTAATAGATGCAACTAAAGCCTTTGACCAAATTCAACATCCATTTATGATAAAAAGTCATCCAGAAAGAAGGCATAGAAGGAACATACCTCAACATAATAAAAACCATATACGACAAACCCACAGCAAACATTATCCTCAATGGTGAAAAATTGAAAGGATTTCCCTTAAAGTCAGGAAGAAGACAAGGGTGCCCACTCTCCCCACTACTATTCAACATAGTTTTGGAAGTTTTAGCCACAGCAATCAGAGAAGAAAAGGAAATAAAAGGAATCCAGATTGGAAAAGAAGTAAAATTCTCACTGTTTGCAGATGACATGATCCTCTACATAGAAAACCCTAAAGACTCCACCAGAAAATTACTAAAGCTAGTCAATGAATAGAATAAAGTTTCAGGATATAAAATTAACACACAGGAATCCCTTGCATTCCTATATACTAATAATGAAAAAACAGAGATATTAATGAAACAATTCCATTCTCCATTGCAACAAAAAGAATAAAATACTTAGGAATAAATCTACCTAAAGAAACAAAAGTCCTATATATCGAAACCTAGAAATCACTGATGAAAGATATCAAAAAGAGGACACAAATAGATGTGGAAATATACCATGTTCAAGGATCAGAAGAATAAATATAGTGAAAATGAGTTTACTACCCAAAGCAATCTATACATTTAATGCAATCCCTGTCAAACTACCAATGTTATTTTTCAGAGAACTAGAACAAATAATTTCACAATTTGTATGGAAATACAGAAAACCTCAAATAGCCAAAGCAATCTCGAGAAAGAAGAATGGAACTGGAGGATTCAACCTGCCTGACTTTAGGCTATACTACAAAGCTACAGTCATCAAGACAGTATGGTACTGGCACAAAGACAGAAATATAAATCAATGGAACAAAATAGAAAGCCCAGAGATAAATCCACACACCTAAGGACACCTTATCTTTGACAAAGAAGGCAAGAATACACAATGAAGAAAAGACAATTTCTTTAACAAGCTGTGCTGGGAAAACTTGTCAACCACTTGTAAAAGAATGAAACTAGAACACTTTCTAACATCATACACAAAAATAAACTCAAAATGGATTAAAGATTTAAATGTAAGTCCAAAACTATGAAACTCCTAGAGGAAAACATAGGCAAAATACTCTCTGTCATAAACCACAGCAGGATCCTCTATGACCCACCTCTCAGAGTAATGGAAATAAAAGCCAAAATAAATGAAGAGGACCTAATAAACTTAAAAGTTTTTGCATAACAAAGGAAACTATAAGCAAGGTGAAGAGACAGCCTTCAGAATGGGAGAAAATAATAGCAAATGAAGCAACTGACAAAGAATTAATATAAAAAACATACAAGCAGCTCCTGCAGCTCAATTCCAGAAAAAATAAATGGCCCAATCAAAAATTGAGCCAAAGAACTAAACAGACATTTCTCTAAAGACATACAGATGGCTAACAAACACATGAAAAGATGCTCAACATCACTCCTTATCAGAGAAATGCAAATCAAAACCACAATGAGGTACCATCTGACGCCAGTCAGAAAGGCTGCTATTCAAAATCTACAAACAATAAATGCTGGAGAGGATGTGGAGAAAAGGGAACCCTCTTACACTGTTGGTGGGAATGCAATCTAGTACAGCCACTATGGAGAACAAAGTGAAGATTCTTTAAAAAACTGAAATAGGACTGCCATACGACCCAGCAATCCCACTCCTGGGCATACACACTGAGGAAGCCATAATTGAAAGAGACACATGTACCCCAACGTTCATCCCATCACTGTTTATAATATTTAGGACATGGAAGCAACCTAGATGTCCATTGGCAGATGAATGGATAATAAAGTTGTGATATATACCCAATGGAATATTATTCATCCATTAAAAGGAATACATTTGAATCAGTTCCAATGAGGTAGATGAAATTGGAGCCTATTTTACAGAGTGAAGTAAGTCAGAAATTAAAATACCAACACAGTATACTAATGCATATATATAGAATTTAGAAAGATGGTAATGATGACCCTATATGCAAGACAGCAAAAGAGACACAGATGTCTAGAACAGTCTTTTGGACTCTGTGGGAGAAGGCGAGGGTGGGATGATTTGAGAGAATAGCATTGAAACATGTATATTTTCATATGTGAAACAGATTGCCAGTCCAGGTTTGATGCATGAGACAGGGTGCTCAGGGCTGGTGCACTGGGATGACCCTGAGGGATGGGATGGGTGGGAGGGGGATTCAGGATGGGGAACACATGTACACCCATGGCTGACTCATGTCAATATATGGCAAAACCACTACAATATGGTAAAGTAATTAACTTCCAATCAAAGTAAATAAATTTTAAAAAAAGTGAAGAAAAAAATTGATAGAAAAAAAAATTATGTTCTTTTTAAGTCTTTGTTACAAATGTCAGCCAGATGGTCAGAGCAAATATTTCAGAAACCAATACTTCTTCCAAATTATAAGTTAAAACATAAGTAACTCTTCACGAATATTATATCAAGAATATGATACATTCTAAGATAAAATGTCAAACATTTTAAATTGGGGTGCTAAAATAGTTGATCCGTAAAAACAATCAAAAAGTGCAAATCAAGTTATAACTGATTCAATTTGTTTTTGCACTCAGCTTTAAACTGTCTAAATAACTTTGACAGATACTTTAATTATCTGATGTATACTATCACCTATATGCACAATCTTTAAAAATGATACAAATGAACTTATTTACAAAACAGAGACAGACCCACAGACATAGAAAGAAAAAAAAAACATTGTTACCAAAGTGGAAGTGGGAAGTGATGAATTATTAATTTGTAATTAATGGATACACACTACCATATATAAATTAAACAACAAGAATTTACTGTATACCACAAGTAATTATACTCAATATCTTTTAATAACTTAGAAAATAATCTGAAAACAAATATATATATTTATAACTGAATCTGGGAAAGATTGAATGCAGGAGAAGGCGACAACAGAGGATGAGATGGGTGGATGGCATCACCGACTCAAGACATGAGTTTGAGCAAGCTCCAGGAGTTGGTGATGGACAGGGAAGCCTGGTGTGCTGCAGTCCAATGGGTCACAAAGAGTCAGACATGACTGAGCAACTGAACTGAACTGATAACTGAATCACTTTGCTGTATACTTGACACATTGCAAATCAACTATACTTCAAAACTGATGCACAACAAGGATAAATAATTTCTCAACATCCCATAGCATATAAAATTTATATGCATGTAGATATACCCCCTTACTCTTATGAAAATAACCCTTTAGATAATGAAATGAGTGTTCCTTTCAGGTTTCTTAGTAGGGGAGATTTATTTCACTTTTCTTGCCCAATTTTTACTTTAAAATAGGATAGAGAGGGCCTATTTATTTTCTTCTACATTAATTTATTCTGTAATTATGCTATTTTATTTACTCAATAAATATCCTCTAGCTTCTTCTTCATTCCTACATATGAGAAGTTATTTTCCTTTAAGTTCCTGAAATAATAAATTGTATCCTAGTTTGTTGAAAGAACTTGCAGATGAGGATTTCAAGCCACTCTCAGTAATCATTAAAGAATCATAAGGAATGAGGAAATGATGGAAAAATGATAATAGGCAAATCAAGTCATAGTTTTCAAAAAGGTTTAGCTGAAAGCATATTATCCAGATTATACTCCAATGTATCAATATTTGACAATAACACTGGACACGTTTTACTTGAATGTTAAAGAGATGTCTTGAGGACATTTAGAAATAATTGTAGGAGTACTAGTGGATACTAATGGGTAAAAAAGAAAAAAATGGCAGAAAGTCTCATCTCCTTTTATCACTGATGGACCAGGAGGTGACTGTCAATATTGATCAACAGTGCCCTTCCCTAATAATGCGTTCCATCCATTCCACTGACTGAAACCAAATCAAATGTCCAGTTTTTAATGATAAGAATTTGCATGATTTCAATATTAATAACAAACCAGGAAAACTCACATTATTAAAATTATACCACAGATGAAAACTGTCAACTGCAAGGGATTCATTAGCTACAGCAAACTTTTTACTATTCCTTTTCTCTGGATAGCATAATATTGATCAGCATGAACTTAACAGGTTACATTAAACAAACAAACAAACAAACAAATTTCCAAGATGATTTAGGGACTTATTGACTCATGAAACTCTGATAGGTTTTATCAAGAAAACTCTGCACCCAAATGATCCATAATTGGTTGTCAAACTGCCATAGCATCTCTAAATCAAGCCGTAGTTGAATTAAAATGTGGGAAAGGGAAGGATATCATTATCCTCTGTATATCCAAACTGTTTCCATTGTAGTCTGTGTTACAATTCTACTTGAGAAATGACTTGAAACATCCATGAATGCCTTTAAGGCCTGTAAGCAACTCATTATTTTTATACTGTAGAGAATGAAAATGGAAAAAAAAATCCTAAATCTGTAACTACATCTTAAGACCTTGCCAAGTTTCCTCCAAGACATTATAGAATTACTGACAAATCCCGAGGAAAGCAATTTCTATTACTGTAGCATTAAAGTAATTCTACTCACACGAAACCCATTACAAAGCTAGCATTGAAGGCTGAGGGACAGGATCAGCATACTCTGATAACAGATATTAGTTTTTTCTGGATATAATTTCTATTTTTAAGAAACTTTAAAAATATAACTTTTATCTCTGGCTACAAAAGCAATACTGAAAAAAAGTAATAAAACTAAGAAAACACCTGTAGGATAATGACCCAAAGATGAAAACTGACATGACTGCAAGTCTCTGCACTGTTTTCTCTATTTCAATGTATTACATATGCACATTTTATTAATAAATTGGTATCATACTTTATTGGCTTCTCCTTCAGAGAACTTTTTCAAGTAACAGTATACATACCACCACTGTTTTCCCATGATGTTAGATATTCATCTAAAATATTATTATTATAGCTATATAGTTGCTAAGTGTAGGTCACAGCTTAGCTCTATAATCTAGCTGAAACTGCACAATGCCTTGATTGTCTAATTTATATGTAATTGAATAGAATCCTTAAGAGGTCTGTGTTTCAGTTGATTGAACCTAAAATATTTTCCCCAAATAATTTTTCTGAATACTATATAACTTATATATGTTTTGCCTGTCATCATTCTTTGCACTGAAGTACAAAAGACCTTGAAACAGATACCTTATTACAGATAAATTTTTAAGTAGGTAAAATTTTTCTACCCAAATAATTTTACAGAAAGCATGTACAAAACAAGCATTCCTGGCTGTTCTGTAACTCTTTATCTGGAGAAAAAGAAAAATTCAAGTATGTGAGATTCACTTTTAATAAAATATTGTCATTTCAAGGTTATCGAAGAAGGACTTTCTCATCCACCACTGTTCATACTATTCATTTATATTTCTAAACATAAACAACATGATTAGAGAAATCAAAAGTGTATGAATAAGAGATTAAAATGGCTTGTTTCTGAAATATTCACAATAATTTGAAATATATTTATCTTGTCTACTTTGGCATAATTTGTTCAGAAGCATAGAATATTTTCAGTGCTCAAGGTTCAAATACAATATTTCTTTTGTTAATACTTTAATTAATGGATACAGTAATTTCTTTGAGATAAAAAATTCAATATCATGAATTCATAAAATACTTGCTATTTTTTTCTTTTTATTCAAAATTGTTATAAATACTAATTGCCACTGCTGAGTTTTCCAAATTTGCTGGCATATTGAGTGTAGCACTTTCATAGCATCATCTTTTAGGATTTGAAATAGCTCAACTGGAATTCTATCACCTCTGCTAGCTTTGTTCGTAGTGATGCTTCCTAAGGTCCACTTGACTTTGCATTCCAGGATGTCTGGCTCTAGGTGGGTGATTACACCCATCATGGTTATCTGGGTTATGAAAATCTTTTTTGTATAGTTCTTCTGTGTATTATTGGCAACTCTTCTTAATATCTTCTGCTTCCGTTAGGCCCATAACATTTCTGGTCTTTATTGTGCCTATCTTTGCATGAAAATTTCCTTTTGTATCTCTAATTTTCTTGAAGAGACCTCTAGTCTTTCCCATTCTATTGTTTTCATCTATCTCTTTGCATTGATCATGGAGGAAGGCTTTCTTATCTCTCCTTGCTATTCTTTCAAACTCTGCATTCAGATGGGTAAATCTATCCTTTTCTCCTTTGACTTTCCTTTCTCTTCTTTTCTCAGTTATTGTAAGGCCTCCTCAGACAACCATTTTGCCTTTTCACATTTCTTTTTCTTGGGGATGGCCTTGATCACTGCCTCCTGTACAGTGTCATGAACCTCTGTCCATAGTTCTTCAGGCACTCTGTCTATCAGATATAATCCCTGGAATATATTTGTCACTTCCACTGTATAATCATTAGGGATTTGATTTAGGTCATATCTGAATGGTCTAGTGGTTTCCCCTAATTTCTTCAATTTAAGTCTGAAATTTGCAATCAGGGGGTCATGATCCGAGCTACAGTCAGTTCCCAGTCTTGTTTTTGCTGACTGTATAGAGCTTCTCCATCTTTGGCTGCTAAGAATATCATCGATCTGATTCCAGTATTGACCATCTGGTGATGTCCATTTGTAGAGTTTTTTCTTGTGTTGCTGGAAGAGGTTATTTGCTATGACCAGTGCATTCTCTTGGCAAAACTCTGTTAGCCTTTGTCCTGCTTCATTTTGTACTGCAAGGTCAAACTTGTCTGCTACTCCATGTATCACTTGACTTCCTACTTTTGCATTCCAGTCCCTATGATGAAAAGGAGATCTTTTTTTGGTATTAATTCTAGAAGGTCTTGTAGGTCATCAGAGAACTGTTCAACTTCAGCTTCTTTGGCATTAGTGGTGTGGCATAGACTTGAATTACTGTGATATTGAATGGTTCACCTTGGAAACGAACAGGGATCATTCTGTCATTTTTGAGATTGCACCCAAGTACTGCATTTCAGACTCTTTTGTTGACTATGAGGACTACTCCATTTCTTCTAAGGCAATTTTGCCCACAGTAGTAGATATAATGGTCATCTGAGTTAAATTCACCCATTCCAGTCCACTTTAGTTCACTGATTCCTAAAATGTCGATGTTCACTCTTGTCATCTCCTGCTTGACCACTTCCAATTGACCTTGATTCATAGACCTAACATTCCAGGTTCCTAAGCAATATTATTCTTTATAGCATCAGACTTTACTTACATCACCAGTCACATCTACAACTGGATGTTGTTTTCACTTTGGCTCCAGCTCTTCATTCTTTCTGGATTTATTTCTCCACTCTTCTCCAGTAGCATATTGGGCACCTATTGACCTGGGGAGTTTATCTTTCAGTATCATATCTTTTTGCCTTTTCAAACTGTTCATGGGTTCTCAAGACAAGAATACTGAAATGGTTGGCCATTCCCTTCTCCAGTGCACCACATTTTGTCAAAATTCTCCACCATGATTTGTCTGTCTTGGGTGGTCCTACATGGCATGGCTCATAGTTTCATTGAGTTAGACAAGGCTGTGGTCCATGTGATCAGTTTGTTTAGTTTTCTGATTATGGTTTTCATTCTGTCTACCCTCTGACGAATAAGGATAAGAGGCTTATGGAAACTTCCTGATGGGAGAGACTGACTGTGGGTGAAACTGTGTCTTATTCTGAGTAATCTGAATACAGTATATTTATAATAAATATTTTCTTAATTAAGTGTTTTATGGAATGAAGTACTTTTATAATTTTATGCCAAAATTAATGCATTTTAGTTTTTTAGTTTTTTATTATCTTTTTTCTTTTAATTATGGAACATCCAGTTCTTCAAAGGACTGAAATATTTGCAAGTTTCCAGTTGTAATTCAACAGTTATCTTTTTTGTACATAATGAAATATATCTATCCTTTCAAACTTCATGTTGATTTTCATTATAAAAAAACAAGCTCTGTCTTACCATAATTGCTAAAGTATCTGATAATTCTAGGTAGTTTATGAACCTATTTTCAGAGTTGCCATTTTTATTGATTATTGTAATTATTTTTAATAACAGGTTAATTACTCTTGGGGCACACATGATGTTTTGATATACACACATTTCAAAAAAGTATTGTATCTCAGAGTTTGAAGAAATCTTACAGGTCAACTAACCAAACTTAAAATTTATATTTTAAAAATAATCCCTATTCTGTGCACCAGCCCCGAGTACTTGTCTCATGCATCCAACCTGGGCTGGTGATCTGTTTCACCCTTGATAATATACATGTTTTGATGCTGTTCTCTCTAAACATCCCACCCTCACCTTCTCCCACAAAGTCCAAAAGTCTGCTCTGTACATCTGTGTCTCTTTTTGTGTTTTGCATATAGGGTTATCATTACCATCTTTCTAAATTCCATATATATGTGTTAGTATACTGTATTGGTCTTTATCTTTCTGGCTTACTTCACTCTGTATAATGGGCTCCAGTTTCAAAACATATATGACCCAGACCACCATCAGCAAAACATAAAATGAAGGACATTTTCCAATAGTAGCCATAGTAGGAAAAAAATGATCAGTTTTTAAAGTTTAGCTAAAAACCAAACAACCATCTCAGTGATGCTTAGTAATAAGAGAACTCTCTATATGCCAAGCATTGTTCTAAGTGGTTACATGTATGAACTCATGTAATTTAGGATGTAGATATTGTTATTATTTCCATTTTATAGATAATGTAACTGAGGTGCAGAGGGGTGAGGTAAATCTGCTCAAGGTCACATAGCTAGTTAATGGCAGAGCTAGGTTTCAGATTCAGGCAGACTGACTCTACAGCTCATGAATTCAAGGGTTATGCCTCCTTTCTTCTTTCATCTGAAAATCATCAGAATCGGAATGTTTGTTCAGGGATGGAGTTTGGCCCTTCTATTTCAGTTTTCATCCTTTCTCTAGGTTTGATGGACTTGTGCGTTATACTAGGAAGTCCACAGAGTGTTGCAGCCAACATTATTCTAATTGACAAGAAAAAAAAAGAGTATTTGCATTCTATACTGTGTTGGAACTTTTGTCTTTTGAAGAATGTATTTATGCTTACCATTGGAAATGCACAGCTTCAGCTGCTAGTGAAATCAACCTCAGTCATTCTGCTATACTCAATGTGTGAAAAGAATATGCATCATTTCTTCAGTTAGCTGGATTTCTTTCCATAGTGATATGCTGCATTGATTGGTTCTGAGAATATTTACAACCATTCTCATTTTAATAGGACTATTAATACTCCTGATGTTTCAGCAAACAGCATTAATCGTTTTGGTGCCGACATATTGACAAATGATTTGATATGTGAAAAATAAAAATATAATCAAAGACAACCAAATTACATCTTTCAGAGGCTCATGGGAGCAAATAATGTTAACATAATTTAAAGTTTAGGAGGATTAACAACTATGCTGGTGAGAATGTACCCAACAAAAACAATCCAGTCATAAGTTAGCAGAGGATACTTGCAATAAAACAAGATGCTCCAGTTAAGAAGATTATACCATCCCAGAACGAAGCATCAATCCTAAATTTGTGAAATTAAAGACATAATTCTGAAGCTTTACTTATCACATTAGTTTGGTTTGCCAAGGTTATAGTTTAGTTTGACGGGGAAACCCTTGGTGAGGATTTTATAGGCTAAGAGTCTTCAATAAATGATTGCACTGCGTACCATGACTGTGATGAAAAACATCTCTAGAATTGGTTTACATTAATACAATAAATAGGAATAGATCACAGAAATGGTAGATATTGGTATAATTTTATGAGAAAAGCACATCTAAAATTTTAGCATAAAATATAAAATAATTCAGCCCTTATATGTATACATATAAAAATGCACATATTCTTTACCAAGATATTGATTTTAATAGAAAGTAAAGCCTTGTACATCCCATGAACGTGTTGTGCAAAATAACACTTATTCCGATACTATGGCTAGTGATCAGAACTGGTTTGAAAATCATCACTTGAAATTTTCTTAGAAGTCAGCAGAAAGCCTCTAGAGAAGTGTATCTAAGTAATTATTACACCTGTTTTAGACTGAAATATTTGTCAATCTCACACTTATTAAATTCACATTTCTTTTTAGTTTAAAAAAAAATGTATCCACCTGCCAATGATGAGAGTAACACAAAAATAGTGACTTGTATGTGGAAGATGCTAAATTAATATTTCATGAACAAATGAATAAGTGAGACAGAGGCTCCAAGATATCCCCAAGAATGCAACTTTATGAATTATTTCAGCAGTAGCTTCATCACTGAAATAAGGTTATGTTCTCCCATGTGGATTCCTTAGAAACGGATGACACTTATTTGAATGGACGAGTTCAAATCTTCACATTATAAAATCAATCACCTTATTTTTAAGTCAAACTTCATATATCCAGAGTTTAATTTTTATTCCAAGATTTTTTCACAATTTTCATTTATTCAAATGTATTTTATATTTTGTAAGGCAAATCAGATGTTATCCATTGCTCTATAAATAATGCATAGGAAACAGGAATAGATGTAATAACATGAAGTTGGTCTACTAGTGAAGAAATATTTAACACCAGTTCTGTTCCAGTACAACTGAAAAACATGAGCAAGTCTTTATATTATTTGCTCTCTCTTTATGATAGTTACCCCATTAGCAAGATACCATGGTCACAATAATACCATGAGGTCCACAGGCAGAATTTTCTATGCAGATAACCAAGGAAAAAATAGCAAAATTCACAAACTAATGGGCTGACTTCTGTAAAATGGCTAGGAACTTTTAGTGGTCTATCTAATGTAAGATAACGACTTTGATTTTTTTCCAATTTTCGACCAATTATTTGGGTCCAATATACATGCAGTCAGAGCAAAACAAAACAGAACAAACAGAATGGAGCCCTGGAATTCTGCCAGTCCCAGGAGCATAGTATAATGAAAAGACGACTGCTCTAGGAGTTTCAACTACTAGGACATCCTGAGGCTAAACTTTATTTCTTAGGCAGTTATTGTTGCCATGGTTCCTTCTCCAAGGTACCCAGGAATCTGATGGGGAGAGTAAGTGAAGTAAACAGACTCATTCTTGTTCTTGCTGCCAATTCAGGGATTATAGTATAAGCAATTTCTGTTTTGTGTTTACAGTGAAAGCTTGCCCCTGATCTTAAAGCTTTGGGATAGAAAGGGCACCTTTTCCTCATAGAATCCATGGGGTCTGTTGAAAGGGAAAGTTAAAGTCAGTCAGTTGAGTCTGACTCTTGACTCTTTACGACCCCATGGACTATACAGTCCTCGGAATGCTCCAGGCCAGAATCCTGGAGTGAGTAGCCTTTCCCTTCTCCAAGGGGTCTTCCCAACCCAGGGATCGAACCTAGGTCTCCCATATTACAAGCAGATTCTTTACCAGCTGAGCCACAAGGGAAGCCCATGGAGTCTGTTGTCCTATAGGTAATTTTGAAAATAGATTTTAACTAACTAATGAATAGTGCATTGCTTGTTATTTCCTTCTGTCTGATTATCCTTTAATATGGGCTTCACTAGTGGCTCAGACTGTACAGAATCTGCGTGAAATGCAGGAAACCCAGATTTAATTCCTGGGTCTGGAAGATCCCCTGGAGAAGGGAACGGCTACCCACTCCAGTATTTTGCCTGGAGAATTCCATGGACAGAGGATCCTGGTCAGCTACAGTCCATACAGTTGCACAGAGTTGGACATGACTGAGCAATTAACACACACTCACACATCCTTTAATATTCAGATTTGTACTTGCAATCTGACAAATGCATTTCTTGATGCTAGAGTCATTTTGAAATCAGAATTTTTGAGGACAGATGCACTGTAAAATAGTCACAATTTATGTAGTAGCTTTTCTCCAAGGAGGTTGAAAATATGCCTGTGAAAAATTTATGTTTTATCTTGAGAAGGCAATAGGCATTATAATTTCCTACAACCTAGAATAAATAGAAAACCATGAGACAGTGACCTGTCCAAATTTCACTAACAAATGCATGGAACTGAAACTGGAATGTATTTTGTCCTGACACAGAATTTCTCTGAAGACTGAGAAGAACTGAATTAAAAATACAAAAGGACTGGGACTTGCCTGGTGGACCAGTGACTAAGATTCCAGGCTCCCAATACAGGGGATCTGGGTTCAATCCCTGGTCAGGGAATATCCAGCATGCCTCAACTAAGAGTCACATTCCGCAACCAAGTTCAAAGATCCTATGTGCCACAACTAAGCCTCAGAATAACAAAATAAATTAATTAATTTAAAAAATCAGAGGATTTGGGAACCTGTATCCCAGTGAATTGTCTGATAAGCTAGAAGTATATCACAGAGGACAGAGGTAAAATTCTTAAAGATGAATTCTCAAAGATCTCCTAGATAAAGTATTACCTAAAACTATTGCCTTTAATTTAATAGCAGATTTTTAAAAATTGTTGAAGAGGTATGTTCACTCACTGTCTAACATTCACTGTTATACTCTATCTTTACTGTCATCTAATTCATCTAAGTTTCCATTATTCTTACTTGGTCATTTGAGGATTAAATGAATGAATATCTACAAAGTTAGTAGAACAGTAAGCATTACAGGAAACAGAAACATAAGCTAAAAAATGGATTAAGCATTTTAAGAATCCAGAATCTAGTGGGTAAGACAGACAGTGCCATAAACCAGTCACAAATAAGAATGATAGGGGTGGGAAAAGTTATCTTTATTATAACACACTCATTTATTCATAAAAATTAACCATGCTTTTCTCACAACCTTTAAAGGTAAGCTAGCTAGATGTTCATCTGAGCATTTATTGTATATGCATGCTCAGTCACACAGTCGTGTCTGACTCTTTGTGACCCCATGGACTGTAGCCCGCCAGGCTCCTCTCTCTATGGGATTCTCCAGGCAAGAATACTGGACTGGGTTGCCATGCCCTTCTCCAGGTGATCTTCCAGACCCAGGGATTGAACCCATGTCTCCTGTTTCCTGGATTGGCGGGCAGATTATTTACAACTGAGCCACCTGGGAAGGGTTTACAAAGTGCTTTCACATACACTGTCTCAGTTATTGTTATCTTCACAACAGCTTCAGAATGGATTTACTGGTTTGATATCCTTGCAGCCCAAGGGACTCTCAAGAGTCTTCTCCAACATCACAGTTCAAAAGCATCAATTCTTTGGTGGCTCAGCCTTCTTTAAGTTACAACTATCACATCCATACATGACTACTGGAAAAAACATAGCTTTGACTAGACAGATATTTGCCTGTAATGTCTCTGTTTTTTAATATGCTGTCTAGGTTTGTCATAGCTTTTCTTCCAAAGAGCAAGCATCTTTTAATTTCATGGCTGCATATATTTACCAATGAAAAGTCAAAACATTTATAGTACTGCTCATGTATTTGTGCATCAAACTTCAGGTAACATATTCATAGTGTGAGAAAAACTTGCACCATTTTACAAATTATTATCTTAAAGGGTGGTGTTGGGGACACTATTTGTTCAAAATGATTCCCTTTACCCTTTGTCATGCCTTCCCTACAGAATATATTCCTCTGCCCCACTGATTTTGGGCTTGACAGGAGACTGATAACCTATGGAATAAGAGTAGAAGTTACAGTAGAATAGATCCAAGTGGAAGCTTTAAGAGTCATTTGTTTTTCATATCACCCTCTCATGCTCTTACTCAAAATATCCTCATTTTAAAACAAAGGGGCTCAGAGTGATGAAAAACTTGTTTGCAATCACATAGCATGAGTCTTCAAATCCATAAGGGATGGAAGTAGCATTATTCTTTTATATAAAGTTCATGACTTCTTTTTTTTTTTAACTATTTTATTAGTTGGAGGCCAATCACTTCACAACATTTCAGTGGGTTTTGTCATACATTGACACGAATCAGCCATAGAGTTACACGTATTCCCCATCCCAATCCCCCCTCCCACCTCCCTCTCCACCTGACTCCTCAGGGTCCTCCCAGTGCACCAGGCCCGAGCACTTGGCTCATGCATCCCACCTGGGCTGGTGGTCTGTTTCACCATAGATAATATACATGCTGTTCTTTCAAAACATCCCACCCTCACGTTCTCCCCCAGAGTTCAAAAGTCTGTTCTGTACTTCTGTGTCTCTTTTTCTGTTTTGCATATAGGGTTATCGCTACCATCTATCTAAATTCCATATATATGTGTTAGTATACTGTAATGTTCTTTATCTTTCTGGCTTACTTCACTCTGTATAATGGGCTCCAGTTTCATCCATCTCATGACTTCTATTCACCTTAGCTTGCATTTTCTAATTTTTTTTTACCCAAGTCACAATGAGTGCTTTTCTAAAATGGTGTGTTCTTCACGAAGAGAAGCAACAAGAGTGAAGAGAATCTTCTGAAGATAAACTGGTGGGTAAGAAAAGTAATCTTTTTATGTATATCTGTACATACACAATATAATTTGACTTAAAATATCATCAAAGGTAACTATAAGATAAATAAGAGAAATTGGGCTTTAAGTTTGGTCCCTTAAGACCATAACATATCTTCCTTAACACCTGTTAAGGATAAACCCCTACTATGTACTGATACCTTGAGTTATTATTCCCTACTCTGCTGTGATTCTAGAATCTTTACCCACAGATTTATGGATCCGCCTTCTCTCTTTGTTTCAGACTAAACTGAAATTGACCAAAAGCTACCCCAGAAGATACAGCATCAGACACAATCATAAATAGCATGCCATGATTGTAGGCTGAAAATGGGAGAAGTCAATTGAATGGCTTATGTTTACAAAAAAAAAAAAAGAAAGAAAGAAAAGAGCTAGCCTTTGTATTTAGGCTTTTCCTCTTGTGTTATTACATCTTTGCAATCACCTAAATTTCATTTGTGGGGAATTACCATTTTTCAATTGTTCCTCCAGGTATCCTTCATTACCAAGAAATGCAAATATGGTTTTTACTTGAAACCCCTGCTGATGGAAAGGAAATCTGTACTGCTATTCAGATTATTATGAACTATCTCCAGAACTTGACTAAAGTCATTGCATAGAAACTATTTCATAAACCATTCTGTCTTCACAAGGAGAGTGTGACAAGAATTAGATATGTTTTCTTCATTTCAATATGATTACTTCTTTATGCAAATAAGTGGTCAGGGTGACATAATAACAAGGAATAGTGAAGGGTTTCCCAACTTTAAACTCAAAATCCATGCCAAGGTCACACCAGCTACTGTGGACAATTAAGTTTGACTCTGTTTCAACAGCAAGGACTTCCCTGATAGATCAGTTGGTAAAGAATCTGCCTGCAGTGCAGGAGACCCCGGTTCAATTCCTGGGTCAAGAAGATCCACTGGAGACGGGATAGGCTAGCTACTCCAGTACTCTTGGGTTCTCCTGTGGCTCAGCTGGTAAAGAATCCACCTGCAATGCAGGATCCCTGGGTTGGGAAGATCCCCTGGAGAAGGGAAAAGCTACCCACTCCAGGATTCTGGCCTGGAGAATTCCGAGGACTGCATAGTCCATGGGGTAGCAAAGAGTTGGACATGACTGAGCAGCTTTCACTTTCAGTTTCAGCTCTTCAGGTCTAGGAACCTGTTACCTTCCTCTATAACAGCAAGCATTTCATTAAGTGCTACAGCAGGGCATTAAAGTGTGAAAGTGTTAAATGGTGATAATTTATACAGAACTGGAATCAAAGCACCGACCTATATGTAGACATAAGGTCTCTCTGTCCATATCATCCTGGTAGCTGCCTTAGATAATTAATTTTCTGCAGGCAAGGCATGATAGTGCTTACACTTCCTTTGAAAGGACAGCACGGGAGGGGGAGGGTCCTAAGATGGTAGAAGAAGAGGATGGGATACCACTTTCTCCCCCACAAATTCATTGAAAGATCATTTGAACGCTGAGCAAACTCCACAATACAACTTCTGAACACTGGCAGAGGACACCAGGCACCCAGAAAGGTAGCCCATTATCTTCGAAAGGAGGTAGGACAAAATATAAAAGGTAAAAAGAGAGGCAAAAGAGTCACCGTCCAAGGAGGGAGTTGTAAAAGAGGAGAAGTTTCCAAACACCAGGAAACCCTCTCACTGGCGAGTCTGTGGGGAGTTTTGAAATCTCAGAGGGCAACATAAGTGGGAGGAAAAATAAATAAATAAAATCCACAGATTATGTGCCTAATGGCAACTCCTAGCAGAGAAGTAGCCCAGACGCTTGCATCCACCACCAGCAAGAGGGGGCTGAACAGGGAGGTGAGGGCTGCATTGCTTAGGGTAGGGACAGGGCCTGAATGCCCTGAGGACAACCTGAGGGAGCTAATGTGAGACAGCAACCCAAACACTGGGATAGCCAGAGAGAGAAAAAAGAGAGAGAGAGAGAACTTTCCCGCAAAAAGCTTTAACCTAAGGCGCTGCCAGGCCTGCTCACAGAACAAAGGACAGAGGGAATATCAGAGGAGAACTAGCCAGCTGCAGACTGGCCCATCCCCTGCCAGAGGCAGAGAGGCAGGTGGGTGACAGCCAGAGCCAGAAAGGGGCAATACTGGCCTCAAAGATGGCATCCTCTACCAAACCACGAGCAGGTTCCCAGTTGCTAACCAAGTCTTCCTGGGCTCCTGGACGGTTGACATCCGGTGGGAGGGCTGCAGCCAGTGACCAGCTCCCCAGAAGAGACACAGGGCACACCTGAGATGGTGCTCCCACTGTGCACCCAGGTAAACGAGTGACAGGGACTGGGGAGGTGATAAGACACCCCGCCTCACCTGAGGAGAGTGTGCTCGCCAAACACCTGGTTGCCTGAGCTGCTTGGACTTGGGAAGGGCACAAAACGCAGGCCCAACCAAGTCTGTGCCTTTGTGGAGTACCCAAGATCCTGAACCTGAGAGGCTGAGACCTGGGAAGTGCATGCAACCCAGGGCACGCTTTAGATAGATCCCATGCAGAGCAACCTGAGGCCTGAGCAGTGTAGATGGGGAGCGGGGGCAAAGCCAGTGTGGCCCAGACACTGCGAGCGTTCCCCACATATGCCAGGGATATTTGTTTGCAGTGTTCCTTCCTCCCCACAACAGAACTGAACAACTGAGCCTAAATTGGTGACCACCGTTATCCCTTTGTGTCAGGGTTGAAATTAGACACTGAAGAGACTTGCGAACAGAAGAAGTCAAAATAAACAGAGGGAACCACTTTGGAAGTGACAGGTTCAACAGATTAAAACCCTATGGTTAGCACCAACTACATTGGAAGGGGCCTATAGGTCTTGAGAAGTATAAGCTGGAACAAGGAACTATCAGAAACTGAACTGACCCTACACTGCCTGCAATAGCTCCAGAGAAATTCCTAGATATATTTTTAATATTATCATTTTTTAAATTTTATTTTTTTTATTTTTAAGTCCTTTATTACTCCTTTAATTTTCATTTTTATAACCTACTATTACCTTGCAAAAAAGACCTTATTTTTAAAGCAAATTTCATATATATTTTTAAATACTTTTTGTGATTCTTTTTTTTAATATTGTATTTTTGAGAGTCTAACTGCTACTCTAGATTTTTAATCTTTGCTTTTTGGTGTTTATTATCAATGTTTTACCTTTAAGAATCCAATCTTCAGTACCCATTTTTATGTAGAAGAGTGATTACTGGCTTGATTGCCCTCTCCCCCTTTTGACTCTCCTTTTTCTCCCCTAGGTCACCTCTATCTCCTCCCTCCCCCTTCTCTTCTCTACCCAAGTCTGTGAATCTCTTTGGGTATTCCAGGCTGTAGAGAACACTTATGGAACTGTTTACTGACTAGATCTGCCTATCTCCTTTGGACACACACTCCCCCCCACCCCATTCTGCTCTTGGTTACCTCTACCTCCTTCCTCCCTCTTTTCTTCTCTATGTAACTCCATGAATTTCTCTGGGTGTTCCAGGCTGTGGAGAGCACACAGGGATTGATTACCAGCTAGATTGCTCTCTCCCCTTTTGATTCCCCCTTTCCTCACCCTGGTCACCTTTATCTTCCTCATCCCACTTCTCTTCTCCATGTAACTCAGCGAACCTTTCTGGGTGTCACTCACTGTGGATAATCTTTTTGCCATTAACCTAGATGTTTGATCATTGGTGCTGTATGGGTGGAGAAGTCTAGAGGCTACTGTAAGAATAAGACTGAAAACCAGAGGCAGGAGACTTAAATCCAAAACCTGAGAACACCAGAGAACTCCTGACTCCAGGGAACATATAGCAATAACAGGTCACCCAAAAGCCTCCATACTTACACTGATACCAAGCTCCACTCAAGAGTCAATAAGTTCCAGAGCAAGACATACCACACAAATTCTCCAGCAACACAGGAACATAGCCCTGAGATTTAATATACAGGCTACCTAAAGCCACACAAAAAGCATAGACATCACAAAACTCACTACTGGCCATGTCATTGCACTCCAGAGAGAAGAAATCCAGCTCCACCCACCAGAACACCGACACAAGCTTCCCTAACCAGGAAACCATGACAAGCCACTCGTCCAACTTCACCCACAGGGAGGAACCTCCACAATAAGGAAGAACCACAAACTGCCAAAATACAGAAAGGCCATCCCAAACATAGCAATCTAAACAAGATGAAAAAGCAGATAAATACTCAGCAGGTAAAGGAATATAAATGTCCACCAAAACAAACAAAAGAGGAGGACATAGGGAGTCTACCTGAAAAATAATTCAGAATAATGATAGTAAAAATGATACAAAATCTTGAAAACAAAATGGAGTTACAGATAAAGAGCCCAGAGACAAGGACTGAGAAGATGCAAGAAATGTTTAACAAGGACATAGAAGAAATAAAAAAAGAGTCAATCAATAATGAATAATGCAATAAATGATATCAAAAACACTCTGGAGGAAAGCAACAGGAGAACGACTGAGGCAGAAGATAAGATAAGTGAGGTGGAAGATGGAATGGTGAAAATAAATAAAGCAGAGTGGAAAAAGAAAAAAAGAATTATAAGAAATGAGGACAACCTCAGGGTCCTCTGGGACAATGTCAGGCACCTCAACAATCGAATCATAGGAGTCCCAGAAGAAGAAGACAAAAAGAAAGGCCTTGAGAAAATGCTTGAGGAGATAATAGTTGAAAACTTCCCTAAATTGGGGAAGGAAATAGCCACTCAAATCCAAGAAATGCAGAGAATCCCAAACAGGAAAAACCCAGGGCGAAACATCCCAAGGCACATATTAATCAAATTAACAAAGATCAAATACAAAGGACAGATATTAAAAGCAGCAAGGGAAAAATAATAGATAATACACAACTGGATTCCCATAAGAATAACAGCTGATCTTTCAATAGAAACTCTTCAGGCCAGAAGGGGATGGCAGGACATACTAAAAGTGATGAAAGAGAAAAGCCTACAACCCAGATTACTATACCCAGCAGGGATCTCATTCAAATATGAAGGAGAAATCAAAAGCTTTCCAGAGAATCAAGAGCTCAGAGAATTCAGCACCACGAAACCAGCTCTTCAACAAATGCTAAAGGGTCTTCTCTGGACAGGAAACACAGAAAAGGTGTATAAACTTGAACCCAAAACAACAAAGTAAATGGCAACGGGATCATACTTAACAATAATTACCTTAAATGTAAATAGGTTGAATGTCCCAACCAAAAGACAAAGACTGGCTGAATGGATACAAAAATAAGACCCCTATATATGCTTTCTACAAGAGACCTATCTGAAAACAAGGGACACATATAGACTGAAAGTGAAGGGCTGGAAAAAAGATACTTCAAACAAATGGAGACCAAAAGAAAGCAGGAGTAACAATACTCATATCAGACAAAATAGACTTTGAAATAAAGGCTGTGAGAAGAGACAAAGATGGACACTACATAATGTTCAAAGGGTCAATCCAAGAAGAAGACGTAACAATTATAAATATATATGCACCCAACATAGGAGCACCACAATATGTAAGGCAAATGCTAACAAGTATGAAAGGGGAAATCAACAATAACACAATAATAATGGGAGACTTTAATACTCCACTCACACCTATGGATAGACCAAATAAACAGAAAATTAGCTAGGAAACACAAACTTAAAATGATACAATGGACCAGTTAGACATAATATCTATAGGACAGGTCACAAAAAAACAATGAATTTCCCTTTTTTCTCAAGCGCACATGGAACCTTCTCCAGGATAAATCACATCCTGGGCCATAAATCTCGCCTTGGTAAATTCAAAAGAATGAAATCATTCCAAGCATATTTTCTATCACAATGCAGTAAGATTAGATGTCAATTACAGAAGAAAAATTATTAAAAATTCCAACGTATGGAGGCTAAACAACAGACTTCTGAATAACCAACAAATCAATAGAAATTAAAAAAGAAATCAAAATCTGCATAGAAACGAATGAAAATGAAAACACAACAAACAAAAACCTATGGGACTCAGTAAAAGCAGTGTTAAGGGGAAAGGTCAAAGCAATACAAGTTTACCTCAAGAAACAAAGAAGTCACATAAATAACCTAACTTTACACCTAAAGCAACTAGGAAACGAAGAAATGAAGAATCCCAGGGTTAATAGAAGGAAAGAAATCTTATAAATTGGGGCAGAAATAAAGGCAAAATAAACAAAAGAAACTATAGCAAAAATAAAAAATCCAAGAGCTGTTTTATTTGAGAAGATAAATAAAATAGAAAAATTATTAGCCACACTCATCGAGAAACAAATGGAGAAGAATCAAATCAACAACATTAGAAATGAAAATGGAGTCATCACAACAGACAACACAGAAATACAAAGGATCATAAGAGACTACTATCAGCAACTATATGCCAATAAAATGGATAACTTGGAAGAAATGGAAAAATTATTAGAAAAGTATAACTTTCCAAAACTGAACCAGAAGGAAATAGAAAATCTTAACAGACCCATCACAAGCATGGAAATTGTAACTGTAGTTAGATATCTTCCAGCAAACAAAAGCCCAGGACCAGACAGCTTCACAATTGAAATCTACCAAAAATTTAGAGAAGAGCTAACACCTATCCTACTCAAACTCTTCCAGAAAATTGCAGAGGAAGGTAAACTGCCAAACTCATTCTATGAGTCCACCATCACCCTAATACAAAAACCAGACAAAGATGCCACAAAAAGGAAAACTACAGTCCAATATCACTGATGAACATAGATGCAAAAATTCTTAAAAAAAAATCCTAGCAAACAGAATTCAACATACTAAAAAGATCACACATCATGACCAAGTGGGCTTTATCCCAGGGATGCAAGGATTCTTTGATATCCACAAATCAATCAAAGTAATACACCACATTAACAAATTGAAAGATAAAAACCATATGATTATCTCAATAGATGCAGAGAAACCCTTTGAAGAAATTAAGCTTCTATTTATGATAAAAACCCTCCAGGAAGCAGGCATAGAAGGAACATACCTCAGCATATTAAAAGCCATGTATGATAAACCCACAGCAAACATTATCCTCAGTGGTGAAAAATTGAAAGCATTTCCCCTAAAGTCAGGAATAAGACAAGGGTGCCCACTCTCACTGTTACTATTCAACCTAGTCTTGGAAGTTTTAGCCACAGCAATTCAAGAAGAAAAATAATTAAATGGAATCCAGATTGGAAAAGAAGAAGGAAAATTCTCACTGTTTGCAGATGGCATGATCCTCTACACAGTAAACCCTAAAGACTCCACCAAAAAATTACTAGAGCTAATCAATGAATATAGAAAGTTGCAGGATATAAAATCAACAAACAGAAATCCCTTGTATTCTGATACACTAACAATGAAATAACGGAAAGAGAAATTAATTAAACAATACCATTCACCATTGCAATGAAAAGAATAAAATACTTAGCAACATATCTACCTAAAGAAACAAAAGGCCTATATATAGAAACCTATAAAATACTGGTGAAAGAAATCAAAGAGGATGCAAATAGATGGAGAAATATACCATGTTCATGGATCAGAAAAATCAATACAGTGAAAATGAGTATGCTACCCAAAGCAATCTATAGATTCAGTGTAATCCCTATCAAGCTATCAACGGATTTTTCACAGAATTAGAACAAATAATTTCACAATTTGTATGGAGATACAAAATCCCTCTAATAGCCAAAGCAATTTTGTGAAAGAAGAATGAACCTGGAGGAATTGAACTGCCTGACTACAGGCTATACTACAAAGGTACAGTCTTCAAGAAAGTATGGTAATGGCACAAAGACAGAAATATAGATCAATGGAACAAAATAGAAAGCCCAGAGATGAATCCACACCCACGGACACCTTATCTTTGACAAAGGAGGCAAGAATGTACAATGGGGAAAAGACAATCTCTTTAACAAGTGGTGCTGGGAAACTGGTCAATCACTTGCAAAAGAATGAAACTAGAACACTTTCTAACATCATACACTCAAAATGGATTAAAGATCTAAGCATAAGACCAGAAACTATAAAACTCCTAGAGGAAAACATAGGCAAAACACTCTCTGACATAAATCACAGCAGGATCTTCTATGACCCACCTCCCAGAGTAATGGAAATAAAAGCCAAAATAAATGAATAGGACCTAATTAAACTATAAAGCTTTTGCACAACAAAGGAAAGTATAAGCAAGGTGAAATGACAGCCTTGAGAATGGGAGAAAATAATAGCAAATGAAGCAACTGACAAAAAATTATACTCAAAAATATACAAGCAGCTCCTGTAACTCAATTCCAGAAAAATAAATGACCAATTCAAAAAACGGGTCAAAGATCTAAACAGACATTTCGCCAAAGAAGACATACAGATGGCTAACAAACACATGAAAAGTTGCTCAACATCACTCCTTATCAGAGAAATGCAAATCAAAACTACGACGAGATACCATCTCATATTGGTCAGAATGGCTCCTATCAAAAAGTTTACAAAGAATAAATGCTGGAGAAGGTGTGGAGAAAAGGGAACACACTTGCTATTGGTGAGAATGCAAACTAGTACAGACACTATGGAGAACAGTGTGGAGATTCCCTAAAAAACTGGAAATAGAACTGCCATATGACCCAGCAATCCCAATGCTGGGCATACACGCAGAGGAAACCAGAACTGAAAGAGACATGTGTACCACAATGTTCATTGCAGAACTGTTTATAATAGCCAGGATATGGAGGCAGCCTAGATGTCCATCTGCAGATGAAAGGGTAAGAAAGCTGTGGTACATATACCCAATGAAATATCACTAAGCCATTAAAAAGAATACATTTGAATCAGTTCTAACTAGGTAGATGAAACTGGAGTCTATTCTACAGAGTGAAGTAATTCAAAAAGTAAAATACCAATACAGTATACTAACACATATATATGGAATTTAGAAAAATGGTAATGATGACCCTATATTCAAGACAGCAAAAGAGACATAGATGTATAGGACAGTATTTGGACTCTGTGGGAGAAGGCGAGGGTGGGATGACCTGAGAGAATAGCATTGAAATATGTATATTATTATATGTGAAACAGATCTCCAGTCCAGGTTCAATGCATGAGACTGGGTGCTCAGGGCTGGTGCGGTGGGATGACCCTAAGGGACGGGATTGGGAGGGAGGTGGGAGGGGGCTTGAGGATGGGGAACACGTATACACCCATGGCTGACTCATGTCAATATATGGTAAAACAACTACAATTTTGTAAAGTAATTAACCTCTATCCAAAAAAAATTTTAAAAATAACTTAATAAACAAAAAAAGGACAACACACCCAGGGGGTCTTTCACCTTTATTGATTTTAAATCTCATTCAGTGACTGACGTTGAATCATCAATGGGGTCTCCCAGGCATTAGAGTGCCAGAAAGAATGAATTAGGGAGCTGCAGTCCAGATAAAAGATAACACATAATTGAGTTAAATTTTGAACTCAACTCTTTTGATGCTGATGGTGAAACTCTGGGTTTTAGTTGTTTCTAAAAAGTTTTCTGGAGACACACAGGATTCTCATGGTCACAGACTCTACCTTATGTATCTCCATATTTGACTGACTTCTCCTTGAAACTATTAAAACATTTCAAAATGAAAGTTAACACCAAATTAAACATTTCATACTCTTTCTTTTAAACTACGATAAACTTGTATAAGTTGGACTAACAAAAGACTTTATTGGGGAAGAATGTTTTATGACTGTAGTTATTTAGAAATCTGAGGATATGGTGATAATTACAAGACCAGCTTTTACTCAGTCTTGTACTAGTACTTATGTAAATATTCTCTGTACAGACTTCCATGGCTGCTAGTGGTTAGGATTCTATGCTTTCAGTAGAAGGGCACAGGTTCAAACTTTGTTCAGGGAATTACGCCTCCACAACCAGCATAGTGCCCCCACCCAAAAAAAATTCTCTGTGGGTGATGATTCTGTTTGTAATGTGCACTGGGATTGGGTCACCACAGCTGCTCTTCCATTGGGAATATATTGCTACCAAAAACTTCTTAGCAAAAAGGTGGCCTAATCAATATTTGGTTTGTTCCCTCCAAACATTATTTTAGTCCCTAGCAGTGCTAGTTGTGGGTTTTAGTTGTAGCAGCGCTTTGTGTCTTCTGAGAACCTTTAGCTGACAGCATGGGTGAGTGAGGCAACAAAACCCATTATGCGGTAGGTGTCCAGGAGGTGATTTCTGCCTGCCTTTCTCAGGGGAAGTTTCACATTCACCACTCCCATGTGAAAACCCTTTCCGATTTGGGCCTGGCAATCTAGACCCTAATGTCTTTCCACACCCCAGACAAAGGGAGGAACACCACACCACTAGTCCTTGCCCTTGAAATCAAGTGTTAAGCAGGGTTATCCATCTTCAGTGCAGACTCCTGACCCAATCCACACCTCTACTTTCTGGCTAACTGGGGACCAGAGAGCCTGTCACCCAACTTCTCAGGACCCCATATCCCTCCCATCTCCAGTGCCCACCTCTTCTCTTCTTCCCCCCCCCCCTTTCATCAGAAAATTCTCTCACACACAAATATCATCTTATCACCATTTGATGTTTGTTTTAATTGCAGTCATCAGTGTACTATGTTAGTGTGAGAGTCTTTTCTTGGCTGGCCATTTCTAAGAAAGCAGACCTCTGGAGACACAATTTTAAACTGTCTGATATTTTCTATTCACTTACTGGCTGCCCAGGTTGTACTTCTCCAGGGTCTCTTATTCTGGGGTGGCTGAGCTTATTTTCTCTTTGGATTCTGCCTCCTTCTTTGACTCTGTCTCATATTTTGGTACCTTTTTCAGCTTTGAATCCATTTCTTATGTGCAGAGGGAGAGAATAAACAGATTGGTTCTCTTGTTTTCTTCACCTTCTTTGACTGAGTGGCATATGATCAGATTTTCCTTCTTAAGGTTCCTTGTAGAGGTCTTCTGACCCTCATGGTCATATTTAGTGCCTAGGAAAACAAGACAAGGGTATTAGTTTTGAGGAATGAAAAGAAAAACTGAGTTGGAAGGGAGATTTTATGAAAAACGGATGTGGGCTAGTGAGCGCTTTTGTGCCAGGCAAGGGCAGTGTAGAGGTCTTTGGAAGTAAAGTCAATGGAAAACATGGAAAGCTTAATTAGGGCCATCTTAACTTCACACTGCCTCTGCACCTCCTTTGACAAAGGGTCTTCTTTTTTTCCATTCTTCCTTGAAGCAAACCGCATTGCAACTCTTCTTGACTGCTGTGGACTCCTGGTTGCCTTAGTCATGATGGTGCCAAGAAGTGGCCTAACCCACACTCTCTGCCTCTGACCTCCCTATTTATACCCTTTCAGGAAAATGAGGAGCCAGACCCTTCAATCTGACTGGTTAGTTACGCACTACCCCAGCCAATATTAGCTTGGGGGGCATAGACATCACAAACTACCACTCTGCCCATCAACATGGGCTAGTGTATGCTGAGTGAGGCCATGATATAACATTCCCACTGCTGACACATCTGTGTGTCTGTTTCTAGGGAGGGGTGATTCAGGGGCATGGTGCTTCTCCTCATGACCTTCAACCTTTCTTTCTGTTCCCTTTATCCTTTGACTTATATATGTCACTTCAACACTCCTGGCTCCTCATCCCTTTATAAACATCTGCACAACCCTTTCTGTCCCTCTTCATCCCTTCAGAGTCCTCTAATCACTTCATCTCTAGACCACATTCTGCCTATTGGGGGTTCATGAGGGGCTTAAGGAACTTAAGAGCAAGGACTTAAGGTGTAGAAAGGTAATTAAGAACAGGTTGGATGTTTTATCTACTGTGATGCGCTTTAGTGCCCCCCAGACTTGGTGAATCCTCAGTCTGTTGCCCAAAGTTCAATACACAGTCTCCATAAGATTACACATCAGAGCAAAGACAGTTTTAAATGTGTCCTCCACTAAATTTTTTGGGGACACCTCAACACTCAGAGTGAGTAAGGAAACTCAACTTGCCCCATCTAGCAGAAATAAATTCCTGATTTTTGCTTTTTAAAAAAGGAAGGTGCTCAAAGTCAAGAGTCAGTTCACCACTGCACTACTGACTCTTGACTGATTCACTTCCCCAGTCACCCCTCCTTGACCATTATCAGTAGGTAGGGCCCATTGCAGTGCTGACAAATAGCTAAGCAGGACAAATACCTGTAGGTAGCTCATTGATAATTGGTTACTTGTGGGTGGGGCCAGGGAGGCACTGACCAATGGCTGAGCAAGTCCTGTTGCCTAGTAACAGGAGGCAGAGTAATACGGCACAGCAACGGCTACCTGCGAAGTGCTCTGCCCATGTTGCTCTGTTACATGAGGACACTTTGGGTCCAGTGTGCTGGCATCTTTTTGACTGACTCCTTTCCAACCTCAGATTTTTATTTCACATACTTATTTAACTTTTGCCTATCATTCTTTTTGTTATATTCCCAGGCATTCCTGTCACCAGTGCTTATCTCTATGCCCCTCCAACAGCTGCCACTTGACCACATGTTCAGTATATAGTATAAACAGTTCAAAGCAAACAGGAATGTGAAGGCGAGCCTACCTTGAAATATACTTTGACAAACCTTAAATTCATAGTGATTCTTATTCTATTTACAGTGTAACAGAGCAGGATGGACACAACCCTTAACAGGTAGCCTTTTGTGTGCTTCATTTCAACCCACCCTGTTCCTAGGCAACAGGTGTTGCTCAACCATTGCTTGATGCCTCAGAGGGCCCCATCCACAAGCAAACAGTTGTAAATGAGTGACTGTTAGCTGTCCTGCTTTGCTATTGGGCAGCACTGCAGTGGGCAATGCCCACAGGTTACTGTCAGTGAGGGACCATTGGGGAAGCGATTAAGTCAAGGGTGGTGTGGTGGTAATCAGGAGGAGACTGAAGAGGCAGGTTCAGGCCTCCTTCCGGAGGCCCTAGAGCTCATGCAGACTTGGGCCAGTGGGAGAGCTGAAGGGCCCAGTTTATAGACTGGGGACTACATGCTGTAGCGCTCCAGAGCCCTCACTAAGGCTCTCCACTAGCCTTGGCTGAAGCTTTGAGAAGCAGTGTACCTCTCCCCCATCCCTGTCTCTGTGACCTACTAGTAGTGGTTTATTTTCTGGGTCTCAGTCTGTGAGAACTGGTCTCCCCATTTGGAGGCCCTGAGGACACTGAGGACCTATTGTGTTGTATGCCTGTCTCCATCAGGGCATGTGTGGGAACCTGACATTGAAGGAGCTGCTGACTGAGATCTGCTTCCCCTTAACCAGGACTGGGACATTGCAGGGTGAAAGCTGTGCCTTGAGACTGCCCTTTCTTGTCGGGACAGAGAATAACATTCATCTGGTAGAGATTTATAGCAACATCATTACCTGACCATGACCTAACCTTAAGCACAAAGGGTGTGACACCAAGAAGTCTGCAGCAACTTGCCACAACTCTAACATTTGCTTTTAAACTCACTTACTGAAAACTTTCAGTAACTTGGGGTTCTTAGGGCATGAGTCACTCATCTCCATGTATGAATCTTTAATAAACCTTTCCCTATTCCAAATTCTAATGTTTAGTTTTGATGCATCTCTTTCTGCATCAGGCACATGGACTTGCAGTTTCAATAACAACGGTATTGTCTAAAGACAGACTTTGCCCCTCTTAAACAACAGCAGAGACTATCCAAGTGCTCACAATTACCCATAAGATACCCGCTGACTTGACTTGGCTAAACTTTAGACAAGCTTCTCTCCTCTGAACTTCAGCTTTCCCCCAAGTATGAGCATGCCCTAAGATTCAAACATTTCTGTCTCCCTTAGAAGCTCATTCTGAGAATCAGCTCACTACAGACAGAAACATTTCCTGTTAAGCTGCTCCGTCATGCTGTCTGCTCATCCATTCTCACCACATGCACCATCACACACACACACACACACACACACACACACACACGGGTCCTACTGGCCCTGCTTATCCTTCCATGTTAAAGAGACATCTTTTTCTGTTCTAGTTTGAGACATGTGAGGAAATCTGGTCAAAGAATTCTCCCTATTGCAATCAGTTCAGTTCAATGGCTCAGTCGTTTCTGACTCTCTGAGGCCCCATTGACTGCAGCACATCAGGCTTCACTGTCTATCCCCAACTCCCAGAGCTTGCTCAAACTCAAGCCCATCAAGTCAGTGATGCAATCCAACCATCTCCTCCTCTGTTCCCTTCTCCTCTGGCTTTCAATCTTTCTCAGCCTCAGGGTCTTTTAAATGAGTCAGTTCCTTGCCTCAGATGGCCAAAGTTTTGGAGCTTCAGCATCAGTCCTTTCAATGAATATTCAGGACTGATTTCCTCTAGGATTGACTGCTTTGATGTCCTTGCAGTCCAAGGGACTCTCAAGAGTCTTCACTAACATCACAGGTCAAAAGAATAAATTCTTCAGTGCTCAGCTTTCTTTATGTTCCAACTCTCACATCCATACATGACTTGGGAAAACTTAGCTTTGACCTACAGACCTTTGTCGGTAAAGTAATGTCTCTGCTTTTTAATATGCTGTCTAGTTTGGTCATGGGTTTTCTTCCAAGGATCAAGCGTCTTTTAATTTCATGGCTTCAGTCACCATCTGCAGTGATTTCAGAGCCCAAGAAAATAAAGTCTGTCACTGTTTCCATTGTTTCCCCATCTATTTGCCCTGAAGTGATGGGGCCAGATGCCATGACCTTCGTTTTTTGAATGTTGAGTTAAGCTAGCTTTTTCCACTCTTCCCTTTCACCCTCATCAAGAGACTCTTTAGTTTTGCTTTGCTGTCTGCCTTAAGGGTGGTGTCATCTTCATATCTGAGGTTATTGATATTTCTCCTGGCAATTGTCCAGCTTGTGCTTCATCCAGTCTTGCATTTCTCGTGATGTACTCTGCATATAAGTTAAATAAGCAGGATGACAATATATAGCCTTAATATACTCCTTTCCCCATTTGGAACCAGTCTGATGTTTCATGTCCTGTTCTAACTATTGCTGCTTACCCTGCAAACAGAGTTCTCAGGAGGCAGGTAAGAGGGTCTCATATTCCCATCTCTTTAAGGATTTTCCACAATTTGTTGTGATCCACACAGGAAAATGCTTTCACGTAGTTAGTGAAGCAGATGTTTTTCTGGAATTCTCTTGCTTTTTCTATGATCCAATGGATGTTTTCCATTTGATTTCTTGTTCCTCTGCCTTTTCTTAGTCAAGCTTCAACATCTGGGAATTCTTGGTTCATGTATTGTTGAAGCCTAGCTTGGAGAATTCTCAGCATTTTTTAGGTAGTGTGTGAGATGACCATATCCCCATAGTCATTTCAAATGAAGGTCCCTCTTACATTAGTCTGGATTTGTTTTATTGAATTGCAAAAAATGGACATAAATCCTTTGGTGTAATGCTTATTTCCCACTTATCATGTATTAATTAACCCCCTGAAGTTTTTCAGGAACTGTTGTGGCTGC
The DNA here is from genome assembly GCF_963930625.1 of Muntiacus reevesi. Classification (NCBI taxonomy): domain Eukaryota; kingdom Metazoa; phylum Chordata; class Mammalia; order Artiodactyla; family Cervidae; genus Muntiacus; species Muntiacus reevesi. The sequence continues at coordinate 108,130,581 of NC_089271.1, forward strand.
CAGGCAAACATTGTGAGCCAATACCAAGGACCCTGATCTCATGGGGCTTACATTCTAGTCAATGAAGATGGAAGGTTAGTACTAACTACAAATAGTGAATTATACAGTTTAGAGAGAACCTTATGAGTTATGAGAAATGGGGAGTTTTTCCTCCCCAGAGGATAATGACGGAAGGTCTTATGAATCCAGGACATTTGACCAAAGACTTAATTAAAGAAGTGAGGGAGTGACCTTGTGGCTATCTTGGGCAATAAAGACTGAGGAAAGGAAATGGTCAGGGCAAAAGCCCCAAATGGTGTTGTCTATGTCCTTTCAATAAAATAAGGAGGCTGGTGCAAGTGGGACCAGGTGAGTGAGGACGAGACTAAAAAGTGATCAGCTGCTGATGAGAGAGAACAGGGCAGGAAAAGGAGGAATGTAATAGTAAACTTATCTTTCCATTTACATGATGAATTGGTTCACTGTACACAAACCACACTGGGCTGTGGTGGTAAAGAGGAGAGGCATTTGTCATAGTCTGATGGCAAGGAGGTGAGTGAAGGGTAATTTTAAATAAAGACACCTGAGATGAATCCTGAGTCACCTAAAGTAGATAGATCACCAAGTGGAAAGTTGTGAAAGTGTTTCCCCGACAGTGTGGGAGAACCTGCAAAGGCACTGAGATCCAAGAAAGCTGGTTATACATGCCTTGAATATGACTGGAATCTAAGGTATGATGGGGAAATTGTGAAGAAACATGGCCTTGGAGGAAGAGAGAAGAACTTGAAGGGCCACCTGGGCATCTGTTAATTTAATGTTTGGGTTACCCTGCTTCGAAAGAGCATTATTAATGTTTTCTAATTGTAAATATATACTCGAGGCAAAGCAGTATGGAAATGCAAAAAGAAGTATAAAAATGAAATTACAGAACACTAATAAGTGTGTCAATAGAAATATACACTGTTAATATTCTGTCTTTGTTTTTCTACCTAAATGTTTATAACATATATATTGTATATGTTATATAATGCTAAATATATACATTTAATACACATATTTTTGGATGAGCATATGTACATCAGTGAATTTTTTTAAATTTATACAAAGTGAATCAAACTATATGCTATTTTGTAGCCTTCCTTTTCTATAAAATATGCTGGGAGAATTTTTTCACCTCAGCAAACATGTAACTGCCATTTATTTCTGAGGATTACTGTGGTGTTCAAATGCTTGCTTATCCCATACTCCATGCAAGTGCTATGAAGACAGGAACCATGTGTGTCTTGTTCACTGGTTGCTTCCATATCTTTTCTATTGTAAACAAGACTGTAAGAAACTTTGGGGTTCATGTATCTTTTCAAATTAGTGTTCATTTTCTTCTGATATACAGCTAGGAGTGAAATAGATGGGTCACATGGTAGTTCTGTGTTTAGTTTTTTTAAGAAACTTCCATGTTGTTTTTCATGGTGAGTGCACAAATTTACATTCCCACCTTTTACGTACAAGGGCTTCCTTTTCTCCACATCCTTGCTGCCATATGTTATTTTCAGACTTTTTGATTTGATGGTAGCCATTCTGACAGCTGTGAGATGATATCGCCTAGTGATTTTGATTTCTATTTCTCTGATTATTAGTGATGGTCAGCATTTTTCCATGTGCCTATTAACTCATACTGTAAGTAGTCTTTCTGATCTGGTTCTTTAAACTAATTTGAAACACTTTCAAGTTCTTACAATCATCAATAGCATGTCCCTTTTTATTGTTGAATATCATTCCATTGTATGGATGCACCATTTGTATATTGGTTTACCAGTTGAATAAAATGTGAGTTATTGCCAGTTTGGGGCTATTATTAATAGAGCCACAATAAATATTGGCATGAAGGGTTTTATGTGAACACAAATTCATGTTTTACGTGGGAATTATTTAGGAATGGGGTTACACAGTTTTACAGTGTATACATATTTATGACTAATGAAAAACCTTTCCCAAAGTGTCTTTATCATTTTGCATCCTTATGAGCAATTGAGGAGAATTTAAGTTTCTCTCTTTTTCTGAGAGTAGTTTATGTTCTCAGTTATTTTATTTCTTTTTTCCAAGATCTAATTTGCACAATTAATTTACATTAAGTGTTAATTACTAATTATTTTAATTCATTTTTATGTGTTTCTGAGTCATCTGTATATCTTATATCACATTTTGTGTCAACCAATTGCTATTCAAATATTTTTCCACATTTTATTGGTTTATTTGTTCTCTTAGCAATGAGTTTGAGAGTTCTTATATATTATGGTTATAATATATTTTATATGTATATATATATGTAAAATATACATTTTTTGCATAACCTTATCAAGATAGAGAACTATTCTGTAACCATAAAGGAATTCCCTAATACCACAGTCTTGTAACTGCATTCTTTTTCCATAATCCCTCACAACTACTGATTTCTTTTCCATGTCTGTAATTTTGCCATTTTGAGAATAATATATACATGAAATCATAAAGTTTGTGTCTTTTTGAGATTGACCTTTGTTTTACTTTGACATGCACTTGAGATTCATCCAAGTTGTTACATGTATTACTATTTTCTTCCATTTTATTGATGAGGAGTGTTACTGGTATGGTTAACTGTGTTACTGATATGGTGGTATGGTTATGTAACTATGGTTAAAACCATTCACTCTTTTAGGGACATCTAGCCTGATTACATTTTTAGTTATTACAAATAAATTTCAATTAAAATTCATGTAAATGTCTTTATGTTCATTTCTCTAAAGTAAATATGAAGGAGTACAACTCCTGGGTCAAATTATACTTGCATGTTTTTAGCTTGTTGTATAATAAAGTGTCAAACTGTTTTCCAGGATAGCTGTACCATTTTATACTCTCACAAGAAATGTATGAATGATCTAGTTTCTCTGCATCCTTGCCAGCTTATTGTATGGTCACTTTTTAAAAATGTGTAGCCACTTTGATAGATATAGAGTGATTGGAGCTCTTAATAGTTTTAATTTGCATTTCTGTAATAGCTAATATGCTCAACATCTTTTCTTGTGCTTATTTGCCATTGCTGTACCTTCTTTGGCCAAGTTTTTGTTCAAGTCTTTCAACTATCTTGATCATTTTCTAATGAGTGTCTGTTTTTACTTGGTGACTTTATAGAGTTTTTCGTAAGTGTTTTTCTTTTCCAATTAGTTTCCCTACAATTATATTTATTGGACTTTTGTACATGTAAAATTATTAATATTTTATGTTTATACATTCAGATACAATGAATTTAGCCTAAATTTGAGAAATATTAATTTTGTTTTATGGCTTTCTTCTAGAATTATATGATATTTTTACATTTTCTATGTACATTTGGTTTTCCACATATATGCCAATATATAAATTTATAAGTATCTCTGTGTAAGTCATAATAGTATACATAGGCTACATCCTATATATAGGATACATATATAGAACATATTCTACTTGTTTTGCTCTTTGAGAAGGACCCTATCTCTGAAAAATAATTTTAATAAAGGAAATGCAGGGAAGTCGAGTATTGATTTACACAACAGACAGGATTTCGTGGTGAGACAGCCAGTCAAAAATCTGTCAAGTACTTGTATTGTTGTATAGCTGAATCCAAGCATTTTATAAACCTAATCCCATTTTTTTTATTAGTGTTTAGTTATGGAGCTTCTATAAATAGGAAAGTGTTATCACATATTAAATTCCTACATTAAGAGCTTTGGAAAAATTTTCAATCAGAAAATCATAGAATATACTGACGATATTGGTGTAATTGCAGGTTGGAGCAGCCATTCATCAATACTATATAGAAATGCAGTTTTAAAAAGGTTGGAGATAGGATTATGGAAAGGATCAATATCATTCTTAGTATTGATCTACATAGAAAAATAAGTTATGCATCAGTAGTTATATCAGTATAATTAAAAATAGACTGAAGTCTGCAGAAAAAAATATTGTTGCCTACATCATATATCACAAACTAGAAATCTGTCTTCCATTTTAGCCATGCTAGATCTTCAGAAATGAATAGCCTTTTAATGAGAAATGGAATTGAGGACCAGTAAGAAGAGAAAATATTTCATCCTTTCACTTGTTCCATCATGACTGAGGGCAAATTCTGAAAGTTCCATATAGTAGTGCAAAAATATGAACTTGACATTCACATAGCTCTAGCTCAGAATTCAAATCTGGCTTCAGGTTATAACTCCAGCAACTTAAACTTTTTAAGTTTTACTTATGTGTAGTTTGTACACTGGGTAACATTTATTTTTTAAGAGTGTTGTAAGGGTTAGGTAATATAATGTTTGTAATTGTTTCTATCCCTATGGTGTCATGTAGCTCTTGTTTGTTCATTTTAACTGTTGTATTATGAACATTTTTGAACAAAGTTTCCATTTTTAATAAATCCAATGCCTTTCTCTATTCTTGTATTCTTTTGTGTCTAGCTTCATTTGTGCTATATTACACAATTTTGATACTCTATACACATGTCACTGTGTGTACTAGTTATTTTCTCTTAGTTATGTTATATTCTATTATATAAATATCTTGTAATTTATGTATTCCATTCCACTAGTGCATATATATGAGTTGTTTCCAATTTTTAACTTTTATAATGTTTATACATTCTTGAACATGTCTTTAAGTGCATATGTACACATTTCTTTAGGATATATACATAACACTGGAATTACTGAGTCATAAGGAATGCATATGTTCAGCATTCATAGACATTTCAAAATAATTTTATATTTTTGTTGTAATGAAACATAGTCATATAACCATGAATTGTCTTATTTCTATATATCTTTATCAGCATTCCATATTGTTATTTTATTTCAAGTGTCTGGTATCTATATAGTGGTACTATATCAAGGACTTAATTTGCATTCCTTTTTTGACAAATGTGCTTGAACACTTTTTCCTGTATTTATTGTCCATATGTATATTCTTTTGACTCAAGTACCTGTTCAAGTATTTTGCTCATGGTGCTGTATCTCTCTCAAAGCTGTGCACAAATGTTTTATATATTCTGGATACAAGGCCTGTGTCAAGTATATATATATATATTGCAAACATCTCTCTGTCACTTGCTTCTTGCTCTTGATGTCTTTTGATAAACAATTCACAATTTTTACCACAGTTCAATTTAAATTTTATTATATAGCTAGATCTTTTTGTGACCTCTTTAAAGTATCCTTACCTACTCAAAGGTCAAAAATATGCTTTCCTATATTTTCCATAAAGAAAGATCATTAATTCACTTTTTATATTTAGATTTGATTTTGTGTATGCGATGAGGAAGGGCTCAAGCTTCATTGTTTCCATATGTATGTTAAATTGATATGATACCACTTACTGTAAAGATCATATATCCTTCACTTCATCACAGTGGCACCTTTGTCATTAATCAGGTGATTGCTGTGTATGGATCTTCTTCTGGTACATCCATTATTTTCCATTGGTCTGTAAGTCTATGTTTATACCAAAATAAAAAATTTCATTGTTTTAGTTTTATAAATTTATATCTGGTAGTACAAGTTCTTTAACTTTGATCTTCTTGATTGTCTTGCCTGTTCTTAGCCTCTGTACTGCCAATATGTTTTTAATTATTTTGTCAATATCACAAAGAAACATGTTCATATTATACTTTGAATTGCACTGACTCTACTTATCAATATGGAACAAATATCTTTACAATATTGAGTATTTAAAACCATGAACAAATTTTATTCCTTCATTTATTTAGATCTTCAACTTACTTCAGTCATGTTTTTCACCATCCTGTCTAGAAGTCTTATGCATCTTTCATTAGAGTTATTTCTAGGTGTTTGATATTTGATGCTGTTGTAAGTGATATTTATTTTAACACTTTTTTATTTTATAATTTTATTTATTTTAGAATTTATTTTAATAATTTAAAATTGTTTTTAAATAATTTGTTATAAGTATATAGAATCAAGACAAACTTTCACATATTAACTTTATATACAGAAAACATGATACATTAACTTAATTCTAATAGTTTCTTTGTGAATATTTGCATTTTCTAAATAAACAATTATATCATCTTCCATTTTATGTTTTATTTTAATTTCTTACTAATTGCACTAGTAATTAGTTTGATAGAAGTATTGATAGCACAGATCTGTCCTATTACTTATCTTAAAGGGAAATAGTTCAAGATTTCACCATCATGAATGATGACTACAAGGGTTTTATGCACACACATGAACACAAGAATATTGTTAAGTTGCCACAAATCAAGGTATTCGATTAGGACGTTCAATTAGAACAATGAGCCAAATTGAAAGTAACAATTAAACCTCTATTCACTTACTGTGACAGTACAAGCAAGAAGTAAAAAGGAGGTACCAGCTCCCTAGTTTTTCATTTTCCCTTACAGAATAGCACCAGGTGAAGGTAGATGACATGAAGGACACACAGGAATTGTCTCACTGCTAAGGTACCCCAAACTAAGAGTTCCTGCCTCTTTATGAACCCAGGGTCTGGGAGAAAAGGGAAGGGCTAAAAATGGAAAAGTATTGAGACAAGGTGGAGAAAAGTGCCTCAGCCAAGACCCCAAGATTAGGTCTTTTCCAAGGACCTGGAAAGTGCTTCAGTTAAGGTTTGTAGTAAAGTCTCTGAATAGAGACACGAGGGCTAGAAATGCAGCTTTGCATATAATCATTGATGGCCCAGGGGGATCTGAGTCTTTGACTACAATTCCCTTGATGAATTAACCACTGTTGTGTATATGAGGAAATAAGTTCATATGTTTCATATAAACTACACTTTGTTGCACATAAAACCACAGTGATGCTAGTACATAATGTATCACACCTTTAACTGGGTTGGTGTAAGTTGAAATTCCACACTTTTATAATGTTAATATCAAGGACTGAAGATTAGAAATTGAACAGGAGATACAATACCTGATAACAAAGAAATATAAAGGATCACAAGACTACTATAAATAGTTATACACCAGCAAATTAGATAAACCAGAAAAAAGATACATTTCAGAACCTACAAGGTTCTGGAAACTATAACCTACCAAGGACGAATCAAGAAGAAATGGAATATCTGAACAGACCAATTACTAGTAAGGAAGTTAAATAATTTATCAAGAACCTACCTCTCAACAAGGAAAGTCCAGGACAAGAAGGCTTCACTGGTGAACTGTTCCAAACACTTGCAGAAGAATTAATACCAATCCTCAAGCTCTTCCAAAAAATAGAAGAGTAGTGAGCACTTCCAAACTCATTTTATAAGTCAAGCATTACACTGATACCAAAGTCAGATAAGACATTGCAAGAAAAATATTATAGGCTGGTATCACTGATAAACATAGATGCAAAAATCCTCAATCAAATATTAACAAACTGAATTCAATAACTCAAAACAGCATGGACATTTCCCCAAAAGTAAAAGCAGAGCTACCATATGATTCAACAGTCTCATTTATGGGTATATTCCCAAAGGAAATGAAAAGAGAATTTTGAAGAGATATCTGCACTTCCATGTTCATTGAAGTATTATTACTGCCAGTCAAGATAAGGAAACAATCTAAGAGTCTATCAACAAATGAATGGATAAAGATGTGGTGTATTTACACAACAGAATATAACTTAACCATAAGAAAGGAGGAGATTCTGTCATTTGAGATAACACAGATGGACCTTAAAGGCATTATGCTAAGTGAAGTAAGTCAGAGAAGACAGAGAAGATCTCATTTATATGTGGAGTCTTAAAAAGTTGAAATTGTAGAAACAGGGAGTAAAATGGTGGTTACCTGGGGCTGAGGGAAATGGGGAGATACTAGCTAAAGAGTACAAGCTTCCATTTAGAAGATCAATACATTCTGTGGCTCTAAGGTACAAGATAGTGATTATAATTAACAGTACTGTATTATATACTTGAAATTTGCTAAGTGTGCAGACCTTAAATGGTCTCACCACAAAAAAGAAATAGTAATTGCGTGAAGAGTTAGCTATAACGCTATAGTGGTCATCATATTGCAATATACTAGTATATGAAATCAACATGTTGTGCACCTTAAACTTTCTCAATACTGTATGTCAATTATATTTCAATAAAGCTGGGAAAGAAAGATAGTTCTTAAAAATATATTAAAAAAAATTCTCTGGCTTCCATCTTCACCACCCTCACTCTCTTAGATCTCTTATTTTGCAGGAATCGAGCTTCCCCCATCATGAGGCAGGCCTGTGAAGAACTTCCTGTAGTAAGAAACTGAGACCTCTGAACAATAATATAAATACTTCTGGGAACAGACACCTCCTTTACCCATAATAAAAAGAAAAGAAAGAAGCCTCATGAGAGACCTCGAACCAGAGGCACTCAAGTAAGCTTTGCCTAGATTCCTGACCCACAGAAAATGAGATATTAAGTATTTGCTACTTTAATCTTCTATATTTTTGGTAATGTGTTATATGGCAATAGACAAACAATACAGGCACACAAGAAATAAAAGTTGGAAGCTTTTCTGTTCTTCAGTTCAGTTGCTCAGCCGTGTCTGACTCTTTGCAACCCCATGGACTGCAGCACGCCAGGCTTCCCTGTCCATCACCAACTCCAGGAGCTAGCTAAAACTCATGTCCATCGAGTTGGTGATGCCATCCAACCATCTTATCCTTTGTCATCCCCTTCTCTTCCCGCCTTCAATCTTTCCCAGCATCAGGGTCTTTTCCAAGGAGTCAGTTCTTCGCATCAAGTGGCCAAAGTATTGGAGCTTCAGCAACAGTCCTTCCAATGAATAATCAGGACCGATTTCCTTTAGGATTGACTGGTTCTTAACTTTCTGTTCTTAACTCTAAATTTAAAAGGAGGAAAAAGTGGTGGGAGTGGAGTCTAGTGAGAGCTAGGTCCAGAGAACATGGACACTTGACTGGAGCTAGAAGTTTAAAGAGACCCAGTCATTGCCAGAACCTCAGCAGAGAGGAGGCGGCCTTTATTCCCTCCTGCCTTCCTATCTCCTACCAGTGCCACCTACTGGTGACTACAGAGTTGAAATGATATAGAGCTGAGGAATAGAGCAGGGAAAAGAAAGGGAGAGGATGGATTTAGATGGAGAAGAGCCAGCACTGGTGTCCTATTTACAATACACTGAAACATAGCTATTTGCTCAGATTGAGAAAATGGAGATATCTTATTGCAGAAAGCCATGATAAAAACAGGAAGAGAAAAATCAGCATATTACAAAACTTCTTATTAAAGCATTTTTTCTCATACTTTCAGCCATTTATTTGTTTTTGTTATTAAAAGATTAAGTAGAAAAGAAAAAAATGGACTTTCCTTGAACAAGCTCTACCTCTAAATCTATATAACATAATAGGAAATGTTCAGAAATTAAAATTTGTTGTGGAAAAAAAATTAAAAGAAGAATATTCTCGAGCATGACAAGTGGGAAAGTCTTGAACTGCCTTGCAGACAAAGCTTCCTTTGAATTTCAGAGATTTGTAACATTTCTCATGTAGCAACAGGAAAGGTGGGATTTTTGCCAAATTTTCAAAACAATCATTGCTGTGTTTGCAAACAATTTGTGATGCTAACCTGAAATGATGTGAGTACTCAAGCAAAAAAGTTTCATAAACAAAAATAATGCTTTTCATTCTTTGAAGGTTTACTTCTAATAGGAGAAAATGAGAAGAAACTTCAAAATCAAACAATAGTAATATTTAAAAATGAATTTTGGCTAAAGAAAGCCTATTACAATCAGAAGTGAATGATCCAACACAAGGTATATTCAGTACAATGGTGTAGGCATAGGCCTGAATGTAGTAGGTTATGAAGGCCAAGGGAATTAAAGATGCATATTAAAGAAATGAGGGTGACTCTTTTATAGACCTAGCCTCTACACAAGAAAAAAGATCATGGAGGACTTAAATGGGAAAGTAAGCATTTTTGGTTTTAGGAAAAGAATGTTAAAGGCTTTTAATATAATGGTAAAGAGAGTAATATGTAAAAAAGAAGCAGAAAACTGGGTTGGAAAGATTCCCACATGGGTATAAAAGGAAAGGGTTAAGAGGAAAACAAGAGACAATGTCTGGCAAAGGAGAAAAGGAGACAGAAGTGCAGCTCAGCCCCTACAGATTTCTTCTGTATCAATTCTGGATGAACATCTTAGACCTCAAAGTGGAGAAAGAAAGCATCTGCATAGATTAAACTTTCATGCTGAACTCATGAAACAGAAGGACAAAGGGCCAAGGAGTGGAGAATAATAATTAGAAAGGCAGGCAATGAAATGATGGATTGTATAATATGTAAATAGAAAGTATAAAAGAACTGGAAAGTTAAGCAAGTATGACACATGATGGATTGAACAGGAATTTAAATTGCAGGATAATCTGTTCTGAGAGATTATGAGGATTAGGTTGCTGAACATGTACTAACATGTACTGATCTGATGGATGATATTTAGAGAAACAGATTATCAGTGGAGTGAAGGAGTTCAAATAAGTGTAAACTACAGTGTTGTGGAGGCTTTCAAAGTGGACACAGCATTCCTTGGATAATGGCAAAGTTTAAGGCAGAAAGGAAGATGGGGTAAGTTACCAGTCTTCAAATGTGAGGGAACAATGACCAGAATCTTGGTAGATGAGCATAACAAGGATAAATATAGAATGGTATTGCCAGATAGTGCTGTCAGAGTCGGACACAGCTGAGAGACTTCACTTTCACTTTCATGCATTGGAGAAGGAAATGGCAACCCACTCCAGTGTTCTTGCCTGGAGAATCCCAGGGACAGTGAAGCCTGGTGGGCTGCCGTCTATGGGGTCGCACAGAGTCAGACACGACTGAAGTGACTTAGCAGCAGCAGCAGCAGCAGCTGTCAGAGTAGTTGTTCTACATTTATTCCATTAGACTGTTTTTATTGAGCTCCATGCTGCAGTTTGTGCGGTCACAAAGAATCGGACATGACTTATCAACTGAACAACGACAATGGTAAGGATGGGCTTTCCCGGTGGTTCAGTGGTAAAGAATCCACCTGCCAATGCAGGAGATGTGGGTTTGATCCCTAGATTGGGAAGATTCACTGAAGGAGGGCATGACAACCCACTCCAGTATTCTTTCCTGGAGAATCCCGTGGACAGAGTAGCCTGGTGGGCTACAGCTCAAGGGGGTCACAAAAAGTCAGACACAACTGAGCACATACCCACACTATTCATAAACATTGGGGATCCAAACTGTGTAAGTTATTCACTAGACACTTAAGATTTTAAACAACTAGTAACCAGTGTATATTTTAGGAAGAGCTTACACTGCACAAATATAGAGGGAAAATTATTTGACGGGCTTTTTTTTTTTTTTAAAGAAAAGAAGCACATGCATGCAAGGGAATTCCCTGGTGTTCCAGTGGTTAGGACTCCACCAAGGGCCCAGGTCCAATCTCTTGTTGGGGAACTGCTAAGTTGGTGCAAAAATAATTATGATTTTGCATTGTTGAAATTTGCCATTTGATACTAGAATACATTCTTTTTTTTTTTCAGTTTAAAAAATATTACTCTTATATTAAAAACATTAAATGAATCAAAGCCAGACAGTACTGAATTTTTACACAAACTTCTTTAATGTGGTTATGCTATACATCATTTTAAGGCACATTTCTTGCTTTATTTATTTATATTTTGGCTAGTGACTTATTACTTGCTGCATATTTTATATTTATTTTAGACTAGGGAAATGGTGTTAGACAAAAAGCAAATTTGAGTGATTTTCTTATTCCAGTCCAAAATGGGTGATGAAGCAGTAGAGACAACTCACAATATCAACAAAGCATTTGGCTCAGGAACTGCTGGTTCAAGAAGTTTTGAAAAGGAGACAAGAGCCTTGAAGCACAGTAGCCAGCCATCAGAAGGTGACAACAACAAATTGAAAACCATCATCAAAGTTGATCCTCTTACAACTACATGAGAATTTGCCAAAGAACGCAACATTGACCATTCTACAGTTGTTTTGAATTTGAAGCAAATTGGAAAGTTGAAAAAAGCTCAATAAGCAGGTACTTCATGAACTGACTAAAATCTAAAAAACTCGTCATTTTTGAAGTGTCATTTTCTCTTATTTTGCACATAAACAATAAATCATTTCTAGATCAGTTTGTGATGTGCAATGAAAAGAGGTCTTTATATGATAACTGGTGATGATCAGCTCAGTGGTTGGGCCACATAGCTCCAAAGCACTTCTCAAAGCCAAACTTGCACGAAAAAAAAACGTTCATGATCACTGTTTCGTGGTCTGCTGCCGATCTGATGCACTACAGCCTTCTCAGTTCAGTTCAGTTCAGTTGCTCAGTCGTGTCCGACTCTTTGCAACCCCATGAATCGCAGCACACCAGGCTTCCCTGTCCAAAACCAACTCCTGGAGTTTACTCAAACTCATGCCCATCGAGTCGGTGATACCATCCAGCCATCTCATCCTCTGTCATCCCCTTCTCCTCCTGCCCCCAATCCCTCCCAGCATCACAGTCTTTTCCAATGAGTCAACTCTTCACATGAGGTGGCAAAAGTATTGGAGTTTCAGCTTCAGCATCAGTTCTTCCAATACCCAGGACTGATCTCTTTAAGATGGACTGGTTGGATCTCCTTGCAGTCCAAGGGACTCCCAAGAGTATTCACCAACACCACAGTTCAAAAGCATCAATTCTTTGGCGCTCAGCTTTCTTCACAGTCCAACTCTCACATCTATACATGATCACTGGAAAAACCATAGCCTTGACCAGACAGACCTTTGTTGACAAAGTAATGTCTCTGCTTTTTAATATGCTATCTAGGTTGGTCATAACTTTCCTTCCAAGGAGTAAGTCTTTTAATTTTATGGCTGCAGTCACCATCTGCAGTGATTTTGGAGTCCCAAAAAATAAAGTCTGACACTGTTTCCACTGTCTCCCATCTATTTCCCATGAGGTGATGGGACCAGATGCCATGATCTTAGTTTTCCGAATGTTAAGCTTTAAGCCAACTTTTTCACTCTCCTCTTTCACTTTCATCAAGATGCTTTTTAGTTCCTCTTCATTCTCTGCCATAAGGGTGGTGTCATCTGCATATCTGAAGTTATTCATATTTCTCCCAACAATCTTGATTCCAGCTTGTGCTTCCTCCAGCCCAGCGTTTCTCATGATGTACTCTGCATATAAGTTAAATAAGCAGGGTGACAATATACAGCTTTGACGTACTCCTTTTCCTATTTGGAACCAGTCTGTTGTTCCATGTCCAGTTCTAACTGCTGCTTCCTGACCTGCATACAGGTGTCTCAAGAGGCAGGTCAGGTGGTCTAGTATTCCCATCTCTTTCAGAATTTCCCACAATTTATTGTGATCCACACAGTCGAAGGCTTTGGCATAGTCAATAAAGCAGAAATAGATGTTTTTCTGGAACTCTCTTGCTTTTTTGATGATCCAGCAGATATTGGCAATTTGATCTCTGGTTCCTCTGCCTTTTCTAAAACCAGCTTGAACATCTGGAAGTTCTCGGTTCACGTATTGCTAAAGCCTGGCTTGGAGAATTTTGAGCATTACTTTACTAGCGTGTGAGATGAGTGCAATTGTGTGGTAGTTTGAGCATTCTTTGGGATTGCCTTTCTTAGCGATTGGAATGAAAACTGACCTTTTCCAGTCCTGTGGCCACTGCTGAGTTTTCCAAATTTGCTGGCATATTGAGTGCAGCACTTTAACAGCATCATCTTTTAGGATTTGAAATAGCTCAACTGGAATTCCATCACATTCACTAGCTTTGTTCGTAGTGATGCTTTCTACATCCCTACAAAGTCATTACATCTGAGAAGTATGCTCAGCAAATTGATGAGATGAACCAAAAACTGCAATGCCTGCAGCTGGCACTGGTCAAAAGAAAGGCCCACTTCTTCTCCATGACAACGCTGGACCACACATTGCACAGCCAATGTTTCAGAAGTTAAATGAATTGGGCTACAAAGTTTTGTCTCTTCCTCTATATTCACCTGACCTCTTGCCAACTGATTACCACTTCTTCAAGCAGCTTGACAACTTCTTGCAGGGAAAATGCTTCCACAACCAGCCAGCAGGGGGCAGAAAATGCTTTCAAAGAGTTCGTCAAATCCCGAAGTATGGAATTTTACACTACAGAAATAAACAAACTTATTTCTCATTGGCAAAAATATATTGCTTGTGATAGTTCCTATTTGTATTCATAAAGATGTGCTTAAGCCTAGTTATAATGATGTCAATTTCACAGTCTGAAACAGCAATTACGTTTGTACCAACCTAATGAGCTCCTGCAAGCCACATGGATTAAAAAAAAAAAAAAAAAAAGACAGAGAACAGAAAGAAACACATGCTAAGACAACTGGTATCAGGAATGTTCTTAGGAAGCAGATTCTAAGAATGGAGATATAGAGTTTGGCCACTCCCAACTGGCGGGCAAATCACTAGTTGTAGGTTGCATGTTAATATTTCCTGGAATGTTGAAGTAGTTATTCATCTGTAGTGAACTTAAGAGGTTCAAGTGAAAGGGAACATATTAACTTATGCAATCTCTCTGGCATTTAAGAAAAAAGGGAGAAACTGTAATAACATTTGTGAAATGTGGTGGCCATTGTTCAGGGCGGGTGATACTTTGAAAAGAAACAAATAACAAGTTCTGTTCAATCAATCAATTTCTGTTCAATCAATCACCAAATGAAAGCATAATATAAGTTACATGACTCCTTTTCTGTTAGTTTCTCAGTCATGTCTGACTCTTTGTGACCCCATGGACTGTAGTCCAGCAGGCTGTTCTGTCCATGGAATTCTCCAGGCAAGAATACTGGAGTGGGCTACTATGCCCCTCTCCTTAGCAGTGTGTAAAGAGACTCTTATCTGCTACCAAAGGTCTGACAGAGCTAAAGATCAGACCCAGGACTTACTTTCTGGGATCGCCACAATTTCAGAAAAATGTTGAATGGATTCTTACGCTGGGCAAATGGCCTGTGCTCAAGTCAAAGCTCTAAAAGGTAGGGAGTTGGAAGCTGGAATATGGAATAGTGACACTTGTGTAAATGAATTTGAGAACCTCTAATCTCCAGAATTTCTTCAATTCTCAGCCTATAGAATTGGTTCATGGCATCATCAAAGAAGAGCTTCCTCACTTGCCTTTTTACCAAGCAGAGGACCTTTATACTGTGCAGAGAACCACAGTGTTATGTGCTCTCTTTGAACACATATTCCTGTGTCCACAAGACCAATATCTATATTCAAATCTGTGCATGGGCCCTAGAACTAATAAGTAAGCATAAGAAGGTTGCAGAATACAAGGTCAACAAGTAAAGTCAATCAATTTCCAAACTAGGTACACCATTTTATATCCCCACCAGCAATGCAAGATGCTTATAGTTTTTCTACATCCACACTTGTCATTATTCATTTTTTCTTTTTTTCCTTTATTTTTGTTTTATATTGGAGTATAACTGATTAGCAATGTTGTGTTAGTTTCAGATGTACAACAGAGTGATTCAGTTATACATATACATGTATCTATACCTTTTCAAATTTTTTTCCCATTTAGGTTATTAAATAGTATTGAGCAGAGTTCCCCATGCTATATACAGGAGGTCCTTGTTAGTTATCTATTTTAAATACAGTAGTGTATACATATCATTCTAGACTCCCAATCTATCTCTCCCCCTACCCTTTCATCCTGGTAACCATAAGTTCATTCTCTGCTTCTATCTTGTAACTAAGTTCATTTGTATCACTGCTTTTTATTTTATTTTTAATTTTTTTCCATTTATTTTTATTAGCTGGAAGCTAATTACTTTACAGTATTGTAGTTTTTTTTCCATTTATTTTTATTAGTTGGAGGCTAATTACTTTACAGTATTGTAGTGGTTTTTGCCATACATGGACATTAATCAGCCATGGATTTACATGTGTTCCCTATCCAGATCCCCCCTCCTGCCTCCCTCTCCATCCCAATCCTGTGGGTCTTCCCAGGGCACCAGCCCTGAGCACTTGTCTCATGCATTCAACCTGGGCTGGTGATCTGTTTCACCCTTGATAGTATACTTGTTTCAATGCTGTTCTCTCTGAACATCCCACCCTCGCCTTCTCCCACAGAGTCCAAAATTCTTTTCTGTACATCTGTGTCTCTTTCTCTGTTTTGCATATAGGGTCATCATTACCATCTTTTAAAATTCCATATATATGCCTTAGTACTGTATTGGTCTTTATCTTTCTGGCTTACTTCACTCTGTATAGTGGGCTCCAGTTTCATCTATCTCATTAGAACTGATTCAAATGAATTCTTTTTAAAGGCTGAGTAATATTCCATTGTGTATATGTACCACAGCTTCCTTATCCATTCATCTGCTAATGGATATCTAGGTTGCTTCCATGTCCTCGCTATTATAAACAGTGCTGCGATGAACACTGGGGTGCACGTGTCTCTTTCAGATCTGGTTTTCTCTATGTGTAAGCCCGGGAGTGGGATTGCTGGGTCATATGGCAGTTCTATTTCCAGTTTTTTAAGGAATCTCCACACTGTTCTCCATAGTGGCTGTACTAGTTTGCCTTCCCACCAACAGTGTAAGAGGGTTCCCTTTTCTCCACACCCTCTCCAGCATTTATTGTTTGTAGACTTTTGGATAGTAGCCATCCTGACTGGTGTGTAATGGTACCTCATCATGGTTTTGATTTGCATTTCTCTGATAATGAGTGATGTTGAGCATCTTTTTATGTGTTTGTTAACCATATGTATGTCTTCTTTGGAGAAATGTCTGTTTAGTTCTTTGGCCCATTTTTTGATTGGGTCACTTATTTTTCTGGAACTGAGCTTCAGGAGTTGCTTGTATATTTTTAAGATTAATCCTTTGTCTGTTGCTTTGTTTGATATTATTTTCTCCCATTCTCAAGGCTGTCTTTTCACCTTGCATATAGTTTCCTTTGTTGTGCAAAAGCTTTTAAGTTTACTTAGGTCCAACTTGTTTACTTTTGCTTTTATTTCCAATATTCTGGGATGTGGGTCATAGAGGATCCTGCTGTGATTTATGTCGGAGAGTGTTTTGCCTATGTTCTCCTCTAGGAGTTTTATTTTTTTTCTGGTCTTACATTTAGATCTTTAATCCATTTTGAGTTTATTTTTGTGTATGGTGTTAGAAAGTGTTCTAGTTTCATTCTTTTACAAGTGGTTGACCAGTTTTTCCAGCACCACTTGTTAAAGAGGTTGTCTGTTTTCCATTGTACATCCTTGCTTCCTTTGTTGAAGATAGGGTGTCCATAGGTACATGGATTTATCTCTGGGCTTTCTATTTTGTTCCATTGATCAATATCTCTGTCTTTTTTCCAGTACCATACTGTCTTGATGACTGTGGCTTTGTAGTAGAGCCTGAAGTCAGGCAGGTTGATTCCTCCAGTTCCATTCTTCTTTCTCAAGATTGCTTTGGCTATTCGAGGTTTTATGTATTTCCATACAAATTGTGAAATTATTTGTTCTTGTTCTGTGAAAAATACCGTTGGCAGTTTGATAGGGATTGCATTGAATCTATAGATTGCTTTGAGTAGTATATTCATTTTCACAATATTGATTCTCCCAATCCATGAACACGGTACATTTATCCATCTATTTGTGTTGCTGCTTTTTAAATACCACATATAAGCAATATCATGATATTTGTCTTTCTCTATCTGACTTACTTCACTTAGTATGATAATCTCCAGGTCCATTCACACTCTCTGACATTAATCATAGCAATATCTTTTCAATCCATCTCCAAGAGTAATGGAAATAAAAACAAAAGTATACAAATGGGACCAAAGTAAACTCAAAAACTTTTGCACAGCAAAGGAAACCATAAACAAAATGAAAAGACGCCCCACAGAATGGGAGAAAATATTTGCAAATAATGTGACTGACACAGGATTAGTCTCCAAATTTTACAAATAGCTCATAGAGCTCAACACCACAAAAACAAACAAACCAATAAAGAAAATTAAATGGGCATACCTAAATAGACATTTCTCCAAAGAAGGCATACAGATGTCTAAGAGGCACATGAAAAGATGTTCAATGAAATATAAATCAAAACTATAATGATATATCACCTCACAGCAGTCAGAATGATCATCATCCAAAAATCTACAAACAATAAATCCTGGAGAGGGTGTGGATAAAGGGAACTCTCCTACACTGTTGGTGGGAATGTAAATTGATACAACCACTATAGAGAGCAGTATGGAGAGTCTTTAAAAAAACTAGAAATAGAACCACCATATGACCCAGGAATTCCACTTCTGGGTTTCCAGAGGAAACCATAATTCAAAAAGATGCATGCACTGTAATGTTCATTACAGCACTGTTTAAAATAGTCAAGACACAGAAGCAACATAAATGTACATTAAAAGAAGAATAAAAAGACATGGTACATATATACAATGGAGTACTACTCAGCCATTAAAAGGAATTGAATAACATTGTTTTAAACACTTACATCCATGTAGTGGGTGAGAAGAGGTTATCTCATTGTGGTTTTGATTTGCATTGCTCTAAAGACTAGTGATGTTGAGCATCTTTGATGTGCTTATTGACTATTTGTATATCTTCACTGGATAAGTATTCAAGTCTTTCCCCACTTTTTTTTGTGTTACAGGCATGTCTGATTTTATTGTGGTATGTAGATATAGTGGGTTTTTTTTTTCAAGTTGAAGGTTTCTGGCAACCCAGAATTGTTCAATGATAGCATGTTTTTAGAAACAACATATTATTTAAATCAGGGTATGTACATTTTTCCAACATAATGCTACTGCATACTTCATAGACTACAATATAGTATAAAAATATGGTATAAGGAGAAAAGGAAATATACCCATCTGAATGCAGAGTAGCAAAGAATAGCAAGGAGAGATAAGAAAGCCTTCCTCAATGATCAGTGGAAAGAAATAGAGGAAAACAATAGAATGGGAAAGACTAGAGATCTCTTCAAGAAAATCAGAGATACAAAGGGAACACTTCATGCAAAGATGGGCACAATAAAGGACAGACATGGTATGGACCTAACAGAAGCAGAAGACATTAAGAAGAGGTGGCAAAAATATGCAAAACTACTATACAAAAAAAAAAAAAAAAAAAGATCTTAATGACCCAGATAACGACGATTGTGTGATCATTCACCTAGAGCCAGACATCTTAGACAGTGAAGTCAAGTGGGTCTTAGGAAGCATCGCTATGACCAAAGTAAGTGGAGGTGATGTAATTCCAGCTGAGCTATTTCAAACCCTAAAAGATGATGCTATGAAAGTGGTGCACTCAGTATGCCAGCAAATTTGGAAAACTCAGCAGTGGCCACAGGACTGGAAAAGGTCAGCTTTCATTCCAGTGCCAAAGAAAGACAATGCCAAAGAATGATCAAACTACTGCAAAATTGCACTCATTTCACAAGCTAGCAAAGTAATGCTCAAACTCTCCATGCCATACTTCAACTGTACGTGAATCGAGAACTTCCAGAAGTTCAAGTTGGATTTAGAAAAGGCAGAGGAACCAGAGATCAAATTGCCAACATCTGTTGGATCATAGAAAAAGCAAGAGAATTCAAGAAAAATCAATCAATCAAACAAACAAACATCTGCTTTTGGTTCATTGACTATGCCAAAGCCTTTCACTGTGTGGATCACAACAAACTGTGGAAAATTCTTAAAGAGATGGGAATCACAGATCACCTCACTAACCTCCTGAGAAACATGTTTGCAGGTCAAGAAGCAACAGAATGGGACATGGAACAACAGACTGGTTCCAAATAGGGAAAGGAGTATGTCAAGGCTGTATATTGTCACCCTACTTCTACTTATTTAACTTATATGCTGAGTATATCATGCAAACCTCTGGGCTGTATGAAGAACAAGCTGGAATCAAGATTGCCAGGAGAAATATGAATAACTTCAGATATGCAGATGACACCACCCTTATGGCAGAAAGCAAAGAGGAACTAAAGAGCCTCTTGATGAAAGTGAAAGAGCAGAGTGAAAATGCTGTCTTAAAACTCAACATTCAGAAAATTGAGATCATGGCATCTGGTCCCATCACTTCATAGCAAATAGATGGGGAAATGATGGAAAGAGTGACAGGCTTCATTTTCTTGGGCTCCAAAATCACTGTAGTTGGTGACTGCAGCCATGAAATTAAAAGACATTTGCTCCTTGGAAGTAAAGCTACGACCAACCTAGACAGCATATTACAAAGCAGAGACATCACTTTGTCAACAAAGGTTTGTATAGTCAAGGCTATGGTTTTTATTGCAGTCATGTACGGATACGAGAGTTGGACCATAAAAAATGCTGAGTGCTTGTTCATTGCGGCACTATTTACAATAGCTAGAATGTGGAAGCAACAGAGATATCCTTCGACAGACAAATGGATAAAGAAGTTTTGGTTCATATACACAATGAAATATTACTCAGCCATAAAAAGGAATGCATTTGAGTCAGTTCTAATGAGGTGGATGAACCTAGAACCTATTATACAGAGTGAAGTAAGCTAGAAATAGAAAGATAAATATCGTATACTAATGCATATATACAGAATCTAAAAAAATAGTATTGAAGAATTTATTTTCAGGGTAGCAGTGGGGAAACAGACATAGAGAATAGACTTATGGACATGAGGAGAGGGGAGGAGAGGCTGAGATGTATGGAGAGAGTAACATAGAAACTTACATTGCCATATAGCCAACCGAAATTTGCTGTATGTCTCAGGAAACTCAAACAGGGACTCTGTATCAACCTAGATGGGTGGGATGGGGCAGGAGATGGGAGGGAGGTTCCAATGGGAGGGGATATATGTATACCTATGTCTGTTTCATGTTGAGGTTTGACAAAAAATAACAAAATTCTGTAAAGCAATTATCCTTCGATTAAAAAATGATTAATATTTTTTTAAAGCTGCACACCAAAGAATTGATGCTTTTGAACTGTGGTGTTGACGAATACTCTTGAGAGTCCCTTGGACTGCAAGGAGATCAAACCAGTCCATCCTAAAGGAAATCAGTCCTGAATATTCATTGAAGGACTGATGCTGAAGCTGAAGCTCCAATACTTTGAGCTGACTCACTGGAAAAGACCCTGATATTGGGAAAGATTGAAGGCAGGGGGGATGACAGAGGATGAGATGGTTGGATGGCATCACTGACTCAAAGGACATGAGTTTGAGTAAGCTCCGGGAGATGGTAATGGACAGGAAAGCTTGGCGTGCTGCAGTCCATGGGGTCGCACAGAGTTGGACATGACTGAGCGACTGAACTGACTGACTAACCCTCCCTCATCCCCTTCTCTTCTCTTTATGATGTAGTAGCTGACACCCACAGCCTGTAATTTGTAGGCTCACTAACATTTTGTTGCCACCTTGGTTTAGCCAACTGATGGCACCAGCAGGAGATTACAGTGCAGGTGAATGAAGCAGCTAGTGTTTTTCTCCTTTTTCCTCTAGATCAAGTGGCTTTCGTTCCATGGCTACATTTTCTCCACAGCTTCAACTCCCCTAAGACTGGCCCACCATGCCTCCAGATCCTATTGAATGCAACAATTAGACTCCAATAATACTACCATCTTTCTTTTTCCTCTCAGGCTAGAGGTGGGAGTGACTTCCTCAAGTTGTTAATTGTTGGGTTCTCCAATTCTCCCCTGTTCGGCTTTTCTATCAGTTGTGAACATGATCCCCTACACCAAATTCCCTGTTATATATTTACTGTAGTTTCTATGTACCTGGACAATCCCTGACTTTAACATGTGTGACCAATCATAGTGACAGATTTTCTAGCATTACACTTCTTCACCTTCATGGGATAAACCCAACTCAGTCACTGACAGTCAAATATGTTTGTGTCTGTTATAATTAATAACCCATAACCAAACACCCCTGGATCATGAAACCTCCTCTTAATATTCTCTTTTGTCCTCTTTAAATCCTACTCAAAAATGTTTTTACACACTTTAGTGTGTGTATATATATACATACATATATAAATTCTAATAGCATAAGTAATAATGATATATTCAACTTGCAAAATATTCAAGCAATACACATGAAGCTATATAATACTATCTGTATGATACAGCTCAAGTGATACTCAGTGAGAAATATAATTTTCAATAGATGGCTTAGAAAATAAGAAATATTTAGAACAGATAAATACCTCAAGAATGTACAGAGTGAATAGCATATTCAACCTAAAGAAGTAGAAACCAGGAAATGATGAAGATAAATGCTGAAAAAATAAAATAGAAACAGCAGAGTCAATTAAGGGGATACTTATAAGGTGATCATATTTGCAAATGTGGTTACTAAAGAAAGATCAGGAACAAAATCATGAAATAGACTTGTACAAAATTTAGATGAAGAGATTTTAATGCAAGGGAACACAAGTTCCCTCAGGATAACCACACAGTGGACAAAGAAATGTTTCCACATACAGAGGTAATTCAGCTAGTAGAGTAAGAAAGAATGAGAGCATGAACATTCTGTGAGCCCTAAAGGATTGATAAAGGTGATAATCATGGACTGCTGACATCTTCACAAAGAAGACCAGGCATTATACACCTCTTAATGGAAGTATAACACAACCTAGAGAGTGGTCTTCTGAAAGAAAGACAACAAACTTTTCGAAGGCATACCCACAAAAAGGGAGAGGCAAAATTATGCAACTCATTTCCCCCAACCAGCTCTCCTTTTTTCAAAAACCAAATGAGGACATTGCCCTCCATCCCCATGAAAAGAACTCTTGAGCAAAGCTCATTCACATAGTAGTAAATAGTGTAAAATAGTATAGTCAACATAGTAGTGAATTTAATTAGCAAATGGGCTGTGTCCAAGAAATGAAAATAAGATTTAACATTAGAAAATATTTTCAGTTGTAGTTTCATACAATAATAAATTAGAAGAGAAAAAAATATGATTGTGCCAATGGGTATAGAAAAAGCCTCTGAGAGAAATTCAACATGAGTTTATGATACAAACTTCTAGCAAACTTAGAACTTGTTTTTTTCTAAATTCTACACCAGATATAGTCAGGTGTGAAATGTTAGAAATATTCTCATTCAAGTCATGAAAAAGACATATATCCTCACATCTACTGTTCAAAATTGCACTGGAACACAAAGTCAGAGATACAGATACCAAAATGAATAAGATATAAAAACATTGAAAAGAAAGAGATGTATTTGTAACAATATCATCATCTGCCTAGAAAATTAAAAGGAATCACTGTGTAGAATATCCAAATAAATAAAAGACTTCAGAAAGAACATGTTTAGGAGGTCAGTCAATACAATTAAGTCAAGAGCCTTGGCACACAAAGGCCATAATTAATTACCACATGTAATAGACAAAATCCCATTCACAAATTAGCACATGTAACAGCAACAAAATCCAGAATCCACATAAGAGGAATTACAAATTACACACAAAAAAATATATGATATCTTTAAGAAGGCAAACATAAAAGTTTCCTGATAGATTAAGATTTTTTTTAAGTCCCCCCAAAAATTGAAGTACGCCATGTTCACTGATGTGAAAGAAACTATGGTAAAGACGTCAATTCTCCTTGAGTTACTTACAAATTTAGTGACTTACCTATAGTTGCTAAAATGCCAGTTGTGTGGAAGACAAATTTTTCTATGGACAGAGGGAGGGATGGTTTCAGGATGATTCAACACATGACATTGATTTTGTATTTTATTTCTATTATTACATCAGCTCCGCCTCAGATCATCAGGCATTAGAACCCAGAAGTTGGGGACCCCTGCTCTAGGGGAAGGCCCATTCCTTACCTTTTCTAGCTTCTTGTAACCGCTGCATTCTTTGGCTTATGGGAACATGACTGAAATCTTCAAGGTCAATATCTCCAAATAGCTCTCTGCTCCATCTTCACATTGCCTTCTCAGCTTGTCAGTTCTCCTGCCTCTGTCTTGTAAGGAAACATGTGATTCTATCTAGGGCCCACCTAGATAATCCAGACTAATCCCCCAATAAAAAGATTCTTAATCACATCTGCAAAGACCGTTTTCCCAAAGAAGGCTCTAGGGATTGGGATAGGAGATCTTTGGGAGGGTCATTTTTCAGCCTACCAAAAACATCAACAACTAAGTTTAAACAACAAAACATGAGAAACCCTTGGTGGAGAGCAACGAAGTGGTACTTTGGTGAGAGGGTGGGAGGTGGCAGGCAAGTTTTGGAAGGTCCATAGCAAAAAATAGACCTCAGATGAAGGGAGGTGGGAAGAATATTTTTAAACATACCACCTCAGCCCACAGAGGCCAGTAGGCCCAGAGCAGTTTCAGAAAAAATTAGGTTGATTGCTGCACTATGACTCCAGAGCCTGTGTTAATCACCACCTGAAATCACTTGAGTGAGTGAAGCCTGGCCTTGAAAACATATTTTTAAATTTATTTATGTTTTGTTTGTTTTTTTTTTTTTAGTAACTAGGCTGCATTTATTTTATTTATTTTTATTTTTATTTTATTTTATTTTTTTAAAAATATTATTATTATTTTATTAGTTGGAGGCCAATTACTTCACAACATTTCAGTGGGTTTTGTCATACATTGACATGAATCAGCCATATAGTTACACGTATTCCCCATCCCGATCCCCCCTCCCACCTCCCTCTCCACCCGACTCCTCAGGGTCCTCCCAGTGCACCAGGCCTGAGCACTTGACTCATGCATCCCACCTGGGCTGGTGGTCTGTTTCACCATAGATAGTATACATGCTGTTCTTTCAAAACATCCCACCCTCACGTTCTCCCCCAGAGTTCAAAAGTCTGTTCTGTACTTCTGTGTCTCTTTTTCTGTTTTGCATATGTTTTAAGTAAAGGATAATTGCTTTATAGAATTTTGTTGTTTTCTGTCAAACCTCAACATGAATCAGTCATAAGTAATATATATATATATCCCCTCCCTTTCGAACCTCCCTCCCATCTCCCGCCCCATCCCACCCCTCTAGGTTGGTACAGAGCAGCTGTTTGAGTTTCCTGAGGCATACAGCAAATTCCCATTGGCTATCTATTTTACAAATGGTAATGTAAGTTTCCATGTTACTCTCTCCATACATCTCACCTTCTCCTGCCCTCTTCCCATGTCCATAAGTGAAAACATATTTCTAATAAAAATAATATTCTAAAAGTGGATTAGCAACTATA